>NC_084478.1:145119931-146600398 GCF_027409185.1 Cynocephalus volans
ATATGTGCTAATTTTTAATGGGTTATTCTCCCGCCTCCCTCCTAGGTGGCATATATGCATTTTAATAGTGTCTTCTAGACACTCTGCTTTCACCCAGAGTAGAGACACGGAGTGTGGGAATTCCAGGAGCTAAGCCACACCTGGGAAGGAGGCAGCTACCCTTTCTCAGCCCTCTCATCTCACAGGCAGACAGGCTCCTACTCTGGCAAGGTTGGGTGGAGAGGTGGGTGGAAAAGGAAGGGGGTTGGAAGTGAGTCATCCTTGGCTGAGTGTGATAAAGTAGGTCCCAAATCAGCCAGGGACATCAGCTAATGCACTTTCATTGTATCTGTGACTCACTTGGCATTTTGCAGATTAGATCTTTCAGAACATTTCTGTTATTAGCTACATTCAAAGCTCAGATGTACACGTTAGGAAAGGTCTTTATGCATTTGATTATGTTACATTTGAAATGTACTCATTTTTTCGAAGTTGTTTTTTTTTAAAATTAGTCACAATAGGACTATTTCTTTTGCTTATTTTCTTGCCCATATTTTCAACTCTTGATCTCAGAGTCAGTTTTAGCTACTGAAGACCTGGGGATTCAGCAGACATCCGGCCTTCATGCTAACAGTAATAAGATAGTGATAATACTATGAAACACATATGAGGTTTATTTCATGCCAGGCACTGTGCTGAGTGCTTTACAAATATTAACACATCACTAAGCATTAGGAAAATGCAAATCAAAACCACAATGAAATACTATCTCATGCCAGTTAGACTGGCTATTACCCAAAAGTCAGAGAATAACGAATGCTGACAAAGATATGGAGAAAGGGGAACTCTTCTACACTGTTGGTGGGACTATAAGTTGGTGCAGCCATTATGGAAAACTGTATGGAGTTTCCTCAAACAACTACAGATAGAACTGCCATATGGCCCAGCAATCCCACTACTGGGTATATACCCAAAGGAATGGACATCATCATGTCGAAGGGGCACCTGCACTCCCATGTTCATCACAGCTCTACTTATAATAATAAGGCTACGGAACGAACAAAATGTCCACTAACAGATGACTGGATAAGGAAAATGTGGCATATATACACAATGGAATATCACTCTGCCATAAAGAGGAATCAAATTCTGCCATTCACAGCAACATGGATGAGCTTGGAGAAAATTATGTTAAGTGAAATAAGCCAGGCACAGAAAGAGAAATATCACGTCTTCATTCATATAAGTGGGATCTAAAGAAAATAAACAAAAAAGAAACAGATAAACAACAATCACAATATTACATTGAACTTTCAGAAGGAGAGAACAGAACTGAGGCCACCAGAGGAGGTAAAGGGGGAGGTGAAGGAGGGTTAGTGAGAAATTGGTAAAGGGCCACAAGAAAGGATTACATTATGTAATGTTGAATATACTAATTATCCTGATTTGAGCATCACGTATTGCACACGGGTATTGATATGCAATGCTGTACCCCACAGACATGTACAATCGTTTCAAATATATATATATATATATATATTCTCATTTAATTATCTCAACAACCTGCTGAAATTGTGCTCTTATTGTCTCCATTCACAGGTGAGGAAACTGAGGCATGAAGAGGTTAGTAATTGTCCCAAAGTCACAGAGCTGGTAAGCAGTGGAGCCAGGATTCAAACCCAGGCAGTATGTATCTGGAGCCTGTACTCTCAACCTATGACATCAGCAGGAATGAGCTTTGAGGGCAGGGCAAACCCCACTATATTCCTGTTCAGGAAGGAAAACCATGATACACTATTGACCTTTTTTTAAAAAAGGAAATTGAGTAACAATGAGAACAATATGGTTTCATCTTTTTAATGAATATTCTATGTGTGTGTGTGGGAAGAGAGAGAGAGAAAAAGGGAAAGGGCGAGAGAGAGGGAGCTATATTATATTTGAATGTGAATCAGTTAAGGAGGTCTAGAAGAAATCTTGACAATAGTTATTTGGGGGAGTGGGAGTTGTATAGGTAATTTTACTTGTACTTTACGTACTTATATATTGTTTTAATTTTTACAAGCATATGATCAGACACACACAGAAACACACACGTACATACTCCAAGGACCTGGTAAACATCAAATATCTAAGACTACTCAATTTTTTACCTGTACTCACTGACACAGCATTTGGCTTGGATATCCTCAATCCTGAGAGAAAAGATCAGGCTCTCCCCGCTCTCAGGCCCAATGCAACAACTATCATGTAGTAGGTATTCAAAAAATGCGTTTGTGGTATTGTTACTGGGAATTATGTTGTTTGATTCACACCTCTCTACTCTCTCAGACTCTGAGATCATTATAAGCTCTGCCAAGTTTTCAATGTTTAGGAAACTTTGGCTCTCTAGATCTGGGATTGACCAACTTTTTTTCTCTAAAGAACAAGGAAATAAATATTTTAGGCTTCTCGGGCCATGAGATCTCTGTTGCAACTACTCCCACTGTGGTAGCATGAGATCGGCCAGAGAAAATATGCAAATAAATGGGCTTGCTGTGTTCCAATAACATTTTATCTACAAAAGCAGACAGAGGGCTGCGTTTGACCCCAGGGCAGTAGTTTTTGGACCCTTGCTCTAGCTGTTCAGAACAGTGTCATTTGTACTGAGAAACAGCTGATTTGTGTTCAGGAATATTTTCTCCTGAAATTCTGAGGGCTTTGCACGTTTGTGAACGTCCGAGTGAGGTACTTGGCAATTTTTGAGGGGTTGTTCAAATTCCCTTGACAATTGCAACTGTCAGGTCTAACTGCCATGTGAGAGATTAGGAGTGCTTTATCCCACAATCCCAGGGTATTACGTTGGGAGTCAGCATACACTTTGTTTCTTTTAACGTTTTCTACAAAACAGCCACTTTTTGTGTTTGCTTAGTTTAATCTCTAGCGAAGACAAGAGCGAGGGAACTCCCGGCCAACTGCTGATGGCTGCTTGTGCTGAAGGAATACCCTAGTCCCCACCCTTTCCAACCTTCAAGTGGCAGGAACAGTATCTTTAGGACAACGCAAGAAAGCTGTGGGCTGCACATCACCAGCCTGGACTATTCCGGGGCTCTCTTCTGCGTCTCAGACATGGTGAGACTGTTACTGTCCCAAGCCCGCCGTGTGCTGCTTTTATGCTTCTTCTCACTCCCCATAGAAGGAAATGATGCCTCCAAGTGCGACAGCTCTTTTCGACCCCACCTTCCAAAGGTAACCCTGCTTGGTCATAATTCCTACTGAGAATCCTAACGAAGTCCTTAGGAACTGAGCCAATTAGTCATTTCTTCATCATAGCTCCTCTCTGGGCTACCTCAGTCGCCCATTTCCTTAGCAGCCAACCCTGATCTTGTGTACCTTCTCCCCCTTACGGTGAGAGTACCCTGCTCTCCAAGAATACCTAACTTCCTGCTATGGTCTGAATGTCCGTCCCCTCCAAAGCTCGTGTGGGAGGTTGATCTCAAACATGGCACATTGCCAAGTGGGCCTTTGGGAGGTGATTGGATCATGAGGGTTATACCCTCATAAACGGGTTACTCTGTTCATAGATTAATGGGTTAATGGATAAGTGAGTTATCACAGGAGTGGCACTCACTGGCTTTATAAGGAAAGCAAGCGAGCAGGCGCAAGCTCTTGCTCAGCCCCTGTGCTGCTTCCGAACTCCTCAGAGAGTCCCCACCAAGAAGAAGGCCCTCACCAGATGTGCCCCCTTGACCTTGGCCTTTCCAGCCTCAACAACCATAAGAAATAAATTCTGTTTATACATCACCTGGTTTCAGGTGTTCTGTTCTCAGCAACAGAAAACAGACTAAAATACCTCCTTAAGGGATACGGAAACCAACCTTTATTTCCTAAATATTTCAAGGTCTTGACCTCCATGTTTCTCTTTATAGTTCCTCCAAAAAGGCCAGGGGACCTTCATACAATCAGAAACTTTGGCCACCCAATTATTGCTCAATAAGCAGTTGTTGGGCAAAACCTCATAAGTATAAATAGTTTACAGGCTGAGGATACTTAAACCTCCCTCCTAAATTTGTAACTTTTTTCCTTCTAATCCTTTGGAACTGATATCTAAAGTCCCTTTGGAAAAGGGCAAGGACAAATCATCCTGCCTAAGGTCCTAATCACAGAGTTTATTTGGAAAAATGTGTGCACTGAACACAAACAAAATTATTCTCATGATTTTAAAAGCCAATACATTAATGCTTACCTTTAACTTCTACCCTGTGGATAGAGGGGAAAGATAAGAAATAAAGAGTGCTATTTTTCCTTCCTGCATTCTCTTAAGTATGCAAGTATCTAATTTAATCACATTTAAATTAAAACCTATGCATATTTCATTTGCACAGCAAACCTATCGTGCATAGACACCTTTATTTTAATCAAAACATGGACTCCCAGAAGAAAGTACCTCAAATTAAGGCCACTTTGGTGTGGGGGATTAGAATGGGCTATCTCATTTCCATACCTGGCTGCCAAGAGGAAAACAAGAAACTCCTTGTGAAAAAAAGGACTCTGTTCTGGTCTGTGATGTCACAATGTCTAGTGGCTGCAAACCTTGAAATGATGGAATTACTCAGAGCCTGCAATTTAAACTTTATTTCACATCTATTGTTAAATTACACAAACTCAGTGAATGGTTTGTAAAGCTACACCATTGGACAGATGTTTACAATTGAAATCATGAGATTTACATGATGATGACAAAAATGTATATTTATAACATCCCCTATATACAACAACCAGTATAGACAGAGAAAATACATTTAATCTCTGCAAACCATGCACACCACAGCAATAACACAAAATGTTTTTTCTGTAACAAGCTTTTCCACTGGTTCAGGCTTCAGCCTGCTTTCCAAAAGTACCTATCAGTTTTAAGAGCAAACATTTTCAATTAAAACTAAACAAAATTGAAATACCATAGTGATCTACAGAATATTTTAAAAACACAATGTACACAAAATAGTTTCACTCTAAAACACTTCAACTTCAAGGTGTGTTTTTAAAAAAATTTCCTTTCAGTTTTTTAGGTCTCAGAATTCTCAGGATTGCAATACTGTCAGACAAAACAAAAGCTAGAAATATTGATACCAGCTCAGAATCAAGAAAATCAATTTTAAGGTCAAATACTCAGCTTCTTGTCCAGCTTGTGGCAATATTATTACAGATGGAACTAGATCATGCACACGAGCAGATTGCAGAAGATGTGACTTTATGGTCACACTTTGAAGCATGTCCCTTTTGAAAACATAAATGCCACTTATAGTCACCTTGTTTGATTGATAGCCAGGGTGTTAGTGTAAGTCTGTATGAACGTTTAAAATGGAAACTGTCCAGAATCATGACACTTGACAGCACAGTGGGTTAAACACTTCTTTTCACCTTGCTCAATTCATAATTGATACCATTCAAGTATTTTTGCATAGACTTACTATACAAAATCCATCTCCTCATCTCATATGTTCCTGATACTTAACCTCAGTGCAGAACACTCTGTACTTTTGTTCTTTCTGAAGTCAAAACCTGGTAGAAGGGTTAACCCAAAGTATCTAGGTACAGCTTTTGGTGTTATTGAATAACACTGGCTATTATAATGTTTATTTTACCTTTTTTTTCCTCTCATAATTGTCTACAAATCTGTCAACATGAAAAAGAACTAATGGATTAGAAATAACCAGCCCAACTGGAAACATTACAATAAAGATGTACAAAAAGTAAATAACAGTTCACATTCAGGTTCAATTTTATCTGATCAAGAATAACTTCAGCAATATTTTTAGACACATTATCCTGTTCAAGAGTTTCTTGATAAGGACCTCACTATACAAACATGGATAAGACAATTCTATAGAAAGAAAGTCCTGACTTTAATCCAGGATTATATACCACAATAAATTCAGCAACACACCATTTAGATGATGAAGAAAGATTCTATACATGGGTTAGTTTGGAATGAGCACAACTTGGAGAAGCTTAAAATGAATGAGAAGCAGCGCCCAAAAGATTCCAGAATTGTTGACATTACAGTGCCCTGCAAGCGTCTGGAAATCCGATCTTGACATTGATATTCCATTTGGAGAAAAAAAAAAGTTTTAATATGAGATACACCCTGTTTCAAACCTTTAGACAGCAGAAGGTAGAAAAAGTTTAAAATTTTCAACATCTCCTGAATAACAAGATATGAGTCCTGTTCTACTTTGAAAAGCCAATAATTTTTACATAAAACAACCCATGTTTGGGAGAGGATTTTTTTCATTTTCTATAGTTTGGTAAAATTTATCATGCGTTGTTATTCTATTTAAATAGATTCCTTGTTAAAAATCAGGGAAACAAACAAACGTTTTGTGTTTCATTTTAGTCATTTTATGTTTATACGTATGCTTACCCCTAGAAAAAAGGTTTGCTTCCAAGACTGGGTTTTAACAGCATATCCTAAATACGTTAAAGTCCATTTCTGAGCCATAAATTAAATGGTCACATTTTACCTTTTCATTTTGTCTCCATAACTAATTTAAGAACTTCCTAAAAAATCTAAACAGCAATTTCTGGTGAGTCTGGTTTGGCTTTTGGATTTCATAAATAGTTCAACCAAAAAAAGACAATTTAATTCTATATTGAGATTGGCTTTACCCACACACAGTATAACATTTAATTGAAAGGCAACTGTAAAGGCAACATCTAAACTTTTTAACTCCCCAAATTAAGGAAGCAGGGTTTCCTAAGGGTTTGGACACTTTTATATCTTTTAAGATAGGCCATCTTTTCCGTGGCGCCCTTCTGAGCCATTTAGCGCCATTTCTCTACACTGCCTATGTAGTCATTGGTGCCATTGCTGGTGTTGCTGTCGTTCTGCTCTTGGCCTGGATTCTGCTTCTGGCTTTCCCTGTTCTCCTTCCGGCTCACATTCAAACTTGAACTCTGAGTCCGATTCTGAATCAGATTCTGAGTCCGATTCTGAATCAGATTCTGAGTCAGATTGTGATTGGCATTCGGATTTGGGTTCTGACTCTGATTCTGACTCAGATTCTGGATCTGGCCCTGACTCTGGCTCTGGAAATGGGTCTGAAGGAACCTGCCTTTCAGAAATTTGCGTTGTTCCTGACGCTTCTGCCTGGCCTCCTGATGCTCCTTCTGCCTCATAAACTGATACCTTTGCAAAAAGAGGTCTTTTGCATAGCTGTACAATTCCATATCCAGAAAATTCAGTCCCTCAATACGCTTTTGGATTTCCTCACTGATCTCTACACTAGAAGCCCTAGTGGTATTATATTGGGTAAACGGCGAAATAAAGTTCATGTTGAAGGTTTTCTCAAACAGATATTGGGTCTTCCGCTGAAACTCTGTAAGGCCAAAGAACGCCATGTGCTTCAGATTGGATTTGGCGCTCTCCAGAAGGACCTTGTTTCTTTGCTTTTCGGGCATGACGGAAAGGTTGTAGCAGCCCACTAGGGTCAGGTCAGACAGCATGCGCACCTGGCGGTTGTTGGCTAGATTATAGGGACAGTCCATGAACTCTTTGAGGGGGCAGCCAGACCAGTCATCACCGGTGTAGCAGCTGGGCAGCTCTTCAGAGGTCGGGGGCCTTCCGTCGCAGACATGCAGGGACGCTTTCCACGTTGCCCCTCTCTGAACATGCCTCCACTCACTCAAGTACCGGGACACTGGGTCTCGGAGAATGGTGATGTAGTGGAAGTTCCTATGGACAAAGCACAAAGATCGACAGTCAGAAATGTGGGTGACACAGTGGAGTCAGGGAGGTGCATGGCATATATGATGGTCACTGGCCAGTAAAGAAGGCAAAGGGGGAATGATAGGGATCTGGTGGCATGTGTTCTGTGAACCGTGCTGTAGTCCTCTCTCTGGGTCCTACTAGCCTGGCCAGATAGCTAATTCTTTCACCTAATTTGCTGATACTGCAGCTAAAGAAGGTATGAAGAGGTTAAACTCAAGACATTGGCCTTGTTTTTCATTCCCTTTCCTCCTTCCCCTCTTTTTCTCCCTTTCAAACCAATGACAAAATCTTCCCAGTGACACCATTGGCTAAGTAGGCAGCTGTTTTATTATATACCCCTCACTCCTCACCTCCCCATGAGCTGATCATGAAATGGAGACGCAGTGGAAGCAAAATGATATATTGATGTGAAATGCAGTTGATAAGTGAGCTGAAATTCTAATCTTTCTTATTAAATATGCACAAGCATTTTTCCAATATCCAGTCTAATCTGGGATGTCTTATTTCAAAAAACAAAACCTCATTGAAAGAGCATCTGATATGATGTGCTTGATGCTGGCTGCTGCAATAATATCACGTCTCATATGTTATGGAAGTGGAATGTGGAGAGAGACAGAGCAACCCAGGGCCTCCAGAAATAAACAATGTGGTTGGTCACTGACTGAAATAGACATGGTAGCTGTCAATGGCATATATGCAAGCTACCACCTTGGTTTCAGCCTTCACTCACATGATAATATTTCCAGGATAGAAAAGTTAACTGTATCGGTTCCAAAATGTCCCTTTTCTTTACCCACTGAAAGGACACATGAATGTCAGCAAGTATGGAGGCTTTGTTGTGTGGCTATCTTCTCCTTCGAGTTGCAGACGAATAAAGTTCTTTGCTCAGACAACTGACTAGCAAACATTTCAACCACACGCCGACACACTCACACCCACACACAGTGAGCACACACACATGCACCACACCCCAGAAACATCAAGATCTATAATGTGATCCGGCACGCTCAAGGAGAGAAACAATTGTGCTTTCCGTGACAAATGAGTTTCCACTCAGGTACGGTGGATGAAGGATGAGGTCATGGAAGGGCATACCATGGAAGGAAAACAACAATAAACACTGAATATTAGCATTTAGTTTCTTAAAGGAAACCTGGGGACTGGCTTGCAATTTTTCTGAAGTTTATTCATTCCCATCTGAGGCAATGGTGGTTCTCTCTGCACGTACGAGGAGCCAGAGGGAACCTATTCAATGACCTGGCTGACTAGAATGGTGGCCGATGTTCTGTGTGGAAGCATTTCTCCCAACTCTTGAGCTTCTAGCAACTCAGGCATCCTGAGATCTATCCTCTACGCCTCTGTGCTGTGCATGGTATTTCTTCTTCCTGGCACGATCTTTCTTTGACTGGAAAACTGTACTCATCCTTCAAGTCCCTGTTCAATTACCATCTCTCCTTTGAGAAAATGTACCCCACTCCTTGCTGCCAGCCATCCTCTGGGTTGCCGTAGAACTTGCATATTTATCCTTGGTTAAAACACTTTTGATACCGAATTCCAATTCCTTGTCTGTCCCTCCACTTAAACTCTATGTTTTCCAGGCTAGAAGCTCTGTTCTATTCTTCGGTAACTCTCACCCCATCCATTCCAGTTTGCACATTGGCCTTTATACCTGGCACAAAGCAGAATCTCAGTAACTCCTTTGATTGCTTGTGCAATGAACTATTCTGGGAAAACGGAAGGGGAAAGTTGGGGACATGCTTCATCATATAAAAACTCTAAATAATCTTCCAAGTGCCTTGCAAAATCACGGAAACATTTTTTTTATTACCTTATACTTTTTTTCTGGAATGAACAAGCATTGTCACAAGAGAAGTATCTCAGAGTAAAGATGGAGGGGATGGCCAAGAACACCTTCACTTAACTCACTGCTTTTCCTAGGACCCGACCTTGTTGGTACCACCAAAATTTATCTGTAAAGACCCACTGGCAAAGAGTAGCAGCTTTCCCCCCCAAGTAGCCTTTACCAACGAAGATGACTACTAGACCCATGGGCTCTCTCCCTCCACCCCTAGTTTTGGTATTCATTCATCCATTCATTCGCTCGGTACGTATTCATTGAGCCTTTATGCTATGCCTGAGGCAACAATTTAGTGGCAATTAGTCTGATTAGCTGGAAAAAAGAGAAATTTATTAAGTCCAGTGACACATTTGGATTAACCTTTCAACCAACTTTTCCAGGTATGCATGGTAATGTGGAGGCTACTGGGTAATTTAAACACTCACTATGGAGTCACCTTCATGCTTAGCTGACAGTCCTGCTCTAGTTTGTTTCATTGGTTTAAGTCTACAGTGACCTCTTCTGGTAACTCTTAGAGTGCACCACAGTGCAAATCTGAGCCTCTCCTTCCTAAAAACTCCTTGCCTTTCAGAGCAGTTAGATTCATAACCACCAGGGTTAGTGTTAGAATCGATGTTTTGTAAGCACCACCCCCACATGGAGAGAGAGAGGAGGCAACACAGACAGACAGAGGCAGATATTCAGAATGTCTCTCACGTTATGGATGTGTGGTTCCAGTACAACTTCAACCTCAAAGTTGCATAGTGCCTGTATGAGATAAGGACAGGCCAACGTGGGCAGCCTCGGTCTCTATGTTGTAGGGATTATCATTGCAGCAGAGAAATTAGAAGGGTCTGTACACACACACACACACACACACACACACACACACACACACACACACACACACACACACACTGCTCTGGTGATTAACAGCTAGACTCAGATGACATTAACTCTGGAGATTCATTGAACATCAACAGCTCCCTTCTTCCAGGGAAAATAGTCTTGGGGGCCCAGACTGCCTCGATTGGAAGCACTTGATGCTGCTTGAAAATATGATCCCATGGGTGAAAAGGAAGGCCTGCTGAAGGCTAGGTCTCCAGTGTCCAGTGGCCTTCTAAATTGCATGCTGTGTTGGGGGTGGGAAGGCAGGTAACGATAACACCTTGAAGGTTTAACTGAATAAAGGATGTAGCATGCTCATTATTCTGAGGGAAGAGCTTTGAGGGAATTACTAGAGAAGAGTCTTCCTACCCAGAGCCACTGAGAATGTGAAAGCCGAGCCTGATGGGAACGTGGCTGGGGAGGCAAGCAGACACAAACATGGACTCTTCCAGTAGCCAGGCCCGTTCAGTTCAGCTCAAGACTTGCTTACTCTCAGCACCTAATGTGTGTCTGGCACTGAGACAGGCACTGGGCACACACACAGGGATAAGACACGGGAACCTAAGGAAAGCATTTCAATATAAGGAGCTATTCACGATTGGGACAAGTACAGGGTGCGATGAAAGCACCTTGCAGCAATTTTTAGCATGGCCTAAAGATAGGGGAAAGGTTTTGTAGCTTTGTTTTTTAAAAAAATGAGTAAGAATTAGAAGAGGCAAGAAGAATGTAAAGGAGTTTGAGACAGGAGGGTCAGCAAGAGCAAAGGCAGAGAGACATCCACAAGCCTGTTGTTTGGGAGAAGAGCCCATTAAAAAATCTCCCAAGTAAATAAGGAGTAGTGGCAGGAATTGAAGATGGAGAGGTAGCCAGGGACCTGGTGGTGGAAGGCCTCAGATGCCATGTTAAAGAATTCAGACTTAATTCTGTAGGCAACAGAGAGACCTTTGAATGGATTTAAGCAGGGGACGACATGATGAGAACTGTGTTTTAGAAAGGTAATTCTGTACGGTGTGTGGAGATGGAATTAGGACAATTAGTTAAGTGGCTACTGCAGAAGACAAGGCAAAAGAGGAGGAGGGGCAGACTAGAGCAGTATTTAGGAGGAAGAATTAACAAGACTTGGTACCAAAATGCATGCAGGGGAGAGGGTGGAGGAGGAGTTAAGGATGCCTCGCAGGTCTCTGGGGGAAGGTTTGAGGTGCCTGTGGGACATCCGCTTACAGAGACAGATCTAGCACTGACCGATCTAGCACTGAGAGAGCGATCTGGGCTTAAGATAAAGGAAAACAGTCAACGAAAAATGGTAGCTTCAGACCAGGAGAGTCTACTTAGGGATCTGTTTTTAATTCCACTCGTGTAGGCTTCAGATATTTGAGGACAGCATTTGTGTACCCTGAGGCTTCTCTTCTTTATGCCGAATATGGTTTTCAACTATTTTCTACACTGCTTCAAGGCCCAACACTATCCTGTTGCTTGCCTCTGAATGTATTCCACTTTATCGGAACATGAGATGACAAAGTCTGTCAAGAAGGGACAGTCTATCATCTCCTTCATTCTTGATACCATTTCTCTTAATGTGGCCTCAGATTACATAGAGCTTCTTGGCAGCCATGCCACACCACTGACACACAGTAAGCTAAATTGTTTCAATCTATCACACGTATGACTTTTTGAAGCCCAATCTACATTGTTCTAGACTGATGCCATTAATTTGTGCCTTGCTTAACTTCTTCTTGTTAGAGTAAGTCTAAGAGTGTCAAAATATATCTGGATTCTGATTATATCCCCCAATATCTTCTCCATATTTTCTTGTTCCTGTTGGCAATACCTGTATGCAGGCATTGATCAAAACAAAACAAGACACAGGTGAGAGCAGGTCTGTGGTAGTTGCTGGAAATCCCCCTTCAGGTTGACATAAACCTGTATGGTTCTGCTGAATGGACTGATTTAATTCTAAATGAGTGAGGCAAACTCAGCCCCAGGAAAATTATATTCAGCCTGTTTCAGTTAGTAGTAATCGAACAAGACTATCTTGTGACCAAATGTGTCACTTAATTAAAATGATCAGGTTTCACATTTTTAAATTGGAATCATGACTCCCCAGTAGTTGCCCGAGTTCACTTAATGCCTGACTGTTCGGTGCCTCTGTATGCCCGTGGTGCCTCCTGCAGAACAGACCCAGTTCTACCCTCTTCCTTGCTTGTGGATCTCAACAACAACCATAGAATGTGCTGGGAATGCACTATCCTGAGACAGGGAGGAACTGCCTGAAACACCCTCCCATGGAAGCAAAGCTTTACCCACTTAGTTGCGTGGCTCCTGAGGTATATAACCCACGATGGGCCACCTTTTGGGGCCCCTTAGCTGTAGGGTAAGTGGGGCACCCACAGTTGAGACTTCATCCACCCAGGGCAATTGAAGCAGAGAAGGGGGTGCTTAACTCTGCTCAGAGAGGCCAAGAAAGGTTTCAAGGAGGAGGCAATCTTTGAGTTGAGTTTCATAGGGGTTTGCCAGGTAACCTACAAAAGCCACGCAAAAGACTGGATACTCCATATACAAAGGTAGGGGCCTCTGGGTCATTGCCTGGGACCAACGTGGAAAATTAAGGGTACTTTTACATATCCAGAACAGAGAGTATAGAGCAAGGTTTCCCAACGTTAGCACTATTGACATTTGGGGCTCAATGATTCTTTGTCGCAGGGGCTATGCATCGTAGGATGTACTGTGATTGTCTAGTGATTCTTCTGCCTCCCCCACTGGACTATGAGCTCTGGGAGGGTGGGGCCATGTATCATTTATCAACAGAAGCTCCTCAAGGCATGACACAATGTTTTACATAAAGTAAGTGATTAATAAAAGATTGTTGAAGAGTAAATGTCTGCAGCAGAAGCAGCAAAGCTGAAGATGAGCTAATAGGAAAATGCATATCGTAATCTTTGATGAGGAGAAGCCACTAGATGTCACTATTAAATTACAGATACACCATTTTATACCTGTGGTGGAGCATTATAAGGTGATGTAGCTGTGAAGGAGATCTAGTAATATTTCGCTGTTTTCCCTGACTTTTTTGTTCAGTAGCGCAGTTTAAAAGATATCTCAAAAGTTTAAGGAAATTAAAAATAATAAATGGATAAAAACAAGAACCATATTTTTTTGTTCTTATTTTAATATTCTGTTATAAGTACCTGAGTTCTAAGTCACAGAATCCCAGACTTGTCAGAGCAAGAAGAAACCTTTGAGAGAACAAATCATCTAGGTCAAACCCTTCACTTTAGAGGTGGGAAATCAAGGGCTGCAGAGAGGCAAGAACTTGCCCGCAGATCTCAAGTTGCCAGTAGCCCTTGAGAACAAACTACCTGCTAGGAACATTCTTAGGCTCTGTTTTTAGCAGACGCTGTTTTTGTGTCTGTTAATTACCTAGGATGGCACACTCAACCAGCCTGGAGGAACTCACTAACCCTCAGGAAAGGGGAACATCTGGCTGCTGAGGGAGGGCACTTTCTTACACCAGCTGCAAAGCCAAGAGCTGGGGCGCTCTGTACCTCACACTTACACATCAACTCCCAACAATCCTGTAAATCGTATAGTATTATTCCCATTTTCAGGATGAAGAAACTGAGCCTCAGAGAGAGATCACTTGATCCAGGGTCACAGCTCAAGTTAAGTAGGGGTGTTCACACTTGAATCCGGTTCTCTTTGACTCCAGAATCTGTATTCTTCCCATCCAGTGCTGGGACATGAACCCAGGACTTCTGGCTCTACAAACCAACTAAAGAATTGGTTCTCAGACTGTGGCCCCAGAACCAGCAGCATCAGCATCATTTAGGAACTTGTTAGAAATGCACATTTTCATTCCTTTAGATATATACCCAGTAGTGGGATTGCTGGATCATATGGTCGCTCTATCTGTAGTTGTTTGAGAAACAAAGAAAGAAATAAAAGACCACAATAATACATCGAACTTCCAGAAGGAGAGAACAAACCTAAGGATATTAGAGATGGCAGGGAGGGAGGGAGTTGGGGTGGGGAGTGATTGGTCGGGTGAGGGGCGTAAAGAATAATTATGATTCGTAAAAATGAATATGCTAATAAAAAAATAAAATGCACATTTTTAGGCCAACTTAACTGAATCAGGGGCTGGGGCTTGGCAATCTGGGTTTTAATAAGCTCTCCTGGAAATTGTGATACATACATGAACTTGAGTTTAAGAACCACTGTTTTAGGAATGTGACTTCAGACATCAGAAGTCTCTTAGAGATCCCAAAAGGTACCCAGAGTGTAGGCAAGCCAAGTAAGACCACAAGAGCAAGGGTGAGCTCCTCCTGGTAGTCCTTGGTGAAACTCTGGGGATGCCCATTTCTGTCTAGAGAAAGTCCAGGGAACTTTGCCTGAGCAAAGTTCTAGAGATTATGCTGTAAACATTTACTTTCCTTTGATGCCTCTGGTTCACGAAAGGCCACGGTAGGGTTTTCCCTTGCACTACTAAAAGGGGAAATAAATATCAAAGCCATTTTTTTTTAATGGAAGAAGGTCATAGGAGTGATCAATAAAAAGTTAATTTAAGAAAGGAAACAAATTCTTAGCCCAAATCAATAGGAGTGTACATTTTATTATACCTGTAGCTTAGTTTTGTATTTTATTTTTCTTAAAGTTCAGCCTTTGCACATCTTGTTCTCGGAGTAATGATGAGTGGTAGAAAAATAAGAATTGTGGTTGGTGGTCCTAAGTAAACTCTGCAGACAGTGGGGGCTGCAGATGACACTGAGTCATTAATGCTGAGGGTCTGGTCTCCTTCTTCAGCTAATGATATCTAAACCTACGGCACGGATCCTCCCATTGCATAGAAAAGACTAGGTCAAAGCAAGGAGAATGATTTTCAGATCAAACAACATTAACATGTGAGCACAGACTAAATAAAAGTATAGTAAATTGAATCAAAGGCAAATATGCCTCCGACAGGACTGCATCCTTCAAGCCCTGGAATTGCTGTTTTAACTGATTTTCCCGTGTGGCTTACATATTGGCAGTCTCCAAAGAGGTGTTCCATAAATGTGATCAGCAGTGGCAGCGGCCTCATGAAAGAAATGTGGGATTTTGCGAGCAGACTACTTTGAAATGGTGGATGCTCCTTTAGATGTGTTGTTTTTGGTATATTTGTCATCACAGTCTTGTGGCTCGGGAGTCATGCCTTATCTAGTGAGAAAAGTGAGCCCTTGCATTCAGACAGTGACATCCATGGTTTCATTCGATCGTCTTCACAACACTAGAAAGACCTAAATGATCTAGACACTGAACCTTTCCTTTTTCCTTCAAGTAAATGCTGTGGCTCATAACTCAGCCAGTCTCCCTGGGCAACCCACGAGAGGTGGGCAGCAGGACCAGTCCTTGGGAGCCCAGGGATCTATGAGACAACCAAGACTTTCCCTGGTTCTCTCAAGGGATTGACTAGATGCCTTAGCAAGGCATAACCATTCCAGGCAGAGTGTCTACTGGATTCAAAACCAACTAGGAGGAGGCTGAAGGTCTCACATGCACCAAACAAGCCACTGAGTTCTCCTTGCGTGGGTTTTCTGCTACTCTTCACACCTCACCCAAAGGAGCAGTTTTATGTATATAAAGCAACACCTTAATTGATTTTTCTTCTGCTTAACTGAAAGTTAACCTATCTGTGTGCATTTTCAGGAACACTCAATGGAGTACAAATGGGCTTTTAAGCAGAAGAATGTTTTTCTATGTCACTCTTCTTATTTTTCTTTTACAAAGCAGTAGAATGATGTTTTGTTTTGTTTCTTTGTTGAAAAGAAAGAAGACTTCTATTGTCTGTAAATTCAAACTTAAGATGGAATTCTTCACACTATCAGTCCTGGTGATATTTACTTCTTTTTAAAAGAAATCACTCTCCTCTTTCCCAAAGCCCAGTAGGTTCCAAAGTACAGAAATCTAAGGGCTTTGCCAGTAGTGAGAAAGCTGAGTTCTTTAACAAGACATGAAATTCCAAGCTTTATGACCTGTAGTCACCAGCCCTTACCCAGAATCCACTCAATTGCTTGGCATCATGAAAAGCTTTGCAGCTTACACTGCCCCTCCCCCAATTTTTGGCATTCTCAAATTATTTGGCATTCTTGGTTCATTAATACTTAGTGTGTTTTTGAGGTGAAAGAAACTTTTAGAGAAAAACCCCTTCAGTGTGCAGATGAGGTAGCCGGGGCCCCATGAAGAGATATCGTCTGCCCAAGTCATAGTGGAGATCAGTTCTGCCACTGATTAACAAACTCAGACTTTCTGACTTCCCTTCCAGAGACTCTTCCCTCCCCACATGGTACTTTTCAGCTTATTGAGCGTTTCTATGTGACATCCCTTGTCAAACTGCCATCTCCTGAGCATTGGCATCTGGGGTAACCAGGGATAAGAGTTGGTTCTCTCTCTTCCTCCAAATCTGAAACAAGAGTAGGCAGAGGTGAGGAGTGGTCAGCCCCAAACCCCAGTGGACAGGAAGAGGCTGGGGAAGTTTCCAAGTGCCCCCATTGGGACTACTATGGCTAATGTCTTGCTCTTTGAACGAACATCCCTAGTGCCTCTTGTGCTGGGAATTCATTGCTTCTGTCCTGCCTTTATATTGGCCAGTACATCCACTACAAAACACTGCATGTTCCAAGTCTCAACTAGGAATTAATAAAACTGGTACCTTCGTGACATTCCATTCAGGAACAGGTATGTGCAAGGAGGGACCATAGTGTCCTTTTAGCCCCGGAGGTGAGGATCTTGGCCTTAGGTTGCAAGACAAATGTTTAACCAATCCATGATCAATGTACCAGCCCTGGGTGACCTAAAAGTTGCCTTCATTAGAGCTATAGGCATACCGTGGAAGCCATATGTATACGGGGGTCTGCTTTCAAAAAGCTTAGAATTTAGTTGGGGAGATAAGACCAGAATTTAATGAGTTGGGGGGGGAAGTAAAGGTAGAATATAGTGAAATGCTAATTGTGTCATACAGACAGTAAGTGCAAAGTGAGTCAGGGAGGAGGGAGTTTACTGTGTGCTATTGTCATCAAGGAAGGCTTCATAGAAGAGGGAGAGGAAACTGACCGGGCCCTAAATGATAGAAAGGATTTGACTAGGTGTGTGTCTGGTGGTGATGGTGAGTATCTGTGGTGGGGAGGGTGGGAGGCATTCTGACATGAGTAAACAGCACAACAGAGAGGACACTAATTAATAAAAGTCATGACTTAATGGGTGCCTGAAATGTGCCAGACCTTAGGCTAGATGCTTTTTCACAAAATCTTTCGACAGGTGCTGAAGCCTCCATTTTAGGCACAGTAATGTGTAATTAATAGGGTGTGTTCTAGAACTGCATTGTCCAATAAGGTAGCCACCAGCCGCATGTGAATACTGAGCTCTTGAAACATGGCGAGTCCAAACTGAGAAGCGTTTTCAGTGTTTTCAAGCTTAGATGATTTCCAAAACTTAGAGGAAGAGAAAATATCACTGATTAATTATTATTTATACTGATTACATGTTGAAATGGTAGTGTTTGGAGATATATCAATTAAATAAAATATATTATTCAAATTAAATTTCATTTGTATCTTTTCATTTTTTAATACTGGTACTAGAGGATTTAAAATTACATATGTGTCTTGCATGTATTTTTATTGGACAATGCTGTTCTAAAGCCAGACTGCCTAGGTTCAAATTCCAGCTGTGGCAGTTGCTAGCTGTGCCATCTGGGGCAAATAACCTCTCTGTGCTTCTGTTTTTCTCATTTATAAAATGTGGGGAAAACCACAGAGTCTTTCTGAAGACAAAACGAGGTGATATACTCGTATCTGTAAAGTTCTTAGAACCGTGCTTGGAACATAACACTCAACAGATGTCAGTTACTATTATCATTATGGTTGTTGCTATTGTTTTAAACAGATAAGGATATTCAGCTAAAAGGTGTTGTTTAACCTTCCTCAAATCAGAGCTAGTTGGTGACTGTTTCTCAGGTCTGTGTGACTCCTGAGCCCCAATTCTCACCCGCTCTCCCAGCTGATGCCATGTGGTCTTTGCGACCTCACTGCCACGTGTGTCTGAGTGTCCAGCCTGGGTGCTCTCACCCATCGGCTGCTCATCTTCACCTGGGCCTGAGCACAGCCTCAGGAGCCACAGGCCAGGGGCACAACTGACCTGACTAGAGCAGGAAATCTGAAGTCGGAGGCAGTTGAATATGCTGGGATGTGAAATGAGGGGGCCGATTTTGGGTTTTTTCGGGATCCCTTACAGAACCTTAGGGATGGCATCTAAGTACTTCAGAGCTGAGGGTTTCAGGGGCAGGGGTGCAGCTGGCAACCATTTTAGCCCAAGCTGCTCATTCCACAGATGTAGGAACCCGCTAGCTGGCCCTGTTGCCATCTCCAGATTGTGAGAAATCTGGAGACACATGGAATCATTTCTATAGGGCCCTCCACAAGGAATCAGGGAACAAGGAATTTCTATAGGGCCCTCCACAAGGAATCAGGGAATAAGGAATTCCTATAGGGCCCTCCACAAGGAATCGAGAGACAAGGAATTGAGGAACAGGCCTTTTTCACATGATAGGCAGTCACTAAATATTATTTAAGGTAATTTTGAGCGGGCTATAGCCAGTCCCTGGTTTACCTGGGCCTGCTGGACACGCGCCGTCTGGCAGGCAGGCACTTGGAGTGTGCTTTGGAGAAATCGTTAGGTGAAGCCTAGTCAGGAAAAATGCCTGCTCGCAGCATTGTGCTATTTTGCAGAACAGCACAGGGGGAAAGTTTTCCCCTAAATGAAAGCTGCCTTTCTTGAGCCCTGGGTTGATTTTAATGAGCTCTAATATTGTTTTAAGGTGCCGAGAAGAGACGAAGTACAAACCCTGGCTTTTGTAGGAGACGCGGACCTCGTTAACCATTTAAATTGTAAAGAATTGGAGCCATTCAGAATTGCAAAGCCTGGCAGGGTCATGCCTCCTTTCCCCAGGAGAGTTTTTTTCTGCAGGTATTCAGGCTGCAAGAGGCAGTAGTGGGTGCAGCCTTATTTCTTTACACCGATAAAATTGGGGGTGAAAAAAATGTCATTAATCCCCCACCCAACCTCTCTACCTAAAGAATCCAATGTCATTCTGGAGTGTGTACAGGAAGGGGCGCTGAAGGCATGAAGATCTGCCTGAGCAGAAGGAATTATTTTGAAGGTTATGTAAGTACTGAGAGCTTACAAGAGTGCTGAGTCCTGTGCATCAGAGGTATATTTTTCACAGTGCAGATAAGAGACTTTGGATAGCTGTGTTTCTCCTTTAAGGCAAAAAAGTACCATCCCTGAAATCAGTGGTGTAGCAACGGGGAGCCAAGTGACCAAGTGTCCTCACCATCCTCTTCTCACTCACATTATTTTTCTCCAGGTCGCAATTTAACATCACACTCTAATGTCCTGAATCCTACAGAAAAGACATTTTTATACCTGTCCAAAATGTGACAGAATGAGAAAACTTACAGCACGTGGAATCAGACAACTAGGCAAGATATGAAATATAAGTCATGGTTCCATTTTGTTTGGTGAAAGCATAAACATCCCACAATTTTTGACAGAGTAGAATTTTTTCTTAAAAAATAAAAGGCACTTTGCGAGCACCATTGTAGTGGATTGAATTATGTCCCCCCAAACTACCTGAAGCTTGAGTTGTGTCCCCCAAGTTTTATGTATTAGAAAATTAGCCCCCACTGTGACTGTTAAGAGGGTGGGAAATCCTATTATGGTAATTGGAAGGTGGAGCCTTGAAGAGGTGATTGGATTGTAGGATCATGCAGTAGTGAATGGATTAACAATGGTGGTGTGGGTGTGGTTCTGAGGGCTTTCAAAGAAGAGAGTCTGTCTCGCTTGCTCGCTCTGCTCTCTCTGCTTCCACCATCTTGCAATGTGAGACCCCTGGGTCACTGTCACCATCACCAGATAGACTTTGGACTTCCCAGCCTCAGAAACTGTAAGCAATAAATGTCGTTTTCTTTATAAATCATCAAGTTTCAGGTATTTTGTTACAAGCAAGAGAAACAGACTAATACAATCATCTTGTGCAAAACTGAATCCTACTTTGCTGAAAGAGGTGGGGCCATTTTATTTGTTACAGTGCAAGGCAGTTCACTGAGGGGAGCCCAAGAGTGTTCCACACCTCACTCCATGAGCTCTGGGTTGCTCTCTATGTGAGTGAGAGCCATGTTCCATGTATGGAAACCAGCCACCTGATGAAAGACAAGGTCCCTGTGAAGGGGACTGATGGGGGCCACCCACAGATAAAGGCAAGATGCTCAGACTTTACACAGAGTAGCAAGGTTGGCAGGCCTCTCAGAGGTCACCTGGTCCAATAAGAACCCCAAGGCCTGGAAATCAAGGATAGGGACTTGTCCAGGGTCATATGGCCAATTTGCAGCAGAGCCAGGACCCCAAACCGAGTCTCTGATTCCTTGTCCAGTTTTCTAAATATCATGCTCAAGGTGACTGACAAACAGGAATCAGCTTTAGGAAAAGGCAGCCCCTGTGTTTAGTAGAAGCTCACTTACTCTCCACTGCAAGGTTTGAAACCCATAAAGAAGGACTCAAAGTCAATGCTCACACTAAGAGAGATGTCTGACTCTGACTTTACAACTTAGGGCAAATTCTGGAGGGCAGCATGACCCTCAGACTCTTCCATTAATTATTTACTCTGAAGACAGATCAGAGAGAAGTCAGATTCACTTCCACGTTGCATGAGCCACCTACAGAGCTTTCTCTCCTGGCTTGGCTTTCCCCCCTGGAATTGAGGTTAATTCTCAGACATAGTGACCCACAGCAAGGTGGATTTAAGGCCACAGATGATTACTCAAAATGACATCCCCCTTCCCATAATAGTTTTTTAGAAGGTCATCTGAAGAAAATCCATTGATATCAATGTCTGGGAGAAGGAAGGAAGGAAATAAGGAAAGAGGGAACGGAAGAAGGGGGGAGGGAGAGAGGGAGGAGGGAGAAAAATCTGGTTAATAACAATCAGAAGTTTCAAAGGGTTTTGGGCCGGCCTGTGGCTCACTCGGGAGAGTGCGGTGCTGATAACACCAAGGCCACGGGTTCGGATCCTATATAGGGATGGCTGGTTGGCTCACTGGCTGAGCGTGGTGCTGACAACACCAAGCCAAGGGTTGAGATCCTCTTACCGGTCATCTTTATTAAAAAAAAAAAAAAAAAAAAGAAGAAGAAGAAGTTTCAAAGGGTTTTCACTGCTCTTATATCTTTAGCTCCCACTCAATCCCATGAAGTATGCAGGACACGATATAGAATTCCCATTTTATAGATGAGAAAACTGAGCCTCAAACGAAAGAGGTGAATTGGTAGGATATAGAACTAGTCAGCAGCGAGCCTAGGACCAGACTCCTAACTCCCAATTCACTGTTTTGCCGCTACTCTCTGTTGCACATCAAGCCCCACGTGGATATCTGAACAGTCCGTTTCTCTTGTTTTGTTTTGCCCACCAGGCTGTAACATTACTTAAGAGGCAAACTACTTGTCATCTCTTCTCTCTTTCAGCACAGGGCCCAGCCCCTTATGGGAACTCAGGCTGGTGGATCAGTCAATGGAACGTCTACCACGATGACTTGAAAATTGCCCAGGATGTTCCTTTTTGCCTTCTCCCATTTTGCTGTATACTAGTTCTTCCTCCCACCAATCAGAACCAAAGGGCTTTGTCCCCCAAGCCACGCAGGCCCTGCACTCCGAACACTACCCTGCCCCTAGCTGCTGCAGCTCCTCAGGCCCTAGTGTTGGCATTTCCACAGCCAGGAGAGACTGTTGCACTCATGATGGCACCTGAAAGGGTGAGGAAGGCCCGTTCTCCTCAAACCCTTCTCCACTGAGGCCTGCAGTCCCACACTTAAATATTATTCTCTTTGTCTTTATTGTAGCCAGAAGACCTTCGTCCTCGGATGTTCTCCATTCTTTGTCCTATACCTCCTCCTTCCTCCAGCCTTTCTCCACTAGACTCTCAGCTTAGGATGCTCAAAATCTTAGATCTAGAAGGAAAGCAGTTAGAAAAACTCATTTCACCAAAGTCTCATGTATTTAGTACCACCAGAAGGATTCCCAGAAGAGACATGCCCTAAGGGGCAATGTTGTACCCTCTTCACCTATGGTAGAATTTCAGGCAAGAATTAGGGCAAGCCCTGTGGGGCAGGAGGTTTTCCTGAAATTACAGCCTGCAGGTGACTGGCTATTGTGTGCAGGTGCAAGGTTGCCCAGTAGTCATAATCAGAAAGCCTGTTCCTTTCTGCTCAAAGAAAGCAAAGGAATTCAAAATGAGGCCATTTGGTGACAGTTTTGATCAAACTTTTTTTTCCCTTTTGGAATCGTGAGTCAGCCATGAACATACTAAGTTAAAACAGGATTTGATTTCCCTAGGGCTATGTTTGAAGTCCTGCTGTTCCCCTATCCTACCTACTTATATTTAACATTCATGAGTCAAGGTGTTACTAGAAATGTGTGCAGGGAGAACACATTGACCTTCACCCTCTACATGGTGGAAAGAATGTGTTGACAGTTAAAATATGGGCAGGTACATTTTGAAAAGGCCAGTGTTGCTGCATTTCAGGGTACCAAGTGCAGTTCAGGTGAAAACTGAGTCACCTTTGAGGTTCTTAAATAATCAGAAATACTTCGATTTCTCAATTCATTTTCATGGATTAAAGAGCTATTATTCTAAACCTTTTTGAAGGCATAATACCCTCTTTCTCCTCTTCTAAAAAATTTTCTATGGCAAAGATTTTTTAACAAAACGCTTTTTCTTTCTCTCTCATCAGATCCTCACAACATGCCCGTGAAATAGACAGGTCCAGTCCATTTCACAGACATAGATATTAGTGCACCGAGAGGTGAAAGGTCACACAGCTAGTTCGTGATCAAGTTACATGTCTTAAATCCATGTCTAGACATCCAGACTCATTTTGTTACCCCATGCCACTTTGCTCATTTTATTTTAAAATGAAAGGAATTTTGCATGACAGAGGGCTAAGCTTTCTGCAACACCCTAACAGGACGAGCCACCAGGGACAGCCTGTGGGCATGATTTCAGAGGTGCTGGGAAGCACAGCCCCTCCCTCTCACAGTTGGCCAGGAATCCACAATACAAAGTTTATTCCTTTGGTTTAAGGTTCTGCCTCCTGGGGAGGGGGCGGGGGTGAATAGGGGATAGGGAGTAGAGGGTCACGAACCACTAAGACTTATCAGTCATTTAGGTGGGGGAGGGACAAAATGACCTCTGACATACCCCTCCTGTGGGTTTAATGATCAGACCCGCCACTAAGCAGGGGTGGGGTGGGGAAGGCAGTGTGCAGGACATGTGTAGAGATGGGCCCCTAGTTTTGAGGAAAGAAAAGGAGGCCAAGGAGAAACATGGAGGATGGCAAAGGCAAACTTGGCTGCCTTCACATTCTGCTGGGGCTGAGGACCAGTCAGGAATCTCTGATTTAAAAATAAATGTGAAGGCAAAGATATGAAGCAGAAAGCACAAGCTTTGTAGAGAAAATGAGCAGACTGATTTTCAGTCGAATAATACCCACAATGTCTCACTAAGTTATTGGTCCAGTCTCATCTTCCATCCCATCACTGCTCCCTGCACGCGGGCCCCCTCCCTCTAGCAAACCCAACTCCTCCTCCCCGTGCCTCTGCTCATGCTGTTCCCTGCAGGCGCAGCACTGCCTGCTCTCCCTGTCTGTCCAAATACTGCTGTTTTCTCAAGTCTTCCTTCCTCCTGTGGCCACAGTGGAAGCAGCCCTCCCTTCCTCTGAACCTCCAGAAAGGGTTATCTGGACTTCTCTTAAGGGACCCCGTTCATCCAACTTTGTAACGTGTATTCATGTCTAAGTCTCCTCTTCCCTCCAAGGCTCTGGGCATCTTGGAAAGAGGGCAGGTCCTCTTTATATCTCTTCTCTCTTCCCATGGACCTTGCTGGCCCAGAATTGATAAGTGCTGTGTAGTTAAAAGTTCCGTCTCTAGAGTCAGAAAGTTCTGGAAGCAAGCCCCAGTTTGTGTTACTTAACCTCTCTAAGTCTTGGTTTCTTCATCTGTAAGCACCCACTTCAGAGTCGTAATTTTTTCCTGAAATAACTCGTGTAGAGTGCTTTGCATGGTGCAAGACACCTAGTACGCACACCATAATCACTCGCTATTGATACCGTTTTTCTCTTCATGAAACATGCAGTCCTCTCAGGCACCGTTTAGCAATAATCCAGTAGAGCCATTATGCCAGAAGCAAAGGGGAATCACACTAGGAGGCTTTGGGTAAGGATTTGTTAAACGCCCTGACTCATACTAAATTTACAGTAACATTTACCCCATCAAAATGCAGGAAAAGACAGAACTGGTTTCAACTTGAATTCGATATTTCTGTGGCCCACACGCTGAATGCCACCAAAGCCTCCACTCCCTGAGCAGCGGTTTGTAGAGATGGAATAACGGCAGTTTTTCATTTTCCAGAGTCCACTCACCCTTCCAAGAATCTCAATGCCTCATTGATTCATAATACAGTGCATAAAGATTTCATTTTTCCTGCCCACAGTGATACATTATGGAGGCAATCTGTTTTGCCACTGAAAAGTTTGCTTAGTAGAAAAATTTGGAGTTTTGACACTCAGGAAATTACAGTCATCTGTAAAACACGATTGATATGCCAAGGCTAACATTTTCATTGCACTCACAGAGCCAGAATAACTATGATAAAATATGTGTTACCCCAACACACATTTCAGGATCTTTTAAGGAAACATTAGCTAGCTCTGAGAACCTCCTCCCAAGTCTCCACGACTATAAGGCCTGTGCCAGTTAGCTGTTGACCACTCACAAGAACATCTGCATTGACCAAGCCAACACTCAGGTTCTAAGACAAAGCGATGGCTCAACACATCTTCTGAATTGGTCCTGGCCTAAAGACTGGAGCTCCATGCCACCAGGTTAAAGACATGAAAGGGAATCAAGAAAAATGAATTCAAGAATTCCACCCCCATTATGGAGTTGTTAACCAGCCACAAAAGGAACAAGTATAGATTAGGTAGAACTAGAAGCTGAAGGCTTACAAAGAAGAAATTGGACTGTTCTATATCTGCCTGCGATTTAAACCTCTCTCTGTTTTTACTCCCAAGCATTTCCTTGTCTCTTTCTGGGTGTGATTTTCAGTGTTAATGACAGCAGAAGTCAAAAGCCTCGGAACTATCTACTTGGTCAACATTTGATTTCAGAAAGATAAACTAATCAATTTAGCTGAGGGGTGTGGACGGTCTCCATGGCCATATTGAGGGAGCTGTCCCTTTAGAGTCCGATTTAGCCAGGTTTGAGCAGTTTTTACTTGGTCCTCATGTACTGCGACCTATGGGAAGTGCATATGCAAACTATGTGGTTCCAGGGCAAAGGACAGGGGCTACTGGCTTTGAACATGGAAGTGGCTTAGAGTAATCCCCATCCAGCCCTGGGTCAGCTCCTTTAGGTACTGAGAAATGCATGTGCACAAAACATGTGAGTAAGTCTGACTCGTGAATCAAGCAATCTCTAAGGGTCTCAGAGAAGTCCCGTGCGCACCGGCATTCAAACAATTGCCACAAGGGCTCACTGACCTTTCACTATGTGTCAGACACAATTCTAAGAGATGAACATGTATTAATCCATTTAATTATTACAACCACTCTATCAGGCAGGTGTGAGTATTATCATCCTCATTTTATGGATGAAGAAACTGAGGCAAAGAGAGCTTGAGCAACCCTCCCAAGGTCACACAGCTAGCTAGTAAGAGAGCTGGGATTCCAATCCCCAACGCAGTGGCTGCTGACAGACCCCATGCTCATGACCTATGTTACATTGCATTGCCCCAAAAAATGTTTTTAAAAAGCCCTCTCTTGTCAGGTGTGCTGCCTGGATTCTTCCTCCAGTGCCCAATGCCTGTAGTAGGAAGGCTTTCTGGGCCTCCTGAAACTCTTGGCAAAACGTCACTCTCCTCCTATCCCACATTAAGCCTCTTGCAGCTAACAACTTCGCTTCATTCTTTTCCTACTGGTGGTTACACAGATGATAGAGGGGCAAGACTAAAGCCAAAGGGCATGGGGAGGACGGTAGGAGGGTGCCAGAGGTACAGCTGGGCAATCACCGTGCCTACCACCTAGGAGCATCTGGAGCTGCCGCACGGGAGTCAGGGCAAAAGTGGTTGCTCAAAGGGGTGCTGAGGATCCACTTACCCCCCACTGGGCTTAAACTTTGCGGATACCCATATTCAGAGTTCCTGGGTCCCACTGCTCCCCTCTGGACCCTTCTATTATTTCAGCTGATTTGGCAACTGATGGAGGGAAATCGAGAGACAGGAGAGCAAAGAGGAAGAACAGAATGAGGGGATGTAGAGGCTGGAGGAGTAGGGAAGATGGAAGGGAAGAAAGGGGAGGAAGGAGATCAGGACGAGAAAGAAAAGACGAAGGATGGGGGAAAGTGCAGGGAGGGAGAAAGTAGACTGAGAAAGAGCAGAGGATGCTGCAGCATGAGGTGGGGTGTGGAGGAGGCGGAGAGAGGAGGGAGACTGAGGGGAGGGGCAGAAGGAGCTGCTCCCCGTCCTCCCCTCTGTGATCCAAATCCGGCCCAGGTGGGCTCTCATCACCTCCAGCAACCTTCCCTGACCACTTGCCGGGCACCACTGAAAGGCTCCTACATTGCACAGGGCTCCAACTAGATGCAACCTTGCTCTTCTCTTCACTGAGCCCCAAGTGCACTTAGAGTCAGGACCTGTCTTCTTTGCCTGAATTTTGCCACATCCTAGTTTTCTTGGTCTGTAACGAGGCTGTACACTCTTTGGGGGTTGGGATTGACTCTTAACAACATTATTTCTGGCCTCAAATCTCTCTCGTATCATTACAGGAAATCCTTTGAGCATCAGAGAGACTGGCATATTAAGGCTCTACTAATCACTACTTCCTATTTGTTAGCACAGTTTTTATTAGAGAGTAAATAAAGATCCTTGCAGGAATGGGATAGGAGATGGCGAAGTTTTACTTGGGAGGAAAGTCACTGATCGGAGAGTGCAGATGCTGGGGGAGGGAACCAAAGGGACACCGAGGGAAGAATGGAGCAAGTGCCCCCAATACTTCCCTCACTTAACCACTTCCCCAGAGTTTATCTCTCTGAGAGAGACCTGACATATTCACATTCCTTTGTAATCATTCTTGTCTATTTATTTGAACACATGGACTCAACTTTGAGAAATATTTCTTAAATACTCCTAGGCATGAGTGAGAAAGCCCTTAGAAGTTACCCCAAATCCTTTTTCGAAGTAGGTGGGATATAAAAAAGAAAGTGAGGCAAAAACAGAAAGCCTTTCCCCCGTTTGTCTTCAAGATGTCTTACACATTGATTTACAGGGCTCATTACTCTGTGAGTCACGCGTTTTGGCTTATAGCAGGTTTTGAAATCCAGACTCCATAAAAGGGACCTAACATATTGTGAGAAAATTCCAGGGGCACTATCACCAAATGGTTCCTGTGCTCGCTGCTGGGCCTGCCCGCCTCCTGATAGCACCCAAGAAATGGGGGAAACCGCTAGGGCGTGTGAATTAGCAGCATCAGGTCTACTCAGTACCCTTGTCCTCCATGGTGAGGCACATGACCGACACCTCCAAGGGGCTGTTTCAGAGAAGATGCTCACAACCTGTGTGGGTTGCTGAGAGTGGGAAGGATTTGAGAGAATCCAAACCTATTACGCACAGGCAAAAGACAGGCCCCCACAGTGCCCTGGTCCCACTTATCAATTACCTCAGGCTTTCATTTTCAGTCTCTCCTGCTTCAAAACTACATGAACTAGGACCATTTCTCTTTCAGCAGTCTGTCTTCAGGGCCCCAAGAAAGAAAGGCCTTTGAAGGGCTCTGCAGGCACAAGCTTCCCGACTGTTCTTAGCATCCCAGGCCCCTCCACAAAGTTCTGCAGCTCCAGGGATTCAATCTGTTCCTCACTTAGCAATTTTCTTCATTTCTCTCCCTAGACAGTTTCTCTCACACCTCCCCCTATTGTTCTGTTTCTTCTATCTCCAGGATGATTGATGACCCAATAGGCACTTACATTTACAAAGCAATTGCATTTACATAAGATAGCTCTAGCTACAGCCAAAAAAGGCACAACCATAACACATATATAATAGAGAGAGAGCCTATTCATCAGCACATTTGCAGTGCCTTTGAACAGGATAGACTGTTCTAGGAATTGGTATATGGGGGGACAGAGCCCTGCAAAATTTATCACTAAAAGTAATCAATGAGTTCCAACTAGTGCGCTCTACACCTTGAGGTGAAAATATGCCGCAAGTATGGGGAAAACATGTTATATGTACTCCTTAAGGTTTGCTGGATGTAATTTGAGCTTTCATCGATTTCATTTAATATGAAAATTATATAATCAGGAAGTCAGTAGCAATTGAAAATACCAAGTCTCGTCTTCACCCATCAGGGCATTTTGGTAATATCTAGTAATGGCAGGAGATTCTCATTTAATTGAACTGGAAATGCACCATATATTAGCTTACAGAAACTTAATCAGCGTGATCAAATTAAAACGGGCCACTCAGACATAGCATCCTGATTAAGGCACTTGCAAACACTCTACAGTTATCAGAGATTGGTGGTGTTAATGATTTAAACTCAGGTTTCTTCTCTGGGGATTCAGATTTGGAATTTTTTGTTTTTTACTAGACAATTAGAAAACTCCATCTTTTATTTTGAAAAAATGTTGCAACAGTATTATTGATATTAATTCTCAAAGAATGCAGAATAGTAAATAGCAGGTGCTGGTGATTTTTTTTTTTTTTTCTTTTAGCAGTCACCGCCCTCTCTTTGGGATGAAGATCATTAATCTTGAAGCTTTAGCTCCTGGGAATGGTAATGAAGTTTGACAATGGTGAAGTGACCATTTTTAAATGTATAAGGGGAAAACTCTACTTTTCTGCTTTCTGCAAGGCAGCTCTAGGTTTCACTGAAAGAGGTTTGCTTATGGCCCTATTTAAAAAACACTTTGAACTGGCTTGCTGTCCTGGGTAGAAGACTACAGAATTAGGCCATTTATTTTAAATGTGCTCTTAACAGACCATTATAAACACTATCTTGGGAGAAGTGAATTACTTTTTCCCTCCTTTTAAAACTCCTCTTCCCAGCCCACCACCCTTAAAATGCAGTAGTATGAAATTACCTGGAAAGTAATTATCTCTAGCTCTATTATTTGTGTGGATAGTTGTGACAGGAGCTTGTCTAGCAGTTTGTTTGTACTTTAGTCGGCGAAGGCAGCCCCCTCATTTAACGGCAGAGAAAACAGGTTCAAAGAAGCTAGGTGACTTTCTCAAGGTGGCAGAATTAGTTAGGGTCACGTCTGGGAATAGAAATCCAGTCTTTTGAAGCTCAGGATTTTTGCCCCCTACTGCTGCTTATGTCCAGCCTAGTCTCAATGAAGACAAATTCCAAGTCATTGGAATCTGCCTTAAAAGGCTAGTGCACTATTGAATAAGCAACTCTTTAATGAAAGGACTACCCTGGGGAGGTGGGGGAGGAAGATGAACAGGAGGAGGGGAGTTGTCTGCTGAGATGGGGTGGGGTATCCGACTTCCAACAGGTCCTGCAGCAGTCTGCTTTAACTGAAGCTAGGTCTAGGAAGATGGTTCTAACGTCCATCAAAAGCTCTATCAGGTCAAACTCATAGGAGCAGAGAGCAGAACAGTGATTCACAGGGGCTGGGGGAGGGGCCACTGGGGAGGTGATGTTTAAAGGGTACAAGCTTTTAGTTATGCAAGACAGATAACTGCTGAAGATCTCCTATATAGCCTACTGCTTAAACTCTGCTGAGGGTAGATCTTATGCTAAATGTTCTTATCAAAAATCAAACCAAACCAAAATAATAATAACGATAATGAAGGTGATGGGAGGAAACTTTGGGGGGGTGATGGATATGTTTACAGCCTTAATGGTGATAATTTCACAGATGTATACTTATCCCCAAAGTCTTGAGATGTATACATACATTAAATATATACAATTTTTTTATACGTCAATCATACCTCGGTTAAGTGTTGTTGTTTTTTAAAACAAACAAAAAAAAAACAAAAAGCACTCTGAGGCAGGGTTTCCCAGACACTAGTTCAGAAAGGTAGGGACGAGTGGTAGGATCAAATGGAGGGCCTGTTGGGTGAGAGCATCTCAGCCCCTGTCTGTAATATCATGGGGCTCAGGGGAATGCAATGAGTCCTACACTCGGTTCAATACCAAAATCCTCAACACAATGCTTTTTGTTTTAAAATAAGCTCGAGGATCTTTAAAGTTCAATAAAAAGGATTTATTTATTTATTCAACTATTTATTTTTTAAAATGAGGCCAAGTCACTTTAATCTTTTTTAATATTGAGTTGCAGTGTATTCACTTTCTGCCCTTGCTGTAAGATAAAACAACAGAATAGGTGATCTCTTCTGGGGTGTGTTGAAGACACTGCCTTCTGTTTACTACAGACACATCTACACATTTACTACAGACACTTCGCAGACGTGTCTCACATCGGTGCATATTCTGAGAGCCCATTTTGTGCTCAGGCTCTGTGGAAGATAAAGGAAGTAGGCCCACTCTTCCTTAAGGAGTCATAGGCATCCCTTAGCTGGAGAGACAAGCAAACAGAGGGAAAGCTAACAATGAAGAAGACAGCTGTTATTTCCAGAACTCTGTCTTTTATTAATCGGCATCCACAGTCCTCCCTCCAGGCCCATCTTCCTGACAAAGCACACCACTTTGTTCCTTGTATTCTAGTTATTTGTGTATACGAGCAGCTCGTCTACAAGAAAATAAGATGCTTAAGAGCAGTGACTGAATTCGTGTCTGTTTCAGACCTGCTTATCTCTACCTCCTCGCCTCCTTCTCTCACTTCTACCTCTCTACATCCACCCCATTCCACCTGGTACTGTGCTATCACATACTACATGTACAATAAATATTTGCTGATTGAATTAATGAATGATATATCTTCGTGCCTGGTTAAATGCTAAATGAATATTGTACAGAGGAGGGAGGGATGTGCTCAGGCAGCATCAGGAAAGACATAAAGAAAAGGTGGTATATTAATTGTTTTGAAATCTGAGTAATAACAGTGATTCCATTTAATAAGCACCAATATGTACCAGAAGATTTGCATAAGTTATCTCATTGAATCCTCAAAGAATCTCTAGTAGAGAGGGAAGTACAGTTATCCCCATTTTACAGATGTGGAAACTGAGGCTCAAAGAAGCTAGGTAACTTGTCCAAAAACTAGAGCTTGGATACAAACCCTTGTCTATCTAATTTGAAAGACTGAACTCTTTCCAATAAACTAGGATTTGGACAGGTGTAATCAAAGGACAGGTCATTCAAGACAGGTGCAATGGTACGGCAAAAAGGGCATTTGGCAGACAGGAGGAGGCCAGTATAGCAAAGGGGAAGGTTGGGTCTGATGATGACACTATATAGTTGGCGATAGGGTTGAATTAGTCAGTGAACATAATGTAAAACACTAGAGAGTTAATAACTGTAACAAAATTGTGTTTAGGATTATATCAAATACCTACAATGAATAAATATGAGAAAACTCAAGGGCCTTCTAACAAGGCAGACTTTGTCCTAAACATCCACCTGACTGTTTTCCAGAAGAGGATGGCTTAAGCAACTAAAATGATCCTCTCCCCAAGCTAATGGTCTTTTCTTCTCTATAGGTTTCATTACAGCCTAGCATAGAGGCCAGTTTAAGGAAATGGAGTGGAAATAGTGTGTTCATTTAGTCTTGAGAGCAGAAGCCAGTTGGGGAGCATTACTCAAAATTTGCAGCATTCCCCCCCCACAAGTGTTTCAGGCTCAGCCTGGGTGTAGGCTGTAATCTTAGGGAACAATGACCTGTCAGTCTGGTCCCTTTCATCTGTTCAGAGCAATTTGGCCATATAAAGGGAAGCATTTCTTTTCTTTTTTTTTTCTTTCTTTTTTTAAGAGCTTACAGAGGTGAGAAAGAGGACTGTAAGATTGTCCAATAGCCAGAACTTCTTTGTCTGTCACCGGAGAGCTGGGGCGCGGTGGAGAAATCCTGTTATCCCACACTCTGCTCCCTGAGTATTCTCAGGCTGCATCTACACCAGTAGTTATCAACTCACTCTTTGTAGCCAGGCCTTTTAAAATGAAATCTAGGCAGACCCCATCATATAAAAGAGATTAAGATGGAGTCATTTAGGAAGAGGAGGTGGAGTGGGGACCTGTAGCCCCCTCTATTTACCACTTTAGACTTGCCATCACTCCCACCTACAGCAGGCTCTGAGGTCCCACCTCAGAACCCGAGGGCTGTACAGAACATAGATTGAAAACCACTGGTCTACACAAAAGAAGGACGTAGTAACTGTATTGCAATGGTGCTCTGCTCCCAGGTTGCTTCTTTACACTGCTTTTAGTCTTTTATTCATTTGCTAGAAGCCAAAACTGGAATGGAGAGTGGTGACCAGCAGGCACAGATTCCCCACCAAGAGGCAGGAAGGATGGGGAAGAAAATGGTTTTTTTCTTGGTAATCCTATTGCTTAGAACAAAATGCCTTGCCCATTGTAGGCATGCAGTAATGAATGGTAAAACTCCCTGCCATAATACAAGAAAGGAGAAAAAATAAACAGTCATCCACAATACTATGCATTTGTTTTTTCCTTGCCACCAAGTGGGTGGCAGAAACCCAGATACTTAGGTAAAGAAACCTGCAGCTTGCAGACTTGAAGTATTTTCCGGACAAAGCTGGCCATGTCTAATCAGTCCCTAAAAGATGGCTGCTAAAGGAGAGCAGTTGAGAAATGAATATTGGTGAGGAACTAGGCATGTGGTTGGGAAAGGACATGATGACCTGTGGGAGAAAGGGGACCACCACTGCAAACCTGGCGTAAGGATGGTAAGAAGACACTCTCAGGGAAAGGGTATGAGCCTGTTAGCTTTCCGTAAGTAGAAATGCCCTTTTTCCCAAAGTTCTTGAAAACCACTGGAAAGAGTGTATTTATGACTATGTTATTTTTTGCAAGGTCTTTAGAGACATTCTATTGCTCGTTTTCACACCTCATAGGAGGAGTGACAAGAATGATTATCTGCATTTCACAGAAGGAGGGAGAGCAGTCCTGGGAGAGTAACACGGGTGGGTGGCGGTGGCATACTATTTTCTGACAAAGATCACAACTGAAGCAGGTGCCCTGGTGTCTACTGTGAAGGCACAAAATAGCTTGATCACCCTTGATGGGTCCATAGGCACGAATGGGGGAAATGAAAATAAACATGCAGATGCTGGGTAGAAAGCATCTCATTAAAGCCCATGGAGCACAAATCTCCTCCCCAATCATGATGAGAAAGAGGAACACTCTTGAGGAGCCACTTGGAGGCAAGTCCAGAATTCCTCATTCTGTTTATATTCTGATTATAATCTTTGATGCCAAAAAGGCAAAACTTTGTAGATTCCAAGGTTGGGAGAATCGCTGCCTGGCTTAGCTCCACAATCCAGCAATGCTAAGAGATTGTGTCTGCTGAAGGTGCCTGGACATCCACCCCAAAGGTTCCCAAAGGTATGGGCCATGCCATCTAAGCAATTGATGAGTTCTCTTTGAATAACATCATGAAGTAGTTTTATGATTAAATGAGATAATTCATGCATTTACAGCACTTTGAACAGAGTATGGTGCATAAAGAACACTCAATAAATGTTACTTCTTATTTTAAAATGTCTGGATCTTGTTATATTGGGCAGTCTTTACCACCTTTGTTGGAAATGAATCCTGTAAGTTCTCCACCTGCGTGTATAGGTGTAAAGTATGCTTTTTTCTCAGTTGTCCCCACCTCCTTCTCCATTCAACCCTACTCAAGTGACCCAAAACAGTGGCTCCTGTGATAACATATAAATATATCTTTCAAGCAACATGATGTTCTTCTTAGACCATCTTCACCATCCACAATCTTTCCAGGGATGCTAGGCACCCGTGCACTGATGATTTGTGCTTCAAATGCATGTGACATCTTAATTATCCAGTACAAATGCTACTCAAGCAAGCACTAACAGATGGTGGCCTGAATTTTATAGCATTGCCAGCATTTTCTAGGCAAAATTTATAGTTCACTCATCAGTAAGCGAAGTCCTGCCTCATTTTTCTCTTTGCCTAAACTTTAGCAAGTAACCATCCTGAAAATCCAAAGCATCTTTTGTAATGAATAGCCACTGACCAATAATATAGTTTTACATCTGTCTTCTGCATTCCCCAATTCTCAGGGTGCTTGCCCACAACACACATTATTGTAATGAAAGTGTCGGAGCCAGGTGCTGGTGCCGAAATCCCAGGCAAGACCACCCTTATCCTCATATTGAAAGACTAAGGAGAACATGAGATTTTACCAGGCCCCACAGTCCCTGCAGAACCTTCTACCCACTCAATACTATTCACTTAAACTAAGGCCTCCAGCAGGACCAGTCTTCTAATTTTTGTGAATCTAGGTCTAATACAGTTCCTAAGCACAAAGGGTGTCTCCAGAAACAGCCTCAAAGGACAAGCCCAGATGCGGTCTGAGTATTTGCCTCACAGGACAAGACCAGATGTGGACTGAGTATTATGTAACCTTTGACACGTCAATGTCATCTCAGATTCCTCTTCAGTAAAAAGGGCCAATAACCCTTACTCTATAGGCTTATTGTAATGATTAAATGAGACAATAATACGTAAAGCATGCTGCACAGTGCCTGACACAAACGAGGGTACTCCAAACAGTTCATGAAAAGATTTGTATTATCATTTAATTCTATTTTTCATGAACTTTTTGAAGTACCTTTGTAGAAAGCACTCAATACATTGTAGTTAATAAAAGCATTAATATATGTTTGTTTTATGTAAGGAAATGTTCTAATTGCTTTACATGTATTAACTCATTTAAATAAATCAAATCTTTCCTCAAAAGTCACCTTTTATAAGGTCTTCCCTAACCACTTTATTTATTTATTTATTACTGAAACATAACTGATTGTACATATCTGTGGAGAACAGCATTGAATATCAATATTTGTGTGCGATATGTGATGCTCAAATCAGGATAATTAGTATATTCAACATCACACAATGTAATCATTTTTTGTGGCCCTTTACCAATTTCTTGATAATCCCCCCTCCCTCTTTCCCACCTCTGGTGGCCTCAGTTCCGTTGTCTCCTTTTGAAAGTTCAACAAATTATTGTGATTGTTGTATCTTTCTTTCTTTCTCTTTCCTTCCATCTTTCTTTTCTTTTCTTCTTACTTCCTCCCTCCCTCCCTCTCTCTTTCTTTTAGCTCCCACTTATGAGTGAGGACATGCGGTATTTCTGTTTCTGTGTCTGGATTATTGCTCTTAACGTAATTTTCTCCACGTTCATCCATGTTACTGTGAATGGCAGAATTTCATTTTTTTTTATGTCAGAGTAGTATTCCATTGGGTATACATACCACATTTTCCTTATCCAGTCATCTGTTAATGGACATTAAGGTTGGTTCCACCTCTTGGCTATTGTAAATTGAGCTGCAATAAACATGGGAGTGCAGGTGTCCCTTCAACAGGATGATTTCCATTCCTTTGGATATATACCCAGCAGTGGGATTCCGGGATCATATGGCAGTTCTATCTGTAGTTGTCTGAAGAACCTCCATACTGTTTTCCATAATGGCTTCACTAATTTACAGTCCCACCAACAGTGTAGAAGAGTTCCCCTCTCTCTACATCCTTGCCAGCATTTGTTATTCTCTGTCACTTTGCTAAGAGCCAGTCTAACTGGGGTGAGATGATATCTCAATGTGGTTTTGATTTGCAATTTCCTGATGCTTAGAAATGTTGAGCATTTTTTCATGTGTCTCTTGGGCATTTGTATGTCTTCCTTTGAGAAGTGTCTATTCAGCTCCTTTGCCCATTTTTTAATCAGGGAACTTTTTTTTTTTTTTTTTTTTTTTACTGTTCGTTAAGTTCCTTGTATATTCCAGATATTAATCCCTTGTCAGATGCATAGATTGCAAATATTTTCTCCCATTCTGTAGGTTGTCTTTTCACTCTGTTAATTGTTTCTTTTGCTGTGCCAACGCTTTTTAGCTTGATATAATACCATTTGTTTATTTTTTCTTTTGTTATCTGTGCTTTTGGGGTCTTATTCATAAAGTCTTTCCTCAGTCCTACTTCTTGAATTATTTCCCCTATGTTTTCTAGGAGTTTTACACTTAAGTCTTATTATTTAAGACTTTAATCAATTTTGAGTTTTTTGGTATATGGCAAGAGGTACAGGACTAGTTCATTCTTCTACATATGGATGTCCAGTTTTCCTAGCACCATTTATGAAGAGGAAGTCTTTCCCAATGAAGATCAGTTTGCAGTAAGTACATGGGTTGATTTCTGGGTTCTCTATTCTATCCAATTGGCCTGAGTGTCTGTTTTCATGCCAGTACCATGCTGCTTTGGTTACTATAGCTTTATAGTATAATTTGAAGTCTGGTAGTATAATGCCTCCAGCTTTATATTTTTTGCTCAGGATTGCTTTGGCTATTTGGGGTCTTTCATTGTTCATATGAAAGGTAAGATTGTTTTTTTCCATTTCCCTGAAATATGTCATTGGTATTTTGATGGGGATTGCATTGAATCAGTAGGTCTCTTTGCGTGTATGGACATTTTCACAATGTTAATTCTTCCAATCCATGAACATGGAATGTCTTTCCATTTTTTTGTGTCCTCTTTAATTTCTTTCAGCAGTGTTTTGTAGTTCTCATTGTAGAGATCCAAGTACTTTATATAAATTTACAAATTTCCTGCCACCCCTCACTACTTATACCCCTCCCCTGCTTTTTTTCCCCATTATGATTTATTCTGTTTTGAAACACTACATATTTTACTTATTTATCTAATGACTATATCCCTCCACTAAAATGGACATAAGCACAGGAAATTTTGTCAGTTTTGTTCTCTGCTCTATGCTGAAAGCCTTGAATAGTACCTGGCACCCAGTAAGCACTCAGTACAATTTCTAAATGAATGAAAAAATTAATCCTCAAGAAAACCCTATGAAACAGGCACTGTTAGTATCCTCTTTTTACAAGTGAAGAAACTGATGCACAGGAAGATAAGTAACCTGCCCAGAGCAGTGCTAGGATTTTAAAGTAGCAATTGAGCCCCAGTGTTACTTTCTTAACCAATTATCCTATACTGCCTGTTTTAAAGAACTTATGGAGAGAGAGAGTGGGGGGAGGAAATATGAATGACAGAGTGAGAATAATGGAAAGAATGTATGTGATTCTATACACATTAGGGTTTATTTTTCATTTTGTTTTTTGCTTTTTGTCTTCCTTCTTCTTCTCTCCATGAATAGGATCCACTTTCTTCTGATGAAATATCTGTGCAGTATTCTGAGAATCTAGTTTGGCCTTCTGATAAAGGTTGTGAACAACTATTTTTTCCCCCAATAGCATCTTCAAAGGACACTTCTATTGTTCAACTACCTTTCCATTGTTACATGTATCTTTTCACAAAGTTAACAGACCAACAAACTCATAGCTATTCAACATTGTACTAGAGGTTCTAGCCAATGTAATAAGCCAAAAAAAGGAAAAAAGAATCCTTCCATACTGGAAAAGAAAAAAAATTTTTGTTTATTCACAGATGACATAATGGTCTGTGTAGAATATCCAATGGTATCTACAAAAAAAACTCTTGGAACTAATGAGTGAGCTTAGCAAGTTTGCAAGATACAACATTAATATACAAAACTCAATTGTACTTTTATACACTGGAAATTAACAATCAGAAATTGAAATAAACAAAACAATACTATTTACTATAGCATCAAAAGTATGAAATACTAGGGTACTTCAAAAAGTTCTTGGAGAAAATGGAATTAAAAGATAGTATGAATGCTTCCATTAACTTTTTGAATTACCCTTGTGCTTAGGGATATATCTGACAAAAAATAGGAAAGGTGTGCACCCTGGGAACAAAAAACTTTAATGAGTGAAATTAAAGGACAACTAAATAAATGGAGAGATACATTGAGTTCATAGGGACTCTATATTGTTTACATGTCTGTTCTCCCAAATTTTATATATATATAAATAATATATTTTTAAATTTAATATATATAAATAATATATTTTATATATTTTCCAATATATTTTTAATGTATTATATTTAATGTAATTCCTGTCAAAATCCCAGCAGGTTTCTTTTTGTAGAAATTTATAGGCTGATACTAAAATTCACATGGAAATGGAAAGGACTGAGATATCCAAACCAACTTTATGAAGAAAGAATGAAGTTGGAGTGCTCACACCACCTGATTTCAAGACTTATTATAAGTCTACAGTAATCAAGACAGTGTGATATTTGCATAGGACAAACATATCAATCAATGGAATAGCACTGAGAGTCCAGAAATAGACCCAAATACATATGGACAACTGATCTTTTTTTAATTTTAATTTTTTTAACTTATTTTTTCATGGTACATGTTTATGGAGTACAGTTGGTTGTTTCAATACATGTACACATTGCATAATAATCTAGTCAGAAGAGTTAGCATATCTATCACCTAAACATTTATCATTTCTTTGTGGTTATAACATTCAAGATCCTCTTTTCTGGCTATCTTGAAATACACAATACAATATTATTAGCTAATATCACCCTTGGGCACTAGAACTTATTCTTTCTACCTAACTGTGACTTTGTAACTTTGTACGAGTCTACCAACCTTTCCCTGCCCACCCCCTTCCCTGCCTCTAGTAACCACTATTCTACTCTCTATTTCTCTCTTTTAAATTTTTTTTTCTTAATTGACCCATGATAATTGTATATATTTATCTAGTACAGTATGATATTTGGGTACATTCATACTGTGTGCAGAGATCATATCAGGGTGCTTAGTATATCCATCACCTCAAACATTTGTCATTTCTTTGCGTTAGGAAGATTCAGCATCATTTTTAACTAGCTATTCAAAGATACACAGCACTTTGTTGTTAACTGTAGTTTTCCTATATTACTATAGAACACTAGATCCCATTCTTCCTATAGCTCTAATATTTTGTATCCACTGACCACCCTCTTCCCATACCCCCTCCCCTCTCCTCTTACCAATCTCTGGTAACCACTACTGTACAATCTACTTCTATGAGATCAACTTTTTCAGCTTCCACATAGCAGTGAGAACATGGTATTTCTCTCTCCGTGCCTGGCTTATTTCACTTAACAGTTCTCTCCAAGCTTATCCATGTTGCTGCAAACAGCAGAATTTCATTCTTTTTTATGGCTGAATAGTATTCCATTGTGTATATATACCACATTTTCTTTATCCAATCATCTATGGAAGGACATTTAGGTTGGTTCCAACTTTTCACTATTGTAAATAGAGCTGCAATGAACATGGGAGTGCAGGTATCCCTTTGACATGACGATTTCCATTCCTTTGGATATATACCCAGAAGTGGGATTGCTGCATCATATGGCAGTTTTATCTCAGTTGTCTGAGAAATCTCCATACCGTTCTCCATAAAGGCTGCACTAATTTACAGTCCCACCAACAGTGTAGGAGGATTCCCCTTTCTCTGCGTCCTCACCAGCATTTGTTATTCTCTGGGTTTTTTTGATAATAACCATTCCAACTGGGGTGAAATGATATCTCATTATGATTTGGATTTGCATTTCTCTAATGATTAGTGATGTTGAGAATTTTTTCATATGCCTGTTGGTCGTTTGTATGTCTTCTTTCGAAAAATGTCTATTCAGTTCCTTTGCCCATTTTTAAATCAGATTGTTTGTCTACTACTGAATTGTTGGAGTTCCTTGTATATTCTGGATTTTAATCCCCTGTTGGATGCATAGTTTGCAAATATTTTTTTCCTATTTTGCAGGTTGTTTTTGTACTCTATTGTTGCCCTTGCTCTGCAGAAGATTTTTAGCTTGATCTAATCACATTTGTTAATTTTTGCTTTTATTCCCTGTGCTTCCGAAGTATTATTCATAAAGTCTTTACCTAGACCTATGTCCCGAAGTGTTTCCCCCAGAAATTTTATACTTTCAGGTCTTACATTTTAGTCTTTAATCCATTTCAAGTTTATTTTGGTAAACGGTGAGAAATAGGGGTCTAGTTTCATTCTTCTGCATACGGATCCCCAATTTACCCAGCACCCATTATTGAAGAGACTGTCCTTTCCCCAATGTACGTTCTTGGTTCCTTTGTCAAAAATCAGTTGGCTGTAGGTATGTGGATTTATTTCTCAATTCTCTATTCTGTTCCATTGGTCTATGTGTCTGTTTTTGTGCCAGTACCATGCTGTTGTGATTACTTTTGCTTTGTAGTATATTTTTGAAGTCAGGGAGTGTGATACCCCCACTTTATTCTTTTTGCTCAGGATTTCTTTGGCTGTTCAGGGTCTCTTGGTGTTCCACATAAATTTTTGATTTTTTTTTCTATTTTTGTGAAGCATGTCATTGGTAGTTTGATGGGGATTGCACTGAATCTGTAGATCGCTTTGGGTAGTATGGTCATTTTTACACTTCGATTCTTCCAATCCACGAGCATGGGATTTCTTTCCATTTTTTTGTGGCATCTTTAATCAGTGTTTTATAGTTTTCATTGTAGAGATCTCTCACCTCCTTGGTTAAATTTTTTCCTAGGTATTTTATATATTTTCTTGTGGCCAATGTAAATGGGACAGCTTTCTTGATTTCTTTTTCTGCTAGTTCTTTGTTGGTGTATAGACATGCTACTGATTTTTGTATGTTGATTTTTGTATCCTGCAACTTTACTGAATTTGTTTTATTAAGTCTAGGAGTTTTTTGGTAGAGTCTTTAGGCTTATCTCTATATAAAATCATGACATCTGCAAACAGAAGCAACTTGACTTCTTTCTTTCCAATTTGGATGCCCTTTATTCCTTTCTCTTGCCTAATTGTTCTGGCTAGGATTTCCAGAACTATGTTGAATAAAAATGGTGAGAGTGGGCATCCTTGTCTTCTTCCAGTTCTTAGGGGGAAAGCTTTTAGCTTTTCCCTATTCAGTATGATGTTAGCTGTGGGTTTGTCATAGATAGCCTTCATCATGTTAAGATACTTTCCTTCTATACCTAGTTTGTTGAGAGTCTTTATCATGAAGGGATGTTGAATTTTGTCATATGCTCTTTCTGCATCTATTGAGATGATCATATTTTTTTTTCTTTCATTCTGTTTATGTGATGTATTATGGCTATTGATTTGTGTATATTGAACCATCCTTGCATCCCTGGGATAAATCACACTTGATCAGGGTGTATAATCTGTTTGATTGGCTGTTGGATTTGGTTTGCTAGCATTTTATTGAGGATTATTGTGTCTGGGTTCATTGGGGATACTGGCCTGTAGTTTTCTGTTTTTGTTGTGTCCTTGTCTGGTTTTGGTATCAAGGTGATGCTGACCTCATAGTATGAGTGTGGAAGAATTCCATCCCCTTCAATTTTTTGAAATAGTTTAAGAAGTACTGGTATTAGTTCTTCTTTAAAGTTTTGGTAGAATTCAGTAGTAAGGCCATCTGGTCCTGGGCTTTTCTTTGTTGGGAGACTTTTTATTAGTGATTCTATCTTGTTACTTGTTATTGGTCTGTTTAGGTTTTCTCTTTCTTTTTGGTTCAGTCTTGGTAGGGCATATGTCTCTGGGAATTTATCCATTTCCTCTAGGCTTTCATATTTATTTGCATATAGTTGTTCATAATAGTCTCTGATTATCCTTTGCATTTTGGTGCTATCTGTTGTAATGTCTCTATTTGTATTTCTGATTGTATTTATTTGTGTCTTTTCCCTCTTTTTCTTGGTTATAGATAACTGATTTTTGAGAAAGATGCCAAGGTAGTTCAATGGAGAAAGGATGGTCTCAAGAAATGGTGTTGGAATAACTGGATATCCATATGTAACACAAAACAAACCCTTGATCTCTACCTTGTACCACATACAAAACTTAATTTAAAATTAACAATTAGCATAAATGTAAAACCTAAAGCTATAAAACCTCTAGAAGACAGCAAAGGAGAAAATTTTTGCAACAAACCCAAAGTGCAATTCAGAACAGAAAAATATTGATAAATTGTACTTAATCAAATTTAAAACTTCTACTCTATCTAAAAATGCTTCCGCACCTTAGGTTTTTAGTCAATGTTAGATTCTTAATAATTACTTAGATAGAATGTCAGTTTTACCCTGTGTTTCCATACTCTCTTAGTACTGCAAACCATAGGGGGCTATGCTTAATTGGTTAGTTGCCTGAAAACCAAGGGGATTAGGTGATGCCATTTATTTAGTCTCTGTAATTCCCTCAGCTCAGAAAGAGCTGGATGGATATGTAAAATATTGAGGTGATAGGGCAGATGGGGATTTGATAAATGAACGAACAGACAGAGGGGGAGAGGAAGGAGGGAATGAGGGAGAGAGGGAAAAGAAAGAAAGAAAGAGAGGAACAGGGAAAAGAGAGATTTTATTACTTTTAGAAAATTGGAGAAAATAGAAGAATCCTATTTAAGATCACTCTTCCTTGCATTCCTAAGTTTCCCAAATGAGAGAGAGATGGGGGTGGAATTCTAGCCAGCACCTAGAAACTGGACATAACCCTGAGCTCTGCCAGAGGAATGCAAATGAGAATTCTCAACCATGTCTATCACAGAGAGGGGAAACAGAGTCATTGAGAACCCCTGCTCTTGAGAGCTGCAGCACATTACCTCTGCGGTTTTGTGTGGCAGATGAGAGGAGAAAAAAGGTCTCCTGCTTTCCAAGGCTCAGAAAGCAGAACACTCTTCTTGACTAAGCTCTAGAACCATGACCAGCATGGACAGTCACATATTTGGCAGCGGGGAGGGGAGATTATCATCAGTAAGTATACTATACATCCTAACCATCACAGAGATGCATGTGAACTTGCTAGAAAATGTTCCCATGGCCGGACTGTTTCTTTCTGGATCTGCCACTCACTTCTCGTCACATCCAATCCGTGGGCATTATAAATGTAGTGCTAGTGGTGCTGGGGCTTCTGCCTCCTCATTTCAGGAGCTGGAAAAGCAGCTCACCAAGCAAAGTGAGCCAACCAGAGCTTATCAAAACCATACTGGCCAGGTCACACTGTCCCCAGCTGCAATACGTTGGCAGATGAAACAAGCATAATCACTAGTTGACATTTATTGAGCACCTGCCATGTGCCAGGCACTATGAGAGCCTTACTTGGATTATGACATTTAATCCTCACAATAGCCCAATGAGGTAGGTACAAAGTTCATAAGCAGTAGAGCCAAAATTCAAATCCAGGTCTGACTCCAAAGCTGATATCCTTTCAAATACACACAAGGCCGCCTGATTAATTTATTTGAAAAGATCTTTGAGCAGCCCTGTGCTCCAGCTGGTTAGCACTAGGTTAAACATCAAAGTCTGCCAAGCCTATGTCATTTACCCCTTGTGATTGAAAGTCTTTTTCAAATGGTTTCAGCTACTTTCCTGCCATATTGATGAATGTACTTTCTGGGATAGATTTTACTTTTTGTGCTGTGACCAAAGGTCTTGCACTATCCTGAACAGGGAATATTGAAGGAAAAGGCAATTAGGCTACAAATGAACTCATCCTCAGGCACACTCTACTAAAAGCTATTTTTAGGAATACATTCTGACATTAGTTTATGCTTTTGTCATTTGCCTTTCTCTACAAAGGAGCAATAGCAAAAAAAAAAAAAAAAAGAGAGAGAAAAAATAAGCAGTCGGTTTAATGCTATGGTTTGTCACAAGCATTTGTGATATTATACTTAGTCTAATAGCTAAACTAAGGCCCTATTGACATCATCAACACATAAAACTCCAGAGATCATTTGAAAAGTTCAATACTCGGCCATTTGATTGCTATGTTTAAACAGCATACAACCATTGTGAAGTGAAAAAAGACACACACACACATACACACACACACACACAGAGTTTCATACACACATAGAGGCAAAATTAGGGGTTTTAGCAGCAGTCACGGCCTACTGTCTTCGAAAGGACATAATCATAATATAATACGCAGGACTCTGACTCCAGTGACAAACACATAAACAGGTGAATGTTGAATCCACAGAGCAAGCAAGACTTCACTACCTCTTTCTAAAGCAAGAAAGTTTTTCATCTGGTTCTTGCCAACCAAAACCAAAGGGGTGTCAGTATGTTTAGTTTCTTTATGAAGCTATGTGTTCCTGACTACTCTCATCTAGACACTGATGAATAGATAAACAGGTCTTTCACGATGAGACACTTCTGGCAAAGACAGGTTAGAATCAGTCTTCCTGTGGCATCAGCCACCAGGGCCAGCCCCAGGAAGATTTGTGAAGTGAACAAGGTCTGACTGGATCATCTCGTATCTTCCTTCTGTATACCTTTTCACACAATTTAGTATCCTTCCTTCACCTGGCTTAATTCGCTTAAGCCATAACTTACAGTACTTAATTCAACGTTATGATGTCATGTATCAGGCACTGTGCTTGGGTGCTGTGCCCTGTAATATTCATGGCTTTCACTAGTATTTGAAAATTGGATTTGGTTCTTGTAATTCTCTAGCCCGAGCTTATGTAAAAAACATCTCAGGCTGAGAGGAGTGATCAGTTTTCATCCTCACCTCAACTGCCTGCAATCTACGTTTAAATGGATGCCTCTGAATGTGTGTGTGTGTGTGTGTGTGCGCGCGTGTGCGTGTGCGTGTGCGTGTGTGTGTGTGTGTGTAAAATATCCTCAGCCTGGTTGGTTGGCTGGTTTGAGGGAGAATAGCTGTAGTGATCTATGCGTCTTCTTATTGCTTTGTTGGTGAAGGGGTGCATTAAAGGCTTTAGCTCAACAATGATGTTGAGAAAGGGTGACTGTCCAAACGCAACCAGAATGATGCTATTTTAGAGAAAAAGTGAAACGTTTGAGAAGTGCATGCTTTTTCTTTTCATCATCACTACTGCTACATTTTTTTCAAAAGTGGGATGATTCTAATTTCTCCCAAAAGTCTCTATTTTCAGAGTGGCTGGCAGAGCTCACCCACAGAAGCATTGTGGTGTACGGAGAAGAGAGCACTCGGCTGCAAATCCTGAGACCAGGCTCCTGACCTCCTTTTGGTGTGATTAGCTGAAGTATCTCGCTCTCTGGGAGAAGACCTGTAGCATACATTGCAGTGCAAACAGCACTGGACAAGTATCAGAAGACCAGGACTCTAGGCTGCCCTCTGCTACTGACTGGGTGTGTAACTCTGGAAAGGTTATTTGCCCTTCTTGAGTCTTAGAGTCCTTATTTGTTCAGCAAAAGAATGTGCCTCATGTAAAGTATGGAAATGTTCTAACACAAAATGAACGTTATAAAAGGCTCTTTGTGGTTACTACGCATGCTCAGCCTTGACAGTTTAAGTGCTTTCTGGGAACAATCCAATGGGTCAGCAAATGGATTGACTGTGGCCTGCTGTGTCGGCCAGAATAACAGGTCCACATTACCAAAGAGAACCATATGTGAGGCTAAATGCAGTGGCCTGGCCTGGCTGCTTGTGGGTCAACCTCTGCAAAACCCATGCTTCCTGATCTCAGTGGTACACGGCTCTGCACTGATTTCTTTTTTTTCTGTCTTGTCAATTTGGCTCACTGTCGGCATAGAAGGAACTGCTTGCACCTCCCTGAAAGTCATTGCCAGGGTAGTCTGGCTCTGCTGCTCAGACATATCCCATTCCATCTGTTCCTCCCTGAAACAGAGGGCTAGCTACTCAGCTTCAGATCCAGGCAATGAAACACAGCAAGCAGAACTGACACAACTTTCAGGCTGTAGGTTTCCTAAACTGCTTGACATGCTACATTGAATCTCAGCAGGCTCCAAATGGATTGAAAGTTAGAAAAAGGCAGAATTGGCCACTCCATTTTAGCTTTGACCAAATCCACAACTCCAACTTGTTCTGATTAATATACGGAGGATTATGCCCACCTGAGTGACCAACTTGCATTTTCCTAGCTTCAAGGGGTCACTTCTCAGGAGCCTTCACTGATGTCCTCATATGACCTCTTCCCCACCCCAACCTTGGCATTGGTTAGGGGTGACTGTTTTGGCTCCAACAACACCCTGCGATTACCTACTTGTAGCATTTAAACATTACATCGTCATCCTCTGTTCCCTCTACTAAGACTGTGAGCTCCTTGAGGGCACCTATTATATCTTATATTTATCTATGTGGCTCCAGGGTCTAGCACAATGGCACAAAGTAGATGCTTGATATATTTTAGTTATTATTATTATTACTATTATTGGTGCTAAAGAAGATTTTTACCAAAATTGTTCATTTGGAGGCCACAAGTGGGCACACCATTATCCTCTCTGAGCTTCAATGTCCTCATGTGTAAAATAGAAATAATTATAGTGCCTGCATCATGAGCTTTTAGTGGGTGAGGATTAATGAGACAAAATGTATCAAGAGCTCAGTACACAGGTTGGCCCATGGCACTCATTCAACCTATATGAGTTGTTATTACTTTTAGCCATGATGCATATTTGATGCAACTTGACTTCTGCATTTTTTGTTTTGTCAAAAAAGAAGAGATCCAATTTATTTTCAAAGAGGAAAAGAACACTCCTTCTATTTCCCAGCCATATCCGGCCTTAAAATAACATAGAGAAACTCTTACAAACTGCTCCATATCCTACTGTTGTGGAAATACACTATGGAGAAAAGCCCTGGGGTGCAGAAATCTTACCTATTTCTTCCCCCATCACCATGCACACCAAAACCAGGGAAATGCATAGACAACGCAGCAGGAACTGTAAAGGAAAACCGTCTCTGAACTATATAGCACAGTGCCCAAACACTGATAGACATTGCTCTACAAAGTGTGAAAAATGCCCCTGTTAGTCTCACCATATCCGTGGAAGGTCAGTACTGCTCCTGTTGACAAAGATATCCTAAGAAGAAGAAAATGTGCAGTGACAGAAATAACAACAACAACAACAACAACAGCACCTGCCGAAAACTGATGGGAGATAAGTAAGAGGAGGGATACAGAAAAGGGAAGCTGGCACACATGTCCATGAAGAGGATACTGGAGGACACTTTTATTTTTCACTAATAAACAACAAAAAAAAATGAAGAATTAAGAAGAACGACCTCAATCTGTGACTCACTACATATGGCAAAAAACGGGACACCTACCTCAGAATGTGCAAAGAGGGAGGCCTTCACCATGGCAGAAGCTTGGGATGCGTCTAAATATAGCAAGTGTAATATAGACCATGTTTATCTAGTTAAGCATGTGTTTATTCCAGGCTCTTACTGTTAACAACCTGGGTATAGTATTATGTATGCATTCTCTATGTCATCTTAACTCAAATTCTACCAACTGCTTCTCTCATGGCTCATACTGAGATTCTTCACTCAAAAGGTAAAAGAAACAAAACAATGCCCCTTTTCAAATGCAAAGGCAAATCACAAACATCCATAGTTATACATGAGGGTCTAATAAATGGAGATTGTGCCCTGCAGTTGTCAGTGTGACAGGTACATACAAGGTGCCCAGATAGGGTCTGCCACTTTTGCAGACATGGAGTTAAAAGCGATTTCCCAGTGCTTTCTTTGTTAACTGAGAGTGCATGTTAACGACGAATTGGGACTAATCTGGAAACATTCAGCTGCTTGGGAATGTGTACATCAATTCCCTTACTTCATAATTCATACAGCGTTTTGATTGTGGTGCTCAGCAATAAATAACTGAAATGAGTTCTAACTGCTTAGAGATTTAGTCTTATGTCTTCACCACCACTTTTTATCTTCTCCAAGATAGTCTACATTCAACTTTATATGCAAACCTGAAATGCTATTCAGGATGAGAAGAAGAAGAAAAAAGGCAGCCAATAGATCTTTCACTTTGGGAATTGAATATAAGATCATATTCAAAGCGCAGCATTTACAGTCCAATGCTGCATACATAAAATATATGACCATTACAAATTCACCTTTCATTGCAAAGCTGTGCTCTTGTAGTGACATATCTTTTTGCGGGATTAGAGCTTTTAGCATGATGAAGGCATCTGTCATCTTCCCCTAGATACAGGCTGGGTGCCCTTTCTAGGCTTCTGCCTGTCACAATGCCCCACACCCTCAAGAAAGAGCCAGCTTATAGAGAACCTGCATCATTCACCAAAAGGCTGCAGCCACTTTAAAGGAGAAGTGTCTTATTGGAGGTACGTCATCTGCATGGAGTCACACTGCCTCAGATTTCCATGATCTGCTGAATCCAAAGGGAGAGATCAGCCAATGTTGTCTTCTGGAATAAGCCCAAAGGGGTAAATCTAATATTTACAAATATTCAGCCAATACAAGTTTTGATAATACCAAAAAGACAGTTTCATGTAGAACATGGTACATGCTAGTTACTAAGGAAAAGAACATACATACTGTGTAAATATAAATATACTTAAACCAAGAAATTTATGAAATGGCTTTCCAGATTCTTCTAACTCAACCCTAAACCTCAACGTATAGATCTAAGACAGATTTTCATGGATTTTGCAAATCATATAATGATAAATCGGTGTCTGCTGCTTCTTTAATTTTTGGAGCTCAGAGTCCAAATCTCGCACTGCCCTTCACAGTCAGCCCTAAGCTCTCTTTCCAAGATCATGTCCTGACTTTCCCCTTCCTCCCCTACTCCTTCTTCAGTCCTTCATGCACCCAATATTCCATGCCTTACTCATTTCGATTCCCCAGTCATCAGCCCAGTGTGAGGCACATGGAAGGCATTCGCAAATCTTTGTCAAATGAATATGAATGAATGACAAAATGAGGACAGCACGTGGCATTTTGACAGCTATGTCAGATGTACAAGAGCACTTTTCACTTACTTCCCATTCTTAGATGTGTTCCGGGCCTTTGTGGATGACGGAGAGTTGGTGCCTGGGTTAGTGTTTGGAGAACCTCGTGTATCTTTACTATATCCACAGAGAGAACAGAAAAAATATATACAACAAGGACCACAGAAACAAAAATCAATTAGTCACTTCATTTAAAGACATTCAAGGTTGGCGTCTCTCTGTCTGTCTCTCTCTCTCTCTCTTGCCTGTCACAATAAAGCATGATCTTATCTAGTGGTGCACTTCAAAGGTAAAGAGAGTGGAAACCATTGGTCAAGTTCAAAGAAAGCTATCCCTTTTAGCATTCAAAGCCTGAGCTGGTGGATTCCATTAATGATAGCACCACAGCCCAGGCCCCAAGGGAGGCTCTAGTGAAAAAAAAAAAAAAGTATAAAAATAACTAGTCTTTAACATAAAATCCTTTATTTCCAGGCACTGGATTCTCTGCATTACAAGTTCAGTTCTGAAGCTGCTGACTTTTAGTGAAGTGTGTGGATGTCAAATGACTTCTAAAAGTCTTTGGGAGATACTATCAGATGAATTAATAATTTTCACTCATAATGTTACATGGGAAGGCTGTGAATTAGATATTCTTTCAGGAGAAGTACCGCCTGCTTCATGAGTAATTGAATTTAAATCTCCACCTTCAATAACTCCACAGCTTATGTCAAACCTTGGAAACAATTACAAAATAAATCACAAGGACGGTCTGCTTAATCTCATCAGGTTAATAAACGCAGACAAATTAATCACCTGAAGGTAAACAAAAAGGAATAATTGGTTGGAGTCTTCTTGATTACTTTATTCTATTTCCTTTATCAAACTATTTTACCATTATCTTCAATTCAGCTGCTCCGCCTTGAAATTATTACTTTACTTCATCTTCAGATTTCCGTGGAAACCAATTCAAAGCCGTTCTCTTCACCTGATGATGTGTAGAATTATTTGTCCTGATTTCATCAGAAATATTTTTTTGTTGTTAATAAGATCTACGTTAGCATAACCTTTTATAAAAAGCGAAGATAAAAAAGAAAAATGTGTATCTAGGCTTTCCATGTATATAATAGAACCTTAGAATGGCACAGAATATTGTCTCAGAGAATGTCAAAGAGATTTCCAGATATTTATGAATCTTTTAAGTGCCTCAGAAATAGGTGTCTGCAAGTACCTGTATTTACATGTGGGGTGGGGTGGCAATCAGATCCACTATAATCTGAGTTTTTCTCTTAGGTCGGAAAGGCAACTTGTGGAGAAGAACCTAGTGGTTTCAAACCCACTTGACTCACTTTCTTGATGGACGGCATACAGAAACTCCTGCGTTTCCTATAGTACTTTGTAAGCTATTTTTGGAATTAATTCATCTCAGATCCATGGAAAATAGTAGTGCTGCTGCAATTACAACAGTACTGAAATTTTAAAAATTAATTTTCAGGGTCCTAGGAAAGTGAAATTATATTTCAGAAGAGAAGGTTGGGCTATACTACTTGTTGGCCACATATCTTTTACTCAGCACTTAGCATGTGGTGCTTGTAGTGCTGCTTATATTTATTTTATTGTTTATCTGTCTCACCAACTAGCTTTTAAGTGGGCACTCAAAATATACTCCACCCTGCACTCATCACCTTCAAATGGCTACATGGATGTGACTGGAACAGAGATAACTATGGGTTCCTGGTAATTGCAAAAGTAATAAAGATGTTTGTGGACACAGACAAAGGCTAATCAGGAAGAGTCAAACAGATTGGAAAAGTCCCAACAGTTAGGATTCAGTGTCCAGGAGGTCCCCAAAACTGCTCTTTTGAAAAGCTCCCAGGTAAGCTCTGATTCTGCTGCTGGGTGAGTGGCTTGGGGAGGGAGAGGGCACACATTCTATCATGGAGGAGGTGGCAGAAGCCCTCTAGGACCAAGTGCTGGGATTCCTGAATAGTGCAGGGACCATGTCGCTGTGCTGCTCACAGACTGGCCGAAATGTGGCTCACCTGGTGCTGCCCCTACCTATTCATTATGACTTCCTGGCAAAGAACTCCTTAGGGAACTGGGACCTGGGACCTGAGACCACACCAGCTACCTTCCTCATACAGAACCAAGCTCAGAAACTAAATGATAACACCAAACAACTGGACAAAAGACTAACTCAGAAGAATTCTAAATTGTCTCTTCCAGAAGGTCTGTGCAGCCTGATGGAAAGGACACAATATGTTATGTGTTGCAAAATACAAATACATCTCAACTTCCTCCCTTCCACACCCTGGTCACTGGCCACTGAGCCTTACTTCTCCTAGCCTCTCACACGGTGGGCAGTGAGAAATTGACTGGAAGCACTCCAAAACAAGGACTCTTCCTATGTGTCTCATGCACACTACTGGGTTCAGAGTAGGTGGTCATTTAACTCTTTCTGAGTCACTGAGCTCAGGTGTCCACATTGTTTTGAATAAAAGAATACCCATTCCCACCGCTAAATTCCCACGTCTATGCCTTGGGTGTGAGGGTCCTCTATAATCTGCATTATAAGTGACCCTGTTTAAACTCAATGCAGGGCACCACAGGACATCAGGGAAAGCTGTCAGCTGGCAGTGGCAGCCTTATTATCATTAACTGGTGCTCTGGAGGGGGGTGACCCTGGAGCAGCAATTTTTAAAGATAGGAATACCGACCCCTCTGACCTACTGCCAAATCTTGCAAGTGCAGATCTGAAGGAATAAAAACAAAATCATTCTCATGGATAAATCACACGGGAAAGGTATGGCACCAAGACGGGGATGAAAGTAATCAAATAATTCAAAATATTTGCTGAGTGCAAATAATAGATCCATTAATAGTAGCAACATGTATCTGAAAGGGTACAGGGCAAAAACAACTTGGGGCAGGCTTGGATCCTAGGAGCTTTATTTTGTAGATATACTAAGGACTGTTATATAAAAAGGTAGGCTGAACACTATTGGAAAAAGTCATTGTTCTTTCTCAAAGTTCCAGGCTGGATAGATAAGCCTGGAGAAGTTGCTGTAGTTCTCAAATCACGAGTTAGAAGGATCTAAAGCAGTGATATCAAAGACTCTGAGTTTTCCAAAAGTGTCCCATGAGAAAAAAAAAAAAAGAGAGAGAGAAAATACTCCAGCTGCAGACTGTCGGGGAGCCTCAACGATATGAAAAGACATGGGTCAAGGACCCAAAGATTAAGATGCTGCCAAGAACCCTGGTCACTGAAACATCCAGCAATCCCAGGGTTTACAAGAAGAAGTCCTGCCTGTTTCTAAAATACACGGATGATAATTTGAGGTATATGAGATGTGGGGCGGGGGGTGCCTTGAATTACAGCTAGCTCCTAACCTATGTATCTAAAACAGACCTACCCCAGTTGTCATTCTTTTGATCTGTCTGTCTCACCCACTTGTCAGACCCCTTTACTTTCATCTCCTCTTTGAGTTATAATCTCAAAAAGGCTGCAGCCTGAAATCCCAGAGGGTATGAATCCAGGCTTCTTCCACCCCACCCGAGTAGCTATCCTCTTCTGAGCATAAGGTCTTTCCTTCCTCCAGTGCCTCACAACTAAGCCTCATCAAAGGCTTGTGAAAAATATTCCAGGTGAGTTTCTGATAGGAAAAGTTAATGAGTGCCAGCCCGCCTTCTGTCGGCCTGGTGGCTGTCCATCTCCATCTATCAAGTAAACCTTTTCCCACCAGATTCATAAATGTCTTCAACACTACAAAAGTGAAAAAAAGTCCTGCAGTATTATGCATACTGTGTTAAGGTGGAAAAACAGCATTTTCAAAGTGTCTCAGACTGAATAATTTGATCCTGAAATGGCATCTAGTGTACTTAAACTAAAATGGCAATCAGATCCACTCCAATCTGAATTTTTCTCTTAGGTCAGGGAGGCACTTGTGGGAGAAGAACCTAGTGGTTTCAAATCCACTTGACTCACTTTCTTGATGGGCGGCATACAGAAACTCCTGCATTTCCTATAGTACGTTGTAAGCTCCTTTTGGAATTAATTCGCCTCGCATCCATGAAAAATAGTCATGCTGCTGCAATCAACAACAGTATTGAAATTTTAAAAGTTAATTTTCAGAGCCCTAGGACATTCAAATTGTATTTCAGAAGAGAGGATTGGGCTATAATACTCTGGCTACATATCTTTTACTCGGCCCTTACTTAGTATGTGGTGCTTGTAGTGCTGCTTATATTTTATTGTTTATCTGTCTCTCCCACTTGCTTTTAAGTCAGTGCTCAAAAATATCTGTTGAACAAATAAATGAAAAAGCTGTATTTGGGCTCAGTGGAAAGGAGTGCTGTCATTGATTACCAAGGTCTGGCACTGGTGTAAGAGAAGGAAGTGGTGACACACATGTCACGTATCTTCCATCCCCGAAGAGAAATGGTCTGGGGGAATTGGATTCTAGTTACTCGTGATTGATCATCATGTGGGTCACAAAGACAGGTGAGCTTAGATAGGATTCTCAAGCAAGCTTGTGTAGATGGTTGGATGGTACCTCTGAATGATAATGATAAATCCACGGTATTTGTATAGCTCTTAATGTTTTCCAGTGTGTGTTCTTGTTAAGTGATAACCAAGTTGAAACCCAAGCTATTGTTAAGAGGTTGTTTCAAGTCTCTATGGGGGAAATGGTGGCTACTCTTTACTCCCTAGGGATAACTCTAGGCTCCTGAAAGCTCCCAAGCTGAGGAAATGCACGTAAAACACATAGACTCTACCAGGGATAAAAGTTCATCTAGTCTGTTTCTCCAACAGGTACTTGAGTCCCCTCTACAATAGATCCACCAAGTGGCCAACTTTTGAAAGGCTTTTAAATCATGATTGCTTCCCTATGAAAGCCTAATTTTCTCTTTTCCAAGAGGCTCACATTTCTGAAGTATTTTTGCCCTTGTTCTGTTACTGAGCAAGACAACTCTTCAAATATTGATTTCCTTTAATTAAAGCTGATGAGACTTCTGTATTTCATTTTTCTATCTTCTTAGGTTACGTCCTGAGTGGTTTTCTTTCTTTGCTCCAAACTTTTTCAATTTCCTTTCTTCTACCTGAAGGGTCTATAGAGTCCATGCCCCATTTAAGCATCCTGTGCCCATTACCTATATTTCTGTAATCACCTAGCAGAAAAAGTTCAGTTCACTAAGATGTATTTTTGTTTAGCTTCCTCCCCTAGTTTTCCTTTGCTTACCTATGGCTCATGACAGGATTTTTAGAGAAGAGAAAAGCTCACTTTTATTGCCATGAAGCCCAGTGTAACTATGATCTCTCAGAAGCAGCCTCATAAATTCAAAATATTTATTCAGGAATCCAAGTTCTAATCCTAGCTGCCAGCAAGTCATCTAACATCTTGCTGTCTTAGGATTCTCATCTATAAAGCAGAGGAAATTCAACTGATCAGGTAAAGCATTCACAGAGAAGCTCACAGTTACTTTGTAATTGCAAAGGTCTTGGAAAAGGCACCAAAGCACTCACATGATCTTGCCCTCTCCCCTTCCATTAACTTTTCACTCTAAACAGCTCACTATAAGGCATCAGGGACCGGAGCAATGAGCTCATTGATTATTGTTGCTATTTTGCTCTCTTCACCTCTTGACACATGCTGTTTCTGCTGAGGGAATGGCAGTCACATCCCTGAATGCCTCACTGGGATCAGGAAAGAACATGAGTGAGTTGCTAAATTATATTGTTTTCTCAATTAAGCTGGCTAATCACTTATGTCTTTACCAAGAGCCTAGACCTTGTCAAAGACTATCAGAGGCCAATGGAACTGTATCTTACAGTTGTATGTGGTATCCTACAACTACTGCATTCACACCTAGCTCTGGGATCCTCTATCAGATGGGGAGTTGAGGAGCAAAAATCATAATTCTGGGATTGGATGATTTGGGGTAATTGAGATTTGAAATACGATGGGAGCCTGGACTGGAATGGTAGTTAGGGGGTGGAAAGAAAGAAACCATGCCCAGCATATCAAAAGAAAAAATTGTGGAACTTGGGGATTAACTACATCTGGGGAATGAAAATAAACTCTAAATTAAAGCTACTGAGAAGGTCTAGAAACTGGACGACTGGGAAACAAATTTACTCTGCTAATGAAAGAGACAGATTGATTGGGAAGGGGATCTAGGCAGGAGGAGAAGATGATAGATTTGGTTTGGAGCAAACTGAGTTGGGGTATTGCTGGACAGTGTCTGGCAGGCAATTAGAGAGATGGCATTGGAGTTCAAGAAGAAAGACAGGGTCAGAGATACAGTCATTGCTCCAAAGTGGTACTCAAAGCCATGAGATAAGCAGTGTGGCCTGATGGGACAGTGATCCATTGTGACTGGGAAGTGAATATTTCGGGAGGCATCCTATGCCAGAATCTGTTTACTTTCACTGCATTTTATGAGGATTTACATGTATGTTACAAAGACTTATATATCCGGGGTACAAGTAAAAGAGCCTGAGCAGGTTAACTTTGTTATGTAGAGATCAATGCTAAGGCTAATGAGGGAAAGTACGGGCCTTGATCCTTGTGCAGGCCAGTGGCATTCTTCATCCCATGCCCACTGCCTGCCTCACCCCATTCTCCTAGCCCACCCAGACTGCTAAGAGATGACAAGGTGAGCCAGTGCTGAGAGGTGGGTGGCAAACACTGTCAACCTGTTCCCATAATAGAAATATATCGCAAAGTACATCCCATGCTGTTTTCACCTTGGTGTAAGGAGGACACCCTGGCAGAAGAGCAAAATTGAGCTTTAAGTCTTGGCTTCACTTGCAGTTCACATCTTTTCTTTTGAGCTCCTCTTTACTGAAGACTAACCAAGTGCTAGGACTATCCCCCCGATAATACTAAAACCCACACCTATCTTTTGACATGATTCTCTTCCCTTTTCCTGTCCTCAGTCTCTGCACTGTCTCAGTAATTGGCACCCTCAGCCACCCTCTCTTAGCATCCTGGGTGGCACAAGAATGCCACACTTTAGTAACATCACCACAGTTGGGGTGGGGGCAACCTGTCTGGGAGCAAATCAAGGGCTCTACCCTTGAAGAGCCAAAGTATCACAGGCTTATTGAGTTGAGTTGAGTTTGTTAGGGCAATGTTTACAGATTTGTGGCCATTACCTTTCCCAAACTGAGATAAGCTTTGGTTTTTAGCCCTGGCTCTGCAACTTACCAACTGGATCATTTAACTTCTCTGGGTCTCAGTTTCCTCATCTGCCAGTCCTGCTTCTTAAGGCCATAACATAGTTTTGGAAATTTGATTTCACTCATTTGTGGAATGTAAAACAGTTGATCTCATAAAAGTAAAGAGTTGAGTTGTGGTTGCTAGAGGCTGGGAGTGGTGGGGGAGAGAGGAAGGTGGGGAGAGGTGGGTCAATGGGTACAAAGTTAAAGGTAGATAGGAGGAAGTAGCTCCAGTGTTCCAATACACAGTGAGGAGACTGTGGTTAACAATAATATATTGTATATTTCAAATTAGCAAGAAGAGAGGATTTTGAAAGTTCTCTCAATAACACATATTGAAATGTCACACTGTACCCCATAAATGTGTACAGTTATTATGTGTCAATAAAAAAAGTTAACCAATTTATTCGCTTAGAATACATTTAATGTGTGTTTACTGTGTGTCCTTCATTATGCTGGGCCTTGGGGACACAACAATGAGTGTGGTAAGGTTCTTGCCCTCAAGTGGCCCAAAGGGTAGCAGAGGAGGCAAGCACGTTAAGAGATACACAGCAAGGCAATGTACCAAATGGAATAAGCACATGTGAGAAAGTGCTAGGGAAATACCACAGGAAACAGCTGCTATGCTTGAGAGAATCGGGGAAAGCAAAGGTTAAGCTGAGTTACTATTATAAAAATTCTGATTTTTGGTTTGCATTAAAAAACTGTAAATCAGAAAAAAAAAAAAAAAAAAAAACCTCTGGGTTGTGAGAATTTTCACAACATAGAATGAAATTATGCCCATCCTTAGTTTGAAATGGTCATCTCCTAACAGAAGCTCATAGACTTAATCGTACATAGGATAATCTGGAGGATTTTAAAAATTCAGATGCAAAGGCCCCACTCCCAGAGTTTCTGATTCAGTAGGTCTAGGATGGGGCCTGAGAAGTTACAGTTCTAACAAGATCCCAGGTGAGGCTGGTGTTGCTTGTCTATGGACCACACTTTAAGAACCATTGCCTCACTAGAAGCATGAGACAGCTACACTTAGCGGAATTAGAAAACCATCAGCCGTGTCCATTCTCCCTGCTTCCAGACAACAGAATCTGCTGGATGAAGTCTCTTCAGCAGGAGAGAGGAAGATGCAAAGGGCTTCCGACATCCATCTCTGGAGAAGCTCCACTTTCCTGATGAAGTGGGGATTACTGCAAACACCACAGAGTGGAGCTTAAGAGCAGGTAAGACAAAAATTGGATTCGACAGCATTGATTGAGCCCGAAGTTCTATTTACCGAAAAACGATCTGGCATCATGAAAAATTCACAACTGGAGCCTAGTGGGTGAACGTTATACATTAGGGAGTCCCCAGAGTAGGCCAGAAAAGTCTCGGTGTACTTTTTAGGAAAAGCCGAAAATTCCTGCAGTGGAAGGAATTAGCACACCGAGAAAAAAGAAAAGTCAGTCGGCCCATTCACTTGGAACTGACACTGTGATTTTATACCACAGAATGATATGAACTAATAGCATTGGGGGCTGGGGGGATTGTTTTCTTTTCCCTGGTGAATAATCACCTTATTTTTACTTTCTACTAAATATGTTCTGATGAGATTTTCAAGAATATCCACTCTGCCTGCACATTATATATTACGTTCTTTGAAGATGAGGGCAAATTGTGTTTATATCTGCTCACAAAGCCTCTTATAACATTCGTCACATAGAAGGTTTTCAGTATCTGCTGACTGACAAACACACCTGATAAATTTAGCCTCTAACATATGTTTGTTGAATTGAACTGACTGACCCACACATACTAGGTTAGAGGCTTATTAACGGAGTCACATGGCTTTGGGTTTTTGTTCAAGTTACTTATGTCAGGTCACACAACATGCCTAAAAAGGTGAAAGCCTATTGCAGAACCATGTGTGAGCTCCAGGGCCCACAGATACGAAACTCAAGTAGAGCAAAACCAGTGGGAGTCAGCAACTTTGGAGAATGGTGATGTCGAACAAACTGGAAGCAACCCTGGTGCTGTGGGAAAAGTGTGGACCCTGGAATCAGGCAGAGTGGGAGTCATATTTTGTCTTTATATTAGCTGGAGGATTTGGACAAGTTGGGTCATCGAGGCAGTGTTGTTCCTACCTGGGACCTCTGATCCTGACACAGGGGCTTAGGGCACAAATTCTCTAGCTGCATGTTGGTATCCAAAGCAAAAAGCATTCAAATATGTCCTTGTTGAATCTGGCATCTTAAGTGCTTTCTAAAATGGCAAATGTATCCAAGATTTATAAGTGCATTTGGCTCCTTAAAAATCAAGTGAGCACGGTGTTAAAAATGCTTTCTGGCATAGTAAGTGAAAAAAAGTTCCCCCACACTATGCTCCAATGTGTCTCTTAGCACTGAACCTCTAATCCATTTGTATTTAGATGAACAGTTAAAACTTGAAAATATTTTCATTTTTAAATTGCTCAGACATCACAATTTGTTTGGATGCATGTTATTTCTAAGTAGGATCTCCTTGGTAAATGTTATCTGTTCTATGATCTCTATAGACTACTTTTAATTTTCTTTTCTGAATGAAACCCAATAGTCAGCTTCTTTCTGTTGTGTTACAATTTGGAAAACTGAGCATTATCTGAGTGTGTATACGCATAGCAGATTAGAATTCTGACAATTTATGAAAACAAAACACATCTTGTTCCATATCACCCACTAATCACTGTTAAATGATTTAACATTCTTCTATAAATTTTAAAAATATACTTCTCTTCATGTACATGAGTTTTTAATAACAGTCTAGTCAAACTTAAGACAGTTGAGCCAAAGATTGAGGCACTTTATTGACTATACCCCACCCCAGACAAGGGAAAGACTCATAGAAATACAGAACAGAAAGGATCCTCAGAGATTGGAAAGTAAGGTGAAGAGAGAAGGGATGCATCCAAGGGAAATATCCAAAGATGCAAAGCTGACTTAATGATAGAACTTGGCTGGAACATAGTGATCAGGGCCGTGGAATACAGGAATAATACAGGAATAACGTGGAAGGAGATGACATGTTCAGTTTTTACCTAAGTTGAGTTTTGCATGACTCTGGGACCCCCCAGGTGAGATGTTTGGTCGGCCATTAGATATATGGATGCAGAACTTAAATGGGTATAGAGATCTCAGCTGAAAAAGATCTCCAGAGATCTGGGAGTCTGTGGTAGTTGAAACTCTTAGAGTAGAAGAGATGACACAGGGAGAGTGTGTAGAGTAAGAAGAGAAAATCCTGGGAAGAAGATTTAGAAGAACAGGCCAGAGAGGATAAAGTGGGCTCATGCAAGCCAAAGGAGAAACTGGATCTGGATGTATGAGTATTCCAATCATAAGAAACTCATTTGCTGATTATAAGACAGTTTTGTGTCTTGGGTTTCCAGCCACTACATGTTGCTTTCTCCTAATGCACTTTTCTGATTAGTTGTGGTATTTCACCAGTCATGCTGTCCTTTATCACACCAAGAGCATCTGATAGTCAAGAAGCCTTCTTGATCACATGCAACCTGTTCTCATCAATTCCTGGCAAGGATGATCTGAAGTATGTGGAAGCAAGTATCTTGCACCAAACAAATCCATAACTATAGGCTTTACATATGTTTTTTCAGTCTGACCTCATTTATTGCAACAAAGGCCAATAAAACAAGAAACTGCTAGTACCTAAACTAGATGGAGTAACTATACTAAAGTTTATGCAAATATGGTTATACTTTCCCAAAGAAACAACTAATCTGCTTTTGCTTATTGTTCCTGTTTGTTTGCTTCCTCTGTTACGTGCAACATCAGAAATGCACCTTATTGCTCTCAACTTGGCTTCAAAACCTCAAGAAAATCTTGGCTCTGGCATAACCAGAATTCAAGTCAGCCTTCTGCCAAGACCCACTCGTGTAATGCTTGGGAAGGCCTGGGCTTCTAGAGAGTCATATCATCTGTTATCTCTTTGTAATATTGGTTCTGGGCTTTGAAACAACGGTGCTCAGGTTCTCTCCAGCCACTAAATAACCAACTTCCTATTTAATAAATTATTTAAATCCTATACAAACTAAGGATCCACCCACTTTTCTATAGCAAGCACTTCGATCACAATGCAAGATCTCACTGTCTTGGGGGTACTTCTTGGCATTGAGAAAATGGAGAAATGACAAGGTAGAAAATTACAGTGACCAAAAACATGAAGAAGTAAAGCTTATTGCTGAAAAAGTCTAAAATCTAAATGAAGTAAAGAACAAAGTCTTTGTGGAGAATGTCCTTATAACCGGCTACAAGCAGATCTTATGATGGGAAGGGCCTGCCCTATCCCTGACTTCCCTCAACGTTTATGAGAAAATGACTGTCTTCACTATGTTACTGACACTATCTATGGAGGGATGCCATAAATATTAAGCCATATTAAACCATTCCCAGACCCCTCTCAATGGAGGATGCGTGGATACAGACACCTCAGTGATAAGTTTTAGAGAATGATTCTATGTGAGACAAGCAGATAACTTAAGCTGTGAAGGCCAGAACCTTCATTGGGGCTCAAGAATGTCAGTCAGTCACCATGCCCTGGAAAAGTAGACCAGTCCTTCAGACTGCATCTTGAAGGGGAGGGCCCTGGAAGTAGCATAGGCGATTTCAACCAGGGAAAACAGAGTTGGCTTTTAAAGGAAAACAAAAAGATATTTATCTCACGGGAACCCAGAATTGGGAAGAGAGGCACCCAGCTAGCTGCGTGAAAGGGATATAAACAATTTTTGTGACATGAGGGCAAAAGAAAAAAAGAAGAAGCCATACAGTGTTTATGTGCTTATCCTGGGATTTATGGATTTTGTGACTTACTCCTCTCTATGCTAATTGTTTTCCTTTTTTTGTTTTTTCCCCCAAAGTGGTTTATTAAAGTTACCTTTGACACTTTCAGGTTGTCTAGGGCTTGCACAAGGGCAGTTCAGTATTAAAATTCCAAAAGCTCAGAGAGAAGAAAACGCTAGAGGAAGAGTATGACTCTCTTACTCTCAAAAAGTTCTGTTGTTTTCTTAAAAATTTCCCTTAGGAGCTCTTGCTCTACTCACCCCTTCTAGGCCTGGGTGGAAGTTTGGTTTAAATTAAAGGGACATGTCCTTTACCACCTGCTTGACAAGACGTCAGAACTCAGTCAGACCCTGTCAAGGCATATTGTCCAACTGCCCATGGTTCTAGAGAAAAGTTAACCATGGCCTATGGAAGACTGTGGGATGCAGGGAGCCAACAGCTTGCAGACATGGGCCCTGACCCATCCAGTTCTGGTTTCTGGGCACAGTACAGCTTTTGTTTCCTGGACAACATCTCTTCTGGAATAGAATGACCCCTTCAAAATATAAGCAGATAGAGCAGAGTCAATTTTTAATTTTGTCAAGTGATGGCCACAAACTGAAAGTCAAGTGAGGCACCAACTAAAATGATCCTAGCATCGATAGTTGCTACAGGTCCACAATCCCAGTACTGGAAGGTTCCAGTTTAAATGGAAATTTCCTTCTTGTTGTATATAACCAGCTCCAGAGATAAGAAGAAAACAGAGAGATGCATGCTGCTCCACTTCCCCCTCCCCTTTTCCTGATATTTGGGGGCATATAGAAATTACAATTAAAGACGAATATGGGAGAAAAGCATCAACTCTACTGTGAAAATGGAAGTTGTGACTAACAGAAACCCAGTTTATTCCTAGGAGCACCAGGTCAGAGCTAGTAGCATGGGCCAGGGAGAACTCAGGTTGGTGTTAGCCCATCACAGGCTAGGCCAGAGCAACAGTCTTTTGTAATTTATAACCCACCTATTACCCCAAATTTGAGGTAGCTTATACACCTATAATATGACCCTGGTGTCAAACAAGATCAATAAAAAGGTTTTAAAAGGGGAAAGTGGCTCACTCTCAAAATCTTGGACAGCGGGACTACTGAAATTGAGTGCCGGAGTTAGCTCTGAGTTTCCTAGCAACCAAGGCCATAAGGGAAACAGGCTGGGTAATAGCATTCTCAACTTGTGATAAAAAAGGAAGGGTATCATTTTGTCAGGTAAGGCAAATTTATTCCTGGTGCCAAGTGTAAGAAACAGTGATTTCACAGGAGATGCAGAAGCATTCTCTGCAGGACAGTGTCTTTTATATACAGAGAGAGGGAGACTTTTTAAAAAGTCAAGTTGATTGGGGTATAAATTCCATTCAGTAAAATTCATCCATGTTTAACTTTTGATAACAGCTGAGAATACCATATTAGAAGGTAAGCCAGTGACAGCTAAGCGAATGTGGTACAGGGGCCACCTTTCTGGTGATCTAACCCTATCCTAAGGAACAGGGAGAAAAATCTAAAGACATGAGTTTGAACACAGGACTTAGACCATTGGTTCCCCAAACCATCTGCTCATTGGACAGTGGGAAAGATTGCTCCTATTGGGTCATCTTGTGTCAGTGGATCTGGGGCTTTCCTTGGCAGTCCCTTTCCTAGCACAACACCTCTACCTGAATCCTTCCCCAACATGAGTGGTTATATCTGCTATCTACATCCTTTTGGGAGCTAGAGAGACTCAGCCAAAGGTTGCAGAGAAGCACTATTCTGATTTCCCTTAGGTCTACTTCTAATTCTTTTTTCAAAACTCATGGAACATTGCTCTCTTGTCCAACTCTAGCACCTATTCTCCTTTATCATCATCTGTTTCCACTGTCTGCAATTCTGCTTTTATGCCTCCTATCAATTCCTCAGGAAGTCGTTCCTCAGAGCAGAGCACTGGCTCATCCCCTGAACTATAAATCCAACGATTTGATGTTCTTTCCAGACTCAGAGCCTACTTTTTTCTCTCTTGCCCAAAGATTACCAAGGAACAGAGCAAGAAAATGGATATTTTTTTCCCAAAGGCATATTCACCTATAATCAAATAGGACACACACACAAAGACACCAGGGCTAGCAAAAAGGCTCCCTCTTTCAAGACCTTGACAAATTAAAACCCACATTAATTAATTTCTTGGCCCTTTAATTGCTCCTGGGTTAAATATACTGGAGTAATTTTTCATTTCTGCCCAGGTTGTCACAAGCTCAGTAATTCACTTAGGCAATTTTGACATCACATATTTGGCCCTGCTTGTCTGTGGAGTCAAAAGGAGTAACTCATTTGCAAGTAAGAGGTATTACTTAGACTTTTATAAATTTACACTTATGAAAGATGCTAGCTCTCTCCAGATCGTTGGAAGGAGAACCATGATCAGAGTTACCTGGCAAATGAGGAGTCAATGTAGGCCATGTGACAAAGTCTTGAAACAGATCTTTAGCAAGCCCACCAGGGCCTATTTTATACCCAATGCACGCTGGTCCTCTCAAAGTTGTCACCTGGAGAGGCTATATGCAGATTCCAAGGATATTGCTGGCATTCACATTCCGGAGCTCTTCCCTGAGAATTGTCTTTGTAGACAGTTATGAAACACATGAGAAATATTATTCATGGCTGTGTAGTCACACCTCACTTTTGGCCCCAATCAAAGGACCCAGCTTGATTATCTAATTAACACATCATAATTACCTTCTGAAGATTACTTGATTGATTCCAAAAGTCCAATCTACCCTCAAACGACAAAGACACCTTCCAATTGAGCAGAGTCAAGAGAACAAGCTACAGATGTCAAATGTAGTAACCAAATGCAGCAACTTGAAAAAGTTGAATATGCTGAAGATACCAGCACCTTTTTCCATATATCAGTTCTGCTGTATTTGTTAAAAATAAATCTGTTGCATTCTTTTAATCACTGTGGCTCTTTGGCATCATTCTCCCTTTGATTAGAAATGCAGCCTAATATAAGAATTCCTTGATAACTGTTTACGAGTTTTCTTAGCAGACATACACAAAAGAACCCGGTACCTAGCTGAAATACCCCTTCCCCTTTTTGAGCTCCTCCCAGTGTATGATCTTTCACTGACTTCTCTAATGGAAAGAGTTCTGCTGAACGGGGAGAAAATGGATTCATATGTCAGTGCCTTCAAAGGTCCATTAAATATAACTTTATTTAAAAGCACATTGACTATCCTAACCAGTGTCAGACAACAACCAGGAAAGTGCAGGAGTTTGAAGACTAATGCAAAGTCTTAAGATGCCAAATGCAAATGTAAATCACAACCCTCACTAATTAAAACTTTGGCCCTTTGATTGCTGCTGGATTAAGTTCACAGGGATGATTTTTCATTCCTGCCTGAGTTGACACAAGCCCAATAACTCACTCTGGCATTCTGACATCACTTGCTTGGCTCTACTAGTCTGTGGAGTCAAAAGAAGTATCTCATTAGGGCATGAGAGGTATTAATTAGACTTTTGTAAATAGCAATTGTGCACAATGCTAGCTGCTGATTTCATCCAGATTGTTGAGAGGAGTGTTACACGGACAGGTGAAAAACTGGGATTCTTTTTCTAAGCCATCACACCAGTCCCCCAATTGATTGGTATGCCTTGGTTCACACAAATGAAAAATGAGGTAAAAATAATGCAATCTTGCCACCTGATTTTACAGAGTCATGATGCTGATACGTGGTAAATGGCAGACTATAATAAGATTAATTATCTTATAATTAAAATGTGGTGATAATTCTGGTTTTATACTTATAGCAGGATAGGCCTTATTGTACAAGTTCACAGCTCTGATCTCCTGTTGTTTCAACAACAACCCACTTACCACCCGCTATGGGCAAAATGCTAGTGATACATATATTTATTATATGCTCCCTACTCTCAAAGAAATTACTGAATTGTAATATTAGATTCTAAGACACTCAAGTGAGCCCTCTTCTTTGCCCCCTGAGGCTCTATCCTAGCATGTTTAGGAGAAATAAAGGAATAATTAATTTGCACCAGTCTGGTTTTATGCATCCCTTACAGACTAATAGAAGTCCTCTGTTGTGCACATTGTGTTCAAGGCTTTTCTTTTCTGCCACTCTTGGGCTTCTTCACCCTGCTACCTGGATGCCTAGCCACTTGTTATTTCTCTTTCTCTGGGCCACCTGGAGTAGGAGTAGAGGGCAGGTCTCTTGGGGAACTCAGAAGTAGGGGAAGGGAGTGTGGGTTTTGATGGACTCTCCAACATATTGCTTTCTCCTGAGAAAAAGCAGGATGATGAAAAAGGACAGTAAGGAAGCCAGGGCTCATTTGGATGTATAAGTTCTACTAAGTCAAAGCAGCAGCCTCATTTCCTTATAGTGTTGCTCGGCTTAATGAAGGCTCTTGCTGAATGAACAATCATACCTAGAGGCAATATGAACATTCCAGCCTCAGGAAGGACCTCGTTTGGCTGTTGGGGAAGGGAAGAATCAATGGAGTGTGATGGATGACGGATCAATACTTCCCTGAATGAATTTCATCAGAAGTGACACTCCTTTGGAATAAGGAAGGGCCAACTAGAAATCATTCAAGGTTATCAGCTAGATGATAGTTTCTAGAGTGTTCAGGTGAAACATTTGGAATTTAAACCAGTGGCCATATAAGAAACCATGATGAAAACTGCATTGTCTGTAACCTACCCAAATAGAAGACACTAGTCGACATTTCTAATAATCCTCATACAAATCTTCAGTTTGGCAACCAGACTCATGGGAAGATAACTTTGTTTTGATTTCAGAGAAGCTTCCTGAAATACAAATTTAAGCTGGTTCTGATGATTTTAGCAGGGCAGAAAAGCCAGGGGATGGGGGTGGAGGGAACCTTTCTCCTAGGCTCCACAAAAGCCAAAAGCAAATGAGCTACGGAAACCCATGAAAAATGGCAAGATCTCCAAAATAAAATGGAAATGGAAATGTAAGGTCATGATGGTATGAAACTATTCATTCAAAATATAAGAAACTACTTGGAAAATTACAATGTACAGTACTCATTAAAGTAATCTAGTTCAAAGAGGCGGTGATGGAAATCAGGGATAGAAATCAGTGAAGGGCTCTTGGCCCTCTTAGCCAGCAGAATAAACCTCTTAGATCTGAGCTGCAACTAATACAGGTGCTCAGTAAATAGGCAGAAAGCAGAATTAACTTACAGGATTCAATGACAGCTAATCAATGCAAAATATGTCTTTAAACTGCATGAAAAATGATTCATAGGTTGAGTGTCCTAATGTGCAAAATGTGTCCTTCCAATGCTGATCCTGAATCCCTCCATTTATCTCCTGGGCATCTGTCCCAAGTCAGGATCAACCCCTCTTCATCCTTAGTGAAGAGATCCAGAGAGAAGCTTTAGGTGAGCATTTAAATTCCTCCTTGAATTCCATTATTCAAAGATGCCCTTGGAAAGCCTAGTTTGGTATGGCATTTTGGTGGGAGATGCCACAACAAATAGATAAGTAAGTAGCCAGAAATCAGTACAAATAACCGCCTGTCCCCACAGTCTGCCCAATAGCAAAGCTGTTTCTGTAGCGGTATTAGAAAGTAGAGTCTATGGCTTCTTTAAAAATTAAATTACTGACTCAACTATTCAGACTTTAATTATAGCTAATCAATACAAAACGTGTCCTCAAACAGCCTGCAGACCCCAATTTGCTTGCTGCTGGTTATATATAGCAGGTTGTTACAAAGAGCAAATGATAAAATTTCCCCTGAACCTCATTTAGAATTATTGGGAAGCTTAATATTACATTTTAGAAAATTTAAACATTTGACGTACCTCTATAGAATACAATTTATAGTTAGACCATTAAGCATAAACTTCCACTTTTCTAAGTTGATTCTAAAAGTATGGTGGTTAAAAGTGTGAGTCACTGAATTGAGTTATATTGACCCAGAGTATGCCAGTGTCTAAACTCCCTTCTGGTTAAGAGCTGGGTCCCAGAGAAAGTTATTTAACTCTTTCAGATCGTGAAACTACTTCAATTTAAAGCAGGGGCCAAATAGTAAATATTTTCAGATTTGCAGACTCTGCTATTGCAGCACAAAAGCAGCCATGGACAAGATGTAAATAAATGTGTGGCTGTGTTCCAATAAAACTTTATTTACAAATAGAGATTTGAATTACATATAATTTTCAAATATGACAATATTGTTCTTAATTTTTTTTCACATATTTGAATATATAAAAATTACTCTCAGCTTATGGGCCATACAAAAACGTGAAATGGTCTGGATTTGGCCCAGGCTGTAATTTGCTGACTGCTGATGTAAAACCCTAAATTGGCAACTTCCCTAGGAAATGGAAAGAGTCTTCTGTTTCCAAAGTACAGTTGTTGCTCAGTATCCACAGGCAATTGGTTCCAGGACCCACAAGGATACCCAAACCTGCAGATGTTCAAGTTCCTGATAAATGGCATAGTATTTGCATATAACCTATGCACATCCTCCCGTATACTTTAAATCATCTCTAGGTTACTTGTAATATCTAATACAACGTGCTATGTATGTAGTTGTTACACTGTATTGTTTTTTATTTCTATTATTTTTATTGTTGTATTGTTATTTTTATTGGGATTTTTTTTTAAATTTTTTGAATTTTTAAAATTTATTTTAATTGTACGTGTTTATGGGGTACAGTGTGTTATTTCAATGCATGCATGTTTGTGTAATGATCCCCTCCAGGTAGTTAGCATATTCATCACCTAAGCATTTATCATTTCTTTGTGGTGATAAAGTTCAAGATCTTCTTTTCTAGCTATTTTGAAATACACAATACACTATTATTAGCTATAGTCACCCTAGAACACTGGAACTTATTTTTCCTATATAGCCTTAACTTTGTATCCATTTACCAACCTCTTTCCCTCCTCTTCTTTCTGAATATTTTCAGTCCATGGTTGGTTGAATCCACAGATTCAGAACCTGTACAGAGGGCCAGCTGTACTAACTTCCAAAGCAAAAGGCAGTTGAGACTCTGGAAGATTCACGTGCTTTATGTTCAAATATTAGCCGTTTACCCAAGTGAATGTACAAGTTTGGTGAAAGGGGACATAAATTCTGTTAGTTCCTTATACAGAGGTTTCTTCCTTAGCCTCTTCCCTTCACCATCCTTTGTCCTTAATCTGTTCCCTTCACCTTCTTTCTTCTGTTTTTAAGTAACCACAGTTTCTTTTCATTGTTTTTAGAATTCAAGAGAAGTTTCTGGAAATCCATTATCAGCATTTATTCCTGACCTAGAATCTTCCACTCACTTGTCTCCTAGAATTGCTCACTGTACCTTAAGTTCATTCCAATTCTGAGGTTGTTTTATTTCTCACACAGAATATTTTAATGTTTTTATTCACAAATCTTTTAGGAAATGACAAGAACATAAAGTAAAACCTTCCTCAGCCCTCTTTTCAAAACAGGAATTCAAGCTCCTTTTTGGCAACGGGGTCCCAGTCTATAACACATTGTCATTTACAATGCCACTGGTAAAGCCAATGACAACACTTGGAGTTACATTCAAGATGTTATGGTGAAACTCTCGCTCATGCCATGCTCACCATATGATATCCTGCATTGCCACAGAACTCTGTACAGAGGCTCCACCAAGAAGAAGGCCCTCACAAGATGTACCCCCTGGACTTTGGACTTCCTAGCCTCCAAAACAGTGAGTCTGATGGTAACCACAAAGAAAAAACTCCAGTACATTCACAAGTGATAGAAAAGAATCAACACATAACACTACAAAAACTCAACAAATCACAAAGAAATACAACAACATTGGAAGACAGGAACTACAAAACAGTAAACAACAAAATGGCAATAGTAAATTCTTATATATAAATAATTACTTTAAATTTAAACAGATTGAACTCTCTAATCAAAAGACACAGAGTGGCTGAATAAATTAAAAAATAGGATCCAAGTATATGCTACCTACAAGAGATACACTGTAGCCTTAAGGACACACATAGACTGAAACTGAAAGGATGGAAAAAGATATTCCATACAAATGGTAACCAACAGAGAGCAGGAGTAGCTATAATTATATTAGACAAAATAGATTTTTCAGTCAAAATCTCTCACAGGAGACAAAAGTCATTATACAATGATAAAGGGGTCAATTTATCAAGAGGATATAACAATTGTAAATATATATGTTCCCAACATTAAGCACCTAAATATACAAAACACATATTAACAGAACTGAAGAAAGCGATAGATAATAACTCAATAATGATGGGGGACTTTGATATCCCACTTGTAACAATGGATAGATCATCCAGACAGAAAATCAATAAGGGAACAACAGACTTGAACACCCCTATAGACCAAATGGACCTAAGAGACATACACAGAACATTCTATACAACAGCAGCAGAATACACATTCTTCTCAAGAGCACATGGAGCATTCTCTGGGTTAGATCATATGTTGGGTCACAAAACAAATCTTAACAAGTTTAAGAATATTAAAATAACCTCAAATATCTTTTCTGACTACAATGATACTAAACTAGAAATCAACAACAGGAGGAATTTTGAAAAATTCACAAATATGTGGTGAAAAAAAAAAAACACTCCTAAACAACCAATGGGTCAAAGAAGAAATCAAAAGGGAAATAAAAAAGTATCTTCAGAGAAATAAAGAATGGAAACACAATATACCAAAATTTATGGGATGCAGCAAAAGCAGTAATAAAAGGAAAATGTATAGCAATACATACATTAAGAACAAAAAAGGTCTGAAATAACCTGACTTCACAGCTCAAGTAACTAGAAAAAAAAACCTAGACCAATGTCAGCAGAAAGAAGGAAATAAGAAAGATAAGAGCAGAAATAAATAAAATAAAGAATAAAAAGACAGTAGAGAAGATCAACAAAACTAAGTTTTTTTAAAAGATTGACAAAATTGACAAACCTTAGCTAGACTAACCAAGAAAAAACAAAGAGGACTCAAATAAATGTAGTATCATTACAAATGATACCACAGAAATACAAAGGATCATAGGAGACTACTAAGAGCAATTATATACCAACAATTTGGATAACCTACAAGAAAAGAATAAATTCCTAAATTCATACAACCCACCAAAACTTAACCATGAAGAAATAGAAGATCTGAACAGATCAATAACAAGTAAAGAGATTGAATCAGTAACAAAAAAAAATTTTCCAAAAAAGAAGAGCCCAGGAACAGTTGGCTTCATGGGTGAATTCAATCAAACATTTAAATATTCACTGCCAATCTTTATCAAATTTTTCCCAAAAAGTGAAGGAGAAGGAAGAATTACACACTCATTTTATGAGCCCAGCATTATCCTCTGACCAAAGTCAGATAAGTGGACATTATTAGGTAAGAAAATTACAATCCAGTATTCCTGATGAACATAGATGAAAAAGTCCTCAACAAAATACTAGCAAAATGAATTTAACAGCACCTTAAAAGGATCATACACCATGATCAAGTGGGATTTATCCTTTGGATCTAAAGATGGTTCAACATATACAAATCAATAAATGTGATACACCACCTTAAAAAACTGAAGGATAAAAATCTTATTATCATCTCAATAGATACAGAAAAAGCATTTGACAAAATTCAACATCTTTTCATGACAAAAACTCTCTACAATTTAGGTATAAAAAGAATGTGCCTTGACATGTTAAAGATCATATATGACAAGCTGTCTTAGGAGTAAAGGAGAGAGAATAGTTGATTGCTGCCTAGGCCTCACCCAAGCTGACTAAGAAAAGTAAGTCCTATTTGGAGTCCTGTTTTAACTTCAGCTTCATGCCAAACTGTTCAACTGCTCTTACTGCCAGTTAATGAAAGTACCCAATAGAAAGTAACCCCATGAAATTAGAACATCCCACTCCAAATGACCCTTAAATAGAAGGAGTCCTCTCCTATGTGTATGGTTGCTGATTGCTACACAAGACCTGGGATGGAGGACTGCTGTCTGCTCTTCTCTGGTTGCTCTTCCTATCTTGAGGGTCTGTAAATACTAAAAATTGTTAAACTTCCACATTATGGTTGTGCTATTGAAGCCACACCCACAAGTCAACCCTGATGGTGAGACTACCCAGGAGGGGCACAAGCAGGTAGATCTCTTGCTGGTGTTCTTTGTCCAGGCTGCTGGTGGCTGCTGGGAACAATAGCTACTAGCTAAGTAGGAGAAAAACCCTCAAAGACTGTCATTCAAAACACAAGCCTAGAGCTAACATCATACTCAATGGTGAAAAGCTGAAAGCTTTCCTTCTTAGATCAGAAACAAGACAAGGGTGCCTGCTTTTACCGCTTTTATTCAACATAGTTCTAGAAGTTATAGCCAGAGCTACTAGGCAAGAAAAAGAAACACAAGGCATTCAAATTGGAAGTGAAGTTTAAATTGTCTCTCTTTGCAGATGAAAACCCTAAAGACTCCACCAAAATACAATTAGAATTAATAAATGAATGCAGTAAAGATGCAGGATACAAAATGAACACACAAAAATTACCTGCATTTCAATACACTAACAACAAACTATCTGAAAAAGAAATTAAGACAATAATCCCATTTATGATAGCATCAAAAAGAATGAAATAAATATGAATAAACTTAGACAAGAAGGTGAAAGGTTTGCATTTTGAAAACTATAAAACACTGATGAAAAAAATTGTATAAGACACAAATAAATGAAAAGATACCCCATGTCAATGGGTTAGAAGTATTAATATTGTTATAATGCCTATGCTACCCAAAGTGGTCTACAGGTTCGATGAAGTCTCTATCAAAATTCCAAAGACAGCATTTTTCACAGATATAGAAAAAAAACCACAAAGGACCCCAAATAGCCAAAGCAATCTTGAGAAAGAATAAAGTTAGAGGCATCATACTACCTGATTTCAAACTATATTACAAAGCTATAGCAATCAAAACAGTATTGTACTGGCACAAAAACTGACATATAGGGCCGAGCCCGTGGCGCACTGGGGAGAGTGCAGCGCTGGGAGCGCGGCGACACTCCCGCCGCGGGTTCGGATCCTATATAGGAATGGCCGGTGCACTCACTGGCTGAGTGCCGGTCACGAAAAAGACAAAAAAAAAAAACCAAAAAAAAACAGACATGTAGAACCATGGAATAGAATCAAGAGCTCAGATATAAGTCCATGCATATATGGTTGACTAATTTTTCACAAGGGTTCCAAGAATACACAATGGGGAGAGGAAAGTTTCTTCCATAAATGATGTTGGGAAAACTGGATAACCACAAGTAAAATAATGAAACTGGACTGCTGTCTTACAGCATATGAAAAATTAACTTGAAGTGGATTAAAGAATTAAATGTCAGATCTGAAACCATCAATGTCCTAGAAGAAAACATATGGAAAAAGCTTCTTGACATTGGTCTTGGCAATAATTTTTTGGATATGACACCAAAAGTACAGGCAAAGAAATAAAAATAAACAAGTAGAACTAAATCAAACTAAAAGGTTTCTACACAGCAAAGGAAACAATCAACAAGATGAAAAGGCAACCTACAGAATGGGAGAAAATATTTGCAAACCATGTATCCAATAAGGGGTTAACGTAGCAAAAAGACAAATAACCTGATTAAAAAATGGGCAAGGGACTTGAATAGGTCTTTTTTCCAAAGAAGGTAATGAGATGGCCAACAGGCATATGAAAATGTGTTTAACATCACTAATCATCAGAAAATCAAAACCACAATGAGATATCACCTCATACCTGTTAGGATGGCTATTATCAAAAAGACAAGAGCTAATAATAAGTGTTGACAAAGGTATGAAGAAATGGGAACCCTTGTGTAATTTGGTGAGAATATATATTAGTACAGCCATTATAAAAAACAGTATGGAGGTTTCTCAAAAAATTAAAAATTGAACTACTATATCATTCAGCAACCTCACTTCTGGGTATATACCTAAAGGAAATAAAATCAGTATCTCAAAGAGATATCTGCATGCCTACGTTCATTGCAGTATTACTCACAATAGCCAAGATATGAAAACAACCTAAGTGTCCATGTAGATAAATGGATAAAGAAAGTGTGGTGTCTGTGTGTGTGTGTGTATGTGTGTGTGCATATACACAACTGAATATTATTTAACCATAAAAGAGAAGGCAACCTAGTCATTTGTGACAATACAGATAAACCTGGAGGGCATTATTCAAGCAAAATAAACCAGACACAGAAAGACAAACATTGCATGATCTCACTTATAGGTGGAATCTAAAAAAGTTAAACTTATAGAAGCATGGAGTAGAATGGTGCTTACCAAGGGTGGGGGTAGTGCTGGAGGGGGAATGGGGAGATATTGGTCAAAGGATAAGAACTATAAGTTATAAGATTAATGAGTTCAGAAGATCTAATGTATAGCATGGGTGGTGATGGATGTATTAATTAATTTGATTGTGGTAGTCATTATACAATGTATATGTGTATCAAATCTTCACATTGTACACCTTGAATATATACAATCTTTTGTCAATTAAATATTTGAAAACAACAAAAAAGGATGTTATCGTGAAAAGCACTGTGCAAACTGTAAAGTGGTATCTATGCAAATGTTAGCTATGGTTGGTGATATTAATATGCCAAGTGCCAAGGATGTCAAAGTGAATTTTTGTGAAAGAGCCAGTGTTACTACTGAGCTACTGGAGTTATTCCCAAGGGGCAGATGAAGGCCTACTCTCATCAAATAAAGCAAAACACCTGGGTTATAGACCTGATTGTGACTAGCCGAGGACAAAGGTTAAGTGAGCCTTCGTCCTTATTTTGTAAAATGGAAGGGTTTGGCTAGATCCTTAAAAACCCTTCCACGTTATGATCTCAAGTGTTTTGAGCTGTAAATGATAACAAAGGAGGAAAATGAAACTCGCTGAGTAACTACTAGGCGCTACCTCCTAACATCAGTAAAATGATCAAATGAGAAAACACCTCAATCTGCCCCTGTCTGGTTGTCCCTTGGCACTATGGGAACAAAGCAGGTTATGGTTGAGCTTTTCTTGCACAGTTGTTCGTGTGACATTATTGCCTGGTTGCTGCCAGGGTCTTCTCAAAACGAAATTCAGATCTTCTAATTTATGACTATTTATTACACATCTGGAAGGTTAGGCACAGTGCACTGTCAGACAAGAAAAAGTCAATAAACCCTAAGGTTGTTTTACAGAAATACATATCTCTATGGGCTGTAGTATTTGAATGCCTTTGGCGTAGAATAAAACCCTTCAGGACAAAAACTACTTCCAAAAAATCATTCAAAAGACAACAGTCTCTGAGGGTTTTCTCTTTAACTATTGTTTATTTTGAACTCCAGACAGTTTCTCGTCAGTTCTTTTAAAAGTAAACCTCTTCACCATCACTGGATGAATCTTAATAAGTTGCATATTGTTAACAGTTCCACCCTCCCTGGGTGTCTCGTCTTAGTTTGACAAGAAACAACACGAGTGATCCATATGTGAGGGGAAAGGGGGCACTATAGCTGGCAGGCAAAAGCGCTGGCTAAAACCCACGGTGGGAGATACAACAAGAAAAGCATCTGTTTTCAAGTTTGTTGCTTTGGGTGGGGGAGGCAGGGGAAGTTGGTTGTTTATAGAACAATTTATGGTTACAATGTCAGCAGTTGATTACTTGATTTCTTCATCCAGCTCCTAATCACAGATCAAACACAGGTTCCAATAATGAAGTAATTTTAGGCATGATTACAGTCTCCTACTGGGGGCTTTTGCAACGGAACCGGGAGCTCTCTTCCTGCGCTCAGTGTAACAGCGATCAGGACAAGGGGTTGCAATTCTTCTGCCCAGGTGACACAGCCATTAGGACTAGCACTGTGCCCCCTTTCTCACTCACAGTTGCTTTCTCACTGTGGTGAGAGGTGCGCTGTCAGGTGACACTGCAGTGATGGTGAGAGGACACTGTACAATTAAGACAGTATTATCTCTGAGAAAAAACAGTTATTTCACCCCTGCCCTGCTTGATCACTTTAGATGGCTCCTCATTGCCTGCCAAATCAGGTCTGTGTCTCAGCATGGCTTCCAAGACCCCCCATGATGGAAGCTAGCCTCTAAATGCCACACCACTACCCTTCCCAGATCCTCCATGCTTGCCCTTGCCTCTGGGCCAAAGCTGCTTGCTCTAATTGGATTGCCCTTCCCCATCTTCTCCCAGCAAACTCCTGCTTCTCTTTGAAAGCCTACAGTTGCCTTTCCTGCTGTGTAGTCTTCTTTACAGCTTCAGGCAACATCAGTCCCTTTCTCTTGACTCCACCTCGTTCAGACTTGTTTATATTGCATTGAATTACAAGATGTTTACACCTTTATCTCTATTTCCTCCTTCTGTGGATTGTGGGCTTTTTGAGGGTATGTGGACCATGTTTCATCTCTGCATTTCTCCCACCTCCTTTACACTCAGGCTACCTGGGCTGAGTGGCACTCAGCAAATGTTTGCTGAATAAGTCTGGATGACATAAAACAGTTAAATATGTATTTAATGTACAGCAGAGGGGGTCGCAGACAAATCCTCTTTTGTAGGAGTATGAAATGACCTCCTTCACTCCTGGTAGATTGCCCATGTATTCTTTGCCACACTCGTGATACCGTCTTTCCTCTCATATAAGTAAATGTCTCACATGAAAAACATGGTAGATGTCAGCGCAGCCCCTGGGGACTGACTTGGGTAATAGGCTAGAAGTCACAATCACTTTCAGAAGACAGAGGGCTTGAAGTCTATAACTCTGACATTTGCATGCAGAGCTGGTTTAAGAGTAATGCTAGAAACGGGAGCAGGGTCCTGCCAAGACTTCCCAGCCATTGGCTTAGAGGTTCATGCTACAGAAGTGACCTTCATACAATTCTCACATAGCAAAGGAAAGCAGGATTTACTGCTGGTGTCAACAGCCTCTAGGAACAAAAAGCTTCAGGGAAGGCCAACCTTCCTTAACTGGTGTCCAGGGAAAGATATCAGAGGGAAGAGCCTGAAAGAGAGAGTAGTATATACTCTTCTGAGTCTGTGGAGGAAAGTCGGCCAAGCCAGTCAGAAAAGGCCCCAAAGAAGCAGGGCCAGTGCCAGGCAAAGGAAAGCTGCCCATTCATCAGTTCACCATGACAATATCAAAAATGATGAGAACATTTTGTAAATCTGGTTGGTGCTCTTTGTGATCCACAGTCCTCTGGCCCACCATGCTTTTTGTCTTATCCTGTTTCTGTTAAGCTAATATATGCATATATGTCTGTCTGCATGCCTGCTTGTGTATATCATTTACCTACTCACCTGCCTGCCTTTTCATTTACCTAGGACCCAAGAGTAGAATCAGAGAGCTGGTAAATTCTATATAGTCATCTTCTAGTATACCCCCTCATTTTACAGATGGAGAAACTGAGGCCTAGAGAGAAGTGACCCAACCAAGGTCTCCGTGAGTTTAATGACAGAGTTGGAATGTAATCCTAGGGTGGCTGATTTTCTGTTCTTGGTCTCTGTCCATCTCTGGCTCAGCCTCTTGCTACTTGGTCTCTCTGTCTCTATTTCTGCATTTATCTTCTTTTCTCTATCTCTCCGTCTCACTCACACATACAACCTTTGGGAATTTATCTTGGCTTGGCACGTAGAATTAATCTACTTTTTCTCCACTTTCTTACAAATGATCACATTCAAGCTTTGGTCATGTTTTGGTAATATCTCCTTTTCCTAAAAAGGTCACACTAAGCACTTTTATTACTACAGAGATGTTGCTTTCACCTGTGGGATTATCAGAAAATATCTTAAGGCTAGTTTCTTAAATTAATTTTTATGATACCTCTTCTACCCTAAAGTTGACCTTGACCTTAGCATATTTGAAATACTGCACATATCTCCCCACGACAAATCAAGAATCCACTTTTAATTTGATCCATACCTTCCACTGGAACTTGCTGATAGTAAAAGAGAAAGAATATTGCTTGTTTTATCATCTCCACTTTAAAAAATAACACTGTAATCTATTGCATATTATATACAAATACCTTTCAACTTGAAGGCACAAAAAGAGAATACTCTCTAGAGGATTTTAACAGTCCTGTAGAATGAGCCTGGCCACTTTCTGTTTTCTCTGGATTTATATGAGAAGGGAAATGAGCATATCAGGTGTGATATGCCAGTTTGTTGTCTGTTTTAGATTATAAGCTCCCAGAAGACAGGGTTATCTTAATCTTCTGTTCAGTAACTATTTATTATCTTATGCAAACAGGCAATGAATCTGTGACTTTGGCTCAGCTGTAGTTGCTGCTAGAAATAGAGCTGGTGTTGCAAAAGAAAAAAAGAGAAGAAAAGAAAACAAGTTAGGACTGATCTCACAACAGATCAGATGAGAGTTCTTCTGACCTTGACTGGTTCCACATTTAAGAAGAAATCATAGAATATTCCCTATAAAAGCTACTTATTTTTGAAACTAGATCTCACCATTCTACCTGCTCTTAAAAACTGGCAAATAGATTTAATGTGTCTGCATGTGAATCATGCCAAGGCTGAAAAGAGATTCATATATGAGGTAAAGGAAATGAACTACAGCAAATCATAGAATGGTTCCCTCAGTAGCTTCTGGCCCCACAACCTCAACCCAATGCAGATTCTTTGAGGTACCAAGTTGTGTACCTTTGTATTAGCACCCACCATATTCCACTGCAACATTTAGTTCTGTCTCCCCAGTTCAACTGTAAGATTTGTAAAGGCAGGATCTCTCTCTGATTTGCCTCTGTACCCCAGTGCCTGGCACAATGTCTGACAAAGTAGTTGCTCAAGTAAATACCAACTGAGAAGATTAATGCTTCTCAAAGCAGGGAGCTAGAATCATGCTAATGATGTAATTAAATGGCTATCATTGGCTTTTTCCCATTTTACAAAACCATTTGTATTAGTACTCCTTTACTGGGAACATTCTAGAACAAATGGAGTCACTAAGGTGAAGTGGTAGAAACCACTTAAGTTAGCACAGGAAGGAGCATACAAAAGGTTTTTAGTTCTCCTATCATGGCTTCCTTTGTCTATTATCTCTCTCTTAACATTCTTGCTTATAACATTTTTGCTTTTCCTAGACTCAAACTGATTATACCTCATCAAAGTGTTATATTAGCATTCTATGGATTTACTTGATACAAAATAGCATAAATGAAATTTCACTCTATTTCGGTAATTAAATGAAGTACTAAATTATAAGCTGTCATAATCAACTTTCATGTGTTACAGCTGTACTATATAGTTTAGAATATCTCTAAATGTTTATTTTATATGCCAACATAAAAGTTAAAGTACATTTGTCAATGATGACAAGGGTTCACCAGAACTGAAGAGATGCTGGGAAACAGAGATAGTACTGTTGGTAGTTACAGATGCCTAAATGATTACCAGAGGACAATACCCATTGCTCGAGCCCTTTCACTGCATTTAGAAACATGGAGGTGCTTATCACTAGTTAGCACAGCATGTATTTTTACTGACACTAAAAAATATTACAGTAATTACATATAGCCCTCATTTGAGGTAACAATCATTATTAATGGATTTGATCTTCCACTATATTTATGAGACTTGGCTCCATATCATTTTTAATGTTTCCAAAAATCAAATTCATCCACAAAGGATGAAGTTTGCCCCCACTAAGATTATTCCTAAGGCCACACATTCCCTGTCTAGCACTCTGCTTATTTCTTTCATAACACTTATCACAATCTGGACATGTTTTCTTGACTTGCTTACTTCAGGTTATCTATATCCTCCATTAGAATGTAAGCTCCCTGAGAGCAGGAACTTTACTTGTCTTTTTCATTTGTCATATTCCAAGCACTAAGAATAGTGCTAGATTATGGTAGGTGCTCAATAAATCTACCTGTAGTGATTGAATGAATTAATCAATTAATACTAAATCTTCAATCACAGTATTTGATAATCACCAAGTTGGAGGTCCCCCAGTTTACTGAAGACCATCACCTGTTTTCCCTCAGTCTCAAAATGACTCAGTACCAATTGATTTATGATTGCAGGCTATGAAAAGTAGAGAACAAAAGTACCCATCGCCAAGGCATGAAACACCTCCCGCACTAGAAGGGGAAATCAGAGATCCTGTGCTTGAGACTGTCGTAGGACAGACAGAAGGCTGAGAAAGAGGACCATGCCCTAGTTACCCTGCTTTCACTGACTAGAAATGCAATGCTCAGGCATTCACTGTAAACTATAGTTCATGGGGGCTGAATTTAAAATCAACCTCAAATATATTATTTTACTTATATTTTACTAGCAATGTAAAGGAGACACTGAATCTGCTCATATACAAAGGAAAAAATGAGGCTTATCAAATTTTCCTGGTGGATGGCTTTATATGAAATTTCATGATCACTGAGTATTAATCATATGGCTCTTCAAAAACACGTTGTGTGGTTTTCAGAGAATCTTCATCCAAAAGCTCCTATCCTCTTATCCTATTTTACTTTCCAATATAAGAAGTCAGCATTTATAATTATAACTAGTTTTCTGATGCTTCCTCAGTTTATTTCATCCCTTACGAATTTCAGAAAACCTTTCTGTGTCCTATGTAATGGGAAGTTAATTCTCATTAATTAGTCAGGAAACGTTACCTGAGCAAAAGAATATCACAGTTACCAGTTTCCCCTGCACAGGCTCAGAAAATAGGCTATTGTCTAAAAGGTATTTGTAAGTCAGAAAACAGCTCCTGCCTATAACACTGCATGATGTTCATTTCTTCCCTGTAGCTTTCATTCCTTTTCATGCAAAAAAGCTGTAATGGGCTCAAGAAACTATTTTGTCTCAAGCATCACCTATGACATTGTCAAATCAATTCTTATGAAATAATGGGAGAAAGACTACGTATAGGCTCCTCATATAGTTTCATGTGCATTTACATTTTAACGTAGAAACAATCAGTAAAGGCCATTTAAAGGCCCGTTTATGCCAGTTTAAGATGACTCTGACATTCCATGACTGTACACGAGCAGCCTTCTTTTAGGTCTCCTGACAAATGAACAGGAGCTCCCAGGGGAGAGAAGGTAAACTGCACCCTGTGGCCAGCAAAATTCAAGTTGGAAATGGTAGAAGCCATGAGAAGAAAGACCAAATGCCATTTACAGATAGTTTCTAGTGTACCCACTGCCCAAATTAGGAAAGTTATAAAGTTTCCAAACCACACAAGGCTTTGGTGAAGCCTCCTTATAATTCCAATGTTTGGCTGATGAGGCAAAGCTGAGCTGTCTGAAAAATAAATGGAGCCCATTGGACGGTAAGCCAATGAACGCGAAGGGACAAGAAGCCCCATAGTGCCACGATGACAGTCATTTTTTTTTCCCTAGGTGCAATTTTAAGATTTTGGAGGAGGGCCATCTGCCAAGTAGGAAATATTTCAACTCCGGAAGAGGAATAGAAATAATCTAGTAATTTCTAACTTATGAAATAGTGTTCCCCATTTTATGCACAAAGATCTCCTATGATGTATAGATGTGCTATGAATGCCCTGGATGAGACAGTGAGACCAAGATAATGGAAAACATTACAGACAAAGACCGTCCAGAATAGTGAAATATAAAGATAAGGCAGAGGCCACAAACATGACTGGAAAAAGATTCAAAGTACAGAGAACCTAAAACAAGAGACATTTGAATCTTCTGACAGAGCATGGGCTACAGCTGTCATTAGGAATGAGTATTAAAGAGACAATTTATATTTTTAACTGTGGATGCCCAGTCTATAGCCGCAATCCTGTCTTTCTTCATCTGTTTCAACTGAGTCTTAAGTTTTAGGCTCTATTTCCAATCCAGCCACTTTCTCCTCTATGTGACCTTGCACTATGAGTCACCTGGCCCCAAACCCTCCAACCTATTCCTAAGGGAGCTTGCTCACCTTTGTTGATAAACTTCTTTGAGCATAATGAATTACAAGTGCTGGCAATAAATGTCACAAAGGATCAAACAGCAAAAGCAAGCAAAATATAATGAGCTAGTACAGTTAAATACAAACCAAGGTACTGGACAGGATTCAGTTGACCTGGGTTCTTGTCCTGTGTCTGCCACTCATTAGCTGCATGTGCTTAGATTAAGCCATTGTCTTGGTGTGTTTCTGTTTCCTCATCTGCAGAACATACATGCCTTTTAAATTAGAGTCATACAAAAACTCCCCATGTTGTCTTCCTCATTTCTTTCCCTAAGCCCCATTCTTTCTATGCCAAGATCCTCTGTGACTGTAAATCAGAGTTGTACTTTTTGGTGTTTTCAAATCCTTTTGGCTCCTCTTCCACTGCAGATTTCTTTACCATAGAATCATGCTCAGTTTTCCTCTGGATTTTTAAAAGACTGCCTTCCTAAAATCTAGTCATGGAGCTGATTACTGTGTTTCGAACATTGCCAAGTATCTGGATAATAAGTAGAATAATAAGTGATGACACGGAATATTTAAAGGGAAATGCAAGGGTATTTCGAATATTGGCAACTTTCTTTATGTTCCACATTTTTCAAACCCACTTTTCCTGCTTCCCCATCTTCTCTCACAAAGCTCAGTGGGACAGATGTGGGAAGGTGTGGGGGAAGTCAGGGGAGGCAAGCTTTCTAACTCCTATCACAGTTCCTAACTGGGCTTCAACTAGGTGCTCAGGTAGACAACACAATAATGGCTAGAAGAATCCTCAACAGCCTTTTCTTGGCACCTAACTCACTAATAGGCAACACCTGTACCATATTATTTTGAAACCAAATTAGAATGCCTCCCTTCATTTTAGTGGTGTTTGGATCTTTTAGAAGTTTCTCTGGGGGCAAGTTGAAAAGACAGTGAACGTTCAGACATTCGCATTTAAGAAGTTGACAATTGCATTTGTGGGGCTGAATTGTTGCCCTAGCTGGCAGAGGTTAAAACAAGAAGCAATGTTTTAACTTCTTGTGACATTTACAAGAATTGTAAAGCTGGCTTTTGTCGGAAACTGGATGCTTAATCTAAGCAGTTCTGATACACTGGAAAATGTTCCTACATATCCACTTTACAAAATGAAACAGAATGTTGGAAAGAGACTTTGACCCATGTCTTTGGAAACACTAATTGTACCACTTGAAAGCTAGAAAGAATCTTAGGGATCATCTACTTTGAACACTGGTTTTATTGATGAAGGAACTGGCTCAGAGAGACGAGGCTGTATGTCTAAGGTCATATTGCTCATTTGTAGCAGTTAAGACCAGGACTCAGGTTTTCTGACTCCCAATCCAGGAGTTCAGAAATGGGCAAAGCCAAATGCTTACTAACTGTTAATGCTTGTATTTTTCTTTCAACAGGTAGTTTGTCTTGAGTAACAAAAACGCTCTCAGTGAGCAAGTGAAATATCCCTAAGGGATTAGCAGACCTATTTATATTCTATAATAGGGAAGAAAGTGAACCTGCCAAATTCTAATGCTGATGAGGACAAGAAAGGTGTGGAACAGAAGTTTAACAAGGGGGTATATTGGGCTAAGGGGAGGTTATCCTAATGACAGAATGGCCAGAAGCAGCAAAATAGAATTGGCACTGAATCCAGGAAAGCATTAAACAGAGGAAAGCAAAGGGCCCAAAGTGTAACCGAAGTCTGTACAAAACCAACAAAAGCAAAGAGCAGAATTCACCTCCTCAGGGAGGCCTCTCTGAGATTATCTTCTTCATTTACTTGCATACTTGTTCATTTTCAATTTCACACACACGCGCACACGCGCGCACACACACACACACTCCTTAAGAAAGACAAGAACAGAAACCTTATCTGTCTTATTGTCTCTAGTGCCTAGAACAGTACCTGAAACACAGTAAGTGCTCAATAAATACATATTGAATGAACAAATCTAAGAAAGATAAAAGAAGTTAGACTATGGTTGATGAAAATCATGAGAAAAAAAGATATTCAAGATTCTAAATTTAAGAATGTTTTTATTATTTTTACTTCCAGTGAGAATAAGAGAATGTCTTTAACTCATTAATGCCTCTAACACATTTAGGGCCAAGGAAATAAAAGTATTGGTCAATATGTGCATCATTATTAGAAGAGTTTTTGTGCCATAAGAGATCTGAATGTAGTGCTAGTATAGTGGAATGCGGGGGGGGGGGTGGCATGGTAGCCATGGCAGGAGCTCTGAGTAGATCTCTAGATAGAGCATCCAGACAGACAGGCAGATCTCTAGGTTTACAAACGCAATGAGGGATTCTTGGGACCTTAAAGTGACCATGAAGGGGACTTTGAAGTTGAAAGCTGGGACCAAGAATGCTTGGAATTAAAACTTGCAAACAAAGGGCCCATGCCAAATTTCTAAAGGGAAGGATGGGGTGTAACTGTCAAGGCAAGGAACTCAGAGTGGGCGATTCCCATTTGGAGGGTAAGATGGCCTTTGAATACTCCATAGGGTAGTAACTCAACTGGGAGTGACTGTACTTAATTTTGAAAAGGTGGGTAATGGGACCACCCTTCTACAAAAGGGTTATTATTCTCAGCCCTGAGTCTGTAGTTCTGTAAGAATAACTTGTTTACAACTAATTCTCCTAATGACAGCACACACATCAACCAAGATTTGTCTGTCCCTTTGCTCTAATTAAGTTTAAGGGTTAGACATAATCATTCTAACTCCAGCCTGAAATACTGACAAGCCAACTTGAAATGTAAAATCCCAAAGCAATTCAATATTTACTAAATTTAAAGGAAGTGATCAATTTCTAATTCGAATTTATGCACGTTCTTTTCCCACTTTAGCACTATCTATTTCCCTTAAGTTCCTCTTTGGTCATTAAGGTTGTCAGCAAGGTTACAGTCATCAAACAAGTTGCCACATGCTGCAGATATTTCCAGACCAAATTAAACTCTCAGTGTACCCGCATATACTAAAGAAAAACATTTCAGACATTTCAGGACAGAGATCCTACATGTTCCATATTTGCAGCCTCATTGCTCTGCAGGCAGCCTGGTATACTCAGTAAATATTTGCAGAATGCATAAAAGAAAAAAATCTATCTACCCTCCAATAGAATTATTTGTACCACTCAGAATCTCAGGCATACCCGAGCCAGCATATGTGTATGTGTCTATGCACACACGTGCTCTCGAATTCCCACATGCTCATCCATGAATACATCATCCTTCCCTTTGGCATGGGAATTGCTACAACAAAACATGGAAGCAAGATTAACCATAATAAGTGAACGAAGAAAAATGATTTTAATTAACGTTTCCTCCAAACACTCCTATCTTCCAGCACCTAAAAATTGAATTCTATTTTCATTAGGAAAGCTAGAAAACATACACCTTTTAAAGTTCCAATTGCCAATTGAAATCTCCAGTTTACAATAACAGAAATTCACAGTTTACCTGTCATGCTTTCCCTGGAAAGCTCATTTTGAACCACCTTGCTAACACCACTTTTACTTCTGCTCAGACTAATGCTGCACACTTATTCCTTGTTTTCAACTCTCAATACTTCTGAAGTTAGATTCCCTCATCGGCATTCCTGAGGAGGATAACAAAAGCCAGACTCCACTTTCAGCCTCCTAGGATATCCTGCCCTGGAGATTCTCAGCAGGCAATTGGAAATTGGAGTTAGCTTGGAGCTCCGGAATGAATTAAGGATTGGAGAGGTCAATTTGGGAATCATTAGTGTAGAGGTTAAAGGTGAAACTATGTGAGGAGATGAAATTACCCAGGGAGAGAACATAGCAAGAGAAGAGAAGCAGATCAATGAGAGGACCTTGGGAATTGTTCCATTTAAAGGGGCAAGAGGGAGGGGAAGGTTGCGTGTGTGTGTAAAAGAAATACTGACAAAGGAAACCTAAGGAGTGTTGAGAAGACAGTGAGATAAATTATGAACACTTTCAAGTAAGAGACGTCCCAAAGTGCCAGAATCTCCAAAGAGGTCAAGAAGACTGAGGCCAGAGAAGAAGCCATCGAATTTGGAAACATGGCAGTCAGAGATAACCTTTGGGAAAGCAGTCTTCTCAGTGTCATTCTTGTGTACTCTGTGTGCCCACATGTGAATGTGCATAGGTGTATATGCAGGTACCCCAAAGCACTGTAAGATTAAATATTAGTATTGAATGAGGCTGGTACTGGGTGTGCTAGAAAATGTTCGTAATAACCACTATCATTTCTACACCGTTTACTATGTTCCAGGAACAGTGCTAAGCACTCGATAAGCATTATCTCATTTTAACCCCCACAACAACTCTATGAGGCAGCTACATTTTACATGTGAGAAAACTAACTAAAGCCAACAGAAGTTGAATAAATTACCCAAGGTTACACGGCTAGAAAGTGGCAATGCCAGGATTGGACCCAAAGCTAGTTTGACTCTATAAGCACATACTCTCAGTCACTTCTGCTATGCTAATGTTAGGTAATCAATGCATGAGGGGAAGAGAGCTGATATTGGTTGAATCTCTTATTGCCAGGCACTTTGCATAGAACATCTCCTTGCACAAATATACCATAAACATTACGGCTATGTTTAGGTAAACCTTATGAGGGCATATTTTTAAAATTCTGATTCAGCTCTTCGGAAAATAAGTTGAAGCTATACAAAATATGATTCCAAAACCATCACTTATAATTCAAATGTATTTACTATGATAGTTCCCAATGGTTTGAAAGCTAAAAAAAAAAGTGTGGTGTCATTGATTTGGTGGTTGTTACTGAGATTCAAATCACTGACAATCAAACTCATCTGAAAAATGAGGGAATTTGACAGGATGATCTTAAAACCCCCCTCCATCCTTGATAATTTTAAAGATCTAGAATATGATGTAGAATGTAAACGCAGCAGCAGAACTGGTTGGCATGTCAGCATCCCTTTATTCATTAAATGTATAGAAGCCTATTGTTAAAATGTTATAAAAATAAATCTTTGGGTGTTCAAAGCATTGATTGCTAACTTGAATAGAAGCTTGGAAACTCCATCACAAAATAATACACTGAAAATCCAACCAAATAATTTGCTCACGACCAACTGCAGACCTTATGATACAGTTGGCTAGAAACAAGAGAGAGAGAGAGAGAGAGAGAGAGAGAGAGAGAGGGAGACAAACACTCTGGCAATTAATGTTTTTGCTGTCTGTAGAAAAACAAATGAGGTTCTGCTCTGAAGCAATTAGTATCGCTGTTAATCGTGCATGTGTGTAGCAATGATGCTAGGGGTTTGGGATGGCTCCCATTGATTGTTCCCTTCTTTCTCTGGATTACAAAAATTTATTCAGACAACTAAATAATAGCAAGTACTTATGCAAATTATTAATTATGAGGCAGAGATAATCGTGATCTTGTACATTTATGAAACTGCATATACAATGGGGATTACTGAATTAATTGTTGCTTTACTATTTTACTAGTGGTTGAAAAATATGCCAGCCTTGCCAATAGTTTTCGTACATCATTCAGTCCATCAGAATTGAAAATGACCCCATTAATATTTACCAAAGCCGTTTCATTCCCATTTCACCATCTGTACCCCTCACTTCTCTCTCACTAATTAAGACCAGGTATCAGTTGCTCTGATAATAACTTCAGGTCCAGCTGATCAGCACCATATAAAAATAAAGAGTATGTCAGGATTTGCTTTGTTATATAGCAAACCTGTTATAGAAAGATGGTGCTATCATGTAGTAAATTTTAAAGCAAAAAGAAAACAATATTCCCCCATAAAAGCAATTATAGGGATAGTAGTCCTTATATTATTGGTCATTTTCTTAATGGCCGTCCACTCCATTTTATTTTACAGATGAGGAAATCAAGGTTCAGAGTGAGACAGGACTTGATCAACGTCACCCCAGTAGTTAGTAGCAGAACCTTGTACTCTTGCCACCATGACAAATCCAATGTACAATCTTTAAATATTCTCCCACATTAATATTGTGTGATGAGGTGTTTACACCATTTATTTCAATGAATTATAATCTGACTATAAAATTTAATATTGGATTTGCTATTCTCAGCTATAAAGCAAATCCACTGAGGCCCTAATGGGAATATAGAAGCTTAGCTACTAAAAACTTAACCAGGCACCTGAAAATGATCCATCTAGTCTATTTTGATAGGATTCTGCCTTTATGGAGGAATGCCAAGACTACAGCCTTTGCTCTCCCTACTCTATTTGGCCAGGGAGCACAGGGTGGGATGTAGGTGGGTAGGAAGTGAAAGCAGAGGCACTGGTAAATATTTCTGGAGCCAATAAGCCTACAACAGACCAAATACAGTACTGGTGAGCATTATGACCTTAGAAAACAATGTACCGAGCAACTAGAGCACACATTTACAAAACAGCTTATGATTCTAACCAGCCTCTTCAGCACGGGTGGCAATGTGATGGTACAGTCATTGCCTGCAAGGGCACTATCCTGGAACACTCAGTGTCCCCCTCCCCACAGAGAGGAAATTTCTTGTGTTTGATTAGATGTGCTCTCTGCAGGGTTCATGTCATAAAGGCCCCTGGCCTATGGGATTACTCTACCTTGAAAGTCTACATATTTACATACTTTAAAAGCCCTGGTATTTTCAAATAATTGATTTCCCTTCAAAGAAATGCTGATCTAGCTGTTCTCTAAACCACCATCCAGCCTAGGGACAGGCGGGCGTGCCTGAAGCACTGTGAAGAACATTTGGTCGATGGTGGGGGTCTTCTTAGCAACACACTACTATGTCATCCTATTTCAGAAAAAAAAAAAGAAAAAAGAGCTAATGACCTACTACCCAGACCTACTGTCTGGGGTGGTAGCCTGAACATTCATCCCACTTCTGAACTAGGTCAGCCTTCAGAACTGAGACTACATGCCTGGGAACTCTCAAATGTTTTAAACCAAAAAAAAAAAAAGAAAAAGAGCCCTGGAAAGAAGTCGTCCAAGGCAACAGCTTAACCATTCATTGTACTGAAATTAAACTGACAGGCAACTAATTTACTTATTCTAGCTTACTTGGGTACAGTTAAACTAAAAATACATAGTTACTTACCTTGCTCCATCTAGAATCTGAAAAATCCTCCACCTGTTAAAGGAACAGTAAAACCAGTCGCTAGCAAGAGGTTGATGAAATAACAAAAGGTTTTCATTTTGCTTTGATAGCATATTTTTCCAGCTTCCCAAACTGCAAGGAAACAGCTCATGGATGGCTTCCCCACCTTGCTCCCCATTAGCTCCTCTTAAGTAGTGGGGAGATTCTGAATCAGAGTTGAAAAGGGCAGGGCAACACTGAGAGCCAGACCTCTGCAGGGCTGTGGGCAGGGAATGATGGATCTACCACTCACTCATGCTAATTCCATTCCTTTTCACAAAGAGTGATGGCAATCTAAGCAAAACCCAAAAGCCAATAAACCAAAATCTGAACCAAAGCCAGCCCCGTGGCATCACTCAAATGGAAATGCCTAATTGAAAGGACCTAGGAGGAATGTGCAGGGATTTTTCCACATTATCAGGAATATATGGAACACAAATAATAAAAGGAAAAGAAAAGAATGATTAGACTTTGCTGATGCTCTTCAAAAAGATAAAAATTCAACGCACACCCAAAATGATATATATATAAATCATCTCTCTCGTCCCTTCCATGGAACAGAAGACATCCATCAAAGCGAGCAAAGTCTCTCCGTTCAAAAAACTCACTTAGTTGTTTTCATAATAGATGAGGGTACTTCAAAAAGTTCACGGAAACATTCGTATTATCTTCTAATTCTATATTTCCACGAACTTTTTGAAGTACTCTTGTATGTCTCAGGAGTCACAAAATATGAATTCTACCGTGTGAATTTCCGATATTAGCAGGAACTGTGAAGTTATGCTCAGGTCAATTGCTAATTTGAGGGTTCAAATGGACTCAGTTAGCTTTTTGTTTTTTATTACTACAGAACAAGTAATGTTACAACGTAGCAACACTGTTGTGCCCAAAGTGGGTTATATGGTCTATACATTTTCTTGGGAGAGATATTTTTTTACATCAAATGTCTGCAAGCTTTAGAGATGAGTTCAGAGAGTCTTTTAACAGCATGGCTAGCAGCAGAGCCTTTGCATCATCATTTGAGAAGCAATATGTGACTCTTTCATCATCATCTGTGCCTAGTGTGGTTAAACCCCCTGCCCTGGTTCTGAGTTGTTAAGACTGCTGGAGAAGCAAGCATTATGAAAAACAAAAGTGATATACTTGGTGAGCTCTGACATCAGATCTGTTAGACATGACAGCCCCACCAGCTGACTTACCATCCAAGGCCCAATGTGCTCATCTTCCACTCCAGCCGCAAGAAAGAAGTAATCTAGCATGTACTGGCCTACCCCATAACCTAGATTCCCTACACAGTGCAGAGAGGTTAGGACTCTTTCCAATGCACTTGGCCTCATGAACAAAAAAATAACACAAATTAGGGTAAAGAATACCAAAAAAAATTACAAGAAAACATTTTTAAAAAACTCACATAATATACTGATTCTTAGTACCAGAAAATCCCAGAGTCAAATATGTAACACTTTCCAAAACCAAAAATTTTACTTTCACTTCCCCCAAATTTACATTTTTCTGTACTAATAGAAATCCTCACATAATATAAGTTTATACATAATTGATTTATATGGAGACTGAATGAAATTTAACTTTAATCATTGACCTATAGTCTCTTGAGATTTGTTTTTTATTTCTATGTAAACTTCTCAACTGCCTGTTAAAGTATGCCCAGTGATTACACTGAGAAGACTTTTGGAAGCTCATTGCCTTACCTGGGAATCCAGATGGCCAGAAGTGGAATATTCAATGATGTGCCATGAAGATGTTACAGGTGGATGGTCACCAGAAGTGAACCAAAGGCCATGGGGAAAAGGTTAGAAAAAAAAAGAGAGGCATACTGATTAGAAAAAAATGAATTAATTTTAAGAACTCATTTTATACATATGTACATACACACTCTCTTTGGGAAGGTTCTTCAATGAAATCATTTTGAAAGACCCTTTAAATCACGATGTTTCATTCAAAATTATTTATTATCTATTATGTGCCAGGCATTGTTGTAAATACTGAGGATATAGCAGTGAATAAAACAGACAAAAATCCCTGCCTCCACAGAGTTTACAATCTTGTGAAACATCTTTTAGGTCATCTACTTGGAAAAGAGTTCCAGAGAAATATACTGTGTGTTATCCATTCTAGGAAAGGCTTTCTTCCCATTTTATTTATGCCTTCATTTATGTGTGGAGGAATATACCCAATGGCATCTGATTCAACATTTGTATTAGAAAGAATTATCTTTCTGATTGGAAGGGACATTATAAATTCATGATCTCTCCTTGTGGAAAGTCCTCCTCAAAAGGCTGTAAATCAGGTTATCTTTTCAGTGGGGCCATCTTCTGCCCATAGAAACCCATGGGCTTGCACCTTGAAATGCTGTAAGAAAGTCTCTAAATGGCAGCTTCATAATACTGTCCCACATTTCAATAGTTTTTCTCATTGATTGCTTTTGTGTTCTGGAAAGCTAGCCCAGGTGACACCTTGAGATGAGATTCATCAGCCCTTAGCAAGCCACATCCTGGGAAAGCAACAGCAGTTGATAGACAAAAAAAGAAAAAGCTGGCTAGAGAAGAAGCAATAAAGTAAACTTCCTCTGGGCCAGGTTCGAGAAGATGTGAGTAAATACCCACAAATGACAGCAACTGCCTAAATGTCAAATTAGCAGGGAAAGGAGTAATGGGAATTTCAGGGAGACTTGGTAGTCCAAAAACTCCAGATGGGGATTCATCCTGACAAGGAATCTCAAACTATGACACCCACCCTTGGCATTTACATTCTCAGGGTTGGTGCTTAGGGTTTCAGAAATAAAAGTAAAGCTCTTAACTTTGATATTAAAGACCCAGTTAAAAATCTAGAAAGACAGGATGATGTAAAAATCCAAGAGCCCTTGCCTGAGAATCAGGATCCCTGATTTCTAATCCTGGTTTTACCAATGACTCATTTTATCTTGGGCAAATTGTCTTCTCCACTCTCTCAGGGAGCTGTATGAAATGAAGGAGTTTGGCAAGATGGTTTCTAAAGTCCTCCAGTTCCCATATTCTTTAATTCTCTAACAGCACTGCCTTTCATTTTGGTGCCAAGTTAGTTAAAAGTACACCAATCTCTAGTCATTTTCTCAGCACAACATGCCATTAGCAGTTCAGAGAGCCCCAAGCCCAGCGTTGTGAGCTGATGAGTAAATGAGAACACAGCCAGAACAATAATGGCCAAATTAAAATGTGGCTCAACATCCTTCTGTCCAGGGCAACAGCTTTGTTTATTTGAAATATAGAGGGGCTGGTCCTTTATGGTGTGGAATTTACACAAGGAAACTTAATTGAGAAAAACAAGGACCATCTAATTGGTGAACAATTAACCACCCCACTTGCATTTCTCTTTCTGCTCATGCAGATTCTTATCTGCCAGAAGCCTGGGTATGTTGATATTGCCTGTCCATTAGCAGAGACCTCCTCAGCCACACACTCCCAGATAGATGCTCCGATTTTGTGAAGGGCGGTTAAAAAACTCACACCAACACTGTTTTGGTCTGATTACAAATCTGTGCCAAATAACACAGTCTGTGGGAAACAATCACCTACCAGTGCTCCAGAGCTGCCAGGCAAACGGCCCATTCAACCTCCCTGGTTTCTGACACTGGGTTGGTTTGCTCACTACCTCTTCAACTTCCACACGAAGAGCTGCTGTGCCTTTGATTTTCCACCTTATCCCTACTTAGGATGTCCTTCACCCTTATCCTGTTCTGACCTAGTATACTGCTGCTCAGAAACCCACCACTTTATATCATTTTATCACTCAGGCCACATTTCCCATTTGGTCTCTGAAGGCCCAACACAGTATATCCTAGCGAAAAAAGCTTATCATTCTGCATGCTAAATTTGGTCTCCCTAATAGGAAAGGATCCCATGCTCCCAAAGTCCCAGGCTAAGGACCCTTTTTTGAACTGCTGGAGGAGGATGGAGGAGCCGGACAAAGGGCCCGAAAGCTTCTTAAGGCCCTAGGCAAAACAAGCCACTTGTCTTTTTTTACTTGAAGTGTTAAATAGTTTGGCCTCAACCTTTTGCTCTGCACAGGCCTGAGAGGTGCTGTGGAGCCCAGAAGTCACATAGACTGGGTTTGAGTCCAGGCTCTTTCATTTATTAGCAACATGACACTGCAAAGGTACCTTAATCTCTCAGCCTGATTTCCTCACCTGCAAAATGGGGACAAGTATAGTGCCTACACCAGTGGTGATATTCAACATATTTAACAACAGATATGGCATGGGCACTGACCAATCAGAAGAGAAGCCAGACCAATCAGAGCAGAAACTAACTTCAAATGACCCTTGTAGGCAGGCTAACACGTTTAGGTCTAGAAGGGTGGCTCCCAAGGTATTTGTGAAGATTAGATGAAATCATGCATGCAAACCCTGTAGCAGAGTATCAAGCCCAGAGTCAGCATGTAATAAATTGTATGCATGATTATTTTTAACGACGGAAGAAGACCTATGAGCAAATTATCCAGAAGAATAGTGAATCTGTGGCAGGCCAAAGACACAGCTCTCAGCCCCTGTCGCTGAGCCATTTTGCTGCCCTGGGAACAGAACCAGCTTTCAAAACCAGTACTCAAAGACACCTGCCTATAAAATCCCTCATCAAAAGCAAACACATTTATTGATATTGGGGAGGGGTGTCCCCCAACACCTGTGTCCTACTGTTTGACCACTCTGCATTTTTCCTTGTTCCATGCCAAGTCCACCAGAAATCATGCATTCTCCATGAGATAGAGTTCCTCATGGTCGGCCTGAGAATACTAGAATCTAGAACATCCTTCCTAATTTTTATTCTTTGAGTATTTGTTTTAATCCCCTGAAGTCCAGATTTTGGCACAACTGTGAAGTCCCCTGAGTTTGTCTCGAATGCTCCTTTCACAGTGTCTTTCTCCACTCCCCAAGATACTAAATCTGGTTTCCAGACCCACTCTCCTTTCTAGACCCACTGTCTTTTCTTTCCCTGCCAGCTGACAAGGATTTCAATCTGATCTTTGCCTTTGGGCAGGAGCATCTTAAAGGCTACAGAGCCTTCTAGACCCAAAGGAATGTTTGGTTCAATCTCCAGTCCTATGACATTTAGAAAGGACAAATTTTTGATGGAGATTGGTCCCCATAGCCCTCCATTTATACCATCTAAATAACACAATATATAACGCATAGCTATCCTAACTATGTCAAAAACCCTTTGGTTAATAGGTGCTGGTTGCTTATTCCCCAAAGCCGATGTAGGTGGGGAGAGACAAATTCAGAAAGACAAGGTAACAGAAAGGGGCCTAGACTAGAAGTCGAAAACTGAGGTCCTCATGCCAGTTCTGCCACTAACTGGCCGTGAAACCCTGGGCAAGCCCATTCTCAAACGAGTAAGGTTAGCTCCATTTCCTTATCTCCACAGGGAGGTTGTTGGACCATGTGTTTTCTGGGAAAGGCCCTCTCACTATAACATTCTAACACTTTACAATGAATTTGACTCAGTCAGGGACATTCATATGAAGCATAACCTAGGTTCCTATAAACCGGGGTGCCTTGGGTTGAATGTCCCCCAAAACGTAGTCTCAACTGTGACTGTTTACAAGGGTTGGAAGTCCTATTATGACAGTTGAAAGGTGGGGCCTTGAATTGGTGATTAGATGGTAGGACCATGTTGTAGTGAATGGATTAATAATGGTGGTCAGGATGGCTCTGAGGGCTTTAAAAGAAGTGCACATAAGAGGTTAGTCTCTCTCTCCTGCCATTTGAGACTCCTGGGTCACTGTTGCCACCAACAAGGCCTTCACCAAATGTGTTCCCTGGACTTTGGACTTCCCAGCCTCTGACACTGTAAGCAATAAATTTTGTTTTCTTTATAAATTACCCAGCTCCAAGTATTTTATTAAAAGCAACAGAAACAGACTAACACATAAGGCCTAGACAGAAACACTCCTGCATTTCTCTAAGAGACTCTGGGACCAAAGTCAGAGTAGGCAACTTTGTCTTCAGTGGTCCACTCTTCCCATCAGGTCCCAGACCCTCCACTGTTCCTCAGGGAACTGCACATGGGCATGCCTGAGATTCTGGCTAGTGCCCAGTGCACAAGAAAAATTAGGAATTACCTAACCAGGGCATAATTAGCCCATTTCGGGGGACCTACTGATGGCTTAGTGTGGTAACTCTCTGAGGTTATATTTGGACTAGGTCGTAAACCTAAAAGAATGACTAATACGAGCAGATCAGTGCTTATGGGCTGGCAAATCCTTTTAGCACCATTTCTATTGACAGCATGAAGTCACCTTTAATCCTGAGATGCCTACTACATCTTGTTTGATTCAGAACTCCAGTGGCTGCTATAAACAACTGGTATCGAAAGTTCTTTCTGCAATCATAGACTTTTAGGACTGGGAGATGTCTTTTAGTGATCTTTTAGAGACCATTAGTGTCACCCAACCCTTCCCTTGCCCTGAGACACTGAGAGACAGGGACCTGCCACAGATCAGAGAGCACACCAGTGGCAGAACCAAGACCAGGACCCAAGTCTATCAGTCCCTTTTCTTGACAGCACATCACCCACCTGCCTCTACCAGAGCCTGCAGAGGGGCAGCAAGCGAGTAAGCACCTGCTCTTCCAAGACATAATCACATTACCCTTCAGAACAACCCAGAAAGCAAGGGCTGTACAAGACTGGGGGAAAAAAAAACCATAAAAGACCACAGGGATTTTAAATTCTTCTTTTCCAGTAGCTGTTAAATTGTAAACACATTTTCTTACGCTTCTCTCTCACCTTTTGTTTTCTGCCTAAATGTGCTTTTACCACATCACATGGTAACAATCACAAATAAATGATTCTTATATTCCCTTCATTTTGAGAAATAATGCCTAATACCTGGGTAGTATTGCCAAGCACCAATTACATTTTGGAAACAAAGTAGAGCTGATGAGGAAGGTTGCTGATCAGCCCTTTTCCAGTAGTGTTTCTTATCTGTTGGTGGCAGGAGCCAGTCAATTCTCAGTTGGCAGATGCTTTCTCTGCACTGTGTCTGTTATCCGTAGTCTTTAGGAAAACCGCGCCCCCTCCCCTCACTCTCACCCCCACCCGCCAGATTTTAGTAAAAATCACCTATTTTGGCATCATAAGAGTGCCCTCTAGTGCTGATCTAATTAAGAATCTGGAGATTGAGGGATTCTTGTTTTTTATAGGGAATTAGTTTGTCTATACCTTGTCTTTGCCTGTGGCAAGATATATTATTTCTAAAAGCATTTCTACAGCACCTATTTGACAATCTGGTCTTTCAGAAGACAGTCAAAGAACAGACAAAGCAAAAAAATAAATAATCAAGGAGGGCCATAAAAGAAAACCCAACTTGTTGTTGCTCCTGAGAAGCACTGCCACTCATGATGTGGGGACACTATTTGCATTAAAACATAAGGTGCACAGATACAACCCAACTCCATCCATTGAAAGTTGACAGCAATTTTGTATGTGTTTTAGAGTTCTCCAAATGCAAACATCTGTATTTGTATGGTAGGTTCCAGCAATGTGTTGCCTCAGTTGGATCACATACATCATTTTCTTTGAAGGAAGGAAAGAACCAGTAGGAATCCCTTAGAAATTTCATGAGTGCAACAGGGCTTTCTTTCTGTTAATAAGGACCTGAAAAAGTTTCCCTAACAATGTAAATATAAATGTGTGTGTTGGGAGTTATTTTGTTCCATTTTATTTCCATGTTTCAGATTCTTGGATCTAGAAGGTCCATGATGAATGCTATTTCAGTACTGGTTCAAATTAGCAGGAAGGTTTCCACTGTACCATTTTACAGTCAGCTTTGCAAGGGGCTGCTACTCTACTGAATCCCAAATAGTTTATGTTGATACAGAAAAAGGATGGCAAGCTGCCAACGTGAGATATAACTGCTTCACTCACATTTTAACATGTTTGAAAAAGAATGAAAAAGTCCCAGCAAGTAATAATTTGACCAGTGCTAAAATAAGGGCTGAAATCATTCTCAGGAAATGTTCAACCAAGCCACTAACAGGATCAGACAGTAGAGATACATGCAATGGTCTATTCTGAACACGTCACCTGCTTTCAGCAAGAACCTTAGGTCTTTGCTCATCAAAGGATGGTGGGAACCATCGAACTTGGTCTGAAATGTCCTTCAAGGCAGCCCAAAATGAAGAGTGAGTTATGGGTCTGGTGAGAGGCAACGTGCCAGAGTGGAGTGAGCACAGACATTGGAGTTGACAGACTGTCTTAGAATCCCAGCTCTTCCGACTTTTCTTTGATCACTTCAAACCTGTCAATTTCATTTTTCTCAATAAGCCTGTGACCTCCTTGTGATCTCCAATAATACTTAATGGAGGGCACAAATAAGGTGATCAATAAAACCTGCTGAATTTAATATAACCAACAATGTTGATGAAGAAGATAAAAAAAAAAAAAAAAAACCTCTCATTTTCCAGATGTTTCCAAAGATTTAAGTGTCTCAGGTCAAGTAAAGGAAGCATCTGGATAATAAACTTCATTGTCAAAACTCTGTGATAAAGATTTTAAGCCACTGCTGTTCTTTCCCACCTGTACCTTGCTAGTCTCTGTCAACGGGATAAATCCATATGTCCAGAGCTGTGCTTGAGACCCCTGGCTAAACAGTTCTTTTCTGTTTGACAGGTATGATATTCATAATTGGATTTACCCTGCTGTTATCAACGGATGCACTGCTTTTGAAAAATCATGACCAGTTCAATACTTTTGTGGGCTTTGGACAGCTTTCTATGTGAAGATGTGGCACTGTTGTTGAGGCAAAGTCTTTGTTTCCATGAGGAAACAGGTCTCCTTTTATTGCATCCTGAGAATGATCTGTTTCATGTCTTACCTGAAGTTTCAAAACCAGGACCCAAAATACCCAAGTGTTTTTGCCCCAAGAATACAAAGCGTGAGACAAGCTTTCCAAATGATCTGGAGGAGTACACAGAAAATCTTTTATGGAATTATTGGAAATTATACCTAAATGACTAACAAGATCAATCATACCTCAGCTAACATTTAATGAGTGCTTCCTATTTGCCAGACACCATATACATTACAGGAATTATCTCATTTCATCCTGAACAAAAGTCTATACTTACTGCATAGATGAGAAAACTGAGGCTCAGAGGGACTTACACAATAAGTGGAAGAGTCTGGATTCAAATCCAGAGTTGTAGGATGACAACGCCCAAGCTCATTGGCTCCTAAGCCGTACCAACTATAGTTTATTTTACATTCACAGCAACCCTGTGAGGTAGGCATCGTTCTTCTCATTTTACAGGGAAGTCAGGGGAGGCTCAGAGGGTAACTTGCTCAGGGTCACACACTAATAAGTGAAGGTGCTGAGATGGGAATAATCGATATTCCCTGAATCCGAATCTTACGCCTTGCCCATTGCGCTGTATGCCATGCCTCCATGAGGCGCGAACGTGGAAAGGGTCACTGCATATAATCTCTCTGGGCATATCACACCTCCACTGAGAGCTGGGGATTGCACCCTAGTTCCTGTACAAGGCTGCAGCATGCTTTTAAATGCTTCCTTGTACTCCTCTCTTCAAGTTTCTCATGGGGCTATTTTTCATTTTGAATTCCAGGATAAACATGCAGGCTGTGAGTACCAAGCACTTGAATACACAAGGAACAGAGGTAGTAGCTCATTTGAAAATGAAAACCTGGTATAAATCTTCACCATAGCTATGCTGCTCCCCCAGGACATAAAGCAGGTGGCAGTGGGTGGGCCAAGGACCTGCAGGGAAAGGAAGCTGGCAGGCAGATAAGGTCTATCTCTCTGGAGCAGTAGGCATTGGGGCTGCTTCTTGCTATTATACTTATATTTCTTATCTATAAGAAAATGCAATTAAATTAGATATAGACAGAATCCAGAAAGCCCAAGGCAAGATGACCAAGGTAAAAAACCGGAAGAAGCTAAAGTATGAGTGCCTCATTCCGAGAAGATCTATGTAACTACAGTGGTAAGAGGGGAATTGTTGCCTTGGGAGAGTTGTATTTGCCAAATGATAGAGTCCATCGTCTAGCATGGTCAGCCAGGCTGATCACAATTTGACCTTGACTTAGTTTAAAAACGTATCAAAGTTAGAAGGTGCCCTAAGAGACCATCAAGCCCAAACTGCATTTTACAGGTCCTGAGAGAAAGGGACTAGTTCAAGGTCACACAGATCATGATGGGGTCAAAACTATCTCCTAGACATCATAACTTCCAGCTCAAGAGTCTTAAAAGCACCATGATCCTCTACAAGAAAATGAATGCAGCAATCTATGCAAGAGGGATAGGGGTAAAAAGGCCAGTTGGGAGCCAGCAGGAGTGAGGACTGGGCTTTACTGTTTTACAACAAAGGTTACAATAACCTTGTAAGATGTTCCTTCCTATCTCCTGCAACAGGTGAGGAAACAGCCTCAGGGAGATGAAGAACCTTGCCCATCATGCAGCTAATATGTACAAAATGAGACTTGCACATTGGTATGGCTCCAACGCCTATGTGCTTTTCACACTAGCAATGTTTTGGCCCTCTAATTTCTCTGTGGCCATCTCCCAAACAGAAAGGAGGTCCCTCCAAGTTACAAGTGAATCTTAACATGTTCATTTTTTGCAATTGTAGTGAAAACAGGGTGAGCCCTCATCTGCAAACCCAGATCTGACAAAGTCTTAGCTGATGCCTGGTTCTCAGCTTCCCAGGAACACCTTTTGTCTGCCCTTGGCCTCAGGACCCATGGAAAACAGGCAGCTATCAGAATAGTCTATCAACTCCCTAAAAGCCACAGAGGGCTTTGTAATCCCCCCACAGGAACTAGTGTGCCACCTTGGGCTGCTGAGGATGCCTGCTTGGAAAATAACAAAGAACCAATCATGGCATCCAAGCTGCCAGCTAACTGGGATGATGTTGTGGGAGTTTCTTCATGACTAAGGGCAAAGGACACAGCTGAAGTCTGCATCCAGCACTAGGCAGTGCTTGCCTCCACACACGACCCCTCAGGGAGTCCGACCTTGGCCCTGTCACAGTAGCCCTACAGCAGCAGATCTCTTCTTTCAGGAAAGCTGATAGGCACTGAAGTAGTGGAAACAGTCCCCAGGAGTAGGAGGAAGAATTTGGAACTGCTTATTTGAAGCTGGACTTGCTGAATTGCTAACTGCACAAGAGGCACATTAGGCTGCTTGCTCATTCCTCCTCATCAAAACAGGGGTGCACTGTATATCGTACAAGCAATACAGAAATCACCAGGCAGCTGGGTTTGCGTAAATCGAATCCTGATTTCCCACTGACATACATTCTGATCAATCTCCAATTGCCCAACAGTTGGGCAGTTGCCCTTCACACTCTGGCTTTAAGACACTCTGCTCCCAGCCCCTCATCAGGTGGGTAATGATCTGGAAATTCACGTGAGCTGCTATCATAAGGGAAGCCTAGTTTAAAGGGATCTTTCTCTAAAGAAACTTTGAATATACCTGGGCAGATATTTTAGATTTGGGATGGAGGTCTCTCCCAAAACACGGGCAACACCTGTCTTTGATTCAGACTGTGTTCTTTACTCTTCTGGTGTATATCTAAATTTTTTAACAACTTTATTGAGATATAACTCAATATCATACAATTAGCCTATTTAAAGTGTACAACTCAGTGGATTTCAGTATATTCACAGATATGTGCAACCATCTCCACAGTCAATTTTAGAACATTTTCATCACCTCCAAGAGAAACCCCATACACTTTGGCTGTCACTGCCCTATCCCCCTATTCCTCCCAGCCCCTGACTACCACTAATCTACTTTTTGTCTCTATGGATTTTCCTATTCTGGACATTTTAAATAAATGGAGGAGCCCCAGTGGCCTAATGGATAAGGCACTGGCCTCCTAAGTCAAATAAATGGAATCATATAATAATGGTCTTTTGTGACTGGCCTTTTTCATTTAGCATAATGTTTTCAAGGTTCATCCGTGCTGTAGCATGTATCAGTATATACTTCATTCCTTTTCATGGCCCAAATAACGCTCCATTGTATAGATAGCCAAAAATTTTAAATAGTAAACTGCATCTAAACCATCTCATCTCCACTCACAAGTCCACAGGTCTGTCCTGAGCACCTACTGTGGGAGAACTATTCCTGGCACTATGGCGTGACATAGAGATGAATAAAGAAATGTGACAAACACATTCATTCGTTTATTCATTCAACAAACATGCACTGAGTGTCTTCTATGTGCCAGGAATGGTGTGCTTAGGCACTCGGAATTCAAAGGTTAGCAAAACACAGTCCCTGTCTTCCGTGAGTTCACAATGAGGACAGCAGTATGGGAAACCATGTATCATACATGGTAGCCCCACAGAACATAACTACCTCCTAGTTATGCCAAGCCCATTTTCCGCTCTGGAGGAGTTCACGGTCCAAGATTGGGTTCCTGATTCCACAGACCACTCATGAGAGAAACTAGCTCGAGAAAGTGGCAGCCAGGGATTCAGGTGGTTTTTATTCATTTGTTTTGCATTTTTTTAATGAGGTGAAATTTACGTAATATAAAATGAACCATTTTAAAGTGTATGATTCAGTAGCATTTAGTACATTCACATGTTGTGCAGCCACCATCTCTACCTAGTTCCAAAACATTTTCATCACCCCCAAAGAAAACCTTGTAGGCATGAAGTAGTCACTCCCTCTGCCCCTCCTCCCCTCAGAATCTGACAATACAAATCTGTTTTCTGTCTCTGCAGATTTGCCTAAGTGCAATCATACAAGATGTGGCCTTTTTAGTCTGGCTTCTTTCACTTAGCACACAGTTTTTGAAGTTCATCCATGTTGTAGCACGTATTAGCACTTCAGTCCTTATTAAGGCTGAACGATATTCCATGGTTATAAATACACCACATTTTATCCATTCATCCACTGATGGGCATTTGGGTTGTTTCCACTTTTTCTCTATCATGATTGATGCTATGAACGTTCATGTACAAGTTTTTGTGTGGACATATGTTTTATTACTCTTAGGCATACACCTAAGAGAAGAATTGTTGGATCCTATGGTAATACTATGTTTAACTTTTTGAGTAACTGCCAAACTTTTCCACAGCAGCTGCACTATTTCACATTCTCACCAGCTATGTACGAGGGTTCCAGTTTCTCGCAGGAATTCAGTTCTACTTCTTAGGGAAGAGTTCCATTAAATTGGAGACACCCAATTAGCCCAAATGATTGACCCTAATGCTGGGCATTCGGGTCTGGGCCTCTTAATTAATGCCTAGGCTGGTGGGAGAAAGAAAGCAAATGAGGACGCGGCGCGGGTGGGCCGGGATCCCTCCTCCGCAGCGCTGGGAGTGCCTCTGCGCATGCTCACAGCCTTAGGGGGAAAATCTTTTTAAAAAAATAAAGATAAAAATAAAAAATAAAGCCTAAAGGGGAAAGCACGATTGCTGTGGAGCTGTCCCCTGACCCACATGGTTGGTATTCACAGCATCAGGCCCAGCAGAGGACTGGGAGGAGACCACTGTCAACTGTAAGAGCCAAGTCCAGCAAAACCCAGACGGTGATTTTATGAAGGAAATGACACGAAATCAATAATGACTCTGGCAATAAGGGAAAGAACAGCATGGCCTTCTCTATCACACAAGAAATTGGAAGAAGCTTCAATGGCTTCTGAAGGCATTTAGATCCTATAGTGTTCAACACTGGCTCCTGTCCCTTGGAATAAAGGTCTGACATAAATCTATGAAATAAATAATAATAAATAAATAATAATGATGAATGTCTAGCTCTAAAGATGACGACATATAAGTATATCACTGAAACTTGCCCTTATGGCCTGTCTCTCTCCCTCAGCGATCAGACAGCTTGACAAATATTGAATCCACTCCTCCTCCAGCTTGTATCACTCCCTGGGTAGGTGAGCCCCATTCTGAAGTGGCATTAAATCTTTCAAGCCATTCAATGCCATTTTTGTGCACTGAGACTGTCACTGTCAAGATGACATGCCACTCACTCTCCAGGAAGAGCTGTGGTACAATCCCAAAGCCCCCTCCTCAAAGCCTATGAGTTTGCATCCTTAGAGAAGAGGAAGCCCACGGATGGGATCTCAATGATCCCAGTCAGCTCCTAAATCCTTGGATCTTTAGTAAACTAAAATTTAGGTGAGTGGAGTTCAAGCCCGTTTAGAAGCAGAGTTGTTTTCAAACAAAATCTTCCAATATCTCTATTGTATAACACATGTGAAAACTGAGCTGCTCTAATTAAAAATGGAATGAGGCAAATGGGGAGGGGGAGGAGCAGAGCTGCCATTCGCTGCCCCACAGAAGGGGCACTGTACACCTCTCCAGAGCACCACTTGCATAGGGCAGTAGTTCTCAAAGCGTGGGGTCCCCACTGATAGACATTGGTGGTCCCCCAAACCATTAAGAGGGTCCTTGAGGTCCTCCTTTTTCCAAATATGTCTGTGCGAGGCTGGATTTTCTTCATATGTTTCAACCAGAACATCCTATCACAACAGATCAGTGGAGAATATGATATGAGAATCCATCTATTGCCTACAAAGCCAGATATCAGAGATTTACAAAATATAAAACAATATCACTAATTTTCTTTTGCTCTGGAAGTTGTTTTTCATACAGATATGTTACTTAATAGGTAATAGGCTTACTATTGTTATTTTAAATTAATTAATACATGTTTTTGAAAGTTTCTCAGCTTTAAATTCTAATAGAGTCAGTATCAATAGGTGTATCTGTCTGGCTAGGGCAACTGTCGGAATCCTGCCGACGTATCCAATTGCACTGTTGGGCCAGGGCTCACAGACCCTTCAAACCCGTTTTACAGACTGGGTCACAGACCCCTCACATGGCTGGCTGGGTCACCGGACCCCTCACATGCCTGGCTGGGTCACCAGACCCCTAACACGCAGGTCCACAAGCTAGGAAATTGGGAAAGATGCCAGGAGCTATTGGCAGATGACACGAGCTCAGTCCTCAGCTTCTTCAGCTTCCTCAGCAGCAGCAGTGGCCTCCTGGACGGTCCCAGGGGCCTCCAGCAGCAGTAGCAGCCGCCCAGTGATGGCCTCCCACGGACCACCCCCCACCCCTCGGGGCAGCCCAGGGGCGGGGGGCACTGTGGATCAGAGCCACTCGTCCTTTATACTTAAGTCCAATAACTGAGGACATCTGGATGCGAGTCAGACAACCAAAGAACACCTGGGCACACATGCACAATTACATCAGACAATAACCAAGGAATACCTGGGCGCACGTGCATATTTACATCAAATGCTGGGCAAGGTTCTGAACATCTGAGGGGCCCTGATCATTTTCCTATATGTTCCCTCCAATATCCCACGTAAACAAAAACTCTTTGGGGTCCTCAATAATTTTTGAGAGTGTAAAGGCGTTCTGAGCAGAAAAGTTTGAGAACCACTAACATAGACTATGAGGTGAATAGGAGTTGTGCACAGCACTGAGGCTCCAGGTGGTGGGTCCGAGGGTCTGAATTCTGCCTGCTCAGCCTCTTCCACCTTCCATATCCCTGAAGCAGCCCTCAGACTACCTCCTTAGAACTGTAGGGAAAATATAGGAAAATGGTCAGGGCCCCTTAGATGTTCAGAATCTTGCCGAGCATTTGATGTAATTGAGCACGTGCACCCAGGTGTCCTGGGTTATGGACTTAAGTATAAAGGATGAGTGGCTCTGATCCACAGTGTTCCCCCACCCCCGGGACGGTCGCTACTGCTGCTGGAGGCTATTGCTGCCAGTGTCCCCGAGACCCTCTGGGAGGCCGCCGCCACCACCAGATTTGTAAGCTGCTGGATCTGTAAGCTGCTGCTGCTGCTGCTGCTGAGGACTGAGCTCACGTCGTCTGCCAATGGCTCCCGGGATCTTTCCCAATTACCTAGGGTGGTCCTGCGTGTGAGGGGTCTGTGACCCAGTCTGTACAATGAGTTTGAAGGGTCTGAGCTCTAGCTCTGACAATATACATGGAAACTTAGTATAACCAAAATAATGAATCATTTTGGCTTTAGTTATGATTTTCCTCACTCGACAACCGGCATAGTCGTGTAGCTTTACAGAACCCTTAGGGCCCTAGTTTGAAAATAACTGATAAAGTCTAGCCCCCCTCATTTTAGAGACCAGGAAATTTAAGGAAGGCTAGAGTTATGGATTTGCAAGGCGAGAACAACTGGGGTTACATCTGGGCCTTCTTCGAGGAGCTTCTCTTCCCTTAGATGGGGCTGCCACTAAAATAACACTAGCAGCTACCATTCATTGAGCTCTCCCCCTGTGCTCAGCTCTGTGCTGAGAAGCTCTGTACCCTGTTAAATTCCAGATCAAGCCACCCCCAGTGCCTCCTTGTTTCCATTCTGCGAGCACATTTCGTCTGTAACGTGCCCTGTTTGCTAAAGCAACACAGAGAGAAAAGCAGGCAAGAGGCTGCCCTCCCCCTCCACCATGTTCCTTTCTGAATCAAGCCAGCCCTGACCTCCTCAGTACAAAGAATTCAACCTGGCACTAGCTTCCTCAGTACATTTTGATAAGCAGCATGCAACCCACCAGAGAGGGGAGTTTTGAAAAGCCAGGAATCAATTAATTTAATCAAGTTCCTGTATAGTTCAAGAAAGGCCCACATGGGCAACTACTGGGAAGTTAAGAGCAGCGTCTTGGCGGCTTGCCATGTGGTGACTCCACAGAGTGCGCCTTTGTGCCTCCTGACCTCCTGCCCTACGCACACCTCCCATCCTTTGAAAAGACTCTGCTGGGAAGGGGTGAGCAGAAAATACTGTTGAGAGGGCGCACAGAGACTGGCTAGCCAGGGTGATAATCTGGAAGTTCACATCAGAATCACCTGGGAAGCTAAATACGCACACTTGCCCCAGGGGGAATCTTGCTTTAGTCAGTTAGGGATGGATCGTGGAGCCAAGGAGAACCCAGCTCCCTCACTTTGCAGATGGGGAAACTGAGAGAGAGGAAAAGGACAAAAAGTTCAAGAAACAGTTGGGATGAGAATCCTGCTATCTTGACCCCTAATCCAGTGCTCTTTCCACAATACCAGGCTGTGTTCAATCAAGGGGACAACTAGTGCATACGTGCATGTGTGTGTGTCGGGGAGTTGGGGAAGGTGAGGGGGCATTCAGAAATAACCAAGCCATTTTTATTTGATTTATGCTTTTCATTTCACATTTTCCCCCTTTTCTTCCAACATAATCATTGGGTCCAACCCTCTCCCTTTATAAATGAGGAACCTAAGGGCCAGAGTGAAGAAGGGAATTGCTCTGGATCAGATTTAGGACCCAGATCTCTGTGCTTTCTTGCCTGTGTTCCTCCCACTACATTTTGACCCCTAACTTGCATCCTGAGAGAAATATATTATTACATATAGTATTTCGTTATTATTTCTCTTACCAAGAGACAAACGTTGTTAGAAGCCAGCACGCTCCCTGGTTCTATAGCATGAGCCTATCCTGGGAACTGCTCTGACTGCTTATTTCCAATCTAAGGTCACATTTCAGGACCACCCTGAAAATATTGGCGAAGCCAGCGCCGCTAATACAGACAAATGATGGCAAAACTAAACGGGAGTGTTGCAGTGAAATAGATTATTTGCATAGGTGGGACTTCTCTTTTAATTTTACTATTTTAAGGTTACAAATTGTTTTCTGGCCTTTATGTATAATTAAATATAGATGTTCTTGGAGCTTAATGTCAGTTTAAATTTTGGCCCTTGAAAAGTAATTTGTTTGCATGTTCAATGAACAAACCATTTCTTATTGGTTTCAAAGACCCAGGCTCGTGCATCATGAATTAAGGTTGCCTTTATCAAAGCTAAAAAGGTCAGGCAAAGTTGGCTTCTAACTCCAGTTTAGCCACCGTCTAAAAGAAAAATCAGGCTTTTGGTTCTCTGTCTTAAGTACACAAGATGCCTTAATTTCTTTAGGTGTGGGAACAATAATACTAATGATTCGTCTCTACCCTCTTCACACACAAAAGCCAGCTAAATAGTGTTCATTATGCCATTTTGGAAGGAGCCATTGGGAGGACTTTGAACTAATTCCCCTGCTCTCTGGGCCTCAGTTTCTTCATATTACGTATGAGGATAATCACTGAAGTTCTTTCAGCTCTGACAGTGTAAAATAACCAGATATAGAAAGGCTACTCCTAGAGATGATTTTAAATGACACTGATTTGTCTTAGAAAGCAATTTATAAGGTTCGAAGTCTTTCGGGTTAAGCAATCAGCAGGGAAATTAGACCCATGGGTTCTTAGGCAGCCTTCTCCTTCCGCCTTTCCTCCTTGTGTCCTCACCACTCTTAGAAAGATGTCAGCTGTTCCAGCCCCTTTCTCAATGGTTCCAAGTCTATTCCCACTCCTTTAGACATCCCTATAGCTCCAGAAATCAATCTATTTTCCTCATGCATTCTCTAATCTCTTAGGGCTCCCCTACTAAATCTGCATATATACTAGGGCTCATAAGGGAGAAATTGCTCATTGACAATACATGGACAAGATACATTGTTAAGTGAAAATAAGAACAGGTTATTAAACAGGATATCCAGTATGGTCCTATTTCAAGTAAATCCCACAAATAAACCAATCATCTACTCTTTCTGATGTGGCATGAGTCTAGACTAGTTCAGGGTCTCTTTTGCTTGCCTCTCAAAGTTAACAAAGGAAAATTTTGGAAGTTATCTCACAAGTACTTACTAATGGGTTCTCTATTTTGTCTTTCTTTGCTCTAGTCTGAGGTATTGACTTTTCAGAAACTCTTTTTAAAAGGTATTGAAGCTCTGGTTTGATTTGAATTCCTTAAATGTTTAGGACAATAGAATTCAGAGCAGGAAAAGACTTGAATCTAAAGGTTCCTTATTAGAAAGACTAGATAAGATTTAACATGGAAACATCTAAAAGAATGTCAGCAGTGGATCCAGAACTAAAGTGATGTTATGGACTCTAGCTAATGCTGAGTGCTTTAAGGTATTTTCTCACTTAATTCTAACAACCACACCTTATAATAAGGTATTATTATCTCCAGTTTACAGATGAGGCACAGAGAGATTAAACTATTTACCTAAGGTCAAAGCTAGCAAATGACAGAGCTAAGTGAAGATTTGAACACAGTCAATTGTTTGTAGATCCTCTGAACTTTACCTATGCTTTAGGGTAGTGTGATGTCAAAAAAAACACAGACTTAGGTTCTAGTCTCAGCCTTATTACTAACCCCTTCGACTTTCTGAGACAATGAAAATTCCATACTAGTTAACCTCTTAGGTTACTGGCAATTCTAATATAGCTTGATCCTCAATAGAATAAAAAAAAAAAACTTGCCAATGGATTAGATATGCAGATGGCAGAGAAATGATAGTGATGGAATAGTCCAAGATAATATTGAGGTTTCTATCTTGAAAAAAATAGTGCTTCATTAACAAAAATGGAAGGCATAATAATGAGTTTGGTTTGTGATTGGTGGGACTGGAAGGTTGTGGCAAGACAGGCTTATATGACTGTCCATGAGGTATTTGAACTGAAACTTGAGAGACAGGCCTGGGCTGGAGACACTGAGACTGTCTTTATAGCAGGGGTAGTCAGTGAGAGCTTGAAATGAATGTAGAGGGAAAGAAAGGCAAAGAGCCAAGGACTGAGCCTCTAAGAAATCCCAGTCAGAGGGAGGAGGAGGGAAGACCTTGCAACAAAAGAACAAAAGTGGAGAAAAAAATCACACAAATAGCACAATATCAATCAAGCCAAGAGAAGACAGGTTTTTAAAACAGAGGTGAAGTGAGGTGGTCAAAGGTGGTGAAAAGTAACTGACAGCCAAGTCACTCCTACTTGGGGACACTCACAGCCCTTTCCCCTCTCCGAAGACATGTTTTTTCATCACATGAGCTCCCAGGTAGGGGTGAATCTCTCCTTTTCTCTAGATGCCCTGGATAGAACAGGCATTCAATATTCTTCCGCTGGACTGGATTGCACTGGACTGACTAGTTTCAATCCCCACAGCCCTACAATCAAAGGCAACAGGCTTCCTGAAAAGCAGGAGGGCAGGATCAAAAGCAGCTGCAAACCGAAGCACAATTTTTTAAAAAAGAATATGCCATGTTGACTCTTTCAACCAAACCTGCAGAGGCCTGGGTACCATCATTGGCTATGACATCTATGAATGAGGACAGAAAAAACAGTGACAGAAAGACCTGGAAAAATATAGTGCGTGAGTAAAGATCAGCATAGCTACTATGAGGTGTATCTCTTCCCGAGATAAAGTTGGTGGGGAGAAGAAGGCGGGAGGTAGTGACTTGTGGTGTGTATGAGAAGAGGCCTAGGGAAAGATGAGAATAACACAAACTAAATGAATAAAAAAGCAATTTCATTATCTTTTCTATTTGGGAAACCAAATTGTATTGTTTTCTTGATTTTTCAAACACACTTGAAAGAGGTAAACACCAGAGCAAAAAAATAATGAGATCTTGTCAATGTCTTGAGTCAGTTGTCAACGGAACCACCCCTCATACACAGCTGTCATTTGGTGCTTCAGCTTCCCGGGAAGGAGGTTGGTACGTGCCCAGAATGGTCATTGTCACACTGAAGGGGGATGCTATCAAGGCAGCAGAAGTAAGAAAGGCTATGATGTGGGCTCCATAGGCAAGGCACGTGTTACAGAGTCTTTTGGGCAAAAGGTCAAGGATCTAGAAGGTCAGAGCAGGTGTCAAGAATGTGTAAAGACTCTAGGAAGTTCCAAGGAAAAAGGTACGTACCAACTGACAGAAATTAGTCTGCAACAAGAAATTCAGGCCGTTAATCATGCCTGAGGGTCCGACAGGTTGTAAGGTGCGAGCAGGCAAGCAATCTGGAATAAAGGTGTATGAGGAGAGTTAATGGCACCAATCATCAGAGCTTAAATAGGAAGTCTGGTCCCAGGAATTCTTCCAGTTATGCTTTCCACGGGAGTCCAAATGGAGCTGAGATATGGCTGGCCTTGGGCCTGAAGATACCACAGAGAAGGAACAGTTGGAGCTAAAGACTGAGGGTCCTGTGGCACTTCCTGATAATTCAGGATTGGGCATTATTCACCTTCTCCCTACAAAGAAGTGTTTTGCAGCACTGCACCCAAGTTCTGAGCAACCAGACACCATGGTAAAGGTCACATATGGCCTCAGTTTCCCTTTCTGTAAAATGGGTAAAGGGGTGGAAATTAGGCAAGAATAAAATTGAGAGTGTCTGACTCCCACTTAGGCCTATTCAATCCAGAACCATAAGAATAGCCCTATTAATACTAGGTCTGGTACTCAAAGTCTCGTAAGTGAGATACATTGTGAGCGTCCCATCATGGAAATGAAAAACACATATATAGCTTCCATTAGTTGAATTGCACACCTTTTTCTCTTTTTTCAGGTTTAACGTCCTTTAAGTATCTCTGTCCTAGATTGCTTAGCCTGTGAATTGATCATTTGCAATATTCTTAAATACAGGTAGCTGTATTCCTAATGATATGCTGCAAGTTGCAGGGTTCACGGTCAGAGGTTGTATATAGGGTAGTGCAGGGTGACTCCAGCAGGGTGACAGCTCAAGATAGCAGCAGGGTTCATCACAAATCACTTCCCATCTTATAAAACTGATGGTGTTGCAGGTTCTTATGCATACGCATGGCCCAAAAAGATACTGGGCACAAGGTAGGCACACTGTTGCTATTGCTGAATGAGAGAATGGATAAATGAATATATAAATGAATGAATGATCAAACAAACCAAAGATGGAAGGGTGGTATCAGGTGATGGGTCTGAGTATCTTAGATAAATACAAGATTTCTCCTTGCCCTTCTTGAAGGGATGCCTCAATGCAGATGGCTTGCTTTGTGAAAAGATCAAAGAGGACCCATATGTCCACACTGGTAGGGTAAAAGGAAGATAGAGAACACAGGAGTTTATAAGAATATTGGCGAGAGCAGGAAGTGCCCCAGGCTCTCCCAAGCTGGGGCAGTGCGGGGGCCAAGGGCCTTGGCCATGCCTTCCAACACCTGCAACCAGCCCAGCAATGACCAAGCCACCGCTGGAAGCCCCCTGGTCTCCCCTGCAGGAATGAGGGGGGTGCCACAGGCCCCAACCCCGCCCCCTTCTCCTTCTTCCTTCTCCCACCCCTATTTCCTTCCCTTTTCTTCTCTCTCCCTCCCCCACAACTACACTGCAACAACATCATAGAATGTAAAAAATAATAATATTAATAAATAAACTTCAAAAAAAAAAAAAAAAGAATATTGGCGAGAATGAGACACTTAGGGCATCCCAGGAAAGCGATTTCACTTTGGACCAAAAGAGGGCAAACCTAAACTCACAGGATGAATATTTGAGCTGGAAGTTACCAGAGAGCTCATCTGACTCAAATCTCTCATTTTACAGATGGAGACCCTGAGGTCCAGAGGGGAGGTACCATTTGACAAAAATCAAATAGCTAGATCCTATGGGGAGTCAAGCAAAAGAATCCTAGACTGAGAATAACCTGAGCTCTGGGAACATGGACAAACTGACGAACATAGTGAAAAATGGCTCCAAAGCTAGTCTCTATATCCATGGAGTAGGGCCTGAGAGCCCCTTCTCAGTAAATTGCTTGGCCCCTTACATAGCCTAACATCTGCTAGAAAACAGTTTCTGGTGCTCTCAAGAAGACACGTGCATTGCTGTCATGAGAACTTTACGGGCAGGGTTGGGACTAATGGGGCAGTGGGACAGCAGCTAGCAGCTGAGTGGTAGCAAACACGCAAGGTGGTTTTTATCTCAATTTTTTTGACTGCAGCCCTCCATTTATCTTCTAGCTCCTTTCACCTTTAGTACACAGTGGGAAGAGATGATCAGGAACTATGGAGTAGCTTTAGCCCTGCAAACTCATCTGCCATAATAAACAGTCTAACCACCAATTTGACTAGTTTTTTCTAACAGAATCAACCAATTGTTTCTTGGAATCCTTCAGGTCAATTCTGGGAATACAGTCAAACCAGCAGATGGGGCAAGCACAGCTGTTTGGCACTTCTCTGGGTAGAATGCACCCTGCCCCTAGGGTACGAGTGAAGGTCCCAAACCCAGGGCAGGGAAGTGCCAGCTGCAGCAGCTGGCAGATTAGGCATGGGAGGGCTGGTGCAGCCCCCTGCTGAATTCTGAGATTGAGTTCCTGGAAGTAGGCGCCTCTGCACCAGGCAAGACGCCAGCAGGGTTTGACCAGGACCTCACTGTGTTGGCTCCTGTGGCCAGTGTCTATCCTGTTCTCAAAATCCCTGAGCTGGTTCTGTTCTCCATCAATACTTGGGTCTAGGCCAGAGCAGGTTTCTGACCTAGTCCTGGCCTGAACTGGCAGCCCTCAGCGAGTCACCTCCCTCTTGGAACTCTCACTGCACGCTGAGGAGTCAGTCCATACTGTCTTTTCTGGTTTGTTCTTCCCTTCTCGTGTCTCTCTTGCCTCCTCAGCTGGAGTGAAAACTCTGCTGTGTCTTCCTTGCCCTTCCTTATAGCACCTGGGATGGAATGGGGACTCTTCTGCACAGGGATATCCAGTAATGGACTGAACCTTGGCTTGCCTAACTCGCAGACACCCTCCCAAGGTCAAAGAAAGTTGTCTTCCTGCCTGTTGCTTTCTCATGACATTGACAAATCTGAATGGGTCTGTGACTAGACCTTGCAGTGGAAGAGCACAAATGCTTTCCCAAGGTGAGATGCAGAAGTATGGGCACAGAATGGAACAAGACCGCTGACAGCTATAAGGAAACCTCTGCATTCTGATATCAACAGTTAAACTACTGTGTCATATCTCTTAGGAAACTCAACAAAATGCAGTAACTGCTATGACATTGAAGCTGTGTTGCAAAAATGATTTTGTAGAGCAAATAACTATCTTATACTGGCTATTTCATGCCTTATTGAACAACCAGCAGTTTATGAAAACAACATCTCATAAATATGGTCACAGGTTCCTGAGTGGAGACCGCCAGCACTTGCGCAAGGGGGAATCGCCGGTTTCCTTACTCTCCCCCTGAGCTCTGTCCATGTTAGCCTTCGTCTGGACCTTTGCTAGTATGTAGCCCCACATCCAAGCACATCTTCCAGGCAGTGAGTGAGTTCTTTAAGCACAGCATGTAAGGAGAGGCTGCCTGAACATGTGTTCCAAGAAGTCACGGGGATTTCAGTGACATCGGTGGGGTTGACACTAGATGCAATCCAAGGTCCCAAAAGACTATATAGGAGGGGTTAGAGCTATAGCAAGGCCAACATAAGCTCAATTAAAAGAGATAATTACATGAAACTGGACCCTGGATACTGTGGAGGGATGGAACAAGCCTCAGACTGGGAGTCAGGAAACCTGGATTGCAGTCCTGTCTTTGCTATTGACCAGCTAAGTGACAAGTCACTCTACCATTAGGAGTCACTTCAACTCAGGATCCTCATCTGGAAAATGCAGATAAATGTACTTGCCCTTCCTGCCTCCCAGGGTTGTGAGAGAAAAAGGTGCCTTTAGAAGCTTCGTAGATTATAAATCACTAGATGAACTTAAGGGATGGGATTATCACTATCATTATACTTTGAAGAAGCCGCCGCCCGAGGCAGTGAGTGAGTTCTTTAAGCACAGTGTTTAAGAAGAGGCTGCTTGAACATGTGTGCCAGGAAGTCACTGAGGGGATTTTGGTGACATAGGTGGGGTTGACGCTAGATGGATTCCAAGGTCCTTTTAAGCTCTCACTCCATGAGTCTGAAATGTACAGGCTTTTAATAATTTTCTTAGTGGCAACCATGTGTTCATTCTCCTAGCCTCATTTCTTATTTCTACCAGCTTTTTTTTCTGATTATAAAATAAACATATAATCATTATAGGAAATGGGAGAGTATGGAAAAGTATAAAGAAGAAATGAGAAATCACCAATAATCCTCCATCTTAGAGATGATCACAGTTTACACAGCATGTTACATTCAATCATTTTTCTATGTATCTTATTCTTTTTCAAAATTAGGATATTTTACAAGTATAGGAGATTACTTTTGTACCCTGAGAGGATTTTTAAAAATATACCATAAGCATTTTCCTATAATCTTAAATCCTTAACTATTCTCTAAGAACATGATTTTGGATAAATATTCTAGTCTGTGATTATAGATTAATTTAAGTAGCAGTTTTTAGACATGCAGAGTTTTATAGTTTTTTTCTAAGTAATGCTTCAGTAAAGATCCATAAATATTTGTGTCTGATTATTTCTTTAGGTGAAATTTCTAGTAGCAAAGATATAGGGTCAAAGCATACAAATATTTTTAATTCTCTTGATCACATTGCCAACATGTTCTCCAGAAAGGCTCAGTAATTTATGACTCCTACCAGCAGTGTAGTAAAACATCCACTTCACTAAGTCCTCTTCAACCCTGGGAATTTTGATTCTAACATTTCTCAGTCAACTTTATAAGTAAGTATAATTTCCATTGCTAGTTTTAATTTACAGTTCATTGATTACTAGTAAAGTTGATGTTTTTGCCTTTTGTTTATTAGCTATCTGTACATAATCTGTTGTGAATTGTCCTTTGTATTAGCCCCTTTTAGGACCTACCATTCACACTGCTCTGCAGATGTAATCAGTTCTGAGCCACTAATACCAAAGGAGAACAGAGGTGTTCTGAATCAGCCCAACCCCATCAGAAGCTCCTAGAACTTCTCTCCCAGCAAACCACTCACAATGTGGGGGGGAGGGGTGTGAGGGGGGACTGAAATCCAGCAATAATTTGTATTTCCCTGCATTTACTTCTCCTTCTCTTCTTCTTGCATAAAAGCTAATGAGCAGCAAAGCTGACAAAAGACTAAGAAAAAAGAGAAGAAAGGACATGGTAATCCCTTAACTAGGACTGAGGAATGGATGGGGTTTGCCTTTAAAAAAGGAAAGGAAAAAAAAAACAACTTTTTTTTTTTAAGTCATGCAGTTCCCCATATTTACCACTGGATGGCAATCCTCCATTGGTTACGCAAAAAGCTAATAACTTCCAAGACTAGGGAAACTGAGGAAGCAGCTGCTGAAACGGAGAGATAGGCACATCAAGGTAATCAGCAGTTAAATACAGGTGGCCTTTAGATACCACTGGGAACATGGATGACTGGCGTGCAAGGAAATGAAAAGCCAGTATTATGCATTGCAGACAATGAGACGTCGTGGACACTGGCTAAGGAGGGTCAGAGAAGGGGGAATGCATTTCTTCCTATTTCGTTTCTTCCTTCTTTTCCTCTGCTCTATTTTGAGTATGGCTTGAGTTACTTCTTTGCGCCTGAAAATGCAAAATTACGTACTTTGGGCATGTAATTGTTGGTAAGTGCATGCTTCTAGGAGTGGTAGGGGACGGATGCTGCTTCATGTGAGGACTGTGAAGTGCCCCAGCCCGGCCAGCTGTGCTGGTGACGCTGTTCAGGACAAAGCTCCTGAAAGCAGAGAGTGGAGAGCAAACTCACATGCCCCTTCAAGACTTGTCCTAACCCCAAAGGCAGCATGGTATAGAAGACACAGCATAGGTCTGAAGGACATTAGCCTCGGGTTCATTTCAACTTTGACGCTTGTAGGTGCGTAGTCTTGGGAAAGCTAGTGCACCTCTCCGAGCCTGGTGTCTTCCTCTGTAAAATGAAGGGTAATAGTACCTACCTCGCAGCATACAAGAGATACTACTTCTGTTGTTGATATTATTATTACCTCCAAGTTCCATCCAGGGATGCAAAAAGCAGTACATATAATAGTCATGAAGACACAGGGATTTGGCTCAGACAGTCTTGAATCCTAATGTGGGCCTGCAACTTATTAACTGTGTGTCACCTTCAGTGAGTCATCCCTCCTCTCTATCTTAGAAACTTTGTCTGTAAAAGAGGATAGTAATAATACCTACTTCAGAGGATTTTATAAGGATTAAAAGAGAAAGTATACGCGAGGCACACAGCACAGTGCATGACACATGGTACGCAGTTAGTCACTGGTAGATGCTATTTGTGGTAGCGGTAATAATATTATATAAAAGCTCTCCTAGTCTCCAGAGAGCACAGTCAAGAGGAAGGACCTGCACACCTACAGCTGAGATGAAATGGCCTTGCGTGGTCAGCCATATGTCTTTCTAGTTAACCATTTATATATTTATTTAGCAATATGTGTATCTTTAAAAATATAAAACATAAAAAATGTGTATACACAGTGGTCTTTAAATTTACATCAACTGCATTATGCTTCAAACTGTGTGCTATTTGGCTACAATGTGGGTTTGATTTAAAGGCTCAAGGATGAGACAGAAGTTAGCCCTTGGATTCAGGTGTTTCTCTTGAGGTCACTAGAATAGTCAAAGGTCAAATCTGGAAGGAACCTTCGAATCCAATCCCCTCTGGAAACTGAGATGTAGAGATAGGCAATGGCTTGCCTAAGTCACAGAAAAGAGCCAGTTGCATAGCAGGAAATGGGTTCTAGACTCCAAGGCCATCAAGGGGGGCTTCTCCCACTGTATCCTACCCCTTAGATGGGCAACCACATGGCTAGTCCTTTACGAAACCCATTACTTACTGGCCAAATGATTATCCCTAATTTGGGTGAACCACTGTTGCATGTCCTCATCTAGCCTTATCATAATTGGCCAAATTTCCCCAACAACAGGTTCAAATATGGGTTTCAACTGTGTTTCTATTCACTCCAAGCTTGAATTTTATTTTTTTATGCGCCAATTTAAGGAAGTAATTATGTAGATAATCCATAAGTCACAAATGGACACCTGACTAAATAACTTTCCTAATTGTATGAAGCCTAGGTCAATATTTAAAATCGTACACATTTCTCACATTCCCCAACACTTAAAGGATTTGAGAGGGTAATGTAAGCCCTGTAGAGTCCTGTCTAGGCATAGTGGCAACATTTCAGGTAAATGGCACTAGATGATCAGAAGTGCCTGATCGAGGGTGTAGGTTCAGCAGTTGGGGTTCTCAGGAAGGCTAAATAAGACACAGATATGTCAATTCAAGATTCACAAAGCCACAAAGAGCAATGGGGAAGATGGTGGCATGAGTATCACCAAAGCAAGCCTCTGCAAGACCCAAACCCACCAAAATAAATATGAACACACAATGCCTAATAAGAAACTCAACCAAAATAACCAGGAAAGCAAGAGACAAAGAGCTGACTGGCTAGAATCATGGGCCAAAACTCAAGTGATACCTGACAAGATAAAGTCAAGCTGCAGATGCAGGTTTTAGAATATCAATTAGGTAGAAAGTGGAGGAGACCTGGTTTCACAGCAGTTGGTACCATAGGACCTCAGAGCTTTCATTGATAGGAAGCTCAGCATTCGCAGACAGAGGGATATGTGAGGCAGTGTTGTGAAAAGGCCAAGCTCTTGGGCATGGGTCTAGGGTTCATTTTGTATTTGCCATTCCCTGTGGGAGACAATGGCAAACTGAAGGAAGCATCAAGAAAAGGGAATGGAATGGCAAGGAGTGAAGAAAACACATCTTACTGAGGAGCAGCTGAAGAACTAGGGTCATTTCCAAGTGCCTTATGATGCTGCTGATGGTGATTGATAATCATAATAACCATCACTTATTGGCCACTTCTCATATACCCAGCATAGTACTCAATCATTACATCAGCTCACTCTTCAGCTACAACAGAGGGTGAGGGAAGTAGGACCTACCAAGAGATTTTAAACTGACTTGCCCAAGCCACCCAGCCAGCAAGTGGTAGAGCCAGAATTCAAACCCAGGCCAACTGACACCAAAGCCTGTATCCTATTCCCTGCACCCATTGCAGCATTATTTTAAATAAGAAGCATCATTTATTAGATGCTATCTATGTACATGCATCAAGGACTTTTGTAAGCATTTTTCATGCCTAATCTCATCGAACCCTCCCAACAACCCTACGAAGTACATAATATGTTTACTCCTATGGATAAAGGAAGTAACTGAGGCTCAGAGAGGTCATCATTTGCTCAAATTCACATAGCTAAGAAGCTGCAGAGTCTGATTCCAGAACTGTGCTCTCCTCTCTTCTTCCTCAAGGGAAACTTGGGGATAATGAGCTGTGTGGCCCCAGAGATTTGAAGGACTGCAGTATGATGAGGGAGAAAATTTATCCATCCTCACGGTGCCCCAGTGCACTCGATGTTTCTACTCAGATCTGGGTCCAATGGCTTGAGCCAACTGAGCTCCAATGGTTGCTAGTAAGCAGATACATTGGACGTTAGTTGGTGTTCTGGCCTCCCAAGTTACAGTGCCGTGGTCCAGCCTTCTTGAGTGACTCCACTAGCCCAGTCAATCAAATCACCTATCAGTCAATCAGTCTGTTGGCTGGATTGTTTTTTCACTCTATTAACCTGTTTGACTGCACAAAATACATTGACAGGCTGCCTCAGGGTTATGTAAACACAGCCTGCCCCCCACCCCAAGAGCTCTCTCCATAATCCTCAAACCTCAAAATCCCAAAGTCAAAGATCTGCTTCTACCGTGTGCCCACCACACATTTGGACCAACGAAATGAATGAATGGAGGACAAGAATCGAACATTTCCTCACTCACAGTTTAAAATTACTCAAAACTTGCTATGCAACTGCTCTGGCTATACTGTTCTGAATGCACTGTGGAAGCAATTTTTCGAAAAGTATATGTGAAATTTTGCAATCTGTGAGGAAGAACCAGATGCTCTGACTAACCAATGAAGTCAAAGACCAAATCATTAGTGTCTGGGGTCTTTATAAGGCATGGCAGGAAAAGAAATGCCTCAACCAGATACTTCGTGCCCTTACCCACATGCTTGATGTTGACTCAGACACAATTCAGACTGAAGCCAAGCTCCAGGTGAGAGCAGAATTAGCATCTCTGTCAAAATCTGATGTGTCTCGAACCTTCACAGAGCTGGGGGAAATCCTGAGGGTTCTGGTTTAAAGAGTCACCAGTTTTTGGAATCCCATACAAAGTAACTGAGAACAACGAGTGAACACATTATCACCTCTACTTAGACCAGTGGCTCTCAATTCTGGCTGCACATTAAAACCATCTGGAGAGTTTCAAAAAACATGCAGGCCTGACACATGGGATTCTAATGTAATAATTGGTCTGGGTAGGGCCCAAGCATCAATTGTTTTTCCTATTAACTCTGGTATCAGTTTTTATTTTTCTTACCTAAAATCTTAGGTACATTTTCAATTTTATATAAAAGACTTTGAATGTACAGTTAAGTGTTAAGAATGACAGACAAAGACCAGTAAGAATCTGAAAGCAAGCTATTTGTCTCTTATGGCCCATCATGAGCAATCCCTCCTACTACAGCCATGGCTACAGTGCAGAAAGGTGCTTTGCTCATTTTCCTGGAACAAATGTGAGTCTAAGACAAAGACTCTGCCTCCAATGACCCAGGATCCTGCAGGTATGGGGCTTTTAGGACAAAGAATACATTTCAGGGAAAGCCCATAGAGCTCACTCCAAGGCCAAAGAACCAACACCAAGCCACATTTAGATGAGAAAAAGCATTCTGGCCTGAAGCTCTGGCCTCCTCATAGTGAGCCAACCCCTGCTCCACCACCTCTGCCTTGAAAGATGACTCTCTCCTGTAATGTTTAGACGAAGGACAACAGAATTCAGCAATGGCCTTTTAGTATAATCAGAAGCTATTGAACAACCTATATATACCCCATTTCCTGAAGTCTGCAGTCACGGGCACCCAAGAGAAACAAACTGAGGGACTGTACTGGTGTGCCCATAGCAGACATACCACCACAGAGAAGGGCTATTCAGGATTTGAGCTAGCAGACTCCCAGGAAGCATCATGCCTAGCAAGTAACAAAGAGCTCACTTGGATTTCCCATTTCTCAACCTGGAGTGGTTGGTTTTTTAATTTGCTAAGGGAACATGAATCAAACCTTGTTACCATGGGAATCTGAGTCCTCGGTCATTCTAAAACAATTTATTGTCTACTTTGGGCTAGACCCTGTGCTATGCACAAGGGACATGAAGAGGACAAGATCCTCAAGGAGCTCACAACCCAGCAAGGGAGACACACGCCTGAACAATGACACACAATGTGATAAGGGCTAAGGCGGGGAGGGGCTGTGCAGCTCTGGCCTGGAAATCAGGGAATGCTTCCTGGAGGAGGTGATGCCTAAACTATGCTTCACTATGGTGATTTGAGGATGAAACCTGTGCCAAAGCGGGGCTTAGGTCTATAACAGGACTTTGTCCACTTGAACCTCCTCTGTAACTGAGGAATTTCACCGATTCTCCACTTACAAGGCATATGACATAGGTAGCAAGCTCACTGGTAAAAAAAACATGACTAGAAAGAGACAAGGCAGTTTACCTGGGGGAGGGGAGCGGCAAGTAGGCCTTGTCCCTCTTTTCCATATCATTCCCCCTTGGCAGCAATTAAAGCAATCCCCTGCCTCTCCAGAAGAATCCGCTGCTTGGGACTGCTTCTGAGAGGGAGATTGCAGCCTACGGTTGGTGCAAAAACTAGGAGAAAGAACCCTGAGTTCTAATCCTGGCTCTGTCTCCATAAGCTGTGTGACCAGGAGCAAGTCCCTTCCTCTCTGTGGGCCTCAGTTTTCCTATTTCTACAAGGATGGGTTGGGCTCAGTGTTCTCCAAGGCCCCTCCGGCTCTGATGCTCTCAGATCCTTTGCTTGCCGAAGGTTAGACAGGCACAGGGCAAAAACAGAAACCCAGTCAGTGAACGGAGTCACCTGCCATCTCTTTGCAGATGCTGAGGCCACTAGAGGATGCTGGTCCTCGAGGCTCCACACCCTCCAGATTGTAGGCTGACATTCTCTTCTCCCCTATGGTAAGGAAACAGCAGGTTTGCAAGGTTTGGAAAATAAAGCCATGTGAAAGGCACACCATTAATGACAAAAAATCCTACATTGTTTTCTTCAACTTAAAAAAAAGAAAAGAAAAGAAAAGAAAAAAGGTTGAATTTTTCAAAATAAAGCTGCTGCTTCTGTGCCACAAAGCATGGGCCAGTCAGCATGCCCATGAATCAGACATCAAATATTTTCTTTCTTCCCCAGCATAGCTCGCTCTGTGGGAACAGAGAGTCTAGTATCAATAATAGCATCAGAGAGGGACTACCCTTCAACACAGCTAAGCGGCAATTCCGACCTGCCAATCAGGGGAAAAGTGATTCCAAATCCTATAGCCATTCCTGTCTACCTCTTTTCTTTTGAAGGGCCCTTTGATTTCTTTCTTTCTTTTCATCTTCTTTGGCTTTTCAAGCCAACCCTCAACACTTTGGTGATACTCAGGAGTTCGTTAGGAGTTTGCCTCTTGTTAAGCCTCTCTCAGAAAAGGACTGCTCGTAAAGGGACTAAAATAAATCTCAGATTTAACTCCTCTCTCCCCCAAAGGTGCTGTCTTTGGTTGTCACCACTGCTGCCACCATTTAGGGGAAGGTGGCCACATACCGACCTTTGGTGCCAAGAAGGAGCAACCATTACACACGCTTGACCATCTCCAAATGCTGACCAGGATGGGGCTGAGTCCTAATGGATGGATCACAGTTGGGAAGCACCTTTCTACAGCCAGATACTCTTAATTCATTTCCTGGAAAACCACTGTTCGTGGGAGGCCTCTCATCTCTCAACCAAGGTTCCCCAAATACAACACATGTGTGCGTGCCTATGCTCATACAGTTCTCTGGGCTTGGAATAGCTTTCCCACTTGACCCAGCTCAAATATCACCTCCTCTGAGCAGCCTTTCCTGACCCTCGCCCCTCCCAAACAGAAGTAATCCTTCCTTCCTTTGGGTTCTCATGGCACACTTTGTTCTTGCTGCTATCATAGCATTACATGACACTGGAGCCAGGTGGTGACTTGCCTGTCACCCCTGAGAGACTGTGAGCTTCTTGAGGACAGGAGTTACAGCGGATATTGGAACACTTAGCCCTGGTCTCAGCTCAGAAAAGTTTTCAGAACTTGAACTGAACGGGGGTGGGGGGCGGGAGGGAGTTAACGCAGCCTTCAGCAGTGAAGTCAATAAAGTGGTCCTTTCCACCTATAAAACTCTGTGACTGTAAAAATAAAAGATGATCTCACAGACACAATCGTTTTTAGGGCTTGAGAAGGTACATATTCTGGCCACATAGAACTGGTATAGAAATAACCATTCCCTTAACTAAACTCACAAGATCAAGCTTAATCATTAGTTAGTTAAAATGGACCAACTTGATGCGTTTGTGCCAGGCAGACAGCTGGCTGAGTGACAGCCCTGAACTATGGACTACATCCTTATGGGGAATGGCAGAGTGTGTGTGGGTGGGGGGGGGGGGAGCAAGGCAGCCTGGGTGCATTTATTTTGAATCGGGCGATTCACTTGCATAAAAGCAAATTGGAGTCCTTGGCAGAATCTTTCAGCAGTATCAAAGATCTATAGTCACTGCAGCCTGGTGGGGGGAGTACCACTAGTTACAGTTGCTTGGCTGTAAATAAAATATCCCCTGGAACGAAGCATTTTAATTTGAAGTGCTTCTATCAGAAGCAGCTGACAAACTTTTCAAGGAAACTGGCAGTGTTAAGAGGAACCTCTATGCCAATAGGAAAAGGGCTTTGAAAAGAGCTAATGAAGTTTCAGCATGCAATCCTGAACATGAGCTAGGTCTATTTGGATACTGGTCAGTGTGTTTCAGAAACAAAGCAAATTAGCCAGGATGGGGGGCATAGGAGGCCACACTCCCCAGCTCCCTTCTTGAAGTTTCCTGTGAAACATCAGGAGCCAACAGCCTCTTCCCAGCCAATCTCCCCCCCACAATCTGTGGGGATTGGGCCTTCTCTCTGGACTGCACAGGGTCCAGTTTGGGCATGTGTACTTGTAACATCCTCCTCCAATTCCAGTTCCTGAAACAGGACTATGAACCTGGTAGGTGTTCAATAAGTGCTGATTTACTTGAATTTCTGGAGGAAGTGTTTTGCTTTGTTTTGTTTTTAGAAGTGAAAGATGCCAATCAAGAGGAAAGACCCAAGGAAACCTTGCAAGCCACTCTGCCTGGTCAGTATCACACCAACAGGAAATGGGGTAAAGGAGAAAGCAAGTACACCAAAAGCTACAACAATCTATTTTTAAAACTACAACAATATGTGGGCTGTACAGTAGTGCCACTAGCTTTGTTTTTATCTAGACATCTGTTTGGGGTTTCTTTGGCTCTAGTACTTTATTTCTGTGGTGTGATGGGGCCAAGGGTATGGGAACTGGGTAGAATAGCATGGATATATGTGTGCAGTTCCCCAACAAGCATGATATTGTCTGCAGAAGAAAAAGGAGCTCTCAAGATACTGTGATTTAACAAGTATGCAGAAAAATCTCCCTGTCCCCAAATTCCGACCACCCTACCACCACCCCCAACCTGCAGCTGGTACCTAAAATTACACCATTAGTGCCTCAAGCCTTTGGTCCAAGTATTCGCCCTTGTGCTTCAAGGCTTTATACATATCTCTTGAATTTTTACTCAGCGAAGGCAGGGAGTATATAATAAGCCGTGAACACCAGGCTGCATGATCTTTTGCTACTCAGCTCTTGACAGCATGGCAACAGCTCCAAGCAGGCTGTGCAGGGGATGGCAAGTTGACCAGAGGATGAGGTCCAGGGCACATACTCTAATCCAAAAGGAGAAAGAAGGCAAATCACAGACACATATGTCCTTGTAGAGCAAGCTAGATGGAGATTTCACAGGCCAAGAATTTGTTTAGGAAACACTCTACATGGCTTCTTAATCCACAGTCTAGTCACCCATAGCTCAGCCCAACCTCAGGGTACACAAAGAAAGATCTGGGCAGAGGACAGCTGCCATTCTGGATCCACCCCCACCCCAAAGAACCCTTAGGAGCAGTGTATCCACCAGGGGTGGGGGCTTGTTTCCTGTGGCAACAGCTGCATCTATCCCCCCCCCTCTCCCCCACTTTTCAATGAGGTCATCTAGTCTTCAGCTGCACAATGAAAGAAAGTAAAAACTAGGCCTCTTGAGTTATGATTGTTATTAAAATTAAACTCCATCAGCATATTCTCAAGACTGCACCTGGGAAGGCAGATGCTGCTGCCTGTTCTTGGGGCTGCCCCTGGCTCCCAGGGACCTCAGTGCAAAGCCCAGACAGAGGTCATTGCACATTCCAAATGCAAAGAATTCAATATGCAGCCTGTCCAGAAAGGGAAAAAAGGAGGAGCAGGCCTTGGGAGCTGCTTTTCTCTAGAAACCCCTTCTTTACCAAGGACCCTCCTTCCTTCCTGTGGGCCTAGAAAAGGAAGGACAAAAAACCTCAGTCCTGTGGGACACCACCTTGGAATACCATCAGTTTGCATGCTGTCTCTTCCAGGATTCTCCCAAGAGCAAACTTTTGTTCCTGAGCCATTTTCCATGTATTCATCAGCATGAAGGAAACACCCCTGCAAAGCTGGCAGGCTTCCTACAACATGTCTCCAGAGTAGTTCCTGGGTCTGTCCTCTAGTGGAAGTGCCCCCTACCCCAGCCCCAAGCTGCACAGTTTTGATGACGAGGGCTGCCATCCAGTTAGCACCTTTCCTGTGCCAGGCACTGGGCTGAGTGTTTGAATGAGCTCCTTTAATCTTGTAGCAACTCTACTAGTATCCCCATTTTACAGACCAAGAAACTGACGTTCTGTGGGGGCTAGGCAACTTGTCCAGGTCACATAGTTATAAAATTTTGTAATCCAAACCCAAAAAGTTGGGATGCAAACCCAAGTGGTCTGAAGCCAGAGCCAATGCTCTTACACAAGAGACCAGACAGAGTCTCTGGACTTCACTTTCTGGTGTTTCCCCTGCTAAACCTCGAGTGGCAGAGCTGTTAAAGAACAGACACCAGATTCAGCTACTTATTCCAGTGGGAATCAAACTGCCTGGCTTTGAAGGATCTTCTTACAGAGATACCCGTCAAAGATGAGATGGTACTCTCTGAGTTAGTGTCAGAGTCACCGACTCCTGGATCCCAATTCCCCTTTAAACAAATCTTTCCTCCAAAGTCAAGTGAGCTCAACACTGTGCTTTCATTAATGCAATTTCACCTGCGGGAATAAAGTGAAAGCAGTGTCTCTACTCAGCTTTCTGCCATAGACAGGCAGCCTCTCTACTCCTAGGAATAGGGTGGAGGGTGGGGAGAGATCTATACTCGTGACATTATATATCTTAAACGAATACTTGTCCTCTCTTATCAGCACTGATGTGAAAAGAAGGAAAGGAAGAAAGAGAGCAATGGGAAGGATGAAACCTACTTTGGTCTTGTCACCTTCTGGGACAAAAGTCCAGGCTTCCAGTGGTCTATGACAGGCAGGCCCAGGTGGCAATGAGAACCAATGCTCTTTGCAAGAATGGCTTTGCTTTGCAGGAATAAAGCAGTTGCAGGAGAAGCTCTGGCTGGCCGGGCACAGCAGGGTGACTTTTCTTGGAGTACACTCTGTTTCTGTGGCTTCCAACCACTGTCCCTCCTCTGCACAGGGCCCTGCAGCTGCAACTTTGGGAAGTGCATGCTAAGTTTTTTCTAAAGCCATTCCTTGTCAGGAGTCGAGTGTAATTCTAAGGAGAAAGTTGTGAAGGAAAGACTACTATGGTTTTGTTTATATACAAATAGAGAGAAGGAAGGCTGCCAGGGCAGTGTGTTTGGTTTTCTTCCAGAAAGCCCAGTGCTAGGAACTTGTTTTGCATTTAGACAGTAGGGCCCAGGCTAGGGTGAGGCAAGAGAGGCACTCAAGTTGAGTGTAAAATTTAAGGGGACGCCAAAACTCTCAGCCCTTGAGATACTTTTTAAAATAAATGTATATGTTTTAGAACAGTTTTAGATTTACAGAAAAATTGAAAAGCTAGTACAGAAAGTTTTCATTACCCCCACCCAGTTTCCCCCATTATTAACATCTTAGATTAGTAAGGTACCTTTGTCACAGTTAATGAGCTAATATTGACATGTTACTATTAACTAAAGTCAATATTCAGATTTCCTTAGTTTTCACTTTTTTCCTGTTCCAGGATCCCACATGCATCTAGTTGTCATATCTCCTTGGGCTCTTCTTGACTGTGACAGTCTCTCAGATTTGTTGCTGATGACCTCGACAATTTTATGGCATACTGGTTATTTTGTAAATTACCCCATTGGAATTTTTCTGATGTTTTTCTCATAATTAGACTGGGGTTGTGGATTATTGGGAAGAAGACCACAGGGGTAAAGTGCCATTATCATCACATCGTATCAAGGGTACATGCTATCAACGTGATTTATGGCTGATGATGTTGACCTCGATAGCCTGGCTGAGGCAGTGTTTGTCGGGCTTCTCCATTGTAACGTTAGTCTTCTTTCCCTTTCCAAACCATACCTTTACAAGGAAGTCAGTATTTACAGCTCACACTTAAGGAGTAAGGAGTTATGTTCCACCTCCATGAGGTCAGGTAGCTACAGAATTATTGGGAATTGTCCTGTCCTAGAGATTTGTCTCTTCTTATCCATTTATTTAATCATTTAATTATATCGACATGAACTGAAATATATATTTCATACATGGGGTTACAGTCCAATACTACTATTTTGTTTCTCAAATGTTTCCAGCTTTGGCCATTGGTAGCTCTTTCACTTGGCTCCTGTGACATACCCCATCGATCTTTTGCTTTTTGTTTTTGTTCGTTAGCACTTCCTTACTTTCTGACACTACGAGATGCTCCAGGCTCATCTTGTATATGTCCTGCCTCAGCCTTGGAATCAGCCATTTCTCCAAAGAGCCCTGGTTGCTTTTATTGGCTATTTCCACATAATTTTGAGTCTTTAAAACATATCATTAAAATGTTATTTATGTTGATTTCTGAGATTTTTGGCACCTCCTTCAGTTTGAGCCTTGTTAGAAAGCAATCCGGCCTCAGGTCAGTGACTTAACCAACATCTGCTGGGCATTGAAATCTCCAAGTAGAGCTGTGTATGAAAAGTAGAGATTTCTGGGCCTCAGCCAAGCCCTCCAAGAAATCACACTTTCTTGGAGAAGGGTCTAAGAACTTGATATTTTAACAAGAAGTCTACAACAGTTACCCAGCTCTGATGCTTGGGAACCTCTAAGGTAAGCTAACACAGGTTTGTGGATGGGGAGGTGATGTGACAAAAGCATACTCTAAAATGATCATGCTTTCCTTTGTGTTAAATAATGATATGTTCTAAAATTTCAAATAATATTAAAGGAGGAGGGTGCATGTGAGGTTCTAATTGGGATCTGGGTCTTTAAGGCAGTTGGACAATATAGGTCCTGAGCATGTATGTCCCAGAAGTTCCATTTGGGGTCCAGGTAAGCTGGAGTCTGTGTGCTGAGCATCTTCTCTTCCTCTCCCACCTACTTAACAAGTGGTGACAGAGTGGCCCCTCATTTTGGATTTTCTCTTAATCAGCTCACAGATATTCAATGAGCTCTCTTGTGGGCTCCTTTGCCCCTTGAGGACTGGCTCTTGCTCTTCCTCTCCCACCTCCCTTGCCCCCTCTGTCAGTATTTTGCACTCACTCATTCTTGCTTGCTCTGTGGCTCCTGGCCCCTACTGTTATTCTCTTTGCTCTCACGGGCGCTCTTTTCCTGTGGTTGCCTGCACTCCTGAGTGTGCTTGTGCTCGTGCTCTCACAAGAGCTTTCTCTATCCCTCCTGCTCCTTCTCTTCTTCTGCCACATGCTCTTGTGCTCTGATCACTCTCCCACCTGACGGTGATCTCACTTTATCACTCTCAAGCTTTCTCTCTCCCCCTCTCTCTCCACGTGACTCCCTCTCTCATATTCTTGATCTCCCATTCCTTCCCCTGTGCATGCTGTGTGTGCATGTGATGTGTGTATGTGTGTGTTTTCAGAACCAAGGAATCATTTCCCTAAACACAGAATACCCCAGAGCACAAGAACTGGGCCAGCTCCATGGGGAAAACAGGCAAGGTTTTTGTTTGTTTGTTTGTTTGTTTTCATCTACAACAAGAAAAATGTCATTGGATCTGAGGTTCTCAAGAGTGATCTCAGAAAACTCAAAACACTGGGGGCAAAAGGTTCTATCAAGATATCGATGTGCAATCGAGCATTGGCTATTACGGATAAAGCAGGCGGCTTTATCCATTCCAATTCATTAGAAGCAATCAAAATTGCCAAAGGGGAAAACCACTTCCCCGGGAGTACCCCTTGGGAAACTCTAACAGCTGGGGTTGTTTAGGACTTACTGTCTAACTCACCCTTAGGAACAGGAAGCTGAGGCTAAGGAAAGACATTTTAACTCACCTCAAGTGTGTTATCAGCAAAAGAACTCTCCGAAGTAGAAAAGCCAGCGTCTCTGAGAAGCAGCCACCAGAGAGGCTTTTGTGGAGTTGCTAGAAGATTTCAGGAACAAACTTCAAGCATGGAATCACTGGATAAGCCTTTGATTTCTGCCACCAAGGCAATCTAGGAGGCTTAATCAACTCCAGAAACTTCTCTCTGGGCCACTCTCTGTCAGGGAGCAGAGTTGTAGCATGGTTTGTGGCACCTGGGCAGATGCTGGATCATGATGGGGAGGAAAAGGGGGGAGCCCTAGGTAGAGGCTGGCCCTTAGCATGCATGTGCATGGGGTTATCACTCTCCCTCCTCTCTCTCTCCTTTCTCCCCTCCGTAAGTGAAAAGTTAGCCAAAGGTCCGGTTTTAAAAAGGGATGATTTAGGTAGTGTTCCGGTATTTTGCAACACCTCTAAGTCTTTTTTGAGATATACCAGGGGTGAAAATAAGACTTAGCCTGTTCAGAAACTTTCCCCTTTGTGTGAAATATTTGTCTTTTAAGAGATTTAACTATTATACTTTGGGTTCATTTATAGGAATCCATCTACCTGCAGCAATATAAGGAATCATTCAGTTTCCAGAATGCCGTCTGATTTTTAATAAATACCTTCCTCCAGGAACAGAAAGGGCTAGTTCAGTAGGAGCCATTAAATCTCCTACCCTGTGAATAGGAGGCAAAATTCATTCTTCCCAAATTTGAACAAATATGAGAAAAACAAAATACCCTTGAGCATGAAACTTTCAGAAATTTCTATTTATTAAAACCCAAAGATGGGTTGGTCTTCAAGAATACTTTTCAAATTTGATTTCATGGGTGAAGTTAAAACTACAACTCTTTTAAAACTTGTCCTACAACTTCATTTAATGTGTTTTTAATCACAGATTATGACCACTTATTTAAAATTCTCTTAGTTAAAGTAGGAACTGTGCATAACAGAAATGAGTGAAAAACTCTACTTTGGGGTCATCTCAGTGTAGCTTCCTGATATAACTTTGTGAATAATCAGATTATTCTGATTCCTCCTTTCATATGACTCCTGACAGCAGTGTTTCTTCAAGTTCAGTTCAAAGATCAGTTCCATCCAAATCACTCAAGATTGGGGGCACTCGCTCTAGTGGTGTTTCTCAGGTTCCACCAGTGATTCTGATTCGGGAGGAGTGAGGCCCAGGAATCTGAATTTTGAACAGCATTTTCTCTCTCTCTCTCTCTCTCTCTCTCTCTCACACACACACACACACACACACACACACACACACACCCCTGCAGGTGATTCTTATGCAGGTTAAAGTGTGAGCATCATTGGTTTAGAGCAAGACCCAACAGAGGAAGCATATTTAAATTACAGACATCCCTTATGTGTTTACTTCTAGAAGAAGTACTCATATTAATTCATCCCATTCGCCACTCATCAAAGCAAGGTTGCCCAAGTACATTAGCCTTCCCTACTCCCTTTTCTGGTTTTAAAAAACTGGGCCGAGCCCGTGGCGCACTTGGTAGAGTGCTGCGCTGGCAGCACGGCGACGCTCCGCCGCGGGTTCGGATCCTATATAGGACTGACCGGTGCACTCACTGGCTGAGTGCCGGTCACGAAAAAACGAAAAAAAAAAAAAAAACTACAGGAAAGTTGCTCAAAACAGGGATAAGGTTTCCTAATAAGTGATTGATCTTTATAAGATAATACATTGACCAAAGCCACGAACCCCACACAAGCGGAAAACCTGCCTCAACATTGACTATGCCAAGAAGCCTGCCGAGCCTGGGAAAAGGCTCTCCCCTTCAGCTCCCAAGGGGAACAGAAGCCTTCTCAGGCAGGCCCACAGCCCCACAAGGCCGACTGGCTAACTCAAAGCCTTTGCACACATTTTCTAAATCCCACAGCATTTGCACCAGTGGATCCCCTTCTTCCTTCTTACTGGAGCACTCAGTTGCCCTCTTTCCTCCTTTGGCGCTGACCGCGTGCCTATCCCTTCTCACACAGCCTGGTATAGGAAGCCTATGAACTGTGAAGAACTGGCCAGTTCCATTGCGCGTGAGTGCTGATCCGCTGAGCCCCTCCAACCTGGGTGGTAGGAATGGATCGGCAGCTGCAGAAACAGACAACTGAGAACTTCAAAGGGCCACATTCCCCCTGAGGGTTATCTGGAACCTCCCAAGACTAAAATTCCTCTCTTGGAATGTGACAGGATGGAAATTAAACACAAACAGGCTGACCTGCTGACCTTCCTCCCAGCCTTACCATCATTTGTTTATAGGGGGGTTAGGAAATCTATCCCTCCCCTTACTCAAAGTTTCAAGCCCCTTTTTTCTTTTGGCTACAAGACAAAGAAAATCATCTGAAGCATGCTGGATAAGTATCAAAAGGGCAATTTCTGTATTTGCCAGAGTGAGAGCACATCACTTTTAATTTTCCACTCCATTCTCTGATATGGCAGTCCTAGGATGTCAGCGTACATTTCTTCTATTTAGGAATATGTTTCTGATTGACTATTAGAAAAGGCTCACTATCTAGGATTCACCTTCCTGAACTCCTCAAATCTATGGAATGGCATATGATCTGAAAAAAATAGATTTAAAAGCAAATAATTTGGCAGGTAAGGGGATGGGAAGTAATTGCTTAATGAGGGTATGGGGTCTCCTTTTGGGGTGGTAAGAATGTTTTGGAACTAAATAATGATGATAATTTCACAATTTTCTGTGTACTAAATAGATGCCACTGAATAGTACAATTTTAAATGGTGAATTTTCCTAGGGATACAAGGTGGAGTGGAAGAAGGGGGATGGGGAGGGAGGTCGGGGAGAATTGGGTGGGGGACACAGGGTGCAAACGCAATTTGCGGTAATGGGCATGTTACCAGCATGGATCTGGATTTCACATTTTGGCCACGAGGGGTGACAGTCAGTTTTGTACCCCATGAATATTCATAACCAATACAAAAAATCTATCATAAAAAATAAAATAAAATGTCAAATTTTATGTTATGCGAATTTCACCTTAGTTTTTTTAAAAAGGCAAATAATTTGGTGATGAAAATTTGTGTGTGTGAATAGAGTGAGAGCTCACACACAAGCATGAGAGAAAATAAGAACTGGTGGGTCAGTGGAGGGGGGAGGGTTGATAGATGCCCACCTTCCCACCCTGCTCTCAACACACATAACTCACTCACCCTTGCAGCCTGGGTATCCCTCACTTATAAGTGTGTTTGCCCGAAGGAAAAGGGAATTCGGGGCCCAGGCCAAAGGCATTACATTTTTAACAAAAGATTCCGTATGTAAGCAATAGAAATAAAACTCACTGAAACCTTGATAACAAGACTCCCAATTACTCAACTTGGGGTGATGTGATTTGTACTCACTCAGCTTAACTAAAGAGGGCATTGTTTCCTGAGATGAGATATGGGGAAAATCACTTTCTACCTAAGAATCTTCCATCTTATATGAGGAATAAATAGAGGGAAAAAAGACTTTTGCCTCTGCTTTGGAACAGGGAAGCCTGCAGAGCCCTGTCTAATTAACACCAGAAACTTCCAGAAAGGTACAGGAAAAGAAACAAAATTACCCTTTACCTGTCTGAGCGCAATCCACTGGATTCAAGCACTCCACAGGCAACATACATCTATTCTCCTTGGTGCAGCACCATCTGCAAACTCCTGGAGTGAAAAGAACTTGTGGTTCACAGGGACTGAAAAGGGCCCTGGGAAATGAGTGCCCAGAAGTCAATAGGCCTGCCGCTGCTGTGGAAGAGGAGAGGCTGCCAATGGGATCCCACTGAGAGAAGAACCTCTGAAGCCCACCCCAGCAGGGGGCGAGCCAGCACCAGGGCAGCCTGGAAAGCCAATCCTAGACGTGGGCTTGAAGGTCTTTGACCCAGAAAGCGTGTATCCCAAGCCCTGCCGTTTCCCAGGCCAATCATCCTCTCACCACCATCTCTACTACCCTGTGGGCAGAGACAGATAATGAAGTGCCTGTTCTGGCTCATGCTGTTGCTTTACAAAGGGAGTTTTTCTGTAATTGGTCCGTGTGAGGAGAGTTATTGCACCTTCTCAACTGTGAGGTCCTGAACGGCAATATTGAAGCACAATGGCTATAGTCACTGCCTTTGGGGACAGTATATTCATAGCCTCTTCCTCTAGACTGACAGGGAGGGCAGAAATGGCAGAGAAATGTGTGGATTGGCCTTGTGAAAGATGGGTTTGAATCCTCTGCAAACAAATCCACTGAAGATATCACTCCATATATTACTTACGGGCCCGCATGGTGATTCCTCCTCACTTTAATTGCTGCATCTGTTCAATGGGGGTAATTACACATACATCATGGGGACATTTGTGGGGATTAAATGGGATACTGCATGCAAAGTGCTAAGCACAATCGCTGGCACATGGTGAGCTCTCAAAGAATATTAGTTATTACTGACATAAAATAACTTACTATTATTCAGCATCATAAAGAAGCTTGTCTCTTCTGAAGAGCAGACACTACTCCATTTATCAGATAAGTACTAGATAATCCATCATGTTTCACATATTATCTTGGCTAGAATTCTAATCCAAATTGAATACTCGAGTTCAATAATCATTCTAATGTTACTAGATTTTGAGCTCCTTGAGGACAGGGGCCATGTTTTTACTCTGTCCTATATTCTTAGTGACAGTCCCAAGACTGGGCTCACAGTGCTTCTAATGTTTGAAATGACTTCCATCCCAAGTTTGTGATAGATACATTGTTCATGTCTTCTTCTCCCATGCCTTTCTTCTACAAAGTTTTAGACCTTTGTATAAATTTCAAATTACTTAATAATACACAGTTTTTATTGGGAGCCCCCTCAGACCCTTTTTACAAGTAGATCGAGAATAACTAATACTAAATTCTAGAATTCTCTCCAATAACCCTACACATCTCACCTAAAAGGGGAGAGTGGTGCATATCCAAAGAGGGGTGGCAATGTTGCTGAGGATCCAGAGGGAAAGGAATGTGGAGACCAGGGAGAGGGGCAAAATGGCAGAGGCCAGAAAGGACCCAGAAATGAGCCTGTGGACATATGGACCTGTACTGGCATCAGGACAGCTCCTAACGGCCCTTTCCAAGACGGTGGCTTAAAACGGCATTTCTTCTTGGGCCCCTGTTGCTAATATAGCCCAGACAGTAAAACCCACTCCTCTTTTCTTCTTAATCTTTTTGAAAAGAGTAAGGGGCAGGGAGTTGCTAGCAGCCTAGCATCATTAGTTAAAAATTTTCTACTTTTCAACTGATGGGGTTTAAGTCTTAACTCAGTCACTTACTATTGTGTAACCCTGAGCAAATTTCTTAACCTCTCTGAGCTTCATTTTTCTTCCTCTGCAAAATAAGGATGAAAATAATAATATTGTCGTCATTAAGCTGCTGTGAAGATCAAATGAGAGTAATGTAAGGTGTCTGGGACATAGTAAGAACTCAGTAAATGTGAGTTGCTATATTTATTTGTCCTGCAGGCATTAGCTATAGGTGTAGATAACTGAGCAGCTCAGAATAGTGGAAAGAACCCTGAATAGAAGCTACGGGTTCAAGCCTTGAAGAGTGGGTTGTGGGACCTGGAGTCAGAGATTAAGGCACATGTCTAGTTCCTCATTTGTAACATGGTAAAAGCGTAGGATCTATCTAGTTCCCATGAGTAAAATTTTAAGGATGAAATGAGCTAATGTACATGAAAGTACTTTGCAAAATACAAGCATTCTGTGCAAATGTAAGTGGTATTCTCACTGGGCATTCCCAGAGAGAGGAAAGCATATTATATTTAGATTATAAATACTTGGGTTTTAATCCTTCTAGGGCTCTTCTGCTATTACACTGTGGTGGGGATAAGGAGCACACAGTTCAGACTCCAGACGCTCTCTCTGCAAGGAGCCAGGCTCTGCTCTCAAATCTCTCCAGGTTCCACCCTGTGCAGGAGCTTTTAAGAAGGGCCTGTCACTTTAAAAGTTCTCGCCACCAAGCCACCAGTTATAGGCGTCATCTTGCAGCTGTGACATGTCTAATCTTGTACACTTAGACCATGCTGGGGACATAACAGGGTGACTGAAGGCTTGAAGATGCCTTCACAGCTAATGTCTCAACCCACAAGACTTGGAAGCTGCCTGTGTCACCATCCCCTGTCCAGTTTGCAGATGAAGTGGTGTGGAAACTTGTCATCCATCACCAAATAGAAAGCCGTCTCTCCTGATAGAAATAAAATAATCAATACGTTTGGATCTCAATCACAGAGAATAGGTTTTCTCAGAACAGGTCTTAATCAGTGTGTGCCCTGCCAGATGCATGTTGGTGTGGAATGTGAGCTGTGCAGGAACAAATGTCACTTGGAATACCAAAATAGATTTAACAGGAGAAACATACTTCGGAATATATTCTTGCTTCCTACCAACTAGTAGACTTTGTGAGACAATGCTTGTAGCATGGTTACCTGACTCACTGGACTTCCAGCATTTCAACATTAGGAAAGAATGGATTTTCCAAAAAAAAGAATAGTGTAATTCTATTTCCAGGAGGATCTTCTGCATTCAGAGCTAAAAAGGACCTAAAGATCTTTCAACCCAGTTTGCTCCTTTTATAAAAGGAACTGAGGCCCCAAGAGGGCAACTGAAATGCCCAAGGTTACACAGCCAGTCAGTGGCAGAGCTGGAGTTTGAACCCAAGAAATACTGATCCTTTTGGAATGGAATACAATGCAGGAAACCAGCAATTAAAGGCACTCGAACAAGCACTGACGTTTTTGTAAAAACACTAACAGAATAGTGGGGTGTGCTCTCTGTTTCTTATTCTAGATGATTGCTAAAATCCCTTCAGCATTGGCAGTCCAGGAGTTTATGGTGAGATATTTGCATTGCATCTCTCAGGGACCAATCCCAGTTCTATGAAGTGTAGGATCTAGAGGAAACACACATTGAATATAAACCCTCAAGCAGTCAGTTGAAAAGTAGAAAACTCAACCAGCCTCCTGTTTCAGGTGTCCTGAACGGAAATGTCCTCCCTTATTAAATTGTCTGTTAAGAGCACATGCAGAAATCCCCCCAGGCCAAGCTGACTCTTCCCCTGCCCACCAAGTTAGTGGACACCCACTTGCAGGGATGGGCTTTTTCATCCTCCAAGAGCCAAAAGTACGATTTCAGGAAATGCCTTCCATTTGCTTATGATTTTTTAAAATGACACTAATTGTTGGGATGGTTTTGAGGGCGTTCCTCCCAATTCTACTTTTTGTGGATGTTTCTCCCCAATCCTACTGACTGCAGAAGAAACAATCCAGAGAAGACCCAACATCTCCTAGTTTTATTATGTCACCTCCCACTTGCTCAGGCCTGGAAGAGTAAAGAGTTTTTGATCTGGAGTATTTCAGTTGAGGCGTCTCACTTCCAGAATTTCAGGTTAATAAAGCAAATGTTTTGAGTACGAGGGTACTTCAAAAAGTTTGTAGAAAAATAGAATTGAAAGATAATGTGGATCTTTCCATGAACTTTTTAAGTACCCTGTCCTACAGAGTACTAAACATTAGGTAGGAGCTGTGGCTGTGTGGGCTGCAAGCACGAGCGTGAGACGGCTACAACAGCTCCCTTGTCCTTAAGTAGCTTGCAAGCCAGTGGGGAGAGATACACAATTCTCACTAGAATTTGTTGCATAACAAAATGCCTTCTATGGTAGGCACAAGTGGGAGAGCTATAAAAAGAACATATATTCCAGTTGGGAGGAAGATCAGAAACACTTCAAGGACAAGAGAACGTTAGCACTAAGCTTTAAACTGTAATTCAGTTCATTTGGAGATACATATTTGTTGACTCAAGGAGACTCTTCCTGTAATACTAATTACCTTTTAATAACCAGAAAGCCACATCATAGATTTTTAAATAATGCTAGCTAATCTTTTTTTATTGGTTATGAATATTCATGATATACAAAGCTGATTGTCACCCCTCATGCCCATGATGTGAGGGCCAGATTCATACTGGCAGTATACCCATTACCACAAATTGCATTTGTACCCCGGGTCCCCCACCCAATGATCCCCAACCTCCCTCTCCCTCCTCCTTTCCCCCCACTCCAATTTGTAGCCCAAGGAATGTTCTCTCCCTCTACAAGTCCAATGCACTACTGTGGTCTTTCTTTCCTTCCTTTTTTCTCTCTTAGCTCCCACATATGAGTGAGTACATGTGGTATTTATCCCTCTGTGCTTTGCTTATTTCACTCAGCATAAGTTTCTCCAGGCTCATCCATGTTGTTGCAAATGGGAGTATTTCATTCTTTTTTATGGCAGAGTACTATTCCATGGTATATATATATATCACAGTTTCCTTATCCAATCATCCATTGATGGACATTCTGGTTGGTTCCATGTCTTGGCTATTGTAAACAGAGCTGCAATAAACATGGGAGTGCAGGTACCCCTTTGACATGATGATTTCCATTCCTCTGGGTATATACCCAGAAGAGGGATTGCTGGATCATATGGAAGATGTATCTGTAGTTGTTTGAGAAACCTCCATACTGTTTTCCATAGTGATTGTACTAATTTACAGTCCCACCAACAGTGTAGGAGGGCTCCCTTCTCTCTACACCCTCGCCAGCATTTGTTATTCACCGTCTTTTTTTAAATTTATTTTTATTTTTTTATTTTATTTTTATTTTTTTATTTTTTTTAAGTTTTATTTTGTCGATATACATTGTGGCTGATTATTGCTCCCCATCACCAAAACCTCCCTCCCTTCTCCCTCCCCCCCTCCCCCCCAACAATGTCCTTTCTGTTTGCTTGTTGTATCAACATCAAGTAGTTGTGGTTGTTATATCTTCTCCCCCCCCCCCCCCGGTTTGTGTGTGCGTGTGTGTGTGTGTGTGTGTGTGAATTTATATATTAATTTTTAGCTCCCACCAATAAGTGAGAACATGTGGTATTTCTCTTTCTGTGCCTGACTTGTTTCACTTAATATAATATTCACCGTCTTTTTGATTATAGCCAGTCTAACTGGGGTGAGGTGGCATCTCGATGTAGCTTTAATTTGCATTTCCCTGATGACTAGTGATGTTGAACATTTTTTCACATACTTGTTGGCCATTTGTATGTCTTCCTTTGAAAACTGTCTATTCAGCTCCTTTGCCCATTTTTTAATTGGGTTATTTGGTTTTTTTACTGTATAATTGCTTGAGTTCCTTGTATATTATGGATATTAATCCTTTGTTGGATGCATAGTTAGCAAAAATTTTTTCCTACACTGTAGGTTGTCATTTCACTCTGTTGATTGTTTCCATTGCTGTGTAGAAGGTTTTTAGTTTGATATAGTCCAATTTGTTTATTTTTTCTTTTGTTGCCTGTGCTTTCAGGCTCATGTTCATAAAGTCTGTGCCCAGATCTAGTTGCTGAAGTGTTTCACCTATATTTTCCCTTAGTAATTTTACAGTTTCAGGTCTTATATTTAAGTCTTTAGTCCATTTTGAGTTGATTTTAGTGTTTGGTGACAGACTCATATCTAGATTAATTCTTCTGTATATGGATATCCAGTTTTCCCAGTACCACTTGTTGAAGAGGCAGTCTTTTCCCCAATGTAGATTTTTGTTGCCTTTGTCCAATATCAGATGGCTATAAGCCTGAGCGGTGATTTCTGGGTTCTCAATTCTACGCCACTGGTCTGAATGTCTATTTTTATATCAGTATCATGCTGTTTTGGTTACAAAACCTTTGTAGTATAATTTGAAGTCAGGTAGTGTTATGCCTCTGGCTTTATTATTATTATTATTTTTTTTTTGCTCAGGATTGCTTTGGCTATTTGGGGTCTTTTGTTGTTCCATATGAAAGGTAAGATTTTTTTTTCCATTTCTGTGAAGAATGTCATTGGTATTTTGATGGGGATTGCATTGAATCTATAGATTGCTTTGGGTAGTATAGACATTTTCACAATGTTAATTCTTCCAATCCAAGAGCATGGAATATCTTTCCATCTTTTTGTGTCATCTTTAATTTCTTTCAGAAGTGGTTTGTAGTTCTCATTGTAGAGATCTTTCACCTCCTTAGTTAAGTTGATCCCTAGATATATTTTTTCATGACAAGTGTAAATGGGCTTACTTTCTTTATTTCTCTTTCTGTTAGTTCATAATTGTCCTTGATGAACCTAGATGTAAAAATCCTCAACAAAATATTAGCAATCAGAATACAGCAACATATTAAAAAGTTATACACTATGATCAAATGTATTTCATCTCAGGGATGCAAGGCTCAACATATGAAAGTCAATAAATGTGATACATCACATCAACAAACTCAAGGACAAAGACCATATGATTATCTCAATAGATGCTGAAAAAGCATTTGACAAAATTCAACATCCCTTCATGATAAAGACTCTCAACAAATTAGGTATAGAAGGAAAATATCTCAACACAATAAAAGCCATCTAGGACAAGCCCACTCCCAGTATCATTCTGAATGGGGAAAAACTGAGGGCCTTTCCCTTAAGAACAGGAAAAAGACAAGGATGCTCACTCTCAACACTTCTATTTAACATCGTACTAGAGGTACTAGCCAGAGCAATCAGGCAAGAGAAAGAAATAAAGGGAATACAGATTGGAAAAGATGAAGTCAAACTTTCCCTATTTGCAGATGACATGATACTTTATGTAGAAAAACCCAAAGACTCTATCAAAAAACTAGAGCTGGTTATAACTTGCAGGATACAATATAAATGCCCAAAAGTCAGTTGCAGTTATATACTCAAATAATGAACTAACAGAAAGAGAAATAAAGAAAGTAAGCCCATTTACAATTGTCACCAAAAAAATAAAATACCTAGGGATCAATTTAACCAAGAAGTTGAAAGATCTCAACAACACTAGCTAACTTTTCTTGAGCACCAACTGTGGGTTTAGCACAATGCTTAGTGCTTCATGCTTATTATCTCATATGATCATCATAGCAACCTTCTGTTGACTGGTAGGTATTATCATTCCACTTTGAAAGGTGAAAAAACTAAGGCACAAAGACTTATGACTAGTCAGTAGAAGAGCCTTGATTTGAAGCCAGGCAGTCTGACTTAAAAGCCAAGCAGTTTTCTAAAAGTATGGGCTGTATACCACTGGCTTTAGAATCACATGGGGAGCTTGTTAAAAGCACAGACCATGAGCACCAGCCCAGATCCAAGAAATAGAATCCCTGTATGTGGGGACCAGGGATATGTACTTTAAACAAGATCCCCTGGTGAAACTCATGCAACTCGAGTTTGAAAATCACTGCAGTATGGCATTCGTTTGTACTGAGAAAGCTGGAATATTACTACAGGGGTTTCAAAACACATAAGTGGCAGTCAATATTATTGGGTAATGAATCTTTCATAATTACTTTAAGTCATTTTAGATTTTGCCCTGATATGGTTAGTATCATATCTAAGAAAGGCAGGCCTAAAAGGATGGCCATCTGGGATTTGAAGTGAAAAAAGTGATAAATGGATGGCAGAAAGGAACGCAGATCAGGTTGCAAAGGCAATGGCTCTCCAGAGGACAGTGTCAGAAAGTGGAATCCTGGGGCCTTGGCAGTCTAATCCTCACCCTGCCACGAAGTAGGCCATGTGACGTAGAGCAAAAACACTCAACTTTTCTAGGGTTCACTCCCTTCTTGTAATAAAAGGATAATATGTAGCACACGTAGCCCCAAACCTAGAGCACTGAGGCAATCAAAATAAGAGTGACGTAGAGAGAATGTGCCAATGGACACTGCAGCAATGCCATACTAGGATTAGAAGGCTAGGGATCTTCTTCGACTCAGTAAACTGGGGCCTTGGACTTTGCATTTCTCACAAGGTCTCACGTGATGCCCATGTGATTGGTTAATGGACGACACTTTGAGAAGCAAGGGTCTAGTGCACTCTATCTTGAATATGTAGACCTTAACGGGCTATAAGAAACTCTTCTTTATCCATATTGACTAGAAAGTAAGCAGTTCTAAGCCAGTGAACAATCTGCGGTGATGCAGTTGCCAATGTATACACCACCAATTTTCACATAATTTTAATACCATGAAAAGCACTCAGTTCTAAAACGACACCACATATAATGGAGACTTGCTTCCATACCTCAGAAGACAACTTTATTGGGCATTTATCATGTTCCAGTGACTGGGTGAAGTACTTTTACATGGATTATCCTATTTCATTCTCTCAATAACTCTATGTAGCCAGTAATTATTTTATGACCATTTTACAGCTGAAAACAATGGGGCTCTGAGAGGTTAAGTAACTCAACTTGCCTAGTGTCACGCAGCTGGAAAATGACAGAGCCAGGACTGGAATTCAAATCTATCTGACCTCAATGACCTGGTTACAAAGGCCTTCTATAGGAGTCAATGCAAGATTAGGCAGTTCTAGGTAGGTAGAAAAGCCACAGACAAAGAATGTGGCCTCCCTCAGAGAGAGTGCCAATGAACTATTGCTCCAGCAAACTTCAACATGACTGGGACCTTGTGTCCTCAACAGGCAATGCCGCTGCTGCTGCTGCTGCTGCCACTCCTCCCGACTGCTTTTTAACGAGCCTCTCTGCCAGATACGGTGCTCTGTGCTTTGCATACTTAATCTCATTTCATCCTCACTGCTCCCCTTTGAGATAGGTAGTATTATTCTCACTTTTTCAAATGATGTAACTGACCCACAGAGAAGTTAAGCAACTTGCCCAAGATTATACAGTTAATAAGTAGCAGAGCTGGAATTCAAAACTGCACCTGCTATTTGTGGCCCTTTTCAAACATCGCATACTGCTCACGAGAATTGATATTCAACTCCGTACCTCACAGATATGTACAATCAACTATGTTACAATAAAAAAAAATTAAATAAATAAAAAAACTACACCTGGCCAAACAAAAAGCCTTTGCTTTTAACCATGATGTTGTGGTGTTTCCACTTCTCTTAGGAGACCCATCAGGCTCTCCTGGAGATGAGACATCTTCCTTTTTATCCAGAAGGTTTTGCTAATGACCCTTGCCATCCACGCCTACGGTGGGCTCCACTGAGTCAAATCTCAGGGTGAGTGGGACCTGCCTGATAAAAATGATGTCAAATACTTTATCAGGCTCACTGTACCCATGGAACTTAAGATTCCACATAGGGACATAAGTCATTTTAAACATGTAAAGAACATGAGAGTTCTATAAGGAAAATAAAAACAGGTAAAATCCTTACTATCCCAATCATCCTCACAAACACCTTGGGAAGTATTATTACCCCCCATGTGGCAGATGAGGAAAATGAGACTCAGAGTCATTCACTTGCCTAATGACTGAGCTGGGTAAACCCAAAACTCTGTCACCACCACTGGGACTTCTTCCACTGGAGCATAGTGAAAACTGGAAATGGATTCAGCACTTCAGTTTCTTTATCATGTCCAACCTCTCATCTCTCTCACTTTCATTAGGCTTGCCCATTGGAGTGGTTCTGGTTTTTGTGGATCTTTATGCTAAAACATTCTGAGTTTTCTTTCTCAGAAGAAATGTCTGCACACATAAATCCAAGCCCTAGGCTTTTCGTAGCATTCCTTAATATTTTACTTTTCATCAAAATTCTAGTCATAAGCAACATTCAAATTTGTTTCTTTTATGTGAGGTGATTAAAAGTCCTGAATGGTGTCTGTATGAATCATCAATCCTCGTGAAAGCTTTTCTCTAATAACATTTCCCCCTTTGAATAAGGTGCTGATCCATTGATTAAATCAGTTCCAAAGGTTGAATCTGTAAGGTAAAATTGGCAGGCGGGAAGGTATTACCAGACACTAATTCTCCTTCCTCAGGGTGAGTTCTATAAATGTACAGCAATAGAATAGCTTTGCAATCTTCAGGGCAGTCTATGGTGCTGAAATGAAGCCCATCAGACAAAGAATACCTTTTCCCAACCACAAATTACCCTGTGCTTTATGAGCAACAGGTAAACAAGTAACTTTTGAAAGTGGGAAGACAATAATATTTTCCATTCAGCAAAGGTTTTATTTCACAAGGGCCTGCAGCATTAGTACTTTAGAAGAACGGTTAATTTGTCCCATTCGTTTTAAACCTGGGGACACTCAATGCATGAGCTCCAGGAGGGAAGAAGTCAGCACACATCACCGAAATGGACCAGTTTCCACCCCATAACAGGAAAGCAGCTCAGGGGGGAAAGCACGTTCATCAATTGCATTTTGCAGACATCTACTGCAGCTTTTCCAGCCGCTAACTTCTTTTGTCAGACACTTAGAGCTCTCGAATGCCCTGTCTAATTTCAAACTAGAAAAGCCATTCTTCACAGATGGCACAAGAGAGAAATATTACCCACTCATAAAAAGCTTTGAGCTCGGGGGACGATTCCAAGCCAGCACACCCTCACAATTCCACTGAGGCAAAATGCCGTCCAGATGCCCCAAATGAGGTGGGTACAAAAAGCAGAGGTGACCAACAATTGGGTAGATCAGCTTTGTATCTCACAAATATTCATAACCAATAAAAAAAAAAAAAAAAGAACTTGCTTTCAGTATCTGATCTTCCTATGTCTTGGTGTCATAGGACTGGGAGAGCCAACACTGTCTTCTGCAGCAATGCATGCCAAGACTCACCTTTTCTGAAACAAGGGCAAGCAATCCTTTGGTTGCTCCTTTATGAATGGTACAACTTGCTTATGATATATTTCCTTGTTCTTCACCAAAAGCATTGTCATTATCATCAGTATCACCACCTTAATTTGATGGTGTAGTAGTACTAAGTGTTTTGCATTTATTATTTCATTTAATCTACACAAAATCTTTTGAAGATAGAAATCACCATTACCAAATCAACGACAGTTATCATTACCTGAATGCTGCTACTGCGTTACATGCCAGGCGCTCTGCTAAGAATTTTATACACATTATCTCATTTCCTTCTTGCAAAAACTCTAATATTCATCCTGTGTTGCAGATGTGAAAACTGAATATCAGAGATATTATGTAACCTCCCCAAGGTCACTGCTAATATAAGTAGCAGAATCAGAATTGGAACAAAGGCCTTTCAAATCCCAGTGCTCACACTTTTCCCTGCTACTGAATTTGAACCTCTTTGAGGGCAAGAACTGTGTTTATTAGTTAGTTCCTGTATCACTGACAGCACCTAACTCAAGCTTTGATGCATAATAGAGAATCAATAAATATTTGGATTGCCTCTCTGAGTTTAGGTCAACACCATTTCTCCAGTTCACTCTTAGCTCTTCAAAGATATTCATAAACTAATGTAAATAAACAACCTGCATCACTGCCTATTTTTGGACAAAATTCCCAATGCTACTATATTGAGAGAGCTCTCCCTAGTGTTTTTCAATTCTAAACAAACTGGCTTCCCCTCTGGTGATCATTTTGACTCTCATTGAGGGCTAAGGGATGGATTGGGTAAGTCTTTCAGTTCCTTGGGTCTGCCATTTTGTAACTTTCTTTAACTGCATTTGAGAAATACTTATACACTACTGGTAGGTGCTTAAATTAGTAGAGCTTTTCTGGAGGACAGTTTGGCTGATGTAACAAAAGCCATAAAAATGTGTATACCCTTTGAAATGATGTTCAAAAACATGTTAATCATAATTGCAAAAAAAAAGAGAAAATATCTTAAATTACCCATAATACAGAAATAGTGCATTTTAGTACAAGCTTAAAGTTGAAACTTACGCAGCCATCAAAAATACTATTTTCAAAGAATAATGACATGGTAAATGCTCACAATATGAAGTTTGGTGAAGAAGATGGTCCTGGAGTTTAAAGTCTGGAAGGGGAGTCAGATATTATACCAACAATTATAAATATAATAATTATTTAAAAATTAGGATTACAGTTTATATCTTAACACAGTGCATGACACATCGTAGGTGCTCAGTAAATGTTTCTTGAGTGAAAGAATAAATGGATGAATGCAAATAAACAAAGAGCGTATGAAAATAAGGCAAAATGGTATACTCTGGGTCATGAGACTGCAGGTGATTTTTATTTTTTAAAGTATTTTATGGATTTTTAACTTTGTTTTCTAATGAACTCTTACTCTCTCAAAAATATCTTACTGAACATACTACCTACAAGGGAAGGAGATGAGCCAATCCTATTGTGTGAAGGGAGAGAGAATATGAGTGAGAAATGTAAGAAATATCTGGGGGATCTGGGAGTATTTTTCAGATCAGAAGTTTTTTTCCATAGAACGACAAGAAGCAGCTGTTGAAATCCCTTCTTGGTGTTTTGCACATAACTTTAGAAACAAAGACAGCTTTTAATTGTTCAGTAAGTCTCAAAAGAAGGAAGTAAGAGGCAGATCACAAAAATGGGCTTCTTGTCCTTTGAGATCAGATCTCAAAGCATAAGTTGATTGTTTGGGCTTGGGCCATAGGGAGCCCTGCTCACATGGGAAGTCTTTGGCGTGTAAAACAGGCAAAGCCCTGGGGAAAATACTGTCACACCAAATCATTTTTGAAGTAGCTTTCATAATGAGACTTCAAGATATTTTATTTGCCTAAAAATAAAGTTTGGGGTGAGTTCACAATTTGTAATTGATGAGAGCCTTTGGCATATATTTGACGTCTTCATTTTGATCTCCTCTTTGATGTGACGTATCAATTGATTTTCTTTTCCCCGTCATTGTTCTTGGATTTGTACAACAGAGCCCTTTATTTTCAGAAAAGCAATTAGCATAAAATGTGACTGATGGTGTCCTAAACTATGTGTTCTATAAATGGTAAATGGTTGTAATTACTATAAGATGAAAGCCATATATTGGGTACATTCTTGTAATTATTATAAAGTAATGGCCTGGTCATGGTCTCAAATCAAATTAAGGAGGCATAAAATTCAATTTCATTTTCTCAAGATCTGTGTAAAAGTTGAGCATACACAAAATGTGGTTTTTAAATGTAACACACTGGCACGGAAGCAGTTTCTTCACAGACATTGTGAAATGACATATTTCTAGAATTTTCCATGCCATCTCAAGCCCCAGTGTGTGTTTTCTTATCACCATCATACTCTAAATCGAAAAAGTGCTAAAATCTGGTTTAGCAGATCTCTGATCCCACATTTTCATTTTCTCTATAATATGAAATGAAATAACAACACCTCAAATTAAAAGTGCAAGAAGGGAAATATTGTACTAGCAAGGCCATTCCTGTGACAAAAGAAACCAGTTTAACCCTTTCACACTTATGTACCATAGGTATATCTATACTACATGTCTATAATTCAAAAGTCAACATTAACCTACTAGAATGGCTATACTCAAACAGAAAGGCAATAACAAGTGTTGCTGGTGAAGATGTGCAGAAATTGGAACCCTTGTTCCCTGTTAATGGGAGTATAAATTGGTGCAGCCACTTTGAAATACAGTCTGGTCATCTGGTAGAGTTGCTTCTTCTATTACTCTAAAGTTGCAGGACACAAAATCACCACACAAAAATCAGTACTGTTTTTATACCCCAACAATGAAGTAGCAGACACAGATATCAAGAAAGCTAGCTCATTTACAATAGTCACCAAAAAATAAAATACTTAGGGATCAATTTAACCAAGGAGATGAAACATCTCTATGATGAGAACTACAAATCACTGCTGAAAGAAATTAAAGAGGGCACCCAAACATGGAAAGACATTCTATGCTCTTGGATTAGAAAAATTAACATTGTGAAAATGTCCATACTACCCAAAATGATCTACAGATTCAGTGCAATCCCCATCAAAATACCAATGACATTCTTCACAGAAACAGAAAAAACAATCTTAACATTTATATGGAGCAACAAAAGACCCCAAATGGCCAAAGAAATCCTGAGCAAACAAAATAAGGCCAGAGGCATTAGACTACCTGACTTCAAATTATACTACAAAGCTATAGTAACCAAAACAACATGGTACTGGCATAAAAACAGAAACACGGACTAATGCAATGGAGAAACTAGAAATCAGTCCACATTCTTACAGCCAACTGATCTTTGAAAAAGTCACCAAGAACATACATTGGGGAAAAGACTGCCTCTTCAATAAATGGTGCTAGGAAAACTGGATATCCATATGTAGAAGAATGAAAGTAGATCAGTATCCCTTGATATATACCAAAATCAATTCAAAATCCACTAAAGACTTAAATATAAGACCTGAAAGTATAAAAATCCTAGAAGAAACCATAGAGAAAACACTTCAGGAAATAGGACTGGGTAAAAACTTTATGAATATGACCTCCAAAGCACAGGCAACAAAAAGAAAAAAAAAAGGGATTACATCAAACTAAAAGACTTCTGCACAGCAAAACAATAAACAGAGCAAAAAGACAACCTACAGAATGGGAGAAAATATTTGCAAACTATGTATCTGACAAGGGATTAGTATCCAGAATATACAAGGAACTCAAACAACTTAACAGTAAAAAAACAGGTAACCTGATTAAAATATGAGCAAAGGTATTTTTCAAAGGACAGATGGCCAACAAACACATGAAAAAAATGCCCAACATCACTAAGCATTAGGGAAATGAAAATTAAAACCACATTGAGATATCACCACACCCCAGTTAGACTGGCTATTATCAAAAAGACTGAGAATAGCAAAAGCTGGCAAGGATGCAGAGAAAGAGGAATGTTTCTGCACTGTTGCTGGAAGTATAAATTAGTAAAACAATTATGGAAAACAGTATGGAGTTTTCTCAGACAAGTAAAGATAGAACTGCCACACGATCCAGCAATCCCTCTGCTGTGCATATACTCAAAGGAATGGAATTCATCATGTCGAAGGGAGACCTGCACTCCCATGTTTATTGCAAGTCTATTTACAATAGCCAAGATATGGAACCAACCTAAATATCTATCAGTGGACGACTGGATAAGGAAAACGTGGTATATATATACAGTGGAATACTACTCTGCCATAAAAATTAATGAAATACTGCCATTCACAACAACATTGATGAACTTAGAGAAAATTATGTTAAGTGAAATAAGCCAGACACAGAAAGAGAAATACTACATGTCCTCACTCATAAGTGGGAGCTAATAAATGAACAAATAAAAAAAGAAAGATGCAACAATCACAATAATTCATTGAATGTTCAAAAGGAGAGAACAGAACTGAGTCTACCAGAGGTGGGAAAGGGGAAGAATGGGGTTAATGAGAAATTGGTAAAGGGCCACAAAAAATGATTACATTGTTAATGTTGAATATTATAATTATCCTGATTTCAGCATCACGTATTGCACATGGGTATTGATATTCAACACTGAACCCCACAGATAGGTATAATCAATTATGTTTCAATTAAAAAAAAAAAAGAAATACAGTCTGACAGTTCCTCAAATAGTTAAACATCAAATTACCACACAACCTAGCAAATTCACTCCTAAGTTTATATATCCAAGAGAAATGAAAACACATGTTCACCCAAAAACCTGAACATGAATGTTTATAGCAGCATTATTCGTAATAGCTGAAAAGTGGAAACAACCAAAATATCTATCAATGGATAAATGGATAAACAAAATGTGGTATATATCCATCCAATGGTTATTCACCCATAGAAAAGAATGAAGGACTGACACTGATACAACATGGATGAACCTTGAAAGCACTTAGCTAAATGAAAAAAGACTACATATTGTATGATTCTATTTATATGAAATGTCCAATATAGGCAAATCCATGGAGCTAGAGAGCAGATTAGTGACTGCCAAGGGCCGGGGGAGGAGATGTGGAGTGTTGAAAACGTTCTGGAATTGGTGATGATGGTGGCATAATTCTGTGAATATACCAAAACCCACTGAATTGTATGCTTTAAAAGGGTGTATTATATGTTATATAAATTACATCTCAATAAAGATGACATTTTTAAAAATTCAATATTTAATGGACAAGTTGAAAATAAAGGTGATTATTCAAATAACAACTGTGTCAAAAAATTGAAAATTCATTAATTCCACAGCACAATATTCAAAAGGGGAAACATTGAGCATCTACTGTGTGCTAGATACTATTCTTGGTGCTGGGAATATAGAAACAAGCATAACAAAGTCCCTGCCCTCATGACCAGGACATTCTAATGACCCAGTTTACAAATTCTGGCAGACGGGGGTGACTTTAGGTTTGGAACTCCCAGAAGGAGGTTTTGGAGGTTGGGAGAAGAGCCCCTGAACCTCCTTGTTCATTTATAAAACAGTGTTATTTGCTCTTTTGTGTTCTCTACCCCATACATTTATTTTTAGTACTACTATGGGTCAAATGTATCCCCCAAAAGTTCCTGTGTTGGAAACTTGATCCCCACTTTAACAGTGTTATGAGGGTGAGACATCCAATTATGATACTTGAAAGGTGGGGCCTTTGAGAGGTGATTGGATCATGAGGACTGTGCCCTCATATGCATTAATGTATTCATGGAAGTTATCATGGGTGTGGACTGGTGGCTTTACAAGGAGCACATGAGAGAGCTCTTGCCATTCTTTGCCATGTGATACCCTGCATTGCTGTAGAGAGTCACCACTGGGAAGGCCCTCACCAGGTGTACCACCTGGACCGTGGACTTCCCAGCCTCTGAAACTGTAAGAAATAAATTTCATTTCTTTGTAAATTACCCAATTTCAGGTATTCTGTTATAAGCAACAGAAATGGACTAACATACATACCAAGTGCAAACAGTCGTACTTCTAGAAAAATAGCTCCTACAGACAGTGTCTCAACACTGCTATGAAGCTAAATCCCAGCTCCTCAGGCAAGAACGTCTTATCTGCTTGGGGAAAGCCATGGAAAAAGTCATGAAAGGCATGAACGATTGAAGTTGAGGTTGGTTTTAAGCACCTTCAGTGAGCTGATCAGCATGAGCCATAGGTATATGAGTCACCACAATTTATTTTACTTAAGCTTGTGTTACAGAACACTCTAGGACTACTCCTGTTTAAAAAGAGTTTCCCCTTCAAAGCACCATTTTCTTCATGGTCCTTCTCTGCTCCATGGACTACAGCAGTTACCACTGCTGACAGCGCTGAGCAGCCTGTTTCCTAAAGACTTCGCATCAGAGCCAGGAGCATCCTGTCCATCCAACCTTAGCTTTCACTCTTCCTCTAAATATACCCCTTTTCTTCTTCTCTAGTCCAGCTGGGCAGGACAGCCAGCTTTTCTCTACAGACACCATGCTAGTTCTTGTCTTTCTCAAGACAAAATGCCCTCACCTTTCTCTCCAGCTTACTTTCCAAGGCCCAGCATAAGTTTGATCTCTGCCAGGAAACTTTCCACAGCTCTCCAGGCCATACATGCCTCGGTCTGAGCCACACAACGACCTTAACTGAACAACAAGTTCCTTTAGGTCAGGGATCATATGGTTTGTCCCTCTTCCTTCAGTTCTGCTCACACAACAAAAAGTATGTAGAAGGTTCAGGGAAAGTCCTGATCCTGCAAACTTACACTACCCCAAACATATGAAAGCCACAGTAAGAATTTCCTTTTCTAAGTGAAATTACTAAAAAGATTTCTTTATGGAATATAATCCAAGATAATGGGAGCATAGTTTCCTCTTCTTTCCTAAGTAAACTAAGCTCGAATAATCCTGAGACCTCCACTGACTCACTATCTGCCAAGGTCACATCATTTCATTATTAAATGATGGGCTAAGTGGGCTCACATTCATGGTACCAAACTATGGAGCTTTAAACTGTTCTCATGCCATTTAACAGTTTAACTTTTCAATTTTGATAACTTTGAGGTTAGTTATGATAGAGATCATCTCTATTACCTTTCAGCTACTAAACTAAGTGAATTTTTCTCTCAGCTAACGTCTGCTTCAATGATCTCAGCCACAGTACAGGACTGATATTTAGCAGTCATTTTTGTTTGTCTTGGGTCCTAAAAGAAGTCCTGGGAACACGTTGCTGCCCCAAACTTTCATATACTCACATGTAGATGCCGGTTACATATGGATGGTCTGTCAGACTAACCCCTAAATTATTTAAATGTAAAAGCATACATGGTATGCTTCCTAGATATTCTATATGCCTGAAGTTGTTAATCTCATCAACATGAATACTATACATTTTGACAAAAATAAACTATGAAAGAAAAACTTCTTCAGGTGTGTTTAAAAATCATGGGGTAGGTGACAAATCAGATAATGCATTACCGTATTATTGGAGGAAAGAGAGTGAAGGCAAAGTAGATTGAGAACATTTTGAAAGAAAGATGAGAGAGGTACAACATAGTTGAAAAAAGAACTGTAGCAAGACACACAGCTGAAAAGAGAACTGTCTGAAGAATATGGATTTTAGCCCCAGGAGTTCATCTAAAGGACTAAGGAAGTATATTAATGTGAAGAACAAGATGATTACTTTCAAAGACAAATTTGCAGCATCTACATCTTCTGATCTCTAAAACGCAGGCCAAGAAGAGAAAGAAAACATATCTGCAGAGCCCATCCTGTGACATGAGTGATCTGATGTCTAGTGCATGTCGCTGCAGTAGGAATCTGTGCTCTCTATTTCAACTTGGTTTTACCCTCTCTGTTTGTAAAAGCAGGGAGGAAGGAAGTTACAGCCTGGTCCTTCTCCCTCCAACCCATCCCACACACTATAGTCAGAGTTACTACCCTAACACCCCTTGCATCCTGACTCTTTTGCTGGGAAATCTACTGGCTCCCACCCATTAGTCTGGCACTGCGGCACTCAATCTACCTTAGCCTAATTTTCCACTATGTGCACCCTCCTCCATGCACGCGAGGCAGTCTAGGCACCAGGCCTTCCAACAAAACCACCAAATTGCATTGCAGTCCCAGAACCACAGCTCGTACAGTTTTCAACACTTGAAATAAACCTCTCAGCTTATCAAAATCCCACCCCATCTTTGTAAGGTTCAGTTTGTCTCTGATCACTCCAGCCTATTCACTCCAGTGAATTCCCCTCCCTCTTACTTCCTCCTTTGACAGTCACATACTAATTTGCATGACAGATCACTTTTTTACACCAGTGGTTTTCAATAGCAGGCAATTTTGCATCACAGGGGAAACTGAAAGCCGTGGAAATGTCTAGAGATATGTTTCGTTGTCACAACTGAGGGGTGGGGGGTGGGGGTTCATGCTAGCTACTGGCATTTACTGGGCTGGGGCCAGGGATGCTGCTAAATGTCCTACAATGCACAGGGCAGCCCCCCCACTTCAAAGAATTATCCAGCCCAAGATGTCAGTAGTGCTGGTGTTGGGAAACTCTGATTTACACATAAGTATTGTCTCTTCAACTGGACTGGAAGCTCTCTGAGCAGGTACATTGTCATTCACTGTGTCTAGTGCAATGATGAGTACCTATGACAGCATTCTTCGATAAATGTGTCGATTACATGTCACCCTCTATCTGGCTGAGTGAAGTGAAAAAAAATTAAGTTAAAATGATGAGTTTGGCTTTATCCTACTTTTATCTAATGGAGTTTTAATATCGCTTTTAAAGAATGTCACTTTAGGCTGATGTTCAACGTCCTTTCTTTTTAAGCCCTTTATGAGATGGATGGCTCTTAGTAAGGAAATGATGAAAATGAGTAGTTAAGAAACGTGTTTAAAATTGTCGATTATGATGGAACTAGAGAGAAGGGAAGTCTCGATCTTTCATTTTTCACTCAGTTGTGTCTAAGCAGAATATAGACAGTTAATTCACCCATTCAACAGACTTTAAGTGAATTCCGATTGTGTAGCTGACACTGTGCTAGGCTCAGTCCTCAAGTTTTGGTGGATGTATTTATTGCTGGAAGCTGTGTCATATCAGAATCACATCAGTGTCACAGTATACTTTTTGCCATGGAAGCAATGCTGTCTAATCTTGACCACAGATTAGACTCCAAGCATGTCACACATATGGCTTTGCATGTAACATGAAGGCAATCGTAACCAAATTGTAGTATAGCTTCTATAATAAATCAACATAGAAAATTGTTCTCTAAGTTCCTTGAACAATGGTTTCTGGGTGTAATGATGTAGGTATTCAACATGCAAAATATGACTCCACTGAATTATAAATTCAACTCAAACTTAATATAGTAGTTAAAAACGTCTATCAAATACTGGATTGAATAATAAATGGATTTGCCTTCTGCTAATTGGGGAGGACTTGAAGGGTGGTGCATGAAGCTGAATTTAAAGCCCTAAATCTTTTTAAAAGGTTGTCTTAAAGAAATTGGAATCGGCCTTTTCTTTTTCTCCAGGGCCTTCCTGACACTCGGCCGCCAACTATCAGAACATTTCACACTTCCAGAAAAGCTATAGAAATATTTAGCTTATCATAAGCACTACTTTTTCTCAAAAGGTGCTTCAAAATATTTTTCAAAACTTTGTAAAAACAGCACTCTGGAATGGAGAGAGAAAAGCAGGAAGAATGGCTGTGAGTGTGTAATTAGGCAGTGGCCACCTAGCTGAGCAGCACAGGGTAAAGCAAAGGGGTGCCCAAAGTGCCAGCAGGGAAAGGAGGACTGGACCAAGTCAAAGGGAGAAGAGGTGGGAGCTCAGGCGGGGATAAGTACTGTGTGTGTTTGGGCAGTGACTGTGATTCAGCACCAGTTCAATCCATTCTAAAAACAAGAGATTCCATCCTTTAAAACCTGTTTCATACCTCACTGATAGTACTTTATACATCCTTTCCCCAAACCTGCGAGGACCATCTAGTAAATGAAGCTGCCCTGGAGTAGGTTAAATGTGCAGGCTGCGTCCTAGCATTTAAGAAAATTGTTAGAAAGAATTAGTGAAAATTCATAATTTGCACTAGATACAAATTATCACATTTCAAGTAAAATGCCTGCAAGAGTACAGTAAAATTGTCGGATGCTGATATCTTAGAAGATGGTCTTAAATTGGATCAAACCCTCTATAGTTTCTTCAAAAGCTCATTAAGATCTGAGCTGCAAATAAACTTGAAAGAAAAGAATGCAAAGCTTCTTCTAATTAATGGAGGCCAATGCAATATTTGCAGAAGTTGATTTGGAGAAGTTTCATTTAGGATTGTTTCAGCAAGCCCTGTGATCTTGTCCCTGTGCATCTCCCCCTGCCACATCCAGCACACACAATAATGATGACATTAACTGACATTTCTTGAGCCTTTACCATGTGCCTGGTCTGTGCTAAGTATTTTACGTGCATAAATTCCCTTATTCCTCCCAATAACCCTATATGGTTGATACTTTTACTATCTCCAGTTTACAGATGAGGAAACAGAGGCTCAGAGAGGTAATGGGTAGCCCAAAGTCACACAGCTAGCAAGTGGCAGAGTCACAATTCCAATCCAAGCAGTCTGACTCCAGAGTCCATGGCTCCAGCTCCACTCCCTGTCAGTCACTCACTTTCACTTGTATGCCTTCCCCAGGAGGTCCCTCACATCTGTCAGCTGCAGTTCTTATGGAAGTGGATGAAGCTGCCCGTACAGGGAAAGCACCTGGAACCACCATGCACGTGCAAGGTCAGCTACATGCAGTCCCTGCTGAGCCCACCCTCGGTTTGCACAGGAGCCAAGCTTCACTGACCTTGTTCAGTCTCCACACAGCCAGCCCTTCTCTCATCAAGAGCTCTTATGCCTGGCTGCCATCTCCCTCCCTGCCCTTCCTTTGGTTCCCTAAGAAGTGTGACCTTTTCATAATCCAAATAATTTCTGGACCCACACTCTCCCTTTAATATAAAACTGCCCTCCTGTTTCCCTTCATCCTAGCTGAAAATAGTGTTTCTGATATCAACACATATAACCACCATTTATAGAGTACTTACCAAGTGCCAGGCACCATGCCAGGTACTTTGCATGCATCCCATCATCGAGACCTCATAACCATTCCACAAGGTAGGCATTAGTATTTTTCCTATTTTACAGGTGAGGACATTGAGACTTAGCTAGATTCCTTGATTTGCTCAAGGTAAGACAGCAAAAAAGTGCCACGGGCAGAATTAGGGCCTCGAGCTGTGGTGCACTGACAAGTCATGTCACTTGCTGAGCCTCAGTGTCCTTATCTGCAACATGAGGGAAATAAGAGTTCCTACCTAATGGGGTTGTGAGGATGAAATAAGGTAACACAGGCAAAGGCTTAGCAGAGGGTCTGCACAGAGGGAGCCCTCAATAATAAATATTGTCCTGTCCCTGTTGATGAGTAGGCTTCATGGGGTGAGCTGTGACTCCAAGCTGCCAGCCTCAAGATGACTGGAGCACTGAATAAAAATTCAGGCTAACTAGCTGAAGCTGAGCCTTGAGCTGCTCTCTCAGGAGGAGAGGCTCAGGTGGCTCTGGGTTTCATTTCTGCACCAAGGTGTTGTTATTCACCTCCTACCTGCAGTGCAGCCTATCACGGCACCACCTAGGAGAAATGGCACACAGTGGCACATGCTATTGTGGGCAGTTGCTAAACCCCTTTGCCAGCACACTGGATGTATATGTGCTCTAAACCATAGCTAGCTGTCTGGTTTCTCACGGCAACTGTTTTATTTTATTTATTTATTTTTCAACAGCATGGGCTTCATTTTATTTTATTTTTTTTTTATTAAACAATAAGCATTTATTTTCTCAGAGAATCTGTTGGACAGAAATTCAGAAGAGGCTTATCTGGGTGGTGCTGGTTCTCGTCTCAGACACTGTTTTACCACAAACTAGAAAGGGTGGGATCATTTTCGTGCTGGGCCAGTGATGAGTCCAAGTTCCTTCCAAGACATTAAGACTTCCAAGACATTAAGAGTGGTCTTAAAATGAAAAGATATAGAGAATAATCCAAACTGTTTAAAAGATTAAACAGCTACATAGAAATAGAATAACTTCATACGTGCTGAGTGTAATAGTCAAGGTATTTACAAAGGCTCCAAGTAAAGACAAGAAGTGACTCATCCTCCCCTGTAGAAAATCAGAGAAAGCTTCATAGAAGAAAAGACAGTTGAGCTGGGTCTTCAATGATGAGCTGAAGGGAGGCAGAGGTGAGGGGAGGGGAATGGCTTTTTAGGCAAAGAAGCAAAACCATAAAAAACGCAGAGGTGTGTGAGGGAGAAAGGTATTCTTAAGAATAGTGACAGTAGGAAGAGTTCAAGGGAGAGGGGTGGCTTACAGGTGAGCAAAGGTCAGATGAAGAAGAGCCGTGTGTGCCATGCCAAGGCGCAGCATTCATCCTGTGCTTCCAAAGCTGTTTTTGCAGAAGCTTGTGAACAGGCCTTATGCTGAAAAATATGAATGTGGGGAGGAGGGGGGGTTTTATGATGAAATCCATTTGGGATGCTGAAATATACAAAGGTAAACATTTTTAACTGAAGGATGTCTCAGGACATTTAATATGCAATTTGGATCTCCACGAGGAGAAAGATATAGTACAGAATGCAGGGTTTCCCCAAACTACTTGACTACAGTCCCATTTTTCACAGAGCATCCTGTAAAACTAGAGTGCAATGGAATGTACTTGGGGAAACATGGGTGCAGAGAGGCATTAAACAGTTGAAATAGGACCTTGAAAGATCTCTCTGTCAGCAGCATGGAAAACATACTAATGTGGCAAAGAAGGATCAGAGAGAAATATTAGGAAGTTCTTGAAAAAATCTAAATAAGAAATGCTCAAGTAAAGAAAAGTCTTGGACAAGGAGAGGAGAGGGGTCATCTTTGAGAAATATTCACAAAGTAGAATGCATGGAACTTGAGGGTCTGATTTAGCTGAGTGGGTGAGGGAAAATATGCCCAAGTTCCTGGCTTGGTAGATCACGTGGAGGACAATACTGCTGATTAAGCACGATACGGAATACAGAGAAAAGTGTGTGGTTGGGTGAGGTGGTGGTTAGGGGAAATGCTGCATTCCTCCTGGGTGTGTGGAGTTTGAGGTGTCTGTGGGATATCCTAAATGAATAAGTGTAGTAAGAAGTTGGATGGATGGGTCCAAGGCTCAGGAGAGAGGTCAGGGCTGCAGAGGCAGATTTGGGAATTGCCAGGGTATAGATGGCACATCTATGGGAATGGATGAGATTGACCAATTCAGGAGAGAGAAAGGTCAGCATTAGTGCTAAACGATGTGAAGACAGGTTGGATAATGACTGATTAGGGTTGGGTTTGACAATTTGATCATCAGTGACCTCGGGAGAGAGTTTCATTGAAGATGTTGGGATTGAAGCCAGATTCCAGGGGACCAAAGAAGACTGGAAGGTGATACCATGGAAAGGGAAAATCTAGTCAACATTTAGGAAAAAAATAATAATCCAAAGAAACAGAAGATGTTTATCCTGAAAAGAAGACACGAGGCAGAGGATCATGACAGGTGATGTATGAGAGCTACTTTGTGTTTCCCCAGAGGGGAATGATTTCAATTACATGTCACATTGACCCAGGTTCTTGCTGAGTTTGTGTGACCTTGGGTAAATGATGTCAATGATCTGAGCTTCAGTTTCCAAATCCACAAAATGAGAATAGTAATCATAGGTACCTCATGGGGTACTGTAAGGATTAAATTATTTACTATAGTGACATATGCGTGAATGTACTTACCCCAATGCTGGGCACATAGTAGGTGCTCCAGAAGTGCACAATCTCATTTCCTTAATCACAGAAATAATGAGATGATGCTGGTAGTGTTTTGCAAACTCAAAATTTTGACATGTGTGTGATGGGTGGGAAGCGTGTCTATAAATTTCTCAATATTTTCTGTCAGGAACCTGAAATCTGCACAGACACATGCTGTCTCTTCTCTTCCAAATCCCAAACCTTGTTTGCTAAAGTGGTTCACTGAACTTTCCCCTTCATCTCTGCTCCCAGAACCCCAAACCAGGTCCTGGGGTCCGTGGCAGAACAAAATTCCTTGACAATAGCTTTCTGTCACCCAGGTGCACATTTGGGCCACCTGAGGAAATTCCCAGGGAGACACTGAGCCAGGGAATTTCCGGCCCCGATAGCTCTGCCTTTGGAAATCCTCTCCAGGAAGGCTGGCCCAGGAGCACAGAGGCCCATATTATTGGGAAGGTTCTTGGGAATGAAGTCTTGAATGGAAGATGAGGGCTACTTTGTTCGAGGCCGCCTAAAAGTCTCTCCCCAGATTTCTTCACACTGGAAGAGTCACAGCGTGACCAAGGCAAGTAATTCCTTTGAAGGCATATGGAAGGCAAGGATTGCCAAGCATGGCCTCCTGGAAAGTTAGCAATATTAGCTGGAAGCAGAGGCAGGAAAGGGAGGCAACCCAAACCACCTACCTAAGGTGTTGGAGGAATTGGGAACAAGCATTCAGAGTACTGAGGCCACCTTACACACTTCTCACTATTGTCACAATGAAGAATGTGACTCTACGCCTAAGTTGCAAGAGGATGAGTGAGTAGAGCAGAAAAAATGTCCCTAAAATTCAATGAGACACTTAAAGTCAGTAGTTCACCTGTGCTGCACATTTGAATCACCTGGGAAGCCTTTAAAATTACCAATGCCCAGGGCTGAGCCCGTGGCGCACTCGGTAGCGTGCTGCGCTAGCAGCGCGGCGACGCTCCCGCCGCGGGTTCAGATCCTATATAGGACTGACCGGTGCACTCCCTGGCTGAGCGCCGGTCACGGAAAAAAAAAAAAAATTACCAATGCCCACACTTCCACTCGAGACTAAATGAGTCAGAATCTAAGGAGATGGCCTGAGCCTCAGTGTTTGAAAAGCTCCCCAGGTGATTGGAATTGCAGCCAGGGTTGAGAACACTGATCTAACTCCTTTAAAGCACTCCAGCACGGTGCCTGGCGCACAATGGGTGTGGGATAAGTGACAGTCCCCGTTCTCCTTTCCCTCAGCAGATACCAATCACACCACTGAGGGAAACCGCATTTGGTCGGGCTGGCATCACATCAAAAAACAATCCCACAGACCATCAAACAAGGTCCTCAAGAAATGACCAGATGGTATTTGAAATCTTTACATAATAGACTCAACCACCCACCAGGCGCCAGACATCCCCTTGGGAAAGCTCTCTCGAATCTGTCCTTTTCCATCCCACTCCACCGCCTTCTTGGTTCAATTCAGGAAAGTGAACATCCTTGTCCACATCTCTGGACCTCTGAGTCACTCCTGATTGCAGGCCCCAACTGCTAATATATTTGTTAGCTCTCTCTAGCCTTTCAATATTTGATATAAACCTTCTCATTCAGTTACATTTTTCAATTTAAAAGCTGCATGTGAGTCTTCTCAACTTAATTGAGGCAGAGGATGATTAAATGTTCTATTAAAGTCAAGTGCTACCATGTAGCTTTCCACATAAGTCCCAGAGAGCCATCCTACGGCAACTCCATTACACAAGACGTCAGGCTGATGCTGAGGCCCAAGTGTGGCCCTTGGAAGTGTTCGGAAGACAGAAGTGTGGAGAGCTGAAGCATGAAATTGCTTTGATATGATGAAGCAAAGGTACATTTTTCTTTCCAATCAAATCTCTGAAAATCCCGACAGCAGGTTTACTCACCGCCCTTGAAATCTAATCTCTAGCATTGTTTTTCATACCTTGGTCTCCTGTTCAGCATGTCACCTTATAATGCAGCCCATTTGCCTAGAGATCACTCACATAGGGACACGATAACATCACTGGACACTTGGAGGATGGCTCCTAACATGACTGCTGAATTGAAATGAAGCACAAAAATACCTTCTGCCAGCTCTAAAACACTCACTGTTCAAGTGGCAATGCCATGACGGAAGGCAAACTTGCTGCAGCCCAGCCCCAGAGGTAGGCTGGGTTCACCCCCTCCCAGAGGTAAAAACCATTCAATAAAAGTGGAGACAGGGAGACTGAAGAGTTGGTTTTCATCCTTGCAGTTACTGTAGGATTATAGTGTTATTACCTCCAGCTTTGGGAGCACTATAGAATTCTGTAGCATGAAAGAAAGGGCACTGCACTGAAAGTCAGCTGACTTCTTGGATCTGCTGCTAGCCAACTGTATGATTTTTGAAAGATACAGACTAGTGATTATACCCAAGGTCGACAGCACCACTTATGAACTGTGTGACCAGAGGCAAATTATTTAACTGTGCTTCAATTCCCTTATCTGCAAATGGGAATCATGATAGTTTCTACCTCATAGGGTTGTTCTGAGGATTAAATGAGCTAATATATAGTGAACACTTAGAATAGTGACTGGCACATGGACATTGCTTTGTAAGTTTTAGCTATCAGTACACTATCTTTTAGCTTTAAAATGAAGGTTGGACTCAATGATCCCTAGATCCCCTTCCAGCTCAGTGACTACGTTCTGTTTACTTGACATCTCGAACCTCTGTCTGATGTTAAAGTTGAATCAGCAGCTTGTACTAGAAATGCCCAGGGCTAGCCTGCTTGCTTTTTCAGTAAAATACCGAATATGTAGCATAATTGGGGAATGAGTCATTCTGGTTAACCAAGTTTTCTAAATTTCAAAGGTTATTTCTGGTAATGGGTATGCCCCCAATATGAATCTGGCCCTCACATCATGGGCAGAAGGGGGGACAATGAGCTTTGCATCTCATGAATATTCTTAATAAATAAGTAACAATTTTAAAAAAAGGTTTAGCACTTTAAATTTTCTCAGGAATAATTCAGCTGTCCCCCACCCAGCCCTAAGTTGCTAGTTCTCCCTACTATTTTGCCATCCTCGATGCTGCATTTTTAATCCTTGCCATCCTCTTCTTTCTCTCTGCTTACTGTATTTTATTTTTATTACTTTCTTATTCCCTTTGTCCTCCCTTCTTCGATTCACATATTGCCTCTACCTGGGCCTTCTCCCCAGCCTCACCCTTCTTAGCTTCTACTCACCTTCAAGTCTCAAATTAAACGTGACATCTCAGTCTGGATCAGAAGCCCCTGATATATGCTCTCAAAGCACTTGATTCTCCTCCTTTTATAGCACTTAATCACTATTGAAATGACATACTCAAAAGTATTTTTGAATGAATGGGTGATATGTATTCATCTATCCATTCATTCATTCATCCCTTCTGCCATTCAGGCATTTCTCTCTTTTTGGTCATGAAACTAACTGTAGAGTAACTGGAATAATCCTTGAAGTCTCAGTATTTGTCTCTTTTCCATGATGTTTAAAGAAGAACAATTCTTTGCAATCAAAAGTGAACTAAGAAAATAGGTACATATCTCTAAAAGCAATACTGTTCCGTGTACTGAGGGTATTAAAAGGGTGCCTGGCAATGGTTGAACATTAAAATGTATATCGAATTTTTAAAATTTTTGTTTAAATATTTTTTTGAAAACCATCTCCAAAAAAAAAAAATCTTATGGTAAAATATGTTCGCATTCAAAGACAGGATGGTAGAATGGTGATGATCACTTCTAATTTTATAGTATTTTTGGTAATATATTCAAGGAAACACTCTAGGAAAAATGTTGGAAGGAGCTCATGGTCTGTTTTGACAAAACCTTTATTTTTTACCAACATTTTCAATACTTGGTACCAAAGTTAATCTTTAACCATGGAATAAATATTTTTTTTAGTTGAATTAAAGACACACTTGCTTTCCAGTATGGGCCTCCAGCACCCCTTCATAATTATAATTGCAATCTTATCTTTCTAGATATATGTGCTTATTGATGAGGTTTTAACAAAAGGGATTTATGTTCATCAAGGATGGTTAGAAATCACCATCCCATTTATAAAAAGACTATTTTATTTTTCAGGTGTCAAAATAATGTTTCCTTACTTTGGACTACTTCCATGTAAAGTCAACAATTGGAAGTAGTTTGGGGAGTGAACAAGGGAGAAAGTTTTTTCCTCCTTTCTTTAAATAAACAGAAAGAGGACATAGTGACTGAAGTGTATAGCTCAATGTTTTAGGTTTGTCATGTGAAGCCAGGGTTTAAAAAATCTACTCCTTTTTCTCTTGAAAGTTACAATTTCCTACATGAAACACAAAACATTATTTTGTAGAAGCTGCTTTCCTTAATAGAATGATTGTGTTCTAGTGGAAGAAAAATACTCTGGCTATTTCGATCTTACATGGGAGTAACCTGATCTAGGTTACTCTGATCCCAGGCCCTGGGAAAACATAAGAATGGAAATAATTGGGTGCCGATCGTCAGATTAGAGCACCTACCTAAACGGAGGTGGGGTGGTTATGTTTAGGTACAACTTGAAACCAAAAAGTTCTTGTTTCTCGTCTTCTGCCATGGCATCAGTTCCCTTCCAGGGAGTTCTTTGTTCTGGGTAACAGAACTAACACCAGAGAACAGCAAGTTGGGCTGGGAGGAAACTGAAGGTCCTAAGATCTGAGAACAGATAAGTGTTAGGAGCCAAAATATGGATCTATTTATCTAACTCAGGCTTATGAACTGGAAGTTCACATCAAATCATCTGGGAAAAACTTTTTTATATATAAACATTTTATTAAGATATAATTCATATGTCATACAATTCACACATTTAAAGGGCACAATTCAAGGTTTTTAGTATATTCAGAGTTGTGCAGCCATTACCACAATCAGTTGAAGAATATTTTCAACACTCCAGAAAGAAACTCCGTATCTTTTAGCTATCATCTTGCTATCTCCTCTTTCCCCCAGCCCCTGGCAACCACCAACTTGCTTTGTTTTTATGGATTTTCCTTTTCTGATATTTCATATAAATGGAATCATACGATTTGTGGCTTTTTGTGTTCGGCTTCTCTCATTTAGTGTAATGTCTTCAAGGTTCATCCATGCTGTACCAGGTATCAATACTTCATTCCTGTTTATGGATGAATAATATGCCATTGTATGGATATACCATATGTTGTTAACCCATTCATCAGCTGATGGACATTTTGGTTGTTTCCACCTTTTGGCTGACATATGTTTTTAAGGTATACATGCTAAGTTATCAATTAGGACTCAAAATCAGGTCCCCAGCAACTCCAGGAGAATCCCTGTGAACATCTCCTGGAGACAGGTTGGAAATCTCCAAATCAACTGGTTTTTACATACAAGCCCTTTTGCTAGATGCTGGGCTTACAGCCGAGAATGGGACATGGCCCTTTCCTTCGGACAGAAAGAGCACTGAAAAAGAGACATTGAGAGTGTTTCCTTCTTCTTCTTTTTTTTTGAACTGATGCATAATTGATGGTTTCCATCTTCCTCCTTTATCTTGGTTGGCCTGCTAGGGAACCGATCAGAAGTTTAGATTTGCTGGGAGAAGGTATCAGCCTAAATATTTATATAGGAACATTTGGCTTGACCTCTCTGCCTGGACTTCTTACATTCTATGATATATGAATGGTGTACCCTAAGCATGGCGCACAGATATCAAATCAAGTATAATTAGTTGTGACGAAAATGTTTGATATTTTATAATTAAATGTTTTTCAGGGCAAGAAATCAAAGTAGCTCTGCTCCCGATAATGTACAAAGGAAGAAGCCTAAGAGAAAGCTAACCAAGAGCCATCTACATCTGACTTCGTTCATGTGAAGTTCTTCCTTTTGGAATTTCAACTACTTAATTATAATCCTGGAATCGTGTTTGATTTATTTTTGACAAGACCATATGTGCTCGTTTTGCCAGACTCTAGTAAAATAGATATTCTATGCCATGTTTCAACACTCTGCCATTTGTAAAATTAGCAATTTCAGGGAAGCAAAAGGCTACTTGCCGTTTTGCTGGATCAGCACCTCATTTGGTCTGCTTGCATATGCTGGGAGGAGAATTAAAGAACGTACAATTGTGTCTCTAGATAAATAAATTTGAATGCAAAATAGATGCAAAGCTGTGTCTTGAGAGACAGGGCTCATTTAAATCTCAAACTAGTTCCCATATCAAAAATGTAGCACTTGGGCTTAGATGAAGCCTTCCTTCTGCTCTGAAAACGTGCTTTAAGGACGAGGAAGCTTGTCCAGCAAGGCGGGGAGGATGGCAGCAATTTTCTCGCATCTAAAGGATAATGTCACTTATGTGACCACCTTTTCTTAAATTTCTCATAATCATTTAGGTTATGTGGCACTTTAGACTTTTGAACTACCTTCACATATATATCCTCATTTAACCTTTACACTGATCCAGCAATGCCTAACGGGAAAGGATTATGCTAGTCACTGTACAGATGCAGAAGTTGCAGTTAATTGACTTTCTCACAGTCACATGCCTCATAGATGGTAAAGCTGGCTTTAATGTCAGATCTTCTGATAACTCGAGAGCCTTTCCACTGTCCCAATGTGTTAAGGGCCATTTTAGGATTGGCACCCTGTCTGGTGTGCATCTTTGTCCTAAAAGCACACTTCCAGATTGTAGTCTCAGTTTGGTATTTCCTAAAAACCTAAAGGTGGTGGAATTCATAGGGGGGCAAAGGGAAAGGCAGTTAGACTGGGAGAAAGAGAAATCTGTCCTTAGCTTTTTCCCCTCTCCTCCCTAGTTGGAACCACTCCTTTCTTCTACTTCACTGAGATCAGGAGGGAAGGGGAGGGTGCTGATGCCTTTGTGGGGGTGTTTCAAAGCCACCCCTTACAGTCTTCTTATCCCTCTCCGACTGCACTGATGGTGGCTGAAGTAACGTAGACTGATCTTACCTCCCTGTAAGAGACTCGCATGCTCCTGCTCCCAGAGCTACTGAGGCAGATCTGATTGGCTGCACAGGAGCCACAGCTGACATTCTGTCAAATTTACAAGTGCCATTCTTTGCTGAACTTCTAACTAGCATAGAGAGCAAGGGCCTTGAAGTCAGAGAGATCTTTAATCCAGGCTCAGCTCTGTGACTTCCTAGCTGTGTGACCTGTATCAACATAAGGCCTGAGTCTCAGTTTTCTCATCTGTAACATGGGGATAATATCCTCCACCTCACAGGATCCATGTGAGGATGATAGGAGATAATGAGTAAAACTTTTTGCATGGTGCCTGGCATGTAGCACGTACTGACCATTGGCAGATGTTATTTTAAATACATTCTCGAAGCTTAATAATGTTTATTGAACATGTTCAGGGAAGAGGGAGGGAGCCAAAGGATGTTTGGGGTCAAGCGTGAGGCACGGTTCAGAGAATCCTCTCCAAGTTTCCCCTCAGCTAGGCAGATACTGCCTGCCTATGGATCTGCAAATCACATCTAACTTGTTTCTGTTCTCCTTATGAAAGCTCGTTAACTAAAAATATTTCCCATCCCACCTACTGAATTCCTCCTGTCACCTGGATACCATTTTCTCCTTTTTAATTCTTGCTCCCCTTGATGGTATCATGATGGGGGTCTAGTCAAGAATTTATGCTAAGTACCTACCATATGTTTTCAATAAAAAGGGAATGGCTGTGCCCTTATTGCGTTGAAAGTGGCAATCACACATGGACTGGTAAATTTAATGGGAGTGTTTTCTAAGGAACTTTCATTTATACTTCCAGTGCCCATCACATAAAATGCAATGCTCAGGTTTGAACAGCAGTGTGGCTTTGACATAAACAAAGGTCCATTCATGAAATAGGCCTTAACTGAGACATCTTCGGAGGCATCCAACCAGATGGTCGCTATTAAAGTCAATAGGCTTTCCTGGCAAGTGGAGCCCTGGGCTCTGACAACTGCTTCAACCATTCCCCCCACGTTGGGCTATAGATGCAGGTCTAACCCACAGAGCAAAGGCAACAGAGCTGTTAAGGTCCCTGAAAGGGACAAGAAATGCAAAAATTCTTTAGAACAAATTACACTCTATTTTGTCAATAGGGACGTGAAGTGCTGCCATACTTCCTTCTTTTTTTTTTTTTTTTCAGCCTCTTTTAAAGAACTGTGGGCTGAATGTAAACCCAAAGTGCTAAAATCACAGAAAGGAAAGGAAAATTTAGGGCAGAGATGGAGGAGTGGATACGTAAATACACTACATTATGTTCTTTGAGCCAGAAAACTTCGGTACTCCCTGGTGAGCCTGCTTGTCCTTAGCAAGTGAATTTTTGGAAGGAAAACACACCCAGACTGAAGAAGGGTATTGGGCTTAATTCAAAGGAATATAAGTAACTCCAATTCCAAGAGGTCCATGGCCCACCTATGCTAAAAAGACACAAAGATTCAATTAACCTGTCACATCCTTTCTCCTTCATTGCAGTGGGTACTTGGCAGATGGAGAAAACTATGTAAATGGTGAAAAAAAGCATGCTAAGCTCAAAGCAAAGTAATAGGAATGGAAGCCATAATATCAATCCCCTTATATTTTCCAAGTCAGATGAAAGCTGAAGGCTTCAGACTGCCTAACTGCAGACTGATTACCTTACCACCCTGTAAAAAGTGCTTGCCAAGAACACCATCACAATTGGAGTTCTGGGCTCTTTCCCTTGTCTAAACTTGACAAGGAGAATGGAATTCCATTTAAAACCTGTGTATAAGTATAGCTGTCACTTTGAGACACTGAGTGAAAATAGGGGTTTGAGCCCAGTTCTTTCCCTTTAGCGATGGCGGTAGAGTATGTATACTAGTGTGTGTGCACAGGTGAATATGCATAATCTATACACGTGCGTGCATTAGGAGAAGAGGGGATGGGGAGGAAGAGGCAAGTTCTCATTTGTTCCTTTGAAAGATCCCAGGATTGAATTCTAGAAAGGCCCAGAAAGGGAAGGTAAGAAAGTTTGGAGAAGTGGGCGGGTGGGGGGGGGCAGTCCTATTCACAAGGGGAGGGCTACTTTTCCTTTCAGTATGCCCCGTTACCCCCCCACCCCTGATGCTAGGTGCTTCCAGGAGGCACTGCCTGGGCACGTGCCAGGGAGGAAGCAAAAGGGGTGCCTAATGCATACTGCAGTTTGGAACCTCAGATGATGCAGCATTATCATAGAAATCCAGGATTTTAGCGATTTGAAAAGAATGTAGAGATTGAGATCGAGATTCTATTGACCAGGAAACAGAGGTCCAGAGAGGAACAGGGACCTTCTGGGGCTTCTCAGCAGAATAGCGAGTGTGGACCCCTGTCTTCCTGTTCACAAAGTCATTGCTTATTCCATTATGACATGCCACTTCTTTGTGGTTAATGATTTTTAGCATTTTGCTTTTCTTTATATTTTTGAAGGTGCAGTTGTTTGTGTACTACTGGTTCAGGCTTCACAGCACACTGATGTATTCCAGTATTGTCCTACCCATGCTAATTTATAAGAAAGTATCCCCTGAAGCATGTCAAAACATGTAGTTAGTTTAAAGGGAAAAAAGTTTCAGTAAACCTCTACAGAATCCATATTTTGAGTTAGCATAATAAAATTAATTCTATTAAAATAAAATTGTCTAAAAGACAAGTGTTTGACTTTAGGCTGATCTTAAGTCCAACATGCACAAGCCTCCAAATCTTCCAATAGAGCTGCCACCATCCAGCTTCGATGTCCCAAGCACCCACACTTCCAAAGGACTCAGGGGACAGAGTTGCATACCTTCATCCTAGCACTTACCAAGGGTTTTATAATTATCTGTTTACTTCTTTTCTGCCCTAGCTGACTGAGATCTCCTCAAGGGCAAGAATTCCCACATCTCTGTCTCCCCAGAGCCTAACAAGGGGCCTGACTGAGAATAAGTGCTCAGTAAATGTTTGTAAAATAAATTATTAGAACAGCCTCATTACACTTTACAAAATTCTTACAAGCCTACTCCCCCAGGCACTGGATTTTGAGCAATGTATGTCCTCGACCCTAACAATCTTTTAACTCTTTCGAGTGGCCTATCAGAAAAACAAGGTACCATCTTGGTTCTCTCCTATGAATGGTGGACTCGAGCCAAGGGAAGAATCCTTAAGAGGAAGATCAGCAACATTAACACGAGGTGACTTTCCTGGCCTTGGAAGTCCTTTCAGAGAAACTGGTGCTTAGAATTTGGGATAATTACAACGTTCCTGGAAGTGCTTATCTGACTGAAAACATCTCTAATAAGTCACTAATTAGATAGGTGAGGTGCTACAGAGTAGGACAGCGTCGTCCCATGTAAGCCCCTAAATATGGAAACCTGGATCACTTTATTGCATATGAGACAATTTCAGTGTCAATTTCCCCATAAAACATCGTGCCCTCTTTCACCTGTGAGCTGTTGAATCTGCTTCTGCCACTGACTGACTTTGTGAGTGGTCTGTATTCCAGGATAAACTTCTGAGCCCCCACTTTCTTCATCTATAATGTGGGGATAATATCATTATCAACCACACAGGATTGTGGAGATGGTTTTACTATGCCAGTCTTTTTTTTTTATGGTTATTCAATTTATATATTTAATTTACATATCTCTGGCAAACACTTATTTCGTTTTGTTTGTTTGTCTATCTATCTGTCTGTCTATCTATCTATCTATCTATCTATCTATCTATCTATCTATCTATCTATCTATCTATTTTGGTGGCTGGCCAGTAAGGGGAACTGCACCCTTGACCTTGGTGTTACAGGGCTGTGCTCTAACCAACTGAGCTAACCAGCCAGCCCAGAAATGAGATAATGTGCTAGAGACGCTTAGTGCATTTCAAAAGTTCTCAATCTAAACTATTTTTCTGCTTTTCTTATAAGCACCTCACAGGCCACACGGTTCTTTCTACTTGCTGGCAAAGGTTGAACTAAAAGGGTACAATAAAACTGAAGGTGAGATAGGGTGGGAGGGAGGACCAATTCTCGAAAGTTCGGAACATGCCAGAACAGTACTGTAGAGCACCTCATTCCCACCATCCCCCATACTGACTGCTGCCGACATGCCTGCCTCATCCCCACAGCCCACCTTGTAGTGCAGGAGAACTCAATCATACCGTTGTCTGCAAGTATAGGCTCCAGAGGGACTACCCGCCCAATCCCATCACTAGAAACATCCCAAAACCACAGAGAGAAGAGCCACAAGAACCTGGCTGGTTTCTGAGTATTGTTCCTGATTCCTAGTTCTGGTGTTTCAAGGGACAAACCTAGCCAGCTCATGACACAGGAGCTTGGCTCATGCCTCTCATAAAAACTAACTCACGGAGAGAACATCCTATGGTTACAAATATTCTCTTATTTTTTTCACTCAGCCCCATTTGCAGCTTACTCATGTTACCTCCTACCTCTTGTGCTGGATTCATTTTATATTCTTTGATTAGTTTCACTGCCTTGAAAATTGAATATTGATTATGAAATAAAGTATGGAAAGAAATATTAACATTTTTGATTTGAATACAGAACATGACAGGATGGTCTCTGATGGATTACACAGTGAACTTCCAATAGCAAGACCCCCAGGCCAGCAGGATTTCAGTGCCAGGGGGCTTCCTTCCTCTCTTTGGCCAACTCATGTTGGGCAAATAGTATAGAGGTTGAAATGGCCTTCTCTCAGGATTTTTGCATACCAGAGATCTCTATTGTTCCCGAGAACTTCTGCTGCCTGCACTTGAGAGTGTAGCTTTCTTAGGCTCATAGCATGGTCGTGGGAAGAAAACATTAAATGTGTTCATCCTCAAAGGATTTGAAGCAGAGGATGACTCTAGGATGCTTTACGGAACCATCCAGGCAAGTGAGGAATCTTACCAGTATTTTTTAAAATCGATACCTAAGGGATCCAATTAAACATGTGGCTTTTGTTTTTTATTGATAACAAAAATGGTCAATCAGATATATACAGGATGAGGTGTTTGTCCTCTCTAGAGTAAATATTAATGCTAGGCCGTAAGGTGGATTGTGGGGTTTTTATAGAAGCTTAAGGGGTTTATAGATTTTAACTGGGACCTGTTTTGAATGGATACCAATTAACATTGCTTGTACTACAAAATACCTGCATAACATATAATCGGAGAAATCAACTCATTAATGGGGGCAAGGGAAAGGCTGGTGATGATGATGGGTAAAGCCATACATGGTACCGTGATGCTGCCACAGCTAATCGAAAACTAAGTGAGAAGAGAAAAATGAAGCCTTGAGTATGCAAAAGGAATGACAGTCATTTATGCAATCTGCTTATTGTTTTTGCCGAAAAACCAAGCAGCACTGTGATGGTAACAGAGCCCAATACGTTTGTGTCATACTACCTTTGTTGTCAGTTGTCTTTGACTTGAAGGAAAAACTGGAGGCATCTTTTCTCTGTCCTCACAGTTTGTGGTCTGTTTATGCAGCAAGGCTGCCTGCCTTCTTTTCTGTTTCACAGACAACGGGAGACTGTAAGTAGTAACACTTTCCCAGGAAAACAAACCTTCATTCCAAAATAAACTTTGAGATTTGAAAAACAGAGCAGAGCAGCTGTTCCCCTCAGAAGAAGACTCATTGCTAAACTTCTGGGGAGCTAACTAATACTTCAAAGGCCAGCAGTAACAGGTGAAAACTCACTCTGATGCTCCAAGCCCAGTGAATAGTGAAGGTGCACCAGGAATGTACCTTCACCTCTGCCTCTTGTGTTCTGCACATAAAATCACTAAACTGAGCTGTTGTGACTTTTTTGGTCTCAGGAAAGTCTCAGTCTCAGGAAGGGTAGCTTCAGATCTACCGTATGATGATTGGAACTAGGACAGAAAAGGGTCTGGTAAGGGAGGGAAGATCAACCAAAGGTGGAAGGGGGCTCAGACTCTCTCCTTTCACTATAGTAATCAAACCAGGTTTGAGGTCTCCCTAGAGCATAGTTAATGAACTTAAATTTCACCCCCCATTCTCTCCTTCCTCAGGAACCTGATCATGTGGCCTTGTGCACCAGAGCTGTTTGACTACACCCATGAGAAGGAATAGAGGTAAGAGGGACATTTAAAGAAAGTTAAGACAGGCCCACGGCCAGACCTGCTCAGTTATAAACATTCTGTCCAGTTCCTTCTAGGTCCGAGGCTCTCTACTTGGTTAGCTAAGCAGCCAGCTTCTCTCCTTAGTTTGCCCTTCATTGGCCCCCAACTGGTTAGAGCTTCCTCTCTTACATTTTCCTAGTCTTCCAGGAAATAGTTCCTTTTTACCTGCTTTCCTACTTTCTTGCTCTACCTCTAGTTCTCCAGCTCTGCCACATCTGCAAAATATTGCTTAATGGACACCATTACAAGAGAAGTGCCCTACCGAAGTATACATACGTGGTGCAAAGAGTATGAGGTAGAAGGTCAGGCAGATGTGTTTTAGCATTTCAAGAACTCCCTAAAATTGCCAGCTGCTGTCTTGGATAAGTGACTCCCCAAGCCTCAGTTTCCCCATCTGTAACATGCATATAAAAACTAGAGGCGGGATCAGGGAGCAGGGAGGAGGGAGAGTTGAAAGGCTGATTAATGGACACAAAAGCACAACGAGGTAGGAAAAATAAGCCCTATTGGTGTACAGTCACCCAGAAATATATAATCAATAATGTTTTACTGCATGTAATCAAATGACTAGAAGAAAGGAGATCAAATGTGCACATCACAAAGAAATGATTAAATTTTACAATGATGAATATGCTAATTACCCTGAATAGATCAACTCACATTGTATACATGTATTGAAATACAAGTCCGTACCCCATAAATATGTACAATCAATAAGTTTCAATAAAAAATAAAAATAAAAATAGTAGACTCCCTCATAGAATTATCAGTGGTACTGAGTGGTATTAAGTGGTATCAGGGGTATTAAGAGATAACGTCTGTGAACCCTTTGCACAATGCCTGGCACATAGTAAGTACTCAAAATATGGTAGCTTTTGTTCATCAGCAGGTGTGACTTTGACACATGTGTCCCTGTACAAAGAGACAGCCTAAAAACAGAGGGCTCTTGCTGGCCAACTATAGAACTGCCATGGCAGGGCATAAAATTCCAGGCTGTTATTTTTATTATTAAATCAAAATTATATCGATAATTTATATATGCAAATCAATGGTGAACTAAAATAACTGGCTTTATTTATACCTTTGAACCTATGCATGTTATAAAAGTGTGACTGCAGTGAATAAATATGGCAAAAAGACTGTTGACATATGGTTTTCTTACTCAGGCTTCTTCCCTGAGGTTGGGAGGCTGAATGATTCTGTGGAAGTTACCAACATGCCCGCTCAGTGACAGTGCCATAATTGCTTCTTGTCAGCCACGTCCATTCCCGCCACCCACCACTTAAAGCCCTGCCCCGAGAAGGTGTGCAGAGACCTGGACACCATGAGCCACCAGCACTACTAGCCATGCCCACTGCTGTTCAAAACACAGAGGGCACTGTCATTGTTGTTCTACTGAAGTGGTAACTTGAACATTCAAGTTGATTCCTCTTTAAAGAAACTTGTTGAGATAGGCAGATAGATATACCCTATATCCAAACCTTACCAAAATGGAAGTCGACCACTACAGTGTACAAAGAGGAAATTCTGGCATATATAGCTACTGATTGCCACTGTCCACTGTGCTGTATGCTTCCCAGGGGAATATAAGAAAGGGAAGGTAGGTAAGAGGGTGAAAGGGGACAGAACCGGCCCTGCAAAGAAGGTTCAAAGAAGGTGTGTGAGGTAAGACTGTTGAGTGGACTGCATATATGATGAACTGGCAGTGTCAGTTCTGTACACAGGTGGCCACCTTTGGCCATCACTGGTCGTTTTGTCAATTTGGCCTACTGGTTGTATCCAGACATATGGAGTACAACATGGGAAAATCAGATGCTAAAAAAGCACCCCCCACTCCCTAAGACCAGTCCCATAAGTGTGAAAGCCCAAAGTGCAGGAAGCAATAGGAAGGGACAAGTCAAAGGGTCTGAGACCTTCTCAACAAGATCTGGCCCAACAGCTTCTCTCTAGCCTCCCTACCTCTCTCAGTCTCCCTTGTGGCAGGCCAGTCTCTCACCCCTCCTACTGGCAGCCTTCCCAGCCTTGGGCTGCTCCCCGACAGAGACACCCAGATTGATACGTCTGCATAGCTCAGCTAAACACACACCTTCTCCTAGGAGGCCAGACCTCCAGATCTGCCTTCCACCACACCCTATCAGCCCCATGTATACCTCATATTCACTGAAAAGGCCTTCTTTCAGTAGGGCCATGGGCCAGGCAGAAGATGGATCTGAGGACCAGAATTCCAGAGTTTCCAGTTCCTAAAAGGGAAACACTCCTATCCCCACCCCTACAGTTGGAAACTGGGCATTCATTATGTTTGTGTGTCTCGATGGCTGCACATTTTGTAAAGCATATGATATTTAATATCTCACAGATACTCAAATCTAGTTCCAGTACACAAACACCCACTAAAGGCCATCTTGGTTGAATAGATTGAATGGCGTAGGACTTGCTTATTATACCATATTTTGCCTTCAAACAGGATATTGTATCTATATCAGCAATGAGATATTAATATGAATATCATCCTTGTAGATCTCCAAGCCTCCTTCCAATCTTGATATTCTAAGATTTATACTTCTCTAAAGAAATCGCTTTTTGGGAGAGAACAGGGTGTTATGGTGGTATTTGCTGAGATGAGACGTTGCCTTGGTATGCCACATTAAGAATCAACTCCTCAGAATCCTGGTATACCTAATCAGAGCCATTCAACCTAACTTGCAAAGAGAAACTAATTATTCATTCTCTCCCTCTTGCAGACAAGGTTCTGATAAGGGAAAGGAAAACAAGAGAACCTGTAAGTTCATCTCACCAATGTTGCCACTACTTCTAAATTATTCAGGTACGTGAACTGGTGGGCCTGAGACAGCCACAATTTTGTTAAAATCTAAAGAGTTGAAACTTGATTTTCATTACGTTTTCAACAAAGCCTTTAAAATGCCTGATTGTTTTCATAGATAGCTGAGATAAAATAATAAAGGTAGCCAAAAGAGAAAAGGGGCCAGACAGCAAAGCTGTATGGAGATGGGCAACAGTGGAGAAGGATAGGGAAGAGAGAACGGACAGGGTCAGGGCTCATGCTTATAGGAACTTATGTATGTCTTTACCTAATTTCTGTTGCTCTTTATCAAGCTCATATCAGAGCAGGCAAAATTGCTGAATGTGGCAAAACTGAAAATGTTAACACCTTAAAAAGCACAAAACGGTTCAAGAAATAGCTGATAGATTCTTCACTGTGAGTGAGAAGCAAGCATATTAGGAACAGAAAAGTCACAAAGCATGCTTTTGGCTGAAATGCAGGCAATGTAAAAGGACACTAAGGAAAGTGACTAAAAGCAGAGGGAGCTGGGCATCAGAGCAAAACAGCACTAGCACTGGAAGGCTCATGGGAAGGTCATGTCACAGCTGAGAGTGCTTTTGCTTGCACTCCCTCAAGAGGGCTAGGAAAAATGCAGCACCAGTATTCTGCCATTTGCTCGCAGAGGAAAGCGTCCTGAATCCTCTTCTGCAACAGCACATGAGGCTCCTCAGCTTACAAGACAATTCAAGCTTGGCTAGCTTGGTACATTCTTTCGCTTTCAGTCTAGAAGTGTCCCTGCAGCCTTTCCTTGCCCATCTGGCAATCTTGCCCTTATGGAGCTGCTGGGAAAATGGCTTTCTGTAAATCCTTGTTCCAGAAGATCAGGCAGGTGAATGAAAATCACTATCTGAATAAGACACAGGGTGAACAAAAACCAAAGAGCTATACAAAAAGAGACGTTCCACTCAAAACCCCAACAACTGCCCAAAAACTTCTTTTCACATTTCCAAATATCACCCTCTACACTTAAATTAACATGCCTTTCTTCCTAACAGAGAAAAAGTGTCTAATGTGTTTGGATATTTCAAAATGTGCCTGTAATGTAAATGATTCCTGTAGCTGAAAGCCATGGAGCAAAGGAGATTATTGGATCTTGAAACTCTGTAGTTCCTTTCACCCCCAGTCCCATATGCCTCGGTAGAGGACAATCTGGTTACTCCACTCACCAGGGCTCATGGCTCCACTTTTTCCCAAATCCCAGAACTTGGCAAGTCGACATTGTCAAAGACACTGAAGAAAGAAAGCCTTTTGGAAGCAACTGATATTTTATAGGACTCTAGGACCCTATCATTGTTTTGGGAGTTAGGATATAACACCTATCCACTAAAATAAAGAAGACAACAATGTGGTGTTACAATTCTGGCCCCCCAGGGAAAAAATAAAAAAAAAAGCAAATGAAGAAATTGAAGCTAAATGGCTAAGAGATTCTAAATGACTGCCCCCAACTCCTTATGCACAGGGCTGATATGATGTTCCCATGTCAGTGCGCTGGACACAGCCGTCCCTCTAGCAACTCTCTCAGCTGGAGCAAGGGTAGAGAATGAGAATCACACCATTTCCCCCAGACAAGATGGCACTTGTGACAGTTACATCCATACCCAGATTTCATAAATGTGTAAACTAGGGTTTCTCAGCCATCAAACGTAGGAACTAGGTGGGACCCAGGCATTCGCTTTTTAAACAAACCCCATAGGTATTTCTGATGCAAATGGTTCGGGGACCACATTGTGGAAAACAGTTTATCCTACTCAATCAGAATCTCTGAGAGTGGATCCCAGGAATCTGCAGAAAGTCATTTAGCAAATATGTGTTGAGCACTGACTATGTGGCAGGCACCGTGATTGGTATCAGAGATACAACAGTGTCATGGTTCCTACCTTTACTGAGCTTGGACATTACCTGCAGGGCTCTAATCCCACATTTTAACTAAGGGTCTGAGGAACAAAAACCTCATACAACTGGCTAAATAACTGGAGTTTCTTCTTATGGTCTCTTTTCCTTTCCATTCGTGTTCTCCTTGCTTGGATTATTATTCTAAGAAAGCTCTCATCTAAGCAACAGCCTCAACTTTATGATCCTATCATATGCCCCATAAAACACCTTGATGCTTCATTTCCATTACTATGAGCTTCCCCAGGACAGAAATACATATTATAACAAGCAACACAAAGGAAACCAACAATGCCTTCCTGCATCGAAAAATAATACTTTACCAGCTTTAATCCAACTGCATTGTTCTTTGTAACAAGTAAAAGACTGTATGAGATTGTCTGAAAAAAAGAGCTTTAGATTAAGCCTCTTCCTTCAAGAGATCAAGCAGCTGGAGGTTAATAAAATAAGTGCTCCCTCCCAAGCCCCAGTTTTCTGAACCTTTCATGATGTCAGTTCTAATCTTGGTGCCAAGAAACACTAGAATGATATTTCTGAAAATGTTGTCAATGGATCGCCTGCATCAGAATCACTTGGAGATGCCTAATAAATATGCAGATTTCCAGGCTTTACTTAAACCCACTACAGTAGATTAACTGCACTAGTGGCCCCAATCTGTGGTCTCCCTATTGCCTTGCCCTCTGTCATTTAACTCTGTAGACCCGTCCCACTCTGAATCTGAACACAGCCATGTGACTTGCTTTGGCCAATGGGATGTTAGCAAATAGGATGCAAGCAGGGATTTAAAGAGCTCATGTACTTGCTTTCTTGTATGTATTGGGTTTGCTGGCTTAATCCTGCCTGTTCCGCACCATGAGAACAAGTGCGGGCTCATTTTTTCGAGGATGAGAGAGGCCACACAAAGCAGATTCAAGTCATCCCAACTGAGACTATCCTAGATAAGCCAACCCCTGGCTAACAACCAGCTGACTTCAGCTGTGTGAATCCATCTATGATCAGCCAAGCCTAGCCCAGATCAACAGAACCATCCACCAAACACAAGGCTATAAAAAATAATAAGCAGTTGTTGGTTTAAGTCACTCAGTGTTGGGGTGGTTTGCTATACTGCACAAACTAACGGATACACCTACTGAACTACTTCAGTGAAAAGGGTAATTTTGTGAATCTGCATTTTTAACACATTCTCCAAGGGATTGATTCTCATGCACATTCAACTTTGATCATCATTTCACTACTGTATACATAGCAGTGAGAAAGAAAGTGATGAGCAAAGTGTTTTAAAGATATTGCACACAAACCTGAGCCACAGTTCTGCCGGGAGGTAGCTCTTATACAAGAAAACTCCCTGGGATTTGCTATCTGTCAGCAGTGGGAAGAGCCACTGCTCTAGGCTGTGAATAACTCAGATGACCCCAGTTAAGCTGAAAGGGTGGCTCTATAAAGAATTTTTTATTGTGGTAAAATATACATAACACAAAACTTACCATTTTAACTATTTTGGGGTGTACAGTTTAGAGGCAATAAATACATTCACGATGTTGTGCAACCATCACCACCATCCATCTCCAGAACTTTCTCCATCTTCCCAAACAGAAAGTCCATCTCCATTAAATAATAACTCCCCATTCCCCCCTTTTCTAGCCTCTGGCAACCACCATTCTCATTTCTGTCTCTATAAATTTGACTACTCTAGGTACCTCATATAAGGAGTTACATATTATATTTGTCTTTATGTGACTGGCTTATTTCACTTAGCATGATTCTTTAAGGTTTATCCATGTTTTAACTCAGTATTTGGTACTTTACAGAGCCTGGTATATAGAAACTGCTCAGTAAGTATCAATTCTCTTCCCTTTTTTCTACTGAGCACAGTCCCATCTCTATTTTCAGGCTCACCTTCTAGGATATCTCCCAGAAACCTATGCTCCGGACATATACAACACTTAGCCTTTCTGTCCTCTGCTTCTGCTGTTACCCTAGCCTGGAATGCCTTCTCTTACCCTCTTTAGCCTAAGAAAATCCAACTCATATTTCAAAACCCAAATCAAATGTTGCTGCCTTCTTGAAGGCTTTCCAACACCCTCTATGCTTCATAAATACTTCATTTGGAGAACTTCCTGTTGCTTGCCTTGATTTATGGCTACATATCTGTTCCCCTGCCTTCCCCACTTGACTGTGAACTTCTTAAGTGTAATGGACTCTGTCTTAAAACACTTTTTTTTATACCTAGCACCTAACATTCAAAATATGTTGGAAGGCACTGAATAGAAACTATGTACAAACACAGGCAGGATGTAAAACATGAAGAACAAATACTTAAGGCATATTTTAGGGTATAATGAAATATGATTTCATATTCAATAGCTACATAATAAAATAGTAGTGACTATTCTGTGCCAAACACTATCCTAAGTGCTTTTTTAACTCAGTTAATCTTCACAAATGGTCCTACAAGGTAGTTACTATAACTATTTCAATTCAACAAATGTAGAAACTGAGGTTCAGAGAGAGGTTAAGTAACTTGCTTGAGGTCACAAACCTATAAAAGATAAAGCTAAGAGTCAAAATCCAGACACTCTGGCACTAGAATCTATGATCTTAACTGCCACTATGCTCCAAAAGTTTGTACTGTAATTAATGTTGCAGCACATTATGCAGAATACAAGAGTTCTAGTCCTGGCTTTGTTAGCTTTGTATTGGGCAAATCATTTCCCCACTCTGAGCCTCAGTTTCCCCATATGTCAAATGGCAAGATTATATCTGATGATATTCTTGGTGCCTCTCAGCATCAACATTCTATGATGCTATGATAGGGATGTTTCATCTGCCTGATGTCTTTTTTAATAGATTGTTAACCTCTCAAAGGCAGGTCCTGTGTTTCAGCCAAATTTGTATCCCCTGTAGTGGATGCCTAGGGCTAAGGGCAATGGGGGGATTGGAGAGTGATGGCTAAAGGATACTGAGTTTCTTTCCAGAGTAATGAAAATAATCTAAAACAGACTGTAGTGATGATTTCACAACTCTGTGAATATACTAAAAACCACTGAACTGTGCATTTTAAATGGGTAAATTATATGGTATACTTATTATATCTCAATAAAGCTATTATCAAAACAATTGTATCCCCAGCGTCCAGCAGATAGCATTGCTCGACAAATGTTTTTTGAGTGATGAATAGTTGCACGATATGGCTTTTAACCTTCAGATTCTAAGAGTCTGTTAATGGCATGGTTTGTACGTATTTACCAATTCCTTGCATGCGAACCAACACTTCTAAAGTGTGTTCTATTTGTCAGTTTAAATAACCCTCTTGGCAACTTACTTTCTTCTTGTCATAGACTTTTCAAATTTGTTCTTCACACTGTCTGAATTATTACCTTTTAGATTAATAGGGACTCAATTAAAGAGGTTTAGCTATATTTCTAAAACAATATTCACTGTTATGCTGCCCAAGAACAGATTAAACTAGCCCCCAAAATTCAAAGATTAAATTGCTTCAAGTTCTTGGTATTTTGATGGGGATTGCATTGAATCTGTAGATCGCTTAAGTTCTTCAAGTGAGAGACCTAATAGGAAACGATGGTGCCACTACTGTAATTAGTCTTCAAGTACAAAATTAGTTATTTGAACCAAATGGGTAGGGGGTCATTGTCAACAACTGTTTTCCACCTCAAAGAAAATAAAAGCAGCATATTAATTACTAGGAAGATATCTGCAGTTTCTCAAGGGTCTCTGCTGGAGGGCAGTTTTCTTAAAATATTTGCTGCTTTATAATTAGCTCATGCATCTGATTAATTTAGGAAAAAAGAAAAAAACAAACAAAAAAAACCATTAATTTTGAGAGCAAATGTTAAGCTACTTGACTTGAGAAAACCCAACTGAAAAACCAGTCACTTTGGAGTTCACTGCCAACAGAAAGTAATGAAGCTTCCGTCCCTAGGAAGTCACACTGCCAGCAGGGTTCTGTGCCTCAGTACAAAGACGCCCATCAGGCCGGGAGGCAGGCAACAGAACCAGCATGGACTCAGGGCTTTAATCGGCAGTGATTAGAGAATGAAATGAAAAGTAAAATAAGATCGCAGCAGGTAAAATTAGGGGAACAGGAGAGGCCACAAAGTTAAACTTTGGAACATGTAATCAAGGTGATTAAAAACTCGAACTGCTCCACCTTGTTGCTCACTAGCTTGCCAACTCACCATGCACTCTTCACAATCACAGGCAATTGTTCTGATTTTTAAGAACGCTTCATCCTAGAAACTCAACTACAGGCCACTTGTATTGGGGCAGTTGAACAGGATTTGCATCTCCCTCCACGCTCCCCTCGATAAGCCTGACATACCATATAGAGACCTAGATTTGAATCATGCCAACATGCAAAGGGTCTGGGTGACTTTTCATTGATCACTTGGAAATAAGAGGCAGGGGGAATTATGCATAATAATCAGGACATGAAACACCACATAGATTCATGGATCCTGCAGAGTTACCTAGCCCATAGTCAGGGGTAGCTTATAACCAATTTGAACAATCTAGTGAGCCAATTGGGAGAAAAACAGGCTTGGAGATCAATGCAACAGCCCTCCAGGGAGCCCTGGTTGAAAGCAAAATGTCCATACTTTGCCAAACCACCTGTCTTGAAAAACTCTGATAAATCATCTTTGACCACGTTAATTCTTTTCATCACCCAGCCAAGATTTATGGAGTCTCTACCATGTGCCTCAGAACTTCGAGAATGATTCCGAAGATAAAATCTACACTGAGCTGGCAGTTTGCAAATCAATTGAATTCAACAAATATCAACGAAAACCCACCATGTTCAGGCACTGTCCTAGGAGATATGCAAATGAACAAAAAGGAACTTGCAGGCAAGTGATTAAAAGCAAAGATTCAGGCACCAGACTGACTGCTTGGATTCAAATCTTAGTGTCGTCACTTATTAGCTTTAACCATGAGCAAGTCACCTCTCTTAGTTTCTCCCTCTGTAAAAGGGGCATGATAATCATACCTATTCATTTGCTTACATTAGTTTTCTTCTGTTCATGCACATATATGAGGGTAATTTAAAAAGTTCATGGAGAGATTCATATTATCTTTAATTCTATTTTTCCATCAACTTTTTGAATATATATACATTCACGCACATATTCCTGCTTATACTGATGCATTATATTCATGCCTGGCACACAGCAAGTGCTGTATGTACTTTAGGTATATTAACCATCTTTGCATCATGAACTTCCTCAAGAAGTTGATGAAAACTCCTGCCCATCTCCCCAGAATATGTACAAATATGAGTACATTTACATCTAGTTTTAAGAGCTTTATGAATTCTCTGAGGCCCCACAGACCTAGGTGAAGGACCTCTGACTTCATGGGAGAGATTCCAAAAGGGTTTGTAATCCCAATACTCTTGTGCCTCCACCCTCAGTTATTAATGACTATGTTGGGAGGACAACCTTTTCTGGCTTTCTAGAGAGACAACGCAGGCTAGACGTTGAGAGCATGGGCTGTAGAGTAGAAGAGCTCTATGCTCTAAGGCTGACTCCACCGCTCACTGGTTGTCTGACTTCAGGCAAGTTTCCTAAGGTTTTTGAGCCTCAATTTCACATCTGCAAAAGAGAATATTAATTGCATCTGCTGGGAGGAATAATACATACAATGCTTTGGCATGTGTCTGTCACCAGTTAAACACTCCATAACTGTCACTGATACTAATAATATCCATTAGGATAGACAATAACTCCCACCAAAATAAAGGATGGTCAGGGAGGAGCTATTCTGCATTAGGATTAAAATAAGCACCTGAATGCTTTTTCTCTTGAAAATTACAAGCTAAAGTTTTCCACCTACAACTAAATCTCTATTCATCTGTAAAATGGAAATGTGTGCAAAACTCAGTCAGGACTTGCTGTGGACGAGCAAAAGGCAAGAGGTTGGTGTCTACTGACTTTCTCAATACATAAAAGACAGCCTCTTTTCTGTATTATCAGAGCTAACGCAACATGCCAAGAGAAATAGGTAGGTGTGACCAATTGGGAGTTTCTTTCCATTCCACCAGACTGTTGAATATCTCACCATATCCTTTGTCATCCAAATCAGCAGTGAAAAGCACTGTCAACCAACCCCCAGCGCATTCAGCAGATAGGTTGCTTAATTAAATATGCCACTGAATGGGCTATAGAATTCTATTGCTTATTCTGACAGGTGAAAGACAGAAGGGACAATTTCCTGGGTTTTTATTTAAGATGTATTTTCAATGTATCCTCACAAAGGCTGTCTCAGGCTGCATTAATTTTTATAAGATTTTTTTTTTTCTAAACCCAACTCTACACAGTACGAGCTAGTTGATGAAAACAAGCCCAAAGTCAGTAATGCCCCCATTGTCCCCACACTGAGAACCAACGCGCAATGGGTGGATTAGGCCATTATGAGCGATTTAGACGATGTTGCAAAGTGGTGTTGGGAAATAGCCCCTCTTTCCACCATTCTCAGTATTAATGCCTTTAAACCAGGAGTGGGGAAGCATTCCTCAGTACTGATGGGAAGTATGGCATTTGTATACAGCAAACAGAACTAACAAGTTCTAAACATGTTGAATTTAGATGTTAAGTGAATATTGTTAAATGAAAATTCATCCAGCTTTGAAAAGAAAATGCTATAGACAAAAATCTAAATACAAAACAATATAATGGTCTGGCTAAGAGTACAGAAGGTCTGGCTTTGTGGGCTTTCTGGAACATTGAGCTAGGATCTCACCAGGGCCAGCTTGTATCTAGATCTCATCAGTAACACCAACTGCATGTGATGTGTACAAAATACAATGCTTGGAGAACTAACAGAGTGACCCATGCTTCCTCAAGAGCTGACCTTTCTGAAGTAAATTGGAAAAAAAAAGACATGGCCCCAAATCAGTATTATCTTTTAGAAGGGTTTGAGAATTGGAAAGAAATCCTCCCTCCCTTTTTACCACCTGGAGACAGAATTGTAGTTGACATGCCCAGGTCACCTGCATTCCCAGAGCCAAGCACTTGACCTGGCAAATAACTGAACTTACAAAAGAGCCCTCTCCAGCACCCCCTTTTCCTCCCTTTAGTTTAAGCTACTGAATATGTGATAGCACAAGTCCTTGATGCTGGAATTGCAACAAAACACAGTGATAGAGCCCACCCAGTAGCTTAGCAACTGTTTTTATTTCTTTAGGCTTTTTTGAGAAGTAGAGAAAGAAAAAGAGCTTTGTCAAAGTGAATGTCACACCACGGTATTTCTTTCCACTTCACGGGGGTGGGGGTGAGGAAGGGGCTTGGCCAAATGTTACTTGTGAGCTTTGAAGGATTTCATTCTAAGGCCCAAGGGAGAAGGATACAAGGCAGCAGGGGGTGGCTCTTCCCTTCTCTTAGGAAGTGCTACACAGACCGACTGCCCTAGTAGGCACCTCGAGCCTCCCCAGCTTGAGGTCTATTAAAGCTAAACAGGCTATCTATACTCTTAGTGCCAGGCATTTAAGAAAAAGAGTTGGAGAGTCCAATCCTATCAATCCAAAAGTCCCTTACTTCCTTGCAATTGCCTTTACAAAACAGATGAAAGACCCCAACAGACAGGGCCTAAGCCAAAATGATCACCCCTACCTCAAAGTGCAGAATATTGGGCACAGCCATAGGTTTATCCTAAAGCTAGCGCAGATGGAGGTAGTTAGGAGAGGGGGCAGCCAGGGGACCAGGAATGATCCCCATAGATTTCTGAACCCAGAGGAAAGAGAAAGGAAGGATGGAAAAGTGGTCTTCTTCATAGACATCTGAGGAAGTCCTGTAACATGTGGGAAAAGGGGGACAGAGAGCAGGCTGAGGACCAAACCACAAGACTAGCATGCAGAGAAATGGTGAAGCAATCCAGGGAGGTATGGGCAAAGGTTACTGTCGAGAACTGCCATCATGAGCTAAACCTATGATGCTGCATAAGCATGAATGTCCACCCTGGTAATTGATAGGAATATTTGGGGTAATGGGGCATGATCACTGGCTTCTTAATCAACCACAAGTCAAAGCAAGGGCTTGAGCTGCTCTTCCATTCAATCGGAATTGAATGGTCATTAGGTGGATGGGAGGGTTTACAGTGTTGGTGTGACGGTACACCAGGCAGGACATTTACTCTAAGTCCACCCCTGTTTCTACTCCACAGCCCAGAGCACTCAGTGGCACTATAAGTTCTCATTAACAAATTAGGGTTTAATTATGAAACTTTGATCTCTTCCTTTTCAAAGTGATTTGACTGATAATTCTTGCCACCTCTCCCCAAAATATCTTCATTAATAAAGGTAAATAACATCCCTTTTAAATAAAGGAACATTTCTTACTTTTAATAACTGAGAGTTAATAATCAAAAGCAGGTTTTTCTTACTCTAATAAAATCATTTCCTGCTTCCCATTCCCATTCTTTGTAGGCAAGAGGAGGCATTTGAGTGGCCCCCCACCCCAGGCCCTCCAACCCTCAGCATCTAGGCTACAGCCCAATGTCAGGGCTGTAAGAATGCAAAACTGAAGAGTCTAAAGGAGTCCAGTTCTAATGAATATAACAGCTAATTTTTAAAAAGCACTTGCTATGTGCCAGGCAATATTCTAGCATTTGACAATATAAACTCATTTAATCTTCATAATAACTCTAGGATGTAGGTACTATTATTGTTCCTGTATTACAGATGAGGGAACTGAGCCACAGAGAGTATAATAAGTGACTTGCCCAAAGTCACAAAGTTAATAAGTGGTAGAATAAATATCAAGAGTTCAGCTCCAGAGTCTGTGTACCTATGTCATGGTGTCTCAAAAGAGCTGGCTCTATCCAGCAGGCCAAAGTGATTTCTGTGTCCCTTTCTTCCACTGGCCCAGAGCTACCTCTACCTCCATCCCTGCTCATGGTCTCAGAGAGTACACCCTCTCTGATTTCATGGACACATCCTTCTCAGCATCTCAGGCATGCACTGAGATGGGCAAACCAAAACCATGGAGGAGAGAAAAGAATACGGTACAGTCCAATCATCCCCCAGGCTCTGGCTAAAAGGAGGGGATCCTGGCAGCTCCCCAAGCTCTGCTTGGGCTCCTGATATGTGCTATGTCACTTTCAAATATTTCCAGGTTATTACCCCAATACTTCACCTGAACTGTCCTAATGAAATATGAGTGGATATTAACTAAGCTGTAAAATCCATAAAAATGCTGCTTTACAAGAGACATTTACCCATGAATCAGCAGTTGGGTTAATTCATTATTTAGTAGGCTTGTTATTTATAGCATATTACAGCTTGGTAAATTATTTATATGTGCTTGTTTCTGTACATGTTTTTCCCTTAAGAGAGGGAAAATGTTTATCAACCATACAGGGAGGTCGTTTCGGTGAGAGGCCTGTTGTTAAAATAGCCTGGACTAGTTTCTCTTTCTTACTTCCTGCTCAAGAATCCCATCTGGAAGGTCCAGGGGCTGACAGAACTGTCATCAAATGAGGCATTTAGCCATTATGGGGGAAATGATAGTCACTGTGGAGCATTTCCCAATGTGTGTTCTGCCACAAGGCCCATGGGATACGGGCTATAAAACAAAGGTTATGTAGGCAAATCAGTTTGGTTAATACTGGGATAAAGTCAAAGTTTCAAAACTACAGGACTTTGAAAAAGAGTTTCAAGGCTGCATAGTCTTTAATATACAAATGTGTTTCTTAAATCTCCAAGAGGAAAATAAAAAATGAATTATTTGACAATAGAGTCCTTTTTACGCACAAACCTCATGGGAATAGAACCCACCTTTGGAACACTCCTCTAAGGAGAAGTATTCCTCATGCTGAAAGGAAAGTTACACTTAGTAAATTGGGGGCCGATCTCTGCCATCTTGTCCCTCCTTGAGAAATTTCAAAGTGGACCAATCTATCGATGTAACACAGAAGCAAGCTAATCCAGCTGCACCTAAGATCAGCACCACATCATTCAGCACACTTTTGTATTCTTTCTGGTTTGTTCATTGTTTCCTGTCTTGTAGTACTGTCCTCTAAAATGACGATGCTTCACTATAACAGGGACTGTCATCTGCCTCTTTGGTCTCTCCTTGCACTGCATAAGCACGACAAACACTAGGTCCCTGCAGATGCAAGGATAAGCAGCAAATATTAAGTAGCAACCAGCTATTACAGCCTTTAGCTTTCTAAGATGTTATTTTTTTCCAAGTAAAGTAGAAAAGCAGACAGTATATCCTTGGACAAAGAAGGCTTGGAGCAAGACCGTAAAGTTAAACAATGGCAGAAGTCAGAAGAAAGGGGGTAAAAAAATTAAAAGTGTTGGGATCTTTTGAGGCCAGACTTAGAGAAACTGACTGCCCTGTGTTGTGAACAGTTTGTCAGATAAGGAAGGCAGCCTGAACACCTACCAGAATGCCTAGCCTCTACTCTGTGGTTACTGTAAGTTTTTTGGTTTGTTTGTTTGTTTTTTACTTTAAGTATTATTATTCTACGATTTGCTCTCCAACTGGAACCATATTCCAAGTAAGGGGTACCACTAAGGTTTAATTTTAAAAGTCATTGCTTTTCTTTTAAATCTGAGTTTAAAAGACTTGCTGCATTCAAAACTGCAATTGTATTATATGCAGCAGGGTCAACACTTCTTCCATTTGAAGGACATCTCATTTTATCAAAATCCATAAGAGTATAGAGTTGGCTTACCAGAAACTCTTTTTATTGCAATTATTGCTAAAATCCATCTCTTAATTCAGCGGTGCCTATCATCTATGATAAAGTTTTTCAATTGTTAACCTTAGACAGCTAAAAGAATTACTCAGAGTAATTGAAATATACTTCCTAATCTGAGTATGTTGCTTTCTATTGAGAAGGCCTTTGGAAAATGTTAGCATAGCCCTCTGGGTGGAAAGAATCCTGATGTGGGACCCCAATTCTCCCACTTCTAAAACTCTGTGTGACTCTGGGCAAGTCCCTTTCTCTCTGGGCCTCAGTTTCCTCTTCTATAAGATCAGAGTATTGGACTAAATGGTCTACGAGATCCCAGTATTTTAGCATAATGTTGGGGTATATGAGGAGAGAGAAAGGAGAAAGCCAATGAGTGGAATATGAGATTGTAAAGATCTGGGTTAATGACTTTGGTCAAGTCCCAGGGGCATCATGTCAACTGGGCCTATTTGTATATCTTTAGAAGAAACAAACTGCTAAGAATCCTTGGCCTAGAAATTTCTGCAGCACCTTTGTCAACAGAGGTGGGGGCCACCCATTACACAAACACACAGATCACCCCCAACATTCTCAGGAGTGTATCTGCTCATTGCTAAGGAAAATGCCCTGGATTCAGACAGATTTGGATTCAGAATTTTGCTCTGACAGCTTTCTAGATGTGTGACCTTGGACAAGTCATTCAACCTCTCTAGAGATTCAGCTTTTTCATTTGTAGGATTCAGTGACAAAATCCATACAAAGCACTTAGTACACGGCCCTTAATCACACAAATGCTAGTTGCTACTGTTATTATTTTCATCACTTTTTTAACTGAAGCATCTTAGCCATCTCCCTATATATTCTACCTCCTTGTAATACAGCCAAAAGAAAAAATATTTCACCTCTCTTTCTACTATTTATGTGAATTCTTAGTTACAGCCAAGCTAATCTACTCGCTGTTTCACAAAGTTTATATACTTTACCAACCCTATATCTTTGCTCAAACTGTACCCACTGCCTGAAATGCTTGCCCTCATTTTTCCCCATCTCAGACAAATACTGTACTTTATCCAATGTCCCTTGTCCTCAATGACCCCTCAACTAGCAAGGATTACTTTTCCTTCTAAACTCACAGTCCTTTACTGCCTGAATCACTTACTTGAGAACTAATCACAAAAACTGCCTTGGGGCTGGACACATTATAAATTCCAACTGGAATGATTTCACTTTTCATGTGTGACTGCTTCGTGGCAGAGGCTGCACGGTGCACAATTTTGTCTCCCCCTCCAGTGCCTAGTGCAGAGCGTGGGTCCAATTAACACACTGGGTTGGGTTATTTTTTTCTTTTTCTTTCTTTCCCTATTTTTATTTTTATTTTTTATTTTTTGCCTATGAACAAACCTAGCTCCATCTTTATAGGAAGAATTCCACCAGAAGTTTCTTTGGACCTGTGCTATCCAATACCATAACTAGTAGCCATGTATGGTTCTTGATCACTTGAAATGTGGCCAGTCCAAAATGAGATGTGCTATAAGTATAAACTACACATCAGATTTTCAAGACTTAGTACAACAACAACAACAAAAGAATGTAAAATATCTCATTAATATTTTTATATTACTTACATGTTGAAATGATAATATTTGAGGTATATTCAGTTAAATAAAACATTATTAAAATTAACATCATGTTTCTTCTTACATTTTTTTAATGTGACTACTAGAAAATTTAAAATCGTATATGTGGCCCACATTATATTTCTATTGTACAGCACTGCTGTGGCCCTTTAAAAACATAAAACATGTGAGCACACACAGATAATTAGATGCAGTGATTATTTTACTACTGTTCTTTTCACAGAACACCTATAATCCACTGGTGTTTGAATTTCATGTCTATTCTAATCTAGCACTGTAGGTGTGAAATATTCACAGGTCGTAGGAAAGAATGGGAGTCCTGACACATATGCCAGACGGGGACCTGTCTACAGAGTACTTGGTAAAAGAATGTGCTATGGTCAAGCCATCTCTTTCCTGCTTGATAAGTTACTGTTATTAATTGAGAAGCTTGAAAACTCCCTGGTGAAATCCTAAAATAAAATATAGCCAAGAATGTTTATAAATACAAGTGGCGATGGTGGCAAAAGAACAAACTCAATGATCAGTGTTGAATAATAATATTGATCTTAAGGCAGCAGCAGTTGGGGAACTAAGGAGCTTCCATTGATCAGAAATCACTTAGGCAGGGGGTTTCCGGTCAAGATAGCAGAATAGACAGTCCCCAGCATCACTCTCTCCCACAAATCAACAAATTTACAACTATAAAAAAGCAACAACAGCCAAGCTGGGACCGCTAGAGCTCAGGGGAAGAGGAAGTGAGACCTACGAAGTGCATGAAGGTGGAAGAAGCCACGATGACAGAAAGAATAAAACCATTCCGACCATTTTGTGCCACAGCTGCTTTAAGGCTGGAGCTACTGAGCACACAGAGCAGGAGCTGGCAAAAGCTGCAGCTGTGCCCTTTGGATGAACTTGCTTGGAGGCGGCAGGGGAGAAGAGGGCCTTGGTGGACCCCAGGACAGCAAGACCACTATCAGGACTCCTAACGTGGACCCACATAGGAGCAAGGAGCCACAATAACTGAAAAAAAGGAGCCACTCAGAGGCAGGTGAGTCATCACAAGGGACCAGCGCAGGGCCCGTCCCATGGGAAGTGTTTGGAGCACGGGCAGTGGGGGAGACGGGCCCACCTGGAGAACACTGGGACACAGCAAGGACAGCTGACAGACACTCCAATTATCGCAGGACCATTCAAAGGAGACCAGTCAGGAATATAGAATTGCATGGCGTGAAATTTGAGGAAAAGACTCAGGCCCAGACCAGAGTTTCTACACAACCCAGGTGCACCAAGTCTCTGGAGAGCTGGAAGTATCTATAAAGTCAAACATTAAAACCTGAGCTGCACAGAAAGCCTTCCCTAGGGAATCAGCAGCAAAGCAGCAATTTAGCTAAACCACACAGCTCAAGTACTGGTCCCCACAGGAAGTTCCTCCATTTTAGAAGTAAGCAAAGGACAAAAAATTAGTTCTGGCCCAGGCACAATGCCAGCACCTCAGTGCCTGCCCGGGAACCCAAGGTATGGAGCCAGGGACCCAACCGCCCCCACACAACCAGGCACACTGCCAGTGCCAAGGAGCATGCCCAAACCATCACCTCCATGTGGGTGGCCTACCACAACCACTACAATAACCATGGCTGCCACGAAAGCAGCTAGACGCCACAACCACCATGCAGATGGTCCACCAGCCACTGGAGTGCATTGACACAAGGAGAGTCACCAGCAGAAACCAAAGAAAAGAAGAGGATGTCTCTTTCCACAAAGCCCATTCTAGAGTGACAGAAGAAGCATCTGCTCCATGATAATATTGGGGGTCCTGATCACACCTCTCAGCATTAGACAGATCATCTAGGCAACAAATCAACAGAGTAACCATTATTCTTTCAGAAGGAGAGAAGAAATCTAGCGTTATCAGAGGTAGGTGGGGGGAGGGAGAGGGGGATGGGGAGAGATTGGACAAGGGGCATAAAGAATAAGCACAATTTCTAACCATATATATGCTAGAAATATTGATTTGATCAACATGTCAACGTTGAATCCCCAAAATATGTATAATCACTTATGATTCATTAAAAATTGAAAGTTCAACTTAAAAAAAAAAAAATCACTTAGGTAGCAAGAAGAGAGGATTCTGAATGTTCTCACCCCTAAGAAATGATAAATATCTGAAGTGATGTATATGCCAATTACCCTGATTTGATTATTATACATACTGTGTACATGTATTGAAACATCACTCTGTACCCCATAAATATGTACAATTATTATGTTTCACTTAAAAATAAATCAATGAAAATAATAACAATAAAATAGTAAAAATAGAAATCATTCAGGAGCTCTTGGTCCATTCACAAAGACCATTTGTACCTTTATGCTGACAGTGGCTACAGAAGCAGTTTTCCTAACCAGAACCTCATCTTTGTCACAGCATTATTCCAGCCTAGGAGTTGTTGAGTTCTCTGTGTACGCAACATCTATAGGTGCCGTGGGGGGGCTGCAAAAGAGGCAATAGACAGAGCTGTAACACTCAGGGGACACAGAAGCTTACTGTGGTCCACAGTGTCAGGAAAGGCTTCACAGAGAACCAAGGCTAGATGGAACTGGCCCCTGAAAAGCTTGCCACACTTAATAAGAGACAGTTCGTTATGGCACAGGATGTTATAGTGAAGGACACGAAAGCTGAAGAGAAGGAAAACAGGAGGATGGTGCACATCCTGGTATGTATCAATAGTGGGAAAAGAAGAAAAGAGGGGGTAGCAAAGAAAAAAGGTAGCTGTGAGACTTTGGACATGTTTCGATTCCCTCATTGTTAAGGGGAGATGATATCCTTCTCACAATCTTATTGCAAATATTAAATGAGTTGACACATATGAAAGCATTTAACCTTGTTCCTGGCCTATTGTAGATACTCCATCATTGCTAATTCTTTCCCCTCTTGTCTTCCATCTTGGGCTTAGACTTCTTGGTCTCTGACCTGGACACCTAAATTTACTCTGGCAACCCCTGCTGAGCCCTAAGTTTTTGCCCATGATGTTCCTAACCTTGATGTTGACATCTGCCTTGCCGCCCCATTACATCTATTTCCTAGGAATTTCAGTACGAAGTTCAATTCTGCCCTGGCAAGAGATCTGCCAACAAAGCACTTCACATCCTCTGTTTTAACTGATCTACAGAAAGAAGACGGCCAGGAGCATTGGGGGATGGGGGTGGGGGGTTATTTTCTTCAATTCAGCATCGCTCCTTCTTTATTTCTGTAACACAGTCTCTTTGTCACCCTTACCTGCTACCTCACAGGGTTCATAACAGATGACAGTGGTTTTGTTAATTCCTGAAGAAAACAATAGATAGTGGATATGTTGTACACAATCATAGAGTGATCCCTAGGACGATCTGGGCACAGGAGATAGCTAAGCTCAGTACAGGCAACTGGGCGGAAATGAAAATAAAGACTATGCAGATCTGCTCAGGCTTGCCTATGTGAGGTGGCAGAAGTCCGGGCAGTGCGAAAGACATGAAGATCTTCCTTCAGAGATCACTTGTGAAATCGTTTCACTTGAAAGAAGAAACTACCAGAAATCACTCAAAAATGAGGAGCTTTCAGAATAGTAGATACTGACTGGGGTGCGAGGGAACCTTGCCTTCTGGGGATGATGGAAATATGATTATATATATCTAAGTCTATTTCTTGATCTGGGTAGTATTTACACAGGTGTGCATATGTAAAAATTCACCAAGCTTATGCATTAAAGATGTGTGCACTTTACTGTATGTAAATTATACTCATTTTAAAAATATTATTTTAAAACGTTAACTGTACTGGTGTACAGACCCAGAGGAAGACTCCGGCCTTGCTGCTGACAGTCGTGTCACCTGACACAGCCCTCTGGGAAAGCAATTTGCCACTATGTTTCAAGGGCCTTAAAATAGGTTTAGAACTTTTGACTCAGTAATCCCATATCCGGATGTCTTTCCTAAGGAAATAATCTGAAACATGAGAAAAACCATGTGCACCAATAATGGTCAAACAAATAACTGAACAGAAAATACACTTGCTTGTGTGTGACTAGGTTATATTCTGTGAAGATGTCAGGTTAAAAAAGCAGGATACAAAAGCTTGTTTGTGCAGTATGACTTGTCCTGACAAAAAAGAGAGAACAAAAGAGACAGTAAATACCTCACAACTATCACAACATTTATGTTGTAACGATGGAATTTTGGGTGATTTTCTTTTACAAGTCTCTGTCCTAAGGTTGTCTTAGAATTACTTTGTGTCTATGCATAACATATCCACCACTGGTGTTTTCTATGAAATGTAGTTCTATTATCTGCAGGAGGCAGGGAACCTAGGGGGTCTCGGGATGGTCATTCCCTTAACAATTGCATCAGGGTCTTTGGTATCAAGCCAGAGAAATGAACAAAATGATAGTTCTTAAAGCAATACCACACCCTACATGGATTCTCCTACACTGTACAATGCTTTAATGTTTTCCAGGGCACTTTTACATATAGTCCTCATATTCAGAGAAACAGGCAATGATAAAATGAAATCTAAAGGGGACTTTAGATCCCTAGAACCACACAGGCCCCGCTAGGATGGACATGGGACCAGGCACCCATAAAGATAAAGCTCCAAATGCCCAGGTTTGTCCTTCAGATCCCTGCCATTTCCTAAGAAAGTTTGATCTGGTTCTAGTCTTGATTTATTCTTCCAGGTGAGTGATCCAGAGCCCAGCAGGTTGAAACTCACATTTACATTTTTTTCACAGTTTATATTAAAGGTAAGCATTTTTTCAAGTGTTCTTCATCATCCCCTGCTACTTCTTGCATTTCAGACCAAAAAAAAATTTTTTTTTTTTTGTCTTTTTCATGACCGGCGCTCAGCCAGTGAGCGCATCGGCCATTCCTATATAGGATCCGAACCCGCGTCGGGAGCATCGCTGCGCTCCCAGCGCCGCACTCTCGCGAGTGCGCCACGGGCTCGGCCCCAGACCAAAAATTTTTAATTCCTGTCACTTCTCAGAACTTCTAGAGATTTTCTCCTTTCTACCTGTATAAAGTTTGAGAGTGATTTCACTTCTCCCCTCCAGGATTTCCATTAGCTAAAGCCATTAAAAAGAGCCTGAACCTTGTCTTTATGAGGCCTCCTTCAAAGTGGGCTGTCACTGGGGTTGATGGTCCAGTTACAAGATTGAAGACTTGGGCTCTGTAAAGAACTGCTCTTGAAAAGTCATTAGTGAGGTCACCAGGGCCTAACTTTTTACACCCAGTGCAGGAACTCCCAGGGCATTTTACCCCTGGTGAATACATAAATTCCATTAATCTACATGTACCTTTCTACCACTGTGCATGGGAATGGTTATACATGCAGAAGAATATAACAGAAGGTTGTCAGGGGAGCGAAGCGGGGGGGAGGGACGCTGGGCTTGTTTTGTTTTATTTTAAAGATTTTAAAGAAGAGCATATATCAAAAAAACTATCTCAGGACTTTCCTTTTTCAAGAACTTTTTTTTCCCTTTTACATCTCTGAAACCTAACTATGTCCTGTGACCAATGATCTGCCCTAATTACAAACTATATTATATATACCTATAATTTCCACATGCTGGATTAAGGCACAAAAACAAACACGAGGAGAAAGAGGTTTCCCAGAAACCTGACAAAAAGAGGCCAGGAAACAACTCTGAAATAATGTGATATTATTGTATAGGCAGACAAAATCCACTAGCTGGCTTTGTAGCATAAAGCAAGACACTTAACTAACCTGGACATCGGTCTCCTAATCTGTAAAATGAGGAGTTCCAACAAAAGAGCCTTCCAGTTTCCAGATTTTCTGGTACAAAATGGGAGCCTGAGAGGGTGTTTAAGTGGAAAGCTCTATTTCGGAGACAAGGAAGACTAATAACGTGCAGGCCTTTCTTCAGTAAATCTCAACCACTTACAGACATTCCACAGCACAGAGGCCTTGTCCAACTACATTCTGGACACTGCCCCTCAGTTTTCAGCACAGAGATGCTTCAGAAATGGTTCTCATCTGCTAAAATGTACCCAACAGCTGTACTTAATGAGGCCTGGGAAGAATGCACATGCTCTGTTACAGGGACAGACAAAGGGGTAAAGCCTGTCTTAGGCAGAAGCCACCCAAGGCAACAATGTTTCTCTTCACAGTGAGCTTTCCCACCTGTCAACAGATGCTTAAAGCAACAGGATGAACATGAAACAGCTGAGCTGGACACCAAAGTAGAGCAAGGCAGCTGTTCCCTGCCTTTCAGTATATAAAGCATGGCAGTAATGTTGAAAAGGGACTGGTGATGTATAAATATGGCCACTTTGCACATTCTCTTCTTGGCAGGCTTTAGGACTTGAGTTATTTAACTGAAGAAGTTGTAGAACAACCAAAAGTTCTATGTTACAGGTAGGTCAAAGAGGACAAAATTATAAAAGACAAAAGATCATAATAAGGGTCACCATGGGTTGGTGGGGAGCTGGGGAATCACTGAGCTTCAGAATTCAGCTTCAATAGAAAGTCTAGATTTTACCATATTATTCACGTGAAAATTATTATTCATTTCTTTCCAGTACTTAAGTACTAATCATTTGAAGATCGCTTATCTGAATGTTTTGATAAAAGCTAATACAATTCCTACTTAAATTTATAAAATGGATTTAAGATTAAGACATGTAAATTGGTGGTGCATTATGATTACAAAGATCATTTTTATTTTATATTTTAAAACTTTCAAAACTTCTATATCTAAAACACAAAAGACATTAATTCTGAGAAAAAAGTGCATTAAAATTGTGTTATTTATCACTGATTTTCCAACATTTATGCCTTGTGTTTTATATATGCCAATATGTTTGGCAATTTTATTATAAGGCAAAATATTAATGAAAAGGTTGAGTATTAATATTAAATCTAGGGTACACAGGACTATACACTTTATGCTACATTTTCATTTAGTATATAATAATTTTATCCCTTATTTTTTTATCATTTATATTCTTACTTCCATGACCTGAAAAAGTTGGTATTAATTCATTTTTGTTTATTTGCCTCTTAAATCTTTTTTTATTATAAGATACAAAAGTACATATGTGATCACTAAGAAAATGTGGGAAAATAAAGAAAAAAATAGACAGGAAAAAAATCAGTCACAATTCACCACCAAATTATATCTATTATTAGCCTTCTGGAGAATTTCTGTCCATTTTGTCTTTCTATGGGGAAGGTTTGTTGTTGTTCCTGCTGTTGGTAATGGCTTTATTGAGATATAACCCACATAACATACAACTCTCCATTTAAAGTGTACCATTCAATGGTTTTTAGTATGCTCACAGATGTGTGCAACCCTCGCCACAATCAAGTTTAGAGCATTTCATCACCCCCAAAAGAAATCCCACACCCCTCTGCCATCATACCCAATTTCCATTGACTCCAGCCCCTGGCCACCAGTAATCTGTCTCTTTGGATTTGCCTACCATTGTTGTTTTAAGATTCTAAGTATACATACTTTTATCCCTTTTTCACCTAAAATTATGACATAGCATTTTATAATGTTAATTATCACATTTTCATTTTAAAATGATTACATAATAGTCCATCGAGTAGATTTATGATAATATGTATATTTTACTACTTGTGGCTGGAAATTTAGATACTTTCAAACTTCCCCTTATTCTGATCCATGTACATTGCATTGGTCCCCATACATAAACAATTGATGAAAACAATTTGAATGCAAGTGCCAGCCTGTGACATTAGAGCATTGCCAGCCTTCCTGCCAACTTATATTTCTCCCTTTCTGTCGGAGCTTACCGCTTGGCAAGAATTCTGCCCATGAAACCCTTAGCATGGAGTGGCTAACCTTGTCAAGGGGAGTTAGGGTTCCAAAGTGACCCAAGTGACCAGCCATCAGATGCTGGATGTCTAGCATCCTGTTATCTTCCTGATCTGATCACTATCACACCCTGAATACTATTTCTCCATTCCGCACTGCAATCTGATGCCCTCAGACTGCAGCCAGAAGCACAAAGCAATCAGAAAACCTGCAAGAATCTAGTCCTCACTCGGAAGGAAGTAGGCAGGAGGCTTCTAGGGGCATTCGCAGGAAGGGAGAGGTTGCACATTCCACCCTCAGCAATGTGAAAAGTGACGGGACAACACACAGCAAATCTGGAGGGAATATAAGTTTTCAGGTCACCAGCTGAAGTATCCCTAACCCAATAATGAATGCTGTTAAGGATGTAATAATAATAACTACAGATAACACTCACTGAGCATTTGCATGCTCATTATAAATGCTATCTCATTTAATCCCCACAACACAAACTTGGAGGTACCTATTTCTATTATCTACTCCCATTTGGCAGATAATGAAACAGAGTGTCCCATGGTAGGTAACCTGCCCAAGGTCAAACAGCCCTTTGAACACCCACACCCCACCCCCCCTCTCAAAAAAGTGGCAGAGGCAGCGTTTAAATCCAGGCCTTCCCCATGCCAAAGTTCAAGCCCTCTCATTCATTTAAATGTCATCCACTTACTATAAAAGAAAAGGAAAGAGGGAATATCGCATATTTATTACAATACCTACTATCTACCAGGCCCTCGGTAACACACTTCCTCATACACGAACACCCAATACCTCTGTGAGTTAAAGGCATCCCCATTTTACAGTTAAGTAAACTGAGGCTTTGAGAAGTTAAATGATTTGGTTGACACCTCATAGCTAATACATGGCCCAGCTGCAATAAAATCCCTGATTCCAAGTAAAAGATCTTATTGTTATACCGAGGTTTAAAGAAAAATGCCTCTGGTTTAGGTAAAGACCCAAGGCTCAGGAAATCACTCTTTGGCCAAGTTAAAGAAAAGCAGGTTAAATCCATCTCAGGGGGCAATGAGTTTTGAATACTTCCTTTCCAAATGTAAGATAAACTCAATGGAAAAGATATAATTTTCTTCACAATTTGAGAATTGCACATCACACATAAATGTGCACTTTGTCAAAGCTTTGTAGTTCACCTTTACGCTTAACAGACCTCTTGGGAAGCAGAAAAATATGGCAATTATGCAAATAGCAGTGTTGAGCCAATTACATGGAAAAGTGGGTGTACTTAAAGAAAAAAAAAGGGTTTGGCAAAATTTAAGCTTCCCTTCTCAACAATGAAGAGTTTAAATTCAAAGACATTTTTGGCAAACATGAGGGCATAGGTGGCTCATGCTTTCTCTCTAGGTGTTATTAGCGCCAGAGGGCTCCCAGTCCTTTGTTTTCAGCTTTTAATAACCCAAGTGCTTTCTAATGGTGTTTTAAGTGAGTTGCTAAAATGTTCAGGATTCATTTCCCATGTTGAACGCCACAGAGTTGATTCTCAGTGAACCAATAAAAATAAGCATTTAAAAGATTTCTTCTCTCATCAAACGGTGAGGAAATCTATTCCTTTTAGCCTGTCCCATGCTTGAAAAGGTTAGTGTGGCCTTTGGAAAATACCAGGCTGTGCATTCCATACACTGTTAATGATTCCCGGGATGCACTGACACTTTCGAGTACACCTTAACCTTTTTAAAATGGGGCCTCCATTGTCTTACCTTAATAAGCAGTTTGTTCGCCTTATGTCTTACAAAGGCCACCACCGTGGAAAATACATGTGAGATGAAAAGCTGCACGGATGAGTGGTGTAAAGGAAGGGGGAGGACAGAGCGCCAACTCTACAAGACACAACCTCCAGAGCCCCCGCTCTCGTCTCTGACCCCAGCCCAGTAATGACAGTAATGACAGCTACTGGCTTAAACCATACCCAATGATTATGCCTCCTCTCAGTATCTTCCTGGATGTCCTCCTCTCAAGGGTAGCTGTATGAATTTAATTCTCATACATTTATGTGTCTCCTTGTAGCCACCAAATTTCAGGCTCACTAAGTGGCCCCTATGGTTTTGAGAACCCGATTGATAAGAAATCTGCTGCAAATATTTTGCTTTCCTGTTTCAATGCCTCACATATTCTGGTGGCAATGGCGCTGGCTTGTCTGGAGTACCCTTTCAAATTCTTGAGTTTATTAATCCCTACACATTCTTTAGCACAGCTCCAGAGAACCCTATGTGGAGTTAGCTATTCCCTCTTACAGACTGCCAGGGAAGTCCCCTCCCCATGCCCCATTGCCCCCGGCAGCTTGAAACATTTATTGAGCGTCAACCATTTGCAACACTTTGTGCTGGGTTCTGGAGTTACAGATATTGTGTCACACAGTCCCTGCACTCAAGGAGTTCAAGACTAAGTTGGTTGTACTTCTGTAGAATTTCTGTGAAGTTAACACAGTGAATTTGGATTTTTTTCATGTATCACTTAAAATTTCTCCCTAACCATGACAGACTCTCAAGAGTCTTGACAACAGGGTACAGGTTGCTGGGGGAGGGGGCATGTGTCTGCAAATGGGAAGGCTGGAAAGAGAACTTATGAAGATAAAAAAGGCTATTTGGGGGCCTCTTTGGTCTCTCCATCTCCCAGGGAGAGAAATTCTCATTTCCAGCCTCCTTGAGGATATCCTGTTTGCTGTGAGAGGCTGCAGCTCTCTTGTCTCGCCGCAGTACTTTGTACATGCTTCAACACAGGTTCAACATATCTTACAGAAGGGTCCACCCGCATATCTATCCTGCCCAATGGTCCGCCAGTTGCTTGAAGAAAACAGCTGGGCTTATTCTTCTGTATCCCCTCTAACACTAGCACATTGCACAGTGCATCCCGAGCCTTCTCCGTTGCTTCCAGATGAACAAATAAATAAAGGCAGGTGAGTCTGGGTTGATTCGTGGAAAGCCTTGATTATTAAATTTGAATACGATTGGAGATAGTTTTTTGACAAGAGAAGTCGGAAGAAATAAAGCCTCTAAAAGAAAACATATATTTATTTGTGTTTCCTATAGAATTAAAAATTCTAGCTTCCACAGTCTAAAACAAGATATTAAAAACTCTGTTGGACAATCTGTTTGTGGGAAATGAGGAGCCATTTAGGATTCATCAGAGCAAAGAGGTTTACTTGAGCCTTGAGGTGGAGAGAAATAGTATTATAAATCCATTTTAAAAAGAAAAGCCAAAAATGCCTAGAAAGCATTTTGCAGTACAAGAGAAAAGCAATTTACTTGTTACTGCTTCAATTTCTTAAATCATCTGGCTTCATAGATCAACACTAACTCTCTTTAAATCTACCAAATGAAATTCCATCCAATAACTCATTACCCAGGGCAAGCCACAAATTGTGATTTGTGATTCCAGTAGTTCCTCCAGGAAATTCAGGGAAAACAGCAAAGCCCTGCAAGCGTGTAAATAGATGCCGTTCACACACCTACCTGATTCCGCTCCATTATGTCCAGAACTGGAAAGACTAATCAAAAATGGCCCCGTGATTTCTTGGACAGGTGTTTCTAACTTAATATTGACTCCTGGCCACTGTGGGACCAATTCCATCCCACTGACCACAGCTTGCAGTAAAACTGCAGAAAGCTTGGCTTCTCTCTAATTAAGTTCCAGGCAGTGTCACTAAATCCCTAACACAAACAGGAATCCTTTGCGGCAGGCTCCCCTGGAAGAGTCCTTGTTGTTTTCCTCTGTTAGTACATCTCTCATATATCCAGGTAATCCATCCTTTACAGAGTAGCATTTGCAAAAAGAAAAGTCAAAAACTCAGATCTAATCTCTCATTTAAACTGTTCTGTTCACTTCTAGAACTATGACTGCAAGTGCCCAGTGGGAATCCAGAGAGTTCTTGGCTTGAAACTGTTTCTCAGCATTGTCCTCTGATCTCACAAAGTTTTGTTGTTTGCTGTACTTTGTGCATTATTTAATCCAGCCCTATCTTGTAAAACTTCATTGTTTAATTAATGGCTTTGCTGTGAACAATTAACATGAGATGCAAGTAGACAAGATACATCATTTATTCCCCCTCAAGAAAGCACTAATTTCTTTATGGCAAAGGCACAGTTGCAGTTATCAATTGGCTATTTGGTCTAATGCAGCATATTTGGCAGTAATTATGTTTTATGCCTCTATTCTTCCACACTTACACAAAAACATTATTTTAATTATTGTAAACTCTTTAACCATCTGTTTTGTGAACACTCACTTTTCCCCCCACTTCACCAGATTCTGGAAAGCCTGCAGCAAAGTTTCACAACACATGCTTTTCCTCCCCACCCCCAAATATATCTCCCCTTCCCTCCCCACTCTTTTACTGCCAGGGAGAATCGTAAGCTCTGTTCTCAAAGATGTCACTCATCTGATGAGATCCTAAGAACTATCGCCTGGTTGCTGTGTATCTGAAAGCAAGTAGGTCATTAGCAAAGTATCTCAGTTCCACTGTCTAGGACCAGATGGTGTTTACAGAGAAGGGAGCTATGAAATCTCCAAATGATAGGTCTGGATTAAAGGGGTGGTCTAAGGGGGCTTTGGCTCCTAGGACCCAGAATTATAAATTATAATATGTGAACTGAAATTGGATTCCGCTTGGCAACACTGAATTTAATACTTTATCATTTTATCATGGGTTTGATTTCCTTCCACTAAGAAAGGATGTACACGGAAATTCCAAAATGACATGTATTACTTCCAAATGAATGCATGAAGGTTTTCTTTTTTTTATGAATCACACTTGAATGTGGAAAAAGTGGTTCTGAATTTCTATACCATGAGCTGAAAAATGCAGTTGCAGATGACAAGGCAATTGTGAGGAGCATCCCACTTTCCAACCACTCTTAAATTTGTTGCCTACAGCAGAAAAGAACTGTTCAAGATGAAAATGCTCTGGAATCAGAATAAGAGGGGAAAAAATAGCTCCCCATGGAAGTGGGGAGCTGCAAATGGCTATCTTTTTCAGAGTAGAGCCTTTGGAGGGGTAACAAGAGCACCTGGAAAGCTGTGAACTGGGCCTAATCCTTTTCCTCCTATGAAACAAGTATCTCTCAGTTCTTACTGGATATTATACCCCTACCTTTCTTTCTCTTTCTCCTTCTCTCTCTCTCTCTCTTTTTCTCTCTCTTAAAGAAAAGTATCTGACAAATTTTTTATTAAAAGCATGTACATTGCAAGGATGCTGTGCATATTAATTGAAATTATGTACAAAAATGCCTAGCACAGTGCCTGACACATTTTGTAGTTCATGAAATACTCATTTTACTCTCCATTTCTCCTTCTCTTCCCCCTCTTTTTCCTATTCTACTTGGCTCTTTTTACAGCCATTGAGTCCTTATCTGGCCATGACTAGGAACTGAAGCCAATTCTAATATATGTGTGCAGGCACAAAAATGCATAAATATTAGCACTTATTCTTAGATCAAGTTGTACGTTCCCTGTTCTTAATGATATAAGTGGTTATGTTGAACATTCTATATTTCTCTCTCATATATAATGCATACCGTGTTTGTTTTTTATTAACTTTGCAGGGGTGGTTCATAAAAATCCCAAAGCAATTTTAAAACTGCAGTGGGTCAGTGGAAAGCAATAGGCTTACAGAGCTTATTTTTTTTTTCCAAGTGCAACAAAGTTGCTCTTAGGTTCCAGTTATAAATGGTGAGAAAGCCCTAACCGAGGAAATGAAACCACATGATCTCATATATCCACCAAATTTCATACCTTGAAAGAAATTCAGTCTCTCCATTATTTTTATGAGAAATAATGAGGTAGTACTCTTATGTAGACTCATGGTAGAAACTTGAGACTTACCAGCATTTGGAGAGCTCCAAAGAAGCCTGTTAGATTTATTATTCATTTCTCCAAAGGTCTCCAATGAGACTGCTCTTCTTATCTGGAGTTTGTATTTTCTCCAAATCAAGAAAGTATCTATACTAAGCATAATATTGCTTAGCCCCTGCATTCTGGGGTCTTCATATATTCCACAAATATTTCTCCACCACCTCCTCTGTAGAAGACCATTTGTATCTTGTGAATATCCCTAATGGGTATCAAACTGGGCAGCAGAGGTACCATTCACCTTTCTGTAGGGAGAAACCACGGGTATGAAACTGATTATGGAGTTCAGGGCATGGAGGCATTGCCGGAAATGCAACTTATTATCAGAATTAGACAAGGAGCCTTCTTTCTGGCAATGAGGCTTCCAATAAAATGAAGAGCAAACTGAAGGGGCACTGGCTGCAGCAGTCAGCTTGGTGACCTACAATATAAAATGGGGAGACCCTACTGTGATGACTCTCAGAAGTAAGCTTAACTTGATACCCCAAAATCCAGATGAAAAGGGAAAAAGTCAAGCAACTATGTGTCGTGTATTATAAAGACAAAACACCAGCCTGACTGATTGGTTGTTACAAAGCACTGTTTTTAACAACCAAATCAGCCAATTATTTTGTAATCCATAGGCCCAGCATATAGGTTAAACATTTTATCTACTGTTTTTTTATAGAAATAGGTTAGTGAAACTGATGGACACTGACGCACCCATCAGGTGAAGATCAAAGGAAAGATGAAGTAATTGTGTTCCTCAAAGTCGAAGAAGATTGAAAATGAAAGAAATTGGGTTAAGGAGGAAAACTGGCTATGAAGACACGATACCAAACACATATGATTAAAGATTAGAAAAAATCCAACCCAATGAATTTAGAGGTTTTGTCTATACGAAGGGGGTGGGGGAGACACTTGAGTAATTCAGTCACCACATCAACTAGTTTTGACTCTACAGATCAACTCAGCCTGCCACTTTCCAGTGGCCAAAATGGGCTGGGAGCCGATTCCACACAGAGCCACAAACAACAGCTCAGGCTGGCGAACGCTCTCTGACAAGGTTTTCCGCCTCTCTTTGGAGACCATATATGCTCAATTTAGATTCTGTAGCAATTATATACGCCTAACTTCAGCACATTCATTTTTCACACAGCGGTTTCATTTATTTATTTATTTCCATGTTCAGCGGATTGCTCCCTAATCCCTAATCAAACAGCTGGTGAGAAGTCCCCTTAAATATGTTAAGTCTGACTCATACTACAAACGCGTTGTGCTGCTGTAATGACTTTTCATCACCACCTCTATTAAATGTTTTGCCAAACTATCAGGAAAATATTTTCCTTTTTGTTCCCAGAAAATCCCAAGAGGGGAGGACAGAGAGAAACAGTGCTTGAGAGCTGGCCTGCTCTTTTCCTCCCCCTACCCTGCGCTGGTTAGGATGGCTCTGCAGATGAAGGCAGGAGCCTTCCTGGATTAACACACACAGTACAATCCCCTCCTTGTAATCAGTGCACCCAACAGCAGCAGCCTCTGCAGGATTCAGATCCTGGTGACTCTCTTCCTGCATAAGGGTCCCATCATGCCTGGGATGTTTGATGCCTGCCCAGTCCTTACCCACATCTCATTATAGACTTGGGACCAGAGGAGAACCTCTAGCTTCATTACAAGTATCTGAATAAATGGCTACTGATTTAACAGCAACACATTTATAAGAAAACGACATTAAGAAACCACTTTATTTCTCTAAGGAGCAAAGCCACCACAGATGCTCTTGTTTATGACTTAAGAGTTATTTGTATATACGAGCCACGCAGCGTGCATCTTGCCTCAGTTGCGTTCCAGGCAGCCCCTGATGGCAGTTGCCCTTTTTGGCATCTGTTGACACGAGATATTACCACCTCCTACCAGGCTCCTACTATCTTCCTCATCTTATAAATGGCAAGTGATCATTATTCTGTGGCAAAGAAATGCTTCATAATTTTTATATCTATTAAAAGTCCTGAATGCTACCTGAATTAATAATGTTTACCATTATATTTTGAGACTCTTCAAATAAAAATGCTAGAAAGCCTTTCAAAATCAAATAATTGTTCATGCAATAAATAAATCACTTACGTATGTTCACATCTGAACATGTTCTTAAGTACTGTATCACTCACGTGGTTTTGGCGTTTGCTCTGTAGATGTCAGAACTTCTTTAGTATTTTGCAAAGCAACAAGAATAATAAAGGTAAATGAAGGTTTCGTTTTAATTCCTAAAGAGAAACTTACTCATCTACATACATATGTCTGCACAATTGCCCTGATTTGGGCATCGATGTGATCTCTCTCGTTTTTTTTTTTTAATCTGAAAAAGTGGGTATAAACAGATCCATGAGCCAAACCTTCAAACACAGGTTGGAGGAAGATGCTGGCAAATCAACAGTCAGCTCATTATCAGTCAATGGTGTGAAGTGGCTATCACAAAAACTAATTAATTCGATATTAATAGAAATATATCTAGAACAAGGGGGTTGATGATAGCGTTCTGATTTGTGCTTGTCAGAACACCCCTAGAACGCTATCTTCACTTCTAACTGCCATGACATTATGAGGGACAATGGCAAACTGGACAAAAACAACCAACATGCGGAAGAGTCTAAAACTCACGGATATATGAGAAAAGTTTGGAAAGGCTCTTGTGCCCGGGGAGTCCCTTTTAGGAAGGCATAAAAACTGTGTTCTTATATTCAAAGGACTACAGCCTGGAAGAGTTGGAACTTGTTTTCAGTTACTTTAGAGGGATGAAAATAAACTAATAAAATGAATTCAGGGAAAGTTGCACAGAAATAAATTTCCACTCAACGTGAGGAACCACTTCCTAACAATTCCAGCTGTGCAACCTCATGAGGTCACACATTCACCTTTACTGAAAGGTTTAAATGAGCAGGTTCAACCATTGTCGATTAGGGTCCCCTGTGGAGAGTTCACAAGTCTTCTAGAGAGGTGCTTTTTAATGGGGTTTTTTTTGGGGCGGGGGGTGTTCCTGAAATCTTCCTATAAAAAATAATAAAAACTCTGAATCTCCTCCCTAGAAAAATGCATAAATACACAGCTTTTTCAGGGAAGCCATTCATGGACACTGCCAGGTTTAGAATCCCTGCTCTAGAGTGCTCTACGGTCTCTTCTATATTGGATATTCCATGATCCCCCTGTACTCTAGGTCTTGATCTATAGGCACAAATAATAACATTTATCATCTTCCTGGGAATGTAAGTTTTGAACCCAAGCTTTGTATTTAAATGTTATAAAGGGTCTGCCTTCTTTCGCTAATTACTCCCTTCTCTTCTTCCTCTCTCATTTCTCTTAGCATCTCTACTGCCTCTCCCTTCAACTCCACTTCCAAATGGGGTGCTCAGCCAGGGCAGCTGTCAGCAGGGTGAGCTGTGCATAACCCACTGACTCCCCAACCAACCACTCCTCTGGTCCCCTCCCAACACCACAGGGACTCCATAATTGGAATCAACACCAGCAAACCTGATGTAGATCGAGCATAAATATGCCTTTGACAATAGTGGTGAAATTACAGAAAGATATTTACAGGATGAGTCTCAATCACTGATTAATCTAATCCTAAGGATAAAAATTATATGGATGAAGAAATCTCAAGGATTTTCTCTCAATTAAAGTCAATTTAGTTCAAGTCAATAAGCATTTAACAAGCGTCTACTATCCTGAGCCCTGTGCTTGATGCTGGGGTTACAAAGGAGAATAAATCATAGTCTTGGTATCCTCAACTAACTACTAAACTAGAATATTCTGGGTGCTATGATAAAGTCTCTATAGGGTTTAAACCCAGGGTTTGGGGGAAAATATAAATGTTATAGAAATATATATGTATAACTATAATATATATAATTGTATAAATTATATATAATTATTATATATATAGAGAGAGAAAGAGAATTAGAGGATGAGATTCAGTCACTAATTAATTCTAAGGATAAAAATTATATATATGAAGAAATCTCAAAGTATCTTCTCTCGAAATAAATTTAGTTCAATTATATATGTGTGTATGTGCACACACGTGTGTGTGTGCGTGTAATACAAGCAGCTGAAATTTAAAACTTAGCTTTCTAACATCTCTATGTATATGAGAGAGACAAATGGCCATTAAGTCAAAAGAGAACAACATAATTTAGCATCAGGTTAATTGCAAAGAAACTAAGGTAGAAGTCCCCTAAATTCAACGTACAGCAAAAGCTCTGGAAAGGGTCTCCATTCTTATTACCTGGCACACAGAAGATGTACAAGAATTCTGGTGAATGAACGTGAATAATTGAACAACTCTCGGAGTTAATCAGAAGAATGAGGCAGTCCTCAAAATGCCTGTGAACATGAGAAATTACTGTACAACTCTAGGTTGAGAAGTTATTGGATCTGCATATAAAGAATCTAGAAAACCCCATCTTGGCAATTTTAGTGAGCTTCTTGAAATATTTCTTCTAGCTCCAAGACTGTGATTTTATATATAGAAATAGACGCCTTATTTAGCAGTCTCAAAATTCTCCTCACTTGAGTTCACACTCAGAGATAGCAAAAGACTCCCATTAAACATGTTATTCCTAAGAAGTTTATCTTCCCAGCCCCCAACAGATTAACAGTCACAAAATGAAAGGTCCTTTATATAATTTATGCTCTGGACCAGGAGTTGGCCTGCTTTTCCTATTAAAAAGCCAGATAATAAATATTTTAGGCTTTGTGGGCCATAAGGTCTCTACCACAACTACTCAACTCTACTTTTACTTCAAGAAAGCAGCATAGACAACACATAAACAAATAAGGCTGGCTCTGTTCTCATGATCCGTTCTATATGCACACTGAAATTTGAATTTCATGTAATGTTCACATGTCACAAAATATTCTTCTTTTGACTGTTTTCAACCATTTAACAAAGTAAAAACCATTCTTATTTTGTGTGTCATAGACGGACAGGAGGCAGGGTAGATTTGCATGTAGTTTGCTGACCTCAGCTCTACTCCTTGGGCTCAAAAATTGCATATTTGGCCCTTGGAAGCAAAATATTTTAGTTTTCTGTTAATTTCACTCGAGTGGAAGACTGCATCTCTAACTAATAAAACATCAAAACTGCCATAGTAAGACCCTGATACCAAACTCCTCTCATGTGATTTGTTTGCAGGATACTATTGTATAATATACTATCAATATAATTGATATATTAATATTTAACTATTTATCTATATATTAATTATATATATTATATATAATTATATATATTAATATAATATATATATAACTATAAATATATAACTATATTAATCAATATATAACTTTCAATACAATTGAAAGTTGAAATGAGAGTCTGATGATCTTGACCAACAGCAGAGACCATGTGGTCATTAAACCAGCAACTGGAACATTGCTCAGCCTGATGCAGAAATCAGAATAGAGGCAAGAAAGCTTTCCTGAAAACAGATCCCATCAGAGAGAGCAGGATCTTTCCACCAATAGTAGTGATTCTCTATCTCTGTCTAGGCATGTGAAACTAATATCCTTGGAATAGTGCTTGGAATGAATGGATTTCACCAAGCAACAATCTAGGCATCTTTGTTCCCTCCCTCACAGGCTCTTATGGAGGGGCAATAATTTTCCTTCTGCTGATGTGGCATTTGGAGACTCCATTTGCAGAACAGTGGTGTTTAGCTAAATTTTCTCTTGCTAATCTGACTGGGTGGGGGGAGGATACAAATGCCATTCTAGATCACACCAACTCTCTTATTAGGGAAGTCTGAGAGTACCAAACTAGTAAAAAAAATAAAAAGAAGGAGACTAAGCACAGCACCTCCTAATGATCATCAACCCACCTGCCATAGAAGCCCATGTCAGTCCAGGGAAACAATTCACTTTGGGTAAGAAGAAAGGTCTCTGAATTTGGTAATAACTGTCCATCAAAAGCAACGGGAGCTCGTGCATGAAGGTGAAGGTACTGAAGATGTGCTGGCTGATGGTATTTATCAATCTGGCTGATCCAAAAAGATCTTAACACACTATAGTAGTGTTATCTCCAACCAGGTTAAATAAAATAGGAATAAATGTAAGGTTCTGACTTAGGTCAACAAAACTACCTTCATATGTACAGAGATGGAATTTGGAAAGAATATGGACACATGTGGCTTGGAGCAGGGTTTATCAACCTTGATGCTACTGACATTCTGAGCTGGACAATTCTTTGTTATGGCAGGGTTTGTGTGTGTGTGTGTGTGTGTGTGTGCTGTCTTGTGCATCACAGAATGTTTAGCAGCATCCCTGGACTCTACCCACTAGATGCCAGTAGCACACCCCCATCTCCCCGCCCCACATGCCGTGACAATCAAAAATGTTCCTAGATATTGCCAAATGGTCCTGAGGGCTGGGGAGGGAGGTGGCAATATCACTGCTGATTGAGAACCACTGGCTTAGAGGAAGCACAGAAAACAACAGTTAGGACTTTTGTCAACTATAAGTTTAATAGTAATGTCTAGTATGGTGAGACCACCAAAAGCACTAACAAGATCTTGGGCTCCATTGTTGAATCAAAGTACAGTATAAAAATGGAGGAGATCTTTAGCACTAGTGAGACCACATCTTAATATTGTTGAGAGGAATATGGAGGAACCAAAGTCTATTTCTATCAGAGGGACAAAAAGGGAAAGGAAGAATCAAACCCACATATTCAGAAGAATGGCTGTGCAACTCCTCCTCCCATCCCAAGTCTTCTCCAATTCAGGTTAACCAACCTCATTGTGACTGAGAAGACCTCTCCACTTATCTCAAAGGCATCTTTTCATTCTTCTTTGCTTCACTTCTACTGCCTTAGAGGGTACTTGAAAGAACCCAAACCTCCCTAGGAAGGGAGGGAGTGGGATGTCATGCAAAGCTGTGAAGGGCTGGCATAATGAAGAACAATTAGACTTGTTCTGTGTGGTTCCAAGAAGCCCAGCTAGCACCAATGCAACGGGGAAGAAGATTTCAACTCGATCTACAGAATGGGTTCCAAGGCCTCTGTCTCTGAGAACATCGTGCACAGGCAAGAATGACAGCTTGGCTGTAGAAGCATCAGATGGGGGTGGGTGGATGGAGTAAATGACTCTCAAGTGCTCTTCCAGCCCCTCGATTCTAATGAGTAAGGAAACAGAATGCTGCCTGCACTGTGTTCTTTTCAGAGTAGGCTACGAAAGCAATACACTAAGGCACATATGCTGAAGATGCTTACTTTGCCCGATACTAAAGATCATAAAGATTATCTGCTCTTATTGTATCTCTGAAATGAACATGGCTTGTCTGATAATCAACAAATGAAGCACCATCCAGTCTGCCTCCCTGCCCAGAGATGTACCCCTCCAGAATAGGGTTGACGGCAATGAGCCTGTCACAGGACGTCACTTGGCATCAGCACATGCCCAACACCAACTCAAATGGAAACACAAAGAAACCTGTTTTCAACATCATTTCTGTTCACAGGAGTAGCATCCTTTAGCATTCCTGGCCCTCTTCCACAGAGTGGTGCCTTCTACTTTCCCGGCACTTCATCGCAGTGGCGCTCAGCATACATTCATCTGGCTGTCACTGGGCCATTTTCATAGATGTGTGCCATGGACTCTTGCGGACTGCAAAAGAGCGGTTTCTTCACTCCTAAACACAAATAAGAAGCCCAGGATACACAGCCTATAATCACTCGCAGGGACTGTCAAGAAAATTCTATGCAGACCCCAAAAGCATCTTTACTGAAAGCCAACAGCATTCTGGTAAAAATAAATTAATAAAGAAATAAAATAAAATAAAGTAATGGGAATACAGAGCTGTCCAACATTGAAAGCAGCACTCTCCACCAACATTTCGATGACTGCAAAGGTCAGTCACAATCAAATTGACAGAAGGGCCGTGTTTAGAAAGATGCATGCTTACAGAATCCTCGCTTCTTTCCGAATAATGCAGATGAACGCAGCTGAACTATCACACATTCAAATGTGCCCAGGTTCCTATATAGCATATCTTAAAAGAGGAAAAAGAAATCTCCTTGTCCTTGAGGTAGTCAGGCAAAAATTAGAAAAAAAGTGTGCATGGGGGGAGGCTTGATAACAAGATAAAATTCAAACACTTTGGTTTGGAGAGGTTTTCTTTTCCTTTCTTTATTAAAGACTGATAAAGCTTAGCAAGCCACTGAAACAAAAAGCAAACAAAGATAAATATCTCTTTTTAGTGTCTGCTTTTCTCTCTGTTATAATTTGTAATAAATTCCTTCTGGTGATTTTTTGATTGCAGAAATAAATTTTGCTTTTATTACTTTAGGCAACACAGCATATTAACTCTTCGGTTCTTGCACTGACAATACAAAGACACAATCAAAAGTATGCAAGAAGCAGAAGGCATTTCAAACTACACATACTGTACTCCTAGCTTCTAAGAAGCCAGACAAAGAACGGTATATGGAAAAAAAATCAAGTGGCAAGATTGCCAGCCAAATACAACTATCTTTTCAAATCAAAATCATTATACTCACAGAAGCCTACTTTAGATCATAGGGGTTATGCTGACAATATCAGATAATCATTCCTACCTATGGGAAACTTACAGTACTGCAAATATTAGCACAGAAAAAAATACTTTTCAGCATTTACCCTCAGCAGAAACCAAATATTCAATAAAGTAAAATATCTGTGGATATAACTGACATTATAAATTATTCACTTGGTGACATTACAAATGTCAGCAGATTTGCTTTATCAAGTACACAAGTAACGTTTGATACATATCTTGTTTATTACCTCCCATCAACCAAAGGTATGTTATCAACTATCAAATGACCTTTGTATACAAAACTGCCTATGATACATCGGAAAACTTTTAGAGTACACAGAAGATAGAAAATAGCAATGTTAAACCATCTATACATTATTACACAACAAACCAGCATCTTCATATTTTCAGAGACTTATAGAACTATGAGGTACTTTAGAAATCATCTAGTTTAATCCTCTTATTTTACAGAAAAGGATTTCAAAGCCCAGAGAGGTGATTTGACTTGACTTGACCAAAGTCACATAGCATATCATTGGAAAAATAATTTAGCACGCAGGTCAACGACCTCCTAGCAGAAGGCTATCTCTCCATCCACTAACAATACCTCATTTTCTACATCAAGATGGGTCAATTTTGGGCATTCAAGAAATCACACATCAAATTTCAGTGAGGCTTTGTATTTGGGGAAAGGTACAGTGTATGATTTTATAATGATACCCAAAAAGTTTATTTATTAAGTGTTTTACAAGAAAGACCTCCATTTTCTTTTTCTTTTCTTTAAGTCCATGTTTATAACCAATGCATTTCTATGTAACAAATGACATGCTCTGGTGAGCCAACTTTCCTCACTTTTTATTCTCTTTAAAGTTTACGTCTGGCCCAGAATTGGTCTCTGGCCACCAGATAAGCTGCCAACACATTTTCCCATACTCTCTTCGTCTAAGAAGCTGAATCAGGAACAATGATGGCAGACAGAAAATGCAATGTACCAGTGCAAGTCAGGCAATCTGAGAGCTCCAGTTTGTACAACTTTTGCGAATCTCAATTTATTCTAAAATGAGAGGAGTGCTTACCAATCAGTTGCTAACTCCTCTGGGACCAAGCATTCTTAATTTAGTTTACTTGCACCACTGCCCACTGGGGAGAGAGAAGGGGCTGGGGATGGAGATGCAAAAGTGAAAATATCTGTTAGAGCACAGGTGGGAAAGCCACATATACATATGTATGGATATAATTTGCTTTAAATATAAAGGGCAAAGTCCAGATAAGAATATGTTTCTACATCTACACACACACACACTTCCACATCATATACACTAGTGTGGAAAACAACCTGATGTATTCTCTCCCCAGAGCTACGTCAAAGTATCCTCTCTTGGTTTTATGTGCATAATGACTTCTCAAGCACTGCATGTCAAAAATCAGTTTATTTTTCCCCTTTCTTTACCAATACTGTGCAAATGATCACTGCTCTTCTACTTGCCCAATATTTTCTGCCATCAATTGTCCTCTTCAAGCTTCACAACTGGAGGTCTAGTTTTGGTAAAATTTAGAGCCACTAATCTATGTAGAGATTAGGACAAAATCTATAAAATCTGTGTTAAGAATATGATATTATTAATCTTATGCAGTGTGTGCAAGTCACTGAGTTCCTAAGATCTCAGCGTATATCAAGAAGCTGAGGTTATTTCTATGTAATACTAAGGAACACACTACAAACCACTGAGAGAGAAAAAGAGATCTAATCATATTTCTTTTTTTTATTCTACCCAGGAGAAGCCAAAATGCAGTCCAGAGTCTGCAAAATCAACTTTAGAAATAAACACCCACCTTCATATCCTTTCTACATAGGCACATCTTACAATGCTCCCTTTAAGAAAAGTAAGTGTTAGAAAGATCAGTCTCTGGCATCATCGTAAAGACCTGGGTTCAAGCCCTGGCTTGCCACACTGAGTGAGTTTAAGAGTTTGGAAAAATCACTTATCTTCAGTAGCTAACATACAGCAAGAACTTAACTGACATTAATAGATCTTCAATCTCCTGTTGGAGATTACTAATGTGGGTGATGGAAACATCCATAACCAGAGACAATCTAAATATCACTTCATAAACTATCTGGTTTCACAGATCTATATCATGCATTTTCAGCAAGAGCAATATTGCCCACAAGGGGAAGAAAATTGGTTCTTGAAGAGAGTGAAAAAAACCTTAGATATTGCAGTGGTTTGTGGCCCTTCATGTCCAATCCTTATCCCCTCCATTCTTATTCCTTGGTATTTAATTTCTCTCATTAGGAATAATTAAAATTGAATTTAATTTCCTTCTTAGGGGGATAATCATGAAAAAACTTGTGAAACACTGATCTGTATCCTTTGCATTATTGAAATGATTCACTCCTAAAAATGTTCACCCTATTTCCGTACACAAGCACCCCCCAAAATGGCAGTGGTGTCAGCAGCAAGGAGTAGGAGTAACCCATGAGAGCATTTAACATTATGTATAATAGTACATATGGTATAAACATGACTTGTCTCTATTTTTAATATAATCATAGTAAATTCCATTTATTGGTGTCCATCTTTGTAAACCTTTGTTATGTTCCTTTCCCCAGCTTGTGATGTCCAGCCTTATTTCTAATCCATTTCAGAAAGACAATATCAATGTTACTCACTCACCTTTTCAATCAGGAGTTGGTTCAAGCAGTACTATATCAAAACATTCTTGGAGCAGATGCAGATTAATTAAATCTAAAGCTTCGTCCTTGCCTATTTGCATTGTTATCCACTCCTAGAAATTCATCAAGTTTTCAAGGGTGACCCTCTTGGTAAAAATCTATTCAGCTGTCTTTAATAAATCTGTAGGTGTCAAAGGCTTCTCTTATTCTGTCATCAATTAATGAGCCTGGGGACCCATCCCAGTATAGGATTCAAATGATGGCCCTGTAGTTACTTAGAGCCATTCTATAAAATGGATAAATGGATGCCACAGCCAGTTCCGTTCCTTAAGAGTCAGGGTTCTGATTAAAGTAGGAGAAGGGTTCCGAATGGAAGGCTGATAGCCCCAGGCTCTGCTGCCTGTCTGTGATCATCCCTGCAATCCTGGAGACATTAGGTAACATCAACTCAAGATTTATTTTGTCTTTCATTTATAGCCAGCTCCCAATAATTTGTAGTCCTGAAGGACAGCATGAGAATGGATAACTGAAATCCACAATCTCCCAACACACCATAGCCAAGAGTGCTGGCCCCTTCCTCATTTAACTCTTCCACCTGCAAGAGCTGTAAGATAAAAAATAAAATTCTTACCATCCATCTCCCCACCTCCTATCCTACACAAACTTTGAATCTGGAACTTATAAAAGTAAAAGTGGGCACTCAGACAGCAAGAAGTAAAATGAGACAGAATACTCCCCAGTAAGGATAATCAGACTGTAAACTATCAAGACTAGACCCATTGTTACCCAGAAACATCAAGTCTTCTGAAATGTTACACTGTGAATGTAAGCAAATTGTTGGGGGTAGCGGGGGCGCATTATGAGCCTGGGCTGACACTGTGGGAAGCATGAAGCAGGAGCTGAAGAGCCACTTAGGGATTAATGTACATCAAAAGCACCATCGAATACCCAAAAACCATATAACCATACTCCCCATTTGGAAAAAGGACCAACAGACCAGTTTAACAGCATTTTGGAATCTCTGCAATTCTCACAGCTTTCACTCCATCGCTAGTCACAACACAATTCTTTGCTGAGATTTTTTTTTTTTTTAAGACTGCCATCTTCATGGTCCAACAACATCCATCTTTTTATAAATGGGTATCTTGCTTGGGGAGATTCAGACTTAAATACTTCTCAACAGTCTTAAGGGATTCTGCTATTAACCTATTCATATTAATGTGAGTGAAACAGCAACAAGTAGTTGCTAGGGCTGAGTGCTGTGGAATAAGAAAAACTGTACTAACAACCCGGTTTCTGCCTCTAACAAACAGGAGGATATAAGTATATGCACCTCAACATCTTCACCTATGAAATTGAATTCTGCTCCATTAGGCAGAATAAAATGAGATAAATGCAAAATCATTTTAAAGAGCATAAACGATTACATGTGTATAACTTACTGTGGGACCCATGAATCTGGAAGTAAAGCATGAATTTGTGGTCCCTTTCAATCTGGGATAATATGACAATAAATCCATATAATTTTAAAAGACACAGGGAAACTTCTTTTCTTAAAAACTGTAGTAAACTGTTTCTTTTACATTACAAAATCTCTTCAAAAAGATCCACCTAAAAGTGCTTATTGTGGAAAAAAATGACGTTGCTTTGTTATGCCCTTTACAAACCTTTACCATTTATTCTGGACTCAACTGAATAAAATTAACAGCTAGAATTGTTTTGACATGTTCTAACACAGATTTACATAATTTCAAATCATTCAACCTCACCTCTGCGCTCCCTCCCTCCTGGCAGCTGAGAAATGAATTGCTCATTTTGTCTGGCCTTTTGATAATTTCCAAAATGCTACAGCAAACAGTCACCTTTAAAGTTTCCATGGTTAGCTCAAGAAATTCCAGGCTTAATGCCCACTGCTCTTTCATTGAAATGCATTTGAAGTGAGCTCTAAAAAGCCCAGGTGGGAAAAGTTCAACCCTTGTTATCTATTAGCTTCAAATCTTCCAACCAGCAAATTGAGTAGAGATATTCCATAAGGGTGAATCTCCACCCGGAAGATCTTCAATAGCTCTTTGATCCATTGGCCAGGACTGGGGCTCTCCAGCACTCACAAAGGCAATAAGAACTGTCATTTGTCGAGGTTCTACCATGCCCTGTGTGCCAAACATATGCTTTATAGACATGGTCTCATTTTATTCTCACAACAATCCTTCGAGGTAGGCATTATGCCTATTTTAAGATGATGAAATTGAGGCTCAGAGAAATGAAATTACTTGCTTAAAGAGACCAGATTGTAAATTTCATGCAAGTCTGGAAAATCATAGACATGCCATAAATATTTGTTTAATGACTGATGGAATGAAATGGCACTATAAACAAATGGCTATACATATCAACACACAGAATCCACTGGGGCTGGGGGAATGGAGAAGGGATGATGTATTAAAGTAAAACAACTTATTTTTTTAAAAAAATTAATAGGAATAAACAGTTCCTAGCCATTGACTAACTAGAAATTTGTAAAGTAGTTACACTAGCTTCAATCCTCCACTCCCCAAATTGACATAGCCCAATTCTCAAGACCATCCTAGCTGCCGTTTAGAATTCTGTTGAAACAGTTTTAAATGACTCTTACTTTTCCTTACTCATGGAGAGAGGTGGCTTTCTGAAATAAAGCATTTCCATTCCATGCCAGGCAACTAGTATATGGTTCCCGGAGTTGGTCAATGCTTTCCTTATTGCTAATTATAATGCTCACAGCATCTTGGAAACAACAACCAAAGACAGGCCATTATTAGGGTTTTCATGTAAATTCAGAGTTGACATGTGTGAAATTATGGATCAAAAATAGAAACTTCATCTTCCTATATCAATGCTATTTAATAATTAAATCTAAAATTGTATGCATTCCTAAAAGAACGCATTTAGTTGCCTTGCTTAGACAATATGTTAATATCAATCTTACTTTAGCATCTTGAAACAGAAACTTAAATCACTGGACTGCAAACACTTTAAAAGCCATGGAAAAGTAAATTCATTATCTTTTCTTAAGATTCCCTTAATTAATTACATTTTTTAAAGGCTCCATTTTTTTTTCAATAAAAACCAAATGCTACTGCCAACAAAGAAGTATCTTGAGAGCCAATTACTATTAGTAAACTAATATTCTTCCAGGAAAGCTAACCACAGTCTTGCTAGTAGCCAGGCAGAATGAAGATGTAAAAACAGTAAAACAAAGCTATTGTGGTGAACTCATTATAAAAGAAAAACGATATCCCCAAAATAAACACTCAAGCTGCATCAAATCAGATACCAAATTGTTTGGAAATAAAATTATCTTTGAGAGGATATTTACTATAAGCAGTCAAGATTTAAACAAATAAAATTATAGGAGAAAAAAGACCCAATTTTCTAGTGAGGATTTATCATGGTTAAACAGGCAATCTCCTGCAGCTCGAGAATCCAAGGCTATAAGCCCGGGAGCTTCTCTCAGGACAGAGGACTAAAGGAAATAAACAAAAGATGGCTGGTGCTGTAATGGAAGAAACTCTAAAGTTACACTTGAAAAACTGAAGAAAAAGTTCAAGGTGGAAATACAACAGCCACTGTCTTTGGGCTAAACAAATCCATAATAGAAAAACAAAAATCTAGGCAAACATAGATACAGAAATAACCAAAGATGAACCACTGAAAAAAGGCATCCTTGTTATTTTCTTTGTAGTATTCAATATTTTAAATTACGGGAAAATAAAGAGATGGCCAAGAAGGCAATTAAAGGTAGAGAAAATGGTTAAAGAAAAAATAAGAGAAAGATGGAAACGATTGTGAAAATTTCAGTGTACACAGGGGGCATGCTTAGTCCAGAGAGGGAAGTGATTTGGTTGAGGCCACACACAGCTAGTAAATGGCAAATCTAGACAGGAACAGAAAGCACCATGAAGGCACGGACATTTTTGTTCATTAGAACAAAGACTAAAACACAGTAGACTCTCAACAAATATTAGTTGAAGGAAGGGAGGAAGGGTGGAAAGAAGGATTAATTCAACTCAATTCAAAAAGTGTAAATTACATGATTATCCTATGAGGAATTCTAAGAGAGTACGTGGCATGGCACCTGGTTCCAGGAGTTCACGGCCTCTTCTGGGTAAATAAGATGTACATAGGAAAGGGTGACTCACTACCAAATGTGATGCACTGAGAGCCAAAGGAGTGGTGTGCATGTACGTCAACCCTGCAAGGAGTTTGATGAATAGCGACCCAGCTATGAACGGTAGTAGACAGGGAATTCTTGATGGTGAAAGAGGAAGCACTAATTGCTAGTAAAGACACTAGTATGATGGGAGTTTCAAGCCTCTTGGCTTCCCAGTGTAACAAGATTGTGTCTAACAATACTGATGGAAACTTCTTCATAGTTTTCCAAGTGCTTTCAGTTTGCATTATCTCCTGCGTTCCTCACACAGCACTACGTGGTGGGCAGGAAAGGGGTGCTGGTCTCTATTGAAAAGAAAAGAAAAGACATACTCTCTAAAATGAAAATTTGATCCAGCACTTTAAGTGATGGCACCTATCCATCTCTGGGAAGTTGATTGTCTTAATTGGGATGCTGTTAGCATGTGTGAGATCAGAAGATGCAAGATTGCCACAGACAAGTAAAGAAAACGAGGTTGTTCAGCAGTGCAGCAGAATCAAAGCACACCCAGGCAATGAGAAGATGGTGGAGAGAAAGCAAGCACTTCCTGCAGCACACAAGCTGAGCCATTCTCTCTCTTGTTCTGCAACCATCGACCTGGAGAGAAGGCACTCTCTCCTGGGATAGCTAGAGCTACCACTATCTTTACACATATGGTACCTTTACACATATGGTATCTTTACCATATGTGTAAAGGTAACTGTCCTTTCAGAAGACTGAAAGGTAACTGTCCAGGCACCCCTTCCTCCAGGTTGGCACGGCCCACTCTAAAGCACGGCTTGGTGAGCAAAGCACACACAGGCTGCATTTCAGCTCCCACTCATTTCCTCAGCCAGATGCCTTTGTACAATGCACAAATTGCACACCCAGATATGTCAGCCCTGGAAATCACCTGTTCTTTGACCTGCAATCTTAGACGTACTTCCTTTGAGAGAGTCTAAATCCATCTCCCAGTGGGATTTGTTGTGTACTTTCTAGCCACATGGAAAATATCTAAGTCCCTCTTCCTAGAGACAGACCCTCAAACCTTATACTGCTTTTGAGCCCCACCTCAATCAAGGCACCACATGCTGTTATCTCCTTGGAAAGAAAACCACGGTGGAACTACAGTGTCATTGACAACAACACTCTTGTTGCAGAGCTATCATAAACGGACTTGAAATACAAGGAAGAACTATATACAGAGAAGGATCCATGAAAAATTCGTCAGCACTCTAAGGGATGCAATCAAAACATTAAAGGTGGGAAAAAGCTGAAGTCACCCAATATGCACTCCAAAGAGCCCCAGAGTAAGAATAAAGAGGAAATGGAGAGAGAAAATTATATTAAGTGAAACAAGTCAGGTACAGAAAGAGAAATACCACATGTTCTCACTTATTTGTGGGAGCTAAAAATAAATAAATAAATACATACATAAACTGGGCAGCGGGGGAGGGAAGAAGACACAACAATTACAATTCCTTGAAGTTGATACAACAAGCGAACAGATATGAGGTTGTTGGGAGGGAGGGAGGAAAGTGAGGAGGGAGGGAGGGTTCGGTAATGGGCCACAAAAATCAACCACATTGTATATTGATAAAATAAAATAATTTTTTTTTAAAAAAAGAGGAAATGGAGGATTGGAGGATACTTGGAAGAAATAAGGGGAAAGTGTAGTGGAATTATAAAGAATTCCAGAGATGCAGGCTAAAAAATAGGGACGTAAACTATTTAGAAAGCGAAGGAAAGGAAAAAGGAGGTGATGAATGGACTGAGAGAGGCATGAAAGAAGAAAGGAAGGAAGGAAGCAAGGAAGGGAGGGAGGGAGGGAGGAAAGGCAAGGGGGAAGAAGAGAGTGAGCGAGAGAGGGAAGGAAAATCAACTCCTTATATCCATGTGCAAGTCTGGTTGTCTGGTTTGAGTGTTAGAGTTCACTACCAGATGTGAGTTAGGAGAAACCAAACCCAATGCCTTCCTGTTCACTATGTATTTACCATATTCATTGAAACATATAGTTCTGAGTGTGTGGGGGGGGGTAGTTTGTTGATTTTTTTTCTCTAAGGGAAATCTGCATCAAATGTGGTCTGCAAAACCTGGCTTGAATGATGCTCTCCCTAGTAATAGGCATATCTGAGCTGATGAGTGGCATATTGTCAGTCTGTAGTTGATTTGTTTTACAGTGCCTCAACTGGACTTTTTCCAAGTCCAGTGCATTTGGATTTTCTTCTGGTATTTCATGTTCATAATACGCAGTTTAATTTGCCACAGCACATTCTACCAGATGGCCTCCTCTTTCATACCCACTAGCTCTGCTAAATCTGCCCACACAGAGTCTTTGTACATCCTTTCTTCTGCCAACCAACACAGAATAAATCACCTGGCACAAAGCAGTACTTTCTTTTACAGATTATGTTCAACTGAAGGCTGGATAATTCTGATCACTTGCTATTCACCAAAATGAGAAGTAGGCATCTGAGGGCAAAAGGCGAAAAAAGGGCAGCTTCCAACAAGAAGCAATGTTATATAAATATAATTCATTTCTATCAATGCTCATGTTTTTATTTCTATTTGGTATTTCTCGAGAAAATAGGACAAAATCAATAAATAAATCCCATTGCCCTAATATTCCAACTGTCTTCATTTTCCTGAGTTCCCTTCCGGTCTAGGTCCATATGCATGTATATCTTTTGACAGGGTTGAAATTTCAGCCTAGATACAAATCTGTATCCTGCTGGTTTTATTTGCCATTGTGAACATTTTCCATGCTGCTTCACAGTGGTCAAAATTATCATTTTAACAGTTGTATAATATTCCACAGAGTATATGTATCCTAATATATTTAACCATCCTCACTAATGAATTGGTATTTTATACTGCTTCCTTTTCTTTCTTTATTAGGGCTAACTCTATAAATTAAAATCTTCATATATTCAATGTACAGCCTTTTCTCCACTCTAAATATTTTGTGGTAGAAGGAGTTGTATTTCTTTTATGGCTTTTTTCCTCAGATAAAGTTTCAGGACGGAATTAATAAACCAGAGGGAATGAACATTTTTATGATTCTTGATTACTTCAACTTTGCTTTCTAAATAAGCATAATTCCAGCTGCCACAAGAAACATATGAATACACGAGTTTTACCATCTCCTCTGACACGCAAAAAAAATTGTCAAGTTCTTTTGCTAATTCAAAAGGTATAAGATGCTGTCTTGTCATCAGTTAATTTGTACCTCTTTGAAAAGCCCCATTTTGACTCTTCCATAAGTCCATTCACTAGTTATATCCCCTGTTGTGTGAACTGTCTGTTCATGTTCTTTTCCATTAACATTCCTGGGTGTCTTAAGGTTTTTCCTATTGATAAGGTAATTATCACCATTTTCTTTCTTATTGGTTGCAAATATTCCCCAAATATGTTTTCCTTTGTATTCTAAGTATATTTTTATTGTTCATAAGTCTTTATTTCTTAAGTAGTCAAATATGTAATTTTTTCTTCATGATTTTTTCAGAACTTACCACAGAACAGATGGTTTCTGAAATAAATTTTCTGCTATTTTTTCTGTGATTTGACTTTTTAAACATGTTCTTAAATAATTGAATCGTATGCCATTTGAAATCTATTTTCATATATCAGGTTAGAAGTTTATGTATGTTTAATTCATAACCAGTTTTTCCCAACCCATTAGTGAAACAGCTCTTCCCTTCTTACTCTTTTGTGATGCCCAGCTCATCACATATTCAAGTTGTGTAAATATGTGAATGTAAATATAACAACACACAAACATCTATCATATCGATTTTCATACCAATATACCTTTTCTTCTGTTCCATTCATCATTCTTCTATTTGGGGACCAGGTCATGCTGTTTTAATGACTGTTGTCCTTTATTGTGTATTTATCAGCTTTATTTCTTTGTATGGTTAACTGCAAGTGTACCAGAGGTGTTTCTTCACAAATTTGGATACGACAAAAGAAGCACAGTCAAAATGGCGGCAATAAAGTAGAAAGATATGGACATTGGCTTCAGAATCAAATCCCTTCTCTGCCATTTGCTAGCTCTGTGATCCTGAGGAAATTATTTAACCTCTTTGAACCATAGCTTTCTTACATGCAAAATGAGAATAATAAAAGTACTTATATCTCACATCTGTATACTCCTATTATGGCTACTGGCCACACTGGGCATTTACGTTGGTTATTCAAAATTACACAAAATTAAAACCTCAGTTTCTTAGTCACACTAGAAACATTTCAAGTGGTCAATATTCACATGTGCTAATAGCTACCAGAGTTGGGTAGTACTGCTATTATAGATGATTTCCATCATCACATAAATTTCTTTTTTTTTTTCTTTTATTAAGAATATTCATGAGATACAAAGCTAATTGTCACCACTCCTGGCCTTGAAGTGAGGGCCAGATTCATACTGCGGGCATACTCCTTACCAGAAATTACTTTAGTACCCCTCATCCCTCCCCAATTATCCTCCAACCTCCCTCCCCCTCCCCCTCTCCCCCCCCACACAACTGTGTAGCCCTAGGAATGTTCCCTCCCTCTGTAAGTCCACAGCACTACTGCGATCTTTCTTTCCTTCCTTCCTTTCTCTCTTAGCTCCCACATATGAGTGAGCACATGTGGTATTTATACCTCTGTGCTTTGCTTATTTCACTCAGCAAAATTTCTCCAGGTTCATCCATGTTGTTGCAAATAGGAGTATTTCATTCTTTTTTATGGCAGAGTAGTATTTCATGGTGTATATATAACACAGTTTCCTTATCCAATCATCCATTGGTTGACACTTAGGTTGGTTCCATATCTTGGCTGTTGTAAACAGAGCTGTGATGAACATGGGAGTGCAGGTATCCCTTTGACATGATGATTTCCAATCCCCTGGATATATACCCAGAAGAGGGATTGCTGGATCATATGGAAGATGTATCTGTAATTGTTTGAGAAACCTCCATATTGTTTTCTATAGTGGGTGTACTAATTTGCAGTCCCACCAACAGCACAGTCATGTTCCCTTCTCTCCACACCCTCGCCAGCATTTGTTATTCACCGTCTTTTTGATTATAGCCAGTCTAATTGGAGTGAGGTGGTATCTCAATGTGGTTTTAATTTGCATTTCCCTGATGACTAGTGATGTTGAGCATTTTTTCATGTATCTATTGGCGATTTGTATGTCTTCCTTTGAAAAATGTCTATTCAGTTCCTTTGCCCATTTTTTTAATTGGGTCATTTGTTTTTTTTACTGTATAATTGCTTGAGTTCTATGTATATTCTGGATATTAATCCCTTGTCAGATGCATAGCTGGCAAAAATTTTCTCCCAGTCTGTAGGTTGTCTTTTCACTTTGTTGATTGTTTCCTTTGCTGTGCAGAAACTTTTTAGTTTGATATAGTCCTATTTGTTTATTTTTTCTTTGATGCTTGTGCTTTCAGACTCATGTTCTTAAAGCCTGTGTCCTGACCTAACTGCTGAAGTGTTACACCTGTATTTTCCCTTAGTAATTTTTACAGTTTCAGGTCTTATACCTGGGTCTTTAATTCATTTTGAGTTGATTTTAGTGTATGGCAAGAGGTACATATCTAGTTTCATTCTTCTGCATATGGATATCCAGTTTTCCCAGCACCACTTGTTGAAGAGGCAATCTTTTCCCCAATGTAGGTTTTTCCTGCCTTTGTCTAATAACAGATGGCTATAAGCCTGAAGAGTGATTTCTGGGTTATCTATTCTACTCCACTGGTCAGAATGTCTATTTTTGTACCAGTACCATGCTGTTTTGGTTACAACAGCTTTGTAGTATAATTTGCAGTCAGGCAGAGTTATGCCACTGGCTATAATTTTTTTGCTCAGGATTGCTTTGGCTATTCGGGGTCTTTTGTTGTTCCATATGAAAGTTAAGATGTTTTTTTTTTTATTTCTGTGAAGAATGTCAGTGGTATTTTGATGGGGATTGCATTAAATTGGTAGATCGCTTTGCGTAGTAAGACATTACCACAATGTTAATTCTTCCAATCCAGGAGCATGGAATATCTTTCCATCTTTTTGTGTCTTCTTTAATTTCTTTCAGAAATTGTTTGTAGTTCTCATTGTAGCAGTCTTTCACCTCTTTGGTTAAATTGATCTCTTGGTATCTTATTTTTTGTGTGACAATTGTAAATGGTCTTACTTTCTTTATTTCTCTTTCTGTTAGTTCATTATTTGAGTATATAAATGCTACTGATTTGTGGGCATTTATTTTGTATCCTGCAACATTACTGAAGTTATTAATCAGCTCTAGGAGTTTTTTGATAGAGTCTTTAGGATTTTCTATATACAGTATAATGTCATCTGCAAATAGAAATAGTTTGACTTCACCTTTTCCAATCTGGATTCCCTTTATTTCTTTCTCTTGCCTGATAGCTCTAGCGAGTACCTCTAGTACTATGCTAAATAGAAGTGGTGAGAGTGGGCATCCTTGTCTTGTTCCTGTCCTTAAGGGGAAGGCCTTCAATTTTTCCCCATTCAGAATGATACTGGCAGTGGGCTTGTCATAAATGGCTTTTATTGTGTTGAGGTATTTTCCTTCTATACCTAATTTGTTGAGAGTCTTTATCATGAAGGGATGTTGAATTTTGTCACATGTTTTTTCAGCATCTATTGAGATAATCATATGGTCTTTGTCCTTGAGTTTGTTGATGTAATGTATCACATTTATTGACTTTCATATGTTAAACCATCCTTGCATCCCTGTGATGAATCCCACTTCATCATAGTGTATAATTTTTTAAATATGTTGTTGTATTCTAATTGCTAATACTTTGTTGAGAATTTTAGCATCTAGGTTCATCAAGGATATTGGCCTATAATTTTCATTTTTTGTTGTGTCTTTATCTGGTTTTGGTATCAGAGTTATGTTGGCCACATAGAATGAATTTGGGAGGGTAGCATCTGTTTCAATTGTTTGGAATAGTTTGAGGAGAATTGATATTAACTCCTCTTTAAACGTTTGATAGAATTCAGCTGTGAAGCCATCCAGACCCGGACTTTTTTTTGTTGGAATATTGCTAATTACCGCTTCAATCTCCTTGCTTTGTATTGGTCTGTTCAGGTTATCTATCTCTTCTTGGTTGTTTATATGTATCTAGAAACTTATCCATATCTTCCAGATTTTCATATTTGTTGTCATACTGTTGTTTATAAAAGTCTCTAATGATTCTTTGTATTTCTGTGGTATCAGTTGTAAGGTCTCCCTTTTCATTCTGATTTTTGTTATTTGAGTCTTCTTTCTTCTTTTTTTTTTTTTTTTGTTAACCTAACTAATGGTGTGTCTATTTTATTCATCTTCTCAAAAAAACAGCTTTTAGTTTTGTTGATCTTTTCTATTATTTTTTGAGTCTCTCTTTCACTAAAGTTCTGCTCTGATCTTAATTATTTCTTTCTGTCTACTACTTTAGGTTTGGATTGTTGTTGTATTTCAAGTCTTTGAGGCATAGTGTTAGGTCCTTTATTGGAAGTTTTCCATTCTTTTGATATATGCATTTACTGCAATAAATTTGCCTCTTAGTACTGCTTTTTCAGTATCCCACAGGTTTTGGTATGATGTATCCTTATTTTCATTAGTTTCCAGAAATTTTTTGATTTCCTGTTTAATTTATTCTTGGACCTGTAAGTCATTCAGGAGCCTATTATTTAGTTTCCATGTATTTGTATAGCTTCCAGCATTTTGCTTATTGTTTATTTCCAGTTTTAGTCCATTATGATCTGAAAAGATAGTTGGACTGATTTTGATTTTTTAAAATTTGCTGAGACTAGATTTGTGACCTAATATGTGGTCTATCCTGGAGAATGTACCATGAGCTGATAAGAAGAAAGTGTATTCTTTAGCTGTTGGGTGAAATGTTCTGAATATATCTGCCAAGTCCATTGGGTCTAGGGTGGGGATTAAATTCTGTGTCTCTTTGTTGACTTGTTGCTTGGAAGCCCTGTCCCATATTGAGAGAGGGGTGTTCAGGTCACCAACTATTAATGTATTAGGTCCTATTTCTTTCTTTAGGTCTAAGAATGCTTGCTTAATATATCTTGGTGCTCTGGTATTGGGTGCATTCATGTTTATGATTGTTATGTCTTCTAGTTGGATAGTTCCCTTTATCATTATATAGTGGTCTTCTTTGTCTTTTTTAATGTTTTTTGATTTAAAGTCTATTTTGTCTGATATAAGAATAGCTACTCCTGCTTGCTTTTAGTTTCCATCTGCATGGTATGTCTTTTTCCATCCCTTCACTTTTAGTCTATGTGTATCTCTATAGGTGATGTGGGTCTCTTGAAGACAGTATATACTTGGGTCTAGCTTCTTAATCCAGTCAGTCAGTCTGTGTCTTTTGAATGGGGAGTTTAGTCCATTCACATTTAGAGTAGTTATTGAGAAGTGTTGCTTAATTCCTGTCATTTAATTGCTTCTTGTTCAGATGGTTTAAACATTTTTTGATCATTATTTCCCCTTTTATTTCTCTTCTTCAATATTAATTGGGAATTTAAGGTGGAATGATTTAGTTTCTTTCTCCTTCTTTTGTTTTAACTGTGGGTTATACTCTTTCTCGTGTATTTGTGATAGTGGTCACCATTATTCAGATTCCAGATCTGAATTTCTTGAGAAATTTCTTGCAGGGCTGGTTGTGTGGTGGTGAACTCCCACAACTTTTGTTTGTCTGGGAAATACACTATTTCTTCCTCATTTCTGAAGAAAAGCCTTGCTGGGTAAAGAATTCTTGGCTGGCAATTTTTTTCTTTTAGTATTTTGAATATATCATTCCAATTTCTTTCAGCCTGTAGGGTTTCAGTTGAGAAGTCTGCTGTTAGTATGGTGGGGGTTCTCCTATAAGCGACCTGATGCTTTTCTCTTGCTGCTTGTAGAATTCTCACTTTGTCTTTGAGTTTTGCAAATTTAACTATAATGTGTCTTGGGGAGGATCTTTTGGGGTTGAATCTGTTTGGGGACCTTTGAGATTCCTGAATCTAAAAGTCTGTATCCTGCCCTACTCCTGGGAAGTTTTCTGTCACTATTTCCTTGAGTAGGTTTTCAATAACTTTTCCTTTCTCCTCCCTTTCAGGAATACCCACAATTCAGATGTTAGAGCACTTGAGGTTGTCTGCTATGTCCCTTAGATTTTCCTCATTATATTTAATTCTTTTTTCCTTTTTTTTGTCTACCTGAGTTATTTCAAACAGACCATCTTCAAGCTCTAAAATTCTTTCTTCTGCTTGCTCTACCCTGCTGCTCAAGCTCTCAGTTGTGTTTTTTATTTCAATGAGTGAGTCTTTCATTTCTAGAAGTTCTGCTACACTCTTTTTTAAGGTATTAATCTCCTTGTAGATTTCCTCCTTCATATTCTGGATGTTTTTTCTTGTTTCATTGTGTTCTCTGATTGAGTTTTCCTTTATTTCTTCATGTTTTCTTAAGATCATTGCTCAAAATTCTTTTTCAGACATGTCAAGGATTCCCCGTTCCGTGGATTCTGACTTTGGAGCATTACTGTATTCTTTTGGTGGTGTCGAGTATTTGTGCTTCGAGTATTTTTTCGCTGAAGCTTGGTCATTTGGTAGAGGGTTTGCTTCTTCTATTACACTGAGGTTGGCTATGGAATGGCCCTGGTTGCTACTGTGGAGGTGAATTGTCTTTGCTTGACAGTAGGTGTGGTGGTGGTTATGTTAAACCACCTTGGTTTCTGTTCCAGGCTCTGTGGTGGTAGAATGAGCCCCTAGCACTGTGTGGTTCTGCTGAGCCAAACTCAGCAGGTTGGACCCCGTAGGCTGATGCAACCCCCTGGGTCCAAGAAGGTGTGAGAGGCTGAGTCTAGCCATGTGGTTCCGCTGGTGCTTGCCACCACTGCGGGCAGGCTTGCTCACCTGGTGGTGCTGGTTCAGGGCACAGGGGTAGGGCCTGGCTCTCACTTCCCCCCTGGGCCCGAGGTGGGGTGAGGGAGCCGCGTCCAGCCGCATGGTTCCACTGGTGCTGGCTGCCACTGTGGGCAGGTTCGCTCACCTATCACAGAAATTTCTATTGAACAGACCTGTGTAGGGTTGATGCAATGACGAAATGAGATACTTCAGGGAAAGCACTTAGCATACAACCTAACACACAGTAATCACTTAATGGGAACTATAGCTATAGAAGTAAAAGAAAACAGCAATTGTTTGCAAATAAATATTAAAGTACCTACTAGGTAAATGGAAAGGAACTACATCAAGAAATCATATCTGCACCTCACAGTGAGACACCTTTTATTACTCAGTGGCTGGAGAAGCTGAGGAAATTCACCAGTCTGATCAAGGTGGACAAGCATGGCCTCATCCCTGGTATACAAGTCCAGAAGGTGCTCTGATTCTTCAGGATTGGGATATGGCATCTCAGCAGAACAATCTCTACTGAAAAAGAGGTGGTTTTCTCAGCTAGAATATACATGGAAGTATTTCAACTCTGTTCTCCGTGGAACATTGTCTATAATTTGGTGTCCTTAGTGACGTGATCAGTGTCAGCTGACAATATAACTATAGATGAACAAACCGTCATTTTAGACTTAAAGATCAGTGTTGTATAAGTTTGGTTCTAAAATCATTCCTCCAAAGTTTGATAAACTCTGGGAGAGTGGATAAATCTGAGTCAAGGATCAGCAAAGTTAAGGACTTTGGTAACTTCATCAAGGGAACTCCTACCCATGAGACTCTTTAAAATGCATTGTTCTTTCCTTATAGGTAACGTATCCACTGCAAACAAGACCCACTTATCTATATCCCTGGAAATATCCATCGATATGCAAACAATTAAGTATTGAACAGGGCTTACTGCGCCTTAATATTCCTTAATTTGTCAGCAGTATGAATATGCCATCCTTGCCAACAAGTGTGTTAAACTCTGGTCACTGTCTGCCCTTTCTTCCCAACACCTTTCTAAGGGGTCGCTTCTCACCAAGATCAGCTTGTTTGTGCTAAAGACATGAGCATATTCCAGTATTATTCTGGGGCATGAGACCTACTCCTACTGGAGGTGGGAAAGACCTTCAAGTGACACACATCAGTTGTCCTTTACTGGTACAGAGAACTGAGTGTTTATCAACAGATCAGTTTAAAATTCCATATAGATAAGGTCCTTGTACTAAATTCTGAAAGTCAGTCTTTCAATTAACTCTCCATTTGTTTAAACTATCTGTGTGGAAAAGATTGCAAAAAACAGGCTGCTTTCTGTGATCTTTTTAAATTCTTAGAATAATGAAGCTGACAAGGGACTTAGAGGGACAGAAAAGATCCCTCGTTTTATAGATCAAGACACCGAGGAGGAAGAGAGGAGAAGGGACCTACCCAAGGTCACAGCTAATTAGTGGCAGAGTCACTAGAACCCATGTACACTCGCTCCCAGCAGAGTGCTTCCGAAACAAAATCAAGTGCCTTGGTAGTATTTTGCACACATAACAACTCTTAGAATTTAACAGGATCTCTTAATGCGATCATACCAATCTAAAGTTTGCTTATTGCTTAATATATTTAATGTTCAGAACCAGAGAAAGTTTGTTGAGAAGCTGACTCTTTGCCCCTTTGGGATACTAAGAAACTACCAAGATTGCTATGTTTTGAAAGCAGGAAAAAATAAATCAATGTGAGTTTCAGAATTATATTACACAAAGAGGCTTTACAACATAGATACTTTTAACAATAGAAAAAGATAACCATGCTACAATCAATAAAATGCTCTCTTTCTGGACAGCTGATAAAAGCTCTGCAGAGGCCCAGAGCTTCCTTCCAAGAGTCCTCAGGAGTCAACACAACGGACTGCTGAGTTCCACGGCTAAGTCATGCGAACATCCAGCCATTTCCAACCCGGCCCATCACTTCCTACCATCTCTTAAAACTGCCTCAAAGCAATTAAATGCCTCAAGGACAAAAATCAGAAAGAAGGAGGAAGCTTTGGCACTGGTAAGCACTGAAACATATAATGTGGGTATTTTATGATGGGGTGCTCAGCAACAAGTGTCATGAGGTACCAATTCCTCCATTTTACTGTTTTGCTACTACAGCAAAAGCACAAAATCAGGGCTGGATGATCCAGATCACTCCTTTTATACTGTATGGATGATGTGAGCTTGCTGCTCTTTCTCGACCCACTCATCTTACATTTCTCCCAGGGGAGACAGGAAACTAAGTTATTCTGTGGGTAACAATGAGAAGCTATGGATATTCACTGATGCATCTATCTTAGTATCATGTTATTCCAGAGCTCTCACTCCCAGCAATTTTCCCATGCCCTCAGACTTCTGGTTATGAAAAAAATATATTAAAATATCAACATCTGGCTTGAGAAATAGATGCCTTTGTGGCAAATTTCATTAAACTGCATTTGCCTGAAGCATCCATTCACACTTATGGAAACTATATGCTCAGCACTGTGTATGTAGAAGTGAAATATGTACTGCCTGTTCTTGCAAAGCTCACAATTTAGTGGATCTGGGTCTTAGTTATCATGGAATCCCAGCACAGACTTAATTTCAAAATACATTTGTTGATTAATAAGGGAGTGAGTGGATGAATGAATGGCTTTAATGACCTGAGCAGCCATTGGTTAAACAAACATATGAACTAGTTAAGAATAGAAGTATCTTGATCTATCAGGATCAAGAACTTGGTATGGGACATGGAGAGGAGAGAATTGGACTGGACCTAGGGTAAAATTGTGAGTAGCCCTCAATGCAGACTCCTGTGTGATGAAGCCAATACTTCACTGTCTTAACAACAAACTGTCCTCCAAGTGATGAGACATTGTCTTCAAGCCCTTGACAACCTTCTACAACTCCCTCCTATTTGCTGAGAGCAGCCCTGCACACCAGATTTCTACTCATACAGCCAGAGGTTTTGCACACTGCCCTCTACCAGGTCTATCAATAACCCTGAACCATGCTTGCTCTAGATCAGAGAGGGTACTTCCCCAGCATTCATGCTCTGGCCTTGGGAATTATCTGTTGTGTACTTTCAGACAAACAGTGATCCATAAAAACTGGCAAAAAGAATTTATCCTAGAATAAGGATAGAAGGAAGAATTTAAACCAATAAGCAGAACTGACAATGAAACTTTATTTCAATTTTGAAACACCTTACACAAGAGAAGCCCATCAGACCAGTCATGGTAAAGACCTCCACACAAACAGCCCATGATGCCAGATCATAGTGAAACTCACGGGTACTGATGGGAACGCTCTCACAGCTCAAACCAAATACTGCTCCACTCAAGAGTCCTCGGGACCCTACATGTGCTTCCACCCCCCTCCAACTGGCTGTGTGAGAATGGAAAATCCAAATCCCAACTCACTCTTGGTCCAGCACGACATCCGGGCCAAGGCAACTGCCAAAGACCTCCCTGGACTTGGCAGGCTGTCCTACCATGTGAGAGAGGCTCTCCAATACCCCCTTCTCCGGAAGGGATGCCCATGGCAGAACACAGGCAGCAGAGAGTCAGGGACATTCTCTCTTCCTCCGCCACCTTAAAAAGGGCCAAGAATAAGTAGAAGCCCAAGTGGAGCAGAAGTCCAGGAGTAGAGGAAATGAAGTCTACCTCCCAGTGACAAGAAACTGTTAGCTACTCTAACAAGAAGCATGATTCACAAGCAAAGCAATGAAGCTGCAGGGACTTCAAAAGCCTCGGACAGAGGACAGGTAGCTGGGGTAGGAGTTCAGTTTGGAAAATATAGTTCTAGCATATATTACCAACCTGACTGTCACGGCAGGAACACAAGGTGTTTATGCATCCCTGGGAGACATATAGAGTGGGCAAGAGGTCAAACTGATTTCAAACATGGAGTTTACATTTAACGTTCCCTTCAGTTCAAAGTTCAAGTTCAGGATTTAATGAGTTTGAAGACCCTGGATTAGAGCTCAGCTCTTTAGAGATGGAGAGCTGGTATCTGTATGCCCAGTCCAGTTGGAAAGGTAAAGAATAGTCTCAAAGCCCCCCATCTGCAAAGGCTAGCAGACTGGAGAGTGAAAAAAGTCAGGAATTCAGCCAGCTGCTTCCTTTATCTCTCTCCATCTGTGTCAGCAGCAACAAAGATGTCTGAGCATTTTGTTATGAGCTAGGGAACTGGTTAGCTTGCAATTAGCACAAATCTTTCTGGAAAGCTCATCTTGGGGGGGCCTTGATGAATGGCAGAGAAGACCTTGAATGAATTTATTTTCCTTAGCTGATAGAAACAGGGGGATGTAACACCTCTGTAGAAAAACACACTTAAAGCCAAAGTCTACAACCCAAGGCTTGGAGTAGAAGTAAATGTTTTATTTTAAAATCCAGCATGCTTTGAAGATCAGGAAACTTTGCAGGGGGTGGAGAAAGTGAAGGGACACTTGGTTTCACACCAACATTCTGTTTTCTGTTAACCCACAGAAATATTGCCTCAGGATATCAAAAAAGATGTGACATGAAAATCCAAAGATAGAGTATTTAAAAGAAAAAAACCTCAACTTCTTTGGAAGAGACGTTATAACTGAAAATTGGTTTGCCAGTTGGTCATTTCAATGCAGAGGATTTAAAAACAACCACAGTCCTACAATGAGGAACTTCAATAATGGGAAAATCCTGAAATACCTCTCCTCCAAAATTCAGGTCTATAATCATGTCCTGTGACAAATATGGGCTTGCTTATGTAATCCTCTGAGCTCCCAAGCCCCGTTGTGGTGAAAATACCAAGGTACAAAAGGGAATGGAAGATGGGCAATTCATGTAAGAATGAAAGGCCTAATCCACCCTCACCTTAGGCAAACTTCATTAACCTTTGGGAAACCAGTCCCCATTTACTAAAGAAATGAGACACATCCAGAGATACATGGGCACCAGGGGCTAAATTAATTGGAATCTGGATCTCCTGACCTTCCTTTATCCTTCAATAGTTTTTTCGGTCCCTGAGCTTTAAGTAAAGGCTATTTGTAATCTGGAGACAGAATAACAGCTTATTTTCAAGTAATCAACATCGTGGGGTGGGTGTTTACATTTAGGATTGCCTTTCCTTGCAAGTTTTAGTTTTGAGGCTTAATTGTCTTTGGTCCCAGGAAAGAAAAATCAACCACAGGGTGGAGAGTTCTGGGAAGTATGTGTGGGTGGGAAAAAGAGGGATATAGGAGAGAGGTGGGTTCACAGTCCTGAAAAAACACCTTCTCCTTTATGGTGGGAGGTAGGTGAGAGATAGCTGAGGGGGCAGAAGAGTGAGTGACTGCAAAGGAATTAACTCTGGTTCCAGCCCACCAGCAGGGGCTGATTACTCTTATATTTTAACCCTTGGTTTACCTTGGCAAAAAAAATCGCACACCTTTGCTGGTAGCTGCCATTGCTGTTTCATTACAGATAACAACTTCAAGTGGGAAATCCAGAGGGTAAAACATTTTTTTTAGTTTCCTTCTCAAAAATCTGAGGCAAGAATATGTGTAATTAAATATGATATTTCCTACACATCAAGGACTTGAATTCTAAAAGAATAATATTTAGCCTTTTTTGTTGGCTGCCATTCAAAGACCTGGAAACATTTACTAGCAAATTTAATTACTTTGCATTCTATAGCTGAGAAGTTGGAACTAGCAAAGCTTAAAAAAATAAATAAATAAAAGTTGTCTAATCCAAAGTAGAAGCAGACTGACTTCAACACGTATTCCCAAGGGCTGGAAAAGCCTCGCATCGGGACAGTCCCGAGAGGAGAATTAATATCCAAGCAACATTTATGAAACACCTTCTATTTGCTAAGCACTTCCACATATGTTATCCTACTTAATCTTCACCATAACCCAATAAGGAAGGTATTAACGTCTCTATTTTACAGATGAGGAAAAATGAGGCTCCAAAAATGAAAATTTACTACATATGTTTGTACTTACAGTTTCTAAAAGGTTTGCACGTACATTCATACCTTTAATCCTCATAGCATCTTTTCAAATTCTGTATGTCAGATATTAATATTTATGATGTACAAAACGAGGAAATTAAGCTCAGAAAATGAAGTAACTAAAGGTCACACTACTAACCAGTAGCAGGTCTGGGGTTTAAATTGAGTCCTCTAGATCTAACCCCTCAGCTCTATCCACTTACGGTCAGACTCCATTTCAACAGGCCATTTGACTCAACGAATGTTCCCCAAAAGGATTAGCTCATATTTAGGAAAGATGTTTATGCAACAAACATGCACCAGCCAGGCACTATACAAGACACTGCTGGGATCGAATCTACATCGTTTGCTTGCTTTTCTCAAGTATCTGCTACTGTAATGGGACAGTGGCCAGGAGCTCATCGAACTGTAGAATAAGCTACACCTTGGCAAGAAGCAGAAAAGAGATAATGATGAAGCCCATTATATCAACAGTGACAAAGCCATCAATTCCGATGTGGGGGGAGGAAAGATTGGACAGCCTTCTTGGAGGAGGTAGCCTTAAAAACTAAGCAGGAGATGGAAGTGAATGAGATTCCAATAGAAGGGAACCATTCACAGGAGTAGATATATTTAAAAGAACGTGGGGAAAAATAGCCATTCGGGATAGGAAATAAAACCCCCTCCAGCAAGATATATTCCTCCAAGTAATAAGCAGTTCTAAAATCACTGCTGCTACCAAGATTGTCGTAATTGGTTCAGCTCCTGTTCAATGTGAATTTTAAAACAAGGACTCTACGCTACACAAAGAATATATTGTCTTTTTTCCTTAATTTTAATGCTCAAAGATGGTGAATGATATTAAATGCCACTGAAATGCTTCTAAATGACACTAGAAAGCAAAATAGGATCTCAAAGATTACACAAAATATTAATTTAAAGAAAATAAGATCATTTGGAATATAAATCAAGTATAATAAACCTATCATACTGTCAAAATCTGGAACATTTTCAATAAGGTACCACATCCTACATACCATATACAATCAGACAATTATCTTGGATATTACAACTCTAATACAGAGCACCACAAAATGCTTCCCTGGCACCCTGAGCCAGTCCCAATCCTGAAATAAAAACCAGGAAAAAAGTAATGATGCTTGGGAAAGCAATATTTGAAAACCCCATTTCCAAGATAAAGAATGTCATAAAAAGAAATTAAATAAACTTCACCAAAGCCAGCAATGCCCTAGTTGCTTCAAACTCCCGAAACAGATTGCTTGACAAAAGCCAATACAAATCATGAGAATTACTAATTACAAGCATTTAAGGAATTAACACTTATGTTTAATTAGCAAGTTGGAATGCAAAAACCACAGTTCCAAGGGCCTTCAACCTCTTCTCCCTAAGCAGGAGATAATGAGTTCGATGGTCCTGGTTTAAATCACATGCAAAGTAGCTGGTACTGCAAGGGCTGACCTCATGAGGCATTCTACCCTGTAACTAGAGTCCTGCTAAGGCAAGCTGAGGCTTGAAATGCCCTCCTCCCACTGCCTAACGACCACCCCTTCATACAAATCCTGTGTATCATACAGAAGAATGCTTGTTCTAAACAGGAGGACATTTCAGACCATTGTACTAGTATGTGTAGAAAGTGTAACTATATCTCAATTCCTGGAAACATACTCTTTGGGTCTTGTTTGAAATCCTATCGTATCCTGTTAAGTACAATAAGAAATTGACACCCTCCCAGGACTTGATTGAAAGCCTACACTATTCAACCACAAAGAGGTGGTTAAAACAAAGGAACACAGGGCTTCCCTCAGGGAGGCTTAGCCAGAGCTGTCATGGTTGAAATCAGAGGAATCTGAAGTTTTAGGCTAGAAGAAACCTTAGAAATCAGATTTTGAGTTCAGTTCAACCTTCGATTGAATTTCTTATCTATTACATACCAATTGAACACCTTCTTAGTACAAGCCTCTTTCTGGGCACTGGAAATACAAATTGAAGCTTCACTCCCTGTGCTATAGCAGATCACTGACTAATGGGGAGGCAGTCAACAAAGAAGGCAAAGGATCTGTGGGGCCATGAAATCTTTTCCCTATCAATTGGAAGCCAAGCACCTACAATGTTCACTACTGCTCCCTTGCCACTTCTCCACTTCTTGTTCTTGCCTGTTAGAACACTATACTCCAAAAGGTACGCTAAGGTAGACTTCAGCAGGCACTTGAATCCAACCTTGTACCAAACACAGAATGAATGCCAAGTGGTTGGCATTCAGCCTCTGCTGGGACACTCCAGGTGTGAGCTAAAACTTCTCCAAGATTTGCCATTACATCACAAATGTTAACAAAATGTTTATTCATTGATATATTTCTCAAGCACAGTTTCATGCCTTTCTTTCCCCTTCTGTATCTTTCCACTTACCCCCACAAAATTAAAATAAATGCTGGTAAAGAAGTTTAGAGACGAATTTTCAAGCCAAGCAGACTTGAAAATAGCCTGAACTTTGAACGAGCAACTCTACCCAAACACAGATCCACCAACAGAGGATAATAGTTTTAATGGCACAATATGTTTAATCACAACATCTGTACACTGAGTTACACAGACAGAGGAAAACCCATAGGATGCCAGGCTTAAAAATAAATACAAGAATTTAAAAACACTGGGAAGAGACATCGGTAGCTACATACTATGTGGGAGACATAATTCACATATTTAGCTCAGGCAGGTTAATAAACAAAGAAACAACCAACAACAACCTTCAAGGAAAAGGCATCACAATCCATAGTTGCGACAGTATATATCTAAAATGTGAGTTCTGAAGAAAAATTTACAAGACAGAAATAGAAACAGAAAAGTGAGACATACTCAGGAAAAACAAAGCAGTCAATAGAAAGAGGTTCTGAATGACCCCACATGTTTGACATAGTAGATGAGGACTTCAAAAGACCTGTTATAAATATGTTCATCACAGAACTAAAGAAAAACATGTTTAAAGAGTTAAAAGAAAGCTTGAGAACAAAAAAGTAACATTAATGAACAAAAAAATTTCAATAAGGAAAGAGAAATTAATAAAAAAAGGACCAAATGGAAGCTCTAAAATGGAAACTTAGAATAAGAGAAACTAAGAATTTACCAGGGAGTCTCAACAGCAGATTCAAGATGGGAGAAGAATTAGCAAACCAGAAGATAAATCAATAGAAATTATCTGATCTGAAGAAGAAAAGAAAAAAGACTGAATAAAAATGAGAACTGATAAAGAACTTGTATCTAGAATATATAAAGAGTTCTTACAACTCAATAATGAGAACACAAACCAATTAAAAATAATCAAAATATATGAATAGGCATTTTATCGAAGAAGATATATGAGTGTCTAATAAGCACATGATGTCAGTTGTCATCAGTCATTAGGGAAATTAAATTAAAATTAAAACCAAAACAAGATATCACTGAACATCCACTGGAGTGTCTATAATAAAAAAGACAGACAACAGCAAGTGTTGGGAAGGATGTGGTGAAGCTGGGATCCCTTTTGTTGCTATTGAGAAAGTAAAATGGTACTACCACTTTGGAAAATATTTTGGCAGCTTCTTAAAAGTTAGACATACACCTACCATATAACCCAACAATTTTACTTCTAGGTATAGATTTAAGAGAAATGAAAATATATGTCTACACAAAGAACTGTACACAAATATCCGTAGCAGCATTATTCATGATTGCCAAAGCTGAAACAATTTAAATGCCCATCAACTGATGAATGGGCCAACAAAATGTGGCATATCCATATACTGGAATATTATTTGGCCATAAAAAGAAATGAAGTATTGACACATGATACAACATGCATAAGCCTCAAAAACATTATGTTTTGTGAAAGAAGTCATATGCAAAAGACTATGTTTTGTATGATTCCATTTATATGAAATGTCCAGAAAAATTAAAAATATAGAAAGTGGTTGACTCAGTAGTTGCCTGAGGTCAGGGGTAAAAATGGGAACTGACTGAGAACAGGCACAAGGGAACATTATGGAGTAATGGAAATGTTTTAAAGCTGGATTGTGATGATTGTCACACGACTCCATAAATTTGCTAAAATCATTGAATGTACAAAAACAATTGGTAGAATTTATGGTGTATAATTTGTACCTCAATAAAGCTGTTAAGTATATATACATATAACTTACTGACACTTTGTGTGCTGGTCACTGCACTACAAGTGCTTTCCATACATGATCTAATTCAGTATTTACAAGTAAGGTGAGTATTGTCATCATTCTCAATTTACAAGCTAGGAAAACTGAAGCATAACAAGATTAGATAAATTTTCCCAGTTACACAGGTAGCAAGTGGCAGACCCAGAATTTGAGCCTAGGTCTCCTCAGATGCCAGTGCTTGGACTGTTAACTACTGCTCCATCCTGCCTCTCCAAGGAGTTTGCGAGAGAGGAATAAAAGATTATTCAAGCAGTAAGGAAAGAACAGCTAAGATGGGAAAGCACTGCTGAGTTTTGTACCCAATGAGCATCATTGTGTGACTTTCTCCACTAACACTTGGTATGCCAAGGGGAGGCTACTGAAAGCAGAAGGGGCTTCTATACTGGGTCAAAGGGAAGGGTATGAAGACCAAGGAGTCCTGAGAGTACCAAAAGCAGACTCAGAAGGGGAGAAAGGAAGAGACGGATGCAGTCAGAGACGAATGTGGTCAGAGAGGTTGAGGAGAGGAATCACACACAAAAGTTCAAGGTCAAATGTGCAACCTTGCTAGTGGGTACATGAGTGGAGTAGAATGTGGCAGAAAGGCAGATCATCAAATCTTGGAGGGTAGAGAAACAGTGAGGCACTAGAAGGGTCTTCATTGTGGAAGTAAGTAGGTGATGGGTAGAAAGACTACGATAGGCAACATAAAGATTTCTAATTTCTCCCCCACTCCTTACAGTGTTCAGGTTCATAAGCAACAGTAACTCTTTGTACCCAATGCTATGGTTAGAGGATATATTGGTTTTGGCCTAGAGAGTAATAACATTTGGTGAGTACTTACTATGTTCCAGTCATTGGGCTGTATGCTTTTGCATAGATTATTTTATTTAATACTCAAAACTACCCTATGAGGGCAGTACTATCTATCACTATCATCATTACTATCATTACACTCATGTTGCAAGAAGAACCTGAGACTTAGAGCGGACAAGTAAGCCTGATGTCACACAGCTACCAAGTAGAAGGATTGGGATTTGAATACATGCACTCTTACTCCAGGGCCATAGGTCCTAAGTGCTCAGGTCTTTGAAAAATATGGAAATGTGAAAATAGGTGGGTACTGATTTTAACTGTAGGCTTCCATGACCATTATTAACATCAGAGCCGTTTCCATATTGAATCATCAGAATGGTTCGGTATGCTTAGGGTAACCCAAGCTCATACGTATGCACTACTTTAGTTTTCTAATTCTGTAATTACCTCCTGGTGACTAATCATCAAATATTGATCAACCTCATTTTGCAGTTACAGATGTTGAAGATGCAGATACCTGGGTAAGAACTGATGAGACTCACTTCCACCATGCTGCTGGTTGAGGCTGTTACATGAACAGCCCTAATGACAACCACAAGGGCAGAGGAGGGAAGCTGAAGATCGCTGGCTTTTAATTCTAGGGAAACTGGGGAGTGCCTCTGCCTGGGCTTTGGCCGACAGGCATCAGGAAAGTTAGCTAAAGGGTCTAGTGTATTTATTTTTACCTAATTATAGCCATCGACTGGCATTTTTAAAGGGCTTCAATTATATAGTCCACAGGTTTGAAACTTATAGCACCTGATACAAACAAATTGCACATATTACTATGTATCCTTCTTGGTCAAGGCTTGGGTGATAGGAAGTTTCTGCTGGAGCAGTGGTTCTTAACCTATTTTGGTTCACAGGTCCAAGGAAAATGTGATTAACAGTTCCAGTTTCTTCTGAAAATGTACACGTACATGAATGGCACGTACATGAATGATTTTGTCTATAATCTTGGGAAGGGGGAGTGTAAAACTTCCTGAAGCACATTCAAAGACCCCTGCTTAAAGTGTCAGCAATGTCAGGCTGAATTCAGCAAGTGGAATAAAAGTGTTATCACCTGGTATGTTTCCTCAGCCAAATTTTTACAAAAAAATGTGTTAATTGAAAGAACAAAACTTAGCTTCATATTCAGTATGATCTTTAAAAGCAAAAGAATATTTTATCCTTTAATATCACTTCAACAATACTTTAGTTAAAAATGCCTAATCAGGTTATAAGATTCTTGACTCCCCTTGTGTTTCTGATAGTGTACACTCTTGCTACTCAAAATGTGGTCCACGGATCAGCAGAATCAGCATCACTCAGGAACTTGATAAAAACACAGAATCCCAGGCCTCGTGCCAGAGGTACTGGTTCAGAATCTGCATTTTATAGGATTCCCATGTGATTATACACACACAGCATTGCATTTGAGAAGCACTGGTGTACCTAGTAGAGACATCAGAGTATAAAAAGGCAGTGAAATGTGGTAGAATGAAGACCTGGATTCTGAGCCCAAGTTCTACCATTTGCTAGTGCCTGACCTTGGGCAACCTCTCTGACAATGCTTCCTCAACCCTATCTGTATTTCTAAGGGTTGTGCCTGACTTACAGCAATCACTTGATAAATGATAGTTACTGTTATTACTGTTAAGATTTTTATTACACCTTAGCAATTATCACAGTACTTAGCAAACTAAGAAACTCGCTATAGATGTAAATGGAAGGAAAAGAGAGGAAGAAGTGTGCAATTGCTCTAAGTGGGATGAGTGGCCCAGATGGCTCACAGGGCTTACATGTGCAAAATTAGGGGTCTGAGGCTCTACTGAGCATTTCTCAAACGTGTGCCTCTAAGGCACAAGCTCAAATGCCAGGAAGATGGCATTGTCCATGAGGCTCAACAGAGTTCCTCCCAGGCTGGGAGATACCCAGTGACTTGGTGAAAGTGGGGAAGGAGGAGGGGGCGCTGTGCCAAAATGGTCTGACTGGAGGTGAAAAAGACAGGGGTGGAGAAGAGTGAAGGTGGCACTGGGATCTATCAAATGCCACCAAAGAGGGTGTCTGTTTACTGTAGGAATACAGATTGCTGTGTTTCCTAACTACACAATTCCAAGCCTAATTTCCAAATGGTAAGGGACAAAGCCAGGCCCAGAACCCAGGCCTTTACACTCCAAATCCAGGGCTTTCCCCACTGCATCCCAGGAGTTCCATCTAGAATTCACCAATGACCTAGATTTTCTATTTAATGGCTCGGGGCTCCATGTAAAGCGAGCCTGATCAAATTCACCTCTGGCACCCAGCAAATCAAAATTGGAGTGCTTTTAAGGGAATCACAGGTTGCACTTGTGAAGTCCATTTTGAGGCTATGGTGTCACAATACAATCACAATGAATTTCAAATTACAAAGAAAAAAAACCCTATTTTTTAAATGGAAAAGATTATTAGGAAATCCACATACTTCATTTTATAAGATTATATAGTTTCCAAAGGGATAAAATAAAAAGCTTAAGGGAAAGAAGTCCAGTTTCATGTAAGAAGCAGAACATTGCCAAGAAAGCTAAGTGTACGTGTATTTTTTAATTTCACTTCAAGTGCAGCCCACTCTATTTTAACTATAAAACAAAAACCTCTTCTTACTTCTTGTCACTCAGTTCAAATTCCATCACTAATCCCTTGGGTTTCACTATTCCAATAAACTAAGAAATTAAAATTTTCTTCCTCTAACTCATTACTTTTTACTGTCACTTAAATTTAACAGAGGTAATATGCCACCAAGAAGAAGGTAGCAATTGCTTTACTTTATTTTAAAGTAGGTTCATTAATCTGACCATATAGACAGAAGTAATTCTCACTTTATTAAATACAATGGCTCCTCATTTTGCTGGCCTCATTAGAGAAAGTAGTGTTGCATTACGATAACTGAAGGTACTTCTCATGAACTAAAATAATTTGTAAATTCAAACTACTTCCATAGAAATCACTCCAAAATGTCATGTATACTTCTCTGACTTCTACAAAGTACAGTGTATATATAATTATATATATATATATATATATTTATAAAGTATGATTTATAATTCAGCTTTTTATTCATATATGTTTGTGTGTATATAAAGTATATATACATACACACTATTCTGTGCTTTATATGCATCAGGCATTGGATGAGGGCTTTATATACATTTCGTTTCAGGGTTTTTAGGAGTATCTATTATTGTACTAGGTTATGATAATGTGATACTCAATGATGATATTGACATGGGAACAACTATCCAGTAGCTTAGCTGTACTTGTTAGGTTAATCTGTTTCCTCCTTCTGCTATTAACTGGCCTGTGGGTTCTAATCTGTTGCCTTACATCTTATCAATGAACTGAGAGTGGCTCTGCATGCCGACAGTGTATAGTACATGACCTTGATGAAAGCTATTTACACAACTCAGGTGCCTCTTTTGCTTCTACACAAGCATCACTCTAATATTGTCATCTCGCAGACCCCTATACTAAATAATTGGGAAAATAACAAACACTGAGAGTGGAATGACTGATTGCCACGAAGGGGAAGGGCAATGATAAATTCAGTGTTTTGTTTATATTAGGAACTCAAAGAATATTTTATAATTGGTCATTTTGAGCAGGTTATAATAGAAATATAGGGGTATTATGTCATAAATAAGTACAGAGATTCAAAGTACCATGTAAGAAAGCCAGAAAGACCATATAACCAAATCCAAAATAAGTGCTGATACTTTCAAAAAACAAAGAGAAGGATTTCAGCAAGATGTGGTCCATCAAGAAAGATGGCATCAAAGAGTTAAAGCTTGAGCATTGAAGGAACGTGAAATTTAAAGGGAGAAATGAGAAAGGTTTAAGTGGGAGACAATGTGGAAGTCCACCACTTAGAGCGGAAGAAATGACATGACAAAACTATAGGATGGAACTCAATCAGAATGTGGAATGTTTGAGAGATTGTAAGACACCTGTTGCTGAGTAACATCAAGGCTATTCCTGAGCCAAAGGTAGCCTAAAATAGATACTTGTGGAGGGGGATGCGAAGAGTCCTTTCTAGTGCCAGATGATGCAGAGATTAATGTGGAATAACAGGAAAACCCGTTTTCTTAAGTATTCAGATGGAGATACGAAGGCAAAAGTACAAAGCATGGAGTCCACAGGCCTGGGTTCTGGTCCTAGCTCAGCCAATCACTATCTGCATAGTCTTTAAGTATATAATTAAACCTCTCTGCATCTGAGTTTCCTTATCTATAAAATGGTAATAGTAATGGCATTTAACTTACAGGGTTGATGTGAGGACTCAGTGAAAGAGAATATGTAAAGTACATAGCACAGTGCAAGGCACATAATAAACACTGGATAAATGGTAACTTTTATTATCCAGAAATCAGTGATATGCCCTGGGTCTCTAAACATGCAGAAAAATAGGGAAGGCAGCTTCAGAAATAGGGGACATAACTAGAAAGCGTGGATGTGAGAACTCTCATCCTATGCTGATGTTCACTGCCTTCCTCTGCCCTCTTCCATTTACAACCCTAGTAACATAAGCATTTAAATTCTTAACATTTTGGACCTGGGGTGATTGGATACATTGTATGCTCCCAGACAAATCACTTTATTTCTGTTATTTCTACTGCTAAATATCACCTTAACTACGTTGTTGTTAGTTTGAGTGAGTTAGTGCTCTAAAATGGCTTAACATCTTCCTAATAGTTTAGAAAACAAAATGTTTTCTTTTCTAGATATTCCTACTAACTACTAGATTCAAAGAAAGGTGTTCTTTTATATGTGCTCTCTACTTACTTAGGGAAAATATAAATAAATTCTGCTGCTAAGCTGAAGAATTAGCACTTGAAGAGTTGAACAGTGTAAAAATTCAGCCCAACATCTCAAATATGTATTAACAACTTCCACTTCCAACCATGATAGAGTAAAAGGAATCAGATTAAAAAACTAAAAAACTGGACAAAATCTATTTTAAATATGGTTTTCAGACATTGGACAACAGGCAGTACAGAACTGTGATCCCTGAGAGAAGGGGAACAAATGAGGCACCCCTAAATTGCCCTAGCTTACTGCCTGGAGAGGGTTTCCATGCTGCAGTGCAAGGAGGGGGCATCTAAACAGAGCCCAGTGACTTTCATGTGTTGAAAAGACAGAGATCAGGGTGTGGATAGGCCAAAGCAGTTAAAACTTGGGAAAAAATACCAGAGAGGAGTAAGCTGCACAGGAGAGAGCTCCAGAGGTCTTCAGATGGATCCCCTCATGTCTTTGGCTGAGTATTGGTCTGCACACGTGCAGGAGGAAACTACACAAGACCAAGGAAAGAATCGCTTAAAAAAAAAGTAGGAGGACCAATCCACAGAAGCTCACAAAGGGACAGTAATAGTTTCTTCCCACCAGAACAGTGAAATACCTTGTAATATATGCAGCATTAAGTAGAGCCCTCAAAAGTGTATTTTTTTCTCAGAAGGAATAATGAGAAGTTATTGCTTAATGTGTAAGAGTTTAAGGATGACAAAAAATTTTGGAAGTAGGTAGAGGTGGTGGCCACACAACTGTATGTTTAAAAATGCTTAAAATGGCAAACCTTATGTTATATATGTTTTACCACAATAAAAAAATAATGCTTAGGTTAAAAAAAAGTATATTGTCTTAGTAGTGGAATAAAATTTGCCCTAGGCTAATGGCTGTACTGATGCTTCCCTAACAAAGCATAAAATCAAGCCTCAAAAGGATCAAACTGATTCCAGTTAACTTCATCCCAGTTCAAAGTTCAATAATATTTAAGGGAATACAATAAAAATAGCACCCATCAATGTAAAACTAATAATTTTCAACATCCAATAAAAAATTATAGACATGCAAAGAATCAGAAAGATACAACTCTTTAACAAGAAAAAATATCAATCAACCTAATCTCCAAAATGACACAAATTAGAGAATATGCATAGAGAGGCATTAAAATAGCCAATATAAATATACTCCATTTGATGAGGAAGCTAGAGGAAAGATTGGGAATGTTAAGTAGAAACACAGAAGATGTCGGAAAGACTCAAATCAAACATCTAGAGATGAAAGATATAATATCTGAAATAAAAAATATGTGGGCTGGGATTTCTAGTTTACTATACACTGAAGAAGAAAAAATGAGTGAACTTGAAGACACAGCAATAGAAAATATCCAAAATGAAATACACAAAGTAAAAAGACTGGGGGGAAAAATAGAGCATCAGCTAGCCATGGGAAAATACCAAGGGGTCTAATGAAATTCCAGAAGATTTGAAGAAATAAGGACCAAAGGTTATGTAAATTTTTATGAAAACTATCAATGTACAGATCTAAAAATTTCAATGGACCTTAAGCAGAAAAAAAATGGAGAAACCCACACCATGGCACATTGTAATCTAAGTATTAAAAAAATGAGGAAGTTTATTCAGAGGAAAAAAGATAAGAATAATGACATACTTCTCATCGGAAACTATGCAAGTCAAAAAACAATGGGGAGTGACAGCTTTGAAGTACTGAAAGAAAAAGGTGACACCTTACAACTCCATTCCCAGGAAAAAAAAAAGTCTTTCAAAAGTGAGGTAAAATAAAGGAAGAGTCTGAGAGGATTCCTTGTTAGAAGTCCAACTGTTTTTGAATCAATTACTGTTGGTGCAGATAAATGCTATTGATTTTTAAAAGTTGTTAAATTTTCTTATTAGTTTTTATTGTTTTTCTTTCCATTACATTGTTTTTCTTCTGTAGATGATCCTGTCAACTGCAAGTAATGATAGTTTTACATCTTCCCTTCAGTCCTTACACTTCTTATTTCTTTTCCTTTCTTTTAGGGAGAATTCATTGCCAGAAGGCCATCACTATAAGAAATAATAAACAAAGTTCTTTCAGCAGAAGGAAAATGATCCCAGGTGAAATACTGGAGCTACAAAAAGAAATGAAGAGCACTATAAATGATAAATATCTGAGTAAATATTAAATATCTGTTTCTCATTTTCAAAAATCTCTTTACAACTGTTTAAAGCAAAAATAATAATATTGTATTATGCTATATGCTATATAACATTTGTAGAAAATTTATTTTTAAAATAGTACAAAGGCTGGGAGAAGGAAAATTGAAATATACTGATATAAAGTTCTCATACTGCATTTGAAATAGTGTAAAATTATTTCAAGGTAGAATGTTAAAAGTTAGAGGGGTAGGCAGCCTCTAAGATGGTTTCCAATGATCCACACCTTCTGTTATTCATGCCCTTGTGTAATCTCCTCCCTTTGAATGTGGGATGGATATAATGACTCGCTTCTAACAAACAGAATAGAACAAAAGTACTGGGATGTCATTTCCAAGATTATGGTACAAAAAAGACTCTGGTTTCTCTCTTGTTCACCCTGTCTTGTTATCTCCCACTTACTCTGATGAAAGCAAGTGCCATGTGGTAAACTGCCCTACATAGAGTTCCATAGGGCAAGAAACTGAGGGGGGCTTCTGGCCAGCAGTAAGTGAGGAGCAGAGGCCCTCAGTCCAACTGACTACAAGGAACTGAATCCTGCCAACAACCACATGAGTAAGCTTGGAAACACATCCTCCGTCAACCGAGCAGATGAGAAGACTGCAGCCCCAGCCGACATCTAGATTGCAGCCTTGTGAGAGACCTTGATCCAGAGAACCCAGCTAAGCCATGCCTGGATTCTTAACTCACATAAACTGTAGGATAGTAAACACTTGTTGTTTTAAGCTCCCACATTTGGGGGTAAATTGTTATGCAGCAATACATAACTAATATAGTTATTTATTGTACACCCTAGAATAACCACTAGGAGAAAACACAAAATCAAAGAGTATTTCTTATGAGCCTGTAATAGAAATAAAATGGAATCTTAAAAATACTCAATTATCCCAAAGGATGGCAAGAAAAGAGTTTAAAAGGACCAAACGTTTATTGATCATCAACCATAATAAAGGCAGGGGATCAGGTGCTAAGAATACAAAGTCCCTGCCTGGCCTTAAGAAATTTTACACTCTCAGTTGGAGGCAGGACCTCAGTTAGAAAAGTGCACAGAGAAAAACAATTCTAAGTATGGTACCCAAACTCCCCATGCTTTGGCAGTGTAAAGGAAGAACAGTCTCTCAGGCACAGGGGAAACCAGGAAAGGAGATTTGAGATAGGCCTTGAAGGATGGCAAAATTTTCAGCAGGCAGAGATGTGAGAGAAAGGCAGAATATTCCCAGCAGAGGGTACACAAGATCAAAGGCTTAGTTGAGCAAGCTAGAGGGATATGTTAAGGGAAAGAGTCACGGGAAGGCCAGAGAGTTTATAGAAGACCAAGAATACTGCTTTGTAACAGAGATGTAAAGAAGACAGGGCTGTATAAAAGAGTATGGGGCTACGAGACCAAATGCTGCTGAAGGCAAAGACTGAAAAAAGGCCACTGATTTAGTTGAGGCATAGGCACAGCCTAATCCAGAGACGGTATCAATTTGCACACTTCCCTACTACCAGACCAGTGGCAGATGTCACTGATTAATGACAGTACTGAGACTACATGGCCTCAGGTTCCTTCTCAACACAATGCTTCAGGCAGCTACTACCAAAACAGTAAAACTGACCAAGGACATGAAATGTATTTGTAATCTGTGGCCTAATAATATAAGAAGTCTGGTCTGTGGGGAATAAAGGCTGTGAAGAGCTGATTTTGCCATCCAACACAGAGGCTCATTATGAAGAAGAGTGAAGAGCGAGAAAGGCCCTTTTCTTTTCTTTTCTTTTTTTTTTTTAGAGGAATCCATTTTAATTGACTATTTGTTAAAACAGCCAAACCTTAGTCTTCACAAATGTTCATGCAATTGTTCTGCCCCTCAATTCTGTCCTCTTTTTGATTCACTTCTACCTTACGGAGTTGACTCTCTGATCTTCTAGTGGCTCTCAAGTTTTGGACGCCCCCATTCTGCATCTACGTGCAGCCTGTTCCTATCCGATATCAGTCTCTTTACCTGTGGTGACCGTGGAGGGGTAGTGGTGGGGGATGGTAAGGGGGGCAGGGAAAGGCCCTTTTCTAACTGGCAAATTTTTAGTCTTTCCAAAATCATGCGTATCTTAGAGAGATAAAATGGAGCAGGCTTTAAGGAAGAAGTCTACAACTTCCAAAGCAGCAGGACTTTCTAAATCCACCCGGATAGCCAATAAGTTTAAAAAAAAAAAAAAAAAAAACGAGAACTAACTTCGTCAACCTGAAAAAGAACACCTAGGAAAAACCCGCAGCTAACATCATACTTAATGGTGAAAGATTGAATACTTTTCCCTTGAGATCAGAAACAAGGCAAGGATGTTTGTTTTAGCCACTTTTATTCAACATTGTACTAGAAGTTTTAGGCAGGGCAATTAGGCAAGACAATGAAAAATAAAAGGCACCCCAATTGGAAAGGAAGAAGTAAAACTCTTTGCAGATAACTTGATCTTATATACAGAAAAGGGAAGGGAGGTCGGGGATAATTGAAGGGATAACTGGGTGGGGGACACGGGGCATAATCACAATTTGTGGTAGTGGACATGCTGCCAGTATGAATCTGGCCATTCCATCTTAGGCATGAGTGGTGACAATTTGCTTTGTACCCCATGAATATTCATAACCAATAAAAACAAAACAAATATTAAAAAAAATAATAATTATAAAAGAATTATTAGAACTAATAAACAAGTTCAGTAAGACTTCAGGATACAAGATCAATGTATAAAAATTATTTGTATTTCTACACAGTAGCAATGAGCAAACCAAAAATGAAATTAAGAAAATCATTCTATCACTAAAAGTAAAATACGTAGGAATAAATTTAATAGAATAAGTGCAAAATTTATACTCTGGATACTAAGATACATTGTAGAAAGAAATTAAAAAGGACCTAATAAATGGGAAGACATCCCACATTCATGAATCAGAAGATTCAATATTGGTAGAATGACAATACTCCCCAAACTAATCTACAAATTCAATGCAGTTCCTATTAAAATCTTAGCTTTCTTTGCAGAATTTTAGGTGATCCTAAAATTCACATGGAAATATAAGACACCCAGAATATCCAAAACAATCATGAAGAAGAACAAAGTTAGAAGACTCACACTTCCCAATTTTAAAACATTAATCAAAACAATATGGTATTGGCATAAGGATAGACATATAGACCAACAGAAGAGAACTGAAGGGCTGACCGGTTAGCTCAGTTGGTTAGAGTGCAGCCTTGTAACACCAAGGTCAAGGGTATGCCATACATGACGTCAACATAACATAAGGTCAATAGACGATATGTAATGTCAACGGTTCCCCATACAGGCCAGCCCCTTATAGAAAGGGGGTGGAGGGAGGAGATGCAAAACAGGCCAAAAAAGAGAATAGAATTGAGTCCAGGAGTAAACCCTCACATTTACGATTGATTGTTTTCAATAAAGATGCTAAGACAGTGAGGAAAAACTCAGTAGGAAACAATAGTCCTTTTTTTTTTTTTTTTTTTTTTTTACATCATAATATCAACTTGTACTATGTAGGATTTGTGACAATTATTTTGCAGTACCAAAACACGACTTTGAAAACCTGCAATACATGTTTTCTTAAAAGATGAACACAAAAAAGTATTTTTTATTACAATTCTGCTCCCTGGCGTTTAAAATTTAGTGTATATTTTACATCATAGTAATTGATATGCTCATTCTACAAATCAATCATAGCACATGATGTTTTCATCCATATGTACAAATTAAAGATTGTGCAGCAAGTACGCATGTAGCCATGGCCCAAGTGTAGCTACAGGACACTGGTCACTGCCCTAAAGCCTTCAGGTCCCTCCAGTCAGTAACAACCCCTCATTCACTCAGAGGTCTTCATTTCTTGACTGTTGTGATCATTATCTCCTTGCTTCTTGCTGTAGATTTGCCACCCAATATAGTTTAGTTCCTCCTGTTTATGAACTTTATATAAATGAAGTCATACTTTGTATATTCTTTGTGATTTTCCCTTCTTAGTAAATATTGTGAGAGTTACCCTCATGTATAGCTGGAGCTTATTCATCTTCACTGTTATTTAGCATTCCCTTGTATATCCATATCCATACAAGGGAATACAGTGGTATTCAGTCCTACTGATAAACATTTTTGGTTTTTATTATCACAAACTATAAATATGCTTGTTGTGTGTCTCGTGGTGCAATATCTAAGGTCTATAGCTATGAGGATCATTGATGTATCACAGGGGTACACATATCTTCAACTTTATTAGATAATGCCAAACTGTTTTCCAACCTGCTTACACCAACTTACACTCCCACAAAAATGGGTAAGACTCCATTCCCACAGCACCAAGGCTTGGTGCATCATTTTTATTTTTGTCAATCTTGTGGTATAATGGTATCTCAGTATGAATTTAATTTGCATTTTTGATTACTAATGAGGCTGAATACATTTTTGTTTATTGCCCATTTAGATCTCTCCTTTTATCCAGTACATAATGGTTTTCCCTATATTTTTTATTTTTATTTTTTCCAGCTGCAGTTGTCTATGTATTCTAGATATTCAATACTGTGCAATGTTTTTGCAAATATCTTCTTCCAATTTGTGGCTTTTCTTGTCATTATCTTTATGATATCTATTGATGAACAAAATTACTTCACGTCAATGAAGTTGAATATTTGAACTTTTCCTTTACAGTTGGTGCTTTTTATGGCTTAAGAAGTTCTGTTCTATCCAAGGTCATGAAGACTCTCTCCTATATTTTCTTCAAAGAGCTTTTTAGCTTTGTTTTTCACATCTATGTTTTTAATAAATCTGTAATTTTTGTTTTTCTGTTTATATGGTAAGGTAGTAATCTGGGAAATTTTTCTTCCTGTATGGATATCAAATTGTTCTACCACCTTTACTGAAAAGTCTTTTTTTTTTTTTTTACCACTGATCTGCAATTCCTCTTTTGAGGTATGTCAAGATCCATGTATTCCTGGGTCTGATTTTCAAATTCTGTTCTACTGGTCTAGACAACTACTCCAGCGCTAACACAAAGTCTTATTCATTACAGCTTGACATTTGGAGAGACAAGTCCGCCCATTTTGTTGTTGTTCAAGAATATCTTGTCTCCTTTTGGCTCTTTCCATTACCCCATAATTAAGAATCAACTTAACAAATCCCATAAAAAATCTTAGGGTTTTAATTGTGATGACATTGGATCTGTGGATCAATTTGGGGAGAATTACCAGTTTTATAATATCAAATCCTCTAATCCACGGATGTAGTTTATCTGTCCACTTAGGTAGGTCATCTTTAATATTTCTCAATAAAGTTTTATAAACTTCCAAGAGGTCTTTCACAGCTTTTGTTAGATTTTTCCTAAGCACTTAATGTTTTTTTGATTTCACTGCAAATGGTATCTTTTTATAAATTTTTAGTTTGTATATAGAAATGCAATTGATTTTCATACTGAATTTATATCTAAAACATCTTAACTATTATTTATTCTAAACATTTATTGTAGATGTTAAGGATTTTCTATTTGTACAATCATATCTTTGCAAAATAAAAGTTTTCTTCTTTTTTCTCAATTCTAATTTTTAAAAATTTTTCTCATCTTACTGTGTTGTTTAGGATTTGCAGTAAATTATTAAAGAGGAGCTGACTGTAGGCATCCTAATCTTGTCATTTTCTGAAATCTCCTCTAGTAACTCCATAAGTTTAGAAGCCAAACCAAGACCTAAAAATTCTGGGCAGCAGACAGAGCTGTGGCATAACTGTACCAGTCTTCCTTAGCTACTGAATCTTCTACTTTACCCATAATATAACACATTAACTCTCCACTAGGTAATTCTGAAATGATGAAATACTCTGGCCAGTGGGTAAGGTAGTGTAACTAAAAAGGAATTCCATAAGTTTCTGTAAGTGGATCCAAGTTAATGTTGTTGAAACTGAACAGGTCATCACAGATGAAGGCCTAGAGAGTGGTCACTGTGCCACCATCACTGAAGCCAACTCACCACAACCTTGCACCCGCCCCAGTGGAAGTTGCCCCATGCATGGCTGCTGTGGGGCAGGGAGGGAACTGTCAACAAGTCTTTTCAGCAAATGGTTCTGGGTCAAGTGTATACCCACATGCAAAATGACAATGTTGGACCTCTACTACACACTGTACACAAAAACTAACTCAAAACGGATTAAAGACAAAAATGTGAGAGCTGAAACTATAAAATTCTTAGAAAAAAATATAGCTGTAAATCTTCATGACCATGGATGGGCAATGGCTTTTCAGCAATGACACCAAACAACAAAATAAAAAATGCATAAACTGGACATCATCAAAATTTAAAACTTTTGTGCTTCAAAGAACACCATCAAAAAAGTGAAAAGAAAACTCACAGAACTGGAGGAGAATTTTGCAAATCACATAACTGATATGGGACTTGTATCTAGAATATATAAAAAACGATTACAATTCAATAACTAAAAAGACAAGTAATCCAATTTAAAAATAGGCAAAGAAACTGAATAGATAGTCTCCAAAGAAAACATATGAATGGTCAAAAAGCAGATGAAAACATGATCAATATAAATAGTCATTAGGAAAATGCAAATCAAAACCTCAATGAGATACCACTACACACCCACTAAGATGACTATGATGAAAAAGACCAATAGTAACAAATGTTGGAAAAGATGTGAAGAAATTGGAACCCTCATACATTGCTGGTGGAAATGTAAAATGTTGCATCCACTTTGGAAAATAGTCTGGAAGTTCTTCAAAGGGTTAAACATGAAGTTACCATATGACCCAGCAATTCCACTACAAGAGAAATGAAAACATACTATGCCTGTGCAGAATTGTACACAAATGTTCATAACAACATTATTCACAACAGTCAAAACTGAAAACAACCCAAATGTCCACAACCAATGATTGGATAAATAAATTGTGATATATCTGCACAATGGAATATTATTCCACAGTAAAATGAAATGAAATGCTGATTTATGCTACTACACAGATAAGCCAAGAAGCCAGTCACAAAGAGCTATACACTGTATTATTCCATTTATGTTAAATGTCCAGAATACACAAATCTATAGATACATAAAAGTAGATCAGTAATTGCCTGGGGCTGTGAGAAATGAGGAGACTGGGGGTAAAGGCTAAAGAGTGTGGAGTTTCTTTTTGGGTAATGAAATATTCTAAAATTGATTGTGGTTTTGAATGAACAACTTTGTGAATATAATAAAAACCACTGAATTTTACCCTTTAAATGGGTGAATTGTGTGGTATGTGAATTATATGTCAAAAAAGTTGTTTTCTTTTTTCAAAAAGGGGGAACTAGGAGAGACTTGAGATTCATATCAAAGTAACTGAGTTGTACACGGGCTGCTTGTGCCATTGCTTTCCTAAATTAGAAAGAGTAGAAGTGTTTCAAAGCTAAACCCATAGAAGAATCCCAATGGAATCCCAGGTTTGTGATTAGGCACTTCCAAGGCCTGCAGTTTGCTGGATGTCACCCAGCATGGAGGCAGTCATCAGGCTGCCTTTTCTGATTAGAGACAATAGGTAGCTATGAGGTATTACAGCCTGGCTAATGTATAAATGTGATTTTCTGCATGAGCAAATTCTGCTCTAATTAAGTAAAATACTTTTAAATGATTATCAAAATAGGGCCACTACACAGTTACCTCAAAACATGAAAATGCTGGGATTCTAATGCCTGAGAGTTTCCCAAAGTGAGTTGAACAGGCTCTTGTTTCCTGAATCCAGGCAGAGAGATGTTTTTAACTGCCTACTCTGCATTGATTCAATTTATCTCATAGCCAAGAGGGTACATACTGGTGTATTTGCCACAGGTAAAGTGGGATTTGCAATGCAAGACTATATAAGCAGGGCTAAATGCAAAGTAAGCAAACACGGTGCCCTTAGTAAAAACTATTGATTTGAATTTTTTTAATAAACAACTGAAGTTAAGGGGTTTTTTGGTTTTGGTTTTGTTTTTTTGCTAACTACATTTATGAAAGTATAATGCTTTCCTGGGACTGAGGAAGGTAAGGGGAAAGGGCACATGTTGTAAAATCATTCCTCAAATCTCAACAAATTGAAAACAGTGGTTTAATATATAACCCAGATGGTCAGTTTTGTAATAATTTTAGATTTACAGTATCTTCTTTTTTTCCTGGGGCATTTTATTTTATTTGGCAATAGTTCCTATCCTGGTTTCCCTCCAGCTGCTTTTCAAAGGCAAAAATGTACATTACTTCATCTTGTGGCTTAATCTTGGTATACAGGAATTACAGCAGCCGCAATGATTTCGTGTAATCACCTCTGCCCTGTAGCAAGATCCTTAGGGAGGTAGTATTTCATGCATCATATTTTCACCACCACCAAAAATGGTCATCACTTAAACAGCTACAGAGGTGGTAGTAAATGAGGACATCAGACACCCCCACCCATCATGCCCAAACTCCATTTCTAATATATTCACATTCACTTCACCATTTGTCATCCTGGGATCCCGAAAGCCTTCAAATTTGGTCCTTACAATAAAATAATCCTATTCTTTTCTTTCTAATTCTTGCGAAAACTGTTTGCTATGAATCTAGACTGTCACCGACAGTTCTTGGAATTTCAGTTAGGAATAAACTACAGATCCAGACAAATCTAAGGATCCTATTTTAATAGAATGCTTTCTACTTTGTAGGTGGAACAAATAATCTCAGAACCAATTCTTGTTCACCAGTTTTGTGTGGCCAGTATTGAATATCAAAGAATGTAACCTTGAAAAGCATGATCACCATAGAGGAAAAAAAAAAAAAGGAGGGGGGAACAAGGAAACTGGATTGGGCTCCATTATCTTTCCTCAGTAGGCAGTGTGCAAGGCAACTTATATACACTCTTTGAAAGAACATGTTTTTCTTTAAGTCACCACCAAAGAACATCCTGGTGGTCAATACTATGGAGAATCTGGATTTTGCTAAATGCCTTCACAAATACCCTTAATGGAATTACAATCGTGTTACAAAGGAGAGGGACAGGCATTTTATGCATATCACACATAAAGCAGGAAAGTAAAATTTGCAGAGTCAAAGGCAGTCAGTTCCAGAGCAGGAAGTGAAGTCCTGGCCTTGTATTCCTTTGTTCCAGGGCCTAGCCCACACAGGGATGGTTTCATGTTTCCAGCAGCCAGTGCTTCCTTGCCTTTGATCCACTTGCCTCTGTAAATACAATCCTCTGATGAACACAGGAAAATACTTCTAGGAATCCTGCAGCATGACGCATATTAAAAGTCTTAGAGGGGAAATATTTGTCAGTATTTTACCAGTAACCTTGTCTTAAAGGCATATAAAAGGCCATTCCTAACTCATTTCCTTCCCACTGCTCATGGCCCCCTATCCATCCCGAACCCTCGTCCACCCTGCTCCTACCAATAACTCAGCAGACAGACAAGCTTTAAGGAAAGTTTAATGTCAGGAGCCTCTTGTACAAACTTTTAGTTAGATACATCAACAAACTAACACTTTCCCATTCGAAGTTCCAAACTGCAATTGGGTCTGTCAAAGAATTACTTCTGAAAAAGGGCTTAAGCAAAGACGTTATCAACAGTTTGTAGGGTGAATCAACCTCAGGGTCTTTGCAACCGTGATTCCCTCAGCCTGCACTTCAGCTTTTTCATAGCTAGTTTCTTCCCATAGTCCCTCAGATTTCAGTTTAAATGTAACCTCCTTAGAGCCCTTTTCCTGAGCACCACTTCTTAAGGAATTCTCTCATTTTCCCACTACAAAACACTCCATCACGTACTCCTGTAGTTGTGCCCACAGATTTTAGAATCAGACAGACTCTGGATCCTGCCACTCACTAGTGGTAAGACATTTAGTTCTCTGAGTCTCCTGACACTCATCTGGTCAATCTCCATTGCAAAGTCACGATAAAGCATAAAGGGGAACAAACACTAGATTGAGAATTAAGTAACTGCTATGGGTCGAATATGTCCCCCCAAAGTGTAGCAGAGAATCCTGAACAATACCAATGCCATCTTAGGTAGGCACTACTCCATTCTCATTGTCAAACTACCCGCCTCTGCGTGAGAAACCATTGACCATCTCCTAGAAACAAAAACTGTTGCATAGAAACAGGAACCGTACACAGTGAACTGTTACATAGGAACAAGAACCATAGACAATGAAAATGTTTATGCTTGATCGCTTTAACTGCTCACTTTTGGCTTCTGTGACCTAGCTACTTAGCTTGCTGTGTGCACCTGGACAAACCTGAGCACCAACGGGATGTGGTTTTTGCCTTTATAAACTCCACCAGACCAAGGCTAGCTGCTGCTCTCCCGAAATACCTTTCCTGGGCGACAACCTCACCACAAAAGTTCATGTATTGGAACCTTGATCTCCATTGTAAAAGTGCTTAAAAAGGCAGGAAATCCCACCTTCTTAATCTGAAAGGTGATTGGATCGGGAGGACTGTGCCCTTGTGAATAGATTAATCCACTCATGGAGTAGGGGGTTGATGGCTTAATGAGCTGTCATGGGCGTTGGCTGGTGGCTTTATAAGGAGAGCACATCAAAGATCTCTACCTCATGCTATTCTTGCCAGATTCCACTCAATTCAATGGAATATAATGCATAATTTAATAAATGCAGGCTCTGGTGTCCCACTGTATTATGGGGCTGGAAATGTATTTATTTTGCAACTAACAAGGGGGTCATGGTCATCTGTGGTTTGTGGCCCAGAATTTAATCCTCTATGATTGTGCTTGGACTCTTCTTGACAAATCAAAATGTTCATGTTTGTGCTCTTCTATTTGATAAATTTTATCCCTTCTATTGACCCATCCTGGAAACGCCCAACCTCTGTCTTCAGACGGGGCTCTATTCTGCTTTTTCTCTGTCCTCTGTCTTCTGCCTTTCCTGGTGAACTGTTAATCCCCACTACCCTTAGGTGGCACCCTCCAAAACTCAGTCATCCCCACTCAGTCAAGCAGTGCTTATGAGCTCCTATACTATGATCCTGTATGAGGATCTGAGGTTATAGCAATTAAAACAATTTAGTAGTCCCTGATTTGGGATTAGGAAATATTTCACCCATAAAAGCCTTTTCCACCAAATCAAATATGATTATACACTGTCCTGGCAAATGGTGGCTGATTGACCATCCCTTCTCTCTGTCTCTCCCCCTCCCTTAGGCTTCACATTGTCTGCTCTGAAATGCTGTCCTCTTTTACCCACACTTTTAAATGTTGGCTTATTACATTACCATGGAATTATTTCAATTAAATTAAATAAAATTTACTGACTAAACATCTTAACTTAGACAAAATATATACATTTGTTGCTACAATAATAAAAGCAAACCTTTATGTTTACCCCATTCTGCTCTCCCAAAGTGAGAAAAACCTTCAGGTGTCATCATGTTGCTAACGTTTACTTCCTTGACTGTTTGTATGATATCATCACTTTAACAATACACACATAAATACTGAAAGTGACAGGGAGTTATAGAATCCACTGGCAATTACAACCCTCATGATCTACCCATGAGCAAGGTGAATAGGGCCATCATCTGACAAATACCAAAGCATGCAACTTCTGGCTCTGAAGCCTATGTGCAGAACTGAGGGAATCACAGCCTGTAAAATTTCAGCCTAACCACAAAATCTTATTTAGAATCCTAAACTTGTTTGCAAGGTGGTTTTCTTGTAATTGTGTATTTGGCTTTTTTTCCCCTTATGCTAAGTGAAATTAGCATCGTAGAGCTTGCCAGCTCTGTAGATAGAAACTTACTTTCACCCACGAAAGGGAAACTCAGAGGAGCGACAGGATGATTTTCCAGGCAACAAACTCACCAACACCGCGGCACTGACCTGAAGTGTGACCTTGATGTGACCAAATTGTTGCCTCCTGAACCTCAGTGGACATCCACAAGGCCTGCTGAGCTAGATTTGCACTCTCAAACACAGAGCTGCCACCAACTCTACTCACAAAAGGGACCAAACAAATGGTCAAGGTTTTTGTTCTTTCTCATTACATTGTTTTAGGTATTAACATTTATAAACATTTCTGTGCCAACTTAAAAATGATCAACCATTTCAATGTTTAGCAAAGTGACACTGTCTCATTAAATTTTTAAAGGAAAGATGTTATTTTAAAAGGGAAACTGCAGCAGACTGAGAAGCAGCCAAGTGAAAAGAGTCCTTGAGGCTCTCCTGTAACCAGCCTGAACTGGAGACAGGTTACCCAAATCAACAGCTAATCCCCACATCAGCCACTGGACCGTTGTCAGACTTGCCCTATGGGGCCAACCTCAGCTCCTCCTTGGTTTGGCGCTCTCACTCGTAGTACAGGAAGCACTGCCATTGGCCATTAGCCCATTGTTGAACCTTAGCTGTCTGTTACTATAAACACCCAAGGCTCAGAATAAGGCCATCTCAGGGCTGAGACTACGGCAACAACTTGTAGTTGAAATCAATCAACGACTTGAGGTTTCTGGGATATCAGTAACTCAACTTCCCTGGTAAAGATAAGCTGCATGCAACAGCGAAATGATATTCTTGCAATCTTCTAGTGAATATCTCTTTCTCAAGACTTATCTTTAAGATTTACATTTCGCTTTGATGTATAACACTAAGTGAGTAAGTCAGAACCCACAAGTGGTCATCTTAGTTCTGCCACTGTCTACGATCTTGAGCCAATCACTTATCCTCCATGAGTATCAGTTTTCTTATCTATAGAATGGGGATGATAGCATTAATAATAACAATGATGGTGATGATGATAATCTCATTGCCCCACCTCAGAAACTATGGTAAATAAAGATGTAAGGAAAGGGTTGATGTAAAACAGCTCTGTAAAATGCAAAGAGCTGTAGTAACATAAAATGTCCTTATTGCTGGTAACTTTTAATAAGATGGGTTTACAATTCCTGCATGCAAATCAAGTACTGGCAAAGAAAAGTTGTGCTGGACACGCAATATAACTGTGGACAAGAGGCACTATGACATTGTGATGAGAACTGGAGCTGTATCCAAGAGGCTCGAGTTCGAGTTCCAGACCTCCTACTAACTAACTGTATGAGCTTCTCCTCTCTGGACATCTGTAGAAGAAACAGACTATATTAAGTCAATTTTCCAACTCTGTAGGAGCATAAATCTTCTGTCACATAAAACCATAGGCATGAACCCCATATATAAAACAGAACAGAGAAACAATGTCCTAGTTGCGTAAAATTTCATTGTTTAATAGGAAACATTACATCTTCTCTTTTTGATGATGGACTACATTTGTCCACAGTTCACATATCTAAAACAGGAATGGGTCTTAGAATGATTGTGTACATTCTTTTCATATTCCTGAAGTGCTGATACTAAATTGATGTTGCAAACTACAACGAATGGCATCTTAGCATCAAGAACATATAGTGCGGACTTCTGGGAAGATGGTGGCCTAGAGATGCCCAAAGTGCATTTGTCACACAGAAGAAGATCGAAACGGGCCCATTGCCACCACCACCACCACAACTGCCAGAGCCATTGTCCAGTCCCAGAACCATCACCTATTGCAGAGCAGCTCCCCACAGAGCAGCAGTCCTATGGGTTGCCCATCACTGCAACAGCAGACTCCACAGATGTGAGAGAGGCAACTGTAACCACCACTGCCATTGTAACTGCCACTGCAACTGCCACAAGTTAACCCCACTGCTGCCAAGGACACTGCAGATGCGAGTGAGGCAGTTGCAGCCTCTAGTGCCACTGCCACTACTACAAGTGAACTCTGCTGCAGCCAAGGACACTGCAGATGTAAGGGAGGCAGTTGCAGCCACTGCTGATGCTGCTGCTCTCCCCCAATGAGAGGTGACGTCCCTGCCACTGTGTGGACACCATAGATGCTACAGAGGCAGTTGCAGCCACCAGTGCTGCTGTTGCCACTACAAGTTAACCCCACTGCTGCTGCAGACACCATAGCTGTGCAGGTCACCACTGTGGACACCACAGCCTAGCAGGCAGGTGCTGCAACCACCACTGCTGAAAGTCACTGCCACCACCAGCACCACCAGGTAGCCACCGTCATCGTGTGAGCAGTCCACTGCCACTGCAGCCACCACTGCCATGCAGGCAGCCCAACAAAGCCATTTCCACAACCACCATCACCACAGGAATGGCTGCAACCACAGCAGCAGCCACAGCAGCCACTGTCATTGTGTAGGCAGACCCCTGACCACTTGACCGAATTGACACAGGGAGGGTCACTAGTGGAGTCCAGGGAAGGAGAGTAATAGAAGAAGTAACTGCTCTACCGGATGACTAGACATCAATGTAGAGATACTAAAAGTATGAAAAAATAAGAAAATATGAGTCCACCAAAAGAATACAATAATTCTGAAGAACTAGACCCCATAGAGCAGGAAATATCTGAAATGACTGAAAAGGAATTGCGAGTAAAAATCTTAAGGAAATTCAATGAGATACAAGAAGACGCAGATAGACGACATAATGAACTGAGCAAAACTATCCAGTATATGAAGGAGGAAATCTACAAAGAGAATACTTTTTAAAAAGATGTAGCAGAATTCATGTAACTGAAGGAATAATTCAACGAAATTAAAAAAAAAAAAAAACCTGAGAACTTAAGCAGCAGGATAGAGCAAGCAGAAGAAATAATTTCTGATCTTGAAGATAGTATCTTCAAAATAACTCAGACAGAAAAAAAGAAAATAGAATTTTAAAAAGTGAATGAAATCTAAGAGAGACAGCAGATGACCTTAAGCATACAAATATCCAAATTATAGGTATTTCTGAAGGGGAGGAGAAAGGAAAAGGCATTGAGAACATATTCAATGAAATAATAGTGGAAAACTTTTCAGGTACAGGAAGAAACCTTCAGATTCAGGAGACTCAAAGATCCCCAAATAGATTCAATCCAAAAAGGTCCACTCCGAGGCACATTATAATCAAACTGGCAAAACTCAAAGACAAAGAGAAAACCCTAAAAACAGCAAGAGAAAAGCATCAAGTTACCTATAAGGGAGTCCCCATCAGACTAACAGCAGACTTCTCAACAGAAACTCTAGTGGCCAGAAGAGAATGGGATGATAGACACAAAATACTAAAAGTAAAAACTGCCAGCCAAGAGTACTATACCCAGCAAGGCTATTCTTCAGAAATGAAGGAAAAATAGTGTATTTCCCAGACAGACAAAAACTACAAGAGTTCACCACCACACAACCAGCCCTACGAGAAATCCTCAAGGGAATCCTGCATCTGGTATCCAAAAAAGAATAATCATTTCTGTGAATATACAAGAAAGAACAAAACCCACTGGTAGAACAAAAATGCAAATGAGAAAGAGATAGAAACTGTATCTAACTACCTCAAAAAACCAACAAATATGGAGGATACACAATCAAAGGGGAAAAAAGTAACAAAAGATACTTAAAACATCCAAATAAACATCAGTAAAATGTCAGAAGTAAGACAGTACCTTTCAGTAAATCCCAAAGAGTAAATTGACTAAACTCCCCACTCAAAAGACACAGACTAGCTGAATGGATAAAAAAGCTAGACCCAACTATATGCTGCCTACAGGAGACTAACCTCACCTGTAGAGACACACAGAGACTAAGAATGAAGGGATGAAAAAAATATACCACTCAAACTGAAAGCAAAAACTAATAGAAGTAGCTATCCTTATACTGGATAAAACAGACTTTAAACCAAAAACCAATAAAAGAGGACAAAGAAGGCCACTATATAATGGTAAAAGGATTTATGAAGCAAGAAGACATAACAATCATATATATATATACCCCCAACATCAGAGCACTCAGATATATAAAGCAAACACTATTAGACCTAAGGAAAGAGATAGACCCAAATACGTTAATAGTTGAGGACCTGAACACCCCTCTGTCAACATGGGACAGATCATCTAGGCAATAAATCAACAGAGAAATGCAGGTTTTAAACCATACTTTAGACCAATTGGATTTGGCAGAAATCTACAGAACATTTTATCCAAAAACCACAGAATACACTTTCTTCTCATCGGTATATGGAACATTCTCCAGGACAGAATACAGGTTAGGTCACAAATCAAGCTTTGACAAATTAAAAAAATAATTGAAATCACTTGCATTATCTTCTCAGTCCACAACAGATTAAAACTAGAAACCAATAACAGGCAAAACTCTAGAAACTATACAAACACATGGAAATTTAACAAGTTCCTGAACAACCAGTGGGTTAGAGAAGAAATAAAGCAGGACATCAAAAAATTCCTTGAAACAAATGAAAATACAAGTACAAATTACCAAAACCTGTAGAATACTGCAAAAGAAGTACCAAAAGATAAGTTTATTGCAATAAACAATATAAAGTTTATTACATCAAACAATAGAAAGACTTCATTATTTCTTTCTATTAACTTTGGGTTTCAATTGTTCCTGTTTGTCTAATTCTTTAAGGTGAAGTGTTAGGTTGTTTACTTGCCATTTTCCATTCTTCTAAAGTAAGCATTTAATGCAATAAATTTCCACCTTAGTACTGCTTTTGCAGTATCCCACAGGTTTTGGTATTATGTGTCACTATTTTCATTAGTTTCAATATATATATATTTTTTTTTTTTTTTTGCATTTTTCGTGACCGGTACTCAACCAGTGAGTGCACCAGCCAGTCCCATGTAGGATCCGAACCCGCAGCGGGAGCGTTGCGGGAGCGTTGCCGCCCTCCCAGAGCCGCACTCTCCCGAGTGCGCCACGGACAGCGCGGCTCAATATTTTTTTTGATTTTCTCTTTCTCAAAATGGATTAAAAAATTGAAATATACGTCCTGAAACCATAAAAATCCTTAAAGAAAACATAGGAGAAACACTCCAGGAAGTAGGATTGGGTACAGACTTTATGAATATGACCCCACAAGCACAGGCAACCAAAGGAAAAATAAACAAACGGGATGATATCAAACTAAAAAGCTTCTGCACAGCAAAAGAAACAATTAACAGAGCAAAAAGACAACAAAGTGGGAGAAAACATTTGCAATATATACATCTGACAAAGGATTAATATGCAGAGTATACAAGGAACTCAAACAACGTAACAGCAAAAAATAAGTAACCCAATCAAAAAATGGGCAGAGGAGCTGAATAGGCATTTCTAAAGGAAGATATATGAGTAGCCAACAGACACATGAAAAAATTATTAGCGTCACTCAGCCTTCAAGAAATGCAAATCAAAACCACTTTGAGATACCATCTCACTCCAGTTAGGATGGCTAACATCCAAAAGACTGAGAATGATAAATTCTGGCAAGAATGCGGAGAAAAAGAAATCCTCCTACACTGTTGGTGGCACTGCAAAATGGTTCAGCTTTTATGGAAAGTGGTATGGAGGTTCCTCAAACAATTACAGATAGATCTACCTTATACTCCAGCTATTCCACTGCTTGGTATATACCGAGAGGAATGGAAGTCATCATGTCGAAGGGATGCCTATACTCCCATGTTTACTGCAGTGCTATTTACAATAGCCAAGAGTTGGAACCAGCCTAAATGACCATCACCAGATGAGTGGATAAGGAAAATGTGGCATACCTACAGAATGGAATACTACTCTGTTATAAAAAAAAAAATACTACCATTCGCAGCAACATTGATGGACTTAGAGAAAATTATATTAAGTGAAATAAGCCAGGCACATAAAGGGAAATATTGCATGTTCTCACTTATTTGTGGAAGCTAAGAAAAATAAATAAATATACAAACAAATAAACAGGGGTGGAATACAGAGGGAAAAAATGTTGGGAAAATGTAGAGAAACTGGAACTCTTGTGCATTGCTGGTGGGAATGTAAAATGGTGCAGTCATAGTGGAAAATAAAATTACCTTATGAGCCAGTAATTCCAGGTATAAACCCAAGAGCACTGAATGTGGGGTCTCAAAAACATATTTGTATATCCATATTCATAGCAACATTATCCACAATAGCCAAAAGGTGGAGGCAACCCAAATGGTCATCAGCAGATGAATGGACAAATGAAATGTGGTGCATACATACAATAGAATATTCTTCAGCCTTCAAAAGGAAGGAAATTCAGAAACATGCTACAACATAGATAAAATTGAGGACATTTTGCTAAGAGAAATAAGCCAGACACAACAGAATAAATAGTGCATAATTCCACTTAGATGAGGTACTTAGAGTAGTCAAATTTATGGAAACAGAAAGTAGAATGGTGGATGCCAGGGGTTGGGAGAGGGGGAATGGTGAGTAGTGTTTAATGAGTATGGAGTTTCAGTTTAGGAAGATGAAAACATTCTGAAGATAAATGGTGGTGATGGCTGTACAACAATTTAAATATACTCGATGCCACCAAACTGTACAGTTAAAATGGTTAAAATGGTACATTTTATATTATGTATATTTTACCACAATTCTAAAAACTGAAAAAAGGGTGCTTCTTTGTATTTAATAAAATCACCAACACTCTTGAGTTTACTTAAAAAAAAGAAGAATAGAAAGACTTCAAATAAACAACCTGATATTACATCTAAAAGATTTAGAAAAACAAGAACAATCCAATCCCAAAATTAGTAGATGGAAAGAAAGAACTAAGATCAGAGTAAAACTAAATGAAATAGAGACCAAAAAAATGATACAAAAGATCAATGAAACAAAAAGTTGGTTTTCTGAGAAGATAAACAAAATTGAAATATCATTAGCTAGACTAAAAAAAAAGAGAGAAGACCCAAATAACATAATCAGAAAAGAAAAAGGAGACAGCACAACTAACACCACAGAAATACAAAGAATCATCAGAGACAGTTACACATAACTATATGCCAACAAATTTGAAAACCTGAAGGAAATGAACAAATTTCTGGACACATCCAAGCTACCAAGACTAAAACAAGAAAAAATAGAAAACCTGAATAGACCAATAATAAGGAACAAGACTGAAGCAGTAATCAGCAGCCTCCCAACAAAGAAAAGTCTAGAACCAGAAGGCTTTACTGCTAAATTCCACCAAACCTTTAAAGAGGGATTTATACCAATACTCTTCAAACTATTCCAAAAAACTGAAAAAGAGGCCGTTCTCCCAAACTCATTCTATAAGGCCAGCATCTCCCTGATACCAAAACCAGACAATGATACAACAGCAACAAAAAAACTACAGGCCAATATCTTTGATGAACATAGATGCAAAAAATCTTCAATAAAATATTAGCAAATGGAATACAGCAACACATCAAAAAATTTATATACCACAAGCAAGCAGGATTCATCACAGGGATGCAAGGACGATTCAACTTATGCAAATCAATAAATGTGATACATCACATCAACAAAATCAAAGACAAAAACCATATGATTATTTCAATACATGTAGAAAAAGCATTTGACAAAATTCAACATCCCTTCATGATAAAGACTCAGCAAATTAGGTAGAGAATGAAAGATTCTCAACACAATAAATGTCATATTTGACAAATCCACCACCAATATCATCCTGAATAGGGAAAAGCTCAAAGCTTTTCCCTTAAAAAAAGGAACAAGATAAGGATGCCCATTCTCACCACTCCTATTTAACATAGTATTGGAAGTACTAGCGAGAGCAATCAGGCAAGAGAAAGAAATAAAGGGCATCCAGAATAGAAAAGGAGTCAAATTGTCCCTCTTTGCAGATGACATTATCCTATATACATGAAAGCCTAAAGACTCTATAAAAAACTCTAAGTGTTGATAAATGATTTCATTAAAGTTACAAGATACAAAATCACACAAAATTCAGTAGCATTTTTATACTCCAACAATGAACTAGCAGAAAAAGAAATCAAGAAAGCAAGCCTATTTACAATTGTTAACAAAACAAACAAACAAAAACCTAGGAAACAATTCGAACAAGGAGGTGGAAGATTTCTACAGCAAGAACTACAAATCACTGTTGTAAAAAATTAAAGAGGACTCAAAATGATGGAAAGACATTCCATGCTCTTGGACTGGAAGAATTAACATTGTGAAAATGTCTACTACCCAAAGCGATCTAGGGATTCAATGCAATCCCCATCAAAATAACAATGACATTCTTCACAAAATTTTTTTTTTAAATCCTAACATTCATAGGGAACAAGAAAAGACCTTGAATAGCCAAAGCAATCCTGAGGGAAAAAAAGTTAAACTGGACGTATAACACTACCTGGCTTCAAATTATACTACAAAGCTATAGTAACCAAAATGGCAATGGTACTGGCATAAAAACAGACACTCAGGCCAATGAACAGAATAGAGTATCCAGAAATCAACCCACAAATTTATAGCCAACTGATCTCTGACATAAGCACCAAGAACATACATTGGGGAAAAGACTGCCTCTTCAATAAATGGTGCTGTTAAAAATTGGACATCCATATGTACAAGAATGAAACTAGAACCACACCATATACCAAAGTCAACTCAACATGAATTAAATACTTAAATGTAAGACCTAAACAATAAAACTACTAAAAGAAAATACACGAGAAACACTTCAGGAAGTAGGACTGGGCAAAGACTTTATGACTTTATGAATATGACCCCCAAAGCACAGGCAACAAAAGGAAAAATTTTAAAAGTGGGATTATATCAAACCAAAAAGCTTCTGCAAAGCAAAATAAATAATTTACAGAGCAAAAAGACAACCTACAGAGTGGGAGAAAATATTTGCCAATTATGAATCTGACAAAGGATTAATTATTCAGAATATACAAGGAACCCAAACAACTTAGTAAAAAAAACAAATAAGTCAATTAAGAAATGGGCAAAGGAGCTGAATAGGCATTTCTCAAAGGAATATGTACAGAAGGTCAACAGACACATGACAAAATGCTCAGCATCACTCAGCATCGGGGAAATGCAAATCAAAATCACATTAAGATACCATCTCACCTTAGTTAGACTGGCTATTATCAAAAAGAAAGTGAATAACAAATGCTGGTGAGGATGCAGAGAAATGGGAACCCTCCTACATTTTTGGTGGGACCATAAATTGGTGCAGTCACTATGGAAAATGGTATAGAGTTTTCTTAAACAATTACAGATAGTGCCATATGATTCAGCAATTCCACTGCTGGGCATATACCCAAAGGAATGGAAATCATCATGTCAAAGGGATACCTGCACTCCCATGTTTATCTCAGCCCTATTTACAATAGCCAAGAGTTGGAACCAACCTAAATGTCCATCAGCGGAAGACTGGATAAGGAAATGTGGTATATTTACACAACGGAATATTACTCTGCCATAGAAAAGAATGAAATTCTGCCATTTGCAGCAACATGGATGGACTTAGAGAAAATCATGCTAAGTAAAATGAGAAAGCCACAAATGAAGAAATACCACATGTCCCCACTCATAAAAATAAACAAATAAATTTTTTTAAAGATACAACAATCACAATAATACGTTCAACTTTCAAAAGGAGAGGACAGAATTGAGGTTACCAGATGTAGGAAAGGGGGAGGGGGCAGGGGGTAAAAGGACGAATCGGTAAAGTGCCTCAAAAAATGATTATACATTGTATAATGTTGAATATACTAATTATCCTGATTTGAGCATCTCATATTGCACGCAGGTATTGATATTCAGTTCTGTACCCCACAGACATGTACAATCAACTATGTTACAATAAAATAATATTTAAATAAAATAAAGTAAAATAAAGGTTCATACCACCACTGAAAAAAAAATTTAAAAGACATGGTGCTTTGGAGTTTCCCTGACCTTGATATCCCTTTTCCAAATAGTTGCGATCTGGGGAACACAGTTTGCAAACTACTGGACTAGAAGGTTTCTAAGGGGCATTGTAAATCTGACATTCTATGGTTTAAAAACCATAACTGACTATTAGAAATGGTGCCAAGGTTCTGCCCAACCATATTCAACGAGTTGCCATGCTGGAAGATGTTTCTTTTGTGACTAAAACGACCAGTTCTGAAGGCAATTCTCAAGTAAGGGTTTCCAAGGCGTTATAGCCACCTACATATAACCGATTGCAAATGCTGTGTATCCTTCCAACATGACTTGTGCAAAGGCACACCTCTCATTTTGAGCCCTCATCAATTAAACGGAACCACATTTAAAAAGGAACCACATAACCCTTACAGGAGAGGGAATTTGCTTCAGCATTAAGGTAAGAATAGCTTACAGAATTCCTGGGCCCACCTGGCCATGGGAAAATAGTGAAGCTAGAGCCCAGTTAGCTGCAGTGTGGCTGGTGACCAAGATAACTACCCTTACTGTATGCAAAGTACTTCTATGTACATGATCTCCTCTGATGTCTCAACACAAATCCAAGAGGGTAGAGAAGACAGGCATTGTCCTTCTCCCTGTCTCAGAGATGAGGAAACTGAACATCTGACAAATGAAATAAATTGTCCAAAGCTGCCCAGCTAATAAATGGCAGAGCTATTATTTAAACTGCCTCACTATAGGGCTCAGAGTCCACAGCATTTCCTATTGCACATGCCTGCCCACAGACCTTACAGCATGGAGCCCCAAAGCAACCTTAGCTCTTCTTGGGATAATCAGGTTCATTTTAACAGAGGGGCTTCTGTCGGTGGCAATTTACATGTCACTCTCCTTGCTGGGTGTGGAGGGCTTAATTTCTTAGGCCTAATCTCCACTTTGAAATCATCAGGAGCTCTGAAGAATGTCCAGTCTGTCCATTCTGGAAGAGCCAGATGACAGAGACAGCCTCGGCAGCTCAATTTGGCCAAGGCAAGATGATGGCATAAACCCTGAAAGGCAAACTTGCCAGGAGAGCCCACCTTGTTTTTCTGACAGCTACAGGTTGATGAAAGACTAGGACACTTAGTGCTGAGAGCCAGGAATTTTTTAAACAGGTAATGAGCAACCATAATTTCCAAGATGGGAGGCATTTTCCTCCACTCCTTTAGAAAGCCTTCAGAAATGCAGTTCAATTGGAGTCCATTTGCTACCTTCTTGAAATGTGGTCAGATAAGACATGATCTTTCTTACTGCGTAGTCCTCAATGAAGCCCTGCTGGCTGCTCTGTTTGCTCTGATAAAAGACCCACAGCCTGCCAACAGACAGCCGAACAGTCACCCTAGGCTTAATGGTAACTGGTCTGGATGCAAATGGCAGGGTAGCCCAGAATAAATGACCTGCTGAAGGCAAGAAAGCCCTGCTAACTCTTCTGATCACACCTTCAGATTGACCCCAAGCCCAGGCTTCTTCTTCCTACGGTCAGTCCTTAATTATTCACGCTGACAGAGAGAAACACTGTTAAGGATTGCCTGGAAAAAGAGGTAATAAAAGGATAATTCATACTGGGTGGTGGACTGTATTCAATGATATTTTTTAAAATTACCTTTTCAATTGTTTCTTTAACAGATCATGGAATAAGTTGCTTTTTCTGGTTTGACGATGGCAGGGAGTCTTTAATGAGATTTGTGTAATAGGGGGAGGTAACCTATTCTCCACAGTTCATTGCTAGCAAACTAGACATCTGCAGGACTAGTAGCACATACAGCCAAAGGTCACTATATAAAGGGTGGCTACTCTCTTAATGCAAGTGGCTAGAATATTCACTTCATCCCATAGATGCAAATACCGTTTAATTTCATAATGGAAGATAAAAGATGAGATGTGATTTTCAAATTTGCTACACCATGATTTCACATAAATTCAGCCCTGAATGAGTCAATTTCCATGATTAAATTCCCCATTCAGGGACTTCTAAGAAGACAAAGAACAGCAGCACTGAGTTCTAAAAGCCTAAGGAACACCTTCAGGAGTTTTAACTGACATAAAATGTAGGTTTCATGTTACTTACTTCTTGAGATTTATAGAAGTTGAAAAACTAAAGAAAATGTGAAATTATTGAAAACAGGTATTTTGTGCAGCTTTCCTTTCCCAGCCTCCCCACACAACCCTCCAATAATGCATGTGAAGGTACAGGCTTTACAACTTTGATCTTCCATTAGTGAATTCCTTCAAGTCAAATGCACCTTATTTTCCCCCTCACTCTCAAGTTTTAAATAGCCATTGGAAATCTAAGTAGAACCGGAAGCTCAGGCTACAAAACAGCCATCTGAGGTGTGATTGCTCTGCTGCCATTTGGGAGGCATTTCACTGTGTAAATTTCCGTCCTTGGAAGCACTTCTTCCCAGTGAACTGAACAGGAGCTGCCTGAAAATCTGATTTACCCTTTAAGATCTCATTTGATAGATTGTGCCAGAACTTCTCTCTAGAGAGAGCCAGCTGTAAGCATTAGTCAGCATATGGAAAACCCTAGAAAGATGAACAAAGAACCCCTGCAATGAGTTGCTAAATTAAAGAGGGAAGAAAACAAACTCTACCAAATGTCAACAGAGCTCAGCATTCTACCCTGAATGCAGCCACACTCCAGCAGTGGGAGCCAGATGGTGCAGGGCTGGCTGAAGACTGGAAAGTGGCAGGGAAGTAAGAATTCCTGGGATAGATTCCACCCACCTATCCACCCACCAAAAGGATAGGATGACTTCCTTTTCTATCTCCTAAGGTCCAGCCATCCCAGATATAGTAGGTCTCAGCAAGTGCAGTGGGCTCCTTTGTTAGGCTGAAACAAAATGCCTAATCCTAGTAGTAGTACACCATCCTCCTGCAAACACCCCAAGCACTGTGGCAGGACCAGCTGCATCCTCTTTCCAGGACAGATTCAGTATCAGCAAGGCTTACACCTCAGTAAGAATGTGCACACACTAACCATCTACCAAACCCTGGCTGAAAGCACAGCAAGAGAAATCTGAAAGAAAAAGGAAAAGGCAAGCAATCTTTAAGGTATGGGATGTATAATAAATTGTTTCTCAATTTACACTAAAATTCTCAGCAATCCAAATGAAAAAGGAACATGAGCGAAGGATTTTGGATTGACTGGGCCCGGACTAGTTACTAATTTGATTAGGAAACAGTGAAGCATCTCATCTGCCAGAAAATCTGAATGAATGGATATCAAGTTATTGGGGTTTTACCATAAATGACATGAAAAAGCTTATTTGACTGCCTGGTCCAAAAGCCAACAGTCTTGGCATGTTGGATGCCTGGCCAGCTGGCTAACTGACTTAACTGGCTACATAGACAAATGGATGGATGGATGGATGGATGGATACAGCAACATGTACAAGTAGCCCTTTCTGCATGGGTTGGCCCCTAATATTGGTCCACTCTAAGCCTTGCTCCTCAGGTCTCAAATTGTTTTGGCCCTGCCTCTGCTCCCACACAATATAAAGGCAAACTAGCAACAGAAGGGTTGTTGCTTTATCCTACATTGAAAGCCTCCGAACAACGGATTGGCATGGCCAAAGATGTATTTGAGAGATATCATCTAGACTGCTGTGTGTAAAATTGAGTGGAAGAGAAAGAGCCAGGTAAACTACATGAAAGCTATTGCAATAATCCCTGCAGAAAATAATGAAGGTTTCAGCTAAAGTGTGGCAACAGAGACAGAGATAAGTGGTTACAGTTGGGACAGAGGAAATGGAATCACCAAGACTTGGTGATGGATTAAATTTTGGAGATGAGGCAGAGACCAGGGTCTAGACCCTTATACTCAAAGTGTAGTCTACACAAACAGCATTAGCCTCACCTGGAAGCTTATCAAAAATGCAGAATCTCAAAATGAAGAATCAGTAGGTCTGGGGTGGGGCCTGAGATTCTGCATTTTTAATAAGCTTTCCAGATGACTCATGTGCACATTAAAGTCTAAAAAGTGCTGATTTAGAGAACACTCAGGTTCCTGGAAAGCTGGTGCTGTGGTTTGAATGTCCCCCTAAACTCATGTGGAAAATTGATCCCCACTGTAACAGTGTTAAGAAGGTGGGAAATCCAATCGGCATTTGAAAGGTGGGGCCTTTAAGATGTGATTGGATCATGAGGACTATGCTCTCATGAATGGATTAATTCATTCATGGATTAATGGGTTAATGGATTAATGGGTTATCATGGGTATGGTGGCTCTATAAGGACAGCAAATGAATGCGCTCCTGCTCAACCTTCACCTCAGTCTTGTGTTGCCACAAGACTCTGTAGTGAGTCCCCACTAAGAAGAAGGCCCTTGCCAGATGTGCTCCCTGGCAATTACAGTATAATATGGTGAGTGCCGTGTTTGAGGTATTCATAGGCTACAAGTTGGGTACATTATCCTAAATATTGTTCACATTTCTGCTTTCATGCTGGGGTCAAAACCCAGCCAGTAACCTGCCTGGGCAGGCTCAGGTTGAACGGGGACGACCCTGCCTGGGCAGGCTCAGGTCGGTTGCTCAGTTGCTTCAAGTTGCTCAGTCAATGAGAAGCCCACATCATCCTTCAGCCAGATATGTCAATGGCTTAATCAGGACCCCAGGGCTTATTTCCTTCAAATTGTGTGGTTGGATGTAGGAGGTAGGAGAATATTTTATGAAGTAAATAATTTGGCTCATGATATGTTGATGAGCTATCATTTCTATCTGCAGCATTACAGGTCAAATCTTTGAAAAGAGTAAAGTCAGAAAGTTGTAGCCATAAAGCAGCAGCTTCATTTTAACAAATAAACACTCTTTCAAAAACCTTACTCGGCATATAAGGAGAATATCACCTTGGCTCCACCAAAAAGGCTTTTTCTTTCCAATGATGCTGGCTGCCTCCATTTATCCCACCTCTTCAAAATCAACTCATTACAGGCCGGCCCGTGGCTCACTCGGTAGAGTGCAGTGCTGATAACACCAAGGCCACGGGTTCGGATCCTATATAGGGATGGCCGGTTTGCTCACTGGCTGAGCGTGGTGCAGACAAAATCAACTCATTACCAATAAGTGAGCAAAAGCCATTCCAGCCATATGGCATGGTCCTTGTCTGAATCTGACCACCATTTCAGTGGCTTCTTTTTCTGGCAGAGCAACACCTTCCTCTTCGCTTTCTTTAATGCCATCTTTTCCCTTCTCTGTGTGCTGATGTTATTAACCCCTGTTATTTGGTCTACGTGTTTTGCTTCCCCAATGATTCATTTCTTGGCAATATATTTATATTTACCAAACCACAGACTCTATTTCATTTGAGACAACATATTTCTCAATAGAGCTCAAAGTGCTTTTAAGACATGGTCTAATTATAAGTTCAGCATCTCCATGAGTTCAGTGCTAGTAGGTATTCATTTTTGCTTCTACATTAAGGAGATTGAAGCAAAGAGCACTTTAGGGGCTCTGTCCTGAGTCACTGAGCTGAGCAGGAATGGCAGCTGGGTACCATTACTTCAAGGGATAGTGCCATCCACCGCAGGACCCCTCCATGTGTAACAGTGTTTGTAAATAAATAACTCAGATGTGCAATAAAAACCCTAAATCTCTAGACATCAGGAAATGTCCATAGAGCTCCATAAAACTTTTACATGGCTTGGATTTCTGCAAAAACGTAATTTTCCTCTCAAGCATCCAACACTAGATTGAATATCTTGCAAGGATGACAAGATTCCTTACAGTAACTATTCCCCAGTTAAAATCCATCACTGGGTAAAGCCTTGTCTTCAGCTGTCCTACATCATCAAAGGCAAGCTACAAAACATAAAAGTCTTCAGGTATGGCACATTAGCTAAATTTCATCTCTTCCCGATAAATCCAGCTAAGTTTGGAAACCAGAAATACTTATGGGACACATTGAGACCACTAATAATCCCTAATTTCAGCTAATATATGCAAAAATCAGATAATATAATTGTTCTGAGACCATTAAAACTTTTCACGCTAAAAGGAGCAGCAGCAATAGCTACAAAATCAGTTACATGTTTTAGGTTTTACATGAGCATGCTTGAAACAATGGGTGAATCATCAACAGTTACCCTCAGATGTGTTCCTATAGGCTTGGGGAAAAATTGGATAGAATCAATCCTTGGTTAGCCTGAAATTTGAAACACAGACACCAATAATCACTGTGGCATTGTGACTTATAATAAGAAATATATATTTTGGCCTTCATCCATCCTAAAACCCTTAGAATCTTTGAAGTAATAAGTGTCTTTTTGTATACTAATAAAATGACCGATGGCCAGGGGCTGCTGGATAGCCACAAGATGGGGGCTGGTTGCCAGGGTGACCAACCATGTGCTTAGAGGGTTGGAACTTTCAACCCCACCCCCCCACACCTCCAAGGAGAGGAGAGGGGCTGAAGATTGAGTTGGTCATCAATGGTCAATGATTTAATCAATCATGCCTAATAAAGTTTCCATAAAAACCCAAACGACAGGATTTGGAAAGCTTCCATATTGGTGAACACATGGAGGAGATAAGAGGGTGGCACACCCAGAAAGGATATGGATGCTTTGCACCCCTTCCCACATACTTTGCCTTATGTACTTCTTCAACTGGCTGTTCATCTGTATTCTCTGTCATATCCTTTATTAAATAATAAACTAGTAAATATAAGTAAGTGTTTCCCTGAGTTCTGTGAGCTATCCTTGCAAATTACCAAAACCAAGTAGGGGGTCATAGAAACCCTGATTTACAGCTAGCTGATTGGTCAGAAATACAGATGACAACCTGGGACTTGAAACTGGCATCTGAAGTGACTTTTGGAGGGAAAGTATCTCAACATAATTAAAGCCATATATGCCAAACCCACTGCCAATATCATCCTGAATGGGGAAAAGCTGAAAGCTTTTCCTTTAAGAACAGGAACTAGACAAGGATGCCCACTCTCACCACTCCTATTCAACATAGTGTTGGAAGTACTAGCTAGAGCAATCAGAGAAGAGAAGGAAATAAAGGGCATCCAGATTGGAAAAGATGAAGTCAAACTGTCCCTGTTTGCAGATGACATGATCTTATATATCGAACAGCCTAAAACCTCTACAAAAAAACTGTTGGAATTGATAAATGATTTCAGCACAGTAGCAGGATACAAAATCAACACACAAAAATCAGTAGCATTTCTTTTCCCCAATAGTGAACATGCAGAAAGAGAAATCAAGAAAGCCTGCCCATTTACAATAGCCTCCAAAAAATTAAAATACTTAGGAATTGAGTTAACCAAGGAGGTGAAAAATCTCTATAACGAGAACTACAAACCACTGCTGAGAGAAATTAGAGAGGATACAAGAAGATGGAAAGATTTCCCATGCTCTTGGATTGGAAGAATCAACATAGTGAAAATGTCCATACTACCCAAAGTGATATACAAATTCAATGCAATCCCCATCAAAATTCCAAAGACATTTTTCTCAGAAATGGAAAAAACTATTCAGACATTTATATGGAACAATAAAAGACCACGCATAGCCAAAGCAATGCTGAGCAAAAAAAATAAAGCTGGAGGCATAACACTACCTGACTTTAAGCTATACTACAAAGCTATAATAACCAAAACAGTATGGTACTGGCATAAAAACAGACACACTGACCAATGGAATAGAATAGAGAATCCAGAAATCAACCCACACACTTACTGCCAGCTGATCTTTGACAAAGGCACCAAGCCTATTCACTGGCGAAGGGACTGCCTCTTCAGCAAATGGTGCTGGGATAACTGGATATCCATATGCAGGAGAATGAAACTAGATCCATACCTCTCACCGTATACTAAAATCAACTCAAAATGGATTAAGGATTTAAATATACACCCTGAAACAATAAAACTTCTTAAAGAAAACATAGGAGAAACACTTCAAGAAATAGGACTGGGCACAGACTTCATGAATATGACCCCAAAAGCACGGGCAACCAAAGGAAAAATAAACAAATGGGATTATATCAAACTAAAAAGCTTCTGCACAGCAAAAGAAATAATTAACAGAGTTAAAAGACAACCAACAGAGTGGGAGAAAATATTTGCAAAATATACATCTGACAAAGGATTAATATCCAGAATATATAAGGAACCCAAACAACTTTACAAGAAGAAAACAAGCAACTCAATTAAAAAATGGGCAAAAGAGCTAAGTAGGCATTTCTCTAAGGAAGATATACAAATGGCCAACAGACATATGAAAAAATGCTCAACATCACTCAGCATCCGGGAAATGCAAATCAAAACCACATTGAGATACCATCTAACCCCAGTTAGGATGGCTAAAATCCAAAAGACTATGAACGATAAATGCTGGCGAGGCTGTGGAGAAAAACGAACTCTCATACATTGTTGGTGGGACTGCAAAATGGTGCAGCGTCTTTGGAAAATGGTATGGAGGTTCCTCAAACAATTGCAGATAGATCTACCATACAACCCAGCTATCCCACTGTTGGGAATATACCCAGAGGAATGGAAATCATCAAGTCGAAGGTATACCTGTTCCCCAATGTTCATCGCAGCACTCTTTACAATAGCTAAGAGTTGGAACCAGCCCAAATGTCCATCATCAGATGAGTGGATACAGAAAATGTGGTACATCTACACAATGGAATACTACTCAGCTATAAAAACAAATGAAATACTGCCATTTGCAACAACATGGATGGACCTTGAGAGAATTATATTAAGTGAAACAAGTCAGGCACAGAAAGAGAAATACCACATGTTCTCACTTATTGGTGGGAGCTAAAAATTAATATATAAATTCACACACACACACACACACACACACAAAACCGGGGGGGGGGGGGAAGAAGATATAACAACCACAATTATTTGAAGTTGATACGACAAGCAAACAGAAAGGACATTGTTGGGGGGTGGGGGGGAGGGAGAAGGGAGGGAGGTTTTGGTGATGGGGAGCAATAATCAGCCACAATGTATATCGACAAAATAAAAATTAAAAAAAAAAAAATAAGAAGAGGAAGTAAGCATGTTAGCTCTCTTGCTCATGCCCTTCTCACCATGTGATACCCTGGTCACCAAGGGACTACGTAGAATTTCCACAAAGAAAAAGGCCCTCATGAGATGCACTCCTCCAGATTTTGGAATTCTCAAAACTGTAAGAAATAAATTTTGTTTTCTTGTAAAAAAAAAAAAAAAAGTGACTTTTGGGACTGAGCTCTTAACCTGTAATTTCTATACTAACTCCGGTTAGTGTCAAAATTGAATTGAATTGTAAGACACCCAGCTGGTGTCAGAGATATGGCTGGTGTGGGAAAACCCCACATATTTTGGTGACCAGAAGTGTTTTGTGACTGTAAGAAGAAGAGGAAAAACAGTTTGGTTCTTCCTTTACATCCACCTAATCAGTCTTTACTGTTAGGAGAAAATGGATTAAAGAGTTAATTTTAAATAAAGCAACACATTCTGATATTAGTAATAATCGCACCGTTTTTCTAATATCACATTGACATTTTACAATGAAATTAGAAATCTAAATAATGATTAAATAATATTTACACAGCAATTTATGCTTTAAGAAGCTCTTTCACTTATGTATTTGTGCCCCAGAACAATCCCATGAGGTAGCATCCCCATTTTACAAGTGAGGAAATTGAAGCTCAGAACTAGGTGTAGTGATTTACCTGAATTCTCATAATTAGTAAGTGAAAGAGCCATCACTTTTACTCAGGTCTCTGTGACTCCAAATCCTGGAAAGATTAAATAGCTCATCCTAAATTACCGAGAAAAGTATCTCAGTAATTTAGTAATTTAGTAAATTAGTAATTTGACTGATTACAGATAATGCCCAGAATATTAAATTTTTTACTCTAAAATTGTCACTCTCACTTCTCCACCAGCAACTGTGATCTAGAGAAATCTAAGCTTTTGGAGAGTGGTGTAGAGAAGAGAAAGGGAGGAAAGTAAACACAGGCATTTATTTTTCAGTGTATACACTTCGTGGCAAGAATCTGCATTTGTTGCCCAATGCTCCTGGGCTTGGCACCTGCAATGGGAAAGAATGGGCGTCCAAATCCCATGCCCGAGAGGCATTCCAAATGCCCCTTACTTAGGGCGCTGCAGTTGGGCTGAGGCAAGTAAGGCCTTCAAACCATGCTGCATGGCTTCCTCTTGTCAATCCATTAAAGATATACCATCTCATTTGGTCAGGAACGGCTTCTTCCTATCCTTCCTGTTATCATTTTGGTTCAGGTTTTTTGTTTTGTTTTGTTTTGGTTTTTTTTTTTTTTTTTGGTTACACCCTCAACAACTAGCAGGGATAATTTGTCTATGTACTGCAAATAAAACTTACTTTTTACAAATTTAGAAATTAGTTTACATGAGACAATGAGATAAAGTACTTCAGGACTCCCAGTCTGTATCTGCAGTCCTGAGCTCCTAACCCGCATATCCACTGTCCATAGGCATATCAACATGGTGACTCCACAGTCTCCTCAAATTACATGTGTGCAAAACTAGACTCTCTAGGCTCTATGTGTCCTGGTTTCTTTCTAAATCTGAAGTCACAGATCTCATCCCAGCCCCTAAATACAAGCCATACCTCCTCTTGCTGCTACGCCTTTATTTTTATTTTTTTATTTTGTCAATATACAGTGTGGTTGATTATTGTGGCCCATTACCGAAACCTCCCTCCTACCTCCTTTTCCCCCCTCCCTCTCAATAATGTCCTTTCTGTTTCCTTGTCTATCAACTTCAAGGAAATGTAACTGTTATGTCTTCTTCCCTCCCCCCCACCCGGTTTTTCGTGTATTTATTTATTTATTTTTAGCTCCCACAAATAAGTGAGAACATGTGATATTTCTCTTTCTGTGCCTGACTTGTTTCACTTAATATAATTCTCTCAAGGTCCATCCATGTCGTTGCAAATGGCAGTATTTCATTCTTTTCTACAGCAGAGTAGTATTCTATTGTGTAGATATACCACATTTTCCGTATCCACTCATCTGAAGATGGACATTTGGGCTGATTCCAACTCTTAGCTATTGTAAAGAGTGCTGCAGTGAACATTGGGGAACAGGTATACCTTCAACTTAATGATTTCCATTCCTCTGGGTATATTCTGGGAATATCCAGTGGGATAGCTGGGTCATATGGTAGATCTATCTGCAATTGTTTGAGGAACCTCCATACCATTTTCCATAGAGGCTGCACCATTTTGCAGTCCCACCAACAATGTATGAGAGTTCCTTTTTCTCTGCAACGTCACCAGCATTTATCATTCACAGTCTTTTGGATATTACCCATCCTAACTGGGGTGAGATGGTATCTATCTCAGTGTGGTTTTGATTTGCATTTCCCGAATGCTGAGTGATGTTGAGCATTTTTTCATATGTCTGTTGGCCATTCGTATATCTTCCTTTGAGAAATGCCTATTTAGCTCGTTTGCCCATTTTTTAATTGGGTTGCTTGTTTTTTTCTTGTAAAGTTGCTTCAGTTCCTTGTATATTCTGGATATTAATCCTTTGTCAGAGGTATATTTTGCAAATATTTTCTCCCACTCTTTTGGTTGTCTTTTAACTCTGTTAATTGTTTCTTTTGCTGTGCAGAAGCTTTTTAGTTTGATATAATCCCATTTGTTTATTTTTCCTTTGGTTGCCCGTGCTTTTGGAGTTGTATTCATGAAGTCTGTGTCCAGTCCTACTTCCTGAAGTGTTTCTCCTATGTTTTCTTTAAGAAGTTTTATTGTTTCAGGGTGTATATTTAATTCTTTAATCCATTTTGAGTTGATTTTAGTATATGGTGAGAGGTATGGGTCTAGTTTCATTCTCCTGCATATGGATATCCAGTTATCCCAGCACCATTTGCTGAAGAAGCAGTCTCTTCTCCAGTGTATAGGCTTGGTGCCTTTGTCAAAGATCAGATGGCTGTAGGTGTGTGGGTTAATTTCTGGATTCTCTATTCTATTCCATTGATCAGTATGTCTGTTTTTATGCCAGTACCATGCTGTTTTGGTTATTATAGCTTTTTAGTATAGTTTAAAGTCAGGTAGTGTTATGACTCCAGCTTTATTTTTTTTTTTGCTCAGTATTGCTTTGACTATGCATGGTCTTTTGTTATTCCATATAAATGTCTGGGTATCCTAATGTTTTCCAGTGCTCCTTGCTTGGCTATGGATCCTTCAGGACTCAGCTCAGGTGTCACCTCCATCAGCAGAGCCTTCCCTGGATTGAGAGCCCCTTTTCTCTACTATCACAGCAACCTGTACTCACCTTTATCATGGAGCTTATCACCCTATTTGCTTGTTTGTCTCCCCTCACTAGTCTGAGAATTCTCCAAAGTCAGTGCCTATGACACTGCCATCTCTGTAATCCCAGAACCTGATACAGTACCTGGAACGTAGTTACCTACATACTAAATGAATTAGTTAATGGCAAAGATTCCAACTTTGTCCAAATAGGCCATGTTACTGGGTCTATATCTTAGTGTTGAACTGTCTTACAGACAATTTTTGTTTCTGTTCGTGCTGAGTTTGTGGTAGTAAACAGACTTTCAGATCATACATCACCCCAATTCTCCAAAACCTAATACCTACAAAGGCAAAGGAGGGATGGGTGCAACCAAAGCAACAAAAGGTTGGGGTATATTTGATAAAATATAAGGAATTCGAAGATCTGATCCCTGGAAATAAAAAAAGAGGCCACTATAGCCCTTGATGTACAGAGAAGTTGACTTAGTAACATGAGATTATTGAGCTAAAATTAGGTGTGTGCAACACGCAGCCCCAATGACTTAAACAGCCAACTCAGATCATCAAGCCAACAGAAATAAGTGAACTAGACTTCTAGTTCTGGACAAGATGGAGCATACACATTTCTATTCCTCCAACTAATGATAGATAAAAATGCATAAGAAGGCACTGAAAGAGAGAAAGATATACCAAGTAGACACCAATCAAAATAGAGCATAAGAAGCTATTAATATTGGATAAGGTAGATTTTTGAACAAAGCAAATCACCAAGAACAAAGAGGAGCATTCCATAATGATAAAAGAGTCAATCAGCCAAGAACACATAGCAATCCCAAATCTGTATACATGAAACAATAGAGCTACATAATATGTAAAGTGAAAACTGATGCAACTGAAAGGAGAAATAGACAAATCTACAACTACAACTGGAGACTTAAACACCCCCTCTCAATAACTGATATAAAAACTAAACGGTAAAGCAAAAAGGATATGCAAAAACTTAATACCATCAACCAACAGAACCTAACCAACATTTACCGAACAAGGGGATCCAATCAACTCCACCCGACAGTGGCAGAATTCTTTTCAAGTGCACATCTAAATTGTCAATGGGTGAAAAAGGAAGTCTCAAGACAAATCATAAAATACATTGAACTAAATGAGAATGAAAATCAAACATCAAAATTTGTGAGACACAGCTAATGTCAAGAGGGGAATTTTTAGCACTAAATGGCACAGGCACTTGGAGAACAGATTAGCCGTTTCTTATAAAACTAAACATCTAATTACTATACCACTCAGCAATTACACTCACGGACATTAACTCCAGAGAGATGAAAACTTATATCCATACCAAATTGTGTATATGAGCTTCTAATCTGGACAAGATGGCATAGGCAAGTTTATCCCTGCTCCTCCCCGATAAGCACAATGATAAACCCTGGAGATGACTCAAGAGAAAACCAAAGGATAAATATGAAAGGCGGTAAGAAGGTAAGCCATTTTAGGACCCCAAAACATGAAGAGCAGCACAGTAGCAGGGTGACCAGCATCTCCCCATCTAATAGAGAAAGGCCAGCCAGACCTGGTGTCTACAAGCTCCCAATCTAGAAAGTTGTCTAGGTAGGCCCATTCCACCCCCAGATCAAATGGGAATCCCTGACATCAGGAGAGCCTGATACCATCTGCAAGAGAGATAGATTGGGAGCCTCACCAAAAATAAGCAGGTAAGAGAAGCATTCTCATTTCCCAATGAACCTGAGCTCCCCTATTCCACCAAAAGATACTGAGGTAGATGGATTTAACCAACAAGAGAAACCCACCTACAGTATGGGTCCCAGTATGGGCAGCTTATTTGTTCCTGCAGGTCTGAGACTGTCCTCCACCACACAGACACGCAGGGGAAAACAGGCAGAACTAGAAAGGCAGGCCCAATCACAGCAAGCAGACTGGTCCAGGAAGTCCCTTTATCTCTGAGGGTCCAAGACTTCTCTTCTCCCACAGACATTAGGGCAGGCAGACAGAATTAGAAAAAGGGACTCAGTCACAGCAAACAGCTGGATATGGGATGCCTCTTTATCCTTATGAGCTTGAGACTTGCCTCCCCCTCCCAGAGACATCAGAGCAGGTGGGCAGAACTGAATAAAGGGACCCAGTCACAGCAAGTAGCCCATTCTAGGAAGTCTCTTTGTCCCCAAATGCCTGAGATTCTTCGCTGCCCAGAGACACTGGAGCAGGATGGCAGAGCCATCAAAATGGACAGCTACAGCAAACAGCCAGGACTAAGAGGCTTCTTAGTCCCCATGGGCCCGAGATTCTCCTCCCTAACCCAGAGACACCAGGCAGGAGGGCAGGGGTGTGTACTAATAGGGGGACCCCTCTATACCCTTCCCCCACCAAAAGACACCCAGGGGCTTGGCTTGGGGAAAGCCCTTGCTACCTCAGGCAGCACCAGCAGAGACCAACAACAGTAAATAAACCGAGTAGACCAAAATAACACCACAAAGGCCCTGGAAGTTAATCTCCCAATGGAACCACAGCCAAAAAAAAAAGTAGGCCAAGACCTACATGCTAAACCTAAACAGAGAGGCTGTCTGCTAAAATAAAAGATTTAAATAGGACCCAGAGTCCCTGAACATAATGTATAATATGTCTTGGGTCTAATAAAAATCACCCATCATACCTAGAACCAAGAAAATTGTAACTTAAATGAGTAAAGATAATCAACTGATGTCAGCACTGAGATGAATCGGATGTTGGAATTATGGGAAAGGATTTTAAAGCAGTCATCACAAAAATGCTCCACCAATTAAAGGAATCCACTCCCAGAATGGCAGCATGAGAAGCTCTGCAAACCTGCTCTCCAGTGAAACTATCATACTGGTGAAAATTACAGTATAAAACTACCATTTGATGTCTCTGGAAATTGTCCTCAATGCATACAACAAATGAGGAAAGGTTTATTCAAGAAAATCTACTAAACATTGAAGAGGGAGAGTCTATGGCACTTGGGCCAAGATCTGCTCCCTCCCCCTCACCCAGCAGAGCCAGTACAGGTTTGCATGGACTAGAGGATGATGTTCCCACACCCCCCAACTCCCAGTCAAGAGCTATGAAATCTCCCCAGGAAAGCTCATCCACCCCAGCTCTTTGTTGCAGAGGCTAAATTCCAGGCAAGCATGGCCAAAAAGTCAGGGGCTCTCTTTCTCAACAATATTCCTGGGCACAAGGCAGAGACTCTACCCCAGACATGGCAGGGCAAGAACACTAGGCCCCCAATCACCCTCATTCCCACTCACTACTAGGGAAGAGGTTCCACATCAGGAGAAGCAAACTGAGAAGACCAGAGGATACTGATTCCTGAGTGCCCTGCCTGAAAAGGAGTGTCACTCAGAGAGAAGTGGGTCACTGTCTTTGCTTCCAACTCCTGAGCAATGGCTCAGAGATTGTACACTGGGAGAAAGCGAGGCCATAAAAACAGAGAGCCCTGAAGCTCTCCCCAAAGGAACCGATGAATGCATAAGGGTAAGTTCAAGCCTAAAAGCATTCTCAATAAAAATGGAAATTTTGGTGGTAAGCAAGCATTTAAGAGGATAAATGAGAGCAACAAGTTAGCTAAACCACATGCAAGGTAGTTTACCAGAGATAACCAGGGAAAGAGCCAGCAAAGAAGAGCCCTCCTGGAGTCAGAACAAATCTCAAAGACTGGCCTCAAAAACAAACCCTTGCAAAGGGGCCCAGACTTAATTGGATCAGACTGTGGAGCAACTGATGACCAAGGACATTGTCAAAAACAATTGAGCAATCAGCCAGCAACTAGTGGAGCCTAATACTTAGATGTGATAACGACAGTGGCAGACAGCTTAACAGAAATATCAGAGAAAGAGACAGTCAAAGAGAGTCCTGGTAAAACGACTGTCATCCCAGAGTGACTGTGCACACTCCCAAGACTGAGCCCTCTGATATCAGAGGCTTCACACTGGGGAGAAATAGGTTTTCATAAAATAGTCCAAGTCACAGAATAAATAAACAAGCAAACAGCAACAAATATACACCCAACTGAAGGTGGTGGGAAATCAGTATCCAGAATTGCTATAACATATTACATAAAATGTTCAGTTTCCAATAAAAAAAATTATGAGAACTGAAAAGACAGAGAAAAGTGTGACCCATATACAGGGGGAAAAAAAGCAGGCAACAGGCATTACGTATGAGAGGGCCCAGATGTCAGACTTCACAAACAAAAATTTCAAAGCAGCCATTATAAATATTTTCAAAATGAAAGGAAACCATGCTTAAAGAAGTAAAGGAAGGTGTAGTAAAGAATAGCAACAAACATAAAATGAAGACTCTAAAGTTGAAAAGAACAACTGAAATGAAAAATTTACTACAAGCCTTCAGCAGAGGACTTGAGCTGGCAGAATAAATAATCAGCAAAGCTGAAGATACTTCAATAGACATTATGCAATCTAAAAACAGAGAGAAACAGAGTGCAGAAAAATGAAAAGGGGCTCAGAGAAACATGGGACACCATAAAGCACACCAACATACACATAATGGAATACTACCAGAGTGACAAAGGAGCAGAATTTTTTTTTTAATGGCTAGAATCTTCTCAAATCTGAAGAAAAAAACATTAATTTCACATCCAAGTAGCTCAATGAATTCTAAGTAAAATAACTGAAAAGAGATCCTCACACAGGCATATCATACTAAAAATGTTAAAAGAAAATGTCAAAGAGAAAATCTTAAAACAGCAAGAGAAAAATGACTCATCACACACACAGAAAACCCAATAACATTAACAGCTAACTACTTAGACATGACAGAAGACAAAAGACAGTGGGATGACATCCAACTTAAAGAAAATAAACTGTAAACTAAGAATCATATATCCAGCAAAAATATCTTTCAGAAATGAAAGCAATATGAAAACATTCCCAAATAAACAAAAAGTGAATGAATCCCATGCTAGCAGTCCTGCATTAGAAGAAATAATAAAGAAAAGTCCTCAGGCTGAAAGTAAGGCCAAGCATTAATTCAAATCCACATAAAAGGAGAAGGAAAAAAAAGTTCGTAGAAAGATAATTATAAAATAGTAAAAGACAATGTAAAGGCATATTTCTTCCCTTCTTTCTCTTAACAGACATAAAAAGCAATTGTATAACAATAGGTACAAGGGGTCTATAAGAAGTTCATGGAAAGATTCATGTTATCTTTTAATTCCATTTTCTCCACAAACTTTTTGAAGTACCCTCACATATACTTTTATTGTTAGGCCCATAACATATAGACATTTAATATATTTGACAACAAACCAAAAGAAGTAAGTAGGAACAAAACTGTATTGGAGTAAAGAAACACAAAATGGTAACTCAAATCACAGAAACAAATGAAGAGAACCAACAATGGTACATAAAATGGTTTATAATAAGCTCAATAAATATACTTGTTCTCTCACTTCTCTTGCCTTCTTTAAAAGAGGCAAAATTTCATCAAGTAATAATTATAACCATGTACTGCTGGGTTTGTAACAAATATAGATAAAATTTATAACAGCAGCAGCACAAAAAGGGAGAAGAAGGAATAGAGCTATCTAGGAGAAACACTTCTAAATCAAACTGTAATTAAGGTAATATGAATATGAAGTAGATTCTAAAAAGTTAATATGTATAGATTAAGCCCCAGAGCATACACTGAGAAAATAAAAACAAAATACAGTAAAAAATCATTAAAAGAATTAAAATGTTGCACCAAAAATAGTTCATTTAAAACAAGCAAAAGAAGTAAAGGAGGAATAGAGGAACAAAAAAGACATGAGATATATAGAAAACAGAAATAAAATGACAGATTTGGATCAAGCTATATCAATAATAATGTTAAATGTGAATGGATGAAACAATCCAATCAAAGGGCACAGACTGCCAGAATGAATGTTTTAAAAAATAAGATCCAAGTATACATTGTCCACAGAAGACATGCCTTATATTCAGAGACAGAAGTAGTTTGAGAGAAAAAGGTAGAAAAAAAAATATCATGGAAACCAGAATGATAAGAAATGTGGAATGGCTACACTAATATCAGAGAAAACAGACTTTAATAAATGTTACTAGAGATCAAGAGAGAAAATTTTTACAATGATAAAAGGAACAATGCATCAAGAAAACACAACAATTACAAATACATATGCAGCTAACAACAGAGCCCCAAGACACATGAAGCAAAAACTAACATAATTAAAAAGAGAAACAGATAATTCGAATATAATAATAATTGAAGATTCCAATACCCCAATTAATGGATGGAGCAACTAGAAAAAGATCAACAAGGAACCAATTCTTTTTTTTTTTTTTTTTTTTTTTGTCGTTTTTTCATGACCGGTACTCAGCCAGTGAGTGCACTGGTCATTCCTATATAGGATCCGAACCCATGGCGGGAGCGTCGCCACGCCCCCAGCGCAGCACTCTACCCAGTGCGCCACGGGCTCGGCCCGGAACCAATTCTTAAACAGTGTAATAAACCATCAAGATTTAGCAAACACCTACAGAACACTGTACCAGCAACAGCAGAATACATAGATTTCTCAAATGCACAAGGAACATTTTCCAGGACAGATCATATGTTAGGCAAAAAAGCACATCTCAATATATTTAAAAGTGTTGAATCATATAATGTATGTTCTCCAACCACAAAGGAATGAAATTATAAATCACTTACAGAAGGAAACTTGAGAAATTTTAAAATATGTAGAAATTAAACATCACACACCATGATAATGAATGGGTCAAAAACAATCACAAGGGAAGTTAGAAAATTCTTTGAGATAAATGAAAATCAATCAAAACTTACCAAAACTTATGGAATATAGCTGAAGCACTTCTTAGAGGAAACTTTATAGCTGTAAATGTCTATATTTTAAAATCTTAAATTGACAACATAACTTTCTACCATAAGATACTAAAAAGAGAAGAAAACACTAAACCTAAAGCAAGCAGAAGAAAATAAACATTATAAATTGTAGCAGGAATTGAGAATTGGAAAAGAATGAATAAAATCAATAAAACCAAAAATTGGTTCTTTGAAAAGATCAGCAAAACTGTCAAAACTTAACTGAAACTGACCAAGACAAAAAAAGACTCAATTACTAAAATTATGAATGAAAGAGAGGACATTAATACCATCCTTTAATAGTAAACTGAATTATAAGGTAATAAATACTATGAACAGATGTATGCCGACAAACTGGATAGCTTAAATGGAATGGACAAGTTACTAGGAAGACACAAACTATTGAAATTAAATCAAAAAGAAATAGAAAATCAGAACTGAACTACAAAAAGTATATTGATAAATAATTTTAAAACTTACCACAAAGAAAAACCCAGGTCCAGATGGTTTCTTTAGTGAACTCCACCCAAAAATTTAAGAAAAATTAACATCAAACTTTCACAAACTCTTTCAAAAGTAGGAGAGAACACTTCTCAATTCATTCTATGAGTCCAGTATTACCCTAATACCAAAACTAGACAAATCAAAGACATACCAAGATAACTACAGACCAATATCCCTTATGAAAATGGATGCACAAGTCCTCAGCAAAATGCTAGCAAACCAAATCCAGCTACGTATAAAAAGGATTATGCACCATGACTAAGTGGAATTTATCCCCAGAATGCAAGGTTGATTTAACATCTGAGAGTCAATCAGAGTAAAACATCATATCAAAGAATAAAGGTGGGGGGAGAACACAATCAACTCAGTAGATGGAGAAAAATCTTTGACAAAATCCAACACCTAGTCATTGAAAAAAATATATACTCATCAAACCAGGAATAAATGAGCACTTCCTCAATCTGATAAAGAGCATCTAGGAGAAACCTAGAACTAACATCATATTTAATGGTGAAAGACTGCATGCTTTCCCCCTGAGATTAGAAACAAGATAAGGGAGTCCATTCTAGCTGCTTCTATTTCACATTGTTCTGGAGATTCTAGGCAAGGAAGTTAGGCAAGAAAAGGAAATAAAATGCATCCACATTGAATAGAAAGAAGTAAAAGTATCTTTTTACAGGTAGCATGATCTCATATATAAAAAACTTAAGTAAGCACTAAAAAACTATTAGAACTAAAAATTTTAAAAATGAGTTCGGCAAAGTTGCAGCGCACAAGACCATTATTTAAAAATCAACTGACTTTCTATACAGTAGCAATGAGCAATCAAAAAATGAAATTAAGAAAACAATTCCATTTATGATAGCATCAAAAAGAGTAAAATACTTCTGAATAAATTTAGCAAAAGAAGCCCAAAACTTACAATCTAATAACTCTGAAACAGCACTGAGAGAAGTTAAAGAAGACCTAAACAAATGGAAACACGATCCATGTTCATAAATTGAAAGACTTAGAATTGTTCATATGGCAATATTACTCTAAATTGATCTACAGATTCAATACAATCTCTAACAAAATCCCAGCTGGCTTCTTTGCAGATATTGATAAGGTGATCCTAAAATCAATAATGTAATTCAAAGTACCCAGAATAGCCAAAACAATCTAGAGAAAGAAAAAAAATGGAAGATGTACACTTCTTGATTTCAAAACTAACTACAAAGCAACAGTAGTCAAGACCATGTGGCACTTGCATAAATACAGTTATACAGATGAGTAAAATATAATTAAGATACCAGAAATACACCCATAGATTTATGGTCAATTAATTTTCAACAGAGGTTTCAAGGCTATTTAGTAAAGAAAAATAGTCTTTTCAACAAATGATGCTGGGACAACTTATATCCACCTAGAAAAGAATAAAGCTGGCTCCCTTTCTTACAATGTGCACAAAACTTAACGTAAAATAGATCATGGAACTTAATGTAAAAGCCAAAATTATAAAACTCTTAGAAAATAGAGGAGTACATTTTCATGATCCTGGGTTAGACAAAGCCTTTACAAGAGACAAAAGAAAAAAAACAGTTAAATTGGACTTTATCAAAATTTAAAACGTTTGTGCTTCAATGTACATCTTCAAGAAAGTGAAGCAACAACCACTGAGTGAGGGAAAAATATTTGCTTTTTTTTTTTTTTTTTTTTAAAGATGACCGGTAAGGGGATCTCAACCCTTGACTTGGTGTTGTCAGCACCACGCTCAGCCAGTGAGCGAACCGGCCATCCCTATATAGGGATCCGAACCCGGGGCCTTGGTGTTATCAGCACCTCACTCTCCCGAGTGAGCCACAGGCCCGCCCCAAGGGAAAAATATTTGTAAAGCATATATCTTATAAGAGACTTCTATCTAGAATTTATAAAGCACCCTTAATACTAAAAAAAAAAAAAAAAACACACAATTAAAAATGGTATAGAACCTGAATAGACATTTCTCGGAAGAAGATATCCAAATGGACAAAATGCATACGAAAAAATGTTCCAACATCATTAGCCATCAGGAAAATGCAAATCAAAACCACAATGAGATACTACTTCACATCCATATATGATGGCTATAATAAAAAAGACAGATACTGTAATGTGGATGAACCTCAAAAATATCACATTAAGTGAAAGAAGCCAGACACAAAAGGCCAATATTATATGGTTCCATATATATGAAAAGTCAGAATAGGCAAATACATAAAGACAAAAAGTAGATTAGTGGTTGCCAGGGGCTGGGGGGAGAGCAGAAAGGGCAGTGACTGCTAACGAATATGGGTTTCTTTTTGGAGTGATGAAAATGTTTTGGAATTTGATAGAGATAATGGTTGCACACTTTCTGAATATATTAAAAACCACTGTATTGTATTTAAAAGGGTGAATATTATGGAGTGTGCAATGTATCTAAATGAGAAAGTAACTTTCAAATGTATCACAGACCTAAATGTAAAGGTTAAAACTATAAAACTCTTAGAGACAGCGTCCAAGATCAAGGGCTAGACAAAGAATTCTTAGACTTGAAACCAAAAGCATGATCCACAAAAAAATGATAAATTGGACCTCATCAAAATTAAAAAGTTTGCTCTGTCAAGTATCACATGAAAATGAAGAGATAGGCTATGGACTGAGAAAATATGTGCAAACCACTTAAATGACAAAGGACTAATATATAGAATATATAAATAACACTCGAAACTCATCAGTTAAAAAACCAGATAATCCAGTCAGAAAACAGGCAAATGGCATGAACAGACATTTCACCAAAGAGGACAGACATATGGATGGCTAATAAACATGTGAAAGGATGTTGAACATTATAAGCCAACAGAGTAAAACAAATTAAAACCACAATAAGATATTACTACACTCTTCTCAGAATGGCTGAAATTTAAAAATACAGTAGTGACAACACCAAATGCTGGCAAGGATGAGGAGAAACTGGATTACTCATGTGAAATGGTATATAGCCACTCTGGAAAACAGTTTGGTAGTTTCTTATAAAACTAAAATAAATGACCCAGCAAGCACATTCCTGAGCATCTATCATAAAGAAATGAACACTTACTGTTCCACAAAAGCCTGTACATGAAAGTTCATAGCAGCTTTATTCACACTGGAATCAGCCCAGATGTCCTTCAGTGTGGTACATACTTACCATGGACTACTCTTCAGCAATAAAAAAGAATGAACGATTGCTCCATGCAACGGCTTGGATGAATCTTGAGGGAATTATGCTGAATCATAGAAGGCACTCCAAAACAGCTCACACTCCTAATCCAGCAAAACCATGATGCCCCAGAAATCTGAGTTGAAAGTCACCAGTTGCCCTGACTTCTGAAGTTCTCACCACTAAAGCTGCCACTGTTTGCATGGGGCCATTGCCTCGCTCTAGGGCCCTGCAGCAGATGTGGGTGCACTGATGGTCTCCAAAGCTTCTTCAGCCACAGCAAGTGCAGTCACAACAGAGGCTACATCTGGGAGGGGGAGGTCAGAGTCACTAAGAGGCAGTTTGCCATTTAATTGTGGCAATAATTTGTCTTTTACCCAGTTGTATTTCCCCTTCTCAGACCCAACTTTAGCTTCTGGCATTTCAAAGGAAACTCCTACCATTTCTTCAGTACTTCTACCTCCTTGAAGTTTCAGAAGAACATTTATTTTCTTCCCTCAAGGTTTCTTGTGCTAAGCTAAATTAAGAGACCACCAAGGCATACAACCAAGATCCAAACGATGTAAGTGTGCACATCTCGGGCTTTGTGGCACTCTGATCTCTCCATTGTGGCAGGTTAACTGTATATGAAAGCTCCCCTCTGTTAACCAGAAAGTGCTGGATCCTGGAGTTAGAGTCCCAGCAAATCAGAAGAGCTAGATTTTGTGGTCCCAGGCTTGTTTGCTGTCAGCATGGAAACAAGACTTCTGTGACATTCTCTAGAGAAGACATTCCCAGCCAAAGGTCACAACCTGAGACCCCACAGCCAGTCCCTGGACGCTGGAACAATAACCTTCCTACAAAGAATAATGTTTACATCACCATGACTTAAAAGCAAAACAAACATGACATTCAATGGGGAGCATTACAATCCTGCTCATTCCAATCCAACCAAATTTTTTAAAAGGGGAGAGTTTGTCAATGCAACTGCTAACTTCCATACATATGAATCCTGTGTGCAAGCTTTCACTTAGCACTCATCTGAAGTCTGGAAAATTATGAGCCACTTTCCTACAATGGCATTAAGCAAGGTGCCTGCAACACAGGACATCCTTGTTGAGATGAAAAGAGCTAATGAGGCTGCATCATACAGTCTACCTGAGCCATATACCTTTAGCTCTCCCCATATCAAAAGTACACCTCTTCTGGTAGAGGAGGAACTGCTGGAAACCAAAAAGTATGATTTCAGTCTCATCCTAATGGATCTCATGACATGTAGGTCTCTAAGCCCCTCAGTAATAATTTTTCAAGACCATCTAAAATAAATAGAAGTCTCCTTCAAAGCTGCAGGTATGCAAATTCTGGCACTTTAAATCGTTTCCGTCCTTAAGTGCATAAACCAAAGTGCATGGGAGCAACTGCATTAGGAAACCAAGGTTTTTTTGTTTTTTAACTCCCTCTAATTGGCATTGTCACCAAATATTGTCAAACACACATCACTTGCTTAATTATTTTGTGTGTGCATGTGTATATCTTTATAACTTCATAAACATATAAATGAGAGGGAGATGCAGATTTAATGTACAGCCATATGGCGATAAACACAAAAGCTGCCAAAAGATTGTAAAATGCTATATTAATGCAAAAATGATCTTTTTCTTTTTCTTTTCTGTTTTCTTTTTTATTTGCTTTGCTTCCAAGTCACAAAGAACAAAACTGAGGGTGGTAGATACTAAAAAGGGATCCTTACCTAAAAGGAAAAATGTGCACAGACTATTTTGTTCAATAATGCAATTTTTTTAAAAAAACACCTTGCTTCTGCTTCATATTCTCATATTAGTCTAATTATTCTTCATTAATCTTAATAGTATGTTTATAAAATCATTTCTACATGTCCATTAAAAATTTTTAGCCTACTACACATCATTCACTCCAAAGTGCTTCATTTTAACATTGCTTTAATGAGTTGGAGCTGGCCTATTACACTCTTAGAACATACGGGACCACTTTCAGCAAAACCAATCACAAAAATAATAAGTATTTTTGCCTCTCGAGTATCTGGCAAATACTCAACCAGTTTATCAACCTTCAAGATGTTTTGCCAATTAATCTTCCACTTTGCAAAGTCTCAACCGTGAGGCATCTTCTGAAGTGGCCATCAGCCCAAGGTCACACTGGCCTCTGTACAAAGAATGGCATCTTTGTACCATTCTTCCATGTCTCCAACCTAATTTCTTTGCCACCCACACTAATAATATCTGCCAGGCTGGCAGACCCATGTTGATGTGCATATTCTCTTTAACGGCATGTTTCTAAATCTGCTTCTTCCAAAACAGAGAGAATGGCCACTACTAAGAGAATTTGCTATCTTCTCTTGGTTATTTCAATAACAAAATACATTCTTATTATCTTTGTGAAGAACCCCTTCAAAATTTGTTTTCTCTGGAACCTCTCCCTTGGTTTTGAGAGAAAGTATCTTTATTTCACTGGCTCCTGTGCTCCCAAATTACATGGGCTGCCCTGGCTGAACTCACTTATACTACCCTCTAAAGTCTGTGTCTACACAGGCAAAATGCAATAAAAAGCGATGGCCGTTTATTGAAACAGATCACGATTGGTCATCTGACATTGCCAATGAGACAACCACCAACATTCCAGAAGAAATGAGATGCTTTGGCCTCACAAATCTTGCATAGTATGTGCACCATATTTTCTAGTTCACATGCGGCAGAAATTAAAATAAAGTTAAGGTTGTCATTTTCCTTATCTGAAAAAAATCTTTCCTTTAACATAAGTCCTTTCTTTTTTAAATTTCCCCTAAAACATCATTCTTCTATGTAAATCAGTGTTGAAAGCATTTGAAATAACTTGGATATCTAAACTTTTATTTAAGAGTGGGAAAAAAAAAACTAAAGAATTTGTCTTCAAAGAGTGATTTTTATTAAACCTTTTATAAGGTGTTTTTTAAAAATCAGTTAACGTGTTGGATCCTGATATCTCCAGATAGTCTCTTCAGGTCTCTATTCCACTTAGCTTGAATAGACATAGTCACGAAAAAGATAAAGGTTTCTGGAGATTTGTCTGAGAATTTAGTAGACGTTAAAATATACCAGACAGGCCAGGTGTCCTAAATGGTTTTAAATACCAGCTCAAATACTGTCTGGCTGTGTAGATTTGGGCAGTTTATACATCTTGTCCAATTCTCTCTTTTCTCATCTTCAAATGAGTTTTAAAAACACGTACGTGAGAGGGTAGTTTTGAGGATTAAATGGGAAAATATGTTATACTCCTTGCACAGGGCCTGGCTCAGTAGGTACCCCAAAATAGTAATAGGTCTTCACGGAAAGGCAGGCCAAGCGACCTGGGTCAAACCATCACTTTACAGCACTTCTCTTTGCCTAAATCTTGAAGTTCTTCACTTTTGCATGTCAATTAAGAAACTTGATGTGGTCAGTGAAGGGCTGGTAATACTTTCAAATATATCAGACTATGAATGCTCCTTCACATGCACTCAGGTACAACCCAATCCCTTTTCCTGCCTGACTGGTCATAACATGCAATGATTAAGCACTGCATACGGTCAGATAGTATGGCCTGTAAGATATTTTATTCACTGAAGTTTTTTGAGACTAACTTCAGGTATTAGTATATGGTCTATTTTTGAAAGTGTTTTTTCACATGTGCTTGAAAAGAATGTACATTCTTCCAATTGGGTGCAAATGTGTGAGTGTGTGTGTGTGTGTGTGTGTGTGTGTGTGTGTGTGTGTGTCTCCATAATACTGAGCTTGTTAACTGTGTTGTTCAAATCTTCTGTATTCTTATCCTTTTGTTTATTTCATCTATTCATCTCTGAAAGTCAGTAGATTTCATAATTTCTCCTTATAGCTCAGTCTACTTTTGCTTTATATATTTCAAAACTCTTGTAGTAATTTTATATAGGTTTAGAATTGTTCTGTGAAGAAATGAACTTTTAATCATTATTCAGTGATCCTGTTTATTCCAATAATGGTTCTGTCTTAAAGTCTATTTTGTCTGATATCAACGTAGCTAAATCAGCTTACTTTGTAGTGTTTGCATAGCATATCTATTCCAACTCTTTCTGTTTTATGTTTTACCTTTGTCTCTCATATGCAATCAGCTGGATTCTATATTTTCATCCATTGTGATCATCTGTGTCTTTTAACTGGTGAATTTAGTCAACTCCTGTTTGTTGTAATAACTGAGGAGTTGGCCGCCATGATCAAAGGGCCTTTTAAAAGTATCACTGGGTTGCCTGACTGTAATTTGGTCACCCTCGTCAATTTCTAAACACTCTTTGCTTGCATTCACTCCCCTGTAGGAAGTTAGCAAAAGGCCAAGGATCTTCATTAGTAAATTGGAGCTAATATTATACTGAAGATTCGTCTTTATTAGAACATTTATGGGAGAAAGTCAATTAATGCAAGGAATGGTATGCACAGGCCTAATCCATTTGATGTAAATCAATACATTGCATATTTCAATTGCTCTGTATTTCTACAGAAAAGTACATGAAAGTGATTCATTAAGACTAAATTCTTCATAAGAAACAGACCAATTCTCTCAGGCTCATTAGGGCATCTGTGCTAGTGAAATTTAAAAAGCAATCAAACTGAATAAGAAGTCCTCTTTGCAGACATTTACATTGAGGAAGAACACAATTTTTGACAATTCAGAGTAAATGAAGTGCAAATTATTCTCATAATGTAACTCAGAATTGAGGCTTAAATTGTGGCTGAAAAAAGCCTATAGTTTAATCAGAAAAATAAATTTATTGGTAACTCCCATGAGCTCATATTTGATACATTTATATGATAGGATAATAAGTTCAAAACTATTGCTATATTATAAATATGGAATTTATGCAGAATTTGCAAGTATTAAATTTTATTTTGAATCTGCATGTGTGTCTATATTTGAATATTTATAATATTCCAGAAAAAGCACATTAGAACGTGCAAGACAGATTTATTTAGTGTAATGCTCTGAAATGTGTCAAAGTTTTCAACACTTTTCTCAGAGACAAAATGGCAGAAATAACAAATGGGATGCAATAAGACCAACTGAATAATCTGCAAAGTCCAATACCTGGTAAAATGAGAAAAGCTCTTTCATCAATAAATATTTTACTAAGGTTTAAATGAATATTTCTCTCACCTTCCAATGGCATTGTTTTAGATGACATATACCATGAAGTGGATTATTCGTTATCCTTTAATGGAAAGGGGGAAATTCCCATCTATACCTTTCTTTCTAAACTCAGTGACAAAATATCTCATTTTATGTGTCACAGAATGTCAATATTAGCTTTCCAACCCTGAAGCACGTCTTTTACACTGTCAAAATAACACATACCTAGGGTGTAGTTTCAGTGGAGTTTCAACACTAGGAGTATCCCCCTCAGTACAGGTCCATCAACTAGCCCTTCAGTAGCCCTTCAGAGTAGTTGGGGGATGGAGTGTTCCTATCAACTTAATTTTTGGTTAACTTGGGGTAATGCTTTTATATAGTGAAACTGCTCTAGGAAAAGGTTGCCCAGCAGAGTGGACTCCCCTTCTCTCCTGGATGAGAACATGTGCATTAACTAATCTAAGCTCTCAGGTATGGATACCATAGCCCTTTTCCAACCGCAAGACTTTACTCTTCCACCCAGACCATCAGCCCTAGTATCAGCTCACTTGGAGAAGCTCATAGAGACCCAAAGTCCAGGCTGTCTTCGGTGGCTCTGGCTGAGCAGAGGAAGCTTTATACCTGCATTTCCAACTGTATACTACTATTAACTTCCTGTTCCATTTAATTTTTATACAAAGAAGAAACAATGGCAATTCACTCAAATATCACTACACCGTACTGGTGTAAGAGTTCAATGGATTGTGTGGGAATATGATAACAGCCAGTTCTCAGGGAAGTCCAAAGCGATGCCTGACTTATCACCTCTGTCTTTCAGCCTGAAGGTTTGTATGGCTGAGGCTGCTTTCCTTATTAAGGGCTCCCAGGATGTCAAGAGGCTAATGAAATAATCAGCCATAGTCTTCAGAAACCGAAAAGTAGACATGAGTGTAATTTATCACAACCATAATAAAACATTATTTTAAAAATTGTTAATCTTAACTTTTACTATAAAAGTAATATATAATCATAAAAGAAATCCAGAACCTTCAGAAAAACAGAATAATAAAATAAATCACTAATAGATCTATTAATATCCTTTTTATTTCCCCCAATCTTTGTCTTTTATGCTTAGATTTGGGAGGGGTAGGAAGATGATCTCTCTCTCTCTCTCTCTGTATGTGCGAGTGTGTGTCTTTTCTTTAATGTAGTTGAAGTCATACTGGGTCCATAATTTTTTATCTCTTTCTCCTTTAGCATTAAATTACTAGCAATTTTCCCTACTCTATAAAAGGACATTTAAATGGTTTTGTAATAATCCTTCAAGTGGATGTACTGAGATTTCTTGAACCATCCTCCTCTATGTGGATGTACAGATTGTTTCTAATTCATTGCACTTATAGTAACTCCATTATCCTCCTAGTATATGTTCTCATAGCACCCTGTACTTTTTCCCCATGGCACTTCTCCCAATTTTAAGGACAGTAATTAATATTTTGTTTTATTCTTTTTTTTTAATTTTATTTTGTCGATATACATTGTGGCTGATTATTGGTGCCCCTTACCAAAACCTCCCTCCCTTCTCCCTCTCCTCCCTCCCCCCCAACAATGTCCTTTCTGTTTGCTTGTCATATCAACTTCAAGGAATTGTGATATTTTGTTTTATTCTATCTTTCCCACTCCATGAAGGCAGGGTCCACATCTGCCTGGTTCTTACAGAGCTTCCAGCACATAGCAGTGATAACAGATACTCAATAAATATTTGTTGAATAGATAAATGAATAAATAAATGAATGAATGCTGTTTTTCAGCAAAACCTCAGAAAGGAAATTATGGGTCACAGCAATAAATATTTTTAATGTTTTGTGTTTTTATTATCTAATTTATTTCCAAAAAGATCATTCCAATTTACATTCCCACCAACAATGCATGAGAATTATGATGTTTAACCACACTCTTGTCAGTACTGGCTACTAACTTTTGTGTTTGGTAGTGATGTATGCTGGTTTTTGTTTTGTTTTGTTTTAATCAGGGCTAATGAGAGAGGGAAAAAAGTTTTAAAACTTAAATTTGCATTTCTTTAGTACCAGTGAGACTACACACTTTATCCTAGTGTCTGCAAACTAGTTGTGGGTCCCATGTTGTAAATTGTCTGGTTATATACCCTTTGTTCCTCTAATCAATTCACAGGAGTTCTTTGTACAGGAAAGATTTCAGTCTTTTGTCTGTTGTAATTGTGCATATTTTCACCAGTTTGACATATGCCTTTCATTTTGGCTTTCTTTTTTTTTTTTTTTTAACAGATGAACATTTTTTATTTTTATGTAATCATGACTGTTGATCTTCTCTTTTATTCAAACATCCTTTTCCTTGGCTGAGAGTCTCATAGGTGAATTGCAGCTATCATTTAAATAATAATGCCAACTGTGAATTCAGATTAACTGGGTTTACAGATTCCCACATATACAACTAAGTCCTAACCTGACCAAGAGCCCCAGTTCTCACCTCCTTACAAGCCCTGTCACCTATAAGTCTAGGCAATAAGGACCAGTCATGACTCTTTAATACCCTCCCAGCCTAAACTAGATCCCCTTCTCCACCTCTCTGTTTTGGTCAATGGTACCACCTCCATTCCAGACTAGAAATCAGGGCAGTACTTTTAACTGAATTCCAGCCTTCATTTACTCTCATGCTTCTTACATTCTTTCTTGGGTTACTTCCTCAAGCATGAACCTTCTGGGTTTTGGACAGACCTGGTTAAGTGAGGCTGTTGGACTTCACGATGCCATGAGGATGCCACGCCCATCCACAATGCCCCCTTTCTTCTAAATACAACCCACCTATTCCCAGAGGCCTTCTCAAACAGATCACTCCTCTTTCTGGCCTGTTCCTCATACTGTAGAAAGGAAACAGCCTTAGAAAGCATCTCATTTAAATCTCCCATTTTACAGAGGGAACACTGAGGCCAAGGAAAAGGAAAAGACTTGCCCGAAATCAGAGTTCCTACCCCACCACCTGTCCACACTACATAGTTCTGCACTTCACATGCTAATCTTTACGGACTTGAGGCTGAAGATGGTGACCCTGGTTTTGGCTTTGTCTTGGCTCTAATCTCCCCCATGCGCTAGTACCATGCTGGGGACATAATAGTTATTCCACCAAGTTTGCTGATTAGACCCAAACTACAACATAGCAGATGTACTTCTCTCTCTCTCTCTCTCTCTCTCTCTCTCTCTCTCTCTCTCTCTCTCTCTCTCTCTCTCTCTCTCTCATTTTGAAGGCATAATTGATTCTCAAATTGTTTTCAAACAAAATCTATCTTCTTTATGAAATATCTAAAGTAACAAATTGTTCTGTGCTACTGTAAGCTCTGTGAGAGCAAGAACGACATGTCTTCCCTGGGATGCAATGGGCAGTTTCACAAAATTTTGTTTAATCAATGACAGAAGAAAAGAATGACTCTTCTTTTAACGTCATTTCATACTAGCTCAGTTGACAACTGATATCCATAAAAGGCAAGCTCTAGCATTTTAATTGCTACATAACAGCACTAACCTAAAATTATTATTAAGAGATGCTAATTCTTCAAAAACTTTGTCAGGACTCCAACAGCCTGCTCACCATCCATGCAAAGATGCTAACTAATACTGCTGGTTTTCTACAGATATTCTAATTCTTCTGTGAGTTAGGTGGGATGGCACAACAACACACTTCAAAGACGGCTGAAGAAAGGCATCCTTGGCTAGCTGAAGCTGAGAGCCCAAAAGCTTACAGCCTGAGGGGCCGCAGGGCCAGCATTGCCGACTGTAACAGTCCATTCCCTCACTGCCTCGCCCTGTACCACAAACCTGTGTGTCATCTCGCCTCACAGCAAAAACAAGAAAAAAAAGGAGCAGGAGTGTGGGCATGTGACGCATGATCAGGCACATGCACTGTATAGTTCTGGCTCTTTCAAAATAGAGCCGCCTTTGAAAAAGAAATGGAAAGAAAAAACAAGCTTTTACCACAATTGAAAATAAAAAAGAATGACCAAAAACAAAACACAAAAAAAAAGAAAAAAGAAAGCTTTTCTTCATCGAAACAAACACCTTTTCGTCCTTTCCTGTCAGTGATACATACTGGGTTTTAGATGACAATTAATTACTCTTCCGTATGGCTGCTGAAAAAATTAGAGATGCCAAAAGTCCAGAATACAACATAAATATGATCAGATTCTTTGACTCGCATAGCCATAGACCCTGACCTCCCACCCCCAGGTAGTGCATGCCAGCCAGCCTGGTGAAGAAGAACAGGGCTAGTGTAATTCCCTTAGGCCCCAATTCTGACCAAGTGGCACACTAGAATTGGCTACAAACAGAAGGAATTTGGCCTGAGAAAAGTCTGCAAAATTTGGGACTTTTAACAGTTGGTGAGCAACAATGTTTTGATAAGTTCTCAAAAATGGTCTTAGAAATTCTAAAATGGGCAGGACCCTTCTCTGACCCCAAACAACACATTGGCAGGCAAATGGATGAAATGCAATTTCTAACTTTTTAAAAAGAAATACTATTTTCAATAAACAACTTGAGCTATTTGCCAGCCAAGCACTCTTTGTCCTCTCCAGGCTACATGATCACAGTCATCTCTATTCAGTAGCTATATATCACCCAAGCACTTTCCCATCCGCAGAGGCAGGGAAGTAGCTCAAATGTAGCACTGGGAGCAGGATTCAGGGTCTTAGTTTGCAGCCACAATAGCTTCTCATGCCCCCCTAGTGTGGATGAGTAGTCCTCACCACTGCCACTAAGGGCTCCTACTGACACTCATCCAAGCAGGTCCCCAACCTCCTTGCACCCTGCTCAGCTTTGCAGGGATTTCCAACATGGCAACGAGAGGCCCTTCTGCAATCTAGCCACAACCCCTACATCTGGTGAACATGATGCCCCAGGGATGTAGAAATCTGTTCTTCTCCCAATGGGTGTGGCAACCCTGGCCCAATCATTCAACTACACTCACATATGTAAAGTTACTGATGATGGTGATGATGTAATGATAACAGCATCAGCTAACATTTACTCTGTGGTAATTTTACTAATATGAAATAGCTCACTGTGATTTTTGCAAAAAAACCTTATTCATCAAGGTGCAGTTGACAGATCAAGGGTTGTGGAGTCAGACAGAACTGGAGTCAGATTCCTACTGTGCCACATAGGAGCTTACTGACCTTGGGGAAGTCCTACAGCCTTTTTGGGCTTCATTCTCATCAGATATATGGGGATACTTTTGTCCATTCTGCCCTCCTCCCGAAAATAGTGCAAGCTTACAGAGAAATACTGCAGATAAGGGACATGAAAGCTCATCATAAACTGAAAAGCACTGTCCACACAGGCTCTGGTCCAAGGTTGCACAGCCAAGTCATGGCTGGCCTAGAATTAAGTCCCAGGTATCTGAATTCCCAGGCCAGACAGACAGAGCTGCTGTTCCCCTCCGTTCAGCAGAGCACAGAGACCACAAGCCAGCATGGAGAGGGTGCTCTACATGGAACTCCTAAAGCAGACTCTCCCATCTCATGAGACCAGCCCCTCACCCTCATGTATCACTGCCAGTGCCTTTACCTCTAAGTTTTCCCCTCCCACACTCACATACACACACTCTCTCACTCTCACACACACACGCACACCTCAGCTCTTACAGATTATCAGAACTCACAGAACTGGTCCAGCAAGCAGGGATTTGTCAACATCCTGAGAAATTCTGGAACCCTCAGGCTATCACTATTCTTCAAGATGAATATTTCTGGAGGTGGGCGGGAATGAATGAAATAAAAAGATGCCCTTGGGGTAGCAATGTGTTTCTCTAGCAAATTTTATTTCATTTTTGCAAATACTGTAAAATCCAGTATCTGTGACTTGTTAAAACGTGGTTCTTCTTTGATTAAACTAGATGGCACTGTGGTATCACCCTTTTGATACCCAAGAAAATCCCATTTCATTTCAAATCATATTGCTCCAATCTGGGACAATCCAAGAGTCTTTGAGGGGTCTTGGTTATTCTACAGAAAATATGTGAAAGAATCTGCCAGAGGACAATGGCCATCAAATAGATAACCCAGATCACATTAATAATGTGTGTTTATAGACGTCATACCCTGACCTACGGGCACAAAAGAACTGATAAAGGCATATGTGCCCTGGGGTACTCCAGACAAGGCTGTGTGGCTTCCATGGTGGCCAAGACCTTGTTTTTACTTCTCTGCCACAGTCATGGCTGTGGAATTCTATTTTTGCCCTAAAGATCTTTTTTAATATCACCACCTCTCACAACACCTACAAGTTCTGTCAGCATGAGAGATTATTTTCAGTATTGCCAAATTGTTTGGGAACTTCTTAAACCTCAGAATCTTGTTGTGGCAATGACTTACACAATTCTTTCAACGGATTGAAGTGGCCGCCTTCCTGGGGCCAACTTTCTCTTAAGATGAAAATAAAACCTGTTATCGCTGGAAAGGAAATGATAGTTGAACAGATTCTGCCAGAATTCCAGCATTTGCAAAGGACACCGTAAACTGAGGGGAGGGAAGGGGAGGAAGGGAGGTAGGGCTGATGATCCAGCTACATCTCAGTGTTGACCAGAAAGTCAGACGGCTCTATTTGCTGCCACCGAGGAGAAGAAACCACACTGGCTGTTGTGTTCTAATCTGCCAAGCTCAGCCTTGTCCAGGACACCGAGTGCCCCCCATGGGGGAAGTAGGAAGGGGTTCAGGCAAGTAGTCACTGTAACAGCAGCCTTGAAGGACCCTGTAGTCACCCAAAAGGGGAGGCAGGGAACACAGCCACGTCCTTGCCCTCCCAGAGACCCCAATCCAGAGGCACCCTGGCAACTAAACTCACCTTTTTTACTCTCTGGACTCTCCCTGTAGATTTGTTTTAGGAAGATCGGTGAAACAGTAGCGCTGGCTGCAGCAACTGCACCCCAACACGTCCCCCACCCCCTTTACAGCACTCCATGACCTCCAGCAACCGGCCACTGCGGTTAGAGGGAGGAAAATGCCCTCGCTTCTGTCTGCAGACTATTCATCAATCAGCTTTTTCTGCAACAGTCCCCAGGCTCCCAGAAACTGGGCTGATGGCGCCCCACGCTGAGGCTCAGGCTTTTTTGTATAATTCAGGAGAGGCTCCTCATGGCTGAACCCCGTATGGGGTCCGGGCAGCGTCCCAGCCCGCCCCTCTGCCCGTGGCGTGCCCCTCGCGCTCGCAAAGAGCAGAGCGGGCCTCGCGTGCAGCCAGCAGTGAGGGGCACGAGCTAGAAACCACGAGCTCTCCCCGGTGTCCGCAAACAGCGGCAGAGGGACAACCACTCCCCGAGATGAGCAGAGTCAGAGAGGGGAAGAGAGGAGGAGAGACGCGGTAAAAGTCGTCCGGGAAGAGAGAAACAGAAAGGGTAAGAGAGAAAGAGCGAGAAGAAAAGCGAGAGAGGGAAACGGAAGGCGAAGGAAAGAGCGAGCAGCCAGGAGCGGACAAGATCTGGAGCACAAAAAGGAAAGAGAAAAAGGCAAATAGAGGAAGCGAGGGGGGGAAGGGCGGGTGGAGAATGTGGGCGCGGTAAGGAGAAAGAGCACGGAAAGGAGGCTTCGGAACCGGGGTGCGGAGGAGAGACAGGAGAAGAGGGACCCAGGGATGCTGCACGCAGAGCGTGGTTCTTTAGGGCGCTCCAGTTCGGAGACGAAGTGCGGTGCCCTGTCTCAGCGGCGGCGGGGGCGCTCGTTCCGGGCCGTCCGGCCACTTCCCCCGCACGCACCCTCAACCACCAAGCAGGCCAACCTGCGGACAGGGAGATCGGCGGTCCAGGGAGGAAGCGGAAAGGCCTCCTACCGCAGCCACAGCGCCGCGAACTTGCGCGCCGGGGCGCAACCGCCAGGTCGTCAAGGTGCGCGCTGGGTCCCCGGCAGCGGCCGGCCGCGCCTCCCCGCCCTCGGCCCACCCAGGCCCAGGTCCGCTTCGGCCTCGCTCGGCCGCGAACACGCACTCAACTCACCTGGAGGGTCTCAGCCTGGCGTCGCGCTTGCCGTCCACCACGGCGGGCACGCAGCTGGTGAGCTCGGTCCAGTCGGCGTGCAGCCCGCAGCTCCAGCCCGTGGAGAATCTGGAGAAGAGCCAGGTCTCCCGCTTACCCGGCCGGTGGCAAGTGCATTTCTTCTGACCCACGCGGCACTCGCATGGCTGCTCCAGTTGGATGTTGCGCACCAGGTGGCGGCCAAAAGTGGTGCCCCCGGTCTTCTGGATGTGCAGGAACACGATCAGGTCATCGCCCTTGATATCGAAGTCTACCTTGCGCAGGAGGTCGCCACGGCTGAAATTGTAGCGGGGCACGAACCTGGCGGAGCTCTCATCCTCCGAGCGGTACGGATCCGGCACCGGGGAGCTGAACGCCTGCAGGCGGAGGAGCTGGCATTCTGTGCCGGGGCACACGTATTGGAGAACGATCACGGCAAATAGGAAGAGCATCACCAAAGCCAGCAGCAGCTTGTTGGATTTCTCATCCATGTTCCCGACGCTGGGGGAAACCCAAGTTCGTTACGTCAATCCCGCAGCTCAGCCCGCGCTCGCCGTGCGCCCGCACCGCGCCCTCCCCCTGGCGCCGCCGTTGCGCCCCTTTCCCCCTCCCCTGAGCACCGAGTACTCCACCGCTGCGGCCGCGGCTGCGGCGGCGCCCTTCCCCGCTTCCTTCCTTCCCGGCAGGCTCAGCGGTGTGGCTTCTGCCGCACACACACACCCCCACCCCGACTTCTTCCCGCTGGCCGCTTGCCCCCTCCCCCCTCCGGAGCTCCCCGGAGCCGGTTCGCTGGGTTTCCTACCCCCGGGACCTCGCCTGTCCCGGTCGCCCTACTCCCCCCCCCGGTCCAGGACACCACGCGTTTCGCTCCACTCTCGTTGGCTCCGGAACTCCCATCCCCATCCCGCTTCGCCCACCGGACTCCCCCCGTCTCTTCGGTCCCCAGCCCCCTTGGCGCGCACGCCGCTGTCTGCCGGATTCGCGGGCTCCCTCCCCACGAGCCCTGAAGCCCTACTCTTGCCCGCGCCCGGTTGCCCACCCGGGAGGCCGCCTCGAGTGAGCCTGGAACCGGGCGTTTGGAGTTATCCTGGGGAAAAGAGCCCGCCGGCAGCCCGACTTGCAAGCGGAGACGCTGCGCTGCCGGTGCTCGCGGAACGGCGGCAAGGGGACTGCAGCGTGGCCAAATGCGCGCCGCGCCCCCCCGGGAGCTCCCGAACCTGGCCACCACGGGCCAGCTGGAACTTTGCGCCCTTCCCTCCCCGCATGGCCCCTGCGCGCCCTGGCCAAGGGGCGCGAGCCCCGCTTTAGCCGAGAACGTACCTGGCCAGCGGGCCGAAAATCTTGGAGAAGATCGCACCGAGCACGTGCTTTAGCGAGTGGCCCAGGGCAGCCAGGCCCCGAGTGAGCAGGGCCCGGCAGAGGGAGCCCAGGTCCCAGCGTCGCCTGAGGTCGTGCATCCGCCTGCGGCGGCCTCGGGGCAACAGCGCGAAGAGCGGGGTGCGCGCGGCTCCCGCCAGGGAGGAAGACGCCTTTAGGGGCTCGTCCAGGAGCTGCTGGGAGTTGAATCCGTGAGACACACCCCTAAGAGGGCCCGCGCGGACTGAGGCGGCTACTGATCCGGGCCGGCTCGCTGCCAATTCGGCCTCTACTCTGGAATGCCGGCGGGGACAGGTGGTGCGGGCGGGCGCTGCTCGCTCCGGCTGCAGCGGCGGCCCGCTCGCCCCGGCTGCACACGCAAGCAGTGCCATTCCCCCCTTCAGGCAACTCAGGGTACTAAGAATCAGGAGTGAGCTTGAATTTATATAATAATGCCTCACGCCCAAGAGCTGGAGCCACTTCACAAGCAGAGGACCTGGGTTTTCTCCTGTCTTGGAGAACGGAGGTCACTCCAGTGAGCGCATCACTCCACTTTAGCTCGTAATTTCAACCTCCCCTAAAATAGCAAAGGCGCAAATTGGACCTTTTCCCTCTCTCTTTGCCAATTTCCATTCCCCAACGGAAGCGGGGGCATTCTCTGAAAAGGTAAGTCAGCATGAAAAAGAAAGCATGACCAAAAAACATTACAGAATGGGAATCTAAGCTTTCTGAGCTTAGATTCGCTGTTAGTCTTTCCTTCTCGCTGAATCCTCTGCACCAAGCCCTCTACCTGCAGGAAAGCTTTACTCACATAACGTTTATTGAATGAATGGATTCAGACTAAACACTACATCAGAAAGACGCCATCTATTCTAATCCAAGGTGAGGGGACACATGAGAAAACTGAGGCTCAGAGAGGGCTAGGGATATGCCCAAGGTCACACAGCAGAGCCCCAGAGTTTGAACCCAGGAAACCAGGCATCCTCCAGCCATTTCCTAATACTAACACCATCTCTAATACAAAAGCATAGATTGTTTTCAAGCTCCAGTGTCCAAAAAACTCTTTTCTGCTGCAGGACCTGGTGTGCAGGGATTAACAAGGAAAGAATGGATGTCCCTTCAGCACAAGGACCCTGGGAACTCAGGACTCAGAGACTGTTTCCATCAGATTGATCTGGGAAGCTTTCTGGACACTGTATTTCCATGACTGAGTGTGCGCTACCTCCAGTCCCACTGCTGTAGAAGGGGCACAGGGTGGCAGCAGTGTTTCAGAACAGTGCTGTTGGCACTGGGGCCACTATGGAGGGGGACAGTGAGTTGAGTCCTGGGGTGGGGGCATGCCCCCCAGAGACAGGATCTCCCAGGATCTCACTCACTGAGCTGTGGTCCATCCCTTTCCTATTCTTTCTGTGCTCTGAAGCAGCAAGCCAAGCACTGTTCTGAGAGTCCTGGGAAATCTGTCACTTCCTTGCTGGGCATCCCTAGGGTCATCACTTACCCCTCCAGAGCCTCAGTTTCCTCTTCTAGAAAATAAGACTAATAATGTCCTCCGTTTTGACCAACTGGGTCACTATGAGGATGAAATGTGAAATCCTCAGGGCAACTCCAAATACAAGGCTGTGTTTACCTGCTGCTCTAAGCTTGGATGTGCCAACTGAGTCACAGGCCAATTTAGGAAGGGCCCCTTCTGGGGCAATTTCACAGCTGTTCCCCCTGCTCTTACCTCCCCTCAGAATCCCCAGCCCTGGCTGGACTTCCATGTGTCCCCAAACCTACTGGGGACAGTGAGGGACCCTTCATCCAGCTGTAGGAGTAAGAGATAGTAGACTTCTGGGGAATCCTGCATTTCAGGCACTCCAGGCATCTCCTATCCTGAGGCTTCAGGGAACACTCTGAGGAACTAATAAATTTGTACTAAGGAGCCAGGTGCAGCAACTTACAAGATAGACCTCTCAGCTTCCCCAGGAGCTCCCCTTGTGGGACAGGGCCTGCTCCCACTGAGGGTAGGTAAGGGTGTGAGCCAAGAGAGTGGGAGGTATGGGGGTGGCCCAGGAGCTTGGCTTGCCAGCTGCCCCTGCCTTCTTCTTTAGCCTGCCCAGTAGGTGGCTTTCCTCATCGTGCCATATTAGGCCATTTACACTATTATGCCCTGCCATGACACCATCATTATAATGGCTTTCACTGGGTCCTTAGGAAAACGCTTCTGAAGCCAGTGGGTCACACATTCGAGCTCTCAGCAACTATCTCTGGAGTTTCTACAGTAAGAGGGATTAGTGGGACTGGAACACAGGAAAGTGCCTTGGGCAGAGGGCAAGGGGAGGTGGTAAGTAGGACAGGGAACAATCAGCGTTTACTCGTGTAAGATGTGGAAAGGAACACGTGCACGGTGCATATGTGCACACACAGTCATGGTCCGACTTTCAGTGAAGGGGCCAGTCAGGCTGGTAGTTGGAGAACAGAAGAAGGGATAGGACAGGGCTGTAAAGTCCAGTTCCTGAGCTCTAATATGCCACTAACACTCTAGTGTGAATATACATAACAGCTCACTGGAGGACATTTACAAGTCCTTCCTCCAACCCCCTCATGCTGTGAAAAACAAGGCAATTAATTTCTCATTGTGTAATCCATATATCAGGGCTCCTGAAAGTGGAAGAAAACTCTCTCTGCGGGGAGCAGGGAGTCCCACAAGTCTCAGAAGACCCCTCCAGGTCAGAAGAGGCTCTCTGCTGAGAAGCAGGGCATTCTTCCCATGTGTATCCCAAGAGCCTTGTTCTGCTCAGGCCAGGCATGGGCCATGGCCGGATGTTCAGGAGGCCTCTTGCAGTTCTGGGTCCGACTCCACCCCCAGAAGCTGATTCCTCTCAGGACCTGAATAACAAAGGCCTTGATACTCCAGAATTTGGCTTTTGGGGGAGAATTTGGGGATGGGAGGAAAAAGAGGAAGAGAACTGGTTGAATTGTCAAGTCTTTGGTTTTCTGCCTCCTTATTTTTGACCAACCTGAGTTGCTGTGTGTATATATATATATTTGGGGTTCCGTACTTGGAAGGTGAGGAGGATTCAGCAGTCTGAGAAGGGCTTCTGGTTGTCTCCACAGTGTGGTATGATTTTCATTATTTTCCCATGGTTTCCAACAAAAGTTGATGATTCTGGGCATGTAAAGGTCAGCCTGGCTTGCATACTAAGCAGTGCACTTCCAGACATGCATTTGGTTGCTGTAGCCTGAGACGACAGCAAGAGGTAGTTACAAGAGCACCAGCATGGGAGTCCAGAGACACTAACAAGACCCCGTATGACTACGAGGAAGCCGCTTTCTCGCTCTTGGGCTCAACTTCCGTATTTGTAAGACAGCAAGGTTGATGTTGTGATTCAAAGGGCACTTTCCTGATCTGACATTCCAAGTCACGTGCTTCCTTGTCTTCCTTGAGGGACAAAGTACTGCCAAATGCTTGGGGCCTCGACCCAGGGAGAAAGCCTTAGGCCTAGTTCTTCATGCATTCTGTGGCACTTCTGTGGTTGGATCGCACCAGACAAGCAGCAGCTGGAATTATTCTGTGCCTATATTACAAGGGTGACAGCAGGGTCCCCTATTCATGTTAGAACAGGCATAGTGGAAACGTAAAGACTAAAAGTGTGACACTCTTCATAGCACACAGAATGCCAAGATGCTTTCCTCTCACCCTGAGCATTCTTTCAACCCTGTCTTTCCAGCTGTCTCTAATTTTTTGAAAACGTTCTTACTGTCAATAATAGGCAATTTTTATTACAAAGATTGAAGGCATGCAAACTGTTGAGTCAATTCCTTTCTGTTTTCGTGTCTCTTCAAACTGAATAGCGGTACTTAATGAAAACACTGTCCTGCAATTCAAGCTTTAATATTATAAACAGGTTGGGTGTGTTGTACACATCACTCACAACAGTCATCTATTTTTTTTCCCACAAAACACTGAGTTTTATTTGTCTAGGCTTACAAAACATGGGGCTCAAGGAATTCAAAGAGGAGGATAATGCCAGGGTGTTGTGTATGCTAAATGAATGTGTGCTGCGAAGGCAAGATAAGCACTGGAATGGGGTTCATAGTAGACCCATCACTCTGAGCGTGCAGGCTGTCAACCGTCCCTCTCCTGATGCAGGATTCCCACCATTTCGCTAACAGTGAAATTCACATTTCTCACTCAGTGAATGAAAGTGTCCGTTCATGCAGGGCTTTTAAAGCGACAGTAAGCCAAGGCCTGGCAGCCACAGGCAGCAGTCCAGACTCTGCTCCGAGGACAGTGACCTCACTTCTTTGGGCCTCAGTTTCCACTCACAAAATAGCCTGACCAGGTACTTCCACAACACTGGTTTAGGGTTATAATAAAGAGGAATCCAATCTCAAATGAACTTTATTAAAGAGAAGAGACCATAGGTTTGGGGAGCACATCACGCTGGGGTTCAATCATGGCTCTGTGAGCTCTCTCAGAGCCTCAGTTTTCTCATTCATGAAAATGGGGCTAATGAGGGCTACCTCACTGGGCCGTCATATGAGTTAACTAAAATCATCTACTGAGAGCACTTAGTCTAGTTCCTGGAAAAGTAAATATTTATTTCTCTTCCCTTTCAACTCTGGATATCTTAGATTTGAGATCTTTGTTATATTTTCCACAGTAGCAACATACACATACTTAATGACAGGTGGCTGGCTATGGGCCTAATTGTGACCTAGACTAGCTTCGCCACCATCCTATTTCTTTAACTGCAATCTTTTCTCACCCTCCCTCCACACCTCTCTGATGTTCTCCTGGCTGGTGTCCCATGGAGCAGGAAAGTTTCTGATCCACTCACTCACATTGAGGAATGGGACATATACATGTAACCCCTTCCACGATACATTGGAAGAGAGAAGGAAGAGGGCAATGCTTAACCCTAATGAATGATGCCTCCAGGGGGATGCAATGGAACACAGAAAACAGGGCAGTGGAGGAGATGCTTGGGGAGCTATGATTGGGGTGGAGAGTAGAAGAGAGTTACAGGTAAATGAAGAAAAGAGTTTACAGGGCCAGTCCTACTCTAAACTCTTGATGCTAATTTTCAGCTCCATTCACTTCAAAAGTTAATGGTTGATCTGGCTGGAGGGGTTTCGATTTGAGCAGCTGGTCACACCACGGCAGTTGGGATTAAAAAACAAGGTCAGTTTCGCATTCATCCTGCATGAGCCAGAGCTGGGCAAGCCCACCTGTCAGCTGAGCTCTGGGCTGGCAGCCCCACTTCACAGTGGCAGAGTAGAAAGAGCACCAAGCTGGATGCCAAGAAAACAGTGTTTGAGTCCCAGTTCTGCCTCGAGCTTACTGTGTGACCCTGGGTGAGTCGCTTGACATCTCTGGGATTTAGTTTCTCTGGGATTTAGTTGCTGATCTTGGTAAAATGAGGGGCTGTGTTAGATGATCCTGAAGGCCCCTCCCAACGGGATCTTTCTGTGATCTAAGCTATGCTAGCTAATTAGCAGACTGGGGAAGGACACCACTCTCCATGGCTGTTGTGCTGGAAAAAAGGCACTACCAAGGATGACCCTCCAGCTAGAAAATGAGTCACAAAAGCATAAGAAGGACTTAAATGAGGAGCAAACTTTCTCAGATCATATCACATGGGTAAGACAGAAACTTGAAAATAAGCCTTCTGGGCCTTTATTGACTTGAATAGTTAAGTCAAAACTGAAAGACTGGAAAAAAGTTATGTGGAGAACTGACCTCCAGCTGACATAAAAGCCCTAGGTAGGTTTTAATAATGGTAATAATAAAAACATGAATGGCCTTGCCTGGCCCAGAGTCGCCCATCACTTTTCATACTCTGAGATCTCAGCAAGAGAGGAACACGCCCATCATCTGAGTGGTCTCCGTGGGAGTTCCAGTGTTGAATAATCACATAAAAGAGCTGAAAATAATATCTCAGGACAACATGACGGATTTGGAGGAAGAAGGCCCCAAAGCCAAAGTTACTTCCAGGAAAAGGATTTTTTTGTCACTCACATAGGTTTGAAAGGGAATGTCTTATAAGCATAGCCCAAGAGAACAGAAATTAGAGAAGCCGTACTTGTCACAGACTAAATGAAAATTAATTTTTTCTAAAAGACAGCCCAAACCAAAGGCTACTAAAGCCCTTAACTGGGCTTTATAGTAAAACTTGGAAAATAACTTGCTTTTTTATACATATTTTCAAAAATCCACATTTCACTAAATGGCATTAAAATGCAGAAAGCTACAGCATTAGATCAGCAGAGGGAAATGAACTTGGTAAAAGGCACTTTGAGCATTCATCTTCTACACTGAAGAAAGTTGCCTTAATGGGTATCATCTTGTGGAACATTCAGCTGAAGCTAAACATGATATTCAAACCCCCAAAAGAGGAAAAAAATGCTATTGCTAGGGCTCTATGAAGGGTTAGAAATGCATCCAGAGGGTGGGAGGGGAAAGGGTTGACATGTCGTCAAGGGTGCCAGCTCCAATGATGTGCACAATGAGCAGGGATGGCTGGCCATGGTGATGTAGGTTAACCTCAGGATGCTTAGTAAATAATGCCAATAATAGCTCCCATACTGAACATCTGTTGTGTGTCAAATACTTTACTAAACACTTCACATGCACTATCTCAATTAACATTCCCAGCAACCCAATGAGATAGTTACTTCTACTTACTTATTGTACAAATGAGTAAACTGGGGTTCAGAGTTACAGCCACACAGCTAGGAATTATAGAGCTAGGACTTGGACCCAGATCTAATTCCACAGCCTCTAATAACTCTGATGCCCTTATGATCCTCATCTAGCTTCAGGGTGTCTGGGCATGAGCTAGAGAATATAAGACATCCTGTCCCAAAATGGAATATCAAGAGACTCAGATAGTCCTCCTTCTAAACAGGAGAGCTGGACAGAGAGGGACCATGGTGTGTGTGTGTGTGTGTGTGTGTGTGTGTGTGTGTGCGCGCACTTGTGTATGCTCTCATGCACATGCTCTGAGGGCACTGAAGGAAATAGAGGGCCCAGAGTCTGAATTTTAGTAAAGAGGGAAGCACAGATCAAGACACTGCTGACTGGACAACTCAATATATACACAACATTGGTACAACGCCCACATTATCTGACACTTATTTTTGAGAAGTGTCACAAGCAACTTTGTTGTACTAAGCAATAACCTTCTAGAAGGCCAAGACCTTGGCTTCTTCATTTGTAGAAATTCCCCATAGTGCCCAATAACAATAGTATTTCGTCTAGACTTCACAGTTTACCAAATACTTTCTCAGATACTGACTGGATTGTTATTGTCCTCATTTTACATATGAGGAAATTAAGTCTCTGAGGGCTGAAGGAACTTGGCCAAGGGCCCACAACTTGTATGGAGTTGCCACTGCTAACCACCAAGCACATGTGTCAATATCAGGTAATGCCCAAGGCACTCCACGAAGAATCTGACACAGAGTAGGTGCTCGAGAGATGTTAGTTTTTCCCTGACTTGCCAATCTATGACTAAAAAAAATGTTCTTTTCTTTCCACTAATTATATCCTACTGGATACCCCAATATCTTCAACAGAGAGGAGTCCATGTTCTCGAGAACTTAACCATTGATATAAGGAAATATAGCTAACATGCATGAACCTGAGGACAGTGAATGACTAATCTGTGGCACTGGCTCTAATGCAGTGACACTCAGAAGACAGTCCACAGTGGGTGAGAGTGGTCAGAGAAGTCTTCCTAGCAAACACTGGGTGGGGGGCAGCTAGAGGAGCTACTCAATCCACTCACCCACCTCTCTTTGTCTTGGTTCCAGAAAGAGGAACTTCTGCTGACCGAAACTGTCTTGATTGCCTTTCCTTGTTATGCTCAGGGCACCCAGTCCCTTCCTTGTTCACGAGGCTGCACAAAAAACGTCCTAGCTCTCTCCAAGTACAAATCCCATCCTCAATCTGCAGTGCCAAGAGCATGACATCGTGGGGTCTTTCATCAAGAGAGCAGTGTGTGGCTTCACAAGTACAGTACAGTCTGTGTCAACATCCACAACCCAGTTGGAGAACAAATACTTGATTTTTTTTAGACCAAGTCAATAAGCTGCTTTTCACAGGGAGAAGAGGGACCAAGATAGAAACAGTTTAAGTAAAATAGAAGAGGCTCTGCATTTCATCCTACATGTTTCCATAGTTCTAGATCTTGCCAGCGGTTTGGTAGCAAGTTAAAGTAGAAACTGACATGCGGTGTTCCAGAGTCTTCTGGAAGAGAGCCACATAATGAATTACCAAATGAACAGCTTCATGCTCTCTTATCAAAGGCAAACTTTATGCCAGATGAGATGCTAAAATGTTGTGGCAATAGCAAACTAATAACAACAACAGCAATAATTTGCCAGGGCAATTGCAAGCACAGAATGCAGGACAGACTATTTTCTTTTTTGGCTGCAATCTGGAAATACGGCTAGATACGATTTATCATCCACATTATATGTCCATACCATGACATCCTAAACAGAAACATTTTAGGTTGGATGTCAACTGAAATTTACTTTCATCATTAATTTCATCAAAAACTTAATAGCCGACATTCATTTCATCAAATGAGGGAGATTCGTATGATATAAAAAATTCACTATAAAGAAGTTATTTTATTCTCCAAACCTTCTTTGTGCTCTATTGTAACAATACAGTTAGTTAGCAGTCTAATACTCAGATAAAAAGCTGAGGGTAGGATATTCAGACTAAATTGCACACCCCTTGTCCCCAATACCCCTGAAACTGGCCTGAAATGACAAGGTGGAAGTCCCTCTTAGGAATATTTAGAGACCATTGTTCATGTAAAGGAACATAAGAACTCCCCCCAAAAGGCAAAGAAATAGAGTGCTCTGAGCAAGTCTTCTTCCTGCCCTTCCCTTCTCAGAAGTCTGCTGCAAAGGCTCTTGGTCAGTGCTCCAGGCTGTTCTTTTATCTCAGTAACCTGAGTGCCTTTGCAAAGCTGGCCTGCAGGTCAGGTCTCAGGCTCACTCCCTGGTATTCAGTGAATTCTGAGTCAAGTCCAGGCTTGAGTCAGCTGCCTCCATTGTAAGTCTTTTGCAATTCGATGGATGGCTTGGCCCTTATATCTTGAGGATTGGAATCTCCTGGGCAGGGATTGGATTTCACTTTCCATGTCTACAGTGTTTGCACCAAGGTTATTAATATAGTCTCGGGGGGGGGGGGGTCATATTGAGAGCAAGCTGAGATTCACATAATAAAGCTTGCGGCTTGAAGCTAGGCTGAACCAAGCCCCCAGGAGGAGACTGAGTAACCCTATGCAACCAGCCACCCCTGGGGAACCCCTGTCCTAATTAACCCTTTCTGGGACACAGCATCTTCCTTTGTATATTAGCGCTACTCTCTCAGACTTTTCACCCATGTCTGGAGGTGCCCTGCAACACCTCTAGGGAAAGAAAGTCACCTGAGGAATACTTATTTCCACTACAGTGTTAGGAACTCAGAGGATTCCCTTCCCCAAAGCTCAGTTTAAAATGAATGAATGAATTATTTATATCAGTCTAAGAATCAATAAAACCATTGGCAACTATAATGAAAAGAGCACACTCTGGAGTGAGACTAGGATTTGGATCTCAGTACTGCTCCTTACTAAGTACCAAGTTACCAGTGCCTCCTTTCTACATTGGGGATGGTACTAGTCAGCTACCTCAAAAGGTATGCAAGAGAAATTAGAGATAATATATGTAAAAACCTTTTACAGGACCTGACAGAATAGGTTTCCAAAAAAATAGCCGTTATTATTACTGAACAAAGCAAGAGAGATGTCTGGGACTTTCTTAATGTCCCTCAAATCACAGCCCTGGGTGAATGTCCACATCCACTTTAGACAAGAATTACTCTGCTCAAATAACTCTTTGGATCTATACATATGCTTTACTATTTTTTTTTCACCTTCATGGTTTTAATTACCCAAGTAGATCTTGACTAAAAACTCTTTGTAAAAGTTCAAATATCACAGAAAACACAAAAATTCCTCCTGACCCCTATACAACTCCATTTCCTTCCCCTGAGGTAACCACTGTTTATAGTTTGTTTTGTATGTTGAGGAGCAAGAATCCATATGAATACACATGTAACAATACAGAGTGTTGTTTTTGTAGGGGTTATTAAAAAAGCAAAATGTATGTTTTGTATGTATGTTTTTAATATTTTATTGAATTATAATATACATATGGAAAAGTGAACATAGGATAAACGTACAGTTTATGAATTTTCACAAAGTGAACATGTATGTGTAATCAGCCCTCATATCAAGAAATAGTATCATCACCTCAAAACCCTCTCTTGTGCCCTCTTCCAGGCAATAAACCCCCAAACAGTGGCCACTCTTCTGATTTATATTAGCATAGATTAGTTTTTCCTGCTTTTGTACTTTATATAAATCGAATCATAAAGTGTATTAGTTTTATATTGCTGTTTAACAAATTACCACGAACTCTGCAGCTTAAAACAACAGAAATCTATTATCTCATAGTTTCTGTAGCTCAAAACCCCAGGCACAGTGTGGCTGGATTCTCTTCTCAGGGCCCTATGGGGCTTAAATCAAGGTGTCAGGCAGGCCTGTGATCTCATCTTGGGATCAGTTCCTCTTCTAAACTCACTGGCTGCTGGCAGAATTTATTTTCTTGCAGATATAGGACTGAGGTCCCCATTTTCTAGCTGACTGTTAATTAAGGGTCACTCTCAGCAACTGGAGGCCACCTATATTCCTTGTCACAAGGCTTCCTCCAATTTCAAGCCAGCAACAGAAAAATTCTCTCACGTCAATCTCCCTCTTGCTTTTCAACTCCCTGACTTCCTCTTCTGCAAGCAGTCCAAGATTATACTCTCCTCTTAAAGAACTCATGTGATTAGGTCAGGCCCACCTGATAATCTCCCTATCTTAAGGTAGCTGATCTGGGACTTTAATTACATCTGCAAAATTCCTTCTCAGCAGTACCTACATTAGTGTTTGGATGAATAACTGAGAGAAGGTATTTGTACAGCAGGGTCGTGGAATTTTTAAGGGTCTTCTTAGAAGTCTGCCTACCACATACAGTATTTACTCTTTTATTTGTGGCTTCTTTCACTTAAAGTTATGTTTACGAGATTCATCCATATTGTGAGGGGTTCTAGTTCAGTCATTCTCATTGCTGTGAAATATTCCATTGTGTGAATATACCACATTTTACTTATCCAGCATTTAATCAGATAGATGGGCATTGTTCTAATTTTAAGTGATAGGCTAGGGCCGGCCTGTGGCTCACTCGGGAGAGTGTGGTGCTGATAAGTGATAGGCTATTATGAATAGTGCTCACATGAATAGGACTTTTGGTAAACATATATAGAGAGAGAGTAAGCTGGATTCTCACATGTGCATTTGAGTTGCAAAGAGACGAGCACTGTGCCACTAATGTAACTTCAGGTATAATAAAGATTTAATAAAAAAATAAATTGCAAAAAAAGAAAAAGGAACAAACTTTTTTCATTATAAGGCACTAAGATTTTAGAGTTCTTTGTTACCACAAAATAACCCAGCCTATTCTGACTGATCCAGCAATCTGGATGTAGAGGTGCTATGAGCAAGGGCAATAGATATTGCCATATTACCCTCCAGAAAGACAGTCCCATGAATATTGTATGAAAGTATCCTCTTGCTACATCCTTACCAACACATGGAATGATATATGAATACATGAATTTATGTGTACGTATACATGAATTTTGGCTAAAGTGGACTTCATCTTCTTCACCTATAAGGATATTACCCTGTGTAAGGATCCAGAAGAGCATGGCTAACCCTCCTGCCTGCCCCATCACTAACATTTCCATCTCACACTGTGGATGTTCCTTATTGTGCTGTATTTTTTCATGGAACCCATCACTGTCAAATATTCCATGTGTTTACTAATTATGATGCTTATCGTTTGCTTTCTATCTCCACCCACTAGGATGTAAGCTTCTGTATAGCAAACATCTCTGTTAGTTTATTGATATATCCCAAAGGCCTAGAAGAATGCCTGACACATAGCAGATGCTTAAAAATGTTTTTGAATGATCAAATAAATATTATCCCAAGGTATGAACTTTATATGATGATTATTATTAATTATAACTTAATTTCATACTTACAGTGGCCATATTTCCTAAAGCATACAATTAGAACACCGTCTGGAAAAAAAGTTTCCTGAACTCAAATGTAGGAATAGATTTAATTATGCATTTATACTCATTAAAGCTCCTTTGCCCCACTTCTGCTACCTGATTTTTTCTTTTACTTTCCATGGTTGTATTAGATATCTTTTTAGGATACCCTAAATTCTTTCTGAACACTCCTATAAAATTCAGACTACTGCAAAAAACTAGAGATTTAAAGTCGCTCCCTTCACAGAGTGTTAGAACATATCAAAACGATGAACACTTGTCTTTGCAAATTCTGTCCTGAAATGTCTTCCCTTCTCCCTGCAACTCATTAATATTCTGCTTTTCCTTCAAGATCAGAGTCCATTGGGGTCTAGAGCAGAGCTTTTAAAGAGAACTTTCTTTGATGATGGTAATATTCTTCATCTGCACTCTTCAGTACAATAGCCACTAGCTGCATGTACCTACTGAGCACTTGGAATGTGGCTAGCTTGACTAAAGAACTAAATTTTAATCCAACTTAATATTACATAATTTTAATTTAATTCTTTTTAAAATTTTTTTAAAAATTTGTATTGAATCATAATTGATTATACATATTTTAGGGGTTCAACATTGACATATGTTGATCAAATCAATATTACTAGTATATATATTATTACAAATTGTACTTATTCTTTACACCCCTTGTCCATTCTCTCCCCATCCCCTTCTACCCCCTCCTACCTCTGATAACCCTAGATTTCTTCTCTCCTTCTGAAAGAGTAATGGTTACTCTGTTGATTTGTTGCCTAGATGATCTGTCCAATATGTTCAGGTCCCCCAATATTATCGTACAACAGATGCTTCTTCTGTCACTCTGGAATGGGCTTTGTGGAGAGACATCCTCTTCTTTTCTTTGGCCTCTGCTGGTGACTCTGCTTGTGTCAATGTACTCCAGAGGCTGGTGGACCATCTGCATGGTGGTTGTGGTGTCTAGCTGCTTTCACAGCAGCCATGGTTATTGTGGTAGCTGTGGTGGGCCACCCACATGGAGGCAATGTTTTTGGCATGTTCCTTACCTGGTTGCTGGTGGCTCCTGGCTCCATACCTCAGGATCCCAGGAAGACCCACGGCAGTGTGCCTGGTTGTGAGAGGAGGGTCTGGTCCCTGGCTCTATGCCTCAGGACAATTTTAATTTTAACTGTTCCATTAAGTGGCCACATATGGCTGGTGACCATATTGGACAGCACAGCTCTAGAGGAAAGGGGTACAATAGTGGGATCCATATTTGATTCTTTGATTGTTGCAGCTAGAAGTCTTCTGAAGCCCACAGGTGAGAAAGGAGGATGCCCACATCCCTTTCTTTACAACCCCTTTCCCCACGTGAGAGAGGAAGACAAAGCAGCCCTCACCTGTTCTCTTCAGGTAGGAGAGCTTGGGCTGGGGGAAAGGAAGAGAACATGTTTTTTAGATGTGTTCAGCTAATGCCCTGGTAGTCACTGGACATCACCTTGACTTGCTTCTTCATGTGATCATTGGCTTAGGCTGCATCTACACAGGCCTACTGATTCAAGCTGGAGCTCTGAATGTGAAATGGGAATTGTGGAGACACACAGATGTCACATCTCACACACAGTTTCCTGCTCATGCTATGCTTTGTGCAGCTCACCCTGGGGGCATGTGCAAAGAGGCATTCAACCTATCAGCTCTTGCTGGAGACTTGGACATTTCAGAGGTGGTGGTACCTACTGAAGCAGGTAATGGATCATAAGAAAGTAAAGTCTAGATAGGTTATCCGATAAATAAAATAATCAGACCCAGGGTTTCAAAGAAAAAGAATATTACCTACTTTGAGATACTTCTTGGAGCAGAGCATATCTGGCTCTACTGTACTGTTATGAAATTAATTTGAAGTTGAGAAACTGTAATATATTATAGCTATCAGTCTCTCTGGACGGTTTTACAATCAACATGTAGGATATGAAAAAAGAAAGATGCCAATAACATATTAATGTGGTATTCGGTGTTCAATCTTCTTTATGCAGCAGAATATTACAGCTGAGCAAAAAATGATCAAAAAGTTGGTTCTCTTTTATACAAAGAAACAGAAGAAGGAAACTTGAACTTTAAATTATCCCATCTGTCACTTTCCATTGATTGAGTCTTCCTCATTAAGATAAATTCCAAGTGAGACTATCATTTTTATCTTTTGAGCCCTGCAGAAATATATGACTTTCAGCTGCCTTGCTTTCTTTCTTTTTCTTTCCTTCTTTCCTTCTTTCTTTCCCTTCCTTCCTTCCTTCCTTCCTTCCTTCCTTCCTCTCCTTCTATCTCTCTCTCTCTCTCTCTCTCTCTCTCTCTCTCTCTCTCTCTCTCTCCCCCTCCCTTCCTCCCTCCCTCCCTCTTTCTTTCTTTGCTTTTTCCCCCATATAGGCAACTGCTAAGGAGGAATGGGACAATCTATCCCATGGTGTTTCCATTTTTAATTGAGTTCCTCTGGAAATATATGAACCTGCAATTTAACACTTGGCACATATTCCCAGGCAAAATCTAATGCCCTTCTTTTCTCTATTTTGCATGCCATGTTGGTACAAGAAGGGTGTGTGCCTTCCCTATGACAGAAGAGAACCCAAACTTAGCTCTACAATAAACCAGCTGTGGGGTCTTGGGAGAGTCATTTACCCGGATTCTCAACTTCCACATCTGGTGAAAAGCAGATAATAATGAAGAGGACAGAATGGCTAGGTAAGCTTGCTATATGAATTTTGTCTGGTTCTCACTAATCCCTTCTCATTTAGTTTCCTGTCTCTTTCAGCATGCTGTGGATCTGTCCAGTGGATTATTTCAACCCCCCTTCAAGAACTAATACTGGTATGATGTGGACGTAACTGGCAGATAGCAGGTGCTCAATAAACATGAATGCATTCCTCTCTCTGTTCTCAGCAAAGCAGCTACAGCTGGATGTTAAACAGCTGTCCCTTGTTCTTCCCCCTGTCCTTTGTTGCCAGGGATAAAGTGAGGGGACAAAGCAGGAAGCATTCATGGTTACAAATTAACAAACAATTCAGGGCCAGATGGACCCTGTGCGAAAGGGGAAAGTAAGAAGTTGATCTTCACTAACTCACCCCACTCTCCACACCCCACCCCCACCCCTGTGGATCTACTTTCCTACCGTCCCTACTTCTGGGCTCAGTATCCTCCTCTTCCCTTCTCTCGCCATCCCAAAACCCACCCTCAGATCCTTATTTATATGAAAGTGCAAGTGAGTGATAATCCTCCTCTCAGATCCTTATTTATATGAAAGTGCAAGTGAGTGATAATCCTCCTCGGTCCATGTACATTTGCACATGAATCAGAATCTTCAGTTAAAATAAATTTTTCTTTAAGTGTAATGTCTCAGGCATTGAGCCGCTATTGAGAGAATTTCCTCCAATTCAAAGGCCTTTTCTGGAATTCTGGAAATAGAACCAGAACCATGTAATGAGAAGCCCACGGGGGTGAGACTACACCATAATGCCTCTTGAACTGCAGACACGGCCAACTATTTTCCCAGTGGAGATTGCCCAAGCAGTTACCCATTTTTAAGAAATCCTCCTAGGTCCCTGTCAATTTGAACAAGTGGGGGCAGCAGAGAGCAGTTTGTCAGAGACACTGGGGCAGAACAAGCATCTGGATAAAATGTTCATACAGTTTACATAGAGGTTTGTGAGAAGGCAAGTTGGAGATGGGTGCAAGAAAACAAAAAGAACCAGAGGATCAGGTCTAGAATTAGGGCTTGAACAAATAGCACTGGGGCTGCAGGTGGGGAATGATAAAGGTATCTGTATTTCCGAATAAGAGCTCTAGTGACAAGGCAAATGATTCTTCAAAAGACTATAGTACCTTTCTCAACCTTTTGTGGGTTATGAAAGGACACAGTTTTGAGAATTTGATGAAATCAAGGGCCTTCTCTGGAGAAAAGTAAACACACAAGATAAATTTTGCAATCAAACTCCCACCCTAGGGGTTTTCAGCTCCCACCCTAGTTCCATACATGGACTCCAGGTCCAAAATCAATCTAGGTTTCAGAGACAGTAAAAGTAAGGGCATTCGGTCACTCAGGCTGTCTGTCTTCTAGGATTTGTGCACCTGGGACTGCCTTCTCACTCAGGAAGGGGCCTTGGCCTGTCTTCAGAGTGACTCAGGTTTGCATTGGTTCTAAACAGTCCCAAAGTAGCCTTGATATCTAGTCATCAAGGATCCACATACACAGATTTGGAAAGGACACACTGTGACTCCCTACCACCATCCGCTAGCGAAAAACTTTGCATTCCTTACCTAAATATGTTCTCACAACAATAAACAGCTACTCTTATTGTCCCCATTTTATAAATGACAAAACTGAGGTTAAACCACTTGCTCCAATTCACAGAGCTAGCCAGTTACAGAGCTGGGATGGACATCCAGGACATTCTGAGCCTGAAGTGTAGCTAGTCAACATTATCTTTTTGTTTTGAATTGTACATATTTGTGGGGTACAGAGTTGAATATCAATACTTGTGTACAATCTGTGATGATCAAATCAGGATAATAAGCATATTCATCATTAGAGAACATATTCCTCATGTCTATTAACCAATTTCTTGCTAATGCCCCTCCTCCTCCCCCTTTCCTGCCTCTAGTAACCGCAGTTCTGTTCTCTCCCTCTGAAAGTTCAGTGTATTATTACGGTTGTTGTTCCTTCCTTCCTTCCTTCCTTCCTTCCTTCCTTCCTTCCTTCCTTCCTTCCTTCCTTCCTTCTTTCTGTCTTCTTTATTTCTTTTTTAGCTCCTACTTATGAGTGAGGACATGGACTCTTTCTGTGCCTGGCTTATTTCACTTAACATAATTTTCTCCAAGCTCATCCATGCTGCCGCGAATGGCAGAATTTCATTCTTCTTTATGGATGAATATTTAACTGTGTATACGTACCACATTTTCCTTATCCACTTACCCATCGATGGACATTTAGGTTGGTTCCATATCTTAGTATTGTAAGTAGAGCTGCGATAAACATGAGAGTGCAGGTGTCCCTTTGACATGATGACTTCCATTCCCTTGGATATATACCCAGAAGTGGGATTGCTGGATCATATGGTCGTTCTATCTGTAATTGTCTGAGAAACCTCCATATTATTTTTTTCTATAATGTCTGTACTAATTTACAGTCACAACAACAGTGTAGGAGGATTCCCCTTTCTCCACATCCTTGCCAGCATTTGTTATTCTCTGTCTTTTTGGTAATAGCTAGTCTAACTGGGTTCAGATATTTTCTCCCATTCCAAAGGTTGTTTTTTCACTCTGTTGATCATTTCCTTTGAAGTGCAGAAGTTTTTTAGTTTGATATAATTCCATTTGTTTATTTTTTTCTTTTGTTGCCTGTACTTTTGAGATCTTATTCATAAAGTCTTTGCCTGGTCCTACATCTTGAAGTGTTTCCCCTATGTTTTTCTCTAGGAGTTAAATTTATAGTTTTAGCCCTTATATTTAAGTCTTTAATCCATTTTGAGTTGATTTTGGTACACGGTGAGAGGTACAGGTCTAGTTTCATTCTTCTACAAATGAATATCCAGTATTCCCAGCACCATTTGTTGAAGAGGCTGTCCTTTCCCCAACATATGTTCTTGTTGCCTTTGTCAAAGATCAGTTGGCTTTATGTACATGGGTTGATTTTTGGGTTCTCTATTCTGTTCCATTAGTCCATATGTCAGTTTTCATGCCAGTACCATGCCGTTTTGGTTACTATAGCTTTGTAGTGTAGTTTGAAGTCAGGTTGTATAATGTTTCCAGTTCTTTTTTATTATTTTTATTTTTTGCTCAGGATTGCTTTGGCTATTTGGGGTCTTTTGTTTTTCCATATGAATGTTAGGATTGTTTTTCCTATTTTGGTGAAGAATGTCATTGGTATTTTGAGGGGATTGCATTGAATCTGTAGATCACTTTGGGTAATACGGACATTTTCACAATGTTAATTCTAATGTCAATCTATGAACAAGGAATGCCTATCCATCTTTTGGTGTCCTCTTTAATTTCTTTCATCAGTGTTTTGTAGTTCTCATTGTAGAGCTCTTTCACCTCCTTCATTAAATTTATTCCTAGGTATTTTATTCTTTTAGTATGTATTGTAAATGAGCTTGCTTTCTTGATTTATTTTTCTGCTAGTTTACTGCTGGTGTATAAAAATGCTACCGATTTTTGTGTATTAATTTTGTATCCTGCAACTTTACTGAATTCATTTATCAGCTCTAGGAGTTTTTTGGTAGAGTTTATGGGTTTTTCTATATATAGGATCATGTCATCTGCAAACAGGGACAATTTGACTTCATCTTTTCCAATTTGGATGCCATTTGTTTTTACTCTTGCCTGACTACTCTGGCTAGTACTTTCAATACTATGTTGAATAGGAGTGGTGAGAGTGGGCATCTTTGTCGTGTCCCTGTCAGGATGATGTTGATGGTGGGTTTGTCATATATGGCTTTTATTAGGTTAAGACACTTTCCTTTTATACCTAATTCATTGAGAGTCTTTATCATGAAGGGATGTTGAATTTTGTCAAATGCTTTTTCTCCATCTATTGAGATAATCATATGTTTTTTTCCTTGATTTTGTTAATGTATCACATTTTGTAAATGTATCACATTTACTGATTTGCATCTGTTGAATCATCCTTGCATCCCTGGGATGAATCCTACTTTATCATGGTAACAATCTTTTTGATGTGCTGTTATATTCTGTTTGGTAATATTTGTTGAGGATTTTTGCATCTGTGTTTCAAGGATAATGGCCTGTAGTTTTCTTTTTTTGTTGTGTCTTTGTCTAATTTTGGTTTTCAGGGTGATGCTGGCCTCATAGAATGAGTTTGGGAAAATGGCCTCTGTTTCAAATTTTTGTAATATTTTGAGAAGGATTGGTATTAATTTTTCTTTAAAGGTTTGGTAGAATTCAACAGTGAAGTCCTGGGCTTTTCTTTGTTTGGAGAATGCTGATTAGTGGTTCAATCTTGTTGCCCATTGTTGGTCTGTTCAAGTTTTCTATTTCTTCTTGGTTCAATCTTGGTAGTTTGGATGTGTCCAGAAATTTATCAGTTTCCTCCAGGTTTTCAAATTTGTTGGCATATAACTGTTCGTAATAGTCTCTGATGATTCTTTGTATTTCTGTGGTATCAGCTGTGCTGTCTCCTTTTTTATTTCTGATTTTGTTATTTGGGTCTTCTCTCTTCCTTTTTTAGTTGGTCTAGCTAATTATTTGTCTATTTTCTTCACCTTCTCAAAAAACCAACTTTTTGTTTCATTGGTCTTTTGTATCGTTTTTTTGGTCTCTATTTCATTTAGCTCTGCTCTAATCTTAGTTCTTTCTTTCTATCTACTAGTGTTGGGATTGGACTGTTCTTGTTTTTCCAGTTCTTCTAGGTGTAACATTAGGTTGTTTATTTGAAGTCTTTCTATTCTTTTGTTGTAAGCATTTATTGCAATAAAATTATCTTTTAGTGCTGCTTTTGCAGTATCCCATAGGTTTTGGTAATTTGTGCTTGTATTTTCAATTGTTTCAAGGAATTTTTTGATTTCCTGTTTTATTTCTTCTTTGACCCATTGGTTGTTCAGGAGCATGTTGTTTAATTTCCATGTTTTTGTATAATTTCCAAAGTTTTGCCTGTTGATAATTTTTAATTTTATTCCATTGTGGTCTGAAAATATATTTGATATAATTTCAATCTTTTTAAGTTTGTTGAGACTTGATTTGTGGCCTAACATGTGGTCTATCCTGGAGAATGACCTGTGTGCTGATGAAAAGAATGCATATTCGACAGTTGTTGGATGCAGTGTTCTGTAAATGTCTGTCAAATCCAATTGGTCTAAGGTGCTGTTTAAACCCAATATTTCTCATTTATTTTTAGTCTAGATTACCCGTCCAATGACGATAAAGGCATGTTAAATTCCACAACAATTATTGTGTTGGGGTCTATCTCTCCCTTTAGATCCAATAGCATTTGCTTTATGTGGGTGCTCTGGTGTTAGCTACTTATATATTTTATGATTGTTATATCTTCTTGCTGCATCTATCTCTTTAACATTATATAATGTCCATCTTTGTCTCTTTTTATTGTTCTTGGTTTAAAGTCTATTTCATCTGATGTAAGTATGGCAACTCCTGCTTGTTTTTGGTTTCCACTTGCATGGAATATTTTTTTCCATTCTTTCATTATTAGTCTATGTGTGTCTTTATTGGTGGAGTGATTTTCCTGCAGGCAGGATATAGTTGGGTCTAGCTTTTTAATCCATTCAGCCAGTCTACACCTTTTAAGTGGGGGATTTAATCCATTTATATTCAGAGTTGTTACTGAAAGGTATTGCTTTGTTCCTGCCATTTTATTAAATTTTTAATGGTTGTTTTATATTTCTTTTGTTCCTTTCTTTTCTTTTTATTATTTGTCTTTGTTGTTTGGTGCTTTTTTGTAGTGATAAGATACATTTTCTTTCTCTTTCTTATTTGTGTATCTCTTCTACTAGACATTTCTATTCTTTCTCATGTATTTGTGGTGATATATATTGCTCTTTAATACCAGATGTAGGGCTCCCTTGTGGATTTGTAGAAGGGCTGGTCTTCTGGTGGTGAGTTCCCCCAGTTTTTGTTTGTCTGGGAAAGATACTATTTCTCCTTCACTTCTGAAGGAAAGTCTTGCTGGATATAAGTATTCATGGTTGGCAGTTATTTTCTTTTAATACTTGGAATATGTCATCCCACTCTCTCTTGGCCTGTAGGGTTTCTGTTGAGAAGTCTGCTGTTAGCCTGATGAGGATTCCCTTATAGTTGATTTGACAGTTTTCTCTTGCTGTTTTAGAGTTCTTTCTTTGTCTTTCACTTTTAACAATTTGACTATAATGTGTCTCTATGGGGTCCTTTTGGGATTGAGTCTGGGGATCTTTGAGCTTTTTGGATCTTGGAGACTGTATCTCTCCCAATACTTGGGATGTTTTCAGCTATAATTTCATTAAATAGGCTTTCAATGTCTTTTCCTTTCTCTTCCCCTTTTAATACACCCATAATACTGATGTTTGTATGCTTAAGGTATCAGATAGATCCTCATAGGCTTTCTTCATTTTTAAAATACTTTTTTCTTTGATCCCTCTGTGGTAATTCAAAAACCAGTCTTCTAGTTCAGACCTTCTTTCCTCTGCTTTTTCTTGCCTTCTGCTTATGCTCTCAGTTACATTTTTTATTTCATTGAATGAATTCTTCAGTTCCAGAATTTCTACTTAATTCTTTTTTATTGTTTCTATCTCTTTGTTGAGTTTCTCATACATGTCCTGGATTGTTTATTTGATTTCATTGTGATTTCTATGTATCTTTTCTGAAATCATTTTGAGTTTCATTAATATTGCCATTTGGGACTCCTCTTCAGGTTGTTTGGGGTCTGGTTTTGGAGAACTGTAGTCTTCTTTTGGGAGAGTCATGTTTCCCTATTTTTTTATTCTCCTCATATCTCTGCATTGATGTCTGGGCATCTGGCAGTGTAGTCACTTCTTTTGATTTTTGGACTACTTTTTGAGGAAAGAGACTTGTATCTGTAGAGGTGTTCTATATTGATACTTGGGTTGGGTGTCATAGGTTTGGTTCTGGGTGAGCATGGTAGTAAGTACTGGCTCCCTCTTTGCATCTTCTCTGTTGTTGTGGGTGGGCCACTGTGTTGGGCAGGACTCTGGGCACTCAGGGAAGGTGGGCATGGATCTAGGTGGCTTGCACACCCCCACATGCTCTCCACAGATGCTGGTGGGCTCACTGCATCAAACAGACCTCTAAACTCCTGGGGAAAGAAGGGCATGGATCCAGGTGACTGGCACGGGGGCACTGAGTTGAGTGGGGCTCTGAACTCTTAGGGGGAAAGGAGGATATGGATCCAAGTGTCTGGTGTGCTTCCCCCCCCCCATTCTCCATTGGCACAGACAGTTACCCTGTGTCAGTGGGACTCTGAGCTCCCAAAGAATGAGGGCATGGATCCAGGCAACCAGCACAAGGGACTGGCTCAGTCCCTACTCCCTGTCAGCTGGGGCAGGGCAAGAGAGTTGAGTTGGGTGGGGCTCTAAACTCCAGAGTGGAAGGAAGGTGTGTATCCAGGCAGCCAGCATGCTCCCTCCACATTCTCCACTGGGGTGTGCAAGGCCACTGGGTTGGCCGGACTTTGAGCTTCCCCAGCTTCTATCCCAAAATGGTGACATTCAGTGGTGGCCTGGAACTGAGGGGTGTGACACTGCATGTAGTTCCCCTCTAGAAAAATACAGTTCTCTGGGCTCTTAGTTGCTCCACACACTGAGCTCAGTGTCTGCAAGGGCCACATGATTACTTTGCAGCCTGATCTGCAGGTGTCTGTGGTAGGAGTGCCAGACACTGGCAACCCTGTCTACCTTGTCCTAGCAGTGCAGGGTTTCTCCAGTCTTCACCCCAGTCCTGGTCAAGTGCTTCACTTGTCTTTTTTGTTATTGTCTCAAGTTACCAGATCTTTGGGGGTATTCTTCACTATTTAGCTGGATTCTGTTGTTTTCTCTTAGATACTCTACAGGTGGCTATCTCTTTGTTGCTTTGGATTTATTTTGCATTAGAGGCGAGGGCTGGCTGCCTCTAGTCAGCCATCTTGCTGGAAAAAGAAAAAGGTAGTCAACATTATCTATACTGATGATCAGGTCCAGGTCAAGCTTCAGACCTTTCAGAACAACATTTAAACATTGTTCTAGGTAGGGATGTGGTTCAAAAATCAGTTTCAAGTCTTTGCTTCTGATGAATAATGAAGGCATGGTCATTGAGATCCTTGCCCAGTGTTTGGTTAAGCAGGTGAGACACCCACCTGGGGTAGGTGGGACCTGTGGTGTTTGCTTTCTCTGTACCCTCAGTTAACATGCTGCTCCTTTAAACACATACCCCCAGGTGACTGCATTGGTTTGTGAGTGCAAAAACATCTGTACACCAGAAATCCATGCAACTTCTTTAATTTTGTAGAGTTTGTAGAGATAGTTTTCTTCCTTCACCTTGCTATGTTGTTTTAGATTTGAGTTGGCAAAGTGTATCTAATAAAAGAGGGAGAATGTTTTAGAAAAAATAGAGCCCCTGTGGTGGAGTGGTAATGACTTTATACTCTTCTACCAACATTATTTAGCAGCTTCTTCCCCACGAAGATTTGGATGTCTCAGTTGATTATGTGGACAGGTAGCAATAAAACACGGGTTCAATACCTGCTGTACTAGTTGGTCTGTAAAAAAAATCCATTTATTTAAATAATTTTTAAAATGCCCCATTTTTAACTTACTTTTTGAACAAGGCTACAGAACAGAAAAAAGATATGAACACAAATAGCTGCATTTTACAGAATAATGAAGCCAGACACTGCATCATATAAATAACAGATTCCCATGGGTTAATTTAACTTAACTTTGTCCACAAAATTCAGCTACCTTCCCTGTTATTCAGTCTGCTGTCATCTTAGATATACAGGGCTTCTTGCCAGCTTTATAAATAAATTGGATCAAAGTTTCCTACAATAAAATGAAAACTAATTTTAAATGATGTGTTTTTTAACTTCCTTGCCATGGCATGGCACTATAGCTGATATCCATGAAATACTCAGTGTGCTGGGTTTGGCTCTACTTGCCATATTAAAGCAAAATGTAAGTTTTTTACTTATATTTTTACAATTACCTGGAATAATAAGAGTGTCTAGTCACCCACTCTGTGATATTAGCTCTAAGATATACTTTTCCCATCAAGGAAAAAAAAAACACCTTTAATTAACATGATTTCCTTATATGCTTCTGAAGGATATGGTGGTCTCTCAATGACACAGTCTGCTCTGGGCATGCAGTGTGGCAAAACACTTACCTATACAGAGGGATCGCTTCCTGCACAACTCTACGATTCTTGAGGGCAGGAGAGAGAAAAGGAAGAGATGAGGGGGAAAGAAAAGAAGAGGAAGTAGAAGAGGAGAGAATAAGAGGTGGGAAAAGTGGGTACAGGGATTAGGAAGGGGGTGTTAGGGGGAGAAAATTCTTGAGTTGAGCGCAGCCCTGATAGGGATATTGAACTTTGGACTGAGTTAAAATGGAGAACCAATTTGTAGTAATTAATTACCCAAAAGAGATTAAGTTTTAAACCAGAAAAGACTGAGTCATCTTAAAGAGGCAAGCTTTACTAATTTCCTCATCAGTGGGAACTGGGACTCATGAGCAGGTTGAGATCAGTTATAAAGCTACACTTCTGCACAGGTGAGTTACTTGACACACAAATTTGCTGGAAGATGCCAGCTCCCACAAAAGTTCCACGTGATATCAAAAATGCTTGCATGTCCTTTGGGAAATTCCTTTTACTCTATAGCTAAACTCCATAAAATAGAAGTTTCAAAATACACTATCAGCTATTACACTAATGTGCTTCACGGTCAAATAAATGTTGGAAAAGCTGAGTTAAGAAAAGAAACAGGTATTTATAATTACAGGGCTTCTTAGAATCTTTACTGTTGATTGGCATTCATTGTACATCTCCCATAGGAGGATATAGCACGTTATAAAGTTTCTCAAACATACTTATCAGGGAATTCATTGTTCACAAAACACCTATTAATATCTCGTTTATCTAGTAGTCCCTGAAAGAATTTGGAAAACACAGCTCTATAAATTAAGGTGTTTTCCAGGGTATCTGGGCCTAGGACACAGAAAGGAAAAATGGGTGTCTCTAAAGGGTGGGCAGAGGAGCTCCAAAGTCAAACTTTCCCTTCTTCTCAAGTTTGCCTTGACTGGCCCTGGGCTGGTCATGATAAGAACCTACTTCTTGGTTTCTCTGAGGGTAGTGGACAAACCCCTGGCCCCACTTCAGTACAGCCTCTTTCCACGCTTCCTCAGCAGGTCTAGCTGTGAACAGGGATTATGCTGGGTCTCGCCCAACACTTCTAAAATGAATCCAGAGGGCAAAGAGCTGGGGTCTTCCAAGCCACCAGGGGACATTTACATGATGCCCAAAGACTGCAGCATAAAGTAGTCATAGCTCCTAAGCATTTTACTAGTAATTGATGATTAGCAGGACTGGGAGAAGGCGGAGAAATAGATACAATGAAAATGGCAAAGAAATGGTTTGTCAGTTCTGTAGTGAAGGGGTGTGATTCTTGGAATATTTTATTTTTACCATAAGAATGATGCCCAAGTTCAAGAATTTCAACAGAGTTCTAGGTGCTGGCTGAGAGATCAAAAACAGAAAAAATTTGCCATTTCACACTTTCATGACCTTAAGTCACCCACATATTATTTGGAAAGTGACATTTACTCCAAAGCCCCTTTATTGTGCCTCTTCGTGTGGAATGTCATGCTTTCATGGAACAACGAAGTTTCTGTCAAAACTCCATAAGATGAGAAGTTTGGTAATGGAGTGTTAGGTTAGTGAAATGTAACCTTTCTGCCCTACTTCTGAAGCTCTCTGATGTTTCCCATGTAATTGTCTTTGACATTTAATTGAAAGCATCATGTTTTTACCAAGCAACCCATTTGAGCCCTTGGTGGTCACTTAAGACCCATTTCACTGCCATCTGACACTCATCCGAAGCCAAGATTATGTGGTAGTTCTGTCTGCTGTAGTCATCTATTGATCTTGTGGTTCTTGGGGAAATGGTATCTTATTCATATTTTCAAGTTCTATTTTATAATGAAGGCTCTCTGGTTTCCCATGGTTTCATAGCTGTGAAATCAATTATGACTACAGCAGTGCTGACAATGTACTATATTGTGAAAAGAAAATTGAAAAATTATTACCTGATGGATGAGAAATGGCTTTGACATTTAAAAACAGAAAATGCTTCCCCATATCTTTTCTAAATTATGTCTGATCTTGACATTAGCATTTATGTAACTCATCCAGTTGTGGGAACTATCGTGTACTAATTCTTAATACCAGTAAAGCCTATTACAAAAGGGAATAATATTCCTTCAGAATGCTCCATTTCAGCCTTCTTCTCCTAGGCATGTCGTTTCAACTCTATAACAATTAACTTATTTTTGCTGTAATTCTGCTGCAGCAAACCCTAAAGAGGGCATAATGGGGGACACCTAGAATTAAAGCTGGAATGGAGAGAGCAATAGGCCTTAGTCTAAAGGTTTGCATTCACTAAGGAAAGGCTTAATGATAGGTATCAGCATTTTTTCTTTTTTGTAATGAGGGCCAAATCTTTCTTTAATTACCCGAAGGCAATTTTCATAAAGAGAGAAGCAAAATATAAGGCTTAGGTTTGGGTCAATCTTAACAGAGAATTATAATCTGCCTACCTGTGATAAGACCAGAGGAAAGTGTCATTCTACCTCAGTTTCCCCACAGTCATTGGTTTTGGAAGACTGAAAACAAAAAGCTTAAAAATTTCTACAGATAGAAGTGAGTACGTATTTAGGAGCTGTCTCTCCAGAGGAAAGGCTTGGGCAGCACTATCTCCCATTATGTTAGTCCAAAAACACAGAGTGGTCCATGCTCACTGAGATTACCAACCTGTGTCTCCACCAGGAGGAAAATGGTGGTAGCTTCCAGAAAACCCTGAGAGTTGTTGCTAAAATGTTCTCTTTTGCTCTGTATACTAGATCAGAAAAGGTCACCTTACCAGGCTGAAAACGGAGATAAGCATTGCAAGCGATGGGAATAGTACATGCAAGAAAAGGAACCATAAAAAAGTGTTCTAAAAATACTGAAAGAAATTCACTGTGGCATAGAGTACGTGACCAAGAGGGTCCCAAAGGGAGTCTGGGACCATATTTTAAAAGGCTTTCTATTTCATACTGAGTTTGGAGTTGGTTTTTGGAGAAAGATAAGTCCTGGGGCAGTGAGGAGAGCAATCTATAAAAGGGAAAAGATTGGCAAGATGTCCTTTTTCCTCTCCTCTCTCTGGGGATTCCAATTCATCAGGACAGACTTGGCTCAGACACCATCACACACATTCTGCAAGACTCTCTGACCAACCCCACAGATAATACTTCACACACACACACACACACACACACACACACTCACACACACACACACTCACACACACACACACTCTCACACACACACACTCACACACACACACTCACACACACTCACACACACACTCACACACACTCACACACACACACTCACACACACTCACACACACACACTCACACACACTCACACACACACACTCACACACACACTCACACACACTCACACACACTCACACACACACTCACACACACTCACACACACACACTCACACACACACACACACTCACACACTCACACACACACACACACACACACACCCCACAGATAATACTTCCTCCTTGATGCTCCCGTTTCACCTTCTAACTGCCTTTATCCCACACTTAGAGCGATCTAGCAGAAGAATTCATTTACATGTCTGCTTCCTCGACTAGAACATGTTATCTGCTTAAGAGCAGGGAATGTATTTTATCCATCTCTATACATTGCCTGGCGCATAGTAGGAATTCAATATATGTTCATTAGATGAAAGAAATTGCTGTTCTATTTTCTGCAGACAACGTAGCAGGCTCAGAGTTTGGTTCTGCTCCTGTAAGGAGGGTGTAGTGGTAAGATTTGCCTCCATAATACATTTTCCTCCCAATACCTAATAATTCCTGCTCACTACCACTGATTTTTAGTCAATTAAGATTTGTGCAAAACCTACTAAGGGTGAATTGTGTTTATTATTTGTTTATAGTACGTTACAGCTAATGCTCTGGTATTGAAAATCCACTGTACTTTTGCCTCATTTAGTTCCAAAAGAGAAGTCAGGAGATATTCTTTCCCCTTTAAGTAATGGGCACGGTAAACCAACAAAAATACTTGTAAAGAACATGTGCACCCACTTTTCATTTGTCTTAGATCAAAATTAGTTGTTTCTCCTCCATTATCTCATAAAAGCATGTGATTTATGAAAGAAACTAAAGTGAATATCATTAAAACTGATTACCCTAAGTGAATGGTGACGTATATGTGGGTTTACAATCGTGATCATGATGTTAGAGAAATAACGAGCAGTGGGACAACGTGATAGATTGCAGTGTCGGTAAAAGACTAAGAGCAAAGGCCCGTGGAGAAATCACACCTGCTGATCTGAAATAGGGCCTGAATGGGACAAAAGAGACATTTGTCTAAGGCTCCACCCTCTGACACAGCCCCCAGGGGACAATGCCCGCCGTTTGCCCAAGCTGGCCAGGGTCCTCTCTATCCCAGACCTCGGTGACAATTCTGAGCCCACCTGTCTTATGCTGGAACCCAGGGGCAGAAGGGAGCACGCAACGGGAAGGGGAAGGAATGTTGTGTGAGGGAGGAGCAGGTGCATTGGGCACTCTTCCCACACATGCTCCCGACCCCAACTGGGACAACTGCTGCCTCGCCCTCTGCTCATTGTGTCCTTGATCCCTCCCCGTCCCACTCACTCTGGATCTTGCTGCATCAATGACCTTCCCTTCTTGCATCTCATCCCTCTCTCACGTGACCATAGATCCTCTACCTCTCAGAACTTCTCTGCCTCGAAAAATCCTTAAATTGCATCATTATTCCTCTCTGTTTACGTCCCCCACCAAACTGATGGGAAACGCAGCCCGTCTTTACTCCCTGTACTTTCTCACCCCTCCCCACCTCCTTAACCCTCTGAGTCTGGAGCTGATGCCCCCATTCCACTGGCCTGCTTCCAAATGACATAAACAAACATCTCAGTGTTGAATGCCACCGCCTGTCATTGGGTCTCCATCACACCTGACCTCTCAGAAGCCTTTTATGACTGCTTGGAATTCTCCTCGCTTTTAGGATCCCAATATTTACCTCTCGTGACCCTGTTTACCTCTCTAACAAACCCTCTCTCCATCTCCTGCCATCTACGTGTGGGTATCTTCAAGAATCTGTCCTCACCTTTTCTCTCCTCTCCCTCATTTTTTCCCCTCATGACTTAGATGACTGCCACTCTGTGGCTGACTCTCAAATCTCTGACTCCAGACAACCATGCTTCCCTCGTTCCTGGCTCCCACTGACAACAATCTTCCCTCTTCACCATTTGTCCCTGGGCACAGTTCACTGTAGTACTAGGCATTTTACCATAATGGTCCAAATTTAGAGAGTCAGATAGAAACAGGCCCAACATCCAACTCTGCCATATCTTTGTGTCTGACTTTGGAGAAGTTTCATAACCACTCTGAGCCATAATTCCCCCATCTGTAGAACCAAAGATAACTACTCCTTGCTTCATGTGGTTTTTGTGAGAGTTAAGAGAATCCATGTAATTCACCTGGCCCATAATTGCTGCATAGGTTTTAGCTGTTATTATTAACATACTCAGTAAATGTTTACTGAATAAGAATGAACTTTGAGGATGCTTTGGGCACTGTAGCAGGAAGGTGGGAGGGGGACATGAAGTTTGAAGATTTTTGAGCCTCCTCACATCCTCTAGTGTGGAGTAAAGGCACCTCCTCCAGGGAGGCCAATCGAGCCCAATGAGGATGGCTGACCTTTAAAAAATATTACTTTTTAAAATATTTGCATGTAAGCAACATAATTATCTTTCAGATTAAGGTGTTTACCCACTTTAGCCTGCTGTATGCAAACCTCATTATGAGGTGATTCCGGTCTTTGTTGATTACTTAAATGGAAAGGTTACCTCAATGGAAACTGCACAGGGAAAAGTGGAGTATGTGGCTGGAGCACAAGCAACAACCGAACAAGGAGCTGAGGTTGTCAAGAGCAATGGTGAAGATGGCAGCAGCAGATGGTGGAGGTGGCGGTGGCTGCTGTTACTGGGGTGGCAATGAGGGCAGCCAGGCCCCCAAGCAGCTAAGACTGACAATGCCAGCGACCAGCACAGAGTCAGAGGCGGAGGTGGAGGTGGTGGTGGTGTCAGTGGCGGTGGAAGGGCCTGGGATGCGATGGCAGAGAGAACTACAACGACCCAAGCAAAACTACTACCTCCCCAGTTGTCCACTTCAGGGACCAGATTGACAGCGTGGTGGAAGCTGACCTTGTGGAGGTCTTGCTGGAGTTTGGACCCATCAGCTATGTGGTAGTAATGCCTAAAAAGAGACAAGTGCTGGTGGAATTTGAAGATGTGTAGGAGCCTTGCAACGCAGTGAACTATGCCAGCTGACAACCAAATTTACATGGTGGGTTGCCCAGCTTTTGTCAATTACCGCCAGAAGATCTTCTGCCCCAGGACTCAGATGACTCCAGTGTGCTTCCCTTTACCATCCCGAACCCCATCTATTCCATTACCATATATGTTATTTACACTATCTGTAATCCTTGTGGCCCTGTCCAGAGAATTGTCATTTTCTGGAAAAATGGAGTCCAGGCCATGGTGGAATTTGATTCTGTGCAAAGTGCCCAGTAAGCCAAGGCCTCGCTCAGTGGGGCTGACATCTATTCATGCTGTTACACTCTGAAGATCAAATATGCGAAGGCTACATGCTTGAATGTGTTCAAGAATGATTAGGGTACTTGAGACCACAAAACCCCAACCTCAGGGGACAAGGTGACCCTGGCAGCAACCCCAACAAATACCAGAGGTAGCCTCCTTTCCTGGGAGATCACCCCCCAGAATGTGGAAGGCCCCATGGTGAGAACCAAAGCCAATACCATAATGAGGGCTATGCCCTTCTCTACCTCACTACAAAGGGAGAAGAATGGGCTTACCAGTGGAGGGTCACCACCAGGGCCCAAGTTGCCATGGCCCCCACAAGGGGTACCCCCACTCCCTCTCCCACCACTAAGTATGACCTCCACACCCACAGCCCTGTGCTCATGGTCCATGGCTTGGATCAACCTAAGATGATTGTGACCAAATCTTCAATGTCATCTGCTTGTATGGCAATGTAAAAGAGATGAAATTCATTAAAAGCAAGCTGGGGGCTTCCATGGTGGAGACAGCTGATGTATATGCTGTGAACCAGGCCATTACCCACCTCAATAACAACTTCACGTTCAGGCAGAAGGTGTCTGTGTCTCCAAGCAGCCAGCCATCAAACTGGTCAGTCATATGAGTTGGAAGATGGGTCCTGCAGTTACAAAGACTTCAGCAAGTCAAAACTCAATCAGTTCTCCATTCTGGAGTAGGCAGCCAAGAACCACACCCAGCAACAAGCTACACTTCTTCGGTGCCCCCCTGGAGGTAACCAGGAGAAATTTGAGATCTGCAATGAGCTGGGAGTGAAGCAGCCATCTTCTATTAAAGTATTCTCAGGCAAGAGTGGAATGCAGCTCCTCTGGGCTGCTGGAGTGGGAATCTAAGAGTGATGCCCTGGAGACTTTGGGCTTCCTGAAACATTACCAGATGAACAACCCAAATGACCCATACCCTTACATTCTGAAGTAGTGTTTCTCCACCGCTCAGCATGTCTCTTAATTAGGTGCCTAGAAAGAGTCCCATGTGAGCAGGAAAACGTTTTTTTTCCTTTATGCCATTTTGTTTGTTTGTTTGTTTTGGTTTTTCAAGAGTTCCTGTATTCCTTTTTTTAATGCTAGGTTAGTAGAAGCTTAACCATAATGGAAACACTGGAAGTCTGGAGGGAAAAGGACAGAGGAACTCCCAAGATTAGTCTTCACTTTAAAAAAATTATTGTACATGTGATTTTTTCCTATTCATACATTTGTGCTGCCCATGTACTCTTGGCACATTTCAATAAAATTGGAAAATAAACATAGCATTAAAAATGTCACAAACAGAATTGCTATTAAAGAAGAAAATCACCATTTGATTCTCCTAAAATTAAAACACCCCTCCCCAACTGCTGTGGATTGATTGAATTCTGTCCCCCAAAGTCCATACATTAAAGCTTAATCCCCACTGTAACTGGTAAGGGCGGGAAATCCTGTTATGGTAATTCAAAGGTGGGATCCTGAAGAGATGATTAGATTGTTGGACCATGCCTAGTGAATGGATTAATAATATAATGGTGGTCAGGGCCGTGGTTCTGAGAGCTTTGAAAGGAGAGCACGTGACAGTCTATTTCTCTCTGTTCTGCCATTTTCTGCCATGTGAGACCCTTGGGTCACTGTCACCACCACCAAGGCCTTCCCCAAATGTGTTTCCTGGACTTTGGACTTCCCAGCCTTTGACACTGTAAGCAATAAATTTCATTTTCTTACAAATTACCCAGTTCTGTATATTTTGTTATAAGCCACAGAAATAGACTAATACACCAACTCAGCCAGGTGATAATCTGGGATGTAACAGGCTTTTCCTCTTAAGTAACTTTTTCACACAAATCAAGCAGTCATCTCCCTAAAGGATTTTCCCCTAATGTGTGAGGAAATCAGCACTTTGATTAGCAATTTGTCTCTGCTACTTTAACTACTCTGGTTTGTTCTTACTTAGGACTATTGTTTTAAATAAACTTTTTATTTCATAATAATTTTATATTTACACTGAAGTCGCGGAGTTCCTGTATACCTGTCATCCAGTTCCCCCTAGTGTTAATATCTTACAAAACAATAGTACATTTGTCAAAACCAAGAAATTAACGTTGGTACATTACTATTAATTAAACTACAGACTTACTCAGATTTCACTAGTTTTTCCACTAATGTCTTTTTTTCTATTCCAGGATCCAATTCAGGATACCACATTGCATTTAGTCATCATGTCATTTTAATAAATATTCCATTGATATTGAATAATGCCAAATAATTACTGTCAAAATGTTCTCTGCCCCATAGTGGCATATAAAACCTGTGAAATTCAAAATGTGGTGGGGAAAGTAGGCCAAGATGATATTTAGTCCAGTCATCCAAATGAACAAAATTAATTGGGAAATTTTTTTTCAGATGTTGTCAAAGTGAAATGCTAAACACTTTGTTTCTTCCTCTGCCCCCCAGTCCCAGAACTTTCTCTAGTTTTGTCTCTCCTGGAAGGCTGTGCTTCTGGCTGCACCTCCACACTCAAGGTTTCACTATTTTGCAGCTACTTCATTCATCATAAAATCAGATGAAACAAAGAATTATTTTAATCTTCACTGGAAGCACAACTATGTGACCTTGAGCAAGTCCATTCAGCCTTTCTTGGCCTCACTTTCTCCATCTGCAAAATTTGTGGTTTGACAGTGGCTGCCAGGTGCTGATCCGTGGATCTATTGCATCATAATCACCTGGAAAGCTGTTACAAATGCAAACTTGCAGATCCAGTCCCACTCGTGAATATCTGGGCAGCTGGGCCTAGGAATATGTATTCTCTCTCTCTCTCTCTCTCTCTCTCTCTCTCTCTCTCTCTCACACACACACACACACACACACACACACACACAAAACAATAACTCACCCCAGGTGATCTGGATGCACAGCAGGGTTTGGGGCATATTGGATTAAACAATCTGCATGCTTCCTTGGGTTCAGAGGCAAAGAAAAGCCCTGGGAAGTGCCCTCTAAACAGGAAGCCAGGAAAAGGAGTCAGCCACCTTGTGAAAGCAGGTCTGGTGCTTCATCGAGCTCCCAAGATTGTCTTGTTAAGAAATAACTCCCACTTCCTACGCTTCTGTTGCATTCTACCTTGAGCATTCAGTTTGTAATGCATATTTAGCCTACATAGTCATTCTGTTTAAATCGGTTTTATGGAAAGTAGCTAAAGAGGACAAGTGAGCTAAATGAAAGTTTTACAAAGACACTGAAATTTGAGTAAATGACAACTTATCTTTGTTATATTTGAAGTTTCTGCATTGATTACTTTTCATTCCCTACCTGGGAGTGCAGAAAAATAAAAACGAAATGATTTCATGTGATACTGTAGGTTAATCCACTTATTTTACCCATATTCTGCCTTTTAAGAAATCCTCTTAACCATATTCTGAAAGCCAAAACATAACAAGGAAATATTAGCAAGTTGATTTTTGTCTGTAATTTCCCCAGATTTCTCCAATTTTATTCACAGAACCTAAGAGATGAAAAAAGCTTATTGATCATGTAATCAAAACAGATTCTAGACCAAATATTTGTATTAATTAGAGAAACTGAAAAAAATTAAAATACAAAAGGCAATGCCATTATATAAAATTTTGACTCAATTAATAATTAGTCACTCCACATCACAATTGTTTGAGGCACCCATTATTTCTATATTTTACAGATGAAGAAACTGAGACTCAAATGCACAAGGTCCCACAGAGCTAGTAGGTAACACAGGAATTCAACCCAGGTCTGGGGTCTCCAATGCCATGTTCCAGAGATATTTGTGGCAACCTTATTTAAAACAAGAATGGACTGGTAATAGCAGAGAAATATTTAAATAATCTACTGTATATCTACTCAATGTATGCAGTTATTAAAACAGACAGCCACCCTTATATGTAGATGGGAGACTAAATTGATTCAACCATTCTTGAAATCATTTTAGCAATATCCATAGAGTGTCTTTTCATAGTCCATGCTCTTTGGCCTTGGAACTCACTTTCTAGGAACTTATCCTAAGGTAATAATCAGAAACTTGAAAAAAGGCTCATGAGCAAAAATGTTTATTGAAACAATACTTTAAAAAGTAAAAGTCCTGGAAGGAAACTAAAGGTTTTGTATTAGTCCGTTTCGTGTTGCTATTAACAGAATTACCTGAGACTGGGTAATTTATAAAGAATAGAGGTTTATTTGGCTCACAATTCTGGGACAGCTGCGTCTGGCACAGGCCTCAGGCTGCTTATACTCATGGCCAAAAGCAGCAGGCAGCTGGTGGGTATGAGCAGATCCCATGGTGAGAGGAAGCAAAAGAGAGAGGAGGGAGATGCCAGGGTCTTTTAAACAATCACCTCTCATGGGAACTAATAGAGCGAGATCTCATTCAAGTCCCCTCCCCCCGGGAGAGCATTAATCCATTCATGAGGGATCCACCCCCATGACCCAAACAGCTCCCAACACTGCCATACTGGGGATCAGATTTCCACATGAATTTTGGCAGGGACAACACATCCAAACTGTATCAGGTTCATAAGTAATAAGTTAAATAAATGATGGTCCTTTATATGCTGTAACATCACACAACCATTAAAAATGGTGTTTTAATGATATAGGAAACTGTTTATAATACAAAAGGGACTTCAAAAAGTTCATAGGAAAATGGAATTAAAAGATAAAAATTAAAAATATAAACTTTATTTCTCAACATAAACTTCATCAAGTTCAAAACACTTTTGTAAGCAATGGTACTAGCCATTTGGTCCATCCCTAAAGAACTGAGGGTCCTGGGAATTTAACCAGACAGATGCAGTTTTTTTTTCTTTTTAACTGAAGAAAAACGGGTGCTCTGTAAAAACTTTTTAAGATTAGGAAACAAAAAGAAGTCAGAAGTAGCCAAATCCAGACTATAAGGTGGATGCCTAATGATTTACCATCAAAATCCTCACAAAATTGCCCTTGTTTAATGACAGAAATGAGCAGGAACATTGTCGTGGTGGAGAAGGACTCTCTGGTGAAGCTTTCCCAGGCTTTTTCTGCTAAAGCTTGGACTAACTTTCTCAAAATACTCTCATAATAAGTAGATGTTATCATTCTTTGGCCCTCTAGAAAGTCAACAAGCAAAATGCCCCGTGCATCCCCCAAAAAACGGTTGCCATGACCTTTGCTCTTGATCATCCCCTTTTGCTTTGACTAGACCACTTCCACCTCTTGGTAGCCATGGCTTTGATTGTGCTTTGTCTTCAGGATTGTACTGGTAAAGCCATGTGTCATTTCCTGTTACAATTCTTTAAAGAAATACTTCAGGATCTCGATCCCACTTGTTTAAAATTTCCCTTGAAAGCTCTGCTCTTGTCTGCTGCTGATCCGGTCCCAACAGTTTTGGCACCTGTCGAATGGAAAATTTGCTCAACTGTAATTTTTTAGTCAGAATTGTGTAAGCTGAACCAGTTGAGATGTCTATGGGGCTGGCTATTGTTTCTGTTGTTAATCATCAGTCCTCTTCAATTAGAACACAAATAAGGTTTGTTTGTTTTTTCCTCACAAATTGATGTAGATAGTCTGCTGCTGTGGGCTTCATCTTCAACATTGTCTCATCCCTTCTTAAAAGAAGTTATCCATTTGTAAACTGCTGATTTCTTTGGGACATTGTCCTCTTAACTTTTCACAAAATATCAATGATTTCAGCATTCTTCTACCCACCATAAATTTGATGTTTGTTTTTTCTTCAGTTTTAGCAAAATTCATATTGCTCTGATGGGGCTCTTTTCAAACTGATGTCTTATCCTTCTTAGTGCCTCATACTGGATCCTGTTCAGACATGTTACAACAAGTTAGTACAAGTTTATTTTGCTGCAAGAAAGTTTCGAAGTCCATGCATAGTTTTTTAATAATATGCATTTCCATGAACTTTTTGAAGACCCCTCATATTTTAAGTACACAAAATCATGATCAAAATATTGTATGTACACTATGATCCCAATTTTGTGGAAAGAAAAATGTATGCGTGTGTAAAGAAAACAAGACTGAAAGGAAATATATCAAAATATTTTAAAATGTCTTAAAAATGAAAAAGAGCATAAAAGTGGTTCTCTCCATATGATGAAATTAGAGTTCATTTCCTACTTAATATTTCCAGAAATAAACAATTTATAACATTTAAATTGCATGCCATTCTGAGTAGCATGATGAAATCTCTCACCGTCTGGCTTCATCCTGTCCAGGACGTGAATCATTCTTTGGTCCAGCATATCCATGCTGTCTATGCTACCAGCCCATTAGTCATTTAGTAGCCATCTCGGTTGTCATGGTGTTGCAGTGTTTGTGTTCAAGTAACACTTACTTTACTTAAAATGGCCCCAAAGTGCAAGAGTATGATGCTGGCATACTGTTATATTTGTTCTACTAATTGTTAGTTATTGTTGTTAATCTTTTACTGTGCCTAATTTGTAAATCGCATTTTGACATAGGTGTGTATGTATAGGGAAGAACTTAGTATATATTGGGCTCGGTACTATACGTAGTTTCAGGCATCCATTGGGGGTCTTGGAACATATGCATCACAGATAAGGGGGAACTACTATAACTTAACTTCTTTGAGAAATTTCATAGCGCCTGGCTCCCCCAGATTACTATAATAATGAAAAGAGATGATGAATGATAATTGCTTAGCACAGGGCCTGTCAGAATCAGTAAATGTTCTTTGTGGCCACTAGAGTGGAGAACTTGATGAGTCTGGGGTTTTCACTAGTGTGTTTTCAACTTCCTTCTTGGTCTTACTTTGCCAAGCCCCAGAAAGGTGGGGGTAAAGTTGGCAGGTCTTCTGAATCCTGCATGAGGAAAGCAGTCAACAATCTGAACAGGAGAATGTAGAGGAAAAGTTGTTCGCAGTGCTGTTAATGTCTAACCCATAATGGACATGTCTGTCATTGGTAGCCTTCCCGCCAGTGAATTTCAACTTTGGTCAGTGTGCTCACCCTCGGGTTATTAAACTTCAACTCATAGATGTGTTTTTAATCAATGTCTGTCCTTCTTCTATATAAACATGCCTTTATGGAATAATGGTGGATGTTCAGATAGGGCATGGAGGACTAGTGATTGGAGAATCAAAGTTTTAACTCTGGTCCTCCCCATGTTGATAATAACTTGAATGAATAAAAAATACAGATAGTCCAGTGAAGGGAAGCACTTATCTGTAATTATGAGAAATTCTATGCTCACCTCTAACCCCAGGTTCCCAGACCCACCTATTCCGGGCTTTGGAGGAGAGGCATAGGTACTTGGTTCCACATCCTTTAGATCAGCACTTTGCCCTCACAATCTGTAAGGTCATAATCCAAGCTCATACTATGGTCAAGTCTGCAACAGGCCTTTCCAGCATTTCATAAGGCCTGTTGTATCTGACTGATGGTATAGATTGATAAAATCAGTGAACCTCACTGGGCATCAAACAACTACTCTTTTTTGGTCAAGGTGATAAGAAGTGGTACAGTAGGTCTGAGTATGAATATGAAGAGGCAAGAGAAGCTCAGAAATCCAACCCAAATCCAAAGTGTTAGGTGGCCTGCCTGGCAGCAATCATTAATTTTTATATGGTGATATCTGAGTAAACAGAACCCTCTGAGAGGGCAAACTCAAATCCAGAGGCACCTAGAGGAGATCATTCAAATTGCCATTATATGTCACAAAGAAATCAATTAAATTACCCCCATATCAGCCATCCTACAGCCCAATAAGGTCTTTAGAGATGTCTGAATTAGTTCATAAGCCAATAAAATTCATAAATACAACAAATTCTGTCCAGTAGAAACCTATGAAATTACCCCAAAGTCATCCCATCCACCAAGTCAGGGCTTGAAGTAGATCTGAAGCAGTTCACCAGTAGATAAGAGTACATGGAAAAAACAAATTACATATCAAAATCATGGGGAATCCCAGTTATAATTCTTTTCATTTAAGTTATAATTCTTTCCATTTCCAGTGGTTAACTGACACAAGAGACCTGAAATTGACTCTGGACTCTAGAGATATCCATGTGCTCCCTGCTGGCAGCTCAATAGCACAGGCAGTCTGACGAAGAAGAAAACTGGCCTCCCCCAAGAAAGAACAGCAAAGGAAACAGAGGACCAACAACACAGCACCATGACAGACACACTGCTGACTTTAGATGCAGGAGCTGTGCTTGCATTTAAGAGGCAAAGAAAGTCCCCATGGCTTCTACTTAACCTCCCTATCACAGTGGCCTTTGTTCCAATGGTCAGGATGGCAGGGTGAATTTTGACAGGTGCTTAATATGCACTCACTTGTTTGTTTCTATTAGGCCTTAGATTATATTAACGAACAATAGATAACAAAAAATATGAAAAATATTTGGAGGAACTGCAAACTCCCTCCTGGTAGGTGGTTCCACATGTGCTTTGGGTCTTGTACTCCTTGACAGCCAGATATATGTGAAAAGAACTTCAACCCCCAAAATTCATAAATATAAACAATTGCATATATTATATAAAACTCCAGATTAAGAACCCAAGATCTGAAGATTGTATACTCAATCAATTTCTACATCCCTCAGTATCATAAATTCCAGGAACGATGTCTAGTATTTATCTTCTTCCCTGTACTCCCCTCCACACAAAATGAAATAAGAAAACATTGGGAATATACCCAGAGGAATGGAAATCATCAAGTCGAAGGTATACCTGTTCCCCAATGTTCATCGCAGCACTCTTTACAATAGCCAAGAGTTGGAACCAGCCCAAATGCCCATCATCAGATGAGTGGATACGGAAAATGTGGTACATCTACACAATGGAATACTACTCAGCTATAAAAACGAATGAAATACTGCCATTTGCAACAACATGGATGGACCTCGAGAGAATTATATTAAGTGAAACAAGTCAGGCACAGAAAGAGAAATACCACATGTTCTCACTTATTGGTGGGAGCTAAAAATTAATATATAAATTCACACACACACACATACACACATACACACACAAACGGGGGGGGGGTAAGAAGATATAACAACCACAATTATTTGAAGTTGATACAACAAACAAACAGAAAGGACATGGTTCTGGGGGAGGGGGGGAGGGAGAAGGGAGGGAGGTTTTGGTGATGGGGAGCATTAATCAGCTACAATGTATATCGACAAAATAAAATTAAAAAAAAAAAAAAAAAAAAAAAGAAAGAAAGAAAGAAAAAAAAAGAAAGAAAGAAAGAAGAAATAAAACTGGTTCAGATCTGGAAACTGTAAAAAAAAAAAAAAAAAAAAAGAAAACACAAAAAAGTAAGACTGATAATTTGTTAACCTCTTTCAGTAAACTTCATTGCACGTTATGTGCATGGTGTCCAAATTCTCTGCATGGATTAAATACAGCATGCCAGCTTCCCAACTTTTATATTCCATGCTGCTGCAAACTATCACCACAGAGAAATTAAAAACTTCCTAGTTGCTGATAAAATTAAAGCTCTCAGCTTAAAGCAAAGTGGCCAATATAAATTTCTCCACATACAAATTGTGATCCTCAAAGATATACATGCACAGGTTAAGAAATGTATCATATTTGAACAATTTATATTTTAAATTCCATATCCCCCTGCCCCCAAGTGATTCTTTCCTTGGACTAGATTCCAGAAACTTCAGCTAATAAGTTTTAAAAAAAGAAATAAAGACAATAAACTTTTATGGCTTATCTTTAATAATTTAAAATTTTTCAAAGTTTTAAATTTTTCAGTACAGTACTTTGAAATATTAAGCATCTTGAGTATAGCCAAGTTGATTTCCAAATAGTACTAATATGATTTCACAATGTTATACGAAGTCACATTATCACAAAATGAAGAAAGTAGAAAGTAAAAGTCTCCTAGAAATGACTACTGTTATTACGTTGCTGTATTCTCTTCCAGACTCTTTTCTACATATACACTAATCCTTTTTTTTTTTTTTTTTTTAATTTGGCAGCTGGCTGGTGCAGGGATCAAACCCTGGCCCTTAGTGTTATTAGCACCATGCTCTAACCAACTGAGCTAACCAGCCAGCTACATATATACTAATTCTTTATTAAAAGGGACCATACCATATTAGGTTTTCTGAAACTTCCTGTTTTCATTTGATACTGCTTAAACATTTTTCAGTAACTTTAAATACATACAGATTTGCCTCAATCTTAACTGCAAAGTAGTTTTCTGTTTTCTGGCTGTACTATAATTTATTTAACTGTACCTATTAAAGGGCACATGCAAGCAGCTGGAGTCCAAGAAAGTACCAACCTCTGCTCTCCATAACCCAACAAGTTTGTTATTTTAGAAGCTAAGTCATTTCTAATGTTGAAGGCAATCAAAGCACTCTACCAGTCTTTGAAAATGTCCTCAACCTCTCCCCAGCCCCTGGTTGTCACCTTCTCTTTCTTACCCTTCAGATATTTTTGAAATCTAAATTATTATGTTCCTATCATCCCCTCTTCCATTCACCTTTTCCCATAAATCTCAATTATTCTCTTACTCTGAAGTGCTTCACTGTACATGCCAAACACCTTGAATTGAAAAAGACATGGCCAATTTATTTTAAGGAAAAGCATCAGAATTTTTTTCTTCCCTCTCCTTTTCCACAGTTAGGAGAGGTAATGTTTCCTTCTAGCCCCAGATCCTCTATATGTTGCCCCCTAGTCCCTCCCATCTCTTTGTGGAGAGGAGCTTGCTAAGCACCTAACAAATGCACTTATGATTGCAAAAATGCCCCCAACTGCATAACTTTAACATAGCTATACACAATACCCCACTTACCTTGTTTATTCAAAGCAATTTGACAAATATTTTATAATAGATTTCCTGACCCAGCCAGGTACCTATAAAAGATGCTACCCTACCCATAGCTCAGATTGATTCCTGTTGCTCTTATTTGGCTATCAATTCCAGATTTTAATTATATGTTATGCACCTCAGACAGATCCCTTCTTTTTTTTAGCACGGATGCACTACCCGCCTGGCTTCTGATTTGGGTTTCAGCCCTAGACAATGTCAATGGATTTATTCTCATCTCCACACACAGAAAATATAGGCTACAGGGCCTCATCTCAGGTACCAACACCAAGCCTCCATGCCCCAACCTGGTGCAGCCTGTACCTAGAGGGCCTCCTTTCTATCAAGGAATATAAGAATGTCATTTTACTGTCTACAAATACTGTTTTAGTACTATATGATAATACATTCGATCTCAGCTTTGAAGATTTCAGTTGAGTAAAATTGAACTATAAAGTGTATGCACTCTGTAATCATAATATATGTAAGATGTATCTATTTATGACTTTCTTTACTCTCTTAGATATGCCTATATAATCATAATCTCAATAATTAATAATAGTCAAAAGCCCATCCTTTGACTGGGCTTTTCTAGTTTCTTCAATTATCTTTGAGAAAGGTAGTTACTATGCTCCATGCTTCTACATAAGAGGCATCACATACGTTCTTACTAGGAAACACCTGCAGGTGGCTTCATTTTCAATGAACGTACACCTTTTTCCTTCTTTACTTGCTTCAATAAGGTGGTGCTAACATTGAAATTACTACATTTGTAAACTGGTTGCAAAGGCAGAAGAAAACTCCTCCTGGTAATCCAGGCAGCCAACTAATTAGCCTTCAAATGGAAAGTTTGAATAAGTTTTTCAGTGGTGCCTGGGCAAGAGCTCCAGCAGCAGGGATATTAGAAGGGAAATAGGAAAGAGCTGCAAAACACAAAAACGCCTCAAACACACTGTTGTTAAGGCACGTGATTTATGATTGACATGTACATGTCTTGAGCAGAAAACACATATGCAAATGGAATGGGTTGCTGGGAGAAAAAGATAAATAAAAAGAGGGAACAGGCTCCGTTGCCATCATCTGAGATAAGATTCTGTCAAGCTAGGGCTAGGGCTCACAGACCCCTCAAGCCCGTTGTACAGACCGGGTCACAAACCTTTCACACACATGTCCATGAGCTGGGTAATAGGAAAAGATCCTGGGAGCCGTGGGTAAAAAATTAATAGGCTTTATTCAAAGCTAGGAGCAGCCACCCTAGTGGCCTCCCAGAGCATCCCAAGAAGCGCCGTGTATCAGAGCTGTTAGGTCCATAGACCAGGACACCTGGGTGCCCATTTGCAATTACATTAGATAGTAACCAAGGAACATCTGGGCGCAAGTGGATTTTTTACAGCAAATGCTCGGCAAGATTCCAAACATCTGAGGGGCCCTGACCATTTTTCTAAATTTTCCCTACAGATTCTCTGCCTACTTTTTTGTCAATAAACCATATACATCACTAGCTCACCTGTTAATATCTACTTCCTTTTGGAATAGGGCAGAAAGTCTTAATGTTGCAAAGAAACATTCGAGTTAGACTAGATCAGGATTCTTATTCGATGTGAAGAAACAGGCCCAAAAGAGTTTAGGTGGCTTGAAAAAGGCGCTAATCAATAACAGAATGAGATTTGAGTGGGGTTCAAGTCTCTTGGCATCTAATCTCATGCACTTTCCCTGTAAAATTCTGCCTCTCAAAAAATCATATAGCACATGAAATCTGTAGCATCGTTAGAAAGAAATATCAATACAAAGATTTTTTTTCTTTTTAGATATGACTCCTCTGGCAGCAAATCTTTTAACTTCTGAAATTAAATAGCACTAAGTTACATTTCACTTTGACTGACTCACCAGAGAATTTGTATACGCATACACATATCATATATACTATAATGTAAATAGATTTTTATCTTCCTGTCCTTGGTTTAGCTTAATATTTCTGTTTGGCTGTACCTATCAGTAAGCATCAGTTAGCAAGAAACACTGGATTGCTGGAAGGAATACACCAGGCACTATAAGCAGTCTGAAGCCATGGCAACCTGGGTCTGTTGAGATGGCATCTAACTGTGTATTAAGCACAAAGAGGCTCTAAATAAAATTCTACTATCATTCTTGATCACGTTGGCAGCCACAGACAAGATGGAGGTCACCCACCTCTTACTGTGTCACCAAATCAGACTGTACCTAAAGACTGTCCTATCCTAGAAGCTCCTCTGGAGGAGAACATGATAAAGTATCAACATAGGTAGTTCCAGACAAGAATAAGGGAGCTGTGCAAAAACAGATAACCCTCCCGTGCATGTATACTACAAAAGTGCCAAATGTCCTTCCTTCACATGGGCAGTTTTTATGGGTAAATGAACTCAGGATTGCAATTTCATAAATATTGTAGTAAACCCTAAACAAATCACAAAAGCCATGACAGACCCTAGCTGAAGTGCAAACAAAACTGCATCATGGGTAATGTGGACATTCCTGAACTGGTCTGAGCACAGAAGCCCTAGGTATAGCAATGTTTTTACAGCAATAGGAATCCTCTGCTGAGCAGCAACAAGAATATAATCACCTGTCCTCACCCCCCTCGTTCTTGACTCCCATACCTGCAGTCCCAGAGACCCCTGTGCACACAGTGAAATGGAATGATTTCTTTGTCTTTGGGGGAGCTGCATCCCTCATTCCCAAGGGCAGGGGAGGCTGACCATTTGGAATGCGGGGTATTTGTACATCAGCAAGTACATATATTCATTTCAGCTCCCTGAAACATTTATGAACATAAGTTAGTCATATTTCAGCCACAGTATGAGAGATGAGACAGCCAGGAGATCTCATAGGTAGGCTGCGAGGAATAAATAATGAAAAAGCACTTTGCAAAATATGAAGTATGATCTTAACGCTCAATAGCGTAAGATACTTTACTTTACCATTAGCCTACTTTATCACGAGCTGCCTGGAAGGGAGGCAAATGCTGGACGTCATCAGTGCAGCCTCCAGTTATGGATCAGGTCATAGAGAACAAAGTAACTCTGGATGGAGCTGTTTCATCTAAAATAAAACCAGGTCATTAAATTTTTCCAGAAGGCACCCAGTTCTTGGGGTCTCATGACCCCCATTTACTGTTCAAAAATAAAGTTTGTGTAATAAGGTAAAAGCTGATTTAATCCATTTATTTTATCTGGAAAAACACCACTAACAATGTATTGATTTTTTCCTTCATAAAGAAGGCAACTTATTACCAGATACTTGAGACTAGAGGCAGAACACAGAGTTAGAATTATAAATAAGGGCCTCAAACTTGAGATTCATTTTCCAATACTGACACCTAGAAACTAACACCATTTTGAAACACTGGCATATAACAGATAACTGAGACTAAACTACGTATATAAGGCTGAAGCCAGAGAAAAACTGAATAAACAAGAAATAGCACAGGCCTGGAGCTTCTGAAAAACAACCAAACTTTCTTGCAAAGCTGGTTACAATGTGAATAAGATAAACACTCTCTCTCCTTTTAGGAATTTATAATCAAGTGAGATGACAAATATGTATGATATAAAGAAAGGACAAGGTCTTCTACATTACAGGCAGAAGCTGTCACCATTCTTCTTTCTGTACCTCCACCCACCCTACCCCCACAAAAAAGAAAAAAATCTCTGCCCTAAACAGCTACTCACTATAAATTGCATACTTAATAGAAGTCATTCATAAAGGTTCCTGTGCCTTCTTTTAAAAAGCAAGCTCCCATACATATTCACATATATTCAAGTGAAATGCCATTATGTCTGGGTTTTGCTTCAAAATAATCCTGTGGTGGTAGCAAGAGGAAGGGGGCATAGATCAAACCCCATTGACCATGGGCTGATAATTGATATAGACAGGTGACGGTGACATGAAGTTTCTTTGTATTACTTTTCAACTTTCACGTGTTCGAACATTTTCACAGGAAGTTCATAAACTGCAATCTGCCTTGGAGAGCAACCTCAAATGCAGGTTGTCATGAACAATAAGTGCTTTATCACACTTTTCTCTGGAGAGTGAGAAACCAAACCAACACTGCACACTGTGCATTGGAAGGTGGACTCAGAAAGAAAGGGTCAGAGGAACTGGAGACGTGGCTGTCACCAGACTGGTCACTATCTGCAGATGCTAGGATCTAAAGACAATCGATTTGTGAAAAGAGATCCTACCAAGGAACCCATAAAGTGTTACAAAAGCATCTGGATACGAGTAGCACAGGCCACTCTGGTGGCGCCGTGATGGCCTCTACAAAGACTCACATCCCCAGTCACAAATGTGTAACAAAATCATCATGTGCAACTAACACCATACAATGGAGAAATAATAGCCTGGACTTCTGGCATTACAGAAAATAAAGGTATGTTCCATGGAACAAATCTGAGACCACACTATTTCTAGAAGAAACAAAGTAAAAGCATCTGCTCATTTCATGCTTTAACTCATTCTTTGTACTGACTCTGAATCTTGTTAACATCAGGGGACAAATAACCATGAACAGATTTTGGGCTGATGTCTCCTCCAAAATCCAATCCCCTCCACCTTCTCTTTTGCTTTTCTCTACTGCAGTGGTTGAAAAGCTAAACACACATTTACCAGAACATCCTGCAGCTATTGGTGGGCATGTGCAAAATGCGCTGTCTGGAGGTGTAATACCTGGGTTGAAAGGAGGAACCCACCAAGTCAACGTGGTAAGGAAAGCAGAGCCGAACCACTGCAAAAACATGAGTCCTGATGTCATTGTCAAGCCACTGTAGTACAAATAGGATGACCCCCATCAATACCTTCTATGAGAAAAATATGTTTACACTACTGTTCTGTTGAGTGTTCAGTTATGTGCAGCCAAATACACTTCTACCTAGTTCAGGAAGACAGTCAATGTCTCTCTAAGCAGACTAGAACCCAAAAGGGATATGTGTGCTGGTTAATGTTTAACAATCAGCTCTCTGAGAGGCAAAAAGAAAACACCTGATTCGTAGCGTTTGCCAAGTTCCATGGAGTTACTCCCACCACAGCCGAGTTCAAGTTACCAGTGGATGTCACTAAATGTGGGGCTGGGAAGGAATGTACACAATCATCTCACCCTAGTACAAACTAGCTCCAGCACATCACTGAATGTGTCCTATCCAGACTTCCAAGGAAGCCAGACTCAAGCATTTGCTTAGAAACTGCCTATAACCCCACAGAAAACTGGTATTGGAAAAAAAGGTGGGTGTGGCACAAAGAAGAGGGATGGGAAGGAGGAGGGAAACGGGAAGAGCATGGGTTACTCAGAGTTGGTAATTATTTATCAAACTGGAAAACATTAATTTTGACCCCCAGCTTTCCTCAGGGATCAAGAGATTTAGAATTTTAAGATACCAACAATTTGGGAAGAAAGTGTTTTATGCTGCTTGGCTATTCCACCTAACTTTTAAATTTGGTCTTGTCACCATTATGTAATCCTAAAATACTGGTGTCCCCTTGTTTAACACTTTACCTTAAGAATATATGATGGCATTTTCACACAGGTTATCTTGTGTGATTACCACACTTATACAGTGATAAAGAATTTTTGTTTTGTTTTGCAGATTAGGAAACTGAGGCCCGGAAATTAAATAGCTTGTTCAAGGTAAGACAGCTTCAGAATACACCTCTTACAGGAGGGGAAATCTTTGATAATTCTGGTTACTGCAACCCCAACCACTTTGGGGTAGAGCTACAGATACAGGGCAGGTTTCTCTTAGTGGCTGTTGGACACTGACTTTTAAAACAATGCTTAATGTAGTGATTTATAATAAAAACAAACACAGTTGCTTGTTTTCCTTCTTTATGGAAATCATGCCCCTAAAAATAAGAACAAGCCCTGCACAGACATCATGTGGAAAGTAGTATCAATGTTCACATTTATTCCCTTAGACTTCGTAGTTTTCAATTTTAAGAATAACAATTCAGATGCCTGGCACTTCAGCTGCACTTACAGATAATTGCTTGTAAAATGAAAAAGGCCAGAAAAATTAGGAGCTTCTAAAAGCAGAAATGGAAAATCCTATAGAGAAGATAATAATTTTCAATAATGGTCATAATTATTGCTAAAGGATAGTCTCTGCTTAGCAAACTTTTTATTTCCTACTTGTACTTCTCTCTGCTGAACTTTAATTTCTCCTTAAGAATTATTAATATGATCCCAAATGGAAAAATATAGCCATTAGAGCAAAATCCAAGTGACTAATACGAGTAAATAAAATATGTCTCATCCCTATCAGACTCAGGAGTAATTTCAGAACCCAATCCCAAGTCTCTTCACCACAGGGCTCCCAATGGCACCAGTCAGAGGGAAGGGGATCTTTGGTGAGTAAGGATTCACCTTGACAGTGCAATTGCTATCATCCCAATATTTGGGGAAGACCAACCTGCTGTGAAAAGAAAGTTTTCATGTGTTGTAAGGAAAGGTTAAGAGGAGTGAGAGAGAAGCAAGAGCAAATAAGAAGCAATTTACATGTGTAATACTTTGGGCAAAGGCAGTTTGGGGGATGCTGCTGAATGGAGAGTGCTAATACATGGAGGAAAGGCTTTGGAGACTGAATGAGGTGAGAGTAGACATACATGTGAGCTGTAAGAAATGCAAGGAGTCAATTTAAAGCAAAAGTGGTCTCTTATGTAATGAACCAGGCTGCTGCATACAGAAAGGCTGGAGAACAATGGGCTTGCAGTTTTATTGAGCAGAGTGAAAAGCTATCAGCCTCAAAACCACACAGACTCTTGTGGGAATCGGGAACAATCCCATGGACACTTTGCTGCTACCCTACGCCCTCTGGGTGGACCCTGATAGCCATGTACAAAGATACTGTGCACCAGAGGACATACTGATGGCCTAAGCCATCTCATAAATTGCTTGTTTCCATGATGCCCAGGGCCCTGTAGCAGCAGTCAAATGGCAGGTATATAAAGTAATTATTGCATCAGGCCAGCTGGTGGTACTTTGATTTCCACCAACTAATTTTTTCCTAATGCAAATCAGTCAACTTTCTCTGCACCAAAAAAAAAAAAAAAAAAAAATGGGTGGCATGTTAATATAAAAACTCTCAAATTAATGTCTTTCTTTCCTCAGTAGAGCCTTAAAAACTTAGGTTTGCAGATGAGCTTTCATAATGGCCTTTTTGGAGCATTCACAACTCTAGTACGAATATATAACTTGTTTTTAAAATTTTAAGTGAGGCAGGTGTTCTGTGGGATAGAAAAAAAGAGGGATCAAGAGTTTTAGGCAAGATTAGGAAGTAACCTATTCACTTTCAAGTATTTGAGTAATATGTTGCTGAAAACATACAAGTATTAAGCCTTTCACATTAACGATGGATCCAGAGTTGGGGTATATGCCTTTTGAGCTATTTCCCTGAGGTCAGAAAACTGAGGCTCAGAAATTTGCTAGCTCAACAGTAAAACAAGATTCCAGTCTAAATAGGAAGAGTCCTCATAAGTGAGGAGGCTGTGACAGTTCTCAATGTTTTGTCTCTTAGCTCCAAATTCATCCATCAATATATGCTTTGTGGTAATGGACAGATTCATTTAAACATTTCTCCTTTACAGTGTGCACAATCTTTACCAGTAGAGGGCGCAGAACGGACACTGCAGGAGGAAGGGGCTCTGCTGTTCCTGGCAGCTGCACTGCGCAGTGGGTCAGCAGTGTGGATGTGAGGAAGTTTGGGGAAAAGGTATGTGGATAGACAAATCAGAACAGGCACAGACTGTGAAGGTATCAGGTGGACAAAATGACGGACTCTGTGAATGTCAATCAGCTTCTTTCTCCAGCCACCTGAGTGCCTGCACAATGTGCCTATGAACAGCAATGGAGACTGTACATAGGTAAAACATGAAGTTCCCCTCATGAAAGCTGACCTGGCTACAGGAATGTCTAACCTCCTGATGCTAAAAGATGGACACTGAGCCCCACGTATGGCACCATTCCTCAGGAGGACCAGCCAGCCAACTGGTAGCAGATTGACTACCTCTTCCACCAGGGAGGGGGCAAATATTTGTCCTCATCAAAACAGATATGTAAGTCTAGGTATAAATATAGATATCATTGCTTCGGCTTCACATGGGGTGACAGAGATGCAAAAAGGATTACATTATCAGTGCCCATCTCTTTTGAGCCGTGAGACACCCTGAAGGGGTTAACTTCCCAGAACTCTCAAGAGAGAGGCATTCCTCCTTTGGGAAATTAACCAAAAACTGGGGTTCTCTCCCCATATTTATTCTCTAGATCAGGAAGTTACAGAAAAGGACCATAAGTGGAGTTATGGTTAAGTATAGTTTAACAATAGAAGCTGGTCACATCAGTGAAATAAAGTGACATTCCATAATGCAATTTGCAAAAGGTTAAGTCGATCCACCAATAAAAGCTTGTTCTTAGCAAACATTTTCTTTCCCTACAGCAATTTCTTTACTATGTTTATGTAACAATCAAGTAAGGTTAACCTGCACCAAGGGCATCTACCCTTTGAGCCAGCAATTTTGCTGTGTTACAATTCTATATCTACACCAGAGACTTTAGCCTGGGGAAAGTTTCCTGTCTTTTGCAAGGTTAACATTTCTATACGTAACTTTAAAAAGTTAGATTATACCTGAAACTGCAGGGCTTTGGAAACTAGGCCCTGTGAAATACATTGCTTTATAAATGTTAGTATACTCCACAAGATATGGGTTTGTCTTCACTGCTAGCAATGCTTCTCCCAGCACCACCATCCAGGGACTAATGAGACTCCTAATCAACCACCATGGCATTCCACACAGCCTTGCATCTCATCAGAGAGCACATCTCACAGCAAAGAAAGTGCAGCAATGACCTTGTACCCAAGAATATAACTGGTTTTATGACATACCCCATTACTCAGAAGCAGCTGGTCCAACTGAAAGGTGAAATGGCTTACTGAAGATTCAGTTTCAGTGCTAATTGAAAGAAAATACCCTGACTGGATGGGATTCAGTGTCACAGGATGTAATTTATGCTTTAAATGAGAGACCATAATGTGGTGCCATTTCCCCATACTCAGAACACATGGGTTAAGAAATCAAGGGGTGGGAATGGGAGTGGCTTCTCTCACGATTATACCTAACAACCCACTTTCTGAATTTTTGCTTTCTATGCTGGAAATATCGAGCTCTGTTGGTTTGGAGATATTAGTTCCCAAGGTGGGAATCCTTCCACCAGGGGCCACAACACTGGTTCCGCTGAACTGAAGGTTGAGAATGCTACCTGGACATTTTGGTCTCCTTGTGCCATTGAGCAAACTGGCATAAAGAGGGGTTGATCTGACTGGAGCAATTGATTTATTGCTGCTGTAACAAATTACCACAAATTCAGTGGCCTACAGCAACACAAATTTATTATCTTACAATTCTGGAAGTCATAAGTCAGAAATGGCTCACTGGACTAAAGTCAAAGTGTCAGTGGGGCTGTGTTCCTTCTAGAGGTGCTAGAAAATAATCCATTTCCTTACCTTTTCCAACTTCGAGAGGCCACCTATATGCTTTGGCTTATGGCTCCATTTCTCCATATTCAAAGCCACCAATGACAGACTGAGCCTTCTCATGATGTCATCACTCTCTTCTTTCTCCTTCCAGTTTTAGGGACCTTCGTGATTACATTGGACCCACCCAGATCATCCAGGATTATCTCCCATTTTAAGGTTAGGGTGATTAGCAACCTTAATTTCATCTGTAACCTTAATTCCCCTTTGCCATGTAACATAATGTTCACAGATTCTGGGTATTAGGATGTGAACATCTTTGAGGGGGCCATTATTCTGCCAACCACACTCAGAATATCATGTCTGCTGGGGATTGGGATGGGTTTTATTTATTCAGTGGAAAAGTATGTCTTTTGATGGGGACACAGCATTGTCTTTTGGGGAATGCAAGAGGGTATTTATCATGATGGTTGGATGGTGGGTGTGGATTTGGCAGTAGGAGTTTATTTCTGCATGTTTGCTATGTCTGTAGTCAGCTCTGTCCTAGGCAACACTACCCAACTGCCAGCCTTTTTCCTGTTAAGATGTTGTCCAGCAAGAATAACAATTCATGTGCTGACCAGCTTCTCAAGTGCATGGTATTGGCTTTTGGAGGGGGGGGGGGGTGGATTGTGGGTGAAGTCCAGCATCGATGTGAAAGAGTAATCAGTGTAGATAAGCACAATGTGTTGTTTTAAAATCCTGAGTGGCCTCAATGCATGTGTATTCGTCTGAGAACCTGTTGACATACTTAATGAAACTATTATATTAATTGTAGAGGTCATTGGGCATGTGAATGGGAATGTGGTAATACAAAGGCATAATTCCCAGTGGGGTGAGAGTTTATCAGAGCTCATTTCCTCCACATTGGTTATCTGATATGAAGATGACTATCCTAGGGCACATGAGGAAGTACAGTCAGCCCCTGTATCTGTGGGTTCAGCATCCCTGGATTCAACAAAACAGATAGAAATATTTGAAAAAAAAAAAAACCACTGCAATTAAAAATAACAATAAAACAGTAAAATAATATAAATTTTAAAATACAGTATAACAACTATTTACCTAGCATTTACATTGTATCAGGTATTATAAGTAATTTAGAGATGTTTTAAACTACATGGGAAAATAGGCTCTGTGTAGATTATATGCATATACTATGCCATTTTATTTAAGGAACTTGAGTATCCGCAGATTTTAGTATACACGGGGGTCCTTGAACTAATCCCCCACAATACTGAAGGATGACTGTACACGTCATGTCTCGGTAAGAAATTGCAGAGATATTATATGTATATTCAACAGTGGCTCTTTAGATTGAATTAGTTTCTAAAAGATATATGTAGCAAAGGTGAAATTTTCCGAGACTTAGATGTCATATTTGTTTTGCAAAATATTTCATGGTTTGTGGTGGATAAGTTGGTACAAACTTGGTGAACAAGCTAGAGATGAACTACATTATAATAATTTCTTAAGCATTTCACAAAGCTATGAGTGAATTATAAAATTTCTTAATGTGGCCTGAATGTAGACACAGATGCCACCTTTATTTCTTCATGTTGGGCTTGTTTCAGTAGGATGCTACTTTTTTGGAATGTGTGTATGGGGTGTCACTTGCTACCCTCCCCCCCATTATTATATTTAGCATAAGCAACAATACCCTGGATACAAGAGAACATTAATAAGCACATCCTCTCACATTAAATGTAAGTGAACAACCTAAATATGCTCAGTCAGCTCTATAGTGATCACACAGCTTGGGTAAGGGTTTGGTCACTGTTCTCAATGGCTGACCTCATCTTTAGGGGGCAGAATTTTAGGTTCTGCTTTAGTGCCACTGTGTTGTAATTTAAGAATGAGGCATTCCACATGTTATGCCATTGCTAGGCCTATCCCTTCACTTGAGATGTCCCCCCTTTCCACATGTGAATTCTGAGCAACTTTCAAGGGTCAGCTCAGTTGTCATGTCTGTCTTTAAGCTTTCTGTAATCAACCTAGGCCACAGGAATCTCCCTTCTATGGAATTTTACCCCTCTCAATGTCTTGTTCCTCTCTTTGACACTGTATGATGTCATCAGTTATATTTTCATATATATATATAGATCGTAGATTCAAAGGATTATTAGTTGACTGAATTGATTGATTACAGTCTGGTCTAGGCTGGTAGCACTGGGAATGAATGAAAAGAAGACAGATGATTGACTGGCTATATGGTGGTTGAGGGAAAGGGTGGACTTAAAACTGATGCTATTATTTCAAGGTTGGTAGCCCCACTGACAGAAATGGATTGAGTTTTCTATTCTCAGCTAGATTATCCACTTTTTGTCTGCTAGTATAGATGAAGTATTCAATTAATCCTTGTTGAGATTAATTGAAATCACTTCAACTGGAACCTTTTCTCTATTTGGTATCTGTCCTAAGGCTCAGTGTAGTGCTCTCCATGCTGTCCTTCCATATTTGGGCTTGTCCTTGCCAGATGTTGCAGGGAATGGTATCAATACAAGTCCACAACCTCATGCTCCCTATTCTCCGCATGTATGGTATATGGGTAAATTGTGTTCCCAGCCACACCCTCCCTTAGTCACACACACTGTCCTGCAGCGCCTCTCAATGCCCCAATTTCCCTTCTCCCTCCTCCTATCCCTGTCTCCATGTCTACTGTAGTCTTAATTTGGAGGAAGAAAAACTTCTGACCTCATGAACACTGAAGTATTGTACCTATCTAGGGCTTTTCCCTTTACCAATAGGAACATCCTCAAATAATGTCTTCCTAATGGAAAAATTCAAGCACTGTTAGAGATAGCCCAAACAAGGGATTAGCAAGCTTTTTCTTTAAGGGCCATATAGTAAATATTTTAAGCTTTGTGGGCCTTTTCACAACTACTCAACTCTGCTGTTGTAGTTAGACCATATGTGAATGAATCAACCTGGTTGTGTTCTAATAAAATTTTTACAAAAACAGATAGCTAGCCAGATTTAGTCCATAGACTGTAGTTTGCTGAACCCTGGTCTACAGTCTTGAGTTTTTGGCATTCTCAGTGTCCCTCAAATCATAACAAAAAAGCAATGGACATTTCTCTCCATCTATCACTCCCACATATATCTTTATCCATATCTATATATCTTGCATTTCAGGGGCAGGAAGTTTGGTGATGTGCAGAAAAAGCAACGGAGTATATGTTTCCGTTGAGAACCTTGGTTGTGAATGTTACAGATGCAGACAGAATGGTACATTGCAGATAGAACTGCTGAGGTGCCTTAGAGACTCGAAGTAAAATTAAAGAAGGGAAATTAGAAGGAGTGTCTGTCAGATAAAAATATCCCATTCTTGGAAAACTGCTAATTTTATGCAGTAAGTCTTATGCCAAAAAAAAAAATGGTGTAAAACAAAGTTCTCACAATAGTGAAACTAAATAGATGGCTGGATGAGAGTTTTACTAAGTAGCCTGAGGAAGTTTCCCCAAGAAGTGGGTTTTAATAGTTTTGGTCCTTAATACCATCCAATTGAAATTTTTTTCCTAAGAATCCTTTGCTTATCCTATAATGATTTAGGATTATAACACAAAATACAGTGTGCTTTAATAAAACTGACTTTTTGTTCATCCTTTTTTTAAGGCATTCTGAGTTTCTGGACTCATACAACACATGATAGTTTTATGTACCCACTTGGCTGGATTATAGTCCCCAGTTATTTAATTGAGTGGTAATCTAGGTGTTGCTGTGAAGATATTTTGTAGATGTAGTTAACATCTACAATTAGTTGATTTTAAGTAAACAAGATTACCCTTGATAACATGAGTGGGCCTCATCCAATCAGTTGAAGGATTTAAGAGTAAAACTTGAGTTTCCTTAAGGAATTCTGCTTCGAGACTGCAGCAGTTTCCCACCTGCCAGCTTGCCTTACGGATTCCAGCAACTCCCTGGAGGGCACGTGGAGCATAGTCAGGATGCAGGCAAGTCTCAGCCGGCATATGGGTGCATGGGCATGCAGAGAGAGTGGGGTGCCCAGTGCACAGGCCAGACCACAGCTGATGGCCAGAGACATGGTCATGCAGAGAAACTGGGAGTGGCAGTGGAGCAGGAGGCCTGGAGTGTATTGTATTCCTGCAACTTTGACTCCTGCTTGTTTCCAGCCTGCCGGACTGCCCTACAAAATTTAGACTTGTTAGCTGTATTCATCAGTGTTCTTCAACAGAATCAATAGAATATATATAGATATATAGAAAAATGTATCGTGAGAAATTAGTTTATGTGATTATGGAGGCCAAGAAGTCTCCTGATGTGCCACCTGCAAGCTAGATGCCCAGGAAAGCCGATGGTGTCATTCCAGATGAAACCCAAAGGCCTGAGAACCAGGGGAGTAAATAAGTGATGTCCCAGTCCAAGTCTGAAGGCCAGAGAACCAGGAGCGCTAATTTCTGAGGATGGTAGATGTATATTTCAGCTCAGAGAGTAAATCTACCCTTTCTGTACCTTTTTGTTCTATTCAGGCCTTCAACAAATGAGATGATGCATACCTGCATTAGTGAGTGCAGTCTTCTTTACTCAGTTTACAGATTCAAATGCTAATCTCTTCTGGAAACACCCTCACAGACACACCCAAAAATAATGTTTTACTAGCTGAGCATCCCTTAGCCTAGTCAAATTGACACATAAAATTAATCATCACACCACCCCAACTCACAAGCCAATTCCTTAAAATAAATATCTCAATCTGTGTGTGTGTGTGTGTGTGTGTATAAACATATGTATACACACATATACTGTTGTTTCTCTGGTGAACCCTCCCTAATATAACACATTAAATTTGAAAGAGTAGCCTGGCTATATTTCAACAAAAAAGCTGGAATGTATACTTATGTGTTGTGTGTGTTGGCTAAATTATTCCAGACTATATGTCATTTGTGCCCAATATACTGGTAATCTCAGGTATGAAACTTTCAGATGTCCATTGGGGAAAATAAACCTCTGTTAGGTGATAGAAACAAACTTTTCTAAGGCTTTTCTTTTGAAATATTTCTGAGTGGGGGGTCAACATAGAGAGTCCGAGTGTAAAAACCAGGTTGACTGATGAATATAAACAATAGAGAGTAATGTCCAATGTCCCTGTCATTGACATGTCAACTGTCCGAACTGAAATCACTCCATAAAACCACATAGTGGTCCCTATTGTTATCCACATAGCAGATGAAACATGAAAATAAGAGGTGTTTGCTTGATATCTCAGCCATCTCTTGCCAGAGGTTACACAAGCAACAGGAGTATTGTGATTCTGAATCCAGTATCCTTTGCACTGTTTTACATAAAAAAGCAGCACTAAAAACAAACGACTCCACATTAAAATCTTTGGATTTAATTCAATTATAGCTATATTTCCCAGCTTAGCCTCTGTATCAATCTGGGTCCAATCAAGAGACAGAAACCACAGGGCTGAGGGAGAATATTGTATACTAGGGCTGAGGGAGGATACAAATTTTGAAATACGCTCCAATCCCTAGGGCTAAGGTTCAGACCTGTTGAAGGAATAGTTACTGCTTACTGGATGGCAGAGAAGTTTGCAAGTTTGCCTGAGCCAGACTGGGTCTGAAAGTCACTGGGCAAACAGGAAGCAATGCCTCATTGGGCAGGTGGAGCATAGTCAGAATGCAGGAATGCCTCAGCCAGCATATGGGTGCACGGGCATGCAGAGAGAGTAGGGTCCCCAGTGCACAGGCCAGGCCACAGCCAATGGCCAGGGACATGGTCAAGCAGAGAAACTGGGAGTGGAGGCGGGGCAGGAGGCCTGGAGTGTACCGTATTCCTGTCAGGAGAGCTGTGTGTTGGAAGGGACCTGGAATACAAATTTGAGAAGGGCAGGGGAACAGGAGTCAGGGCACTGACGCAGGCCAGAGCCGGAGCATGGTGTCCACGTTGAGATAATAGCAGGAAAGTGATCATCAGGCAAGGCTGGAGCTGTGAGTGCATCATTAACAGTGCACCACCGGACATTCTCAACACTCACGCTGCTAACCACTGCAAACTGGAAACAGCAGGAGAGCTTCTACCACTTGCAACCTACCTGTAGCGCCCTCTACTGAGAAGGCTCAACATGTGTTTACTGTAAAGGAAAAATGCCTAATGGAATTCTATACATTATCACTGAGCATATATTGAAGATGAATGTGGAGTTGATGGGCAATACATGAATAACTGGCATAGACCACTCCTTGGTTTACTCAGCTTCCATATGCAACCCCCCACTGCCTCCTCCCACACATCTGAACTCCATTGCAGCAGCAAAACAACTCTATATTTCTACTTGCCAAGATTCCCGAATACTTCTTTTAAGTGAAGTTCCCACTATCCCCCAAATTACATGACTCAGATTCTCAAGTCATTACATCTATCATGGGATCTGTTAAGTATTCCTCAAATTCTATCAGGTGTCCATTGAATGTCCTGTTACCTAAAGACAAGTAAAGTTAACCACTAATAAAATTATACATAAAGTTAAAAATAGAAACCAAGATAAGAAAAAAAAAGAGAACAAGTGAACATATACAAACAAATGCATGCACAGAATAAACCTAGAGGAAATATGCAAAGCAACTAAAGTTCTTGTTTCTGTAATTGGCCTCAAGGTCCGAATTCAATTGCCAATACAATTTTCTCACTCAGTCAAAACCTCAGAACCTTTGAGTGTTTTACCTGGTGGAGCAGCCCAAATTTCCAGTCCCCAAGGGTCACTCGAACCAGCCTGGTTTTGTTGGGGTGGTGGTGGTAGTTTTCCATTAACTTTTTTCATCAGGCATGTGTGGTAGGCAGAATAATGGCACCGTAAAGATGTCCACATACTAATCCTTAAAAACCATGACTATGTTATGTTACAAGACAAGAGGGAATTAAAATAGGGAGATTATCTTGGTGGTCCCAGTCTAATCCCAATGGTTGTTTTAAAAAGTGGAAGAGGAGGGCAGAAAAAGGAGAATCAAACATGGCACTGTGAGGACTCAACCGAACATTGCTGACTTTGAAGACAGAGGACTGAGGCCATGATGCAAAGGAATGTAGGCAGCCTCTAGAAGCTGCAAAAAGTAAGGAAACAGTTTGTGCCCTTAGAGCATCCAGAAGGATTGCAGCCTTGCTGGCACCTTGGTTTTAGCCCAGTGAGAGCCAAACTCCTGACCTCCAGAACAGTAGGATAATAAAATTGTGCTGTTTTAAGCTATGAAGTGGCATAATCTGTCACAAAAGCAATAAAAAACAGTGTGTCAAGTTTTTTGTCTCTATGGATCACCTGGAAAGCTGATCCATAAATTAGAAAACCCATTTACAACCACAATAAATAATACCCACTGAGTCACTCAAGAATTTAGTCTTTTATTTGAAGTAACAATATAACATTAAGATAATATACAACCACTCATTGTGTACTCAGAATTTCCTCACAGGGCAGTGATGGATTCCACTGAAGATCTTCCCTGTTGCGGATACCCCTACCTTCTTCACCTTTCAATTTTCCCTGCAAATTGGAAGTGCTACGTGCTGAAGGGCAGCATGTGCAGGATGTAAACTACGTACTGAAAATTTTTTAATCTCTTAAATTACTGGCATCTTCATACTCCTTTCAAAACAAAATAACTTTTCCTCACTCTTACTAAAATTTCTGTTCTGATGGCTATATAACTGGACTCAGAATGAACTATTCTGTGATCAAAACCTTGAACTTTAGAAACCAAACTGTCACTCCTCTCCTCTAAATGCAACTCCTGCCTTACTTATCCTTCAGCTGCTCCAGCTGCTGACTAATTCAGTGACTAATTCAGTGACTAATTCAGTCAAGGACACTCTCGCCTATACACCTCAGCAATCTTCAGGTCCCATTCAGACCTCCTTCTAGATACACTGTGTTCTAAACAATAGAATCTCCAAGCTTTGGAATCTAGTCTAAGATGGCATTAACTTCCCCACACTACTAAATTTTAACTCCCTTCTTTAAAGGCCTCTAGAATTAAGAGCATCAACAAACTCTAGGATAAATATGAAGGGACTTCGAATAGTACATGGTAAAGTGGAATTAAAAGATAACACAAATCTTTCCATGAACTTTTTCATGTAATGTGAGAAAGCCTCTTAGTACAAGTCATTTGTTCATAACAAAGGTGCAAGGCAGTACAGATTCACTACCGCAAAGGCAGGAAAAGTCTATGTTACAGAGATGGCACATGCCTGATATCAGAATTATTAAATCCCTAAATTACACAAAGCTCCAACGGAATATGACCACCACACGATCCATGTGGCTTTCCCCAAAAGCAGACCATCCCCATACAGGATTGTTTTATGGAGGCTGGCCAGTACAGGGATCAAATCCTGGACCCTGGTTTTATCGGCACCATGCTCTAACCAGCTGAGCTAACCAGCCAGCTGCCCGCCATACAGATGTTTTGATGTATCAAATCAGTAACAAGTAAGACTTTCAAATCCTACAAATCTGCTTTAAAGCATGTATTGTTTACTCAACGTAGGAATAAGGCCCCTACGCTATAAGGTACAGGGATGTAAATGAAATTTGGAATTAATCTTGAAATGTTGAAAGCACAGAACTGTTCAAGGTTTCACTGATAAAGTCTTAGTAAACAAAGTTCTTTTGAGGCAGTACAAGTGCCCTCTAACAAAACCAAAATGGCAAAGTGGGTCATACCACCAAGGGCCAACAGCTTCCTGACACACAAATAGGAAAAGTGTGCCAATTTCTTGAGGGAAAATCAACTTCTCCATCCTCAAAATTTAAAGTCTGGGGGTATACAGCTCCTTTGGCATCAAGGAAAAAGTTTAGCATGCAGTATGGAGATGTGACCTCACCTATAAATGCCTATCTATGCCCAAGAGGATTCAAAAGTTATCAGCCTCATTTAATGTGTATTGCCAGAATCCCAGCAACTACTTTTTCTCACTAAATCGTTGAGTATGATCAGAAGAGTAATTTTAATAGGTTTTGATTCTAATAAGATCACAAAGGAAAGGCATACAGAAATATAAGAAACAAAAAATGAAATCAAAACCTTTTACAAAATAAGCAATTCAAATTTACAACAGCAAAATGTACCAAGATATTCCACGCACTACAGTAGTGGTTCTCAAATTTATCAAGCATCAGAATTTCCATCATACTGCTGTTCCCCACTCCGAGTTTCTGAATCAGTAGGTCTGCAGTGGAACCTGAGATTTTGCATTTCTACCAAGTTCCCCCATGCTCTTGATGCTGCTGGTTTGAGGAGCACACTTTTAAAACCACTGCATTAAGCACTCTTTACAATAGCCGAGAGAGTTGGAACCAGCCCAAATGTCCATCATCAGATGAGTGGATATGGAAAATGTGGTACATCTACACAATGGAATACTACTCAGCTATAAAAACGAATGAAATACTGCCATTTGCAACAACATGGATGAACCTTGAGAGAATTATATTAAGTGAAACAAGTCAGGCACAGAAAGAGAAATACCACATGTTCTCACTTATTGGCGGGAGCTAAAAATTAATATATAATTCACACACACACACACACACACACACACACACACACACACACAAAGCCGGGGGGGGGGGAAGAAGATATAACAACCACAATTACTTGAAGATGATACGACAAGCAAACAGAAAGGACATTGTTGGGGGGGAGGGGGGGAGGGGGGAGGAAGGGAGGTTTTGGTGATGGGGAGCAATGATCAGCCACAATGTATATCGACAAAATAAAAAATAAAATAAAATAAAATAAAAAATAAATAAATAAAACCACTGCATTAGAAGATGGAAAGCACAATTCCAGTCTTGTAGGAGAGAAGGACGCTCATCAGCCAGTGCTGTGGGATTGAGGTGCCTGTGTCAGGGTTATGATGGACAATTCCCCATAAGTGTTTCTGTTTCAATTTTGGTCCTGGGCTAACTGCCTTTTCATCTCTGGATAGAGTTTAGAGTTTTCCTTCCATGGAGGAAGTAGCTGTGAGTGAGGCAGTCAAACAGATCTGTGCAATGAGGAGTCGGCTCCTCTTATTTCTCCTGAGGGGTATTCCCCAACTCAGTGCTGTGAAGCTGGGAGTTCTTCCCCCTTTCCAACAATTCTTCAAAGATCCCATCATGCATGTAAAAGAAGATGTACCCGGAGCAAAGCCTACTCTGCTGCATCAGGGCCTCTTGGATACCTGAAACGTCCAGATCATTGTAGTTAAACCAAGCCTGCTTCTCAAAATTGTAGGCATCGCTGACATAATGGCCTGAATCTGGGGTGTCTCCAAGATGGCTGATAACACCAATGAGCCGATAGGTATGAAGATCTTCCTTATCAGCATTTTTATTTGGTTGCTTGGCTTTGGATTCTGTCTTCTTGTTACCTAAAATATCTTTGTTTCCAGGGTTCTTATTGGAACCAAATGCAAGTAGGGAATTCACATTAGCCTCCTGGACACTTAATTCTGTAGGTCTTCCGAGGTTCTCTGTGTTCCCCTGGCTATCTGGCTTTGGAAGACTTCGAGGCAGTGCATGCCGAGTGGCTTGTTTATAGATTCTCATCGCATTACACCGCTGGATCTGTTCAGCCACATTTCGTAATTCTTCTAGAATTCTGTTGTTTTTATCCTTGTAAAAATCTTCAGCAGGTTCAATGACACTGTCAGAATCTGTCTCTACAAACATACTAGTTTCCTTATATTTCTCTAGTTTGGAATTTTCAGGCACTTCTTGAGGATGAATTTCTGCAACACTTGTGTCTGGGCTGCTGGTGGGTTTATCTTTATCTTCGTGAATCAGAGAAAGGGAGGTGTCTTCCAGATTCATCCCTGAGCCAGCTAGTAGCTCTTTTTCAATGAGTGCCCCATCTCCTAAATGAATAGAGTCAGAATGCAAATCTGACTCTATATCATTCAGTTTAGAATATTTTTCCAGGTCTTTCTGCTGCTCTTCTCTGCTTGCCCCATTAAAGAATGTCTGGCATTGTGGTTGAGACATTTTGTCTGAGCCAATGTGTTGAGCCAGAGAATCCTTGGATTCCAAGGTCAACTTTGTTGAAGACGTCAATGAGCTGATGATGCCACATATCATGTTTTGAAAAAAATGTACTGCTTGGATATCCCTAATACAAACATTCTTGCTCAGGGGACTAGGTGGCTCGGTGTTTTCACTGCAATGAGAAGACAGCTTTAAATATTTGGAAATAATGACTTCCTGATCATCCTTCTTTAATGACCAATTCTCATTCAAGCTATAGCGTTTCAGATGAATAATAAGGACTCTGGGTAGCCTGCTGAATTTGTGCACTGCAACAGAACTCTCGTGTTTACATTTCTTACAATTATATTCAAGCTCTTCTGCTTTGAAGAAGAGATCAAAAGTAGATTGAATAGACAAAGGAAGTGCTTTTTCTCCTTGGGGAAGGTTGACAGAGAGGGAATTATTCAGTTCTGTCTTGAGAACAGCCTGGCCACAACCTTTACAAATAATAGAGCGCAACAACTCAAACTCAAAATTACTGATGACAGGACAAATGAGCACTTTGGTGGCAGCATTACCAGCAAAACCCTGTTGAGGTGAATTTTCTTCGCAAGATTCACTTTTAGTCTTCCAAATTATGTTCGATTTTCTCATGTTCTCTTTCATCTGATCTAAACAGTGACTTAGAAACTCATGAGCATCGTTCTGCACGTCGTCAGAGAATGTATCTGCAACTGCTGAAATTTCAGCTTTAATACTCTCAAGTAACTCTCTCTTGATTTTTATGTCATAAATATCTCTCAAAAGCAGCAGCTGTATCAAGCACATGCTAAGATTATCACAGGAAAGTTCACCCCATGGGAAACTATGATTGAGTAAATCGTCAGCAAACGATGGAATCGAAAATAGGGATTGTAAGACTGCATTCATGTAACAGGTGTTTCCCAAGTTGGGGAGGCCTTGCCATAGACTCCCTGAGTAAAAGCCAAAGGAATTCTCAAATTCTTGCCACTGCGGGTAATCCTCACTACACTTTTGTTTCATCGGAAATCTCAAAAATATTTTCTGAGTGAGAGTTTGGAGAAGATCAGTGCCACCAAGGGAAGGGTTTCCAGTAGAGTTGGTCATGAATAAAGATTCGAGGTTCAATTGGCTCTTCACTTTTGACTCTTCTAACTCCATTTGTTCCTCCTGTTTGTGGATTACATACCTCAAGGGATCTATCATGGGCTTCTCGTTTCTTAGACAGTTATTTTCTTTCAGAAAGTTCTCACTCATCTCTAAACCAAATATTCTTTTCCCCTTATGTTGATTTTCTAACAACTCTTTGCAAACAGATATTGATGGCTCTGATGTAAACAAAGTCATCTCATGAAGGACAGGCATTCCACTTCCTTTTGCTATCTCAAAGGATCCATTACTTGATTTCTTACAAACTTCATCAAATGAAGTTTTGTTGTTTACCTTCTGTGTTGTTGAGCTGGCAAAGACATCCCCATCCTCACCAGGTCCCATGGGTGGATGAAGCTTGTTTTGATGGACTCTGTCAAGAAATATCTTCAACTGTATGGCATCTGTGGAGAATAATCTTTCAATAAACAAGCAGCTATTATTTTTTAAAGTTAAAAGCAGGAAATTCTGGTTTTCTCCATAGGATGTATGGAACACGCTTCTAATATTATTACTTAGCTGAAATGTTTTAAATTCTTCAGTGCCGAAATGGAGCACCAGGTAAACTTTCTTCTTTCCTTCCACTGTTTCAATAAATGCTTCTCTTGCCATAGCCATCCCAGTCTCCATGCTCCATGTTTGGACAAAACCATGTACCAGTAGGGCATCCATACTTTCTTCACAAACAAAATGTATGTATCCTGGATTATTAACAGTCTTAAAGTTTCAATCTATTTTGCAAGTTCACCTCTAGAGACAATGTCAAATAAATGGTTCTTTAGTTCTCTATACAGAATGATGCCGTTTGTAGTGTTGGTTTTCTACTAGAGTCTTCAGTGCCTGGATATTTAGCTCTTTAGTGATGAAATCAGTGCCTATTGAGAGCCATTAATGGTTGCATGAGGGCACAGCGTCTTGATTCCCAAGGCAAGACCACTGTGGGAAAAATCAAGAAAAGTTATTTAAACTATAACAAAAATACTTCAATAAAACTCAGTCACTACGCCCACCCACCAAAATATCAGATTCCATTCTGATTAATCTACCCACATCAACTGAAATCATGAAACACTTGGAAGACTTTCAATACACAGCCAAAAAGCATAGAGAACAGCTTCCCAAGTGTATGAATGCTGTATGCTAATTTTCCTGTCACAGAACGACCTGAAAGGGCAACCACAGTAAGGAAGCAAGAAACTGGAGGCACTATGTGGCCCTCAACCCCATAACACATGAACATCCCTTAATGTCTAGAGGACTTCATACATAGGTCACTTCATAGTAAATCAATCTCCTTCCAAATTCAGTTATGTTCCTTTCTTTCACTTGGCACTAGGGAAACATCAATGCATTCTACCCATCACTGACAGAAGTTTAAGTATAAAAATGACAACTTTCTCATCATGTATAGCAGAGAGAGGCTCCTGCAGCCAGCTCTAGCCACAGGGCCAAGTAAACCTGCACTCTCTCCCTGTACTCAAAACCAGTGAGAAAAGATTAGATATACTTAATCATTGAAAATTAGACATTTCCAAATATTTCTGTGGCCAATCTAAACTCATGAATAGGTTAGCAATTACCACTACAAATGTTTGTATCAATAAATATATGTCCAGCGAGTGATGTCAGCAATATGGTGAAGTAAGAGGTCCCAGGTTTCATGCCCCCCCACCACCACCACAGAAAGATCAACTAGCAACTATCCATAACCAAAAAACACCATGGTGAAAACCCCAAAATGTGGGAATACTGCTGAGTCGCCTATGTGTTCCATGGACCTGAATAAAAATTCACATAGAAAGGGTAGAAGAAATGGTTTTGCTTTGACCAAGTCACCCCTCTGCAACCCCAAAGTCAGCACATTGACACAAAGAAAGGATTCTCCAGAGCCCACAGTTTCTACATTGGGTAAAGAGAACCCAAGAGGCAGACATCCAGCTTCCCTAGCATTCTGAGATGCTTCCAGGAAGACCACTGTGTTCTCACCTCAAAGGGAATGGGGAATATAGGGGGAAATTGCCCAGCTAGACCACCTGGGGTCAGACAGAAACAAAGCAGGGAGTCAGAGCCCACAGAAACAAGTGCACATATTTTGGTGAAAGCTCAGTGTACTTGCCGGCAGTGGAACTTGATCAGAAGTACCATCTAACAGCATAGCTCACCCACAAAGCCAAGCTAGTCAGTCCCAGAAGAGGTGGAAAGTGCTACCTTGCCAAAATCTCTGGAAAGCCAGCCTTCAGGCCCAGCCTCAGTCCCTACCTGAGGGCCAGGCCCAGAATGAGAGAAGATGCACACACACCCCAATAAGGAATTTCCACAACAAGCAGGAATTAGTAATTTTGCCACATCCAAGAGCTTAATCAGTGCTCCCCACTGCCTCAAAGCCCATTCCCAGACCCCACCCAAGGAGGTAGACAACCACTACAGTTAACTTCTACAAAAAGCAGGCACTACCTTCTGCCATACCCAGGAGTTTACTCAGTACTCTCCATGGCCTCAAAACCCAGCACCACACACCACCTAGAAAGGGAGGCAAATCTTAGCTGTACATTTCTACTGAGCATAGCAGCTGGTCCATCCATTCTGATCCACTTAAACTCAGATTGCAACCCTGTCCAACTGCTGAACTCAAACAGCAGTACCTTTTGGCCAGGGAATATACCCTGTGGCCCAGATAAGAGGCAACTGCAGTGCCAAAACAGCAGCTCAGCCTGATCGCAGAGCTCAGCCAGTGGTCTTACTGAATAGAAGAGCATAGCCAGCTGCCCTACCCAAATTTAGAGCAAAGGAAAGAGCCCAGCCATACAGAAAATCTGAAATCAAGCTCTGCCTGCCCAGAATCATTATGAGCTGACCCAGCCAGAATTGTAGGCTAAACTAACTAGTGAAGGTTTATCTCTGTCAAAGAAATCTTGTAAAATCCTAAAACAGTGATTGTCTCCCCAAATGCATAAACACCAACACAAAGATGTGAGGATTAAAAGAACTCAGGAAATCATGACATTTCCAAAAGAAACTAACAAAGCTTCAACATTAAATCACCAAAAGGGAGGTATATGAAATGACAGAGAAAGAATGATCCTGAGATAATCTGCTTTTAGAAGTCCAGTGAACTTCAAGAATATATGAATAAAAAATGATTGTTTTCCAAATTTTATTTACACAAACAACATGGGAAGTTTGACAAAAACAGAAATAATAAATAAAAGAAAACAGAAATCTTAGAGATGAAAAATAAAATGATCAAACAGAAAAATATAACAGAAAGGCTCAACAGCCACCTTGGTCAAGCTGAAGAAAGAATCAATGAACTCCAAGACAAAAGATTTGAAATGACCCAATCAGAGGAGCAAGCAGAAAAAAAAAGAATGAATAAGAATGAAGAAAAGCCTATGAGAATTATAAGTCACCATCAAAAGACCTAATCTAGGCATAATAAGCATTCCAGAAAGAGAAAACAAAACAAAAGACAAGAAAGCATATTTAAAGAAATAATGGATGAAAACTTTTCTGATCTGAGGAAAGAAGCCAACATCCAGATACAGACAGTGAAGACATCAACAATAAAATTCAACCCAAAGAAAAGTCCCCCAAGATATATAATACTCAAACTATCAAAAATCAAAGACCAAGAAAAAATTCCAAGAGCAGCAAGAGATAAAAAATAAATCACATACAAAGGAGTCCTAATACAACTATTAGCAGACTTCTCAGCAGAAACCTTGCAGACCAGGAAAGAGAGGGATGATATTCTAAAAGTGCTGAAAGAAAAAAAATGCCAACAACACATACTTTACCCAGCAAAGCTGCCTTTCAGAAATGAAGGAGAAATAAAAACCTTCCCAGATGAACAAAAGGTAAAGGAGTTCATCAACACTAGGCCTGCTTTACAGGAATTGCTAACTGAAACAAAAGGCTTTTAATTACAGGAATTGCTAACTGAAACAAAAGGCTTTTAATTAACAAAACTTACCAAAGCACAAAGCCTAATGATACAATTACTACAGAGCAATATTCAGCATACTGTAGGATTATATGGCACTTTGTAAAGTAATTTTATCCCTAGTACAAGGGGTTCAAGGAAAAAATTATTAATAACAACTACAGCTAAAATAAATTGTTAAGGTTTACATATTGCAAAATAGTGTAAATTCAGCCGTCAAAAAAGTAAAATTTGTAGGAAAAAGAAAGAAGAGTAGAGTTGTTGTATGCAAACAAAGTTAACCTGTTATGAGTTTGAAATAGACTGTTACAAGTGTAAGATGTTCTATGTAAGTCTCATGGTAACCAAAAAGTAAAAACCTATAGGAGATGCACAGAACAAAAAGATTCAAAATGTACCATCACAGAAAACCATCAAACCACAAAGGAAAACAGCAAGAGAGGACAAAAGTAATAAACTATATATAAAATAACCTGAAAACAATGAACAAAATGGAACTAGTAAGTTCTTACATATCGATAACTACCTTAAATGTAAATGATTTAAATTCTCTAATTAAATGACATAGAGAGAATGAATGGATAAGAAAAATAAGACACAACTATAGGCTGTCTAAGAAACTTACTTCACTTTTCTTCAGTGGCTGCCTGGTAGAGGGATTGAACCCTGGACCTTAGTATTATTAGCACCACACTCTAACCAACTAAGCTATCTGGCCAGCCCCTCACTTCACTTCTAAGAACAAACAAAGACTAAAACGAAGGGATGGAAAATGATATTGCATACAAATGGAAATCAAAAGAGAGCAGGGGACTGACAAAATAGACTTTAGTCAAAAACTGTAAAAAGAGACAAAGTCAAACATCATATAATAACAAAGGGGTCAATCATCAAAAGAATATAACAATTGTAAACACATGTGCACCCAATAGTGGAGAACCTAAATATAAAAGCAAATATTAAAGAATCTGAAGGGAGAGAGATTGTGATGCACAAATAGTAGGAAACTTCAATGCATCACTTTCAATGTTGAACAGATCATCCAAACAGAAAATTAAGGAGGAAACGCTGGACTTAACACTACTGACCTAACAACATACCTAATAGACATATGCAAAACATTCCACCCCACAACACGAGAATATGCAATCTTCTCAAGCATACACAGAACAGTCTCCAGGATAGAGCATACTTTAGGCCACAAGACAAGTGTTAGCAAATCTTAAAAGATCAAAATCATATCAAATATCTTTTGCAACCACAATGATATGAAACTAGAAATCTATAACAGGAGAAATTCCAGAAAATCCACCAACATGAATATTAAACAACACGCTCCTGAACAACCAATGGGTCAATGAAAAATAATTAAAGGAAAATCTAAAAATACCTTGAGACAGGCCAGGATCACCCTAATACCAAAATCAGACAAAGACAAAAACAACAACAATAAAAACTACAGGCCAATATCCTTGATGAACATAGATGCAAAAACCTTCAACAATATATTAACAGAATACAACAGCACATCAAAAAGCTTATACACCATGATAAAGTGGGATTCATCCCAGGGATGCAAGGTGGTGCAATATATGCAGATCAGTAAATGTGATACACAACATCAACAAAATCAAGAACAAAAAGCATATGATTATCTCAATAGATGCAGAAAAAGCATTTGAAAAAAATTCAGTATTGCTTCATGATAAAGACTCTCAGCAAATTAGGTATAGAAGGAAAGTATCTCAACACAATAAAGGCCATATATGACAAACCCACTGTCAACATCATCTTGAAAGGGGAAAAGCTAAAAGCTTTTCCTCTAAGAACAGGAACAAGAGAAGGATGCCGAGTTTCACTACTCCTATTCAACACAATACTGGAAAGAGTAGCCAGCACAATCCAGCAAGACAAAGAAATGAAAGGCATTCAAATTGGAAAAGATGAAGTCAAATTGTCCCTGTTTGCAGATGACATGATCCTATATATAAAAACACCTAAAATCTCTACCAAAAAACTCCTAGAGCTGATAAACAAATTCAGTAAAATTGAAGGACACAAAATCAATATGTAAAAATCAGTAGCATTTTTGTATGTCAGCAACAAACTAGCAGAAAAAGAAAACAAGAAAGCAAGCCCACTTATACTTAGCAACCAAAAGAATGAAACATCTACAAATAAATTTAACCAAAGAAGTGAAATATCTCTACAATGAGAACTACAAAACACTGCTTAAAGAAATTAAAGAGGACACCAAAACATGGAAAGATATTCCATGTTCATGGATTGGAAGAATTAACTTTGTGAAAACATCCATACTACCGAAAGCAATCTACAGATTCAATGCAATACTCATCAATATACCAATGACATTCTTCACAGAAACAGTAAAATCAATTCTAACATTCACATGGAACAAAAGACCACAAAGAGCCAAAGCAATCCTGAGCAAAAAAAAAATAAAGCCATAGGCATTACACTACCTGACATCAAATTGTAGTACAGAGCTATAGTACTACTACAAAACAGCATGGTACTGGCATAAAAAGACACATGGACCAATGGAATGAATAGAGAACCCAGAAATCAATCCATATGCTTACAGCCAACTGATCTTCAACAAAAGCAACAAGAACAAATGTTGGGGAAATGAAAGCCTCTTCAGCAAATGGTTCTGGGAAAACTGGATATCCATATGCAGGAGGAGAATGAAACTAGACCAGTACCTTTCACCCTATACCAAAATCAATTAAAAATGGATTAAAGACTTAAATGTCAGACCTGAAACTATAAAACTCCTAGGGAAAAAAAAAAATACAGGGGAAATACTTCAAGACGTAGGACCGGGCAAAGACTTTATAAATAAGACCTCCCAAGCACAGGCAACAAAAGAAAAAATAAACAAATGGGATTACAGCAAACTAAAAAGCTTCTGAGCAGCAAAGGAAACAATCAACAGAGTGAAAAGACAACCTACAGAAGAGGAGAAAATATCTGCAAACCATACATCCGACAATGGATTAATATCCAGAATATACAAGCAACTCTACTTACAGTAAAAAAAAAAAAAAAAAAAAAACCCAAATAATCTGATTAAACAATGGTCAAAGGAGCTGAATAGACATTTCTCACAAGAAGACATATAAAAGGCCAACAAGTATATGAAAAAATGCTCTACACATCACTATTCATCTGGGAAATGCAAATCAAAACCACACTGAAATATCATCTCACCCCAGTTAGACAGACTGACTATTATTCAAAACGACAGAGAGTAACAAATGTTGGTGAGGCTTTGGAAAAAGTGAAATCCTTCTACACTGTTGGTGAGACTGTAAATTAGTACAGCCATTATGGGAAACATTATGGAGTTTTCTCAAACAACTACAAATAGAGCTACCATATGATCTAGCAATCCCACTGCTGGGTATATACCCAAAGGATGAAAGTCATCATGTCAAAGGGATACCCACGATCCCGTGTTTACTGCATCTCTATTTACAATAGTCAAAATATGGAACCTATCTAAATGTCCATCAGTGGATGAGTGGATAAGGAAAATATGGTATATATACACAATGAAATACTACTTAGCCATAAAAAGGAATGAAATTCTGCCATTTTCAGCAGCATGGATGAGCTTGGAGAAAATTGTGTTAAGTGAAATAAGCCAGGCACAGGAAGAGAAATACCACATGTCCTCACTCATATAAATGGGATCTAAAAATAAAAATAAAATAGAAACAAACAACAATCACGATACGTTGAACTTTCAGAAGAGACCAGAACTGTGGTTACTAGAAGTGGGAAACAGGAGGGGGAAGGGAGTTAGCAAGAAATTGCTTAATGGACACAAAGAATGATTACATTTTGTAATGATGAATATGCTAATTTTCCTGATTAGAACATCACATATTGTACACAAGTACTGATATTCAACTCTGTACCCCACACATATGTGTAATCAATTATGTTCCAATAATTCTTTTAAAAATTAAATTAAAAATAATTTACAAATAAAATAAATATATCTTGAGACAAATGAAAATGGGAACACAACATACCAATGTGTATGAGATGGAGTAAAAGCAGTTTTAAGGGAAAAATTTATACCGTAAATGCCCACATCAAAAAAGAAGATGAAAAGTAAACAACTTAACATTACACCTCAAGGAAATAGAAAAAAGAACAAACTAACCTCAGTGTTAGCAGAAAGAAATAAATGAGAAAGATCAGAACAGAAAAAAAATGAAATAGAGACTAGAAAAACAAAAGACCAATGAAATTAAGAGTTGGTTTTTTGAAAATATAAACATAATTGTCAAACCTTTAGCTGGACTAATCAAGAAAAAAAGAGAAAAGCATCAAATAATACAATTAGAAATGAAAGTGAAGACATTACAACTGATGCCACAAGTACAAAGAATTACAACAAACTATTATGAACAATTATATGCCAAAAACTGGATATCCTAGAAGTAGACAAATTCTTAGACACATACAATCTACCAGAACTGAATAATGAAGAAACAGAAAATCTGAACAGACCATTGATGTCTGAATTGGTCGAATAGTTAATAAAAGTCTCCCAGCAATGAAAAGCCCTGGACTTGATGGCTTCACTGCTGAATTCTACCAAAAATTTAAAGAAAAACTAGTACAGATTCTCCACAAACTTTCCCAAGAAAAATCAAAGAAGAGGGAATAAACTTCCAAACTCTTTTTATGAGGCAAGAATTACCCCAATACAATAGCCAGACATGGACATTACAAGAAAACAAAACTATAGGCAAATATTCTTGATGAACACAGACGCAGAAATCTTCAACAAAATACCAGCAAGCCAAATTCAACAAAACAATAGAAGGATCATCCACCAAGATCAAGTGGGGTTTATCCCTGAGATGCAAAGATGGTTCATTATTCACAAATCAATAAATGACACACACCACATTAATAAAATTAAGGACAAAAAACATGTGATCATCTCCTTAGATGCAAAATATTTAACAAAATTCAGCATGTTTTCATGATAAAAACACTCAACAAATTAGATGTACATTATACTTCAACACAATAAAGACCATATATAATAAGCTCCAACTAACACTATAATCACAGGTGAAAAATTGATACTGTTTCCTCTAAAGTTCAGGAACAAGACAAAGAATGCCCATTCTCACCATTTCTATTCAACATAGTCCACATAGTCCTGAAAGTCCTTGCCAGAGCAATAAGGCAAGATAAGGAAATAAAGGGCATCCAAATAAGAAAGGAAAAAGTGAAAGTGTCACTGTTTGCTGATGACATGATCTTATATATAAAACCCTAAAGAAGCTATCAAAAAACTGTTAGAACTGATAAATAAACTCAGTAAACTTGCAGAATACAAAGTCAACAGCCACGAATTAGTGGTGTTTCTCTACACTAACAAACTTTCTGGAAAAAATAAAATCAAGAGAACTAAAAAAGAGAGAGAGAGAATCATCACATTTACAACAGCTATTTTTAAAAATATAATACTTAACAATAGATTTAACCAAGGAGGTCAAAGACCTATATACTGGAAAGTATAAAAATTTAATAACAGAAATTGAAGACAACATAAGTATACTGTGTTCATGGATTTAAAGAATGTACATTGTTAATATGTCCATACTACCCAAAGTGATCTAGATTCAGTATCAAAATCCAGACATCATTTTTCACAGATGCAGAAAAAAACAATCCTAAAATTCATATGGAAACCCCCCAAAATGGTATAGCCAAGGCAATCCTGAGCAGAAAGAACAAAGCTGGAGGCATCACACTACCTGACTTCAAACTATACTAAAAAATGGTAGTAATTAAAACAGCATGGTGCTGGCATAATTTTCAACATGGGTGCCAAGAACATACAATAGGAAAAAGACAGTCTCTTCAATAAACAGTTCTGGGAAAACTGGATATCCATATGCAAAAGAATGAAATTGGACTGTTATCTCACACCACATACAAAAATCCACTCAAAACAGATTAAAGACTTAAATATAAAACCTGAAGAAAACATAGGAGAAAGACTACCTGACACTGGTCTGGACAGTGATTTTCCAGATTTGACCCCAAAAAGCTCAGGCAACAAAAGCAAATATAGACAAATGAGATTACATCAAAATAATAAGTTTCTGCACAACAGAGGCAGAGACAACCAACAGATTGGGAGAAAATGTCTGCAAGCCTTGCATCTGATAAGGGATTAATATCCAAAACATATAAGAAACCCAAACAACTCTACAGAAAGAAAACAGATAATCCGATAAAGTAATGGGCAAAGGACCCAAATAGATTTCTCAAAAGACATACAAATTGCTAACAAATATATAAACAAATGCTTGACACATCACTAATCATCAAGGAGATGCAAATTAAAACCAAAATGGGATATCACCTCACACCTCTTAGAATGACTATTATCAGAAAGACAGAAGGGAGCTGGTTGGTTATCTCAGCTAGTTAGAGTGTAGTGCTGGTAACACAAAACTCCAGAGTTCAATCTCTGTACCAGCCAGTCCCACCCCACCCCACCCCAAAAGACAAATGATAACAAGTATTGGCAAGGACGTGGAGAATAGGGACCACTTCTACACTACTGGTGGGAACGCAAACTAGTATAGCCATTATGGAAAACAGTACGAACGTTCTTCAAAACACTAAAAGTAGAATTACCATATGATCCAGGAATCCCGTTTCTGGGTATTTTACCCAAAAGACTTGAAATCAGTATGTCAAAGAGATGTCTGCATGCCCATGTTCACTTCATCATGGTCACAAGAGCCAAGTTACGGAATTAGACTAAGTGTCCATCAATTGATGAATGGATTTAAAAAAATGTGGTATTTATATGCCATGGAATACTATTCAGCCTTGACAAAGGAAGAAATTCTGTCATTTGTGACAACTGATGGAACTGAAGAACATTATGCTAAGTAAAATAATCCAGTAGTAAGCCAGAAAGACCAATATCATATGTTCTCTCTTACATGTGGATTCTAAAACAGTTGAACTCACAGAATCAGAAAGTACATGAGTACTCATCTCCCCATCCCCCACCCCCAGCCAGAGGCTGGGGAGATGATAATCAAAGGGTACAATGTCTCAGTTAAATAGGAAAAATACGTTTGATTATTTTTTTGAGATCTGTCATACAATATGGTAAATATAGCTAATAATTGAGTAGTATATATTTCAATATCACTAAAAGTGAATCTCAAATGTTCTCTTCACAAAAAATATCAAATATTTGAGGTGAATAGGTTGATTAGCTTGATTTGATCATTTCACATTATATCCAAAACTTGTAACATCACTTTGTACTCCATAAATATATACTACTATAATTGCTCAATATAATAAAATTTTTTAATTAAAAAATAGAAAAACGAAAAATCACAAGAAAAGAAAATGTATGTCCAAGAATTGATTGGAAGTTGTGTTTTCTCATAAACAGTTAAATATTCTTCCTGAGTCTTGTCTATGCTATTAACTTGCTCAGCAAACCTTGTCTTTATGGATAATACTAAAGGAAGCTTCTGCTCAGTCCCTGTTCCTATTATCAAAAACTCAAAATTGGTAGAGCATAAATTAATGAGATTTTTGTTTTATAAAGTATTTCATCTATCAACCTAGGTTCGCTGAAGTAGGGACTGCACCCATCCATATACAAAGGTGCACATGCATCCGAGTGAGAGAATGATTATATTTATCATGGCGGAAATGGGGCTATAAAAACATTCAAGCAAAGCAGCAAATTCAAGTTTTCTGGATTATTTATAGTTCACTGTCCTACTGTAGTTGCTAAGTAAGGATTTAAACTACTTCCTCTCCACAAAAACCAACAAAATCTTAATCATTTCTTTTTATTTGAACCACCCGAGAGAACCTGCAACCCCAGAAGCACTTCCAGTCTGCATTCAGAACTTTTGCAATCCCAGCTAATCTGTATTTATCAAAAAATGTCATCTCCTTTTTCTAATGATAGCTGAAATAATCTAAGACTCTCCTGGCATTTCCTCTCTCTGCCCTCAAAAATACAGTTGAGATATGTGTTTACAAAATGATGTCTCTATTCATCATTCCTTCCTCACAGCCCAACCTGCTTACATTTCATTCCAGAATACAGGGGACTTCTTTGAGCCCACTCACAAGGAAAATGAAGATAAAGAATCATCTTGCTAATGTACAGCTGAGTGGTCTAACCACTGCCCACTTTCCCAGCTCATGTGAAGCTTAAATCCTCTTCTTGATTCTGCCTCATCATTCAAGCCTTTTGAAGCTTCCTTTGATTGCTTATTTTTAGATTTTAAACTAAAATGTATTGGGTTCCCCAAGACTCTACTGAAGAGCACTGTGTGACTATTTTATGCAGCCTAAAATAAACATTAGCAGTAGCAACATTCCTCCTCCCTTGTCACTCCCACACCAGATTCAAAACATATGAGTGACAACTATATTCAAAACTTATTAAAACCAACATGTTTCTTTTTCCTTTTTCATTTTACCTACAAACTCAATCCATTTAATTAAATTGATCAACTACTAGTGCAACATACTGGGTTAGTTGCTGATATCAAAGCAACACTACACTACTCCTCCTTTCATATTTGAAGACATGACCTATGGTGCCAAGAAGCTGGCTGCAAGGTTAAAAAATTTAAAAATTTAAAAATTTAAAAAAACCAGTGGAAATGTCTGCTTTGTTGTTAATTTACTAATGCACTGTAAATGGATCTTCCTGGTCATTGAGATATTTGCTGAGCATCTGCTCCATACCGCATATTATAATTTGCTGAGTGTCTGCTCAGCGTTGGTTATTGCAGCCAGTGTTCTCAGAGATACAAATGAGGTGAACATTCACTGTATCTAAACGCTTTAGACTCTAAACATCACTGTGTAAACATCACAATTGAAGAGGGGAGTTTGCTTCTAGTGGGGACAAAGGAGCTGGGAAAATATCCTTTCACGGCCATATTCTGGGGCTTGACACACAACCCAGTGTGGAGGCGATGTTGTAAAAGAGAGGAGCTCCTGGAGTAAAATTTCTCAGTCCCCACCTCAACCTCAACTCCCCAAAATGCTTGGTTTAGCCTCATCCCTTGGAGAGCAAGTAAGAAAACTGTACCTTGGGAAGAATGTCTGCAAGCCCAAGAACTCAGAAACATAGATTATTAATTCCACATTAAGATAATTTAATGAGGACTTGTGCTGCTTTTAGAGTACTTACCCTCTGTATCCTGCATGCTTTCATTACTTCAAGAGCAAGAAAAACTTGAAAACAAATGAGAACACACCTTTCAAATTTGAATATGCATTTCTCAATCCCAAAGCTTTAATTACAAAAGAGTAATAAAAAGAAAAAAAAACTAGATGGAGAATTATTTTCTTTCAAGCATTTAAGTTAAACAGATGATGCTTTAAGAAGAAGACAAATAACCATGTTTTGGAAAGTTTAGAGGGACCTACAGCCTAAAGGCAGATGAATAAACTCTAGAAGGCCCTTTAGGCTCAATGAGAATGAGAAAGTGACATTTCTATATGTCATTTCTATTCCCCTGGCATACGAGTACAACTGCGATCATCTACATGAAATCAAGTATGTGTTTATCTCACTGATTACCTGAGAGTGTTAGAGGGCGAAAAAACTAATGCCATTTTCTGCCCTGCCTGCCATGTTGACTCCTGCTTAACCTCATTTCTTTGTTTCACGGACCAATTATACATCAACCTTAGGGCAAGCTGTAAAAGGAACACAGGTTTCAGGGAGTGGATGGTTTATTACAGCAGGTGGTGTCAGTGGTCTGAGCACTAACATCACAAGACCACCTGCCTCACAGATCACAAGACACCTGGTGAACGATGTTATCAACTTACTTTTCTTAAGATGTTTTCTTGAAATTGTTTTTAGTAACAAAGCATTTGCTATATACACATTGCCTAAACCCAGAGAGCCAGAGCTCTTATCTGCTACAGACGTCTGACTCTTTGCTGTATGTAAGTAACCCCTGTAATAAATATGTTCATACCTCTGATTACTCAATGGACCTGCGTGCTTCCTTCTTCAGTCTCAGTTTGCAGGGCATTATACTTTAACACTCTCCTTGCACAAGGGTCAAGGCATAGAAGGTGGTGTGCAAGTGGTGAGTTTTAATTATCATTTTATTTCACAACTTTTTGAAAACATGTGAAGAGAACAAGGATATACCTAGCATATGGTAAGAAATCCTGCTCAGTTACCTAAGCAAGTCTCACTGGATATAAATGATGAAAACTCCAAAAGGTGATATGCTAGCCCGTGTATGCAGTAAGTGGAAAAGACAGGGCCAACTAACTGCCACACAAGTTTCCAATAATTTTTGGTACCTCCAACAATCCCAAGTACAAGTTTAAAAAACAAAACAACTTCATCTCACATTTATTTAAAAGCACCCATAACTTAGTGAACTTGAACAAGCCAAGTCCACTATTAGGGCCCATTAAATGAACTGGAAGATGATCATCTAAGCTGTCTTTTGAAGACTCCATTCTATGAGATGATGATTCTAAATACAACATACTTAATAAGCACATTGGATTTCCCAAGACGGTCCAATAAAAGATATTTTCTCCAACAATTACATAATGTGCAGTAGGCTTTGGCAAATGGGAGGAGGAGATTCTCAAAAGCCAAAGGGCACATTCATCCATCCATTCATTCATTAAACAAATATGTATAGAGTACTAGAAATATTACATTAGGCTCTAGGTAGGAAAGAATGAAAAGAAACACAAAATCCATGCTCTCATAAAACTTCCATTTTAGCAAGAGGGTAAAAAATAGACACATAAAATATATAGAATACCAGATGATGTTAACTGCTGAAGAAAACAAACAGAGAAACAGAGTGTGTCCATGGTGATGAAGATGTGCTTGCTGCTTTATATGGGAGGGGCTGGGAAGATGTGACTGATAGTGATAACCTTACATAGCAAGGCCTTGAGGGTATTGAGGGAGCAAATAGCTAGATGCAGGGTGCTCCCGGGGAGAGGAAGAGTAAACAAGAGGGCCCTCAGGTGAGAATGTCCTTGACATGTTAGAAACAGAAAGCAGGCCAGGATAGTTGGAGAATAGTGAAGAGATTTGAAGAGAAAGAAGGTGTGAAAGTTTTATAAAAGAGCAGGAGACTAAATAGACTAGTAACCTTGCTTAGCAGCACCAAGGGCTGACTTAGGCTCGTGATCATGAATTTACAGCAAGACCAATTACATATTTTGGTTTTCCCCAGTTATGTTCAACTGCCCCGTTGCCATGGTGTGGGTGTGTGATAGGCAGAGCCTTGAACTTAGCTTGCTTTAGATTTTGCCATTCATAAGTAACCAAGTAAGAGTAAAATGGAAGCTGAAGGTGTGGAGGAAATGATTGTAAATACAGACACAGAAAGGGTGAAATGGGGACAGAGGATACAAATATATGAAAAGGCCTAAATATCGTGAAATATTGGGGGATAGGGTAGAAGCATCAGGGGACCAGAAGTCCAGCTTTCATTTCAGCAGCTATAATTCTGCTCCCTGCTTCTAAGCAGTTGTCTACTGCTTGCAGACTTCCTTCTATTCTCCTCCCACCTTCTTTTCAGTTCTTCTATTCATTCGCACCCTGGCTCCAAAGCTGGAAGTAGAAATAATGGGAATGGGGGTGGAGAGTTGAACATTGTGAGTATATGGACTGGGTTAGAGGCAGGCATGATTGGATGCAGGGAGTCGGGAGGTGGGGAACAGGCAAAAGTGGAAAGGAAACTATCCCCGCCCTTTTTTCAGCCTCCCAAGTTTGGGTTAAAGGTCAGCACATCAAGAGATGCACTGCTTCTAGAGCATTAGCAATTAAATCCTGTCATTATGTTCGATCCCAGCTTCAGTGTGCATGGCTTTTCAAAATGATTGGATCAGGACGAACTCTCTTTTTCTTTCTCCGGTTTAAAGGTGCATGTCTGCACTCAGCAAACGTCCGAGTCATCGTATAGCAGAGAAATGCCATTATTTTGCCTCCTGACATACACGGCACATAAATCTCTCCATAGGAGGCCCTGACCAAAATGGGGAGAAGTCTCTAGACTCGCCAATTGTTCCCATGAACTATTCCAGCTTTGAACCCTTTCTGAGAGACAGATTTGGCAAAGCATTTATTTTTTCATTCTTTAAAATGCTAGTGCTACTAACAAGACATAGCTGATTAGAAAAACAGAATGCAAAGATTATTTTCCAGAAGTTAAATACAATTTCATTAAGAAAGAGTGCTCTTTCAAGATAAAGAATGTATTTGTTACACTGAAATCATGACAAATGACTTTCTGGAAATTATTTTTCTCCTATTGCAACCCTCCTAGTATTTCGCAGCTCTTTCTGCTAATTATTGCATTCATTTGTTTATTCACTTATTAACCAAAATATTTATTGATACCTAGTTAACTATGGACATCAACTATGAACCAAATCCAAAGATGAATCAGAAAAATGCTTCTTACCTCAGGTAGGTTGTAAGACAAATACAAACAATGGCAACAGAAGGAAAAGTATATTAAGACAAATAAAATTCAGTTAATGTTACCTAAGAATCCATGTGTTTTCTGCCTTCTCAGCTTCTTATAGCATTTACTCTCTGCCTGGAATTCCCTGATAATTCCCCTAATTTTGTCTTAGTTCTACCCTTCCCTTTAAGACCCTGTCCAAGTCTCACTTCATTCAGATGATTGCCAGGTCTGATTTTTCCTGCCTCAAAATTCATGAAGCATTCACTTTTTGTAAGACTGTCACTTTGTGCTACCTTGTGTTGCTGCTCCATATGCCCCTACCACATTTAGTAGATATCAGAAAATGATGAATTTGTTCTCAGTGTGTGTAGAGTGAAATCTTCCTTTGCCTAAAGAAATCATAAAAAAATAAAAAATAAATTGAAAAGAAAAGAAGAGAAGAAGAGGTCCTCTCTCTCCACAAAGTAATAGAAGCAGCATCTGATTTATGATAATAGGGGAGGACTTGATCACACCTGTCTCAGCACTGGACAGATCATCTAGGCAACAAACCAACAGAGGAACAGTAATCAGATGGAGAGAACAAATCTATGGCCATTAGAGGGTGAAGGGAGGGGGGAAGGGAAAAGGGAAGGGGCAGGGGAGAGGACAGGGGAGAGGGGAAAGGGGAAAGATTGGATAAGGGGCATAAAGAATAAGTAAGATTTGTAACAATTAATATGCTATTAAAAAATTTTTTAAAGAAATTTTAAAAAATAAATCATAAAGTTGGACAAGTAAGAGTCCTTTAAGAGTCAGGACCAAATAATTTTAACTTTCCTGAAACAAAGAAACAAACAAACCAAAAAACAGTGTCCAAAGTTTTAAAACAAGGGCTAGCAGGGCAGGAAGGGATGAAATTAATGGGCCAGAACTATTATTGGAACATCAAGCTGACTATGACAAGAAGGCCAGGTTAAATGAGACAGGAGACTAAACGGGTGAACACAAATATCTATCAAATTTAAAATGCATATATACTTTAATAAGGCAATTATTCTATTAATGTTTTGTTCCATAGGAATAATTACAAAACTATAAATCTTTTTAAAAATCAGCATCTTTTATCATTTTAAAAAGACCTATACAATGAGGCTTTTCCTTTTCTCTAGTGATATTGGAAAAAGTGCAAAACTCAGTAACAAGAACCACATTGTACAGATACATGCATGATAATTTAAAGTAAGGGAATTCATTATTAGGGAACACTGTGGCATTTCCCCTACTCCCATGTCCAAGTCAAATAGGGGGAAAAGACTAAATTGGGAAATCATTTCCAAAAAAGATGGGACTGCATCTCGTACCCTGGGTGAATATTTACTAAGAAGCCAAACTCACGGGGTTGAGTGTGACAGTCATGGGAAAACTTGACATGCTTGCTTTGGAGTCGGAGGGGCAAAGAAACGATGGACTAACTAAAATCGAGAAGTCATGATGCCAAATGAAGCTGCCCCTATAACAGGGCAAGAGGAGGCAAAGCAAAAGCAAGCTCCACTCCCTCTATTTGGAGAGGAAATGGTACAAGGTTCTATGTACTAGGTGGAAGATAACTGGACTACAACCTCAGGAAGAAAATCATCCCACAGGAAGTGTTTGCCAGAAAAAGGTGACCCTCCAAGAAAGAAGCTCTTTGCACATACTGCAGGAGAGTAGGGAATAAGGGAAAAATCCCAAAAGATTAGCTACAGAGCCCAGCTTATCAGAGAATGGTATGGAGTGTTTGTCCCAAGGGGAGAAATTTCCAAAGAATTCAGTAATGCCTCACCCTCGCAGGAGAACCACTTTTAGAGCCTATTATGACAGAGAATGTCAGAGAGTTAAAAACCTCAAACACACACAGTGCTAAATAAAAAATGTTTTTGTCCATTTTCCCCCTATCTAGGGGGACTAATTTAGCCAACCCTTTTTCTTTTCTGCCTCAAGACTGTAGCCTGAGAATCGATGTGCACTTCTCAGGCTTCTTCTCTCATTTCCTTTCCTTCTCTTATCTTTTTCAGATGAGACATTCCAATATTACAGACCTTTGGAGCCAATATCCACGGTTATGAATCAGCAGATAAACAGTAGGAACAAATCATAACAAGAGGGAAAACAATTCTGCCCCAAGGTAGAGAATCACAACACAACAGAAACCGTCAAATTATTTCAACTTTAAAGCATCAGTTGAAGAAGCTCATTTATTTAAGTTTGTCAAGAAAACATATTGCCACTTTCTTGGCAACCAAGAAGTGCTTCTACCCATCAAGGACACAATATTAACTGTCCCTCCGCACGCAGTAGCAGTGCCTGTCCCTACTGGGGATCCTTATTCCCTAAGCATGTGAGTGGAAACACGCTATACTCAGGCAGTAGGAGGGAAGGCCTGGGACCAAGTTTGACAGTAAGGCAACATGGAGCCTAAAAACAAAGCAAAACAACAACAACAAAAAAGCAATTCAGGATTGAGTAGGGAAGGGAACAAAAGATGGCTTTTAATCCCCTCAGAGATCTGGAGATCTGACAGGAATTGTTAGAAATCCAGGGAAGCTAACAAGTACTGCTGGGCAGAATTAGATTGGTGTCAATAAACTGATTCAGACAATAAGTGCTTAGGTGTTCAGAGAAGGGACTGATGGGACGGTGTGGGCAATCAGGAAAACAGTCAAGTTGAAAGGGGTACCTGAAAGAGGATGAGGATTTTGAGAAGGTATTGGGTTGAGAAAACCTTAAGAACTGCCCTTGTCCTGTTTGGGGATTCACTAGCTCTAAAAATTCTTTAGGTAAAAAGCAAGGTGAGATTGTGGAAAGTTTGTCTGTTGTAGGCCAATGATGATCAAGCTACCACTGCTAGAAGATTCCCTGGGCTACTGAAGTTCCCAGACACACAGCTCCTCTTTTTCCTCCCACTGCAGATGCAATTTTATCTAATTATGACTTTGTGCCCAGAATAACCCTCAATCTCATTTGCATTTGACATCCCATTGCAATGTTCTTTGCTCAGCAGAACTTCAGGTCCTGATCCTGCTCTCCTGTGCTCTCTTGTCCTTAGTTACTGATAAACCTACTTCTAACTACTCATTGGCACCTTTGCTTACAGTCCTGACACCTGACTAAAGAGCTCTGCCATAACACATAGGCAAAGCCAGGGCTTCTCCCATGTCAAAGACTCCAAAGCCAAAGTTGCAAACCAAGATTATTGCTCCATAAAAAATGATAGCTCCAAAAGAAGGAAGTCCCACAAGTCAGCAGACAGTAAATATAAGTGGATTTTGTCTTTGGATTTATGCAAAAAAAGCTCAGGCACTTTACCTTTAAAGGGAATTTCAGGATAAATTGCACTATTTGTACCCACCTACTATCCTCACACTCTTTCTTGAAATAAATTGGGAAGTCTGAATAAGGAAAACAAATCACAAGCATACAGCCTATGATAATAGGAGTTACTTCTTGCCATTTATTATTCCAACAATCACTCTTAGGTCATCCTGGGAACATCCACGACCACTGGTACAATTTTGGAAAGAGCAAAGTGTTGTTCCAATTACTGAGTAGTGGGTGAATTCATTTTCCAACAAACAGAATATGATAAAGGCCTCACTGGAAAGTTTTTGGGTGGTCTTACACGGATCCCTGGTACTTGCCTTTATAGCAATGTCTCCATCCCCAAAAAGCCTCAAGGAGATACTTTTAGGGTACTAATGGAATGGATTTCTGCTGCTATGGATAAATCAGGGGTGTTTTTGGACTCAAGACACAAGGGGGAGCTATAGCATTTTCCTCTCCAAGGTAAAGAGGGCAGCAATTCTTCAAAGTGTCTTCAGCTTAGTTAAGGATAAACGCAACGTAGACCTAGGAAAAGCTGTCATAGGAATTTGACATAACCTCTTATTTGGAAAATGAACATGAAAATGTATTAAATGTCACAGGTTCCAGAAGGAAAATCACTCAGAATGCTTTCAAGTTACCAATATGTCTCATTTAAAGGATTGGTTCCTTGAACAGGAGAAATGCAAATGTGCCTTAATTTGTTTATTGTGGGGGTTTTTTTGTTTTTGTTTTTAACTTGACCTGAAATATCCTTAAGATTTGATTCCCAAAACCTAAATCATACTTCTAATCCCTAAAAAAAGCAATTCTCATTCATCTCACTACTTAAGTGGTCCCTCATTCTGCATACCAGATCTTTTTCCTATTTGCTGCCATTAAAAAAGTACAAGTGTGTGTACGTGTGTGTGTGTGCATGTGTAAGTTTGTGAGGGGGGGGTAAGGAGAGATAGAGAAAGACAGAAACAGAGGCGGGGAGAGGGAGAGAGGAGAGAGCTCTCTAAAAATCAAAGTCAATGCTTCCACAGTTATTTCAAGTTTGCATCTCCTGCCTCCTGGGGTCTCTAACCCACTGACAAAAACAGGGTTCTGCTCTCAGCTCAGTTATCTTGGAAAAAGGAAAGAAACAAAACCCATAAAGCTCGAATGAGAAAACAAGCAGCTTCTGTGGATCTTTGCATAACTGAACTGAGTTCCTAAGAGTCCAACAAACCACCTCACCCCTCTTCTTTCCCTGCTGACATTTTACTGGTGTTTATGTGATGCTAACGGAGGCTGTGAAGGTTAATTCTATCAACTTCATTAAATTAAGGAATGCCAAGAAACCTGGTAAAGCTATCTTTTTGGGTGTGTTCATCAGGGTGTTTACAGCAGAGATTAGTATGAGAACCTGTGTGGCCTGGGTGGGAAAGAACCACCCTCAATGTGGGCGGGAACTTTCTAATCCACTGGGGGTCCAGAGAGAACAAAAGACAGAGAAAAGGGGTGAATCTTTCTATCTGCTACAGCTGGGATACACTCTTCTCTCCTGATTGTGGACATCAGAGCTCAAGACTGTTCAGCTTTTGGATTCCACGACTTATACCAAGGACACCATTGGCTTCCCTGGTTTTGAGGCCTTTGGACTTGAACTGAGCCACATTACCAGCATCCAGTTTGCAGACAGCCTATTGTGGGACTTTTCTTCATAATCACATGAGCTAATTCCCCCAAAACTCTCTGAAGCTCAAATTGTGTCCCCCAAGTATTAGAAACTTGGTCCTCACTGTGACTGTTAAGAGGGTGGGAATCCTATTATGGTAACTGAAAGGTGGAGCCTTGAAAAGGTGATTGGATTGCAGGACCATGCCTACTGAATGGATTAAAAATGGTGGTCAGGGGTTCTGAGGGCTTTAAAAGAAGAGAAGAGTCTGCCTCTCACTCACTCTCTCTGCTCTCTCTGCTTCCAACATCTTGCACTGTGAGACCTCTGGGCCACTGCCGCCACCACCAGATGAACTTTTGACTTCCCAGCCTCAGAAATTGTAAGCAATAAATTTTGTTTTCTTTATAAAATACCCAGTTCCATGTATTTTGTTATAAGCAACGGAAACAGACTAATACAGAAAATTGGTATCAGAGAAGTGGAGTGTTGCTTATAACAAATAATTGAAAATGTGGAAACAGCTTTGGAACTGGGTGACAGGCAAAGGTTGGATGAGTTTGGAAGACTCAGAAGACAAAAATACCCTGGCACCTCCTCTCTCTCTCTCTCTCTCTTGCTTCCTCTCGCCATGTGATCTGTTCGTACCCACTGGCTCCCTGCCACTTTCCACCATGAGTAGAAGCAGCCTGAGGCCCATGCCAGATGCAGCTGTCCCAGAATCGTAAGCCAAATAAACCTCTGTTCTTTATAAATTACCCAGTCTCAGGTAATTCTGTTAGAGCAACACAAAACAGATGAATACAGAGGCCATCTTCAAAGTAAAGAAGATACAGAGCTAAGAAGCTCTGCCCCATGTTCTGACCTTCATTTACAAAAAGCATAGACAAGGAAACATGCCACCTTGCTGCAGAGAGCCTAGGAGCCTCCAAAAATAGGGCTCTGAACCTCAACCAATGATCTGGTTCTATTTCCCCTTCACAGGACCATGGCAAAATGCAAAGTCCTTACTTGCCCTGAATGAACCCATAAAGAAGAAAAGCCATAACTAACCAAGCAGTAGTAGCCTTTGGTATGAAACAGTAGGCTACCACCCAAACTATATAAAGCTTATACCCAGTGATCAGAGCCTAGCTCAAATGTTATCTCATCCATGAATGTGTCCACCATTCTCCCAACCTAATAGTATGTCTGTTCCCTCAATTTGTGCTTCTTACCTCCGTGAACTTTAAAATGCATAAGTATCTAGAGAGCAGCAGGGCACATGTATTCCCCCAGTACATAGGTGCTGTGCTGAGAACCAAAATCATTAACATGAGTTTACTATTCCTCTATATTCACCAGTATGACTTTTCTATTCCAAGAGACTCTTGCCCAGGAAGATACAATTTGCAAGTAGCTTTATTGTTTATTCCAGCAACTCTTCAATAGAAAGTGCAATGGACTGAATGCTTATGTTCCCTCCAAATTCATATGTTGAAATCCTAATACCAAAGTGATGGTATTAGGAGGTGGGGCCTTTGGGAGGTATTTATATCATGAGGGCAGAGCCCTCCTGATTGAAATTAGTGCCCTTATTAAAGAGACCACAGAGAGTTAGCTAGCCCTTTCCACCATGTGAAGACACTGAGAAGGCCCAGTTTTGTGAACCAAGAAGTGGGCCCTTACCAGACACCAAATCTGCCAGGTCTTTGACCTTGGACTTCCCAGCCTCCAGAAGTGTGAGAAATAAATTTCTGCTGTTTATAAGCCACCCAACTTAGGTATTTTGTTATAACAGCCTGAACAGACTAAGACAGAAAGCATCAACTTTGTACCCTAAGACGTTTTGAACCTCTTGCCTCCGAATCCCTATTTTGCCATGCCCACCAATTCTAGACCATTAATTCACGATCTCTACTCAATCCTAATCAAGTCTCCCTCCGATTAAGCCAGACCTCAGTTTCAATACCCTGGCCTTGCTCTTTCCCTCCTAAAAACACTACCAGACTCTGTCAAAGTACAGTTCTCACTTATTCTGGTAAGCAATAAATAAACTCAGCTAGCTTTGTCTTGGTAACAGCTTATTCCAGTGATATTTTGAGGAGCCAGTATTCAACATGCCCATTCAATAAATGTTAAAACAAGTAATTAATTCATGGGGTGAAATGATGGGATTGGTTTGGATTTGGCAGGCATAGGGTAATCATAAAAAGTTCTTACTTTGGGGTTTAACTATGAAGCCATGGAAGGGATTTGGATTTGATTACTTTTACATCTCTATTTTCATAATTACTTCTTTATGGGTTTTACTTTTTCATGCCTTTGACTGGATGCACATGTGACAGAACCCGCATACCCTAGAGCACCTGCTAATTTAAAGCCAACACCATCATAAAACAGTTGGCTTTCTTTGTTTAGAGTCCACTTGTTTCTGCTCAATAAGCAAAATACCTTTGGAATTTGGTAAATCAACTATGCTTACTTCTCTGAGGAGCCGCTGGGTAACTGTGCTGGATGTGTCACTCATCATCGTATAAGTACAGAGACAGGAAGAAGGAAAGAAAATAAATTCATGAGAGCAGGTTGATCAATAATACATTGATTCACTCAGTGCCTCCTGATGAAGGTCAGAATTCATGAGAATTTCTTTGGTAACTTGCAAATTTCTCACTGAAAGAGACAATGAGTCGTACTGGACATTTTCTACCGCAGTTGTTTTCAGCAATTTCTAGTGGACTTTTTCATTTGTGCTGAGGGGTGACACATTTAACAATTTGCCAACACTGAGGCAGGGACATTTCTCATACAGAATCATGAAATTTGTGCCACAAAATTACTTCTCCAAGCTCCTCATTTCAAATTAGGAAAATAAGCCTATGGATAAATGACTTGCTCAAGGGCTAATTCCCATGTACTCCTTCAATATCAGTGTACATACTGTCAAAGCACGCCTCCTCATAGCTAGGGCCTAAACTCGGGTTCTCTACTGATTACTTGTGCAGTATTTTTCCAAGACACATGATGAGGTTTTTCACTTGTGTCTTCTGGATATGTGAAAACAAATAAAGCACATCTCTAAAAGGAACCAAGATCTTTTTAACCTGTATACGCTTATGCTGGTCACTTACTTCCCTGCTGAGGGCTTAAAAAACATGCACAGAGACATACACAGAGACTGAGTAGAACAGGGGACTGAGTAATGGGAAAGGTTGGATTTCTTAGTATTAAACAAATGAGACCAATGTGCAAGAATATCAGACACGTTCTAACTAATGCACTAGAGTGGGTTATTGCCAAATATTTGGTTTTCAGTGTCAAAGTTTTTATTATTATATATAGGGAGTCAGAAATAAAGGCCAAGTATGAGAGGGCGATGTTTACTCCTCTGAGATACTTTTACCTCTAGCTACAGCCACAAGGTAATTAAAAACATGTAATTGAGGCAGCACAGGCAAACCAGCTTAATTTATGTTAAGAAATCAAGAGTAGCAGGGATAAACCAAATTCTGTGCTCATACACTTTCAGAAAAAAATAAAACAATCACTTCAGTATATTTCATTTACTAGTTGTGAAACAGCACAGTTAGATGAATGAGGACCAAAAAAAGAAGAAATTCAAATGCATAGAGTATTCTTACCTCTTACTTCTAATATTTCCTATTTTTCTAACTAATGCAATTTTTGTCATTCCCCCGCTGCCCCCATCACCCAAGGCTATTTATACACACTTTAAACCAGGTGTTTCTATTTATACCTTGATGTTATACAGAAGCTAAGTGATAACAGCCTTTCTCCTCTTTGTTACTCTTCCCAACATCTTTGTTTCTGCACTTTTCTCTGCCACTCTAGCCCACCTCCAGGCTGAGGATCTAAAAAGCTTTTTACAGGGTAAGCAACATTTTGTGCCTCTAGCTATTTCTCATTCATTCCTTTAAAGAATGTGATTTTACCCCCCTGGTTTCTTAAAGGGGCAATGCCTTTTAGCTATCACAAAAACTGAAACATAGAATTAAAGCTAAAACAGGTTTCTTCATCACAATTTTTACCTAATCTTAACTGACTTATTTAGGATCATTCAGGTCCTTGCAATATTGTAATGTTAAGCAGCGCCATGAATAAAAACACTGCAGATTACCCATGTCAGTAATTCCAGCCAATCATATACACTAAAGCACAGAAGAACAAAATAAAGGTATCATTTCTTGAAAATAAGAAGTAAAAATATTAAGCAGGAGAACTGACTTGTATAAAAAACCATGTTATCGATTTAAAAAAATATTGATCTGAACATCAGAAGTGCCTGGTATCTGCTTTGCCTCTAACAAGCTCTGAGAACTAGGAACTTAATCCTGTCCCTTCAGTGACCCTATTTCATCTAGTACAACACTCTGCAATAGAATTTTCTGCAGTGATGGAAAAGTACTATATCTGCACTGTTAATATGGTAGCCCCGTACCATGTTAGTAGCTACTGAACACTTGAATGTGCCTAATGAGAAGTAAGGACTTGAATTTTTAATTTTATTTAATTTTCATTTATATAGCTGCAAGTGGCTAGCAGCTACCATACTGGACAGCATATGTCTATAAAATAAGGTGATTGTAGGCATAGCTAAATACTTTGCTGGTTCTGGAAAATCAATTGTAATATCTGTTTCCATGTGGCAAATATCGTACGTTGGCTGACCCAATCACCATTCACAACATTTAACTTTCCAACCCCCCTTCCAGGTTATGAAGGACATGTGACATAGCTGTCAACAGACAGCACAGGCATCTACAGATTTTGTTTACCTGATAAAGTACTGACATGGCTAGAAGGATCCATTTTACCATTTGACATTCATCCTTTCCCTCTTCACCAGCTGAACACATATATGACAGCTGGAACAAGGAAATGAAGCACTGTTAGACAACAAGTATAAAGAGGACAGCTGAAATAAGGAAGCCTTCCTAGGATCATGAGACAAGTATGAAGTTAAAATACAACAAGAATTGAACAGTGAAAAGAATTCTTAAGAACTTGGTTCCTTGAAGATGTCATTGAGCCACTGCAATAAGCACTATACTTATTTAAACTACTGTAGCTGTGTTTTGTTACTTGCAGTTGAAAGTCCAGGACCAGTGGATATATACCATGAGGTTTAGGTCCGAATGTTGGGAGAGAAAAAGTCATTTTAGATTCAATGAATCAGAAAGCTACCAAGTTCAGGATGGCAGAGTAAAATAAAAGATCACAAGAGCATCTACCGTTAATGATCTGGCGCTACTATGCAAGGAGTAAATTTACTACCAGCACGCGCTTCGTGATGTGACAATAAAACAAACTCTTGTTTGATTAAGAGCCTGTAGTTAGGGTTACATGCAGAAAAAAATTTTGTTACATAAGTCAAACATCTCTAAATGAAACTGTACTTAGTTTTAATCATTAATTCCATATTCATGTTGGAAAAAAGCCTTAAACTGAAATTTTGACAGCCCAAGATAATGTTGTATGGTGAAACATAATTAAAATAATTAAACTCCTACTTGTTCAGGCCACTGGAGTTACTTGCAGTGAATAGTTTCCTAACTGATATTCTGTTTGAATCTCTATTTCATAGTCATGTTTGCTTTTAGTATAAAATAGATGGGATTCTGATGGGCAATGACGGAGTGGCAGAAAAATAGAGAGATGAAACTGTAGAAAAGAGTGAGCAGCATCAAAAAGAGTGAGGCGATAGGAAAGCACAAAGCATGCTGCAAGAGTTAATATCCCTTTAGATGTAGAGTTTAATGGTACAAGTCCTAGGATGTAGAATTTAGTGAGTCCAAAATGTGGTCCCAAAGGTGGAAGGTGTATTGACAGTGGAGTCTGGGTTCAAAAGAGAATGCAGCAGAGAACTCGTTACACATTTAGAGAGGTCAGGCAGCATCATACATGGGTGGGAATGGAGATGTGACATTGAGATCACAAGTGGCATCTGATGCCATATTTTTTTTTTTTTTTAATTTTTTTTTTTTTTTGTGGCTGGCTGGTACAGGAATCCGAACCCATGACCTTGGTGTTATAAGGCCACGCTCTAACCAACTCAGCTAACCAGCCAGCCCCTGATGCCATATTTGTAACCAATTGAACACAGCGGGTCTCAATGTTTATGGGGTTTCAGGATCACTTGAAGAACCACTTTAAAATGCAGGAAAGAGAGTGAATGTGTTTGTGACTACCAAAAAGGTGAAAAAAAATGTAATGTCTGATTTTTATTCTTATTGAAGATTATTCACATAACCAATTTCGCAATTCAGGGAAGAAGTCACTCCATAGATAACACTGGAAACATCAACTTGACTATCTTTTGGTTATCTCCAGTTGGAAAGAGAATGAGTGTTTGTGATTCCAGCCAGGAGATTCGTGGGAGTGCAAGAATACTGAGCAGCCTAGGGATAGAATATAGTAGGCTGCCCCTGATTTTGTTAGTCAGCAGGCAATCAGAGCACTGCCCGTTCATCACGGTAATCTACAACCCATATCCACCAACACTGGTGGAAAGAACGGGGCACCTGAGCCATGTGGGGACAATCAGACCCCCACACATCAGAGGGTCTCTCCTTACAAGGTAGATCTGGGGAGGGGTGGCACAGGAGCCCTGTCAGCTGTCTCCTCTTGCCAGATGGTGAGGGCCTTTCTGTGTAAAACAAGTCAGGCACAGAAAGAGAAATACCACATGTTCTCACTTATTGGTGGGAGCTAAAAATTAATATATAAATTCACACACACACACACACACAAAACCGGGGGGGGGGGGGAGAAGATATAACAACCACAATTACTTGAAGTTGATACGACAAGCAAACAGAAAGGACACTGTTGGGGGGGAGGGGGGAGGGAGAAGGGAGGGAGGTTTTGGTGATGGGGAGCAATAATCAGCCACAATGTATATCGAGAAAATAAAATTAAAAAAAAAAAAAGAAAAGAAAAGAGCCAAGACTCAGAGAACAAGAAAAAGCAGAGATGTGAAACAAAATACTATCCGTGAAACTAAGTGCCACCACAGGATTTCTCAGTAACAAGCCATAAATTCCCTTTCTTGCTTAAAAGCTACTTGAAATTGCTTTTCTTTCTGACACTTTCAATTAAAAGTGACCCCACTATTATACCACATATACAGTACTCATTTCAGAATATATGGTCACTATAAGAAACCCATACACGGATATAAATGTTAAGGAAGCAGGATATTAACCATGAATGTAGTATGAACTCATGTCTTCTTAAACTATGCACAGAAAAAGTATAGAGGGATAATATTTCCTACTTCTAGTATAAAACAGATTCATACCTGAGATAAGCAAAGAGTATAAAATTAATTTTTTAATGTGAAAATGTAGGAGCCTGGTCAGTGCTCTTTTCTAGATACAAGTAAATCCCATCTCCCTCCACATGCCAGTGGGTTTACAGAGCAGGAACCTCTCCAAGGCTGGTAAATGCAGGGACTTAAAAACTCTTGGTGCTGATAGGACACAAAAAATCCTTAGCCTCATAGCCAAGTTTGTCAGATAAGGACATTCAGGACAGACAGCTTATAAGTGTCTGAGCCAAGACTAGAACTCAACGCTCCTAAGTAGTCTCCTCCTTTCCAGTCTGCCTTGGGATTGGGCTAAGCTTTGTTACTCATTAAGTGAAAGGTTGGGAGAGGGGCATTCCAGAGATGGGAAGCAGAGTAAAAGTCAGAAAACACAAGAGGAGTTGTGTTGGGCTGGAGAAGAGAGTTTGGGTAATGAGAATATTTCTTATTTCAGTAACTAAACTCTCCTGGATAAGCTCCAAGAATGTCTACCTTATCCTGATTTCTATTTTCTAGTGCACAGAGTTAGAGTACATTCCAGGGGTTATGCTTCCTACCCACGGGCAAAAGGTTAACAGCCTTCCAGAGATTCTCAAGAAGTGACTCATTCAGAGTCCTCTAGACAGCACTGAATTCTTTAACTATAGATGGGGCTGACCAGTGGGAGTGTCGCTGCTCTCACAGCTCCAATTAAACTTTTCATCTTCCCCTTTTCCACTCACTTTACATTTTCCCTCCTGAGTTTTAATGATGCAAAGAACACTGAGGCACCATCATCATTCCTACCTAAACTAAGATGGATTCACATAATAGCTTTTCAGCACTGAGCATTCAAGTCACAACTGCTGTCTGGTTTGCCTTGCTCTGCCTTAATGGCCAACAGAAAATACTCTCAGAGACCTTTATAGGAAAGCAGAGATCTTCTTAACATAATAATAGCATCTTAACAATTCACTGGAATGCATTATGGGCTTAGCTGGTTTTAAGATTCTGTCCTTTTCTGAGTTTCTAATGTACTTTGTTCTTCTCCCGGCCCATAATGAACCTCATTTTCTTAATTTATCAGTCACCCAAAATCTGAGTTACTTGAAACTGAAAACTATCCACTTGGATAAATTATTTGGCATAATAATGCCTAATGATACAACCTAAATAATCATAGCAAACCTTGCCCTCAAAATCTCAGTCCCACATTCTGTTACCCTTTATGGTTATCAAATCAGCCTAGTCCACAGAATAATTGGTTCTTAGGTGCTGTCATTGAACTGCGATGTTGACAGTAAAATTACAGGTGCTATTTATCAGCTAAAACATGGTACAGTCCTAGAAAACAATCACAGAGATGGCTGCTGTTTACATGCAGATGGCTGGAAATCCAGCTTCAAAGACTGACCTGAAGTACAGGAGCTAGTTAGGGAGGTCAGGTATTAACGACATCTTTAAAATAAGGGGAGAGGTTGGGAGGGAGACATGGGGAATAACTGCAATTTGAGGAGGTGGGCATACTGATAGCATTGATTTGCTCACCACAACTTGGGCACTGGTGCTGACAGTCAGCTCTTACCCCCTGTGAATATGTATAATCAATAAAAATTTAAAAAATTTTAAATATAATGCATTTCAAATTTTCAAGAGACATGCTCATGAATACTCGAAATTTAAAAAAACAAACAAAAAACAACACCTAACATTTCAATGACTGATTACATAGCCAAGTCTGTGCTTACTGAAAGGGGGGGGGTATGGAAAAAATATTACTTTCACTTAGTTTTAAGAGAAATGATGTGTAGCAGTCGGTGGGGTTGAGGGAAAAGGATGTAATTAATTACACACAGCACTAGCTTCCTGATGGAATGGGATACCCCAGCTCTCAGAAGGTTGTCAGTGACAGATTGGAGCTGCACAGACACAGCAATGGTCCTTGCAGTGGAAATCATTATATAGGTGTCACATGATGTAAATCACAAGCAAGAAATGCAAACCCCCCACTCAGAAACCCAGATTAGAGTCAGCCACGGAGTTGAATTATTATGTGAAATGCTGTTCTGCTATTAAAACACAAAGAGATAAACCACACTGCTCTTTGAACAATTGTAAACATCAAGCTTTCACACAGAACATTTCTTTATCTGTGCTTTATATGTAGGCAATGCTTGTAGCTATTGCCCCCAGTGATCCTTTCCATGGCTAGAGAAAGAAGGATGGAGGATGTCATAGTCAGGTTGGGCTGCCGTAACAACCACCATAGACTGGGTGGCTTAAACAACAGAAATGTATTTTCTCACAGTTTTGGAAGCTGGAAAGTCCAAGATCAAGGTCCACCAAAGTTTGGTTTCTGGTGAGGCCTCTTCTTGGCTTGCAAATATGGCCACCTTCTTCCTATCCTCACATGGCCTTTCCATGGTGTGTACGTGTGAAGACAGAGAAAAAGAGAGATCTCTCTTTTTCTTCTTATAAGACCACCATCCTATCAGTTTAGAAGCCCACCCTTATGACTTCATCTAACCTTAATTACCTCCTAAAAGCCCTATCACCAAACACAGCCACACTGGGGGTTAAGAACTTCAACATAAAACATTTGGGGGGATACCATTCACTCCTTGGCAGAGGTGATGCCCTATGGGGATGTAAGCATGATTATTTTGTTCCAGTGAAACTTGTTCTCTCTACATGGAAATAACCCACAGGATCTAATAAGCAAAAGAGGTACAACTGGGGTCCTGCAGCTATCTATTCAAGACATTGTCCATGCAGAACAGAAATTAATAAGTACACAGTAGTATCTGATAGCAATTTTTTCAAAGATATAAGCCGAATGAATCTTGGCAGTAGTAGTTTGAGGGCCATCAAACTGTGGACACTTGGGCACTCCTTCCCAAACTAACTAAGCACTCTCATTTTCTACCTCTTCTCTCCTGTAATCCCTTGCTGCCAATAGAGAAAGCAGGGTGGCAATTGGTTTGGGCCTTTTTCTTCCTCCTGCCTGAACCCCCTGACATTTCCTACCCTCACTCATTTCTGACTGACCCATATGATTTTATTTTCTGAAAGCCAGAGCTGGAGATTCCTAAGAAGCACTAATTAAGGGATTTATCTTTGTCAGGAGCTAGACTAGCAGCCATATGACTCAGAGGCAGAAATTTGGGACACGAATGTAGCATTTGAAATTGCATGCAATCATAAGGTTTGCCTCAGGTGAGATCGTAAGGTTTGCCTCATTCCTAACGTAAATTTTAAAAGTCACTCTAAAGTGATTTGCTTTTCTTTCTTGCACTTGGGATGTGCTGAAAGAACCCTTGCATAAGGCAGTGGAAACAACAATAGATAGGCACTGTTATGATTAGCTGCTATTATAGTTATTGTCATTATATTCAATCTTTCTTCCTTTTACTGACTACCAAGGCCCATTTTCCCTTACAGGAAAATAGAAGGCAAGTCAGTCTCAATTTTGAGAAATCTAGCTTCAATTCTTGTGAATAACAATATTAATTCAACAGAGTTCCCAAAATTAGTAAGGGACAATTAAATATTGCCTCCAAATGCATTCACAGGTCTGACTAAGTAAGCTGAGCTCTCTAGAATTGATGTCACACAATCCATTGCAGCTACAGTAGGCTAGACACTAATCCCTAAACTCAGCAAGACCTTTTGTGAGCTCAGTCTTTGCATGCACACTATCACCTACACAAAGACCTGTGTGCTTCAGCAAATCCCTAATCATTATTTACTTAAAGTCTTTAAATTTTAAAAAGACTTTGCTGTTTTATAAAGTTTTAGGATGTCCATTGAATCAGTAGTGATGACCCCCCTCTGTAATTTCTGACATTAGTAATTTGTCTTTTTATTTTTTTTTTTCCTTTGTTAGCCTGGCTAGAAGTTTATCAATTTTATCGATCCTTTCAAAGAACCGGATTTTGGTTTTGTTGATTTTTTCTATTGTTTTCCTGATTTTAATTTCAGTAATTTCTCCTCTAATTTGCATTGTCTTTTATTAATTTCTTTTGCTTACTTTAGGCTCAAATTGCTCTTTTTTCTCTCATTTCCTAAGGTATAAGCTAGACTAATTGATTTTAGATATTTCTTCCTTCTAATATATGCATTTAGTGCTATAAATTTTCCTCTAAGCACTGCTTTTGCTGCTTCCCCACAGATTTTGGTAAGATGTATTTTCATTTTTGTTTAGTTTCAAATATTTTCTAATTTCTCTCAAGACTTCCTTTTTGACCCAGATGTTATTTAGAAATGTGCCATTTAATCTCAAAATATTCTGGAATTTTCCAGCTATCTTTCTGTTATTGATTTTTATTTTAACTTTATTGTGGTCAGAAAACATGCTTTATATGATTTCTATTATTTTAAATTTGTTCAGGTGTTTTATTATGTCTCAGAGCCTGATCCATATTGGTGAACGTTCGATGAGAGCTTGAGAATATGTATACTGCAGTTGTTGGAGTAATCTATAAATGCCAATTAGATCAAGGTGATTGATGGTGCTATTCAGGTCAACCATATCTTTACTGATTTTCTGTCTGCTTGATCTATTAATTAATAAAAGAGGGGCATTAAAGCCTCCATGTACAAGAGTAGATCTGTCTATTTCTCCTTGCAGTTCTATCAGCTTTCCCTTACATATTTTGACAAACTGTTGTTAGGTGCATGCACATTAAGGATTGTTATGTCTTCTTGGAGAATTGATCCCTTTTTATCATTATGTAATGCCACCTTCTCTCCCTGAAAATTTTCCTTAGTCAAAAGTCTACTTTGTCTGAAAATAATATAGCTGCTCTGGTTTTCTTTTGATTAGTGTCAGCATTTGTATCCATCCCTTTACTTATGAAGTGCCTGAATATTTATATTTAAAGTGCGTTTCTTGTAGACAACATATAGTTGGGCCTGTTTTTCATCCACTTTGGCAATCTCTGTCTTTTAATTGACATATTCAGATAATTCACATTTAAAGTGATTATCAGTGTAGATGAATTAATATCTACTATGTTGGTAACCATTTTCTATTCATTGCTCTTATTCTTTCTTTTTTCTTCCTAGCATATCAATACTTTTTTAAAAAAAATACCTAGTGGTTCCTCTAGATTTTACAACATACACTTACAACTAATCTAAATTCACCTTCAAATAACACCATGATGCTTTACAGGTAGTGATCGTAACTTATATATAACAGAATATTCCCAATCCCAAACTTCCATTCTTTATAATATTGCTGTCGTTAGTTTCACTTATCCATATGCTATCACCCAATACTCTATTCCTATTACTATTTGAAAGTTACCTATAAAGTAATTATAATTACATTAAAAGATCTTAATTTACCTTCATTTATTTCTTCTCCAGTACTCTTCCTTTTTTATATAGATTTCATTTTCTATTTAAATCACTTTCATTATCCCTGAAGAATTTCTTGTAATATTTCTTGCAGGGTAGTTCTGCTACCAACATAAGACCAAAAAAAATTCAGAATGTCCTGAGACTTATAAAATGAGTCTCTTGCAATCATTTCACTGTGGCAGGAGACACCATGACACACTTAACGGTGAGGAAGAGCACCTGCTCTAGAGTCCCATTGCCTGGGTTTGAATCCAAGCCCCACTAGGGGCTCAAGAACTGAACTGCTTTAAGGTTCATTTATACAGTGAGAATTAGTGCTTACCTCACCAGGTAGCTGTGAGAATTTAATGCTATTTGCACTTTGGCTGGCACACCTTAAGCACTCAACAAATACTTCTTATTATTGGTTTTGGTGCCACTATTTCACAGAACCAAAATGTGGTGACAAAATTGAAAAAATAATCCAAGCATCCTAGACTTTGAGGTTCCCTGTCATCACTGGGATAGATGCTATTGAAAAACAGTCCACTAAATTACTTCCTACACTTCTCTCCTCCTAAAGTAAAGCTCTGGACTGCACTATTTTGAGTGTCACCAAACCCCAAATCCAAGACTACTCCATAAGCAGGTCCAGGGCTTCTCTTAACAGAAGCTTATAAAACACCTGCTTGCAAGCTTCCACTTCTCCTCTTCCTTAAAAATCACTGATAACACAATCTCCAAAAGATTATTAAAAAGCCAAAAATGAGCTGACTTAAGATACTAGAAAGAGGCTTTAGGAATTGCAAGAATCCTAGTAATTCCTAACACCCTATGATTCTACTCTGTTGAAATGCATCCTGTTTAGCAGATTAGTGTAAGAGCACAGAAGACTGCCAACAGGTCATCACCAATTTATTCCCTGCAACCTAGCATTTCCCAAGTCCAAGATGTTGAACATTCAGTAGCAGAAAGGGGCACTAATCATAATGAAATACGATACTGTAGTGAATGGAGATTTAGTGGATGAGAGGAACATTCTGAGTTTTATGCAAGTATATCTCAAGAGCTAGAAGCACACTTCTGCCATGGCAGAACACAGTGCAACATACAGGAGTCCTAATAATCCCTAATACCCTATCACTCTGCTCTGTTGAAATGCATTCTGTTCAGCAGACTAGCGTAAGAGCACAGAAATCCGACAATAGACCAGATATTACTCTTGCCTTGAAATCAGAAAAAAACTAAAAAGAAACCATTATTCACTACATATGAATATTTTATTTAAATGTTATTTTCCTAATGCTAATAATCTAATGATTTACTTTTTTATTCCTGCACAGTAAAAATCCTTCTTCTTATAGTTGCTTCAAATTCCTATAAAAACATTGGTTAGAGTAAAAATTAATGATGTTTTAAGAGTTACATCAATTTATTTAAAAGACTCACTAATAAATGTACCAGGATAATCTTAACAACAAACTGTGTCCAAACCCTATGCTAGCAAAGCTTAGCTTAACACTGTTATGATGGTTTAAGATTCAGCTTCAGAAAACCATAAAAATAGATATGTATGGTGGTTTCTCTAAATATTAAACACAAAAATTTGTTTGCTCTAAGTAATAACCTGTACACATGTTAAAAAGGAGACTATAGAAGGAATTTATGAATTGGTCAGCTGAAGTTAATAGTTTCTCAAGTTCCAATGTATTGTCTACTGAACGCCCTCTCTGCTTTTTAAATCTAGATATTCGGAAGCACATTCTTTGAGAGTCTTTCATAAATGCTCCCATGAGGCAGAATGAAGAGCAATGTGTGCTGAGGGTTTTATTTCCCTCAGTCACTTCTAAGTATGGAAAACATGCCCGTATCTGTCACTTCCAAAATTACAATCTTTGTATGCTTTCATGGGTTGTGGATTGAGGAATAACATGGGAAACTTTTGCCCTAATACGAGAGCTATGTGAACAATGAATGATAAAGAAGATACAGGAAACAGTTCTTCAAAGAAACAGTGCCTCTATCTCCAAATATCAACCTCTAAGATCAGAAGCCTCACCATTATCTCATAATTTTGCTTTGGGCATATCTCAAGAAGTGTAACTGCTGGTGGAAAAAAAAACCTGTTTTCATTTACCCATTGGCTGTACCCACTGACAATATGAACTCTCTGTTCAGGCAGAAGGATTTGGGTGATTACGATGCAGCAAAAATGGGTAGGGCTAAGTGTGCCAGGAATCTGCAGCAAGTGGGGAGGCTAGATGAGCCCATCATCTGGAAAGATTCCATTCAGCACAAAATATAATATTATTGCAGGAAAATTTTCAAGAATTTGCATGACAAAAGGGATGCTAAATATTTCAAGGGTTAAAGTTAAGTGCAGAGCTTAAATTAAATGACTTGTTGATATATATAAAAGCAAAAACTATTTGGATTATCAAGGTGGTACTCTGGGGGTGTTCTGCCAATTAAGAAGGGGCTCATTAGCAACTCATAGGGAACAGAGTGCTAACTGTAAAATTTTAAATTTATAATTTTCTGATAGAAATTCCTACACAAATAATCTGCCCCCTTCCTCTACTTGTTACTTGAGATGTTTTTAAATGGCTCATTTAATGCATGACCTTGTGCTACTTTTATTTACACATTCCAGAAAAAAATGGTGCAAAATCAGCTGAGGCACAAGTTCACAAAATAAATTCTATTCAAAGCCCAGGTCTGGCATTGTGAAAGGCAAACTTCATGATGTTCTGCCAAATAGAAAAGTCTATAATTGGTGTCTTATGCTGCATAATGACATTCTAAGGAAAGGAGAAGGTACATTTTCCATGAGAAATTAAAGAGGAGGACAGGGAGGAAAGGAAAAGGAATATTGCTTATTAGAGAACAAATCTGAAGATTAGAAACAGTGTCTTTTTGGTCTATTATCACCATGGTTGGAATCACAATTATAAGCGAGAAGCTTAACAGGGACTATCAAGAATGGACCTAGGAAAGACCCAGGAAATGGGGGAAGTGGGGGGTCCACTGTGGCTTAAGAAAAGAGTGTCCAGTGAAACATGAATTTGACAATTTGGGGAAAGTGTTCCCAGGACATATAGCAAGAAAGTCAAAGAGACACACTTAAGAAGATATATATGAAAGGAGATTGTTGGGAGGGAGGGAGGGTTCGGTAATGGGCCACAATAATCAACCACATTGTATATTGACAAAATAAAATTAAATTAAAAAAAATAAAAAAATAAATTAAAAAAAGAATATTGTTAGTGCAGCAGGCTCCACAACTCATAAATCATAATGCACTTCCTTGCAGCACCCTCTCAACAAAAAAAAAAAAAAGAAAAGGAAGATATATGAATAAGTATTACAGAGGATTGGTCCAGGAGACCCAATATATCTGACAATAAAAGATCAAAAAAGAAAGAAAATACAGAAAAGAAAATAACCATAGGCCCATAGTTTTGAACTGAGAATTCTATACGAAGTATCAATCAAATGTGAGGTCCAAATAAATATATTTTCAAATAGTCAAGAGTTCAAAAACTCTGTCTCACTTCAACTTTCTTAGGAGCTTATTTAAGGATTTACTCCAACAAAACAAGGGGGTTATAAAAAGAAAGAGTGCTCTTAACAACCTTGATAATGTAAAAACAAAGGTACACTTGACAGAGGGCAGAATGTGAAAAGGAGAGAAGTGGAGGGAAGGACAAAAGTGCAAAATCAATGTCCTTGTCAAGCATGGAGTCTTGACCACAGATGTAACTAGTAGAGAAATTAATAGTGACATAAATTTTGGCAAAACAGACAAGAGGAAAGATGAGGGTGGGGTAAATGAGCTATTAGAGCACAAGACAACAACCTCCTAAGAATTTAAAGAATGATTATTAAGATAGTATATGTAGATAGAGAAATAGCCAGAAGAACTAAAACCAGATATGAAGAGGGTGCAGAGGGACATAGAAACATGGGAAAGATTGTTGATCTTCATTAGAAATCCATCCCGTATGTTTTAAAGCCTGTCTATTTTTGTACTTCAAAATGTTTTTAATTTAAATAAAAAAGACTGAGGCCAACCATTTATGGTATTTTTGGGCTCTTCTCCAGTGTGCTGGCATATTCTAGGTCTAGCCACCTGACTGTTAAGAATCTGGATATCTTGGGCTCCTGCTCTTTACTCATAAGGACTCCAGGGAACCTGCTTATTCATCATACCCTCCAGCCTTGTGTGTGTGCACTTTCTCAAGAGTCTTTAGGATGTGGTTTTTGCAGTGCTCTCAGTATGTCAAGTCTTTGTTGCTCTTCTAATAAAATTCTTTCCCCTCTAACATTTAATTACTCTAATTTTCCAGTTGATCTGGTGTGTTTAATGTGGGTTATATAAATTTCTCATATGAATGATAGAATGTTGACAGTCGGATTTATCTTCCAGACATATTAAAACCAGCTAATTTTCTCTTCTCAGAAAATTGTGAGTGTTTGGGTGGTATTTAATTATTACTGGCTGACATATTTAAGCTCCAGGGGGAGTATAAAGATATTTTCAATTTAATAGGTTTAAGATGTCATTATTCCATGATGATGAATTTCTACTTGTTAGGAGAAAATCTCCCAGAATTAATGAACTTATTTGGCTCCTGATACAAGCTTGAAGGCTCAGTTATACAAACCTTGACTATAAAACTAAATCGTATTGGATAAAAACTAAAACAAACACAAACCCCGACATGAGCAAATGAATATCTGAAGGCTGAATAAATACAGACACAAGCAGCCTAGGGACAAGTTTACTAAGAGCTTTTGTAATGTTTTCAGGAGAGCCTGTAACAATCAAACACTTTAAATCTGATTTACATGAAAGGATTTGTGTGAAACTTCACCCACAGCTTCTTCACACAGGGATCCCCCCATCTCCTACAGTGTAATAACAGTAGCTTAACCCATTTACTTAGTTGAAAGGACTCAATTTTCTAAAAGTTTAAAAGCAACCCAACAATAAAGTAAAACACCCATGCAATAGCCAAAAAGGATTACTACTTGATAATTAATTATCATTCTAATATCAAGTGCCAAATATAGAGGCAGGTTTGGTGCCCCAATACCAATGACACACAGCATGGTGAGGTTGGATGTGACACGCTACTATTTCAAATTGTGTGGCTAATGGAATAATGGCTGCCATAAACAGGAAGGTAAGCTGTGCCCTATGGCAAGAAGAATTTTGGTCCTTACCAGCTCTAAGAAAAAAATTCCAAAACCCTTTAAATGTCATTTGCAGATGATTTCTATCCTATCTACCACCAAGTTCACCTTTCGCCAAATCATATATTCAAGAACTGGAAGAAACCTTACAGTTCATGTCATCTGGGCTAACCTCCTACCCACCCTCTTTAGGAGACCCTTTCACAGGCATTCTTGACAGTCTGTAAACACAGACTGGCCTGAATTGGATAATCAGTCAGAAAAACAGCCAACTTGGTTCATCAATGTTTTCACATGGCTTTATAAAATGATTTGGAATATACTTTTCTGAAAAAGTACTACAAGCATTTATTACGTTGTTGATTTTCACAGAATTCCTTAAAAAGGATAATAATTCAAATGGAAAGACTGCCAAAGAAACTGCAATTAACGGGTAATATTTTACTGCAAGCAGTATGGCGATCAGTGTATGACAACATTCAAACAAATTGTAGCTTTTAGTGGAAAAGCTGAGATTGGAAACTTTCTAAATAGAAAACTGATAGTACATCCACAGAGTTAACACTGGTTTTGTACTTTACTCTCATTACTTATTTCAACATATAAGCTAAATAGTGAGTTATTTAATATCCTCAATCTAGTCTATTAATATAATAAAGCTCAATACTTATTTGCTGAGTTAATGAAGGAAGGAAGGATGGTCATCCAAAGGTGTTCCATGAATCTAAAGAAATAATATACTTTTCTTCAAGGGCATATAATGGTTCTATTTATTTCCTGTCTTGCCCAATGAGCACTCCAACTTCACAGAAAACATGTGTCTAAGACACTCCCTTGTGTCCACACCTTACAGTAACACTTCTGAGTGCTGATATAAAACATTGGATCCAGACCAAGATCTCAAAGGTAGCGCTTACTACTTTCTACCTTCGTATTACATGCTCAGAATCTCCTGGTACACTCCTATCACTCTCCCCTTTTTACCCCTAGTGCCTCAAACCTAGCCCTAATCTAGCTCTGGAAACAAGCATTTAAGAAACCTACAAAACTCTGAATTCTAGAAGGATGGCAAAACCTTTCTAATGGCTAAACGTCACAAGCAGTAAATACCAGGTGGTCTAAGTAATGATAATGAATTAACCACCTAATAAAATGACATATCTTCCTAAATATTGATGCAGTTACCAAACAGAGATGTGGCCAGAGAAGAGTGACATAGATTCTTGATCTATTCCCCTCTCTGGCCTTGTGACTATGGATAAATCATTTAAGGTTAACATAGTTCCATTCCTCCATCTGAAAATGGCACTAATTTACTGCCTTTGTTTAACTATCGACTTCCTGGAAATGTGAGTTTTGAGTTCTGCAGAGAGGAAAGGTTGTACAGTGGAAAGGAACTAACGATACATAGCAGGAAGCAAAATTCTAGTCTCAGATCAATTACTGTGTGGCCTTTATCTCCCTAAGTTGCCATTTCTTCACTTATACAGTGGGGAGTGATCTCCAAAGGCCCTCCTGGCTTTGACAGTATAAGACTGAGGACAAAGTATTAGGAAAGAGTACTAGAGAGCCCTTGAATGTGGCCTAACTGATCTTATCGGGAATTCAACATGAAAGAGAACATAAACAGTTCTGTGTGTTCATTTCTCAGTATTAGACGCAATGCCTCTTCTTTACATGAATACACCTCCTCAACCTCTGGGCAGCCTATACTTTTTTATTTCCAACTCTGCACTAGAAGAGTTCATTGAACACTCTACTCTGTTGAGGTATCAAACATACAATGGGTATATTCCCAACAGTGGGATGGCTGGGTCGTATGGTAGATCTATTTGCAATTGTTTAAGGAACCTCCATACCATTTTCCATAGAGGCTGCACCATTTTGCAGTCCCACCAACAATGTATGAGAGTTCCTTTTTCTCCGCAGCCTCGCCAGCATTTATCGTTCATAGTCTTTTGGATTTTAGCCATCCTAACTGGGGTTAGATGGTATCTCAATGTGGTTTTGATTTGCATTTCCCGGATGCTGAGTGATGTTGAGCATTTTTTCATATGTCTGTTGGCCATTTGGATATCTTCCTTAGAGAAATGCCTACTTAGCTCTTTTGCCCATTTTTTAATTGGGTTGCTTGTTTTCTTCTTGTAAAGTTGTTTGAGTTCCTTATATATTCTGGATATTAATCCTTTGTCAGATGTATATTTTGCAAATATTTTCTCCCACTCTGTTGGTTGTCTTTTAACTCTTTTAATTGTCTCTTTTGCTGTGCAGAAGCTTTTTAGTTTGATATAATCCCATTTGTTTATTTTTCCTTTGGTTGCCCGTGCTTTTGGGGTCGTATTCATGAAGTCTGTGCCCAGTCCTATTTCCTGAAGTGTTTCCCCTATGTTTTCTTTAAGAAGTTTTATTGTCTCAGGGTGTATATTTAAATCCTTAATCCATTTTGAGTTGATTTTAGTATACGGTGAGAGGTATGGATCTAGTTTCATTCTCCTGCATATCAATATCCAGTTATCCCAACACCACTTGAGGAATGGAAATCATCAAGTCGAAGGTATACCTGTTCCCCAATGTTCATCGCAGCACTCTTTACAATAGCCAAGAGTTGGAACCAGCCCAAATGCCCATCATCAGATGAGTGGATACGGAAAATGTGGTACATCTACACAATGGAATACTACTCAGCTATAAAAACGAATGAAATACTGCCATTTGCAACATGGATGGACCTTGAGAGAATTATATTAAGTGAAACAAGTCAGGCACAGAAAGAGAAATACCACATGTTCTCACTTATTGGAGGGAGCTAAACATTAATATATAAATTCACACACACACATACACACACACACACACAAATCGGGGGGGGGAGGGAAGAAGATATAACAACCACAATTACTTGAAGTTGATACAACAAGCAAACAGAAAGGACATTGTTGGGGGGGAGGGGGGGGAGGGAGAAGGGAGGGAGGTTTTGGTGATGGGGAGCATTAATCAGCTACAATGTATATCGACAAAATAAAATTTAAAAAAAAAATAAAAAAAATAAAATAAAATAAAATAAAATAAAATATAATATGAATCTTTCCATGAAAAAAAAAAAAAAAAAAAAACAAACATACAATGGTACTTTTAAAAGTTTATGGAAAAATTCATATGATCTTTCAATTCTATTTTTCCATAAACTTTCTGAAGTACCCATGTACACACAGGTATACACACACACGCATAAAAAGATCTCTAAGAAAAACTCCTCTGAGCAGCTTGGATGAAAAATTAGCTGATTTCATTTGCATACTCAGGAAAGCAACTAGTACGTGGCACAACAAAGAGCCATTCCTTTTCTGACCCTGCAAAACCATCAATGCTACAACCTTGCGTGCATATATGTGCATGCGTCCATTTAACAGCTTTGAACTACATTAACACACTCTATTCAGGTATTTCTCTCATCCCTTCCTCTGGGGAGGAGTGGCAAAGTTTAATGCAAAATTCAGCCCAAACTCTTGACACAAAATATTTCTAAACAATTCTAGAGATTTATAGCCTGAATGTGTAACTATTCTTTTTTCTTTTACTTCTTGTCCAAATGCAAAGAAATTAATTTTCTGGTCATAATTTCAGTACTGCTGGGACATCATCAGGACAGAAGTAAAAATAGAACATCATTATATTGTCAGGTCCTATGGGTGAGTGTGACTAATAGCTATAGTGTCACAAACGTAATAATCCAGGGCCAAGTCATCCTAGTGCTAGGTAAGATGTAAGTCTGGTTGCAGCAGCAGATTTCAATCAGCAACTCTAACTAAAACAGCATTTCTACTTGTGTCCTCCCACTTTTGTCCCCTTACCTCACACCTTTCTCTTCTCTAGTACTCTCCACACTCCTCTGTGGATTCTTGCTCTATCCCTAGAAAGTCAGAACAAGTTGAAAACCCTTTCTAAGGCTTCTCTATCAAAATTGCAATGCTTCCTTTCCTTCACTCCTTATACAGATTAAGTGAATCTAAGTTATTTTTGCCTCTCTAACTACATTATGAGGTTGTTGGGGGGGAAATCTTTTCTTTGCCCTGTTTTTTTTTGCATTCTTTGTGATATCTAGCCTTGCTCTGAGTTTATTTCAAATGTGTGATGCACTCTTTGCTTCCTGAGCAAATCTATTTTCTTCATTGTTTTTATCTACCAAATTAGATAGGAAAATTACTGTGTAGCCTCTGAGGTACAGCTTTGTACACCAATGGTAAATACCATACTGAAATGAGACTATATCAGCAGGGCAGGGATGGCGAAGACCAGCGTACCAGGCAGCATATGCAACGAAAAACAGGTCCAGAATTATGGGAGAGGGTAGGAATCAGAAAAAAATTATGTCAGACAGGGTGTCAGACAGTTCACCAGCACTAAACAGATCTGAGATAAACAGCTGCTACCTCTTAAGCACAGATGTTTTATCCACTACCCTACAGCTTCAGGAGAAGGGGAAACAAAGAGAAAAAAAATCCCATAGTAGAAGAAAGATTTTTTTTTTAAATCTCAAGAGGCAATTCAGACTATTTGAATACCTTTACACATGTCATCCCTTCTTTTCTGAGTTACGTAAATCTATTGAATGTTCTGTGAAATCAGAAGTAATGCAGACTGGGTGGAGTATTATTTATATTGCCTAAGTTGGAAAGTTTAAGATAAATATGTAAAAACAGGTAGAAAGGCAATTTATCATCTTGGTGGATTAACACAGATCATCAGAAGTCCTAATTAACAGTTTCCATTGCCAAAATATTTCCACGTGATGAAGAATCAAACTAACACTTAATAATGTAGTTTATTTGGTTCCTACAACCTTTTCAAACATGCAATCCATGGGGAAAACCATCAAACAGTTTCTTGGTTCTTTAGAGACTGAGGAATATTAAATTAGGTATACCTTTCATCTAGCATGAAAATAGGGTGAATTTATGATTCCATAAATTTTCCTCTTCCACAATGGTGGCATACTCATACAAAGGCTAACTCCTCAAGTTCACAGGATTTCATATTGAAGACAGTACTATTGATGATAGGCCTTTGAATTATCTGCAGGACTGAGTCAGGTGTTGTGGTAAGCAGCCTTTAAGATGGTCCCCAACAATCCTCCCTTTGTAGTACTCACACTTTTGTGTAACCCCTTCCCCATTGAAGGTGGGCTGGTCCTAATGACTAATTCCTAACAAAGGTAACACAATGGAAATGATGGGATGTCACTTCCAAGACTCAGTTAGCAAAAGACTGCAGCTTCCATCTTGGGCAACTTGTCTTTCTCTTACTCACTCTGAAAGAAACCAGGTGCTGTGTTTTGAGCTATCCAATGGAGCGGCCAACTGACAAGAAACTGATGTCTCCAGCCAACAGCCAGTAAGGATCTGAGGCCTGCCCACAGCCACATGAATGATCTTGGAAGCAGATCCTCTTTCAGTTGAGCCTTGGAGATAATACAGCCCTGGCAAACAACTTAATCAAAGATTCCTGGGGGTGTCTAAGCCAGAATCATCCAGATAAGCTACACTCACATTCCTCACCCACAGAAACTTTGAAATAATAAATGTTTATTGTTTTAGGTTAGGTTTCAGAATAATTTCATATAAATCAATATATGGCTAATACGGGCATCCATTTGGACCAACAAACAATACTAAGCACTGGGAACAGCTTCCTACAGCTACTTCCCCCTCAATTCCAAACACTCAAGAGCTCTTCAAAGTGAATAAACTAATACACACTTCTAGGTTACTAAAAAACCATACATAACTTATACCAAAGATAATGCTCTTTCCTTTGTGTCCATTTATTTTCTACAATAGTGTCAGAACCATTAGAAGGAAATCACACCTATTAAATTAAGAGGACTAATCAAAATATTGACTTAATGTTATGCAGCCTAAAGATAACTGACTTTGGAGTAACTATTTACCTTGGGAGAACCAAATTTTAACTGTTGACCCAATGTTAAATATAATCCTCCTACCATATTTTACCTACATTAATCTGTCAGCTGAGCAACCCATTCTCCATTTATGGCACAATGAGTTAAGAAATAAATCTACATATCATGTAGCTGGAGCTAACTAGTGAAACTAGCATTAGGGCCAGAATGGAAGCTAGATAAGGAAGACATACCAAGATTTCATTTTCAGATATACGATGAAGGAGGTGGAAGTCTGCCTCTGGTTACCCAGATGAGTTTTGATTCTGGCATTTCACTCAGCATGTCAGAGTATATCTACCCCAATATATTCTATCTCATTTTGAGGGATTAACCTGAATGAAAACCCCTCTGAACCTGTTCTCCTTTATCTCTTGTGATTAGTCACATTCTGAAAGAATGGAGGAAAATTGTGTAACTGTTACCACTTGACTTTTTCAAACTAGGTTGAGCCCAGGCATCAAAGAGAGTTAAAACTACATTTCAGAAGCTTAGTCATTCTGAATAAAGATTCCCTTTCCTACTGGGTTTAAGAAGAAAAATAATGCATGTAAGGCAGAAAAGCATAAGAATCAAAAACAAGCAAAAACACTTGCCTTTATTAATGCTACCACCATCATTCACATTGTATTTACCATTTGCACACTGAGATCTGAAAGCATCTACCTCCTTATAGCTCACTGTCTACCTTAACATGATTTTACTCATTGGTTGTCTTCACTAATATAATTTTATTATTCTACTGTATTCATCAACACAGCTACTATTCCAGGTAACTCTTGCCCAGGAAGAAAAAAACTGCCAATAACTCTGTTGTTCATTCCAGAAACTTCCAGAAAAAATATTCAGATGAATAGCAAAGACTTTCAGCAGATAGTATTAATATCAAAGTCCCTGCCTCAAAGCCTCCCACAGTTGTATCACCAATCCTAAACTATTATATCATGATCCTTATCCAATCCTAATCAAGCTTCTACACTGAAAAAGCCACCTTACATCCGACTCCAAAACCTCATCAATATTCCCACTTCGCCTGCTCTCCTCTGACATACTACTAAGACTGTCAAGGGAGTGCTTTTCCTTACCACAGTCAGGATAAACTCAACTTTGCCTTAGCAAAAGGATATTTCAGTTTTTCTAGTCTCGTAACAGCCCTTTTAAGAAGCTGAGGAAGATCTTATAATCTTCTTTTCATACTTAAGGAAACTAAAGTTCAGAAGAGTTAAGAAATTTGCCAAATCAAAGGTCATAAGCAGTAGATGAATATTTTTAAAAACAGAGGAAAACAGATTAAGCTCAAAGTGTGAGATCTTAGAAATAAGCCTGTGCAGATAAGGGAATAAGAGATCTTGAAGACCAGGAATGACAAAAATAGAAAAAGAAAGAAACCCAGGTCTACATTTCTTCAAAAGTGAATATAGATATGGAGGGATATTTACATTATTAAAGATCATAAAGGGTGACCAGGATCCAAGAACCTGACAACTGAAGAGAAACAAGAATTCAAAAATCAGAACAGAATGACCCCTACTCCCCGCGCCCTGTAGAAGCCAAGAAAGAGGAAATAATTAAGCACGCACTAGAGCTGTAGATAAAGCGGGCAGTAATAGCAATTAGGAAACCACTTCTTGAAGATGAAGATAAAAAGTCTAGATGGATAAGAAGAAAAGTCCAGTAATATCAGCATAAAAATACTAACAAGACTTACTAGATGATTTTCTAGTGATAGTTATTACAGGTGGGCATATAGGAATTACATGTTTCCTAAGGCCAAATGGTACAGAAATTTATGGATTTAAGACCCTAAGGAAAGGCACATCAAAGATGAGTCATGCAATTTGCTTTGTACACCATGAATATTCGTAACCAATAAAAACAAAACAAAACATTTAAAAAAAAAAAAAAAAGATGAGTTATGATAAAATGGAGCCAAGCAGAAAATAACAGAGAAAAAACAAAGTTTGGGGTACATTTTTGATAGCCCGACAGTGCTCATGAAAAAGAGACAGGATTTAGTTGAAGACTGGATGCTTTTAATAGACACAAAACACATCATTTCAGAAGCAAAAACACATCATTTCAGAAACGCCGTTACAGTGAGACCCCCACAACCAAGTTGACTATGTTAAGACAAAGGTCTGGGCCAGAAAACAAGGAGAATCAGTAAAAAGAAGGCACTGAAATCTGGCACACAGAACTAGCCTGACATAAGAAAAATAAACTGACCAACATATGAAGTTAAAACTTAGAAATTCAATTTCTCCCTAAGGCCCCCACGTTTCCCCACCTCTGGGTTGTCTCATTCTGTTCTTCCTTTTGAAAGTTCAAGGAATTATTGTGATTGTTGCATCTTTCTTTCTTTCTTTCTTTTTCCCCCCAGTTCCCACTTATAAGTGAGGACATGGGTATTTCTCTTTCTGTGCCTGGCTTATTTCACTTAACATAATTTTCTCTAAGTTCATCCATGTTGGTGCAAATTGCAGAGTAGTATTCCATTGAGTATATACCACATTTCCTTATCCAGTTGATTGGTAAAGGGCCACAAAAAATGTTTACATTGTGCAATGACAAAATCTTTTTTAAAAAAAGGTTTATTGTCATATTTAAAAAAAAAAAAAAAAAAAAAAAACCTTAGAAATGCAGCCAAGCCTTCCTGTAAATCTGTGAGGGCCTACAAGAGGGAACTGAAATATTATAGGTAGCAACCACGACTGCAGATTAAGGTACAGCAGAAACATGTGGAATGTGGAAGAGGTGAAGGAAAACTCTTGAGAAATATGTTGGAACAACATCACCCTCAAAAAGCAGCTCATTTGGGCCGGCCCGTGGCTCACTCGGGAGAGTGCGGTGCTGATAACACCAAGGCCCCGGGTTCGGATCCCATATAGGGATGGCCGGTTCGCTCACTGGCTGAGCGTGGTGCTGACAACACCAAGTCAAGGGTTAAGATCCCCTTACCGGTCATCTTTTAAAAAAAAAAAAAAAAAAAAAAAGCAGCTCATTTGCAGAGGTCTGTTCCAAATAACGCAACTCTCCAAACAAATGAGAGGTTGAGAGGCTACCTATCTCCAGAGCCATTTTGTGTAAGGCCAAGAAAAACCCACAAAGAGGCAGGGGCAGCAAAGCCCATTCAAGCTCAGAAATACAGAATTCACAGGGAAAATGAAAAAGAGCTGCCCCCTATCACCAATTTCTCAACTTTGCAAGGGGGTGGTACTCTCACATACGTCAAAGCGGGCATTGGTACCTGCTTCTTCCTTACACACATCTGGAGCATTGTATCAAGGGCCTTTATTTGTCTACAATTCTTAGATGCTCTGCTCACATTACTGTTCTGAAGAAAGACATTCCAATCCAATTCCGAACTACTCATTTTCCAGCGAGCTCAGAGTGTTTGGGAAGAATCAAATATAGAAAAGAATTCTGAGAAGTGAAAGGTTCTCAGATGGTGGTCCCCTTACAAATGGGCTGACTGTGAACTGCCCACACTAATACTAATTAACTAATACTAATGGCCTAATATTGCTTAATTGGGCCTGTCTCCCTCGGTCTTCCTTGAAGCTTATACACCTAAGACTCTGAGCTATCATTTTTCAGACTGAGAAACTATCACAAAAAAATTAGTATTTAAAACACCTGCCTAACTCTCCTTCTGCATTTTGGTGAATAAAATACTTCTCATGGATAAAAAGGATTGTTCTCAGGCTCCAATAAGAAAAAAATGATGATGAACACTACTTACCATCCTTTCCTCATGTGTCAAGAGCACTCAATCTGTCACTTTAATAACAGACCAAGAAAGATGACAGCATTCGGGCTCCTTACCCAAGTGTTTAGAAAATGGACCACAGACAGAATACACATTTAAATGAGGCACTTAAAGCAGCTGATGCACCTCATACTGGGACTGCCTTCGAGGGTACCAAAATTTAAAGTTTCATCTGATGTCCCAGAAAAAGTCACCTTTAGGTATTTTATTATTAGTTGAAGCAAACTATAAGGCAGAAGGTGTGAAGACACATGAGGGTTTAGAAAATCAAGCGGCAACAGTGCTAAACATTTCTTTTGAATGCCTGTATTCTTTTTTGTGTGTGTGACCGGTAAGGGGATCAGAACCCTTGGCTTGATGTCGCCCACACCGTGCTAAGGCAGTGAGCGCACCGGCCATCCCTATATAGGATCCGAACCTGCGGCCTCAGCGCTCCCAGCACTGCACTCTCCCAAGTGAGCCACGGGTTCGGCCCTGAATGCCTGTATTCTAAAGCTGAAACCTGGAGGGAGAGGTGGTATCTGCAGAATGTCATAGTTTTCTCTCTTGATTCCATATTTTCTGACTACATCCTTAGGCCACATAATGCAAGTCCCAGATCCGTAAAGTCCTTAGGTTGATCGTCCAGTTGGGGAGATGCTGAAGCACAGAGAGGAATAGGAAGGGAGAAAGGGACAGGAGACACTGTCTTGAACATACAATGCCCATGACAGCTTTCACACCAAAGCTGCTTGTCCTGCTGTTTGTTTCATCCTCATCCTCAAGAGTAGCTCTACGTAGTGCCCCTGTTCAAAACCCTCTCCCCACCTCTAGGCTATAGGCCCCTGAAGGTAACAGACCATTTCCTATTTGTTATTCCATATCTCCTCCTGATCCCCCTTTTCTGGAGATCCAACCTCTGTAATTTTTCTCCCCTCAGAAAAACAGACAACAAAAATGGCCAGAGAACCACTTCTTAAATCCTCTTAGTGCTCTCACATTGTTCTTGGCGGTTCTCAGCACCAGTTTCTCCTACAATTCCAAATCACATTGTCACTTTTGGATAATCATGGTAAGTAGGAAATGGGGTAATCGTATTAGGTTGGGGAACTACTGTTTTTATGAGTAAGCCTCCTGGAACCATTTGATTCTTTAACTCCACCGTGTATATGTTTGACAGAAATAAAAACAAAACACAAACTTCTATTTCCTCACTGGGTTGTGGACCCAATGAATAGCCAGCTAACCTCTACTCTGAAGAACCCTGCACAGAAGGACTGCAGGGAATGCAGGTCAGTCCCATAGTTAGTTGGTCAGTCAGTGACCAAGAAACTGCCTTTTCTGGATCACTTCTGACTCATGAGAACAACTTGAAAAATATAAGTTCCAACAAATGCCTACATGCGATGAGTAGAGTTAACCATGAAATGAGACAGTGGGGTCAGTGTATTGTTAGAGTGCCCCTCATCTTAATAAAATATCACTATATATCTTGATCCTGCTAAGAAATGATAAAACAAAATAGCAAGAAGAGAGAAAAAGCTTTTCAGGGTAAGGGCAGTATTTATGTCATTAAGATGCACCATGTTACCTTCCACTCACTGACAAGCAACATTTGGAAATTAGACAAAATTGATTCCTAGACTCAAGCAAAAGTTCAAGGTGAGGGGGAGGGGGCAAGGAGCAGATTCACATGGAAAAGAAGTCATTACCAGCTTCTCTGGAATACCAATAAACCTCAGTTAGTGAAAGCATTTTTTATGGAATTTCATTAACATCTCCCTGTGGTCCCTTGACATTTCCAACCTCTCAACATGTGCCAATGGAGGACATGTTTATGGAACATCTGAAAATGAGAGACACTGACAAGAGAAAGCTGGAAAGTGTTTTTTTACTTAATAGAGGAATCAAAATTTCTACTGTGGTGAAGTACCCAAATGATCTATACTTAATACTAACTAGGTGCGTGGGGGTGACTTTGTTTTGGTCAAAAATTCAAGAGAACAGATGGCTTGTTGGGTTTTGGGGATTCCTGGTGGCACGGTGCCAGCCACGGCTTTAATTAATAAGGCCTAGTTTTTCTAAACACAGATATAAATTAAGCAAGCACCTCTCACAGCCAAGGCACCTAACTGGTTTTAATTAACATGCAAACTGAAAACCTTCACCTGCAGCCATTTTGTTTGTTTTGTGAATCAAAACAACATATTTTCTTAAAATGCTTCTCTTCTGTGACTCTCACATATCCTCACCTCCACAAGGATCCTGAGAGAGGCAGGCACTCAGCAACCCAGGCAGAATCAGTGAAACAGGATCTGTTGGGAAGAGACCAAATTTGGAGAAGTTACTCTGAGCAGCAGGCTACACGTACCCCTTTGTGCACTCTGAACAGTTATTCCCGATTCTCTCTTCCCACCATACTTCCAGCGGCATCTCTTGCCCTGTCTCCTCTAATTAAGTCCTTGTCCAGAAATCAATCCCTACGTCATCAGAAGGAGAGGGATCCAAGCAAGAGGAGCAGAGCCTCCACCCTGACTGTGGGAGGAGAGCCCAGGCGAAAGTTCACAGGTCTGCTCTTCGGGATTCTCACAGTCCGAGGCTCTACTGAGGTGCTCATGGCTATCCAAAGTCTGTATGCAGTATTCCACCTGAGCACCCTGGAGGTTCTGCCTGATCCAGCCATGGTATGACAACCTCATCAGCTCCTTCTGGACCTTGGGCACAACTTCTTAAATTGTGTCTATGCACAAACACGTAGCAGTGCCTTTTGCCCCTTCTGACCCCTCACACAGACCTGAGGCCCTCTACTAGGAGGTTCTATCCCTAGAAGCAATTCTAGACTTTAGGAATATAAATATGAACAGGACCGAGAAAGCCTCTTTCTCATTTGTGTTTACATTCCCATTGGCTGACATACAATTAGTCTACATCCAGCCACACAAAATGCAACTGTTATTGAAGTCATACGAACAAAAAATCAGTATCAGCCATATAACTTGTTAAATGCCCCACTGTACAATTCTTTTCAAAGCATTAGGCTTAACAAAAATTAGAATCTTTAAAATAAATTCACTAAACCATTATGCCTTTCCCAAGTGTGTGCATAATTTTTGACTTTGGAGACATGGAATGGGGTCAGATAACTGAATGAGAAGGCATAGATTTACTCACTGAAAACCAATAACAAGACTCCTCTTCCGAATTAATGTGGTTATTTTCATAGAAAGATTGATTGGAAGAACACCAAAATGTTACTAGTGGTCATAACTCTACGTAGTTGGATTGCCAGTGATTTTAAAACTCATTCAGTACTATGTACGAGCTGGCTCATTTGAACCAATAGTGCACATTTCTTCCTAAATCTTCATACAGTGATGGCACATTGGTAGCTTGAATTTAAACTGGCCAATGCTACATATCAGGTTTTTCCCCCTACTTCAAAAAGCATACATGAGCACATACTACAATTACAATTTGAAGTTATTTTTAAAGAAAATAAAATTTGAGCATAATAATCATTGTGTGCATAGTTCTTTTTCACGAAGTACTAAGAAAAAAATTTTTCCTCCGTAAAAGATCCATAATCCATATAGGTGTGCCCTAAAATTTCCATTATCATCCAATATCTCTCCAGTACCCATGTAAACAAGAAGAATAAAAACAAATTCAATACAAACATAAGTTTGAGGGGGGGGAAAAAATAACACCAAAAATTTATAGTGCATTAAAATGTCAAATAATTAGTAACCATTCATAGAGTGGACCCCAGATGAGTTGAGGAGCAAAGGACTGACTGCTTAGGAATCCAGAAGCCAGACCCCACATTAAGTTCTGAATAGGGTCACATCTACTTTTCTACGTTTCTGAGTTCTGGGGATGTCCAACACAAATAGAGATTAAGCCTTTTGGATTCCTCTGCCTTGTGATCACTTTTCAAACACCAATATTTAGCAAAATTACCCTCTAAACCATTCATTTAGATCTTCCCCAAACCCCCTCCAATAAAGATACCCAAGATGACTGTGAAGGACAGTTGGGTACAAGTGCATGCAAAAGGAGGAGAAAGTGTCACTGTCATAGTTAAGCTTCACACCTTTTTTGAACTAACAAATAAGCTAAGGTCACCATCAGGCCACTTGATAAAGAAACTTGGCTGGCACAGCTCCACTAAACAGTTTTGGGTAAAACTTTCTCTAAATACCTCTGGCCTCAGTTTTTCACTAGATGAGGAATAACAATGACCCCACCTTCCAGGACTTTAAAGGAATTTAACCAATTACAGGGATAAATGAGAAGACTTTGAAAGGTCAACATGTTGGATATCAGTCTGACACTTTAGTTTCTAATCAAAAAGAAACGTGGATTTTTTTTTTTTTTTTACCTTGGTTGGGTGAACTTCAGGTTACATGATGCTACCAGAATAAAATCTATGTTAATAGTAAAGTAGAGGAACCAAAGTTATCTACTGAAACTAAAGGTTAAAAGTCTCTTTGGCAACATTTTAGGATAGTGCATACTTATACTCAGCATTTTTTTCTCCATTTTTCAGATTGTCAAATATCTTCACCTTATTTTCAATGACCTAATAACAGCCCCAAAGTAACTTTTTATTTTTTTATTTTTATGTTTTTTAGCAACTTCTGTTTTTTTTTTTTTTAAAGTTAGGTGGCAAAAGGAAACTGGATACTTGAGATTAAATTCGTTATCTTGGATCCAATTTCTTAACAGATATCATCTGCTTTTGATTTTCCCCATGTGACATCAGGATACGTTTTTTTTTTTTGTTTTTTTGTTTTTTTTTTATTTTGTCAAAGTAACTTTTTATAGAAGAGGAAAGAGATTTCTAGGACTGCACACTCCAGCCCGCAAAGCTAGAAAGCCCTGCTGGGTGCTGAGGCACATCAGGCTCCATGTAAGGTGTCCAAGTTGGCCATAACAGAACTCAGCTCAGAGCAAGGAAAAATCTGACTTCCTCAGCCACTTTCTTGCCTCACAGCAAGTTTACAGCGTTGTGGTTTCCCATAAGAAGCCAGTGTAACCTATCAGAAATGTGCTGTTCCTGAGAAAGGAAAGAAAATAAAGAAAGGGGGCAGGGAGGGAAGCTAAACCAGGCACTATAATGTTCTGCTCCAATATGTACATTCAGGAAATGGAAGAATAATTCCAGAGTGTCTACTGTGTACTGGGTGCATTACAAAGATCACACTGCACTTGCTTCTCACAACATCCCTGACAGCAAAGTATGATTCCCATTTTGCAGATAAGGAGAACTGAGGCTCAAATAGTCAGGAACCAAAGATAGACAGTTACTGATGAATACAGTTTTAACTGAAGTCTGACTGACTCCAAAGCAACCCAAGAAGCAAAACATAAAGCACTGAAAGTTAGAGCTACATAATGCAGTAATTTACTCTCCAGATGTTACTAATAAGTACAACTCATAAGGCTTACTGTTAAGTGGCTGCAGGGGAAGACCACATTCCAGAACATACGCTATAGTGGGCAACAACTCCAAAAGGGTAAACTTCATTTAAAAGATCCTCTGCTCTGAGATTTGCTATTCCCATGTACTGAAAACTTCAATCCCAAATGGGTATGAAATTCTATCACTCGTCAGAAAGGAATCCTGACCCAGTTACTGTATATCTTGCCAGAAAATTGACAGTTAGCAAAGGTGAAATCAAGTTCAGACACAGAAAGAAGTGTCTCTGCTCTTGAAAGAAGGTGTCAGATGGCAATCTAGGAGAAACAGCACCAAACACAGAAAAGCTTACCAATCGAGCCTCATGGTTGGCCACTTTATGGAACAGAGACTAGGACCTGGATAGGGACAAAAGAAAGCATTTATTATTAACCCAATCAACACTAGCACTTTTTGTCATGATCAACTGACCCAAAACCATGCATCCCACTCTACTTCTTTTGTGTAATGGGACAGGAAACACAGGGGGGGTCAGGGAACTTTAGCATGCAAACCCCAAATCCTTGCCTCCGGCTTCCAATGCCTGAATTCACTGACAATTTTTTAAAGTGCCACCAAGTGTGGAAGTTGTATGTTAGAAGCCAGCTGAGCTGCCAGACTTTGGCCAGAGTAAAAATGAGCCGAGTGTCTTTCAGACTCAGAGAATGGAGGCTTATGGTTCCAGCAATGTCTGCAAAGCAAGGAAATGGACAACAATGTATGGAAGGGTAAATATTTGGAAGCATACTGACTTACACATTACTTTAATTCCCAGCCTATACCTTTGGGACCCCTACAAAATAAATGCCATGAGTGGGGTAAACTGGTATACTACCATTCCCTACTACCCATTTGGTCCACAGGTCCCATCATTTTTTCTTTTCCATAGATACAGCTCACTTTCAAATTAACTTCAGATCTATATTTTCATACCTAAAACAAAGGCACTGGAGCAGCACGACCACACCACCTCGACTCCTGGAGTTTGTTTTCTACGATCCAGCTCAGTCCATCCTTCTGCTGTCTGCTACTGGCTTTCCAAAAACAGAAAGGTCAGAATTTCGGTGTTTAAAAGTCAAAATCAGTTTTCTTTGAAATCAGAACAGTCTAATGATGTCGATATCTCTATAACAGTGGCACCCACACTGTACAAGAACATAAATAAGGACAAGAAAAAGACACCCCTGTCTAATTGAAGGAATGGGTTGTATAAATAGGGTCTCTGTCATGGAATTAGTCAGCAGTGCCCAGGGAGCTACTCTGCCCCTGTTGGTAGTCCCTATCTCTTAGAGACTCTGGGAAGGGGTTTCAACACCATCTTTATTCATGGCACAGAGGACAAGGCCTCTCCAAAACACCTGTCACCTCACACAACATAAGGATGTCTTGAATTTGTCTAGGTGGTCTTGACAAGTGTTTCCCATTCCACCCTCTTCATGTTATAGGCCTGTAGGCTGACGGGTACTGAACTCCATCCATCACAGGTTCTGAAGGAGATGGTGATTGTACAATCTGCAAAGGAGACTTGACTGTGGGCAGACAGCCTAGCACCACTGCATACAAATTACATAACTCAGAAACTCATTTAGGTGGGTGGCTGGGGCACACTTCCTTTCTCTTATCTACAGAAACTTCTGAAAATTGTTGGTGGGGCCAGGGTACCCAATCATGCAGAGTGAAAAATAATGTAAGACAGGGACTACATTAATCTCGTGGTTACAAGATCAAGTTAAGACTGGTCCTTTAAAAGTTTAACTGTCCCTTCAAAGTGAACCATAGTTCATCCGGCTTTAGTCATAGGAGAATTATTATATATTAGGCTAATATTCAATGTTCCTTAATTTGTAGAAGGGGAAGTCTCAAAAAAGCCAGTTTATTCTATTCAATACCATGGTGAAAAAGTCATGCAGGATTATGGATAATAAACGTCTGATGGGAGATTGTGTTGTTCACCAACCTCTACAATAGCATCTCATGCTGTATTTAGTGTCAGTAATCAGTAACACAGTAAGTTAGAAAAGGAATGACGTCAGTTTCTAGTATCATGTAGGATAATTTAATGAGTATTTCCAACCATTAAATGTTGTTACTGGCAGACACTGAGTATATATCTTCAAGGAAATAATAATAGAGGGAATTTTACAGTTGCTAGTACTGGCTTTTGAAGAAATGCTCTTTGGAAAATATCCACTCTAGGATTCTATGGGCAAAGTGGATGCAATAAAAGTGCCTTCAAAAACCTGACACCTAGACCTAAATTCCACAGTGACATATAATTCAAGGTCTAGGACTCTGCTGGAGAAATCAGGATTTGTGAGGCTAATCAATATCCAAATTTCTAAAACCTTGGTACTTCGTAGTAACAAAGGCAGCTTTCGATCTTACCAAGAATTGACCTTTCGAACTTCTAAATGTAATCCAGGAGGATAACATTTGGAGAACGCCAATATTCCACCAATGAAAAGGTCAGTAAGTCATTTAGACACGAGACAATAGACATAATTCAAGTCCAAATCAAGAGTAAACCAGACAAAAAAACGAACAGTCAAACCCAACCAGCACCGTTTTTTTAAAAATCCTCTCAGCTACCGCCCTCAGGTTTTTGAGAAGTTTTCCTCTCATTTAAATCTCCCCTTGAATACACAGCAGGTGTCACGCAATGCAAAAGCGGCACGAATGCAAATAGGTGGTGCTGCTGCTTTAAAGGCACCTGCACACGAAGTGCATGGAGGCATAGCCTTGTGGCTAGGGGACGGGGCCAGCAAAGCTGGGATGGGGAAGGAGTATCAGATTCCCACCATTTTTTGTGGCCTGGGGGGTGGGGCCAGCAATGCTGGGATGTGGGACAAGCATCAGATTTCCACCATTTTTCGTGACCAGGGTGGCGGGGCCAGCAACGCTGGAATGGGGGACGAGTATCGGACTCCCACTATTTTCTGCGGCCAGGGGGTCGGGGCCAGCAACGCTGGAATGGGGGACGAGTATCGGACTCCCACTATTTTCTGTGGCCAGGGGGTTGGGGCCAGCAATGCTGGGATGGGGGACGAGTATCAGATTTCCACTATTTTTCATGGCCAGGGGGGCAGGGCCAGCAACACTGGAATGGGGGAGGAGTATTGGACCCCCACAATTTTCTGTGGCCTGGGGGGTGGGGCCAGCAATGCTGGGATGTGGGACAAGCATCAGATTTCCACCATTTTTCGTGACCAGGGTGGCGGGGCCAGCAACGCTGGAATGGGGGACGAGTATCGGACTCCCACTATTTTCTGCGGCCAGGGGGTCGGGGCCAGCAACGCTGGAATGGGGGACGAGTATCGGACTCCCACTATTTTCTGCGGCCAGAGGGGCGGGGCCAGCAATGCTGGGATGGGGGACGAGTATCAGATTTCCACTATTTTTCATGGCCAGGGGGGCAGGGCCAGCAACGCTGGAATGGGGGAGGAGTATTGGACCCCCACAATTTTCTGTGGCCTGGGGGGTGGGGCCAGCAATGCTGGGATGTGGGACAAGCATCAGATTTCCACCATTTTTCGTGACCAGGGTGGTGGGGCCAGCAACGCTGGAATGGGGGACGAGAATCGGACTCCCACTATTTTCTGCAGCCAGGGGGGCGGGCCGGCAACGCTGGAATGGGGGACGAGTATCGGACTCCCACCATTTTCTGTGGCCAGGGTGGCGGGGCCAGCAATGCTGGGATGTGGGAGGAGTATCGGATTCCCACCATTTTCTGTGGCCGAGCGGCAGGACCAGCAACACTGGGATGCAGGAGGAGTATCAGATTCCCTCCATTTTCTATGGCCGGGGGGCAGGGCCAGCAACGCTGGGATGGGGGAGGAGTATCGGATTCCCTCCATTTTCTGGGGCCAGGGGGGTGGGGCCAGCAACCTGGGATGGGGGAGGAGTATCGGATTCCCTCCATTTTCTGGGGCCAGCAACGCTGGGATGGGGGAGGGGTATCGGACTCCCACCATTTTCTGTCCTGATTAGCATGGTGCCGCCTAACTGCTGTCCTCCTTGTTTGTAAAGAGAAACTACCCAAACCATTTTTTCCCCTGTAGAAAAACACCTACGAAAGAGGACCTAAACCAAAAAACTTAAATTACCCCTATGTTGAACACACAAGTATACTGGAAAACAAAATTCAAAACTATGCAACTCGTTCACTGCTGGTAAAACACCAAACAGTTAATCTTACAGATAATTTCCCCTTTTATACACTGAAATGTGTCAGGCTTTTGAAAGAAACGTATGCAGAAGACCAGGGCAGAACTGAATAATGTGATCCTCAACACCTGATCACTGCTGAATAGGAAATCCCAAAATATTTTCTGTAGTGGCTGGTGAACGACCCTTTCGAGCATTCACTGTGATTGTCAGTGCGTGCATTTTTACACTGAAAATACCACAAAACCTTCTTTCAACTAGAAAACGCTTTTCCCTGGTGACCTATATAACACAAAACTTTTTTTACACGAAACTTATGGGGACCAGGGCACATCGTTAGTGGAAGAAAAAGATACGAAACATGCAATTCCTCTGTAAAATAAAATCCCAAACTCAGTTAAATAGCAGCCGATGACGGACATTTAAGTGCATTCACTGTCACAGAACATTTAAGGACACAGCCAGATGATCAAATTCTGCATTTGTAAATCTAGAGTACTCCGAACAAGACCAAAATTTAGACAAGTAAAATTATACCAAATACGCAATTATATTAAAAAATAAAATTCATTCAATGTGACCGTTAATTTCCTCCACCGTAAATTGAAATTAGCAAAAAACCTTCCTTAAGAAACCTATGAAACCCCTAACACAAAATTTCACTGGATGCAACGAGGATGAACATACAATTGTTTTGTAAAATTAAATGCCAAACTGCATCTTATATTGGCTGACGAGCTTAGAGGCATCCACAGTATTTGTCAAATGCAAATAAGACCAAACTTCTGAAGGAAAATGCATAAAAAGCATCAGGACCACATTTTATTGAATACAATATTAAATATAAAAATATATTTATAAAAATGCAACATGGACTCAATGACCAAAGGCTATTTAAAGTCATCAATAAACGACTCCTACACTAACTAGACAGCATTTTCAAGTTTAAAATACCAGAAAACTTTTTTTTTTCCTTTTAAGTCTGGGTATGAGAGGGCTGATTCCAACATTTAACTACACTAACGATATTTTAAAAAGGAAAAAAACACAACACTTCACTCAAAAGCAGCTAACAATCCTAACCCAATGCAGGATCTCTTCTCGTGTGAAATTTCTCTTCAGGTCGAAAATAACAGAAACAGAGGGGACAAGACCGAGATTTGAAAAAATACACAGACGATAACGACCCAAGGACGCAAAATAGGCGAAATCAGCTCCCTAGAAGCCACTGCGTTGTCCTCACACCTGCTCAACCAACACCACCACCATCCACCTCCTCATTTTTAACTTGAAAACGCCACAAAACTTAAGACCACATACAAGAGGGGAGCAAAACCAATATTTAAACAAATAAAATATTAAGAAGTCATCATGTTGTAACAGAAAAAACACAGCCCTGTGACCAAATTCGGCTAAGGGACCTAAATTGTCACAAATCCAAAGCCCTCCAGACTATTAAAGTATATTATTAATTATAATATTATTAAATCATATCACACTATGAATGCCCAACTATCGATAACAATTAAGAATTAGAGTATATTAACCTTGCAACAGCATGTAGAAGCAGCCACCACGGTAGCCCACTTCTGATAAGACCGCACCACAAGCTGGCTTCGCAATCCTAGACAAAATGGGCTCACTCACGTGTCATTGGTCTCTTTTAAAGCTAGTCTTTGGTCCCGCCTTCAAAGATTCTGATTGGTTGTGGCTGAAATGATAAGCAGGAACACTGCCTACTCCCACCCTCTCTATATCTGAAAAACCCACCCATATCCTACGTTTTGCTCATGATTGGTTGGAAGGGTTTGCGCTCGAATTTTTTTGAACTTCAGTTACAGTTGCAGGAATTGTAGGAAGTGCAGGAAAACCAACCATAAAGCATTTCACACCAGACTCCCTGATTGGTTCTAGCAATAAATTCAAATAACCCGCCAACAGCCCTTGAACGGTTTCCACATATTGACTTTTTCTAGAAAGTTCTTCCTCGCCATTTTTACCTTTAGGATCAGACTCAAGCCGGATACGTGATTGGTCTTAGGTGATTTAACTTCCCGCAGCATCTATGTTCGAAAATAAAGAATGGAAGTAATATCAGGGCAGGGATCTGGAATGAAAAATAACCCTGAAGGGCCGGCCCAGTGGTGCACTCGGGAGAGTGCAGCGCTTGGGAGCACAGCGGTGCTCCCGCCGCGGGTTCGGATCCTATATAGGGATGGCCGGTGCGCTCACTGGCTGAGCGCCGTGCGGGCAACACCAAGCCAAGGTTTGTGATCCCCTTACCCGTCACAAAAAAGGACAAAAAAATAAATAAATAAGATAACCCTGAAAAGCCGCTCACCTACAATTGCACGTATGTTATGTGTTCAGGGCATTAAGTGGTGTGGAGTGCAGCTAAAGACCAGCTACACAGAATGGCAACTGTCTAACTCACTATCGGCACTTAAGAGTGTTTATACAATGCGGAGGATGGGCATGGGGTGAGAGAGTACTGAAAAAGGGGATCACGAGAACTAGGAAATGGCCAGACTGGAGTTCGAATTCATGACGCTTTAACACCAGTGTCCTTGCTTTTAGGATTCTGTACTAGAGTAATTATGCCCTTTGTGTGGAATGTTCTTTCCCTCCATCTCTGCCTACCCACCAGGGAGCAACTCATATACAGCCTCCTTGATGCATTCACTGATCCTCTTTCCCTCTCCAACTGGTAATGGGCTCTCTCCTGCTGCTACCGGGTGGGGAGTATAGGAAAACATTGGAGCTGGGGTGCAGGGGAGTGTTGGGGGCACTGGGATCGGTTAGAACTAGGCTGCACTTGGTGGGACCCAAATTTGTACTTGGAGGTTTGCACTTGTGTTGAACTCGAAGAAATTCTTCAAAGTCTGGAACAAACAACAGTGTAATCAATTCCTGTCTCCTGATGTCAGAGCAGTTTAAACGTAAACTACAAGTTGAAAACAAACTTGGTAAACAACAAACTTGGCAAAAAGGCACCAGGATTGGTCAGAGCCAGGAATTTAACCTACATAGTAAACTCCATTTCAAAATTAGCAGGAATAAACTATCAATACGAGATACTGGAGGGGTAGAAGGAATGAGATAGAGTGACTGAAGTGAACAAGCACACTTGTACCGTAAGGAGGTGTGGTGGGGATGGTATAGTCTCCTATTTCAGTTCTTTCTGCTTAACTCTTTACAGGCCTTCAAGTTGAGAGAACACCAAAGATTTACAGACTGCATCCCTTGCAGGCACATTGTTAAATGGTTAAGATTGGTTGACCAAAGTGTGGTGTCTAAATCCCTTTCATCCACATCATTTGGGGAGCTGCCTTTTTTGTTATTGAGATAAAATTCACATAACATAAAATTAGCCATTTTAAAGTGAACAATTCAATGCATTTAGTATATTTACAATGTTGTTTAACCATCACCTCTGTGCAGTCCTGAAACAACTTCATTACCCCACAAGGAACCTTAGTACCCATTAAACAGTTGATACCCATATCCCTCCCCCTGGAAACCACCAATCTGCTTTCTATTTCTATGGATGTGCTTATCCTGCACATTTCACACAAATGAAATCACACAATATGTGGCCTTTCCTGCCTGTCTTCTTTCACTTAGTATACTGTTTTGGAGATTTATTCACATTGTAGCATGTATCAGTACTTCATTACTTCTTTTTTGTTTAAAAAGAAAACCATTTTTAACAGGCCAAAATTTTGGAAGTAAATTTTATAATTTTTAAAAATTTATTGAAACATAGTTCATTGTACATATCTGTGGGTACAGACTTGAATGTGATGTTCTAATCAGGATAATTGGTATATTCAGCATTATACAATGTAATAGTTTTTCATGGCCCTTAACCAATTCACTACCTTTTATGGCTAAACAATATTCCATTGTCTGTCCATTTATTTGTTTATGAACTGTATCCGCCTTTTGGCTATTGTGAATAATGCTGCTATGAATATTCATATACATGTAGTTGGATTGCTTCTTAACCAGGCAGGTTTCTGAGCCCAACCTTAGCCTTTCCGAATCAGAGTCACTGTGGATGAGGCCAGGTATCTACATTTTAAACAAGCAATTCAAGTGATTCTTATAGTTTCAAAATCATTTTGCTCTGGTTCGGGGGTTAGAATCAGAGTCTAGGCGGGGGTTAAAATGATGCTGCTCTAACTGTTCATGGGCTGGAATGGAAAGAATTATACAGGTAACTGCCAAGATGCTTTTAAAATTAAATCTTGGCTTTTGAAATACTGATTGGATAAATCTCAAATTTTTATAAGGCTAGGATAACCTTGATAACCAAACTCAGAAAATGACAGTAGAAGAAATATAGGCCAAACTGATTTGTAAACATTTGATGCTAAAATCCTGAGTAAAACATTACTAAATCAAACCCATCAGTGCATAAAGCATGTATAGTTTATCCCATTAATACAAGCACAGTTTAACTTTGTAAGACCTATCGTAGCTTGTCACATTAAGGTATTTGCCTGCATATGTTCCATTTGCCCAACCAGATCTATTCTTTACTTTCCATATCTTGTTCTGTGACCTGAGGATTGATCTTTATGGACTACATCACCCAGTCTGCCTTGCCCTTTGTCTTCTAGTAGTGTTCAGCCACAGGGAAGCAGAGGTGAGAAATTTATGAGGACAAGAAAGAGGTTATTGCAGTGTCTGTATTCCCCTATCTACAGTTAAACTTCCTGCAGGCAGCCCATCTCCCTCAGCTACAGATTTTGCCATTCTAGTAATGCTGTTCCCTCCTCTTGCACCTCTGTGACTGGCTTCCTACAGTTGCTAGACCCTGGATTTATATCATCCCTTGTTGGTTTCCTTACCTCGGCACATTCTTTGAAAAATAGTTTCTTTATTAAACATTCTGTAATTAATCTTTTTGACGGTATATGGTACTGGTGAGTGTAAGAACCCAAATGCCCCAAGGGATCACACTGAGGAATGTAAGAACCCAAATGCCCCCTGATCACATAAGTCCTTCTCGGCCACACCCCATCATGGCGCTGGTGGCCCTTCTCTTCTGTACTCTCCTTCCCGCAGGCGGGAAGCGCACACCAATCAGCTCACACCAAGCCCCATGCGGTATGCTAAGTAGGGATTGTATTTTAAGCCAATCAGCCTTGCCTAAAAGCCCTATATATGTGTGTGTGTGCCGCCTAATAAACGAGCTCTCTCCAGTGGATGGTCAACTGGTGTTGACTCGTCCTTTCATTTGGTGCCGAAACCCGGGACGGAACTTCTCTCGAGCAGCGACACTTTTGGGATCGCAGCGGCAACATCTTCCTAGTCGCCCCTCAGGAACTCCGTCCCGCCAGGACCGGCCTCCCTTCCACCGCTCACCATTGACGGTCCACCCTCGTCCATTCTTTTCGGCGCTGGCTCCTTCCATTCACCACCGGCTCATCATTAGGAAAGCCCCCTTTCCTAAAGGGCACCAGCCCTTTTTCAGGCTACCACAGGGAGTCTAGATCATCTGGTAGCCCCTAACGCCCATACCCCACCCCACCATGGTCCGGATATTGAGCCCAAACTCCTCACCAAATTCTGTACACAAGATTGGCCTTACTATCCTTTAGATAATCAAAACACATGGCCCCCCGAGGGCACACTAGATCCTAACATTCTACAAGACCTCTTTAACTACTGCCAGCGCCTAAAAAAATGGACGGAGATCCCCTACATCGAGGCTTTTCGCCTCTTGGCTCAGAACCCCACCCTCTGCTCTTCCTGTGCTCCCTCTCAAGTCCTTTTAGCCTGTAAACCCTCTTCACAGTCACCCCTCGATTCTTCCACCTTCGACCCTGCTGATGAACCCCCACCCTACCGACCTCCTCCTCCCTCAGTGCCTCCGGCATCCACTCCTCCTCCCCCGTCATCCACATCACCTTCTGCACCTCCTGCGCCATCCACTCCCCCATCTTTACCCTCACCTACTCCTGACCCACTAAGCCCCTCTTTCACCCGTTCCCGAGGACCTCCCCCCGCCCCTTTAACAATCGCCCCACTACGTGAGGTAGCTGGGGCTGAAGGAGTAGTTAGGGTCCATGTTCCCTTTTCCCTAGCTGACCTTACAGAATCAGAAAAAAGACTAGGCTCTTTCTCTACCGACCCTACCACCTACATTAAAGAATTCCAATGGATCCTGCAGGCCTACAGCCTCATACATCATGACATTTTCATGCTCCTAGCCAATACCCTCCTCCCCGAGGAATGCCGCAGGGTCTGGGATACAGACCAAATCCATGCCACTGACACCCATCGTACCAATCCAGATCACCCGCCAGGCCCCCAAGCAGTCCCAGAACAGGAACCTAATTGGGATTATAACACAGCCCAGGGAATCCAGGCTCGAGACCATTTTGCTTCTTGTTTAATAATTGGCCTCAAAAAATCGGCTCGCAAGGTCGTCAATTTCCAAAAAATTCAAGAAATTGTCCAAAAATAGGAGGAAACTCCCTCCGAGTTCCTCAATAGATTAACTCAGGCCTTTCAACAATACACTACCTTAGACCCCAACTCAGAAGACGTCTGGCATGTCCTTATGACCTATTTCCTGGCCCAATCCTACGCCGACATTAAAACTAAACTTAAAAAATTAGAGCAGGGTCCTGCAACCCCTCAGACCGAAATCCTGTCAGTGGCCTTCAAGGTTTTTCATAATTGGGAGGAGGATAAAGAACGTCAAAAACAAAAGGCCGACCACGCTAACTTCCAGATGTTGGACTGAAGGAGCCTTGGGCCCTTCCCGACCATCTCTATAAGAAAGCAAGAGCCCAGGGTATCCATGGTTGTGGACAGCCACCCAATATCTTTCCTCCTGGACACTGGAGCCACCTTTTCGGTCTTAAGGGAATATAAAGGCCCCACCACCTCCAGCAGCTCTCCTATAGTCGGGGTAGGAGGTAAACAAATCTTTCCCCCAAAAACCCCTCTTTTAACCTGCTGCCTTCAAGGCACTCAATCCGTTTTCTCCCATTCCTTTCTAGTCATGCCACAATGCCCCGTCCCCTTGTTGGGTCGGGACATTCTATCACGGCTTCAAGTCTCCATTACTTTGCCCCTGTCCTCTTCCTCTTCCCCCGTTTCCTTCCTCCTAGAGCTAGTTCAAGCCCAAGATCCTACTAATCCCACCCCTCCAAAGAAGTCCTTACCCATCTTAACGCACCCTGTTAACCCCACAGTTTGGGACACTGCCATCCCCGCTCTGGCCCAGTGTTCCCCTGTACACATAAAACTAAAAGAACCCTCCAAATATATTTGTCAGGCTCAATATCCATTAACCACAACAGCCCTCCTCGGGTTAAGTCCCATCATTCAGGACCTATTAAAAAAGGGGTATCTCCATCCCACTCGCTCCCCTTTCAATACTCCCATACTCGCTGTAAAAAAACCTAATGGCGCCTTTCGTCTCGTCCAAGATCTCCGCCTTGTTAACGCCACTGTCATTCCCATTCACCCCCTTGTACCTATCAAAACAGTTGGACCCCACTGTACGAGGCTGGGCACCCTGTCTAAGAGCCCTAGCAGCGGGGCAGTTACTGCATATGGAGGCATCCCAATTAACATTTGGGGCACCTCTCACCATTCTCTCACCACATCACCTCAAAGACCTCCTTACCTATAAGGCTATCCAATCCCTCCCACCTTCCAGAATCCTAATCCTCCTAGCCTCGTTTCTGGAAAATCCTGCCCTATCCTTCACTACCTGCCCACCCCTAAATCCGGCCACCCTACTGCCTATACCAGATTCCCCCAACACCCCTTTGCACAGCTGCGTAGAAACCCTTCAAAATTTTATACCTTACCGCTCTTCCATCACTGAGGGGCCCCTATCTCACGCTGATCTCGCATGGTTCACGGATGGGTACTCATTCAAGGAAGGAAACACTCATTACGCAGGGTATGCCATAGTCTCCCTTGATTCGGTTATAGAGGCCCAACCTTTACCCAAGGGTACTACCAACCAGCAGGTCAAACTTATCGCCGCCACACGAGCCTGCGTTCTAGCTGAAGGAAGAACTCTCATGCCGCCATATGGAAAGAACACGGTCTGCTTAACACCAAGGTTCACTCTAGCCCCCAAGCTTTATCCCAGTTTTTACAAGCCTTCTTCTCAATCACCCCATCTGACAAAGCCTTCTTGCAAAAATTTCCTCCTCATGCACAATCTGCCAGCGTACCAATCCTAACATCCCTCTCAAACCTGGGCCATACCCCTCCCACCAGGCCAGAGGTCTCAAACCTGCGGCCGACTGGCAAGTCGATTTTACGCACATGCCTTCTGTCCAGCGCCTCAAATACCTCTTGGTGTTTGTTGATACCTTTTCAGGATGGGTAGAGGCATTCCCAACATCCAATAAAAAGGCCTCCACCATAGCCCAGACTCTCCTTTCCCAAATCATCCCACGATTTGGGATGCCCACTTCCATTCAATCTGACAATGGACCTGAATTTACCGCCCAGATAATACAAAAACTCTCCCAGTCACTCTCTCTCCCCTGGCACCTACATTGCCCTTACCGACCTCAGGCATCTGGAAAGGTAGAGAGAACCATACTAACTAAATTGCCTCTGGAATTACACCTTGATTGGGTCCGTCTTCTACCTCTCGCTCTACTCAAGACCAGAGCTCTCCCAAAAAGGCCCTCCAATCTTTCCCCTTTTGAAGTCATGTATGGTAGGCCCCTCCTACCCCCGGGGATCACAGCAACTGAAGGACCCATACCACCCACCATGGCCTTACCCTTGCTCTCCCACCTTCGCCGTCACTTTCCAAAAATAATCTTTCACTCAGCCCAGGCCAATTAGTATTCTACACTTCCCCGCAACCCAACCCCCCCCAACCCCTAAGTGGGAAGGCCCATGTCCTGTCATCATATTTCCAGGCTGAAGCCTTACACTCAGGATCTGCCCTCGGCCACCGAGAACTCCAATAACAAGCTGCAAAAGAACTTAACACACCATTCTTTTAAGTGTATCCCTCATCCTACCGACCCTTTCAAACTCCGCCTATCCCGAACCTCAGCCTTACCCCCAATTCCGGAGACATGAACCTTCTCCTTGGCCTTCTCCTATTCTTTTCATTTCACCCAGGGAGCTTTCAGGCCCCTCTGCTAGCTCCCCAGGGTCACCCATTTACACCTGGCAACAGATCATTTCAGAAACACTCATCTTTCTCTCTCTCTCTCCGGGAAATTGTTTTCTCTCATGCGACCACTCCTGGAGGCCTTCCCCTTAAACGCTTCCCTTCCTCAACCATTTATAACCACACCTTTGCCCCACCAGGCTCTTTCTTCTGGTGCAATGGAACCCTCTCTACCTCCATCCTGCCTAATCTTACTTCCCCATGCCTTCTTGTCACCATCGTCCCTCAACTCACTCTGTACACCAGTTCAGAACTGTTCCATCTTCTTCATCCCCCCTCAAGGCAAAAAAGGGCCACCTTCCTCCCGATCATGGTTGGTATTTCCCTAACAACATCAGCGGTCGGAGCCAGCCTGTCGGGAGGAGCCTTAGGATACAGTTTATGGGCGGTCGAAGACATAAATGCTAAACTTGAAGGGGCTCTGACCTCCACTGCCGAATCTCTTTCCTCTCTACAGAGACAAATTACCTCTTTAGCTCAGGTCACCCTCCAAAACCGCAGAGCACTAGACCTCCTCACCGCAGAAAAAGGAGGTACTTGCATCTTCCTTGGGGAAGAATGCTGTTATTATATCAATGAATCCGGTCTAGTAGAAACAAACATCATCAAACTCACCAACTTAGCTTCCAGCCTACGAACCACATCCAGTTCTAACCCCTTTTCTTCTTTTATCTTAAACCCTATCCTAACTTGGATTTGGCCCATTTTGGGACCTCTAATCATTATCCTCATAACCTGCCTTTTCTTGCCCTGCTTCATTAGGTTTCTTCAAACCCAAGTGGGAAAAATCTCTAATCAGGCCTTTAACGAGCTTTTGCTTAGAAACTACCAGCTTCTAGGTACCGATGAACCCCCCGCCTCATCTCGTGAGTGCCTCAGCTGATGCTGAAGAGGTACCACCTTACAGAGGAAACGCATTCCTACACACCCTAGCCACCGATGCCTGGCTGCTCCCTCCAGTCTCCAACTACGAACAATGGAACCGGTGCATATTCGACTTGTGGCTTCAAGGAACGTTTATGGACTTTTCCCCTTTTGAAATTACTTGTTTCTCCACCCTCCTTTGGGGTTTCATAATGGGTATTTATGTACCGTCCTCCCTTTGCCCCCCCCCCACAACGCCCCAGTTCAGCAGGAAGTAGCTCGATGACTTCAATGTCCCCTTTCCTAAAACAAGAAAAAGGGAGGAATGTAAGAACCCAAATGCCCCAAGGGATCACACCCTGATCCTTCTCAGCCACACCCATCCCAAGCCCCATGCGGTATGCTAAGTAGGGATTATATTTTAAGCCAATCAGCCTTCCCTTAAAGCCCTATATATATGTGTGTGTGCTGCCTAATAAACGAGCTCTCTCCGGTGGATCGTCAACTGGTGTCGACTCGTCCTTTCATTTGGTGCCGAAACCCGGGACGGAGCTTCTCTCGAGCAGCGACACTTTTCGGATCGCAGCGGCAACACCTTCCAAGTCGCCCCTCAGGGCTCCCTCGAGCTGTAACACTTTTCAAATCGCAGCGGCAGCACTTTCCAAGTCGCCCGTCGGGAACTCCGTCCCGCCAGGACCAGCCTCCCTTCCACCGCTCACCATTGACAGTCCACCCTCGTCCATTCTTTTCGGCGTTGGCTCCTTCCACTCACCACCGGCTCATCATTAGGTAAGCCCCCTTTCCTAAAGGGCACCAGCCCTTTTCAGGCTACCACAGGGAGTCTAGATCTTCTGGTAGCCCCTAACGCCCATACCCCACCCCACCACGGTCTTCACGACCACCATAAATTCAGGTTCCAAAGCCCCAGTAAACTTTTACTTTCATTTTTGGAGGTTAAAAGCCCCATTCTGTTCTCTCCTTCTCTCTTTCACCCTCTTGTCCACCACTCTCTTCTAATCTCTGTCCGATTTCCGTCTCTCTCCACTTCCCGGGTCCGGTACCCAACCAGAAAATCCTGGCCCTAGGTTCCTTCAGGCACCGGGCTTTTGCCCTAGAGAAGTGAAGGTCTGAGTGACGACCCACACCTCCCTTCTCTCCTCCTGGTTCATACCTGAACCTGCCGGGACTGACGTAACCTACTGGGGATGCCTTCTAGGATCCCGCCTTTCCCAACTGGCCAAAGGATCTGTCTTATCACTAATCTCTGTATGATTTCTGTCTAAATTCCCATTAAGAGACCAGAATGGGCGCTTCCTCCTCCTCCCTAGTGGCCTCTCCACTTCAATGCCTTCTGAAAAACCTATATTGAGCCCAAACTCCTCACCAAATTCTGTACACAAAATTGGCCTTACTATCCTTTAGATAATCAAAACACATGGCCCCCTGAGGGCACACTAGATCCTAACATTCTACGAGACCTCTTTAACTACTGCCAGTGCCTAAAAAAATGGAAGGAGATCCTCTACATCGAGGCTTTTCGCCTCTTGGCTCAGAACCCCACCCTCTGCTCTTCCTGTGCTCCCTCTCAAGTCCTTTTAGCCTGTAAAGCCTCTTCACAGTCACCCCTCGATTCTTCCACCTTCGACCCTGCTGATGAACCCCCACCCTACCGACCTCCACCTCCCCCAGTGCCTCCGGCGTCCGCTCCTCCTCCCCCGTCATCCGCGTCACCTTCTGTACCTCCTGCGCCATCCACTCCCCCGTCTTTACCCTCACCTACTCCTGACCCACTAAGCCCCCCTTTCACCCGTTCCCGAGGACCTCCCCCCGCCCCTTTAACAATCGCCCCACTACGTGAGGTAGCTGGGGCTGAAGGAGTAGTTAGGGTCCATGTTCCCTTTTCCCTAGCTGACCTTACAGAATCAGAAAAAAGACTAGGCTCTTTCTCTACCGACCCTACCACCTACATTAAAGAATTCCAATGGATCCTGCAGGCCTACAGCCTCACACATCATGACATCTTCATGCTCCAAGCCAATACCCTCCTCCCCGAGGAATGCCGCAGGGTCTGGGATACAGCCCAAACCCGTGCCATTGACACCCATCGTACCAATCCAGATCACCCACCAGGCCCCCAAGCAGTCCCAGAACAGGAACCTAATTGGGATTATAACACAGCCCAGGGAATCCAGGCTCGAGACCATTTTGCTTCTTGTTTAATAATTGGCCTCAAAAAATCGGCTCGCAAGGTCGTCAATTTCCAAAAACTTCAAGAAATTGTCCAAAAAAAGGAGGAAACTCCCTCCGAGTTCCTCAATAGATTAACTCAGGCCTTTCAACAATACACTAACTTAGACCCCAACTCAGAAGACGGCCGACATGTCCTTATGACCTATTTCCTGGACCAATCCTACCCCGACATTAAAACTAAACTTAAAAAATTAGAGCAGGGTCCTGCAACCCCTCAGACCGAAATCCTGTCAGTGGCCTTCAAGGTTTTTCATAATTGGGAGGAGGAAAAAGAACGTCGAAAACAAAAGGCCGACCACGCCAACTTCCAGATGTTGGCCCGGCTTATCAAACCCCCTGGGCGCCCTCCCACAGCCTCCACCTCTAAGCCTCCACCTGGAGCCTGCTTTAAATGTGGAAAGGAAGGGCATTGGGCAAAGGCTTGCCCCACCCCCAGGCCACCCACCACTCCTTGTCCAAAATGCAAAGAGAAGGGACATTGGGGATCTGATTGCCCCCTCGTCCTAAGGGGTGAGGGACCAATTGCCCCACAGTCCCCCGAACTGTGGACACCACCTATGGTGGGCCTCGCTGAGGAGGACTGACGGAGCCTTGGGCCCTTCCCGACCATCTCTATAACAAAGCAGGACGGCCACCCAATATCTTTCCTCCTGGACACTGGAGCCACCTTTTCAGTCTTAAGGGAATATAAAGGCCCCACCACCTCCAGCAGCTCTCCTATAGTCGGGGTAGGAGGTAAACAAATCTTTCCCCCAAAAACCCCTCTTTTAACCTGCTGCCTTCAAGGCACTCAATCCGTTTTCTCCCATTCCTTTCTAGTCATGCCACAATGCCCCGTCCCCTTGTTGGGTCGGGACATTCTATCACGGCTTCAAGTCTCCATTACTTTGCCCCTGTCCTCTTCCTCTTCCCCCGTTTCCTTCCTCCTAGTGCCCAAGATCCTACTAATCCCACCCCTCCAAAGAAGTCCTTACCCATCTTAACGCACCCTGTTAACCCCACAGTTTGGGACACTGCCAGCCCCGCTCTGGCCCAGTGTTCCCGTGTACGCATAAAACTAAAAGACCCTTCCAAATATATTTGTCAGGCTCAGTAGCCATTAACCACAAAAGCCCTCCTCAGGTTAAGCCCCATCCTTCAGGACCTATTAAAAAAGGGGTATCTCAGTCCCACTCACTCCCCTTTCAATACTCCCATACTCGCTGTAAAAAAACCTAATGGCGCCTTTCGTCTCGTCCAAGATTCTCCGCCTTGTTAACGCCGCTGTCATTCCCATTCACCCCCTTGTATCAAATCCATACACTCTTCTTTCCATGGTCCCAGCAACCTGTACTCATTTCTCGTTTCTGGACTTAAAGGATGCCTTCTTTTCCATACCCCTGGAAACCGATACTCAGGACATTTTTGCCTTCACATGGACTGACCCCCACTCCCGTCACTCTGAACAACCCACTTGGATGGTCCTGCCACAGGGATTTCAGGATAGCCCTCATATTTTCGGGCAGACCCTAGCACAGGACCTCAAATCTTTTCACTTAAACCATTCAGAGTCCACCTTATTGCAATATGTGGACGATCTCCTTCTATGCAGTCCTTCATGGGAACAATCCCAAGCTGACACTGCCCATTTGCTTAACTTCCTAGCGGGTAGGGGATATCGAGTGTCCCCTGCCAAGGCCCAAATCTCCTTACCGTCCGTAACCTACCTTGGTTTTCTCCTCTCCCCGGGAAAGAAGGAAATCACCATGGACAGAAAACAGTTTCTTACTGACCAGCCCATCCCCAAAACCAAAACAGAGATCTTATCTTTCTTGGGTCTAGCCGGATATTTCAGAGCATGGATCCCCAATTTCTCTTTGCTAGCACGACCTCTCTATAATATGAGTAAGGGTCCTCCTGAAGAACCTTTGCTCTCCTCACCTCAGCGCCCTTTTCTCAAGCTTCGGCAGGCCCTTCTAACAGTCCCTGCACTTCATCTCCCTGATCTAACTAAACCCTTTTTCCTCTATGTTCATGAAAATATGGGACAAGCTCTAGGCGTCCTAGAACAGAATTATGGCCCCTCCTTTGCCCCCGTAGCATACCCATCAAAACAGTTGGACCCCACTGTACGAGGCTGGGCACCCTGTCTAAGAGCCCTAGCAGCGGGGCAGTTACTGCATAAGGAGGCATCCCAATTAACATTTGGGGCACCTCTCACCATTCTCTCACCACATCACCTCAAAGATCTCCTGACCTATAAGGCTCTCCAATCCCTCCCACCTTCCAGAATCCTAACCCTCTTATCCTCGTTTCTGGAAAATCCTGCCCTATCCTTCACTACCTGCCCACCCCTAAATCCGGCCACTCTACTGCCTATACCAGATTCCCCCAACACCCCTTTGCACAGCTGCGTAGAAACCCTTCAAAATTTCATACCTTACCGCTCTTCCATCACTGAGGGGCCCCTGTCTCACACTGATCTCGCATGGTTCACGGATGGGTCCTCATTCAAGGAAGGAAACACTCATTACGCAGGGTATGCCATAGTCTCCCTTGATTCGGTTATAGAGGCCCAATCTTTACCCAAGGGTACTACCAACCAGCAGGCTGAACTTATCGCTGCCACACGAGCCTGCATTCTAGCTGAAGGAAAAACTCCTAACTTATACACTGACTCCAAATATGTCTTTCATATACTTCTCTCTCATGCCGCCATATGGAAAGAACACGGTCTGCTTAACACCAAGGGTAACACAATCACCAACTCAGCTTTAATCTCCACATTAATTGAGGCATCCCATTTACCTTGTAAATTAGGAGTCATTCATTGCAGATCCCACCAGAGGGATGATTCCCCAATCACTGGCGGGAATTGTAAGGCTGACCTCGCCGCACGCACTGCGGCAATGCACCCACAGACACAAAACCAACTTCCCATTCTTCCTTACAGCTCCCAAGGTTCACAGACACCCTCTCAGCCTCAACCGCCTAATGATGATAAGTCCTCTCTCTTTCACTTGCTCCATGACCTGTTTCACTCTAGCCCCCAAGCTTTATCCCAGTTTTTACAAGCCTTCTTCTCAGTCACCCCATCTGACAAAGCCCTCTTACAAAAAATCTCCTCCTCATGCACAATCTGCCAGCGTACCAATCCTAACACCCCTTTCAAACCTGGGCCATACCCCTCCCACCAGGCCAGAGGTCTCACACCCGCGGCCGACTGGCAAGTCGATTTTACACACATGCCTTCTGTCTGGCGCCTCAAATACCTCTTGGTGTTTGTTGATACCTTTTCAGGATGGGTAGAGGCATTCCCAACATCCAATAAAAAGGCCTCCACCATAGCCCAGACTCTCCTTTCCCAAATCATCCCACGATTTGGGATGCCCACTTCCATGCAATCTGACAATGGACCTGAATTTACCGCCCAGATAATACAAAAACTCTCCCAGTCACTCTCTCTCCCCTGGCACCTACATTGCCCTTACCGACCTCAGGCATCTGGAAAGGTAGAGAGAACCATACTAACTAAATTGTCTCTGGAATTACACCTTGATTGGATCTGTCTTCTACCTCTCGCTCTACTCAAGACCAGAGCTCTCCCAAAAAAGCCCTCCAATCTTTCCCCTTTTGAAGTCATGTATGGTAGGCCCCTCCTACCCCCGGGGATCACAGCAACTGAAGGACCCATACCACCCACCATGGCCTTACCCTTGCTCTCCCACCTTCGCACCGAATTATGGAAGTACCAGGACTGGCTACTTCCAGATCCGTCACTTTCCAAAAATAACCTTTCGCTCAGCCCAGGCCAATTAGTATTCTACACTTCCCCGGAACCCAAAACCCCCCTAACCCCTAAGTGGGAAGGCCCATGTCCTGTCATCCTTTGCATTCCAACTGCTGCTAAACTTGCCCTGCCAGGTAATCATGTTACTCCATGGATTCATATTTCCAGGCTGAAGCCTTACACTCAGGATCCGCCCTCGGCCACCGAGAACTCCAATAACAAGCTGCAAGGAAACTTAACACACCCTTCCTTTAAGTGTATCCCTCATCCTACTGACCCTTTCAAACTCCGCCTATCCTGGACCTCAGCCTTACCCCCAATTCCGGAGACATGAACCTTCTCCTTGGCCTTCTCCTGTTCTTTTCACGTCATCCAGGGAGCCTTCAGACCTTCCTATATATGGAAGTTTGAGGTAATAGAAATCTACACTCATAAAGAAACCCGGATCAGTGGCTCTCTAGCTGGGACCGCAGATTGCCCCATCTCTGGTTGCTCTCATACTGTAAACATCCCTCTCGCTATGTCCTAGTTAATCAAACAAGCCACCCGCCCCTACCTATGTTTTCTCTATGACCAAACTGCCGACCACTGTAAATGGTGGCCGGACACTTATGGAGGCTGTCCGTATTGGTCCTGCAAGATCCATGACCCACTCATTGGTGTGGGTGGCAGGTTGTTTGCATTCAACAGCGGGACACAGCAATACTCCCTAACAGTTTCCGATCCCTGGAACTCCAGATGGGCTACCAGGATCATTGCCTTCTTCTATTGCAACGGCTATGCCTCTCATCCATGCGGAAGTCTAGAAATTTCCCGAAAATACATTCCTGTCGACAATCCAATGTCCCATGTCTCCACGGACATCTCACATCAGGAAGAACAACTTTCCTCTGCCCTAGAACAATCCTCTTCCTTTTCTGCTAGCTCCCCAGGGTCACCCATTTACACCTGGCAGCAGATCTCTCATGCGACCGCTCCTGGTGGCCGTCCCCTTAAACGCTTCCCTTCCTCAACCATTTATAACCACACCTTCGCCCCACCAGGCTCTTTCTTCTGGTGCAATGGCACTCTGTACTCCAATTCAGAACTGTTCTATCTTCTTCACCCACCCTCAAGACAAAAAAGGGCTGCCTTCCTCCCAATCATGGTCGGTATTTCCTTAACAACATCAGCGGTCGGAGCCAGCCTGTCGGGAGGAGCCTTAGGGCACAGTTTATGGGCGGTCGAAGACATAAATGCTAAACTTGAAGGGGCTCTGACTACCACTGCTGAATCTCTTTCCTCTCTACAGAGACAGATCACCTCTTTAGCTCAGGTCACCCTCCAAAACCGCAGAGCACTAGACCTCCTCACCGCAGAAAAAGGAGGTACTTGCATCTTCCTTGGGGAAGAACGCTGTTATTATATCAATGAATCCGGTCTAGTAGAAACAAACATCATCAAACTCACCGACTTGGCTTCCAGCCTACGAACCACATCCAGTTCTAACCCCTTTTCCTCCTTTATCTTAAGCCCTGTCCTAACTTGGATTTGGCCCATTTTGGGACCTCTAATCATTATCCTCATAACCTGCCTTTTCTTGCCCTGCATCATTAGGTTTCTTCAAGCCCAAGTGGGAAAAATTTCTAATCAGGCCTTTAACGAGCTTTTGCTTAGAAACTACCAGCTTCTAGGTACCGATGAACCCCCCGCCTCATCTCGTGAGCGCCTCAGCCGATGCTGAAGAGACACCACCTTACAGAGGAAACGCATTCCTACATGCCCTCGCCACCGATGCCTGGCTGCTCCCTCCAGTCTCCAACTACGAACAATGGAACCGGTGCATATTCGACTTGTGGCTTCAAGGAACGTTTATGGACTTTTCCCCTTTTGAAATTACTTGTTTCTCCACCCTCCTTTGGGGTTTCATAATGGGTATTTATGTACCATCCTCCCTTTGCCCCCCCCACAACGCCCCAGTTCAGCAGGAAATAGCTCGATGACTTCAACATCCCCTTTCCTAAAACAAGAAAAAGGGAGGAATGTAAGAACCCAAATGCCCCAAGGGATCACACCCTGATCACATAAGCCCTTCTTGGCCACACCCCATCATGGCGCTGGTTGTCCTTCTCTTCCATACTCTTCTTCCCGCCGGCGCGAATCGCACACCAATCAGCTCACCCCAAGCCCCATGCGGTATGCTAAGTAGGGATTGTATTTTAAGCCAATCAGCTTTCCCTAAAAGCTCTATATATATGTATGTGTGCTGCCTAATAAATGAGCCCTCTCTGGTGGATCGTCAACTGGTGTCGACTCGTCCTTTCAGTGAGAACACTGAGTGATGCACATATTAATGGATGAAAACCATACGATCTATCAATAGTTGCAGAAAAAGCTTTGGATAAGGTCAACCCATTGTCTTAGCAAGCATGAAATAGATAAGAACCTTCCTTAAACCAATGAAGGATGTCTAACCAAACCTTTGAAAAACATCATATTGAATGGCAAAAATTTACAAACATTATTAAAACAGGAATAAAACTATTATAACTCTTATGGTTACTAATATTCAGCATTATATTGGAGGTGCTCGCTAGGGAATTGACCAAAAAAATAAGGATGAAAATTTGAAATGTCGAGACAATTTTGCCATTGATTGCAGATACCATGATTGTCTATAGAAAAACCAAAATAATCTATAATCAAACTGTTTTAAATAATAAGGGTTCTGCAACTTCGGTTTCTGTTATATTACTGCTAAACAAAAATCTATGAAAATAAAATAAAGACAAGGATTCTTTGGAATAAATGAGTCAGGTTCAATGCATCAACTCACCATTACAAGGTTAAAAAAAGAGTCATTTGATAATCTCTGGCCATCATGTGAAGTAGATTTTCTAAAATCTGCAAAATCTATTCTTGGTTAGGTCCACGTTCTATTAAATTCATTTTTATCAGAAATTAGCAGTTATGATAGAGAATTTCTAATATTTATTTCAAAAAGCATATTCTTACTTTTTTGTTCATATTTACATTCAATAGTTTCTGAAATTCCGAATGCTTTTAAAGCTTGTGTTGGGAAAGAAGAAAGTTTTTTTTAAAATTTTTATTTTAGTATTTTTATTGTACATGTTTATGAGATACAGTTTGTTGTTTCAATACACGTATATATTGTATAATGATCTAATCAAAATAGCATATCGACCATCTAAACATTTATCATTACTTGGTGGTTATATTATTCAAGATCCTCTTTTCTGGCTATCATGAACTATACAGTACAATATTATTAGCTATTGTCCCCATAGGGCACCTGAACTTACTCTTCCTATTTAACTGCAACTTTGTAACTTTATGCCAATCTACAGAAGAAAGGTTTTGAATTGATGATATAAGCTTCCATTTTCAGAAATCAGAAAAAGAATACAAAATTAAACACAAAGCAAGATAGAAAATAATAAAGAGCCAAAGTCAATGAAATTGAAAACAGAAAAACAATAGAGAAACATCAATGAAACGAAAAGCTGGTTTTTGTAATGATAAATAAAATGTACTAGTATTGAGTTATTGCTTCAGCTCCAAATTCACTCTTCAGTATCTAGTTTTCAATGATGACTAGACTCTAAGAATTTTTGCTTTATAGAGTGCACAATGTTAAGCTTTGTCAGTCGCAGGCAGTGGAGTCGTATTCAGAAGAAAAAAAGCTTCTCTTCCTGGTTCTAGTCTTCCTTCCTTCCTTCCTTCCTTCCTTCCTTCCTTCCTTCCTTCCTTCCTTCCTTCCTTCCTTCCTTCCTTCTTTCCTTCTTTCCTTCCTCTCTTCCTCCAATCTCTCTCTCTCTCTGCCCCATGCCCTCCCTCTCTGTGTCTCTCTCTCTCTCCTTCTCTTGTGAATAGTCAGTCGGCAGCATGGATTTGTAGTTCTCTGCCCTAGATGTGCTCCCAGAGAGTACAGTTGCTTGGTGAGCATGCAACAGCCCCAGTCCAGGACCAGTGACCACCTTAGTACAGCCCTACTGTTTTAGACGTTGTGCACTCCAGGCTTTGCACCCACAGTTGCACCCTGTTCTCTTCCTGCACCTACCCCCTAGCCTTAGCTTACCTGTACGCTAGAAGAGTGTCTTTATGGCCCTCCCTAAATGGACACTATGTACTTCACACCTCAGGCCTGAGGCGTCTCATCTCCCTCTGTGAACAGGCTCTGTATATGACGCATCTGTACCCTGGAGGTGTGTTTCTTCCTTGCCTGGTGACTATGGACCAGCTCTGACCGGGGCAATACCATGAGATTTTCTGCCATTCAGTGATATGCCACCGTACCTTCTCCAATGAAGTCTGAACCTCAAAGTTGGGGAAAGGGTCCCTTTTGTAATTTTTTTCTTTCTTAACTCTAGGTTTGAGGATTAGGGGCCTCTTCCAAGCTCACATGGCTGTTGGAAAAATTCACTTTCTTGCAGCTGTGGAATTCATGGCAACTCGTTTCTTCAAGGCCAGGAGGAGAATCACTCTGTTGCTTGCATCTCTTCATTCAGGGCAAGACTGGAACCTCCTTTAAAGGGCTCATTGGATTAGGTCAGGCACACCTAGGATAATGTTTTTTTTATTATCTCAAACTCATCTGATTAGAGACCTTAATTACAGCTTTTTCCTTCCCGTATTCTATTGCTTAGGAGCAAGTCATGGGTCCTACCCACACTGAAGTGGGATAGAATTATACAAAGGTGTGGATATCAGAGGTTAGGGATTACAGTTGTATCTTAGAATTGTCTACCACTATAGAAGACTGAGCTTGGGCAGGTCCAGAAGGTATGCATAAGTTGCATGAGCAAGTGATCAAAACCTTAAACATCAATTCCTGTTACCTTGCCCTCTCTCCTCAATTCATGCCTCTGGTCTAGTGGGGGTGTTGCTATGGTCAGTTGACTGAGGCAGGAAGAAACTCAAGCATGGTTTACAGATGGGTCTGTAAAATATGCTTATATAACATAAAAGTTGAGAGCTGAAGGAAGGCCAGAAGTACAGACCTACACTAATGCCTAAACTAATGGTTTAGCTGGATGGTTAGGGACGTGAAAGGAATAGGATTGGAAAATCAGTGACACGCAAGTCTGGAGAAAAGTATGGGATAGACCTTTATGAATAGGTACAGACTATGAAGATATTTGTGTTCCCACCAAAGGGCATCCACAGCAAAAAAGACTCTTAATAATTAGGTAGACAAAATGATACACTTTGCAGAAGGCAGTGAGCTTTCTTCTTCAGTTACCTCAGTGCTTGCTAAATGGGCCCATGAACATAAAGCTCATGGTGACTGGGATAGAGGCTATGTATGGACTCCACAACACAGACTTCCTCACATCAAGGCTGACCTGGATAATACTAATGCTGAATGCCTAATCTGCCAAGAGTAGAGACCAACATGGAGTCTCCAACATGGCATCATTCTCTATGGGGACCAACCAGCCTGGCAACAGATTGATTATATTGGACATTTTTTATCATGGAGGGGGAAGAGTTTCACCCTCACAAAAGTAGCCATATATTCTGGATATGGATTTGTCTTCCTTCTCCATAATGCTTTTTTCAATAGCACCCTCTGGGGATTTGTAGAATGCCTTATCCACCATCATGGCATTCCATACAGAATTATGTATCAGCAAGAAACTCATCTCATAATAAAGGAAGTGTGTAGCAAAGGCCTTGCACCCATGGAAATAACTGGTCCTATGACACAACCCAGGGGTGTCTGTTCTAATTGAAAGGTGAAATGATTTACAATAATCACCAGAAAAATGAAATACATAGGAATCAATTTAACCAAGAGGTGAAAGATCTATACAATGAGAACTACAAACCACTACTGAAAGAAATTAAAGAAGACCCAAAAAGGTGGAAATTCATTCTATGCTCTTGGGTTGGAAGAATCAACATTGTGAAAATGTCCATACTACCCAAAGCAATGTACAGATTCAATGCAGTCCCCATCAAAAAACCAATGAAATTCTTCACAGAAATAGAAAAAACAATCCTAACATTCATATGGAACAACAAAAGACCATGAATAGCCAAAGCAATCCTGAGCAAAAAAAAAAAAAAGCCGGAGGCACAACACTACCTGACTTCAAACTATACTACAAAGCTATCGTAACCAAAACAGCATGGTACTGGCATAAAAATAGACACTCGGACCAGTGGATCAGAATAGAGAACACAGAAATCTCCCCTCAGACTTACAGTCATCTGATATTTGACAAAGGCAACAAAAACCTACATTGGGGAAGACTGCCTCTTCAATTAGTGGTGCTGGGAAAATTGGATATACATATGCAGAAGAATAAAACTCTCACCATACACTAAAATAAACTCAAAGTAGATTACAGACTTAAGTATAAGACCTGAAACTGCAAAATTACTAAGGGAAGATTTAGGTGAAACACTTCAGGAACTAGGTCTGTGCACAGACTTTATGAACATGAGCCCAAAAGCACAGGCAACAAAAGAAAAAATAAACAAATGGGACTACATCAAACTCAAAAGCTTCTACACAGCAAAGGAAACAATCAACAGAGTGAAACGACAACCTACAGAGTGGGAGAAAATATTTGCTAACTATGCATTTGACAAGGGATTAATATCCATAATATATAAAGAACTCAATCAATTGTACAGTAAAAGTACAAATAACCCAATTAAAAAATGGGCAAAGGAGGTGAATAGAAATTTTTGATAGGAAGACATATAAATGTCCAACAGGTACATGAAAAAATGCTCAACATCACTAGTCATCAGGGAAATGCAAATTAAAACCACACTGAGATATCATTTCACCCCAGTTAGACTGGCTATAATAAAAAAGACAGAATAAGAAATGCTGGTGAAGATGTGGAGAGAATGGAATGTTCCTACACTGTTGGTGGGACTGTAAATTAGTACAACTATGGAAAACAGTATGGAGGTTTCAGACAACTACAGATTGATCTTCCATACGATCCAGCAATCCCACTTCTGATTATATACCCAAAGGAATGGAAATCATCATGTCAAAGGGATACCTACACTCCCATGTTCATTGCAGCTCCATTTACAATAGCCAAGATATGGAACCAACTTTAATGCCCATCGATGGATGATTAGATAAGAAAAATATGTGGTACATATACACAATGGAATACTGCTCAGCCATAAAACACAAATGAAATTTTACCATTTGCAGCAACACGGATCAGGTTGGAAAACATTATAAGTGAAATAAGCCAGACACAGAAAGAGAAACAGCACTTGTCCTTATTCATAAGTGGGTGCAAGGAAAAAGGAAGGAAGGGAGGGAGGGAGGGAGGAAAGAAAGAGAGAGGTGCTGGGATGTGAGTGGTGATATACCTTGGTGGCCTCAGCGCCCTCTCAGGAGGGCCCAGGACTCCATCCCAAGTCTGGCTGGCCTGCCCAGAGCCAGGGGGAGAGGCAAAGTGAGCTTAGGTGGGTGGGGACCAGGTGCCCTCAGCCCTGCTTGGGGACCTCAGAGGGCCAGGCCACAGCCAGGAGGGGACTGTCACCTTCCTGCCCAGGCTGGCAGGCCCGAGGTGGCTGTGCAGAGCTGGGCCCAGAGCCTCATCAAAGGCCTGGCAGCCTCTCACCAGGAGGTGCCCAGAGCCAGCTACACGGAGCAACATGGGGATACTAGGCTCTGCATGGAGGGGTCTTGGTGCTGTCCTGCAACCCTAAGGCGTCTCAGTGCTGGTGTCCCACCACGCTTCCTCGATGGGGGATGCTATGTGCTACTGTGTGGCTTGGCCTCACTTCTGGGTGATTTTCCTTCCTCAAACTAATGGTCAGTTGGTCCTATGCTCCCTGCCTTCCAGAAGCAACGACAGACTGGTGTGGCCAAGGTGGGCCTCAGCGGGCCTGGGCAGCCCCTGGGGTGGGGGCGGGGGGTGGTTGTGAGAGACCGTGTGATCTGGGCCTTGGTCTGCACCCCCCACCCCCATTCCACTCACTGTTCACCCCTGGGGGAAGAAGAGGGAAGACTGATTTTGCCACCCCTCCTGCTGTGAACAGGCCTCAGCTTGTCCCAGCCCCCCCTCCCAGGACCAGCCTCACTCCCCACCACTGCTGGCATATCTGGAGCTGGCCAGTCCCTGCTGGGCCTGTTACCCCAGGCTGAGCCAGCCACTGTCTCCCGTTCCTCATTGTGCACGTTCTAATTTCTAACCCAAGTTAGAACTTGAGATTTGAATGCAGGTGGATCTTGTGGGACCACTGCCAAAGTCAGAGAGTTACTGGTCTTCTGTTTGTATGGCCTTGTGGGGCCCTAAACCAGGTAGGATACCTATTCCTGCAACCATCCTTTCTCAGGATGGCAAACTGGCATGCATCTTACCAGAGGGGCAAGAACTCCCCTACTGGCACCAATAACCCCTCTGTCTTTTTCCCCACAGTATTCTGGCTGCAGGCACCAAACCAGACTCACATAATCAATGTGTCAGCCTACTGAATATGCATTGAACTTCCCATCAGTATGACTACAGGATTCCCATGGAAAATCACACCAATGATGACTACTAACCGGACATGTGTGGCTAACAGTTGAAAGGACAGAACTACAGGACAAGCCTTAAAGATAAGCCTTAAGGCATATTGAACAGACAATAGGTTATGTAAATGAAAGGGTCATTTATCCTCACTGAGAGAACATCATTGAAGATTCTGAACACGTAGATTGTATGGTGAGGAACCCTGTGTGGAAAATAGAGTAGTTTAGTCAGGCCCCCTCACCTCAGGTCCGGTTGGGTGTGGTGCAGCACGTTCTTTGTAAACAGGTTGTGTGGGGGTGGAGTTAGTGTGCATGCACACCTGTGTATTTTTAGCTTGTTGCTACTCTTGTGTGTTCTTTATTGTGTGAGCAGTGGCTCTGAACTGCTGGAAGGCAGAGCTCACATCTAAAAATAGAGCATGTTCACTTTGCTGGCAGCTGCTCGGTTTCTCTTTGGACTGCCTAGCTCTTAAACATGTATGTGCTGAATAAAGCTTATTATTTCTTCAAACAAGGCTCCAAGGAACTTTTTCCTGTTATGTAGCTTGTAGACCTGCATGTGAAGGGTTTGTGACCCAGTTTGGACAGTGGGCTCAAGGGGTCTATGAGCTCCAGACCCAGCCCTAGCTCTACACTCCAATGTAGAAAGAAAGAAAGAAAAACAGAAAGAAAGAAGGAAAGAAGGAAGGAAGGAGGGAGGAAAGGAGGGAGGGAGGGAGGGAGGGAGGGAGGGAAGGAAGGAAGGAAGGAAGGAAGGAAGGAAGGAAGGAAGGAAGGAAGGAAGGAAAGAGGGAGGGAGGGAAGGAAGGAAGGAAGGAAGGAAGGAAGGAAGGAAGGAAGGAAGGAAGGAAGGAAGGAAGGAAGGAAGGAAGGAAGGAAGGAAAGAAAGAGGGAGGGAGGGAGGGAGGGAGGGAGGGAAGGAAGGAAGGAAGGAAGGAAAGAAGGAAGGAAGGAAGGAAGGAAAGAAGGAAAGAAGGAAGGAAGGAAGGAAGAAAGAAAGGAATAAAAGCCAACAATAATATACTGATTTTTCAGAAGGAGAGAACAAATCTGTGGTTACTAGAGGTGGGGGGTGGAGTGGGAAAGAGGGGGTGTTGGGGAGAGATCGGGTAAGGAGCATGAAGAAGAGTTATGATTTGTGAAAATGAATAAGTTAATAATATTGATTTGATCAATGCATATTGTACACAGGTGATGGTAATCAACACTGTACACCAAAAATATGTATACTCAATTATACTTCAATTTTTAAAAAAGCTTATTTCTGTTCATCTCCCATTACATCCTCTTATGTTGATTTACTTTAGATGTTGTGCACCTACAATTAAGTTCTCTTGTTTTTCTTACCTTCCTAATCAACTGCAGAGGAAATACAAGAGAAAAGCACAGCACCCTAGGTGATTATTAACTCACCTTCTTGCTTAAAGGAAAATTGCATCCACATTAGTTAGAGGTACAAGTCAGGTATATTTATGTTCCAGTGATGCTTGACTGAGGTTATTGTCTTTGAGCTCTCCCTAGGAGATAAGGACTCTGACCCCGAAATAATATCAAAGCCTTGAAGCTGATCAGTCCAGCAACTGCAGACTCCATGATGCCAAAGCACCCAGGCCATCATGGGACCCTGACGTCTGACTCAGACCCTCTGATCTTGTGACTAGCCTCCCCCTTTTTCCTGCAGGACAAAATCCTTACCTCGCCTTTCCACCTTTTCACCTTTATAAACCCCAGAACAGGCATCAGAAAGTGAGATTTTAGCCTGGTCATCCCCCAGATGCTGGTTATTTGAATAAAGCTTCCAACCCTTGCACCAACTTTTGGACCTTTGGGTCATTTGTTTATTGTGAGAGGGCAAGCCGAGCCTGTCTGCTGCTAACATGCAGAGCTGCTTTAGTGTACACTAGTGGAGAAGAGAAAAATGGAACCCCGATTTTGTGATCCCTGATGTGTTCATGGTGTTAGATGCCACTGTTGGAAATCAGAACAATTTGGCCAGATTTGGGGGGATTTCTATACACACCCTTTTACCTAAATTTTCTGAAAGCCAGGTCTTCTGAAGGTAATGGAGAAGCTGGCTGCCAGACCCAGGGACAGACAGACAGACAGCGTGCAAAGATCTTAAGGAGCTTCCCCCACCGTGGACACAACAATTGATATATTGGTAAGACTCCATCTTCTAATGTTTCTGCTAACACAAGGATATTCTGTAGGAGTCTTTAAAACAAAACTAACACCAAGACTCAAACAAAAACAGAAACTTCATAGTGCTGCTCTATTTTTTATTTACTTATTTTTAATAATTTTTTTATTATTTGTAATTATGGTAAAGGAAAAACCACACACACAAAAAATTTATCGCCTGATCCATTTTTAGTGTAGAGTTCAGTATTGTTAAGTATATTCGCATTGTTGTACACCAGATTTCCAGAACTATTTCATCTTGCGAAATGGGAATTTTATATCCCTCAAACAACTTCCATTTCCCCTTCCCACAACCCCTAGCAGCCATCATTCTTCTCTGTTTCTGTAAGTCTGACTACTTTAGATATCTCATGTAAGTGGAATCACACAGTATTGGTCTTTTTGTGACTGGCTTATTTCACTTTGCATAATGTCCTCAAGGTTCATCTATGTTGTAGCATGTAACATGATTTCCTTTATTTCTAAGACTGAATAATATTCCATTGCTTGTGTATACCGCACTTTGTTTATTCTTTCATCCATTGATGGACATTTAGATTGCTTCCACTTCTTGGCTATCGTGAATAATGCTGCAATGACCATGAGTGTGCAAAGATCTTGAGATTTTCCTTTGAATTCTATTGCATATATACCGAGAAATGGGATTGCTGAATCATATGGTAATTCTATTGTTAATATTTTTGGAACATCCTTACTGTTTTCCATAGCAGTTGCACCAGTTTACATTCCCATCAACAGTCATAGTGCAGCTCTTTTAAACCAAAACAACCATTGGATAAAATTGCAGAGATGGCCAGGGATAAAGATAGACAGAGTGAGCATGCTGGGCTTCTGCAAAAGGATGCCTTTGTTAAAGACCATTAGCAGTGGAGCTATTCACTCATCAAATCAAGAACATATGAAATACCAAGAAGAGGTCACCTGGTACTTACACAACCATTAGTGCTTTTGATCTATCAGATTTCCATGAGCACAGACACTGGGAACTAAAGGTACCCCATAAAACAAGACATATTAATGAAAGCCTATTATAGGGGGCTTCTGCTGAATGTAAATTCTCATTTTGGCATTGATCTGTATGCTTTGGAGAACAAGAAGAAATCAAAATCTGCTTTAAAAACCACTGGTGTATTATAATGTACATTTCTAAACTCCTTGCCAGCCAGCAAAGCAGCTGACAGTATTTCTTTCTTGTTGATGTCAGAGACAAGGATTTGTCCCAGACAGAATTTATACTTCATCTATGTTGCTGCTGCTGCTTCAGACCCGCTTAATATTACTAGTCATGAACTTGGCCTTGCATCTTCATATTTTTGCTGCATGCTTCCAAAGTCCACAGAGAATAGCAAATGGTGCTGTGAAGCCAATCCTCTGCTGTTGTACAGGGTGTCATGCACTGGAGACTCATTGTTTCCAGCAGTCAACTGAAGCCACATGGACGTTTGTGACAAAGTACAAAGAAAACCCAACTGAGCACACTCCAGCTCACTCCCCTGTTCCAAAGGTAGGAAGAATAAGTGGGCTTGGATAATATCGCATGGTTGCCTGCAAGTTAAATCTATGTTGGAAATACAAGCACACAGAAAAATGTAGGGTGGAGGGGAGAGAGGGAGGGAGGGAGAAAACAAAGGAGGGAGAGAAAGGTAAAGAAAGACAGAAGTCAGAAGCAGAGAGAAAGAGAAGAGCCTCTACTCTTGGAGAATTTTTGAAAAGAAAACCTTTCAACCCTTCGAAGACTCTTAGAAGCCAGGTAAGGGGGTGCCGGTCCTACCTTGGGTCAGATGTGCAATGCTGCATTGCCCCCTTCTTTGACATTTGTAACTGTTGTGACTCTTACCTGGTTTTTAAGAATAATTATTGCAGTTGAGTTAGCATTTTGCTTCCATTCCACATCTTCCTATTCTTCCCCAGCGCAGGTATCGCCTGACTACAGTGAATCTCACTAAGGCCTACCAGCAACCAGGTGCACCGCCCACTGATACCACGCTCCACTGATGCCACACTGTCACATTTTCCTCTACTAAAATGAAATAATGAGTAACATAAAAATTTTGAAGGGCAAATGTGCTTTGACTTATCAAGTTATCCGTTTCACACATGTAGATGTCACTAATTATTTCTGCTGGCTTTGCTGGGCTCCCATAACCCCAGAAAGGAGTAGCTTGGCTGGTTTGGTTTCCCTCCCTTCTCCAACCAGTAACTCTCTACTATGGCTGCAGTGTTTTACTGTCTAGAAATCTTGCTTTGGGATCCTTGCCCAGGAAAGCTTAAAAGGCCTTTAGAAAGGTGTGTGTTTTTCTTTTTGTGAGAATATCTAGAAAGGGCAGGTATTTGGCATTTAAAATACTTAACTTCCACTTGTCATCTTCTTTAGAGAATGACAGACAAGACAGACACACACACAGAGAGAGAAAGAGACAGAGAGAGAGAGATTGACTGATTCTAAGGACTTACTATTGGAGCTAAAGGGAGAAGAGTGAAATGCCAAGTTCAAGAGTGAAAATCACTTTTCTAGTTCCTTTCACACGGAAAAATCCTGAGGCTCTGGCAGCCCCAATTCCATTGTTCTGGAAGTGCCTAGGACATAGAGAAGTGATCCTATGACCAGCCTCCCCCTTTCCCTGCAGGACAAAACCCTTCCTCGCCTTCCCGCCTCTTCCCCTTTATAAAACCCCATAGCAGGCATCAGAAAGAGGGATGATTTTAGCCTGGTCATCCTCCAGATGCTGGTTATCTGAATAAAGCTTCCAATCCTTGTACCACCTTTTGGACTTTCGGGTCATTTGTTTAGTGCGAGAGGAGAAGCCAAGCCTGTTGCCAATAACACTACCCCTGAGGTAGATACTGCTATTACCCCATTGAAAAATGCAGAAACGGAAACTGAAAGACTTGAAGAAAGCTTTCCTAGGGCGCACAGCTAGTAATGGCCAGAGCCAGGAAGAGAACCCAGGACTGTTTCATTCTGAGACCTGTGGGTCTTGACTTCCTCACTCTACTGCTTCCCACGCATTAAAAGCCAAAGGAAATGTAACTTTAGTGATTGTTTCCCAAGGTTTTTTTTTTTTTAAATTAAAAAGTATATAAATGGGTTTTAGAAAAATGTCAACAAAACAGAGGCAGCACAGTATAGGTGCTGACCTGGCAATTAGAGGCCTGGGCTGTTGTTCCAGCTTTGTGTTAGGAAATAAGTGCCACTGACTCCATTTTGGGCTTCAATTTCCTTGTCTGTCAAATGAGGAGCTGGGTACAATCTCTAGGAAGACCTCTAGCTAGCTCTCTGAGGCAAATAATGAATAATTACTTTAAAGGTGGGAGAAGAGAAACAATTTAAAAAATGCCAAAACACTGAATAATAATCTTAGTCAAGTGCGAACACTACTAGTCTTAGACCCATTCACAGGATTCATAATGTAGCAGAGCATCCCCCACCATGAGCACTGGAAACACATGCTCTCTGCAGAGAAGTGTTCAGACACCATTGAATCACCTGCCGACAAATACAGCTTTGCTCCTGCCACCACTCCCCTTCCCTTTTCTTTTGTTTGATAACTTCTCTAGAATATAATATCTTCAAGTGAGTTCGGAGTCAAAGCTAAAGATATTGTGGCATTCAGTGGGAGGTGACTAATGTCTGATAACTTGAAAGGCTGAAGCAGGATGGAGACTAGGGTGGGGCAACTGAGACATTTACCTTGGGCACAACATCTGAGGGGCCACCAGAAACCTCAGCAATCAAGGTAAATAATATTTGGATGCCACCTCACTAACAGATCAAAATTAATGCAAAAAAAAAATTCACAGCAATCGAAATGTCAAAATGTTAACTAAAGACAGGATCTGGCCTTGGTCTTGAATGACTTTACTCACTCACCTCACCCTGCTCCAGACCCTTTTGAAACCTGGCCTGACACAGACTGGAATAAATTCAATGAATAATATGCTTCAATTCAGTCCAACTCTTTTAAAGCAAAAAAAGCAACACAATTGTCTCCTCCCCAGTCTTTTAGAGAAGACTCAGATGGACATGACAGGCTTACAGATGAAAATTTAGACTTTAACCAACACATAATATTTAATATTTTCACTGTCTCTGTCTCTCTTTTTATTAATAAAAAATTAATAAAACTTTTCATTTTATTACATAGGCTACACAAGTATTGAATTCGACATTTTAAATAGTAATGTTTAAAAAATAGATCAAGTCTCTTCAGACTACCAATGTGCTTTCAATAATTCCAAATATATTTTAAATATTATATATTTTTAAAGAAATCTTGAATTTCCCAACATTCAATATAGACATCAAGAAAATGCCTTCGGTTTTACTCAAGATTTTACCAATTGTTTTCCATTTCTTTTTGCTTGTTTGTTTATATAACTTGTACCACTCACCTATTGATCAATATCCTGGAGGCAGGATATTCTGATTTGCTCTTTTCAGAATTTTAAACAACTCAGTGGCAATCTTTCAATCATCTTTAGTGATAAAAGCAACATATATGCCAGTCCTTCTAGCTTTTCTGGGATACCCACCTCAGTGGACATTTTCTTCAGTGTTCTGGGGGAAATTGTAATTATAAGCAGGTGTGACATCATAAACACCAAGAACTTGGTGAGCTAGATCAGTAGCAATCACTATTCTCAGTTTTCCTGTTTTAGAGTGCTCTAATGATTACCCTCATATCTCTCTTCTCTGTTGCTGTATAGAGACTGTACTGGTATGCCTGGGTCACTCAGACAACCTAAAAAGTTATCAGCAACAACTTTTCTGCTGACAAATGTGATGTCTTCGTATTTGGGAGATATGCTGTCTAGGAGTATTTGAATAAAAGATTATTTTCCTTCATCTGTGGTAACAAATATAGTTTCACAGTTTACAGCAACTAGATCCAAAGTACATATATATGTAGTACATACACATAGGTATAGAGCCACTAGATCCAAAGTCTTTGTGTATGTGCATATGTGTGTGTATGTATATATATACACATATACACACATGCATGGGGGGGTCTTCAAAAAGTTCATGAAAAATGCATACTGTGAAAAAACTGCATGGATTTCAAGGGGGTTTTTTGCACCAAAATAAGCTCACGCTAACTTGTTTTAACATGTCTAAACAGGATTTAGTTTAAGGCACTGTTTCAGTCCGTTTTGTGTTGCCATAACAGAAATACCTGAGACTGGGTAATTTATAAAGGAAGAGAGGTTTATTTGGCTTACAGTTCTGGGACAGCTGCGTCTGGCACAGGCCTCAGGCTGTTTCTACTCATGGCGGAAAGTGGCAGGCAGCCAGCGGGTACGAGCAGATCACATGGCAAGAGGAAGCAAGAGAGAGAGAGAAGGTGCCAGGGTCATTTTAAGAAACGAGCTCTCGCGGGAACTAATAGAGCGAGAACTCACTCACTACTCCCCCCTCCTCCAGGGAGAGCATTAATCCATTCATGAGGGATCCTCCCCCATGACTCAATCAGTTTCCAACACTGCCACATTGGAGATCAAATTTCCACATGAGTTTTGGAGGGGACAACACATACAAACTCCATCAGGCACTAAGAAGAATAAGACATCAGTTTGAAAAGAGCCCTATTGGAGCAACATAAATTCTGCTAAAATTGAAGGAGGAACAAAAAACAAATTTATGGTGAAGCTTGGGTGGAAGAACGGTGAAATCATTGATGCTTTACCAAAAGTTTAGGGGGACAATGCTCCAAAGAAATCAGCAGTTTACAGATGGGTAACTCATTTTCAGAAGGGAACAAGACAATGTTTCTACTGAATGTGTATCGATTTCACATCACCATAAAGTTGAAAATTTGTAAGTTGAAAAATCATAAGTCGAACCTTCATAAGTCAGAGATTGTCTATGTGTGAGTGTATACACACATATACACTTTGGATATAGTATGTATGTATGTGTGTGTGCATATATGTTTATGTGAGGGTACTTCAAAACGTTCTTGGAAACTAGAATTGAAAGATAATATAAATCTTTCTATGAACTTTTTGAAGTATCCTTGTATATATATGTATGTGTATATATACAAATGTATATTGATATATACGTATAGTCATAAGGCTCTTTCAAATAAAATTTTGCTGTTAATAGTGTCTGGCCAAGTTGTACTTCCCATAAGAGTTTGTCTGTCTCTCTGGGCATATATCTAACAAAATTTTCATTATCTGGGATTCAGATTCCATGTCCAGCATCTTAATCTGCTTCATACAAGATCAATCAGGTTAGGTTTTCAGATCATAGTCTTTCGGGAGTTTTAATACTGATTTCTACACCTTTGGTAAAGTCTTGAATTTTTCCTTCTTTATTTTTATCACCATGTATACAAATACTTTTAAGGCTTTCATACAAATACTTAGAACATTCAACTTCCACTTGAGGAGCTAATTCTGCAATGGGTGTAAGGACTAAAACGCCAACTCCATTCCTTTTCTCATTCAAGGTGAAAAGAGCTAGCTATGACATAGGATAATGTCTTCCCTCTTCCAGTTTGGGCTACCCTCCTAAGATCTATTAATTGAAGAACTATTGGCCATTTCTGTTAGTGTTGGAGTTGGTCTTGGAAAAGATGCTTTTTGTGTGTTTTTTAACTCAGGATAAAATTTAAAGCCATCATAAAATTTACAGGTGAGATGGGGATGAGACCTTTTTCACCATCTTTCAAGTCATTACACATTATATTATAATTTTCTTGTCTCCAACTGTCTGCTTATACTTATGACTTTGTACTTACTGTTGTTTTTCTCATTTTACAATCTGTGCTAGAATTTGGACCCAAACTATCAATGGCTAATTTTCTATAACAATGTTGTAATATATGTTAAATTTCTTCCAACAGAAAGTGGGAATGCAACAGTACCAGCAATGGATTCTAAATTGTAGTTTTCTTCCAGTTTTTTTTTTAATAATTTATCACTGCTTTAAAATGGCTTTATTGAGATATAATGAACAACCCACAAAATCCATTCATTTAAAGTGTACATTTTAGTGGGTTTTAACACATTACCAAATTGTAGAACATTTTCATCACCCCAAAACAAACTGTACCCATTGGTGGTCACTCCCTATTCCCCTTTCCACTCAGGTCCTGGCAACCACTAGTCTACTTTGTGACTCTAATATTTGCCTACACCGGAAATTTTATATAAATGGAGTCATATAGGGCCGAGCCCGTGGCGCACTCGTGAGAGTGCGGCGCTGGGAGCGCAGCGACGCTCCCGCCGCGGGTTCGGATCCTATATAGGACTGGCCGGTGCGCGGCTGAGTGCCGGTCACGAAAAAGACAAAAAAAAAATTAAAAAAATAAAAAATAAAAAATAAAAATACATGGAGTCATATAATATGTGGTCTTTTCTAACTGGCGTCTTTCACTTCACATTAATGTTTTCAATGTTCATCCCTGTTGTAGCATGTATCGGTACTTCATTTCTTTTTATTACCAAATAATAATCCATTGTGTGCATATACCACATTTTAATGATCCGTTTTTCAGTTGATGGACATTTAGGTTGCTTCCTTCTTTTTTTTTTTTTTTTTTCTGCTATTAGGAGAAATGCTGCTTGTAAAATCTTTGTGCACAAGTTGCTGTGTAGACATGTTTTCAGTGCTTTTGTGTATATACTATGGAGTGGAACTGCTAGGTCATTTGGTAGCTGTATGTTTAATTTTGTGAGCAACTGCCAGACTGTTTTTCCAAAGTGACTGCCCCATTTTACAATTCCAGCAGAAAGATTCTCTACATCTTTGCCAACACTTTTTTTTTTTGTCAGTTTCTGATTTAAGCTATCCTACTGAGTTTGAAGTAGTATCTCATTGGGATTTTGATTTGCATTTCCCTAACGACTAATGATGTTGAGAGTGTTTTTTGGTGTTTATTGGCCATTTGTATATTTTCCTTGGAAAAATGTCTATTCAGATGAATGTCTAACATTGCTCATTCTTTTAGCATTTTTAAGTGTAGAGTTCAGTGGCATTATTCACATTATTGTGCAACCATCATAAGCATCCATCTCCAGGACTTTTTTCATTTTGCAAAACTGAAACTCTGAACCCATTGAACAAACAATAACTCTCCATTTCTCTCTTCTTCTAGCCTTTTGAAACTATAATTCTGCTGTCTATCTTTATGAATTGGACTACTCTAGGTAGATCATATAAGTGAAATCATACAGTATTTCTCCTTTTGTGACTGGCTATTTCACTTAGCATAATGTCTTTAAGGTTCATCCATATTGTAGCAAGTGCCAGAATTCCCTTCCTTTTTAAGGCTGAATAATATTCCATTGTATACACTACATTTGTTTATCCATTTGTCCTTCAGTGGACATGGGTTGCATTCATCTTTTGACTATTGTGAATAATGCTGCTAAGAACATCGGTGCACAAATATCTGCTTGAATCCCTGCTTTCAATTTTCCTAGGTACATGTATATACCTACAAGAAAAATTGCTGGATCATATGGTCATTCTATGTTTAATTTTTTGAGGACCTGCCATACTATTCCCACCAGCAATGTACAAGATTTCCAGTTTCTCCACATCATCATCAACAATTGTCTTTTTAATAATAGCCATCCTAATGGGTGTAGTTTTTATTTATATTTCCCTAATGATTAGTGATGTTGATGTTGTCATCTTTCATGTGTTTATTTTCCACTTGTAAATCTTTGGAGAAATGTTTACTCAAATCCTTTGCCCATTTTTCTTTTTTTTGTCTTTTTTGTTGGTAAGTTTTATTGTGAGAGTTCTTTATATACTCTGACTATTAACTCCTTAATTTGAGAGTATTTTTTTCCTATTCTGTGAGTTACATTTTTACTCTCTTGATAGTATCCTTTGATGCACAAACTTTTAAATTTTGATGTGGTCCAGTTTATCTATTTTTATTTTCTTGCCTGTGCTTTTTGTTTCATATCTTTGATTATTTTTAAATTGGACTATTTGTCCTTTTATTAACTTGTGAGAGGGTTTTATTTATGCTGGAAACAAGCCTCTTATCAGCTATATGATTTGAAAATATTTTCTGCCGTTTTGTGAGTTTTCTTTTCACTTTCTCTTTGGCGTGCTTTGAAGAAAAAAAATGTTTTTGATTAAGTCCAACTTATCTATTTTTCCTTTATTCACTTGTCTTCTTAATGTCTTATCTAAGAAGGGATTACCTAATCCAAAGTCACAAAGATTTACTCTCATGTTTTAGTATATGAGTTTTTTAAATTTTAGCTTTTACACTTAGGTCTTTGATCTATTTTGAGTTAATTTTTTAAATTATGATGTAATAATTGTACATACTTGTGGGGTGCAATGTGATATTTTGATACTTGTATACAATGTATAATGATCAAATAAGGGCAATTCACGTATTCATTGCCTCAAATATTTATCATTTCTTTGTGTTGGGAACATTTAAATTAAATTAATTTTTTTATCTGGTGTGTAATAGGGGGTCTGACCTCATTCTTTTGTGTATGGATATCCGGTTGTCCCATTACCATTATTGGAAGTATTAGCCAGAGCAATCAGGCAAGAGAAAGAAATAAAGGGCATCCAAATTGGAAACGATGAAGTCAAATTGTTACTGTTCATAGATGTCATGATCCTATACATAGAAAAACCCATAACTTCTAACAAAAAATTCCTGGAGCTGATAAATGAATTCAGCAAAGTTGCAGGATATGAAATCATACACAACAATCACTAGCATTCTTATACACCAACAATGAACAAGCAGAAAAAGAAATCAAGAAAGCAAGCCCATTCACAATGGTTACCAAAAGAATAAAATACCTAGGAGTAAATTTATCCAAAGAGGTGAAAGATCTCTACAATGAGAACTACAAAATTCTGCTGAAAGAAATTAAACAGGACACCAAAAGGTGGAAAAACATTCCTTATTCATGGATTGGAAGTACTAACGTTGTGAAAATGTCCATACTACCCAAAGTGATCTACAGATTCAATGCAACCCCCATCAAAATACCAATGACATTCTTCACAGAAATAGAAAAAACAATCCTAACATACATATAGAACAACAAAAGACCCCAAATAGCCAAAGTAATCCTGAGCAAAAAAAAATAAAAACTGGAGGCATTACACTACCTGATTTCAAATTATACTACAAAGCTATAGTAACCAAAAACAGCATGGTACTGGCATAAAAACAGACACTCAGACCAATGGAACAGAATAGAGAACCCAGAAATCAATCCATGTACTTACAACAAACTGATCTTTGACAAAGGCTCCAAGAACATACATTGGGGAAAAGACAGCTTCTTCAGTAAATGGTGCTGGGAAAACTGGATATCCATGCGTAGAAAATGAAACTAGACCCATACTTCTCACCATATACCAAAATCAACTCAAAATGGTTTAAAGACTTAAGTATAAGTCTTGAAACTGTAAAACTCCTAGAAGAAAACATATGGGAAATACTTCAGGATGTAGGACTAGGCAAAGACTTTACAAATAAGACCCCCAAAGCACAAGCAACAAAAGAAAAAATAAACCAATGGGATCATAACAAACTAAAAAGTTTCTTCACAGCAAAGAAAAAAATCAACAGAATGAAAGACAAACCTACAGAAAGGGAGAAAATATTTGAAAACCATACATATGACAGGGGATTAGTATCCAGAATGTGCAAGAAACTCAAACAACTTCATGGTAAAAACAAAACAAAACAAGACAGATAATCCAATTGAAAAATGGGCAAAGGAAATGAATAGACATTTTTTGAAGGAAGACATACAAATGGTCAACAGGTGCATTAAAAAATGCTCAACATCACTAATCATCAGGGAAATGCAAATGAAAACCACATTGAAATATCTTTCCCCAGCTAGACTGGCTATTATCAAAAAGACTGAGAACAACAAATGCTGGCGAGGATGTGGAGAAAGGGGAACTCTTGCACACTGTTGATGGGACTGTAAATTAGTGGGGCCACTATGGAAAACACTATGGAGCTTTCTCAAATAACTACAGATAGAACTACCATGTGATCCAGCAATCCCACTGCTGGGTATATACCCAAAGGAATGGAAATCATCACATCGAGGGGATTCCTGCACTCCCGTGTTCATCGCAGCTCTATTTATAATAGCCAAGATTTAGAACCAAACTAAATGTCCATCAATGGATGACTGGATAAGGGAAATGTGGTATATATACACAATGAAATACTACTCAGCCATAGAAAAGAATGAAATTCTGCCATTCACAACAACATGGATGAGCTTGGAGAAAATTATGTTAAGTAAAATAAGCCAGGCACAGAAAGAGAAATACTGCATGTCCTCACTCATAAGTGGGAGCCAAGAAACAAAGAAAGACTATAAAACATTGAACTTTCAGAAGGAGAGAACAGACCTATAGTTACTAGAGGTGGGAGAGAGGGAGGGGGAGGGAGGACAGGGAGTAAATAGGCAAGGGACACAAAAAGTAATTACAATTTGTAATGCTGAACATGCTAACAATATTGAATTGCTCATTACATACTGTACACAAATACTGATAGTCAACACTGTACCCCATAAATATATATAAATAAAAAAAGAAAAGAAAAAACTATTCTTAACTCCATTGAATTATCTTGACACCTTGTCAAAACAAATTGATCTTAGAGATATGGGACTCAATTCTTTTCCATTAATCTGCATGTCTATCCTTATGCCAGTACCACATAGCCTTGATTACTGTAGCTATTCATAAGTTTTGAAATCATGAAGTGTGAATCATCCAACTTTACTTTTCTTTTTTCAAGATTATTTTGGCCATTCTAAGTCCCTTTCATTTCCATATAAGTTTTTAGGATCAACTTGTTTTCTGCAAAGAAAGCTTCTGGAATTTTGATAGGGATTACAGTTAATCTGTAGGTCAATTTTGGGAGTATTGCCATCTTAAGTGTTCCAATCCATGAACATGGGATATCTTTGCATTTATTTAGAGCAACGTTTTATATTTGTCAATATAAAAGTCTTGCATTCATTTGTTAAGTTTATTCCTATCTATTTTATTTTTTAATGCTATTGTAAACGGAATTTTTATTAATTTCTTTTTACAATTGTTAATTACTAGTGCTTAAAAAGCAATTGATTATTTATATATGGACCTTGTTTTCTGGAAACTTGCTAAACTCAGTTTTTTTGTTTGTTTGTTTGTTTGTTTTTGTTTTTATAATGTGTAAGGGCCATACTTTCCTGTTTCTTTGTGTGTCTCGATTTTTTATTGAATATTTGTTGGATATTTTAAATATTATAATATGGCAACTTTGGAAATCAGATCCTTCCCCAGGTTTTGTTGCTATTTCTCATTGTTGTTCTTGTTGCTGCTATTTGTTTGTTTAATGACTTTTCAGAACTTAATTCTGTTACTTCTGTAATCTTTATGGTGTGTGGCCACTAATATGTCTGCTTGTTTAGCCTAGCAGTCAGCTAATGATTGGACAGAGATTTTCTTTAATGCTTTCAACAGTAAGTCTCTCATTTTTGTCGAAGGTTTCTCTGTGTGTATTGGGGCATGGTTTCAATACTCTGGCAGGCAGTTTACAATTCCGCCTTAGCCTTCACCTCCTCCTGCAAGTGCATAGCCTCAAAGTCAGCCAGAGATGAGAAATTAGAGCCTTCTGAGGTCTTTCCTGGGCATTCCCACAGTCCTGCACATGTGAGTGGACTTCTATGTTCCAAGAATATACAGGAGCTTTCCAAAGCCCCTTCTGGGCATCTTATTCCCTGGTTTCTACTTTTAAGTTTCCCGGTCAACTTCTTGTTAGCTCCAGCTGCTAACACCACCTCAGCTGGCTGTGATACTAAGCCATTGCCACTTATTTTCTTCCATCAATGATCTAGGGTAAGACCTGACACAGAGTGAGCTCTGAGTTAGATTAAATAAAGACAAACCCTGAGAATGGAGCTTTTCAAGGAGCTGCCAGACAGGTCAAATAGTGATAATTCTCTGGGGATAGGGATTTTGGGGAACCTCAAACGTCTTCTTCCCTCTTCAGCACCTGCTAGGCTTATGGTTTTCATGGCTACTATGGAGCAAGGGTGGGGGAAATGGGAATAGGATGAGTTAAAACCCCACTAAAGCTTGCTGCTCTTATCAGTATTTAGCCATTTTTCTTGATTCAACGCACCTCGGATCATTGTAAGCCTTTGGTTAATTTCCAGAGTTCTGAAAAAGTTGATTCTCATTATTTTCGCCTGTGTCCCCATTACTTTCATGGGGGAGTGGATTTCTGGAGTTACTCAGCCATTCCAGAAGTGCTTCTCTACCGCTTTTGCTTTTGCTTTTGCCTGCATAGCTCTCTTGCCTTGTATTATCTGAATTTTGGTGTTTACTGTACCTTGGATGACTTATTTTTGACCTACCATGACTGATCATTGAACTGGCCATGTTGTTATCTAATCCAAAGCAAAAAGAATGGTGGTTCATCCAGACTCAGGCTCCAGGACAGAAGATTCCTTCCAGCTGCTGCCTCTACCACCCCCACATCCCTGCAGGCCTGCAGTCTTTTGAATTTAGCAGCTTTTCCCACTTTCACTTTGGTTCCTAGTACATGGCCAAACTTCTTGGGGAAGTAGTGACACAGGAGGAGGCGGTGGCACTGGTTTCTCAATTAGATAGGATGGTAAGAAGGTCCAATGGATGTGGAGTCTTTTCCATCAGGCTCTGTACAAGCCGGCAGCATGCCATCCATTGGTCCATCCCGCAGTGACCATGTTGTTGCTACCTAAGGTGTCAACATGAGGCACATCCCAACCCTGTCTTCCTCAGGCTCTGGCTGCAGATCCACTGGCTGATGAGATGTCAAGGGTGGGATCTTTACGGCCTGACCAATTCACTTTTTCAGAGCCATAGTAGGATGAGGCAAATGAGACACTCAGGGCACAAAATTAAGGAGACATTCATTCTCAGGATCATGCACGTGCAGGGTGAGTGCTTCCTTAAATTTCATGCTCTGAGCACCTCACTTGCCTCACCCTAGTTCTGGCCCTGGGATGAAATGTGTTCATAGTAAGAAAAAGCAATTTCTGATCTCTCTGCTCCAGACCCACTGAGATGCTTTACCCCAGATCTTTTACTCTAATGCAAGGTTTCTCAACCTTGACTCTATTGATGTTTGGAGCTGGTTAATTCCTGTTGTGGGTGCTATCCTGTGCATTGTAGTTTGAATGTCTAGCAGTTCTCTGGCCTCTATTCATTATATATCAGTAACACTCCCCCGATTATGACAATCAAAAATGTGTGCAGACATTATTAAAATCATCTGGGGACCAAAATCTGCCTAGGTAAGAATCATTTCCCTAAAGTCCAGCAAAATAGGACTAGGAACATGGTTGTTCCTCAAGAAAATTGTAGATGAGCAGTGGGTTGGATGCCAAAAGCCTTAATACTTAAAAGATTGACATTCTGATACTGAAATCCCAGGCTCTAGATGACCTTGAAGCATAGCAACCACATATACATCCCCCCAAAAAAGTCCTGATTTGTTGTCAGTTTATTTCTCTGGTGACAATAATTTGTTAAACATATAAAAAGTTGCTATTTCTATTATATTTCTAGTGCTTATTTTAACACTGTCATAAACCAAAAAAGTGGTCATTTGGCCAAACCATGTTCCCTAATTCTTGGCTGAAAATAAATCATCTAGGGTTCCAAGGTCCTTTCCAAGGCCCAAAATGCTTTAATCTAATGTATGTGGGACCATCTTGGAAAGAGAGCACTTTATCAGGAGCCTTTTAAGGACATCATGCAGGTGGTGAGAACCCATTGGACACTTTTATTTATCTCTTTTCTTTCTTTCTTTTTTTTTTTTTTTTCTGCATTCTGCTGATCACAATGGCCAGGCCAGCCTTTCTACCCTCTTCTTAATTGCTCAGTCTTTTTCTCAGTCAGGTAGATTAGATCACCCCCATGTTTCATTCAATTCATTCTTTTGACATGTATTTATTGAGGTCCTACTGTGTTGCTATGGTTTGAATGTATCTCCCAAAAAGCATGTGCTGGAAACCTAATCTCCAGTGCAACAGTGCTGGGAGGTGGGGCCTAATGGGAGGTGCTGACGTCGTGAGGGCCCCACACTCATAAATGGATTAATGCCAATTATAAAAGGGCTTGAGGCTGTGAGTTTGATCTCTTGTTCTCTCTCACCTAGTGATGCCTTTTGCCACGTTATGATGCAGCAAGAAGGCCCTCACCAGATGCCGCCCCTCGATCCTGGACTTCCCAGCCTTCAGAACTATAAGAAATAAATCTCTGTTCTTTATAAATTACCCAGTCTCAGGTATTCTGTTATAGCAGCATAAAACAGACTAAGACATATGTGTCAGGCATTATTCTAAATACCATTGATACAGTGGCAAAAATATATATATATATACACACAAACATATTCCCTGACTTTATGGAGTTTTTCTTCTAGTGGTGTAATCTAGAGAAACCAAAAAATAAAAATAAAACAATTGCAAAATTAGATAAGTACATTAAAGAAGAAAAATAGGGAGGTAAAGAATAACAGGACAGGCTGGTAGGAAGACCTCTCAGTAAAGGTGATGATAAAGCTGAGATCGGAAAGATAGGAAGGACCAGTCATGGGAAGAGTGGAGAAAAGAGAGTCCTAGGGCTCTGAGGTGGCTGTTTGCAGTCTATTATAAAAATGGCCACAATCCTTCTTTCCTCTCTCTATCCAGCCCCTTCGCAATGTGACTTTTCAGCTACTCTCACCAAGAGGTGGAATCTAATTTTACTCCCCTTGAATCTGGGCTGTACTTGCTTTGGCCAACAGACTGGCAGAAGTGACAGTGTGCTTATTTGGAGCCTAGGCCTCAAGAGACCCTGCACATGTCTCCTTTCCTTGGAATCCTACCCAATTGCTAAGTAAACAAGCTGGAATTAGCCTACTGGAGGATGAGACCACAGAACAGAGATGTGCCATTTCAGCTAAGGCAAGTTGTCTTAGACCAACCAGCCCACAGCTGATCCAGCAGCTGACCACAATTCTCAGAGAAAACCCAGCCAAGACCAAGTAAACCACTAAATGAACCCTGCCCACATTGCCAACCCAGGGAATTTTGAGCTAAATTGTTTTAAGTTGCTTATTTTAGGGTAGTTTCTTACACAGCAAAAGTTAATTGGTACATCCTTTAATGAAAACAAGGTCCTTACCAGAGTAAACGCCTTCATTTAGTCTGCTCCAAACTTAAAAAAAAACAATAAAACAATCTTCTTTTAGAATCATTGCACGATCGAATTTATATATAACAACTTGCACCAATCGATAATAAATCTGGCCATTTGAAAGACCAACTAGCCACATTATTTACCCAGTTTCACCTTGAAGGGCTTGCTCAGAATCAACTAAAACAGAGTGGCATCACCACTAGCCTCTAATACAGAAAGGCAGAAAGGAGCTCAGATAAAAAATCATGTCAGTAAGTCATTGGGAAAGGAGACATGCTCAAGGAAGTTTTGAAAACTCAAAATCACATTACAGAAAGATGCTCCCAGAGACTGGTCTGGTTCTGCAAGAACTGCAGAAAGGCAGCTTTCCTCCAAAAGACAAGTTTTATTTCAGAATTCAGACTACTATAAAAAGAGAAGACTAGGGATTCTGAAATCACATAGTAAAAAAGACCAGGAACACTGTGATTGTGTGGCTTTCAGCAGGGTAATGTGTAAGAAAGGCCAAGTTCACCTGTGATTATAAGTGGATTCAATTTAATAACTCCCTTTGGAAATACTCTGTACATAAAAGCTGGGCAGGGGTGGTATGGTCATCTTGACTCCCACAATTGATCTGGGAAAGCCAGAAAGCCAGCACAGGTCCCATTCATTGAGCAGGACTCAGCAAATCCCAGGCGGACAGATCAATCCCTTCACGTCCATGGGTCACAGCCACTGGCAGGCACGTTGGCCTGGCTCATAGTGTGTGCCTGAAAGTGAGGCCAGGCTGCATACTATGCTGGAAACCTCAGCAAATTTCCAGGCAAGCAAGTTCAATTGCAGCCAAGCCATTCTCAGCCTGGAAGAGGTTGCCAACCTGATGAAGTTCTCTTATGGATGAAGCTTTTTAACCTGGGCAAGAGGTTCCAAAAGTGTGGTTCCCAGACCAGCAGTGGCACCATTACCCGGAAACTTGTTAGAAATGCAAATCGTGGTGCCCCATCCAAGATATATTGAATTGGAAACTCTGTGGGTGGGGCCCAGCAATCTGTATTTTAACAAGCCTTCCAGGTGGTTCTATGCAGGCTCAAGTTTAAGAACCCCTGTTGCAGGCGGCGTGGTTGGCCTAATTCCTAGAGTAGAATTTTAAGTCTTAAAAGGCCAGTTCGAGCAAGTTCAGCACCCCTTAGAGTGAACAGGGTACTCCTCATTTCCCTGAAAAGCCTTCATTTGATACCTGCATCTGAAAGTTGAGCCATAGCCGTAGGAAAGATTTCTCCAGTAAAGGATGGAGTTTCAGTCAATTATCATTAAGTATCAGGTTATCAGATACAGCAACAGAACGTCATGGGATCCTAGTTTCTCAGAATTAGAAGAGACCTCGAACATCATGCCATGTACTGCTTCTCACACTTTAAGGTGCATAGGAATATCTAACATATTTTTTAAATGCAGGTTCTGATTCAGCAGATCTGGGCAGAAACCTGAGATTCCATGTTCCTTAAAAGCTTCCAGGCGATACCAATGTTGCTATCGATGGACCACACTGTGAGTTGTAAGGCTCTAGTCCAAACCCCCTATCTGACGCGCAAATTCCCTGCCCGGTAGTTCCCCAACCTGTCTTTACCTCAGAATCACCTGAGGAGCTTTGAAGTACAGACTCTGAAGTTCCACCCCAAACCTCCTTAGTCAGAATCTCTTTGTAGCCTGTATAGCTAGATTTTTAAAAAGCTCCCCTGGTGATGGTGATTCAACCAGATTTTTAGCAGTCTCTGATTTGGCATTTGTGAGCCACTGGCCTATATTGCATGCCTACCAACTTACATGGTTTTGCAGCTTCTGATTAAGTCTTTCTAGGGAAAGGGGCAACATTCCTGAGGAGACTAAATGCATTTGCAGACAAGTGCTAATCATAGCTCTTACGTTTAGGTCTTTGATCCATTTTGAGTTAATTTTTGTATATGGTATAAGGTATGGGTCCAGCTTCATTCTTTTGCATGTGGATATTCTGTTTTCCCAGTTTGTTGAAAAGACTGTCTTTCTCCATTGAATGGTCTTAGCACCACTGTCGAATATAATTTAACCATATATGTGAGGACTTATCTCTGAGCTCTCTATTCTACTCCATGGGTCCATACATTGGTTTTTAATACAGCACTACACTGTTTTGATCCCTGCAGCTTTGTAGTAAGTTTTGAAATTGGAAAATGTGAGCCATCCCATTTTGTTCTTTTTCAAATTATTAGTCTCTTTGGGGTTCCTTGAGATTCTATAGGAATTTTAGGAAGAATTTTTTTTTTTAATTTTATTTTGTCGATATACATTGTGGCTGATTATTGCTCCCCATCACCAAAACCTCCCTCCATTCTCCCTCCCCCCCTCCCCCCCAACAATGTCCTTTCTGTTTGCTTCTATTTCTGCAAAAAACATCACTGGGATTTAGATAAGGATTGCATTAAATTGTTATTTTTGATAGTATGGACATTTTAATGATATTTAATAATATTAAGTCTTCCCATCCATGAACACAGGATGTCTTTCCATTTATTTTTGTCTTTAATTTCTTTTATCAATGTTTTATAGTTTTCAGTGTATGTCTTTCACCTCCTTTCTTAAGTTTATTTCTAAGTATTCTATTTTTTTTATTGCTGTTGTAAATGAAATTGTTTTCTTAATTTCCTTTTCAGACTGTTCATTGTTGATATATGGAAACACAACTGAATTTTTGTTCGTTTTTATTTTGTATCCTGAAATTTTGCTGAATTCATTTATTAGCTGTAAGAGATTTCATGGAATCTTTAGGGTTTTCTACATATAAGATCACACCATCTGTGAACAGAGAAAATTTTTCTTGTTCCTTTCCTTTCCGATTTGAATGCCTTTTATTTATTTTTCTTTTCTTTTCTTTTCTTTCTTTTTTTTTTTTTTTTTTTTGTCTAATTGCTATGACTAGAACTTCCAATACTATGCTGCATAGAAATGGCAACAGCAGACGTAACTATCTTTCCTGATCTTAGAGGAAAAGCTTTTAGCTGTTCACCATTGAGTATGAGCTTTACAAAAATGGCCTTTAGTCCTATTTTTTTTTCAAGATGGCGGCGGCTGCAGTGACTGGCGCGGAGTAGCTGAGGTGGAAAAGGCGGCCACTGGGCCTCAGGCAGCCGGGAAACTTGTGGACCTTCCTCTTGCCATCTCTTAAGGGAGGACCGCTGCTGGTGGCCGGTCGTGGGGGGTGACCGCCACTTTGCCCCCGGCAGGAGAGGCTGCCTCATTTACAGGCAACAGCCTTGAAGTGTGGAGTAGGAAAAGAACTGTTTCTTAGCTGCAAAAGCGAGTCTCGAAACAGGGAACACGGCGCCAGGGCTGCTGTGGATGCAGACAGGATCCCGGAGGCCGGGGCCGCACTGAAGGCAGCCAGCTGCCCTATTCAGGATTCGAGGTTTCAGGCCGGCATTAAAGAAGATTCCTGGGAGCGCCCGAGCCGCACTGCGACTGAACAGCCTGAGGTGGCAGCGGCCAAGAACAGGGAAGGCGGCAAACCAGAGGCAGAGGGTGAGCACCCGACCTGGCACAACCCTGTGAGTGACCCCTGGACCAGCCCTGTTTGGGGGGCTGAGGCCCACCCGGCTCCCGCCTGCACCACCAGGCCACTCACCGCCCCAGGGCTGCCTCCATTTTTCCAGGTGTAGGCAGCCCCGCCCGGCTCGGCTGTCACTGAGCCTTCCCACTTGCTTGGCCCGGCGCGAGGCATTCTGGAGCCTGCAGACCGGCCTTCCCTCCCACTCCCTCCGCGGTTCTCTGGCGGGTTGGTGGCGGGGGCATCCCTGGCCAGTGTCGGGAGGGCAAGGAAGCACGGGCGGGCCGACTGTCACTCCACCACACCCTGGACTCCAGCTCCCGGTAAACTTCCTGTTACTGGGAGGCAGATACCATCTCTGCGGCCACCAGTTCGGAAAAAAGCCTAACCAATTTCTGGTTGGGAATAGTGTGGTAGGAGAGTTCCCAGGTCCGCTTGAACCTGCCGGAGAGCTGGCGGCAGGCGGGCACTAGAATCGGTTTATACTGGGGGGATACAAAGGTGAACAAGTCCCGAGAAAGATCTACACAGTACTACAAAGGCACCCAGAGCGACCGGTCTCTGTGCCTAGCAGAAACCTGGTAGACTTCCTGGGCAAGGCGGTGCCGAGCAGGGTCTTGAAGGCCCAGCTGATAGAGGAGGGCTGCAGAAGACACGCCCCAGCCCAGCACAGTGCGCACAGAGTGGGGAGACGTGCGGCCAGGGAGGCGGAGACTAGACAGAAACCACACACCCTGTGGGGTCGCCACTGCACGATCCAACAGCCTGGGCCAGAGCACACGGAACAGGGAGAAGTCCTGCACAGGAAGTGAAAGCTCAACAGCGATCACACACCCTGTGGTACGTGATCCACCAGCCCAGCAGAGTCCAAGCTGACCAGAAAGGTGGCTCCCCGGAGAAGCCCAAGACCCGAGGCAACCACACACACAAGGCACTAGAGGCCAACTGAGCAGCCACGGAGGGAGCCATACGAAATTGGCAACCACAGCAACATCCTAGTTATTCATTAGTCTCAAACCGGTGGACTGTGAAAACCCCTGCCACAATGAATAAACATCAAAAAAAAGATACCAGAAATACAAAAAATCAAGAAAGTACACCACCAAAAGTTAATAAATCTCAAACTATAGATCCTATAGAACAAGAAGCCCTTGAAATGACTGACAAGGAATTTCGAGTGATAATTCTAAGGAAACTGAATGAGATACAAGAAAACACAGCTAGACATCATGATGAAACGAGGAAAAGTATACAGGATCTGAAAGAGGAAATGTACAAGGAAATCAATGTCCTGAAAAAAAATGTAGCAGAACTTGCTGAACTGAAGAAGTTATTCAGCGAAATAAAAAACACAATGGAGAGTTTAACCAGCAGGCTTGTCGAAGTTGAAGAGAGAACCTCTGAACTTGAAGATGGGCTGTTTGAAATAACACAAGCAGACAAGAAGAAAGAAAAAAGAATCAAGGACATTGAAGAAAATCTGAGAGATATCAGACAACCTTAAGCGCTCAAATATCCGACTCATGGGTATTCCAGAAGGGGAGGAAAATGGAGATTCCATTGAAAACATATTCAAAAAAATAGTGGCAGAAAACTTCCCAGATATAGGAAAAATCACAGATCTTCAGATCCAGGAAGCTCAACGATCTCCAAACGTATTCAACCCAAAAAGACCCTCTCCAAGACATGTCATAGTCAAACTGGCAAAACTCAGAGACAAAGAGAGAATCTTAAAAGCTGCAAGAGAGAAGCGTCAAATCACCTATAAGGGAGCCCCAATCAGGCTAACATCAGACTTTTCATCACAAACCCTAAAAGCTAGAAAGGAATAGGATGATATTTTCAAAATACTAAAAGACAAAGATTGCCAGCCAAGAATACTCTACTCTGCAAGGCTATCCTTCCGAAATGAAGGGCAAATAGTATATTTCTCAGACAAACAAAAACTGCGGGCATTTACTACCACATGACCACTCTTAGAAGAAATCCTCAAGGGAGTACTGGGTTTGGTTCCTGAAAAATAACTACCACTGCCATAAAAACCCAAGAAAAATCAAAACCCACTAGTATAATAAAAATGGCATTCATGAAGAGAAAACAAGCAAACAAAAACGCTATCTACAACCTAAGGAACCAACAAACACAGAAACCAAACAGTAAATCAGAAAGCAAGGAACAAAAGACACCTAAGACAACCAAACAACCAATAAAATGATAGGAATAAATCAACACCTTTCAATAACAACCCTTAATGTAAAAGGCTTAAATTCCCCAATCAAAAGACACAGACTGGCTGACTGGATCAAAAAGGAGGACCCAACTATATGCTGCCTACAAGAGACCCACCTACCCATAAAGATTCACACAGACTAAGAGTGAAAGGATGGAAAAAGATTTACCGATTGACTTTCAAGATGGCAGTGGCTGCGGCGGCTGGCGTGGAGTAGCTGAGGTGGAAAAGGCGGCCACTGGGCCTCAGGCAGCCGGGAAACTTGTGGACCCTCCTCTTGCCATCTCTTAAGGGAGGACCGCTGCTGGTGGCCGGTCGTGGGGGGTGACCGCCACTTTGCCCCCGGCAGGAGAGGCTGCCTCATTTACAGGCAACAGCCTTGAAGTGTGGAGTAGGAAAAGAACTGTTTCTTAGCTGCAAAAGCGAGTCTCGAAACAGGGAACACGGCGCCAGGGCTGCTGTGGATGCAGACAGGATCCCGGAGGCCGGGGCCGTGCTGAAGGCGGCCAGCTGCCCTATTCAGGATTCAAGGTTTCAGGCCGGCATTAAAGAAGATTCCTGGGAGTGCCCGAGACGCGCCGCGACTGAACAGCCCGAGGCGGCAGCGGCCGAGAACGGGAAAGGCGGCAAACCAGAGGCAGAGAGTGAACACCTGACCTGGCACAACCCTGTGAGTGACCCCTGGACCAGTCCTATGGGCGGCAGATGCCCACCCGGCTCCTGCCTGCATCACCAGGCCAATCACCACCCCGAGGCTGCCTCCATTTTCCCAGGTCCGGGCAGCTCCGCCCGGCTCGGCCATCACTGAGCCCTCCCACTTGCTTGTCCCGGCGCGGGGCTTTCCGGACCCTGCGGACCGGCCTTCCCTCTCACTCCCTCCGTGGTTCTCTGGCGGGTTGGTGGCGGGGGGCGTCCCCGGCCAGTGTTGGGAGGGCAAGGAAGTACGGTCGGGCCGACTCTCACTCCACCGCACCCTGGACTCTGGCCCCGGGTAAACTTCCTGTTACTGGGAGGCAGATACCATCTCTGCGGCCACCAGTTCGGAAAAAAGCCTAACCAATTTCTGGTTGGGAACAGTGTGGTAGGAGAGTTCCCAGGTCCGCTTGAACCTGCCGGAGAGCTGGCGGCAGGCGGGCACTAGACTCGGTTTATACCGGGGGGATACAAAGGTGAACAAGTCCCGAGAAAGATCTACACAGTCCTACAAAGGCACCCAGAGCGACTGGTCGTCTGTGCCTAGCAGAAACCTGGTAGACTTCCTGGGCGAGGCGGTGCCGAGCAGGGTCTTGAAGGCCCAGCTGATAGACGAGGGTTGCAGAAGACACGCCCCAGCCCAGCACAGTGTGCACAGAGGGGGGAGACGTGCAGCCAGGGAGGCGGAGACTAGACAGAAACCACACACCCTGTGGGGTCGCCACTGCACGATCCACACGGAACAGGGAGAAGTCCTGCACAGGAAGTGAAAGCTCAACAGCGATCACACACCCTGTGGTACGTGATCCACCAGCCCAGCAGAGTCCAAGCTGACCAGAAAGGTGGCTCCCCGGAGAAGCCCAAGACCCGAGGCAACCACACACACAAGGCACTAGACGCCAACTGAGCAGTCACGGAGGGAGCCATACGAAATTGGCAACCACAGCAACATCCTAGTTATTCATTAGTCTCAAACTGGTGGACTGTGCAACCCCCTGCCACAAGGAATAAACATCAAAAAAAAGATACCAGAAATACAAAAAATCAAGAAAGTACACCACCAAAAGTTAATAAATCTCAAACTATAGATCCTATAGAACAAGAAGCCCTTGAAATGACTGACAAGGAATTTCGAGTGATAATTCTAAGGAAACTGAATGAGATACAAGAAAACACAGCTAGACATCATGACGAAATGAGGAAATGTATACAGGATCTGAAAGAGGAAATGTACAAGGAAATCAATGTCCTGAAAAAAAATGTAGCAGAACTTGCTGAACTGAAGAAGTTATTCAGCGAAATAAAAAGCACAACGGAGATTTTAACCAGCAGGCTTGTCGAAGTTGAAGAGAGAACCTCTGAACTTGAAGATGGGCTGTTTGAAATAACACAAGCAGACAAAAAGAAAGAAAAAAGAATCAAGGACATGGAAGATAATCTGAGAGAGATATCAGACAACCTTAAGCGCTCAAATATCCGACTCATGGGTATTCCAGAAGGGGAGGAAAATGGAGATTCCATTGAAAACATATTCAAAAAAATAGTTACAGAAAACTTCCCAGGTATAGGAAAAGTCACAGATCTTCAGATCCAGGAAGCTCAACGATCTCCAAACGTATTCAACCCAAAAAGGCCTTCTCCAAGACATGTCATAGTCAAATTGGCAAAACTCAGAGACAAAGAGAGAATCTTAAAAGCTGCAAGAGAGAAGCGTCAAACCACCTATAAGGGAGCACCAATCAGGCTAACTTTTCATCACAAACCCTAAAAGCTAGAAAGGAATAGGATGATATTTTCAAAATACTAAAAGACAAAGATTGCCAGCCAAGAATACTCTACCCTGCAAGGCTATCCTTCCAAAATGAAGGGCAAATAGTATATTTCTCAGACAAACAAAAACTGCGGGAGTTCACTACCACGCGACGACCCTTACAAGAAATCCTCAAGGGAGTACTGGGTTTGGTTCCTGAAAAATAACTACCACTGCCATAAAAACCCAAGAAAAATCAAAACCCACTAGTATAATAAAAATGGCATTCATGAAGAGAAAACAAGCAAACAAAAATGCTATCTACAACGTAAGGAACCAACAAACACAGAAACCAATCAGTAAATCAGAAAGCAAGGAACAAAAGAGACCTAAGACAACCAAACAACCAACAAAATGCTAGGAATAAATCAACACCTTTCAATAACAACTCTTACTGTAAAAGGCTTAAATTCCCCAATCAAAAGACACAGACTGGCTGACTGGATCAAAAAGGAGGACCCAACTATATGCTGCCTACAAGAGACCCACCTACCCATAAAGATTCACACAGACTAAGAGTGAAAGGATGGAAAAAGATTTACCATGCAAACAGAAAAGAAAAACGAGCTGGAGTAGCTATTCTTATATCTGAAAAAATAGACTTTAAACTAAAAACCATAAAAAGAGACAATGAGGGACACTACTTAATGATAAAAGGACTGATCCATCAAGAAGACATAACAATCATAAATATGTACGCACCCAATGTTGGAGCAGCCAGATTTATAAAACAAACTCTATTAGACCTAAAGAAGGAAATAGACACTAATACCATAATAGCAGGGGACCTGAACACCCCACTGTCAATATTAGACAGATCATCTAGGCAAAGAATCAGTAGAGAAACACAAGATCTAAACAAGACTCTAGACCAATTGGAATTGGCAGATATCTACAGAACATTCCACCCAAAAACCTCAGAATATTCATTCTTCTCATCAGCACATGGATCATTCTCCAGGATAGATCACATATTAGGTCACAAATCAAGTCTCAATAAATTCAGAAAAATTGGAATTATCCCATGTATCTTCTCAGACCACAATGGATTAAAACTAGAAATTAATAACAAACGAAACTCTGGAAACTATACAAACACATGGAAATTAAACAGCATTCTACTCAATGACATATGGGTCCAAGAAGAAATCAAGCAGGAAATCAAAAAATTTATTGAAACTAATGAAAAAAATAATACATCATACCAAAACCTGTGGGATACTGCAAAAGCAGTATTGAGGGGGAAATTTATTGCATTAAACGCTCACTTCAGAAGAATGGAAAGATGGCAAGTGAACAACCTAACACTTCACCTTAAAGAACTAGAAAAACAAGAACAATCCAAACCTAAAGTTAGCAGATGGAAAGAAATCATTAAGATCAGAGCAGAACTAAATGAAATTGAAAACCAAAAAACAATTCAAAAGATCAACGAATCAAAAAGTTGGTTTTTTGAAAAGATAAATAAAATGGACAAACCATTAGCGTGGCTAACAAAAAAAAGAAGAGAGAAGACTCAAAGAACAAAAATTAGAAATGAAAAAGGCGATATTACAACTGATTCATCTGAAATACAAGGAATCATTCGAGACTACTATAAACAACTATACGCCAACAAATTTGAAAATCTGGAGGAAATGGATAAATTTCTGGACACACACAAGCTCCCAAAACTGAACCGTGAAGACGTAGAAAATTTGAACAGACCAATAACAATAAAGGAGATTGAAGCTGTTATCAGAAGGCTCCCAACAAAGAAAAGCCCAGGACCAGATGGATTCACAGCAGAATTTTACCAAACATTCAAAGAGGAATTGACACCGATTCTCTACAAACTATTCCAAAAGATTGAAACGGACGCAAATCTCCCAAACTCATTCTATGAAGCAAACATCATCCTGATACCAAAACCAGGTAAAGATATAACCAAAAGAGAAAACTACAGGCCGATATCCTTGATGAATATAGACGCAAAAATCCTCACTAAAATACTAGCAAACAGAATACAGCAACACATACGAAAAATTATTCATCATGATCAAGTGGGATTCATCCCAGGGATGCAAGGTTGGTTCAACATACGCAAATCAATAAATGTGATACACCATATTAATAAACTCAAACACAAGGACCATATGATCATCTCTATAGATGCTGAAAACGCATTTGATAAAGTTCAGCACTCATTCTTGACAAAGACCCTCTATAAGTTAGGTATAGAGGGAAAGTATCTCAACATAATTAAAGCCATATATGCCAAACCCACTGCCAATATCATCCTGAATGGGGAAAAGCTGAAAGCTTTTCCTTTAAGAACAGGAACTAGACAAGGATGCCCACTCTCACCACTCCTATTCAACATAATGTTGGAAGTACTAGCCAGAGCAATCAGAGAAGAGAAGGAAATAAAGGGCATCCAGATTGGAAAAGATGAAGTCAAACTGTCACTGTTTGCAGATGACATGATCCTATATATCGAACAGCCTAAAACCTCTACAAAAAAACTGCTGGAATTAATAAATGATTTCAGCACAGTAGCAGGATACAAAATCAACACACAAAAATCAGTAGCATTTCTTTTCTCCAATAGTGAGCATGCAGAACGAGAAATCAAGAAAGCCTGCCCATTTATAATAGCCACCAAAAAAATAAAGTACTTAGGAATTGAGTTAACCAAGGAGGTGAAAAATCTCTATAATGAGAACTACAAACCACTGCTGAGAGAAATTAGAGAGGATACAAGAAGATGGAAAGATATCCCATGCTCTTGGATTGGAAGAATCAACATAGTGAAAATGTCCATACTACCCAAAGTGATATACAAATTCAATGCAATCCCCATCAAAATTCCAAAGACATTTTTCTCAGAAATGGAAAAAACTATCCAGTCATTTATATGGAACAATAAAAGACCACACATAGCCAGAGCAATGCTGAGCAAAAAAAATAAAGCTGGAGGCATAACACTACCAGACTTTAAGCTATACTACAAAGCTATACTAACCAAAACAGTATGGTACTGGCATAAAAACAGACACACTGACCAATGGAATAGAATAGAGAATCCAGAAATCAACCCACACACTTACTGCCATCTGATCTTTGACAAAGGCACCAAGCCTATTCACTGGGGAAGGGACTGCCTCTTCAGCAAATGGTGCTGTGATAACTGGATATCCATATGCAGGAGAATGAAACTAGATCCATACCTCTCACCGTATACTAAAATCAACTCAAAATGGATTAAGGATTTAAATATACACCCTGAAACAATAAAACTTCTTAAAGAAAACATAGGAGAAACACTTCAGGAAATAGGACTGGACACAGACTTCATGAATATGACCCCAAAAGCACGGGCAACCAAAGGAAAAATAAACAAATGGGATTATATCAAACTAAAAAGCTTCTGCACAGCAAAAGAAACAATTAACAGAGTTAAAAGACAACCAACAGAGTGGGAGAAAATATTTGCAAAATATATATCTGACAAAGGATTAATATCAAGAATATATAAGGAACTCGAACAACTTTACAAGAAGAAAACAAGCAGCCCAATTAAAAAATGGGCAAAAGAGCTAAGTAGGCATTTCTCTAAGGAAGATATAGAAATGGCCAACAGACATATGAAAAAATGCTCAACATCACTCAGCATCCGGGAAATGCAAATCAAAACCACACTGAGATACCATCTAACCCCAGTTAGGATGGCTAAAATCCAAAAGACTCTGAACGATAAATGCTGGCGAGGTTGCGGAGAAAAAGGAACTCTCATACATTGTTGGTGGGACTGCAAAATGTTGCAGCCTCTCTGGAAAATGGTATGGAGGTTCCTCAAACAATTGCAGATAGATCTACCATATGACCCAGCTATCCCACTGTTGGGAATATACCCAGAGGAATGGAAATCATCAAGTCGAAGGTATACCTGTTCCCCAATGTTCATCGCAGCACTCTTTACAATAGCCAAGAGTTGGAACCAGCCCAAATGTCCATCATCAGATGAGTGGATCCGGAAATGTGGTACATCTACACAATGGAATACTACTCAGCTATAAAAACGAATGAAATACTGCCATTTGCAACAACATGGATGGACCTCGAGAGAATTATATTAAGTGAAACAAGTCAGGCACAGAAAGAGAAATACCACATGTTCTCACTTATTGGTGGGAGCTAAAAATTAATATATAAATTCACACACACACACACACACACACAAAACCGGGGGGGGGGGAGAAGATATAACAACCACAATTACTTTAAGTTGATATGACAAGCAAACAGAAAGGACATTGTTGGGGGGGAGGGGGGGAGGGAGAAGGGAGGGAGGTTTTGGTGATGGGGAGCAATAATCAACCAAAATGTATATCGACAAAATAAAATTTAAAAAAATAAAAAATAATAAAAAATTTAAAAAATGGCCTTTATTATGTTGAGGAAGTTTCCTTCTTTTTCTAGTTTGTTGATTGCTTTTATTATGAAATGGTGTTGAATTTTGTCAGATGATTTTTCCATATTAATTGAAATGATCATTTTTTTCCTTTCTTGTGTTAGTGTGGTGTATTAACTTGATTGATTCCCATATGTTGAACCATCCTTGCACTCCAGGAATAAATCCCACTTGGTCATGGTGTATAATCATTTAACTATGCTACCAAATTTGATTTGCTAGTATTTTGTTGAGGATTTTTTACAGTGATATTCACAAGAGGTATTAGTGTTCTTTTCTTGCAGTGTCTTTGTCTGGCTTTAGTATCAGGGTAATGCTGGCCACATAAAATGAGTTAAGAAGTGTTCCTCCTCTTGGAATTTTTTGCAAGAGTTTGAGAAGGATTAGAATTAGTTCTTTTTCAAATATTTGATAGAATTCACCAGTGAAGCCTTCTCATCCAAGAATTTTCTGTGTTGGGATATTTTTCATTCCTGATTCAACCAGTTAATAATGTAAAAAAGACTGCATTGACCTGATTAAATTCCCAGGACCCTCGGTTCTTTACAGATGGACTAAATAGTTGGTATCATCACTTTCAAAAGTGTCTTGAACTTGATGGAATTTATGTTGAGAAATAAAATTTATATTTTAAATTTTTATATTTTAATTCCATTTTTCCACAAACTTTTTGAAGTCCCCTAGTATCTTCTTTATGAATTGACCTTTTAATCAATATATAATGCCCTTCTTTGTCTCTTGTAATAGTTTTTAACTTAAAATCTGTTTTGTCTGATGTTAGTATAAGCCACCTGTGCTCTCTTCTGGTTACTATTTGCAAGGAATATCTTTTCTCATCCTTCATTTTCAATTTATTTGTGTCCTTAGATCTAAAGCAAGTCTCTTAATGACAGCATATATTTGGATCAAGTTTTCTTAAATCCATTCTGCCAATCTATGCCTTTTGATTGGAGAATTTAAACCATTTACTTTACATGTATTTACTGAAGGAGAAGGATTTACTTTTGCTGTTTTGTTGTTTTCAGCATGTCTCACAGCTTCTTAGTCTGTCATTTTCCCCATTACTGCCTTTCTTTGTGTTTATCTAATTTTTTGTAGTGATACATCTTGATTCCCTTCTCATTCCTTTTGTGCATATTCTATAGATATTTTTTATGTGGTTACCATGAGATTATATATATATCCTAAAGTTATAAAAATGTCTTTTGAATTCCTATTTAACCTACATTGCATATAAAACCTCTACTTTTATACATCTCTCTCCCTCCATACAATTTGTTATTGATAGCACAAATTACATATTTATACATTATGTACTCATTAATATAGATTTATTTTTTATGCATTTGTTTTTTAAATCCTATAGAAAATATAAAGTGGAGCTACTAACCAAAGTTCCAATAATACTGGCTTTTATATTTGCCCATGTATTTACCTCTATCAGAGATCTTTGTATATTTATATGGCTATGAGTTACTGTCTAGCATCCTTTTATTTCAACCTAAGGGACTTTCTTTAGCATTTCTCATAGAGCCAGTCTAGTGGTAATGAACTTCCTTGGCTTTTGTTTATCTGAGAATCTTCCGCAACTTCATTATTCTTCAGTAATTCATCAACAAGGGGATTACATAGATAACTTCTATAGGTCTAACATCCTGCTAGACCCTGTAATGAATACCAAAGTAGTTTGAGATGTAGTCTTACATTTCTTACAATTCATATCAATTGATCATTAAAATCTCCCTAAGGTAGCTCATTTGTAGTTATCCCTTGAGCGAACCCCTTAAAATAGTTTCATCAGACCTAGAATCACAGGATTCTAGGGCTGGAAGGGACCTTAGAGTTTTCCAAAAAGACATCATTAAGGTAAAGTATTTATTATTTGCCTTCCTTTAAAAAATATTGTCTCAAGAGAACCCTGAACATTAAACTTACATGAGAGCATGCTTCATTGTTTTGGCATTTTTTAAATATTCTAAATATATCGGGTTCTTGGCTTTGTGCTCAGGGTCTTGTCTTTTAGGATAGAAGTTTAGGATTAGCAACACTTGCAATTATAATTTGTCACTGAAGAGGGCTTCTCCAACTCACTTCAATAATAGAGTAGTTACCTGGAGCAGGCAGCCTGGGGATTTCTCAAAAGGCTGAAAATGTGCACAGCTGATAATTAAAGTCCTAGTCCATCTGACCTAAGTCTTTTCTTTGGTTTTTGTGAGATTTTTTTTCATATACAGGTAGAATCCTATTTTAACAAGTTTGACGAGACACAAAAATTGCTAGTTTTATCCCAATCTCCGTAAGAGAGAAACCTACCGTTACAAGGTATACAGAAGAGCCAACTGCCTGTGGTTTTCATTTTCTTACATGAAGCAAATGTTTGTTATTGTACTTTATTTGCAAACAGTACAAGTCTTTGGAAATGTTGTGGGGTCAGCGATTAATGTGTGTGACGACATGTTTTACCTATTCCAGAGCAAGAGTGTTTGAGAAAGAATATACAGACTTCTCTTTCTTCTGTACAGCTGTACAGGCCCTTGAAATCCCCAAATATCACTGTAGTTTGTGATTCCATCATAAAACCTCTGTGTTCTGCAACAGAATCACCACCTTCTTAGACTCCATTTATGCTCACTTTGATCGCCAGCACCAGCTGTTGGCTTTCTTTTCAGCTGGCGTTTACACTGGGGTGGGGAGCAAAATTGTTTTGACTTCATAGGAGGTTCCTGCTCTGAGTGTCACTCTGCACATCAGCCTGGTAGGGAATGAAGTCCAAATCTGTGCCTAAGCAAAATTGCAAATCATCACGTGGCATGGACATCCTGGATTTCTTCTAATGGTAGAGATCTCAAATGTGAAATCTGTGAATGCCAAAGGCACATTATGTTTGAAAACATTTCAAATGTTTTCAAAAAGATGGATTAATGTTTTAGGAAATTTTAGAAGAAAGAAACTGTTTTAGTGAAGGCACTTGCTTTGGAAATTAGAGAGACAAGTTAGCTAAGGCTGTATGCATCAGAGCTTTAGTCAAGAGGTGGTGAGGATGAGGGAGTGTGACAGACACTGAAAGTGACACTTTCAAAAATTGTAGATAGCTTTCGTGGATATTGGTTGAGTCCTGTCTTTTCTAAAGTGCCCCAACTACATATTTCTGAATTTGATTTTAGCTTTGGGCTCACTGTCTCTCTAATACTCTATACCCATCATCATTCTTAGTTGCTTTAATACACACATAGATAATCCTACCTACACCCTGGCCTCTCAATACCTTGAACTCCCCTCCACCAATGAGCTTATCCTCCATGCTGCTTCAGCCTCTCACCCCAGAATCTGACTGCCAACACTTGCCATAGGAAACTCAATTTCAAGCCTCCCACTCTGGGCACCATCTCCTAATTCTCTGGCTCACTTGCCTTAAAATCCCAACTCCAACAATCCCTCAACCTCACAGGGCTCTAAAGTATATTGATCTTATCATCTTTTTACTGATCCTCAGCCCTGCAAATCTTCATTTCCCCCTTGGCACTAAATTCTATGGTCCATCCTGTGGTCATTCCCTTGCTTACACAGTCAGTTTCCTTGTCTCCATCTTCCTTTGTTATTCTCACCTGACAAAGCCCCAACCTGGATAAATCCATCTGTCCATCAGCACTGGACTTATGCCTGTGCTGCCTGTTCTAACCAGAGAAAAGCCCCCAAACTCTGCTGACTGCTCTTGCTTTACCTCCAAGACCACAAACTTCCAGTGGACCTGAAGTGCTTCTCAGCATCATGCTATCTTTCCCCAGCCTACTTACTTTCTCACACTCCTAGATGATGATCTCATGCCTTCTCTGTTTTTCTCAAACCTACTACTCTTCTCACTCTCTGGTGATGGGTTGATAACCTTGCTTTCTCTTCCATTGAGAAAATAACAGCAGTTAGAAGAAAACTTCTACATGCTCCCACCACCAAACCTGCAACGCTCCATCTGTACCATATTCTTTACCTTCTCTCCTGTTGCTATGGATGAGTTGTCTGTTTCTATCTAAGGCTACTGTTGGGTGCTAACACGCTGTGTACTAGATCCCCTCCCATCTCACATATGCCATGTCATTAGGACAGAAATTCTTCCACCTCTCGCCTGATTCCTGATTCATCTTTTTTCCCTCTCCATTGGATTATCCCCATGGATATACAACATGCTATTGTTTCTCTTATCTAAAGTGCCAACTGGTGGTAGAGTGAATGATAGACGGAGGAGGGGAGAGATAAAAGGCCAAATATACTTTAAGAAGGTATTGCACAGTTCAGACGGAAGATGAGCTGAGTTGAATTAAGACAATGGAAATGAAGACTGAATGGAAAAGGTGAATTCAGGAGACACCTCACTGACTGAATCGGTATAGCTTGGGGTCCCATTATGTGGGGGTAGCAAGGGAGTTGGAGGGAAAAGAGAAGAAGATGGACAGCACCAAGGTGACTCTGCCCAGGTGAAGTACAAATAGAAATGTCATCAACTAAGCTGGGTTTGGGGCTTGTATTAATTTTCTAGGGTTGCCATAACAAAATACCACAGACTGCATGACTTAAATGACACAATTTTACTCTCTCACAGTTCTGGAGGCTAGAAGTCTGAGATCACGGGGTTGGCAGGGTTGGTTTCTCCTGAGGCCTCTCTCCCTGGCTTGTCAATGGCTATCTTCTTCCTATGTCTTTACAATGCCTCCCTCTGTATGTGTCTTAATGTCCCCTCCTTATAAGGGCACCACTCACATTGGACTAGGGCCCCCTAATGACCTGAATTTAACTTAATTTCTTCTCAAGCAAACAGAAAGGACATTGTTGGCGGGGAGGGAGGTTTTGGTAAGGGGCAACAATAATCAACCACAATGTATATCGACAAAATAAAATTTAAAAATAAAGGCCCTTCAAGCTAAAAAAAAAAAAAACCAAAAACTTAATTTCTTCTGTAACAACCGTTATCTCCAAATACAGACACATTCTGAAGTACTAGTGTTTAGGACTTCAACATATAAATTTTGAGGGGACACAATTCAACCCATAACAGGTCTTATGTTGGTTGAGGTGTTTGTGGGGCATCCAGTTGAGATATCTTACAGCAAGAGGGCCAGGGCTGGGGTTGGGAGTCCTCCCCGAGATAAAGAATGAACAAGAGTGTCCACGTAAAGAAGAAGAAGAGAAAAGGGCCAAGGATTGAACCTCTTGCAATGCTTGTGTTTGACTGGCATTCAGAGATAAAGCACTAGGACATGGCAATTCTAATAGGGTATCAGTGGCCAGGTAATAGAAGGAGTAGCATTAACTTCTAGAAGCAGTAGTACATTTCAATAGCTTCCATCTCAACCTTCTCCCTGCTATCTTCCAGTCCCTGCTATTTCCAACTCTACTATTAAATGCTGGCAGCACTATTACTTTCCCTTCTCTCTCACTGCCACCCCACCAAATTGCTGCATAGGGCTGCATTCCCGAATTGGTTCAGTTCTATTTAAAGAGTACATTGTTCAGCTAAACAAAAAACTCACTAGGTGCCATTTGAACTGCACCAGCAGATTAATGTTTGTGACCCACAAATATATACACACACACATACTTCACACAGTTCCTGGGGGGCGGGTGTGTGTGTGTGTGTGTGTGTGTGTGTGTGTGTGTGTGTGTGTGTGTGTGTGTGTGTGTGAAAGATGTGTGGACTTTGCTAATGGTGGGTCACTGACAAATGACCCTGTGTTTGTCTCCAGTGAGTCCATGGCAGGACTCAGCGCGCTGTAGAGTGCAGGGGCAGAAAATGTTTTCACACTCAGCGTTATGTGAGTTCCATTTCATAAATACGTATTCAGCAAGGTTGTGCTTTGTGATAATTTTACCTGGACTGCCACTCAGTGGCCATTTGAAGAAACACCCAGAAGAGAACTGCCACTTCTGTAAACTCTAGTGTTTTCAGGGAGGGCCAAATGCGAATGCTTGAATTTTATTTTACATTTTTGTTTTTGTTTTTTTAAAGCCTGCTGAAATCCATGTTAGTTAGGGTTACTAAATTTTAAGCAGTAACAGTTTTCAAGGACAGGATCTTGCAATTGTCCAAGTTGCTGATCTATTTATTTAAAATTCTCATCATGAATATTTTCCAGAGGTTCATAAGAAGCTTGAAGGATTCTTTTGCAAGAGTCATCTCTCTCTCAAGATCCCCCAAACACCCACTCCTTGTCATTCCACTTGTGTGCTCCCCTCTGCCCTTTCCTTGGGGACAATGTTTCGGTGATGCCTTCATGTACACTTATCAACCCATCTGTAATCTCACACTCAGCTTTTTCCAAAATGTGGGGTGAGGCATGAGTAAAGGAGCATTAGAATCATGAGGAAGTCATCACAAAGGGAAACGCTGAGTTACGGAAGAAAAGATTCTAAACAGATGACTTTAATGAAAACCTCTTAATTTTTTCACTCCATGAGTTTTTTAAAGTAAGTTTTTAACTCACTTTTTGCAAAAAAAAAAGCTTTTAAAAATACATTTTATTATATACAATGGAAAAATTGAATGCCTGCTTCATTGCAGGAGTTTCCCAAAAGTCTGAAAGCAGAATTTACAACCAGAATCCATGATTTTATTGCTTCCAATGGCTTCTTGTCTCAGAGTAAAAGCCAGAGACTTAACTATATTTTACAAGGTTCTCCATGTTCTGACCTCTTGTTACCTCTCTGATCTCCTTTCCTGCTACTGTCCCTCCCAGTCTGCTCTAGCCATACTGACTGGCCTATCTGGAAGACTTTCCCCACATAGCCTCATGACTTGCCCTGACTTGCATCAAATGTTACCTTCTGAGCAAGGCCTTTCATTACCACCTCATTTAAATGTGGGCGTCCCATCTGCTATGTCACTTTCCTGCTATTTCTGCAGAGAACTTATTACCTTCTGCTGTACTATATATCTTGCTCATTTCTTTATTACCCATCTCTTTACCTAATAGAAAGTAAGCTCTAGGAGGGCAGGCATTTTTATCTGTTTTTGTAGAGCTGCAACGTAATGCCTTGAATAGTGCCTAGTATATAGTACATACTCGATAAATATCGAATAAATGAATGAGCGAAATAACATAGCTGCAAATGAAGTCAGGAAAGATATGAACCTATTTTCTTTGTATAAAAGAAATTTCTTCTCTTTTTTGCATTAAAATGAAAACTTGTCTGATCTCAATAACCTGATGAATACTTACTCTTGTTTGTCTGGTGAACTCCCTGACCAACCCCTGCCCCAAGATTGAATTAGTCACTTCATCTGTGATCCCATAGTATGTGTCTATGCCTCGGTTTTAGCATTTACTGCACTATAATCGTACAGTAATGATAATAATTAGCATTTATATTATAATTATCAGTAGTGGTAATATTCATTTACATGTGAGGTCCTTCAGAGTAGAAGCTGCGTTATTTATCTCTGTAGCCTCTAAGCCTAGTGCAATGCCTGTCACATATAAGGTGCTTAATAAATATTTGGTAAATGAATGAATGAGTCATTAAATAAATGAATTCACAAATTGATAAATGAAGGATGAAACCTTGTCATTGCAAAGTTCCTATGCATGTTAAACAGGTTCTTTAATATCCAAAGGACTACTATGCTAGTTATTGCCTCTTTAGACTTGCAAAAACCAATTTCCTGGACCACCCACTGTACTGGTTTATTGCATCCTGTTATCGGTAGGAAACGTGCATGAATTGCTTTTCCAGTAGCATGGACAGCCTGTGAGCCGTAACTGGTAAGTTCAGATGCTTAGACTATAGTTTAAAAGGAGGCCAAATTCATGGGCTTGGTTTTCATGTAGGCCAGTTCACTTAAATCTGCAGTCTGCCCATAGAATGCATCCCTCACTCTAGCCAAGTAACTTTTAAGTGTGAGCCACTTGTGAAAAAGAGGCTGTCAGGTATGAGCCTTGGAGAACCTGGTGAAGCCTGTGGATAAAATGGTCTGTCCCATTGAAAGTCTGCCAGGAGTTTCATCTTGGTACAGGACACCAAGCCCTCCACATTAGGTCTCCTGGCTCCCTGAGAGTACCAGGTATAAGGAAAGATGCCCAGGATGACTATGGGGCCAGGTATCCTTTAGAGCCACTCTCAGCACAAGGGACTGCTGTGCTCAACTGCTTCCACTGCCCTGATGTGAAACACTCAGTCACCATGGACATGGTGCAGCCCCCAGCCACTATGCAGTTTCTTTTAAACAAATCCATAAATGGCCTCTCTCGGCCATCTGACCTGCCTTGCAAATTAATAAAGTCTTTTTCCTGGCTACTTCAAAATGGTAGAGGTGTTGCTGCTGCACTAGAATCTGTCACAGATATGAAGTGTAATATCCCAAAGTTGGATTAGGCTTTAACAGGCAGATAAGTCAAAAGGTTCTGAACAGCCTTAAATGATCATGTCCAGGGGACTAGTCTATCCTCAGCAGGAGACCACATACTTACCTCTCACTGGGAGGAAAATGAACCCAGTATCACCTCCAACTGGCAAGGGATACAAAACAGATTCTGAAAATGGAAATTGCTCCCTTGAAGTAAAAAGCACTGTGATGCCAGTAGCAAACTGTTCCTGACGATCTTTGGACTAACCAGAGGCAACGTGAATAAATAAAGTGCTGTGGTATCTTGCCAGCTGATAACACGGCCATCTCACAGTGCTTAAGGTCAGTGAAGCTTTGTCAGACCACAACAGCTACGGAATTAGGAAGACATGAACTCTTGGAGCGAAGCAACGTCGACCCAGTTCCCTGTGGTACAAATGTGAAGGATGCAAGCAGAGGAACCCAGGAGGATGTGGGCGTCGCCAAGCATGAATGAGTCAGGCTCACTTAGAACCGCAATCCAAGACAGCTACGTTTTGTTTCACATCATGTCTTCTATGCTCCACTGAGTGAATAATAACCGAAACCTGTAAACATCAGGGGCCTAACCCAGGAGAGGATAGACTGCCCTGTAACAATATATACTAATTAAATTCAACTTGCTGAGGTTTAGTTCCAATGCGACTTAATTCGTATTGTGTCTTGTTATTGATTTGTGGCCAGAGTTAGGCAGAGCTCTCTTTGCAGCTAGTGCATTTTGAAGTGCCACCCACAAACAGGAAAACATGCAAACGCGATGTCTTCTGAAGTGCTGCGGTTCCACAGTGGAATTCTCTATGGCCGTTACGGATGACAAGTATGTGGACTTTGTTGATCTATGGAGATGTGTATATACAATAATGTTAAGTGAAACAGTGCGCACACGTTGATTACAGCCCTGCAGGAACCCAGACTGTATGTCAGCCAAGGTAAGCGACCACAAGGCGACACAAATAGAATTGAATGTGCATTGCGTTCTGAGTCTTTTTTTTTTTTTGGTCCGTGGATTTGTTTAAGCTCGCAATGAAAATAAATGAAAGGGGTAAAAACAAACAAACAAACAAAAAAAACATTGCTGTGGTTCCAAATCTGTGTAGAGTGAAGCACGTACTGAAATCCGAGTCCATCAACTTCAGCAAGGGAGTAAGCAGTGGAAGGATGACATAGTGACACAGCAAACAAAGGGACCTGCCTAGAAGCACAATCCTGAGGTGGTGATGGGCTAAAGCAGAATTTTAATGATACTGTAGATTAGCTGGACGCTTTGGGGCAGTATGCATTCTGTTTGAACTAAACTCCCTTCCCTAGAATTAAGGGAGATGATTTCCTTTTCATACACCTGCACTTCAAGTCTCGGGTGTGGGTATCAGTTTTCAAGTGGACCTGAGGAGGAATTGCGATTGGTAGAGAAGCGGGAGGCCCAAATCCCAAGGCCTTGTCTTTGTCTCTGGACAGGGAATGGAGGCCCTCCCAGAGGGATAGGAGACCAGAGAGACCTGGAGGCCCAGCCACTGCAGCAACAACGTAAACACCACCTACTAGATTGCACAGCAGGTAGGGGCGATGGCAATGAACCTGTGGCTTTGCTCTCCTCACTGCTGGGACATGCCTGTCCTCCCTCCAAATAGCTTGGGCAGACATATGGCTGTGCCTGTGCAGGAGCCACGTAGCACTAGCTGATCCATTTGAGTATTGCTTTCCCCATCTTTTACCCATGTTCTTCTTCCACACCTTGATCAGAAGAGAAGAGGATGGAGAGGAAATGTGGTCCCCACACCTGGACTGCAGCTGGCTTTCCCCCAGTGTCACAGAAGTAGGTGCCATTTAGAACCCTGGACTGTTTGCATAACTTGGGATAGCATTAAGTAAGGTCTGTGTGGTTTCTCCAGGACAGGACTTGCTTAGATTCTCTAAGCATTTTATCTGAAGTTTGGATTTCACTTGTTAAATGGAGAGTTTAGGGCGGCGTGGGCTAGTTCATGTCCAATTTGCATACCCCTTCCCTTGTTTATGGCTTACATCATCTGTGCCATTATTTTCTGCCTATGTTTCCTAATACTCCCTGGCTGCTGTTCTCTGCTTTAACGAGAAGCCACTAACGCACACACGCCAATCATAAACAGAGTCTCTGAGATCGATGTGTGATAGGTGGTGAGTGCACACCTCACTGGCAACTGTAAAATTGCCCAGAAGAACTGATGCACATCTTTCTGGAGCAGTGTCTGTAGCCCTTCTAAACTTACAGGATAAATTAGAGGCACTGTGCTCTGAGCAGCATCTTTAGGGATGACACCGACAACGAAGAGAGAGGGAACAGAATGGGGATTTCTGGCATCTTTAGTGGGAAAAAGAGAGAGCCATGTTATATGTCCGCCAAGGCCATGAATTATGGCTTTATACAACAATGTTCTCAGAAATAAAATAACACTCCTGTCCACTGACTGATCAACACAGCATCAAACTCCATCCAGGGAGGTTTCTGATGCCGCAGCTGACAGCACCGCACTCTCACGTTCAGTCTCATCACATGTGAAAGGAAGGGGTGAAGGGGGAGCCTCAGCCAAGGTCTTTTGTTTCATAGACTGTGAGTTCAGTGAGTGGCTGAACTGCACGAATCCAAAGACAGAAACAAAAACCAAAATGGAAACACAGCCGCCTGTAATGAATGTCGATACACAGCTCATTGAACCAGGTGACAAAGTAATGGACCCAATCCAAAGGGACAGTGGCAAGGGAAATTGCCTAGAATAATTATCTGGCTGGCATCACAGAGCCAGCCTGATGGGGAAACCGGTCCTGACATTTACTCTGGCGCAGCTCTTGGCTTCGAAGTGGAAATATTTTGTTCTGTTTTACTGACATGTAGGCCTCCAGGCGGACCTTTGCAGAGGCTATCTGGATGGAGACTTCACCATCAGAGGTTTCCTCTAGGCACTGTAGTATAAAGGCTTGTGTTTAGTGAGCACTTACTATGTGCCAAGTACTGGATGAAAAGAGATGGCACATTCAAAACATGTAAATAAAGAGAGTTTAAAGAAAAGACTATTTACAAAGGTGTGGACAGGCTTAGGGTAGCCTACAAGGGATGATGAACCTAGTGTCAGCCAGGAGCTGTTACCACCTCTAGGCTGAGGGAGCAGGACAACTATGGCTTAGGTCATCTGTGCCTAAAAGAAGCTGTGGGTGGCTGTGCAGAGATGGATGCATCCAACCTGCAGCCATGAAGCAAGGAGAAAGGCAGGTGAATAAACACCCCGAGATCACGTTCCTTCTGATCTCCTGTCTCCTGTTGGTTTCTCCCACTGGCTGGGCCGATCAGAAGCCAGAGGAGATGGGAGCCTACTGACGCAGTCCATTAAGATCACAGAGCAGGGTAGAGGAGGGTGGCAACGGATCCGAAGGGGCTTGTGGAGATTATCTAGCACACCCCCATTTTACAAGTAAACAAAATGAGACAAAATGACTTGCGCAGTGAGACAGTGGTGAAGCGGAGAGAGTTCAACTCTCTGCCTCCAGAGCTCATCCTCCACTACCCTCTCAAATTCTTTATTTCTGGGGCCACCTACCTGTCCCTTCTCTCCTAGAGGAGTTCCTGCTACTCACACTCTCTGCTGCTGCCAGTGGCTCTGCTTCTTTTAGACTGTCAGCATTTGCACATTCTGTTCCCAACTGCAATGTCATTCTTGCAAGACGTCTTCTCTAGCCCATCAGCTAGAGAAGCCCCTTCCTCAGCTCCCCGCTTCTGAAGCTCAGTAGTGCATTGTCTGAACTCCTTTTGTGACATTTGTCACATTCTGTCTCACATTCGATGACTTTCTTGTCACAGCACTCCTAGAAAACTGTGAGTTCCTTAAAAGCTCCACTCTATCCTACTCATATTTTTATCACCCCCCAGAATCCAGCCCAGTCCTGGACAGACAGTAATTAATACATGTTTGCTGGTTTGCTGGATGAATTTGCCAAGCCAGACAAGGGAAACAGGACAATTATTTTGCACAATCAAAACTAAAATAGTTTAAAACATACTGAAAAATGTAAAAGTAGGTGTATTAAAGCTCATGATATTATTTGAGGCTTAAATATTTTATTTATACTCGAAACAGAATTTATTATCATTTTACTTTTTCGGATTTAATGGAAGCAAACACATCAATAATATTTCCAAAGGCTACTTCTAGTAAAACAAAAACAAAAACAAAAACCCTTCAGAAGTGTGTAAAAACATGTATGTATATAGGTTCACATTTTTTCTTTTGCCTCAGTCTCCAATAAGGCTTGGAACGGCACTGTAAGATCCTGCATAATAGTCCCCCCTTGTCTGTGGTTTCACTTTCTGCAGTTTCAGTTAGCCACGGTCAACCATGGTCTAAACATGTTAAATGAAAAATTCCAGAAATAAAAAACTAGTAAATTTTAAATTGCGTGCTATTTTGAGTAGCGTGATAAAATCCCGCGCTGTTCCTCTTGGTCCTGCCCAAGACGTGAACCATCCCTTTGTCCAGTGGCTCCGCATTGTAGATGCCACTCGCGTGTTAGTCACTTAGTTGTCCTCTCGGTTACCAGATGGAAAAAGCATAGTGCATATAAGGTCTGGCACTATCCACAGTTTCAGGCATCTGCTGCAGGTCTTGGAACAAATCCCCCATGGAGAAGGGGGACTACTATATTGAAAAGTTTGATATTTTGTTCCTTATATTTTGCTTTACTTTGGGTTTTTTAAAAAATATTGCATTAAAATGTGAGGTTTTTGGTACCCTTCCCTAAATTTTTCCCCAGAGGTGAGTGTAGCTTCTACAGTGAATGCCCCACTGGCCTTACCGTAGCCACAGCCCTGAGGCCAAGGCAGGGCTATTGAAGGTGCAGCATCAAATGTAAGTGATATTCTAGCCTCTTGATCTTTAGTTTCTGAAATATTCATTAAAAGTGATCCTCTAAGTCCATCATTAGCCTATCTCACTTGATGAGAGAAATGAAAATGTCTCTTAAATATAGGGACCAATGATAAGAATAAGATAATTTCATTTGGAATCTCGTGCTGTCTATCAGATAAGTTATTTCCACTGGGGAATCTTAAAGCAAAGTAGTAAACTAGGGGGATAATCTCTTCCCCTTTTCCTTATCTGATGGGGCCTTCTGAGTCTGAGCACATGGTTCAGAAACCACCTGCTACAGGGCCCAAAACAAATAGCAAAGAGGGAGGTGTTAGTCCGTATCTCCACCCCCACCACCTGGAAATCTTTTATGCACCCAGTGAGTGATGTTTTTTTCCTGGTTATTTAAAATGTCCTTAGGATGGTTTATTGGATTAAAGAAACACCACCAAAATGGAACTTAAAAAACCACAAAGAATCCGTAAAATACCATAAAGAATCTATTAGTACCTCACCAAAATATGGTAAATGCTACACACACACACACACACACACACACAATACAGATGTTCATCATAAAATTCAAAATTGAAGACAACCTAAGTACCTCAAAATAAGGGAGAAGTTAAGTAAATTACGGTTCATCCACTTGATGACTAATGTATAGTCATTAAAAATGATGGCCATGAAGACTAGGTATCACCGTGGGGACTTAGGTTTGGTGAAGAAACACCGTACAGAAATTGCACACATTATTATAACAATTTAGAATTTGCTTAGAAAAATAGACTGGAAGGAAATAAGCTATTCATTCAACAAATACTTATTGAGCGTGTATTCTATGCAACATGCAGAGCTAAGCATTTTATAGCTTCTCACTGGATCCTCACTGACATTATGGGATCCCCATTTTACAGATGTGGAAAATGAAGGTGAGAAAGTTTAACTAACAGAACTAGTAAGTGCAGAGCAGGGCTGGTGTTACAGACACGTGCAGTCGGACTTCAGAACCCGGGCCTCTCCTCTGTACTTTTCTTCCAAATGATGACAGTGGTGTACCAGGGTGATAAGATTCTGGCTGTCTTTTTTTTTTTTTCCCCCTTTCCTTCTTTTCCAAATTTTCCTTATCATAGTTACATTGACTTTCATCATTTGGAAAATTGCTTCATTAATTAAAACCGAAATAAAGATTGCCAAGTGAAACTTCAAAACACGAAAGAAAGCTTTGTAACAATTCTCAAAAGGAAAAACAACAATAAAAACGACAAAATCATTCTCAGAGGAAAGGTAACTTTAGTAGCCTTCAGGAAATGAGCCAAAGAGGCAGAAAAGGAATTTACAAAAAACGTTGGGTCCAGGCAAGTCCCTCACTGGCCACTGAGAAAGAAATCGAGCTCAGCTAGATCAGATGGCCTGCAGGAATAGAAGATGTCTTCCTGAGGGCCCAAGAGTTTACTTAAGTAAGTGATGGTCACTGGAACCATGGCAGGGAGGAAGGTGCTGTGCTGAAGGTGGCTGTGAGCAAGAGTTGCTCATCTACGTGGTGTAATTTGAAGGTCACTGTATTGTAAGTTTTTAAAACTTCTTATTTTCCTGATGCCTCAACATCCCTGCAAACAGGCTGTCAGCACCCTGCCCAGGTGACCAGGTGCACCAGGGTGAGAAGGCTGGTCCCTGCCACAAGTTCTCCTTCTTGCCCTCCCCTGACTGTGACCTTCAAATGCAGCAGTAAAATCCCCTCATGGCTTTTGCTTGTGTACTCCACCTTGACCCCCAATAAAGGCACTTGCCTGTTCTCTCTCTCTCTCCTCCACACCTGCCTGGTTGAGCCTGCGCGCTTAGCGCTCCTCCTATATGGCATGCCAGGCCTCCCTCCCTGGGACCTGTGAGTGTAATAAATCATTAAATTTCACATGCCTCTCCAAGTGTAATTTCTGTGGTCGTGCTAGAGTGATCCCACGAGGGAGGACTTACTACCCCATTTACAACACAGTCATTAATATAGCAGTTTGCTTTCTAAGAACAAGCTTTAAAGTCAGACAGATGTGGGTTTCAACCAGGGTCCAATCTCTCACTAAATGTGTGATTTTGAGCAAGTCCCTTGACCTCTTTGGGTTTTGTTTCCCTCTTCTGTAACTCAATGTCTCTCACAAAGTTGCCATAGGCTCTTAATGAGGCTTTATAAGATCATATATGTAAATTCTTAAGAACAAAGTCTGGCATATAGTAAATGCTCAATAAACACTAACAATTATTATAGTTTCTAAGAAGGTACCCCCATAGAGAATATTTCCACATAGTACTCATGTTTCTACCATGAGAATTCATGCCTTCAGGCTGTTTGTTCTGTCTAGGGAGATCCCTTATCTGTGTGAGATATGTTCCAAGACCCCCATGAATGCCTGAAACCACAAATAGTACCAAACCTATATATTCTCTGTTTTTTTTCCTATAGGTACCTTACCCATGATAAAGTTTAATTTATAAATTAGACACAGTAAGAGATTAACAACCATAACTAATAACAAAATGGAACAATTATAACAATATACTGTGATAAAAGTTATGTGAATGTGGTTCTCTCTCTTAAGTACTGTAATATTTTCAAGCTGTGGTTGACTGTGGGTAACTGAAACCACAGATACTGAAACCACATATAGCATGGGGGGGACTACTGTATTCTGTTTGGTTATCATCATTATCAGGCTTCAAAATCGGTGGGGTCATGAGCAATGGCAATGGAATAATAGTTTGGAAATGTCAGGAGAGAATGATGACCACACCTCTTTCATGCTTTGTGAAATAGAATAAAGAACGGAGAATATTTATTTGGGGTTATTGTGGGGCATGCAGAGGCAGAAATATAAGAAGAAAATCAATCACCTTTTAGTTAGAGTAAGGAAAAGATGGGAGGGTTTCAGGCCTTCCTCTTCATCTCTATTAATACCTCTGGAAAGATAAAAGTAGGTCACTATATCCATGGGAGAGCCGCATATCCGGAGCATGAAATCCTCCAAAGGAACTTGGGTGATAGATGGGGGAGCCTTTTTGCCTTCTCTCAGCCAACAGAGGCCATAGTTAAGTTGTGCGGTTAAGGATGTGGGCCTGGGCACCAGACTGCCTGGGTTTCAACCTCTCTGCCGGTTACAAGCTGGAGGACCTTGGACAAGACATTTAACATCTGTGCCTCCATTTTCTCACCTTCAAAATGAGAATGATGTAATCGTCCATAGGGCTTTTATAAATATTAAATAAGCAAATTACATCTTAAGTGCCTAACACAGTGCCGGGCACTTAGTAAGTGCTCAATTAATGGTAGCAATTAGCATTGTTACTAAGACATAGCAATGAGTAAAAAGCAATTTTATTTAGTTTGAGAAACAGAAAACATTTCACTGAACGGCTTTTAAAATTGAGTTGAAAACCATAAATACTAGTTTCAAGTGATTAAAAGCTTTCTTCCATTTCATATTATGGACATACAGGGGCAGGAGACAGCGAGAGAGGATAAAAGCAGTCCATAGGGAGAGCCAGAGGCACAGAGCAAGTCAGGCAGCAGGGAGGGAGAGGGAGGCAGGTGCAGGCTGGGCGAGTTACCATCACCTGCTGCTTCCCTCAACTCTGGCCTTCAGAGGAAATTGTCACTGCCCTTTGAAATACATTGCTTTTTTGGCTCTTGGAAGCAATTTTTCTGCCTTTTTTCTAAACCTCCGCATATATATCTGAAATACTATTCATTTGTTCATGAAAAGATGAGGGTTTTAAACCTGCATGGGGGTGAAGACTTGGGATTTAGACATGTGCTTTGGGAGGTGAAAAATACCAGCAAATTGACCATCTCCATCTGGAAGTCCTTTGGCCATTTGGAAGTGCCGGAATGACTCAGATCTGTTCTTTGAGGCTGCCTTATTTGTGTTCGGAAGTTTACACGTTGAGCAGTACAGCCTCTTGGTTCTTCTGCCCCTGGAAGCAAAGGCAGAGGTGAGCTCTACAGACCGGAGGGGCTTTCCTTCTTTCTCTGAGCCTCAAGCCGGAACACTTCAGAACAACTGGCCACCCCAGAGATATAAAGGAGTTCGATATTTAGTGCGTTCTGCTTTCTACCTGTTTGAGGTTTGGAATCTGTGGTGGGTGGGGTTAGGACAGGGTTGGATGGGTTGGGGCTAGGCTTATTCTTATTGCTAGTCCCCCTCTAGGCTTATTCTGCTAGGCCAGTGGTGGTCAGGACTTTAGGTCTTTATGAAACTCTTCACAAACCTATGACAACAAGACTGATGGTCTGGCTCAGGGGCTGACAAACTTCTATGAATGGCCAGCTAGTAAATATTTAGGTTTTTGGGCCATACAGACTCCTTCACAATTAATCAGCTCCACTACTGTAGTCCAAAAGTAACCGTAGATGATATATAAATAAGTGACCATGGGTGTATTCCAATAAAACTATTTATAGACACTAAAATTTTAATTTTACATAATTGTCATGTGTTATGAAATATTCTTTTGATTTTTTTCAACCATTTAAAAATGTAAAAACCATTCTTAGCTTACAAATTAGGTTTACAAGGTTGGTAGGACTGTAAATTAGTGCAGCCTTTACGGAAAACAGTATGGAGGTTTCTCAAACAACTACTGATAGAACTGCCATATGATTCATCAATCCCACTGCTGGGTATATGTCCAAAGGAATGGAAATCATCATGTCAAAGGGATACCTGCACTCTCATGTACATCACAGCTGTATTTACAATAGCCAAGAGCTGTAACCAACCTAAATGTCCACCAGCGGATGAGAGGAAAGGGAAACGTGGTATATATACACAATGGAATACTACTCTGCCATAAAAAGGAATGAAATTCTGCCATTTGCAGCAGCATGGATGAGCTTGGAGAAATTAAGTGAAATAAGCCAAGCACAGAAAGTGAAATGTCATATGTCCTCACTCATAAGTGGGAGCTAAAAATAAATAAGAAAGAAAAGAACAGTCACAATAATATGTTGAACTTTTTAAAAGAGAAATCAGAACTGTGGTTACTAGAGGTGGGAAAGGGGGAGGGAGATTGGGATTAGTGAGAAATTGGTTAATGGACACAAAGAATGATTATATTTTGTAATAATGAGTATATTAATTATCCTGATTTTGATCATCACATATTGTACACAGGTATTGATATTCAACTCTGTACCCCACAAATATGTATAATCAATTATGTTTCAAGAAAAAAAAATGAGGTGTACAGAGATGGTAGGCCAAATTTCACCCACAAGCCATAGTTTGCTAAGCCCTGGTCTAGCTAGAGGATTGAAAATCTGGGCTTTGAAAGGAGCTGAGGCACAGTGGACGGTGATGTTCCTGACATCCTGGACACCACCCCTGTGTGAAAATAACTACGCTTCCAGAGCCATTCCTTGGTATAAAGAGAAATTCCCAACCCCTCACCAGATAATCTGAATTCCTCATTGCCTGACCACATCAGATAATTGAAGGGTTAACAAGAATACTAACATTACCTTCCAATTCCAAATTCCTGACTATTTTAGAGGTTAATGAATTTGAAGAATGAATGAAGTAAGTTATATCATCAGACAAATTAGGGACTCATACACTAAAAAACAATTCACTGAATGGAGCTGATGGAATTTGAACCAATTTTAGTAACTAACGAATGGTAAAATATCCTAAAAGCTGCAGCAACTAACATGTTTAAAGATGCACATAACTTTCCAATAAGACAGTCTCAGCACAGACATTAGATGTTTGAGTTATCCTCTGCAAGTAAGTGTGCACAGATTCCCTCCTAATCTTCAGGTACCCCAAGTTATGAACCATGCACTAAGTCCAAACCTCTCATCTAATATATGGGGAACAAAGCCCATTCAAGGGAAATGACTTGCACAAAGTCACACACCTTGCCTAGGGAGGGGGCTGAAAACACTTGAGTTAAGGTCCCAAACAAATAGAAAGTTCAAAGGCTACTATTCCTAGCCCCAGGGGCTGGCAAAGATGGAGAAGAGGGTGTCCCAGATGAGTAAGGAATTCTCCCCAGGTAGCAGATAACCCCAATTTCCACAAGGGATTGGGAGTGGGGTGGTGTCAGGTAGAGGATAGGGTGAGCCAGTAAAAAAACTGAAAGGAACAGGTCATCATTTTGGAAGCCTATGAAAAGTGCTTACACTGAGCCAGGAAATAGTATTATGTGTGTTTTATGCATCCCATCCTTTTTTAAGTGTGCACAAGTTAACTCTACCTACAAAGTAGATACAAAAAAATCCCCATTTTACAGATGGGGAAACCAACTGAGTAGTGCAAGAGACCTGTTAAATAGCTGTTAACCCTGAAGGGAAGAAAGCGCTCAGCAAGACCAGCCTCAGAACTAAAGGGAAGGGCAAGGTCCATTCAAGGTGTGACAGCAAAGGTGACCTCAGAATTGGAAGCCTCAGCTTCCTGGTGCCTGCTCAGGGATGCAATTAAAGGAAAGTATGGAAGGAAGGGCTACTTTCACTCTCATTGTGACCATTGATTGTACTCCACCATTCTAGCAGGCCCCTCCCTTCCAGCTGTAATGACCTAGAGATGCAAACGTTCAACTCACAGTGTATGACAACCTTTGAAACCATGGACATTCAAACTCTATTCAATTATCAATAAGTACATTGTTCCTTGTTTAGATTATCTGTGGAAATACGAGAGTCTGACGTCTCTTTGCTTCACAGAGGCAGCATCCTGTAATGATTAAGAGCACAGATCCTGGAACAGAGATCATGGAGCCAAATTCTTCGGCCTGGAATCCCATTTCCAACACTCACTAGCTATATGACCTTGAGCCTGTTACTTAACCTCTCTGTATATCATGCCTCCATCCATAAAATGGGGATAACTAACAGAAGCTACCTCATTGGATTGTGAGGATTAAATGAGTTGTTATGTAGAAAGCACATTGTGTGGGTGTATATGTGTTAACTGCTATTGTTATTAAGGTCAAGGTCATGTCTTGAGTTAGAACGAACCAGGAAAGCAGCCAAGACAGGAACAAAGAGTACTTGTGTGAGGGTGGGTGTATGAGGAGTGTGGGGAAGTGGGTGGGGGGGTGGGAACATGAAGGAAAGAGGAAACATGAAGGTCAGGGAGGAGGGAGAAAGGAAATAAGGTGGGGAGAAGGGATGGACAGGGCCAGGAATTGCTGCAGAAGAGAGTCCAAAGGAAACACTCAATAGTTGGGAAAGAAGTGGCTGTTTCCAACCACATACCAAAGCACACATAGAGTGGTTGATATTAGCCAGGTGAAATAACAGCAGCACCTACAACAGCTACACTGATGGAATACTGACTGTCTCAGGCACTGTACTGGAGCTTTAAAGTTATACTCAGGGAGATCAGGTAACATGTCTAAGGTCACCCATCTAGTAAGAAATACAGAGAGCCCTGGATTCTAACTCAGGTCTGCCAAACTCTAAAGCTCATGCTCCAAACACACTGTGTACCTGCCTCCTAATCAAGAGTTATTTGTATTTGAAATCTGCTGAGACCAGATTATACCCAGAGATGCATTTATAATTCATGTAGAATAGTAGCCTAATAAAAATTGTAAGTGTTCGGAAAATTGCTAGGTATACCTCTACCTTTCAGGGGATTCTCTGAGAAGAGAGTTAATTAAGCTAGACTAATCCAAGATACCAGCAGGTCTAGAATACAAATAGGTTCAAATTCTTGGTGTCTTCACAGAGAGCTCACTGTTAAGGAAAATCTACTGGATGACAGGCATGAAAGGAAGAACAGAGTGTGGGCCCTGAACTGCAGAAGCATTACCTTTGAAAAGGGGAAAATGAACCCAAGTAGAACACGTACGACCTGCGATGACAGTTCTTATCCCCAGGACCCATAGATATCTACAAGGAGAAGAGATTTTTAAACTGATTCATCTTTTCATTTGAAAGTTGAAAAAGCTAAGGCCCCATGAGGGGAAGTGGCTGATCTAAGGTCATATAAGCTGAAGGACAGGGAAGGCTGGGCTGGAAGCTAAGTTTCTTGACTGCCACCAAGCACCCTTTCTCTGTCCCAGCCACCTCCTTTCCTTCACAGAGTCAGTTGGGCTTAGAGGAACTCCTGTCGTGATTCACCCAAAGAAAAGACAAATGTTAAGATGGAAGGAAATTGGCTTCCCCCACCCTGATGCAGGTGTGCTTTCTAGCTGACAAGCCTGTGCACTCAGCCCATAGCAAAGAGATTTGCCACTGAGTTTCTAATTAAGAAATTATGGAAAGAAAAATAAAAATGCACACACTTAAATTTCAAGTAGGAGATTTTGGGAAAACCAGGAATTTGGGGCTTCTCTTACAACTTTTGGAATGCTTCTCCTCTTGTTTTTTCCATGCCCTTTTTCCTTTCCCCCATTTTTTTCTCCTGAGGGGTCCGCAGGTTTTCTTTTGGCTGCAAAGTCCTGGGTGGAGACTTTCTTGCTGGAGCTCCTGTGTGTTCAGAGTTCCCTATAAAACTAGGCTCCTCCCAGACACAAGCCGGGCCAATAGTTTACAGGGCTCGGGCTTCCCCTGGCTCCAGTCAGCTCTGGGGACAACAATCTGAAGTGATTCCCTAAATCCAAGAAAGACATCTGCCCTAACAAGCTTTAAGAATGTATTTGAAAGATGTCCTTTAAGTTTCCCCCTTTGTTTCGCTAGAAAGTCATGTGTAAGCTTCTCCAATTTAAACACCCATTGGAACAAAGTACTTCCTCGCTTTTCTGTTCCGTTCTTGCTGCGGAGCATCTCCTAAACACAATTTAATCACGTTGCTGGGAACTACAATTATTTTGCATCTCCCGGAGGCTCCTGAGAGACAACTGTAAATAATGGCTTACTCTCTCCACCAAACAAGAAGGCGATTGATTCACACACAATCGCCTGAACACTGGGCCTGGGAACTCCTGTTTGGTTCCACAGGGGTGTACTTAAGGGGCTGGTGTAGAGAATGGAAAACTCCCTGATGGAGGTAGGAAGGGTCATTTTCAAGCCATATGTTTCTTCAGGCGGGCTCCTAATTTTAATTTGCTTTTGAACACATTCAGCTCTTCCTCTAAAATTCTCTTCTCACGATCCTTCTCTGTCTCGCTTATCAGTAGGAGGATATTTCCAGCTGCCTGGGGTCTCTGGGAGACAGTTTTCATATACGAGATCCAACAAATTAAAAACGATCCTGGGAGGCCTGATAGCTGGTAGTTTACAAAATAGATTTTAAAAGAATGATCTTGGGTGACTTTTCTAAACACATTAATGTTAAACTTGACATTTGTTTAGGAGCTTCTCGGTCTCCATTAAAAGCCATCTTCTCTGCTCGGCTCTTTAGTTCTGGGTCTGGGAAAGGGGGGTTAGGAGAGTCTTCCCTCGGCTTGGATACTCTACTTCTCTGTAACTGCATTTATAGTGCACAGCTGTGATTGGCGGAGATTAACCACAAACAGGTGAGGCTTTGAGAGTTTTCCTGCTTGTCTGAATTCTGATCTAAGGCAGGGCAGACTGTTTGGATTTCATTCAAACACAGCCTCAGCCTGAAGTATCATTGTGTACACTGAAGGGAGTAGACAGAAGGAAAGGGTTGCTGCTATTTCCAAAATGCTTGAGAGGTGCATCCTGGGGTGTGGGAGAGAGCTCAGGACACGGGGTCGCGGGCTGGAAAATGGCTCGGAATTCTCTCTTCCAAAGATGGCATTTCTTGGGCTGCTCCCAACACCAGGCTCCTCCCTTCCAGGGACACTGAGACCCATCCCCCTCCATGAAATTCCCCCAGTAGAGACTCTGGCCTAGTGGTAAGGTAGTCTCCTCTGCCTCCACCATCCTCTTAAAATGGTGATTCCACTGGGTAGGAAGCCACTTGAAGGCGTCACCTCCCTCCCTATCAAACTAATGGCTCAAGAAGTCCTGAGCTGAGCCTTAGGCATCGGGAGGGAATCCGCACAGGCCAGTTGCCGTTGTTACTTAGGAGCTAGGACAGGGAAGTGCCCCTCGTTCCCCAGCAGTATCCCCATTTCCCTTCTCCCTGCCACCAGCTGAGTCAGGTACATTTCTTTTTCTTATATACACGAGATAATATACGTAAGTCAGTGGTTTCCTTCTTCCGAACTCCACCCTTCCCCTTTGGAATTGGTACATCTGTCTCCCCTTTCTTGGCATGTTCCCCTCCTCAGCAAGCACCTTTAAGGGAGGCCAAAGGAGGGACTTCTTCCCATGAGTGAGGGGCTCCCTCTGCGCATGAGCCACAGATGGGCTGGAAAGGCAGTCCTGGCTGAGCTCAAGCCAAGCCTATGGAGGAGCAGTTCCAGCTCTGTCCTCAGCCAGAGGGTCACCTCCCACTTACCTCTGCCAGCACCATGGCAGGCACTCCTAGACATGGGGCCCACTGAGGATCTCAAGCCAACCTCACAAAGAACAACTCCTGCTAAGGCCTCTGGGGCTCCTGCTGAGACCCAAGGCTCCTGGAACCTAAGCCTTAAGTGGAGCGGATGATGTGAGAAGGAGCTTTCTAATGATGCCAAGGGATCCAAGTCCAAAATGCCTGGGAAAATGTGAATTGGGCAGGTACCAACCATCTCTGCATTCCCAGCCCACTCTTCCTCCCAAAGCAACCAAAGCCTTGCTTCTGTGGTCAGAAAGGAAAGGAAAGGGATCTGAGAAACTCACTCATATGAAGAAACTGGTGGCTTAATGGGAACTGGTAGCAGGGTGATTTGTGTCTTTTAAAGATGGTAAGGCTTAACACAAGAATGCTCAGGTGAAAATGCTGGCATCAGTGGGAGGGGCAGTATGCTGTGAGTAGGAAGCTTTCTGGTCCCCCTCAAAGTATACCAGGTGAGTGATTGTATTTCTAGAAGACCAGTCTCCCAGCTCTACTCTTTTCATACGTCTACTTTTCGGCTCCCATGCTCATACTTGAGCCACAGGGAAGGGCTGAAATTTCCCTCTGAGATGCCTGTCTTGAACCCCTTCTCTTGGGAACACACAATTATGGATCTCACTGCAAAACCACAACACTGGATACTCATTCTCTGTCCCCAGAAAACGTTCTTCCTAAACCCACAATTGGATTGCTCATTGAAAGCTATATTTTCTCTGGGAAGTGAAAGATGTCATGCCAGAGTTGCTCTCAAAGTTTCTGAAAACAACAAAGCATTGTTTGGTACCACCAGCATTCAGGCTTAGGGCAATTATATAATGAATCGGCAGTGTTATAAGGTTGTCTCTCATATGACTTATGTTGCATCATTGTTTCCAAATCTCTTAATCACCCAGAAAGCTATTATATCTAGGGATTACCAGGTTAATTGAAGGGAAAACCATCCTGGAATTCAATAAAACCTTAATGGCCCTAAACTACCTGAAACACCTTTCATGATTTTTCAAGTTATGTAAAGGGGGTCATTGGTTTTGTCACTTTGTTTTAATGGTAGTAATAGTGAGAGGTGAGGAGGGAAGTTATTGCCTCATCTTCTGCTAGCAATCCTAATGCACTAGAAAGAGTGTTGGATTTAAGAGTCAGAAAATGTGGTTTCAAATCCTGATACTTACATATCAAATATTTACATTTTAAGATGAAGGACTTTATTGAGCTGCTCCCCAAAAATCAAGAAAATATTTTTAAAGGATTCTTCTAAAGCTTGCCCCTCATGCTCTGGAGAATAAAAACCCACAAGGGAAAATCTATGCAACACTATTGTGTTGGGGCAATAATCCTTGCTATTACCACAAGGATTCAACCAAATTGAGATTTCTTTTGGAAAGCAATATATTTTAGGTTCTAGAAAAACTGAAGCAAATTGTAAACAGAGACCCACAGGAACTTTTCACATATTAATCGAATTTAATTCTCACAGCAATCCTGTAATATTTGATTCACATTTAATAGACAGCAAAACTGATGTTCAAAGGGAGTAGAGGACTTGACCAAGGTCAAATACCTAGTAAATAGTGGAACTAGGACTTGGATGGATCTGGACTCTAAACAAAGCATTTCTTTCACCAAATTGTGCTGACAACATATGCCTTATAGGAAATATATATATAAGTTGATTTATCTTCTAAATTCTTCTAAAAAAGGAAAGTGACAGAATGGCTTTTAAAAAATACAGCATCTTATTGCCCACAAGAGATTTACTTTTTTAAAAAAAAGACATAAACTGATTCAAAGTCAAGACCTGGCTTAAGGTCTATATGTTTGTGTAAATTTAAATAAAAAATGATTCATAATCATATAAGACAAAATAGGTTTCACAGAAAACTAGTAGGAGATTAAACAAGGAAACCCTGGTAATAGTTAACAAAACCTAATAATCTGAACATATATGTCTCAAACTACAAAGCAATAACATACGTTTAAATATAAAACTGACAGAAATACCAGAAGAAAGTGTCCAATTAAATTTAATTAGAGAGTAGGATCAAGATGGTGGCATAGATGGTCTCCAACATCACTCTTTCCCACAATCAACCAATTTGCAACTATTAAAAAGCAACAACAGCTGAACTGGGGCCGCTAGAGCTCAGGGGAAGAGGAGGACAGACCTATGGAGTGCATAAAAGCAGGAGAAGCCACAATGAGAGAAAGAAAGGACCACTCTGACCATTTCAATGCCCAACCATTTCAAGCCTGGCCCTGGTGAGCACACGGAGCAAGAGCTGGCAAAATCCACAGCTGTGCCCTTTGTATGAAGTTGCTTGGAGACTTCAGGGGAGAAGAGGGCCAGCAAGACCACTAACAGGGTTCCCATGGACCCACATAGGAGGGAGGGGCCACAAACAACTGAAAAAAGGAGCCACTCAGAGGCAAGTGAGTCATCACAAGGGACTGGCACATGGCCGTCCCATGAGAAGTGTTTGGAGTGTGGGGGTTGGGGGAGATGGGCCCACCAGGGGAACATTAGGGCACAGCACGGACACCTGATCTGCCTCCCAATCCACACAGGCCCACTCAGTGGAGACTGGTCAGGAATACAGAATTGCATGGGGTGCAGTTTGATGAGAAGACTCAGGCCCAGACCAGAGTTTCCACACAACCCAGATGTGCCAGACCTCATAAGACACCGAAGTGCTTACAAGGTCAACCATTAAAACCTGAGCTGCACAGAAAGCCTTCCCCAGAGAATAAGCAACAATTTAGCTCGACCACAGGGCTCAGGTGCTAGTTCCTACAGGAAGTTCCCCCATTTTAGAAGTAACCAAAAGACAACAAATTAGTTCCAGTGCAGAGTTTAAGTGGTAAGAATAGTGAATAATCCAACACAGAACTGAAAGAAAACACAAAAAACCCACAGATGAGAGACAAAGTTCTTATATTAACCAGTAAAGGTCTAACGGCACCAAAGAACACCTATAAAACCTAGAAGGACTGGAAGCCCTCCAGGCTCCCAAGCCGGGGTAGAGGGAGGGCTGAGGGCCTCAGCATGCTCTCCCACGTCAGCATTCAGCCCAGCAATGACACCGGGCCACTGCCGGAAGTGCCCCAGGCTCCCGAGTGGGGCAGTGGGGGAGGGAGGGGTCAGCCACGCCTCCAACTTCTGCATCCAGCCCAGTGATAACCACTGAGCCACCATGGGAAGCACCCCCAGCTCCTGATCTGAGGTGGGGGCAAACCAAGGGCATCACCCTTGCCCTCCTGATGTCCACATCCTGCCCAGTGCCAACCGCTGATCCACTGCCAGAAGCCCCCTGGGCTACACTGCTGGAATGAGAGGGATGCCATGGGCCTCAACCATGCCCCCCTACCTCTTTTCTCCTCCTATCACCCTATCTCCCTCCCCTTTCTCCTCTCCCCCTCCCCCGCAACTGCTACACGCCATCTTAGAATGTAAAAAATAATAATAAATTTAAATAAATAAATAAATTTAGTGATTTTTTTTCCTCCATACTCTTTGAATTGCCTCTTCTTTCTTTTTTATTGGTTATGAATATTCATGAGACACAGAGCTGATTGTCACCCCTTGTGCCCAAGATGTGAAGGCCAGATTCGTACAGGCAGCATACCCATATTTGACATAGGACAGTTCAAATAGTCGGTTGATGCTAGCTGCTGTAATAAAAATAACTCCCAATATTGGAGTGCTTAACACATTAGAGGTTTCTCACTGACTTAATAGTAGAATGTGGGTGTTCCTATTTGGTAGGCAGCTTTCTTTCCCGTGGTAATTAAGAGGCCAAGTTCTTTCCATTGAGTGTTTCCACCATTCTTATAGAAGCCTAGAGTCCTCTGCTACCAGCCATCAGAAGGGGAAAGAAAAAGTGGAAAAGCCTCACCACTTCTTAAAGGCCTCAGCTTGGAAGTGACACAGACTATATCAGCTTCCATTCCATTAGAAAGAACATGACCATGCCTGGATGCAAAGAGGGCTGGGAAATTTAGTCTCTGGTTTTGCAGTCACCACCCAGGAACAATTCCACACTGTGCGAGAGGGAACAGGATGAGTTTTGATGGGCCAGCGAGCCACAGAGAGGCAAAGAACAAACCATTAAACAAAGTCAGACATTACAGAAAATAAGGTAGCATTTGTGCATGAGTTCATTGTAAGGCTGAAGGGTAGATGCAACGAGGAGATGCATTACCTGAAGTGGCCTAAAGTGGAGGTGGGGTCAAAGGAGCAGCCAAAGAGGGGAGAAAGGATTCATGAATTCCAAAGGGTCAGTCAAACAGGTAAAGGGTCACGAAAATCAACTACAATGTATATTGAGAAGCTAAAATAAACAAACAAACAAATAAACAAATAAATAAATAACAAAACCCGGGTCAGTTAAAGGTATAATAGAAAAGGAATAACAAAGTCACTGGCTAGGAGAGTAAAAACAAACAAGCAAGCAACACCTCTTGTGACCCCTCCCACCTCACCCGCCAAAAAACAAACAAACAAACAAACAAAAAGGGCAAGGTTTGAGTCAGATTAGTTGTTCAGGTCTTGGTTTTGGAAAAAAAGGTGTGTATGCTCCAGGGAATTCCCTTAAAATTGTGGCTCCTGCTGAGGGAAGCAGGCGCTGAAATGACTTTGAAAAGGAGCCTCACTGGGCTGGAGAGCACTACCACATGGAGACAACTTCATGTTCAGGCAGCGGAAGACCCTTTAATTTTAGCTAATACAGAAACGTCACAAAAATCAGTCACATACAGAGAATGCAAAAATGCATTTTGTATAAATAAAAAGGATTCAACTTAGCACGTTCTCAGACTATAATGAAATAACATTAACTATATAGAAAGAGTAGAATTAAATAGTAAACCACAATGTAGAATTTTAAAGACTCTTTGAGGTTACTCCCAGGTCAGGGAAGAAATACAGAACAAAATGACAGAATATTTTTAAATGAAAACATAAATAAAGCATTTCATAATATTATGGAATGCTGCCATTGCAGTACTTAAAAGAGAACTTATCACTGTAAATACCTGTATTAATAAGTAAGAAAGCGAGTGCAAGAGAAACATGGTGAACCAAATCTCTAAATCTCTTTAAGTGAATAAAGCAACCCCTCAAAATACGAAAATAGAAAAGCCAAATAAAAATAAGCAAAATGGAAAAGATAAAAAGAAGCATTTGGTAAAACAAACAAACAAAACAAACAAACAAAAAAACCCCAATAGTTGTTTCTTTGAAAAATTAGCAAAACCAACAACCACTGACTGAATGATTTACAAGAGAGAAGAAAAAAAAAAAAAAAACACACACAACATAAATTAGAGGCAAGAAAAGGGAGTTAACAATGAATAGGAGAGAAGTTCAAAACACTTGGGGTTTTGTGCTCCTCTTCTCTGTTTCTATAGCACCCTGCGTATATCTCTATTAAAACATTTATTGCGCTATACTTTAATTATATTGTTTATTTGTCTGTCTCCTTGTATTGGCCAGGCTCCTGGCAGGAAACAGATGGCACACTCCAAAGGGTTTTACTGAAGAGAATCTAATAAAGGGACTATTTGCAAGCCTATGCACAGGGTTAACGAAACCAACAAGGGGTGCTGCAGCACTCTGGGGATAGCAACAGCAGCAGGTCCATAGCACCCTCAGCCTGAAGGGCCAAGGAGCAGGAATGGGTCAGACTAACACGACAAGAGCTTAAGCTGAAAAGGGGGGGGGGCTGCCTGACAGGAGCTACTGCAATAGGAGAAAAAATAAAGCCACCACCCAAACACAGCTTGGAAGGCAGGGAGCCAGGGGAATAAATATGCCAACCTCTCATACCTCTCGACCCCTTGTACCCACCGACCTCTCATTTCCTGCCATTCCTCGCAAAGGTGGAATCCTACCTGAACCCAGCAGGAGAGCCTTGGTGCTTGAGTTCATAGAGGTCAGCCTTTCAGGGCACAGAGCAGGGCAGAACAGGGCAGAGAATGAATCGGGGTGGGCTTAAGGGGGATACAGAGACTAATCAACACACTCTGCAATCCAACTATGGAGTCCCTGAGAACAGAGACTGTGTCTTATTCACTTTTGTACCACTAGCACCTAGGGGCAATGACTCAGTAAACATTTGTTGAATGAATGAATGAATGAATGATTGAATGGAGGGAGTTATCATTCTCAGCTACATTCTAACAAAAGTGATAACTGAGTAGCTATGAATGAGGACCCACACAAATATATACAATACCAACTGTGGTACAGGAAAATTAGCATGAATGGACTATTCATAAAGAAAACAATAGAAAAAGGAATATTAAAATAATATGGAATCAGGCACCTGGCTCTGATCAATTTATTGGAGAATTTTTCCAAAAAATCATTCTTCTATTAACCCGTCTACAAATACAGAAAAGGGCATCCTACCAATCTTGTTTTATGAGGCAAATATGGTTTTTATTTAATTATAAAGAAACAATAATATAAAGAAAGATAATTATAGGTTAGTTTTATGAATACAGACACAAAAATTCTAAAAAATACCATAACAAAAAGCATACAATCAAACTGCTGTGACCTGGCAGAAGCCTTCCCACAGATAATACAAAAGTGTTATAACCCTAGAAACACTTTTAGCATAAGATATCACATTAATGGACAGGGTATAAAAATCATATCCATTTATGCTTCCAACAAATATGCACTGAGGGCCTAGTATGTATTAGATACTGTTCTAGGCACTAGGGATACAACAGCAAACGAGACTGGCAAACAGCCCCTGCTTTCTTGGAGGAGGGAGGCAAGTAAGGCAATAACTAACTAGAATAGTTTCACATGGTGACAAGTGCTCTGAAGAAAATAAGACAGGAAGATAAGATAAAGTGTGACCGGAGGTGGGGGGTCACACTGGATAAGGTTACCAGGGAAGGCCTCTTTGGGCACATTTGAGTGAGACTTGATACTTCAAAAGCTGGTGAGAAGGTATTTCTTAAAATTCCAAACTTCTATTGATTAAACAAAATAAAAAGGCATGGGAGGTTTTCTTTCTTAACAGGAGCATTGCACGTGTCTAAAATCAAGAGCCGGAGGCACTGGAGATGCTCTATTAAATATGTCTATAAATATGACACAGATGTCTCTTTTGTCAGTCTTAATTAACTTTGTAAAAAAATGAGATTGAATAAAAAGAAATGAGTTATCAATATGTGAAAAAAAGAAATAAAAATATCACTTTCTTAGATGACAGGATTATATAAGGAAGATGTCCAGGGCATCAGCACAAAATTCATTAAAAGTAATAAATACGTTCAGCATAATAGCATAATATAAGATAAATGACAAAAGTTAGTTGCATTCCTAATAAGAGTGACACAAAGCTAGACAATATAATGAAAAAGGAGATTCACATTAATGACAAAATATTAAATACTTGGTTATACTCTTAATTGAGAGAATAAAGATATCCTGAAAGAAAATTATAAAATACCAGTGGGAGAAGTAAAGGAAGACTTGAATAAATGATGCTCTTTGCTAAGAAGAAATAATACTGGAGAGACCAAATATCATACAGATAGCTGGGTTTACATATAAACTTAATGCAGTACAAATGAAAGCCACTGAGAGAAATTTTACAGAATTTGACAAATTGTTAGGAAAATTCTTCTGAAAGAATACAATGATTGCAGACTCATCATTTAATATTTCTAAACAAATCAAAAGTAGAAATTATCAAAACTATATGATATTTGGTTTTTAAGTGCTCAAGAAAATAATATTTCAGAATAGATTTGATGATTTAATAATTCAACATATGGCCAACCAGAAACAATAGAGCAATAGAAAAAGAAATCACTACTTAATTAATGGGTTTTAATCAGGGTAAAATTAACTGAGATCTATAGCTTGAACCATAAAGTACAGTAAATTCTATATGTTTCAAAGACTTAAATATAATAAATCATCAAGAAGGAAAGGCACTAACATTTTAACCCCAACTACAGAGGAGGGAATCCATTGTGTTATCAAATACATGGAGGCTATCACTGATCATATTTTATTATATATTTTTACAATGAGAGAAAAGAAAAATTTTTAAAGCTTTATGATGGAAAAGCAGATGTGAAAACATAATTGGTGAGATTATACTATTGAAACACATTTAGAATTCAGAAAAAGATGTGAAATCAGCATCCAGACACTACTAGAAATGTGGTCAAAGGAGATGGTCAGCTTACAGTTGAGGATTATAGATAATAAACTATCCTATAGAAAAATAAATAGTCGCCTTAGCAATTGAAGAGTAGACATTAAAACAAATGTAAAGTGTTATTCCATGCCTGCTACGGTCTGAACATTGGTGTCCCCCCAAAATTCATACGTTGGAACCTAATATCCAATGTGATAGTAATAAAATAGTATTAAGATGTGGGGCCTTTTGGAAAGTGATGAAGTAGTGGGGGCTCTGCCCTCATGAGTGGTGTTAGTGTCTTTATAAAAGGGATTGAAGGGAGCTGCCGTGTCCCCTTCTGCCATGTGAGGATGCAGATGGAAGGTGCCATCTTTGAAGCAAAGAGCCAGCCATCACCAGATACCACATCTGTTGGTGCTTTGATCTTAGAATTCCCACCCTCCAGAACTATAAACAATTAATTTCTGTTGTTTATAAATTTACCCAGTCTAATATATTTTGTTATAGTAGCCAGAATAGACTAAGATTAACACCTTAAAAACTAGGGGAGAAATGGCTAAAATGATAAAATCAGATGTTTACAAAGCTGTGGTGAATTAGGTACAGTAACACATTATAAATGGAACTACAAATTAATTTGTGGTTTCAGAAAAAACAGTCTACTGGTATTTGACATACTTTTTGATCCATTAGTCTTGCTTTGGAAAATGTCCTCTATGGAAATAACTTGGGGCAGAAGTAACATATATAAACACATAGCATTGTTCTTTATAATTTTGAAAAATCAGAAACAACCCAGAAGGTCCCCCAAAATAGAGAAATGGCTAAGGAAAGTATGGTATAGCACCACAATGCACTTCATTTTTGCTATTCAAAATGACAAGCTGATGGGCATATGAGTAAATATAATTTCTGCGCTTTTCTATATATTATATATGTTATACTTTGATAAAAGTATTTTTTAAAATGACAAACATTTAGGTTTGTGCACATAGAAATGTATGTGAAATGATATTAAATGAAAAATTTTAAGCACTCACCGATTACAACTACAAAAATAAGTTTATGTGTAAGCACTGACAAGACTGGGAGTGAATTGTGGTGATAAGACATTTATGTTTATTTCTTTTTTAAAATACCAGATTTTTTTTTTTTTTTTTTTTTGATCAGTAAGGGGATCGCAACCCTCGGCTCGGTGTCGTCGCACCACACTCAGCCAGTGAGCGCACCGGCCATCCCTATATAGGATCCGAACCCATGGCCTCGGCGCTACCAGCGCTGCACTCTCCTGAGTGAGCCACGGGGCTGGCCCAAAATACCAGTTTTGGGGGGGACATAATTTATACATCATAAAGTTCACCTTTCTAAACTGTGCGATTCCATGGCCTTTAGTACATTCACAAGTTTGTGCAACCATTGCCACCATCTAATTTTAGAAGATTTTCACCATTGCCAAAAGAAATCCCTACCCATTAAGCAGTAACTCCTCATTCCTCTCTCCACCCAGGCCCTGGAAACCACTAATCGACTTTCTGTCACTATGGATTTGCCTATTTCATTGTGGCATATTATACAAATCAGGTAATACATCACATGGTCCTATTTTTTACAGGCTTTCACTTCAGCGTAATGTTTCAAGGGTCATCCATGCTGCAGTATGTATCAGTTCTTCATCTCTTTTTATGACTGGATAATATTGCATTGCGAGGATATACCACATTTTGTTTATTCATTCATCAGTTGAATATTCGGATTGTTTCCACTTTTTAACTATCATGAATAGTGTTTCTAGCATTCACGTATGTTTGAATATATGTTTTCACTTCTCTGAGTGACATACCTAGGAGCGGAATTGCTGGGTTATATGGTAACTCTGTGTTTAACCATTTGAGGAACTGGCTGGCTGTTTTGTAAAGTGGCTGCCCCATTTTACAGTCCCACCAGCAGTGCAGGAGGGTTCCAATTTCTCCACATCCTTGACAACACTTATTTTCTTTTATTATTATTATTGCTATCCATAGGTGTGAAGTGGTATCTGATTTGTGATTTTGACTCACATTTCCCTAATGGCTAATGATGTTGAGCATCTTTTCAGGGGCCCATTGGCCATTTATATATTGTCTTTGGAGAAATGTCTATTTAGGTCCCTTGCCCATGTATTAATTGGGTTAGTTGTCTTTTTATCGTTGCATTTTAAGAGTCTTTTATATACTCTGGATGCTGGACCCTTATCAAATATATGATTTACAAATATTTTCTCCCATTCTGTGCGTTTCCTTGTCACTTTCTTGATTGTGTCCTTCTCAGAACACGTTTTAAATTTTGATGAAGTCTAATTTCACTACATTCATTTCTTTCAGTGAAGTTGTTTAAGTTCTAATTAAATAAATATTGGCTATGCCAAACATTTAGAGGAGAATGACTACCAGTGGGGACAGGCAACAGCAGACCAGAGACTGTGTCCTGTATATTGCATTAGAGGTTGTTTAGTCCTGGCCTATGCCTTAACCACAAGTGAGAGTTTCTTCTCTCAAGATGGACCTTTACTCTATTTCATCCATTCATTCAACAAATATGCCCTTGTTACTATTCATGTTAAGCATTTTGCCAGGAGCATGGGCTACAGAAATGAAAGAAGACAGTTCCTGCCCTCAAAAAGCTGACAAAGTAGGAGGGGAAGTAAGATGAGTAACTCCATAATTGCAACACTTGGTATCATGATGAGAACCGTGTAAGGGGCTTAAGGAAGAGTTCAGATTACACAGAGAACACATCTGGTTAGGGGTTTTCATAAATGCTACTTTGGCTGAAGACATTTTAAACCTTGGGGAAAAAACAACCACCACTAAATCAAGAAGAAAACCATAGCCACTGAGTAAACAACAGTTAAAGGAATGCTGAAATGGGTGGCGGGGGGCAGGAGGGAGATTTTCCTACATGCTCTATCTAAATGAAAACAATGCAGGGGCTTTTTGGCTTTTATTTTTGGTTTTGTTTTTTTGTTTTTTTGTTTTTTTTCTGGAATATATACTCTACATTTCGATCTGTATGTCTGAACGGGTGCAGCTAGGTATATATCATATTATACTCCCTGCTGAGGAAAGATAGCTAATCCTTCTTTAAAAAAATTCTTCCTTATTATAAAGTTAAATTTACCCCTGGAACCATCTGAATTTGTGTGTAAAAGAGCTCTCCTTGAATGTGACCTAATGCAACTCTGGGGTTCAAGTATTCACTCGACAAACAACTAATGTACTCCTACTGTGTATGGGCACTGTGAAGAGGGAAGGAAAAGAGAAATAAGTATGAATACATAGGTACACTTTCTGCCCTCAGAGAGCTCACAGTCTAGTGGAGCAGACAGAGACATAAGCAGACAATTACAATACTGTGTAATGGGGAAGTACAGGGTGTATGCGTGTGTGCCTCTAGCCTGAACTTGGACTGAATTTCTGATACTGGAAAATGTGATGTCTGAGCCGGGACCTGAAAAATAAATAGAAGCTATACAGTTAAAGGCAGAGGCTGGCAGGAAGAAACTCCCGGCAGAAGGAAAAGTATGAATTAAGGAGCGAGAACATAAGGTCTTTGCAGAACTGAATGACTAGGCAACCCAGGGTGGGGAGGGGTGGTTAGTGGGGAGGGAGTGATGAAGCTGGAGCAGAACCAGATCATGAGGAATCTAGTAAGCCATGGCAATGGGGAGTGACATGATCACTTTTCTATTTCACATTACCTGGCAGCTGTGAGGAGACCATGTAGGAAGTGAGCAAGACAGGAGGCTAAGAAGCTTATTGCCCTGCTGAATTCTAAGCAAGATGGCAGCACCTTAGAGGGACAGCAAAAGAAGGAGCTGGAAATGGTCGATTTGAGAAGGATATTTACGAAGTAGAATCAAAAAGACAGGGTGATTAATTGGATATGGCAGGTGAGAGGGAGGGAGAAGTGGAGGTCGATGCCCACAAGGGGGTCTCCAGTGAGCAATGTTCAAGGTGCTGGGCGAGGCCCAAAGATGTTTATGATCTAGTCCCCATGCTTGAGGAGCTGTTAATCTAACAGGCAGAACTGCTAGCACATACTGCATTTTCATGTAAGTTAGCAAAGATGCTCCCTCCAAGTGTGGCTTGGGAGATGGATTTCAGCCTCTACTTGGCCCCCAAGCCAGGCACCTCTATGCAGGTCACAACCAGAACCACCACATTTGGCAGCCCTGCTAGCAGGGGAAAGCTCAAACCACTAAAACACAGGGTCAGAAGAGATTGACATTGCATGTGCAGTACATAAAGAGCTCAGAAGAGAGGGAAGGAACATGCGGTGGAGGTGGAAATGGAACCTGGACTTGAAGGCTAGGTAGGGTTTTCGTAAGTGGAGATAGGGAGAACTGTGGAGGAGAAAGTGAAACACCCTGGGCAGAAGGGTGTTTGTGAGAGCCATAGGGCGAAGGCAAGAAAAATGGAAAGCAACTTAAGGTAGTTCAGTTGGCAGCAGCATGAACTACAGAAGTGGCTTTTTCCAGCTGTTATTCCATGGCAGAAGAGTCCTCTTAGAACAGGAGGAAAGTTGGCTGAGTCACACACACACACACACACACACACACACACACACACATTCCTGCATGCACACATGCTGAAATCCCCCTAGCAATACACCATTTTTTTCCTTCTTCTCTTCTACCTTTCCCTTCCAAAGTACTTTCCAGGAAAGCATATGTTGTACTGACTAAATAACAAAAGGTCACTCTGGCTGTTAGCCATTTAGTGATGCCTCAAGAGAGAGCAATATATGATAAAACAATAAAGATCCTAGATGTGGTCTTGACTGCTAGGCTGGGAAGTTCTGAAGTTGGTAGGTAACGGGGAGACACTGGACTCTAGTGAGTAGGGAAATACCACTCTCGACTTGGTGTTCCAAGAAAATTAATCTGCTGACATTGTTAGAATGGATTGCAGAACAGAGGAGCAGAAAATGGGGAGACCATGTTGTTTTATTAAATTATATAAAAACCGAATTATTAAAAAAAGAAATCTAGGTCAGCTTACCATGTAGAGGAAAGCTACTGTTACACAGACTCCAGTCAGACCAGTGAAGATACTTGACTGTCCTCAAATGTAAATGTATTTGTTAATTAACATATATGAAAAATGTCACCATCAAAGACTTAATAAGGCCTCAAGAGCCAATGCTATAGATGCCAGAGAGACAATCTCTCTTCCTAGTGATGTGTTTTTTTTTTTGAGTGGATAAGGAAACTGTGGTATATCTATACAATGGAATACTACTCTGCTATAAAAAGGAGTGAAATACTATCATTCACAACAACGTGGACGGACTTAGAGAAAATTATATTAAGTGAAACAAGTCAGGCATGGAAAGAGAAATACCACATGTTCTCACTTATTTGTGGGAGCTAAAAATAAATAAACACACAAACAAATAAAGGGGGGGGAGACACAACAATTACAATTCCTTGAACTTTTTAAGACAAGTGAACAGATATGATGGGGGGGAGGGGAGAAAGGGAGGGGGGGAAAGGAACGGGTAAAGGAACATGAAAATCAACTACACTGTATATTGAGAAGTTAAAATAAAAAAACAAAACCACAAACAAACAAACAAAAACATACGTTTTCTTTCCTCAGGTACTAGTTTTGGAACATCTAGTATGTGCCAGTTGCTTTACATACAGTGTCACATTAAACCCTGGCAAAAAGTTTTCCCTATTTTTCAGATAGAAACTAGGGCAGGCTCAGAGACAGTCTGGACTGTCATCAGCATTACTGCAGCTAGTAAGAGGCAGAGCTAGGATTCAAACCCCGAACTGTCTGTCCTCCAAGTTTGTGCTTGTCTTTCTACAGTACAATAATTTGAAGCTCAATTAATCAAAGGAGGAAGGAACATTGAAAGTAACTGAATCAAACATGTTATGTTGTGCTCAAAGTAGAGATTGATCTGCACAAGTCACAATTACTATGCTCTTTTCTGAACACATCAGAAAAATGTTTTCTGCAATTGCTTAAGGGTGTCTGTGGTGCCAGACACTGGGGAGCCATTAGGTTCACTCCTCCCAGGCCAAACACAAGGAACCAACCTAGTGTTTCCAGCAGCAATAAAAGATCACCAAGTGGGTTCTAAGAGCTGAAGCTTATTTAAGGAAGAAAAATAAAACAAACGTATATGCTTTGTGTCTTCCCTTTGCCCAGTAATAAAATCAATATCAGAACTAACCCTCTGTGCCCATCTATCCACCCACTCCCCCCACCCGTTCTCTGGGTAAATCAGTGGCTAAGACAATTTGAAGAGTCATTTGGGGGAATGAGGGCAAGGGGGAGAGACTTGAAAGTGTGGATAATAAAAACTCCAAGCTTTAATTTCACTAGCACACTTCCAAATTGGTTTTGACATCATTTCATTACCTCAGCAGAAGGAAAATTTGGCAATCTCAAAAGAGTTCTTAACCAACCACCTCAATCTTGGAAACAATTTAAGCTAAGATTAGACAAAATGATAAAATGCAGGTCATTACACAGGCCTTATCCTCTATCTCTAAAAGGTGAAGAATAATGAATATCATTCTTAACTGACAAGCCAATATAATAATAGTAATGTCATTAACCCTCAGACTGGAGTCTTTCTCTTTTCAGAGCTCCTATAACTCTTATAGAGAATAAGGTCCACTCGTTTAGACCTTAGCCTTTCCAGCATAGCATTGATGGTATTTAGAATAATAATGCCTCTTTAGTTCTATATATTGCTTTTCAGTCCACAAAGCACATCTGGATAAATTTATCACATAAATGCTTAACGCTTTCGTAAGGAGGCCTAGGAAGAGGTGGAGGAGGGTGATAATTCCCATTTTAGGGTTGGAGAACTGAGGCTCAGAAAGATTAACTGACATTCCAAAGGCCATGTGGCTAGCAAGCAGAACTAGCATTCAAAACCCGGTTTTCTGATTTTAAATTGAGTATCTGTTCCTGCAAATGCTCAGATGCCTGTGTGTACCCCTCCCCCACATCATGTCTGTAAGCTCCTGAAGGGCGGGGCTCTCTCTCATGCTTCTTGCTATTTCCACAAACAACCAGGCATACATTAAATTTATTTCACAATATTTCTTGAGCAACTACTGTGTCCCAGACCATGTGCTAGAGACTGGGGCTGCAGTGATGAACAAGTAGCACATGGCCCTGCCATCAAGTAACCTACAATGTAATAGAGGAAACAGACAAGTAAAGAAGCTTTTACTTAGTGTGGTGTCTTACATGTGCTAATAATAGTGTTTGACATTTATTAAGCTGTTAGCGTGTGTCAGATCCTGGGCTAAGCACTATGTATTATCTCAGATAATATTCAAAACAATCTTATGAGGTAGGCTCTATCACTGTTCCCTTTTTACACATGAGAAGACTGAGGCAGAGATGGTGAAGTGCCCAAAATCACACAGCTAGCAAATGGGGGTGACAAGATTTAAGGTTTGGTCTGTGTGACTCTTAGCCACTATGTCATACTGGGTCTAATAGCTGACCTTATGTATTGAATGAGAAATAAATCTTGAACAAAAATGGTACCACTGTATTGCTTATCTCAAACTTAAGACACTACCATTAGTAAATGAGAATGGTGCCTGAAGGGCTTACCCCCACATTGCAGAAAGGTGACAGCATTGTTGAGGTTATATTTATGCAGCTACATCATCCCAACAACTTGAGAAAAACAAATTCTCCTCTCCCCCACATTTCTCTATCAGCAGCAGCCCATAATCAAAATCAAGACTTGGATTTATATTAATGTCATCACATAAATTAAAAAGAAATACATTCAGAACCCGAGTTTGGTCCCAGGAGACAGGCACTTTGAAAATGGACTAACTGTTGCTCATTAGTTCTCTTCTTCCAAATCCACGGCCCCATAAACATCAGCAAATATTTGACAGAAATGTGATTTCTGTTGTATATCACAATCAAATCAAGACCACTGAAACATGTTCAAAGAAAACAGTTCTCAACTTACTTTAATTACCCAGAGACTGATTCTGAGTTGGCCAAGACAGAATGGACCACACAATATTTTCCATATTCAATCCATTTTAAAAGGAATTTCAAATTTTCCAGTGAAAATGACTGTTTGGAACAAGTAAAAGTCACACTAAAACCAGGAGAAAAGGCTTGATGTCTCTTTTAAAAATTTTCCCTTATTCTATGGTAAAAGATAAAATGATATTAAAGGACATTTTGAAAAAAGAAAAATTAATTCTTACCTCTGATCCCACGGCCTGAGCACAACTCCTTTTGTGTGTGTCCCTTTTAGCCCTATCTGTAGGTAATCATGTTCTCTATAACTGCACTTATAGTGAATATACAATGTGGTATTTTGTTTTTATCACTTGACAACATACCATAAGTATTTTTAATGTTGCTACATAGTCTTCTTAATTATCATTTAAATTTTTTTCATTGGTTACATTAATATTCCATAGAGTACAGGGACTATAATTTATTTAACTATTCCTCTGTTGTTAAATGTGTAGGTTGTTTCTGGTTGGCAGTATTATAAATAATAGAGAAATGAACATCTCATTCATATAGGGTTTTTTGCCTATATGAAAAAACTTTTCAATATTTCCTTGTGATAAATTCCCAAAAGTGGATTTACTAGGAGAAAGTACGTTAAAAAATTTTTAAAGCCATAGAATCAAATGGACTGTTGTGGGGCATATCTCTCACTTATCCTTCAAGGTCCAGCTCAAAGTTTCCCTCTCTTCACTCCTACCTGCACTCTAAATGCAGTCAATTACTCCCTTATTTGTGCAAGAACTGTGCCTTGTATATAGCACATTTGTAGTATTCACGATGCAACATTAGTCCACTTATTTAAGGTAGCTAAGCCACAGCTTCCTTGTCTATAAAATGGGGATAATCAAACCTAACTCACAGGGCTATTGCAAGGATTAAAAGAGATAATGTCTATAAAGTCCTTAGCCTGGTGCATGGCATGTAGTCTGTGCTTAAAAAATGGAAACTGTTATCATCACACCTTACTGCAATCATGTATTTACCTAACTACTTGACTGTGAGCTTTTGACATGAAGGATCATGTTTTGGTCATCTTTGTGTCCCCAGCACATAGCATAGTGCCTGGTGCACATTAAGCATTCAACTAAAACATTTATTGAATGGATGGAAAAATGAATGAATCAATCAATCAAATGAATTTTAGTTGAAAAAATTTACACTGCCCCCAGCACTGTTTGAAAATACCATTTTTGCACAAACCTTACCAGCACTGAATATTTAGATATTTATAAAGAAAAGTAAATTTATTTTTCAGCATACCCAAGGCTATCTCTCTCTACTAATGGGAAAAATAAGTAATACTCGGGGAAAAGTTTCAGTTTTTATTCTGTTGGAAAAGATTGGGAATACAGTCTACAACTGCAGTAGCCACTAGCCACAAGTGGCTATTTGAATTTAAATTTTATTTTTAATAAAAATACATTTAAATCTGAAATTAATTTCCTCATTTTCAATAGTCACATTTCAAGTGTTCAATAGTTACATATGCCTAATGACTACCATATTGAACAGTACAAACATTTCTATTAGATAACGCTGATCTATAATTCAAAAATAATTTTCTGTTTGGTTTTGAAAAGCAGTTTATGATGAATTTGCAGTAAAACTTACTTGAAAAGTTGCATTTGATTTAGACTAATTTTAAAATCAATCAATATCCACTGAGAATCTATCAGCTGTGTAGTGGGAGAAGCTGGTCATGGAGGTTGAGAAGTGGTTAGGAGTCAAAATGATATTAAAAATTTGTCACACAGTTCTTCAAAAACTTAAACATAGAATTATTATATGACTCTGGAATTTCACTCCTAGATATATACTCAAAAGAATTGAAAATGATTACTTAAATGTCTGTACACACATATTCATAAGCAGCATTATTCACAATAGCCAAAAGATAGAAATAGCCCAAGCGTTCATTAATGAATGAATGGATAAATAAAATTGTGGTATACCTATACTATGGAATATTATTCAGCCATAAAAAGGAATGGAGTACTGATATATGCTACAATTTAAATGAACCTTTAAAAATATGCTAAATGAAAGAAGCCAGACACCAAAGGTCACATATCACATGATTCCATTTATATGAAATATTTAGAATAGATAAACCCATAGAGAAGGAATGAAGATTGGTAGTTGCCAGGGGCTGTGAAGGGGGATGAAGGGAGGAATTGGAAAATGGTGAATTACTGTTTTTTGAGTACAGGGTTTCTCTTTGGGGTGATGAAAATATTTTGGCCTTTTAAAAATGGTTTTCTTTTTAAACAAAAAAGAAGTAATGAAGTACTGATATATGCTACAATGTGGATAAAACTCCAAAACAGTATACTAAGTGAAAGAAGACAGGCACAAAAGGCCACATATTGTGTGATTTCATTTGTGTGAAACGTGCAGGATAAACACATTCATAGAAATAGAAAGCAGATTGGTGGTTTCCAGGGGAGGGATACGGGTATCAACTGCTTAATGGGTACTAAGGTTCCTTGTGGGGTAACGAAGATGTTTCAGGACTGCACAGAGGTGATGGCTGCACAACATTGTAAATGTACTAAATGCACTGAATTGTTCACTTTAAAATGGTTAATTTTATGTTACGTGAATTTCCCCTCAATTTTAAAAAATCATCATAAATGCTCCACAAACTATAAAATGGGCAGCGGTTTCTTCAGCTGAGATTTTGCAGAGCAGGAAAGTCACAGACTAGGGGAGATGGTCCTTGGAGGGATCTGGTCACCAGCAGGTCTCTCTGGATGGTCTGTTGAGGATGCGCATGCCCCAGGAGATATAGCTCAAGACACTGCATATGGTTGGGCTGAGCTTGGCCCATGGAAGCAAGGAAATTTATCCCCTCCCTCTCCGCTCTCTCTTCCTTCCCTACCCAATTCACTCCGGACATACCGTCTCTGAGTCCTCTGAAATGAACACAGTGTCCAGTATAAGTTTAGTGGAATGGAAACAATAATTGGGAGAGAAAATAATAGGAATTTTCTACCAGGGACCAACTTTTAGCTCTAACCGGACGATGGGACTGAACCTGGTGGGAATGGAGAGAACTTTTCTTGCTCTGGGTTCTTGTACCAACTGGGGGCCTTTAGAACCTTGGATTAGAAAGCACTATTGAAATGCCCTGAGTCCTGAGTTTTATCTCTGTGTGAGCCAGATGCCTTACTTCTGTTACCTTAATTAGGTACCCCAAAGTTTGTATCCTGACAGTGCACTGCTGTGGCACACAAGCAGCCTGGAGGCTAGTTCTGGTCTTCTTAGCAATTGACAGTTACTTTGACAAGTCCCTTCCCCTACATTGGCCTGTTTCTTCATCTGTAAAGACATTGGTCTAAAAGACCTGGTTTTCAAGATAAGCTAGTTTCTTCAGGATGAGTTAGTTTTCAGGATAAGCGTACCATATTATTTATAAATTTGAGGAAGCTAAACCATTTCTTCTTTTTCTCCAAGTAATCGCCTAAAGAAATTGAAAAGGCTGAATGCCACATACAGCCATGCAAGTCTCGTCCTCAGAGGAAAGCTTTTCACATGGTTGAGCTACTTCCCTAATACTCCAACAGTGTCCTCCCTAAAAAAATAGGTGCAAAGTCCTACACACTATTTCTGTCTGTCCCTCGAGACCTAAATGTGCTACTTTCTTAGTAGGTGGGGGGCTCAATCGTTCTCCTAGCAGTGGCACATCTTGCACTGACCAGTCCAGACTTTCCTGCTCAGCCTCAATGGTGACCAACATTGCACTCCCAGATGCAAGACACAACTCAGCTAAAAAAAGTTGATCTCACAGAAGTAGAACGTAGAATAGTGGTTACTAGAGACTGGTGAGGGGATGAGGGAGGGGAGATGGGGAGAGGGTGGTCAATGGGTACAAAATTGTAGAGAAATAGGAAGAATAAGATCTAGTGTTCTATAGCAATATAGGGAGACTACAGTCAACAACCAATTACTGTATACCCTCAAGTACTAGTAGAAAGGATGTTGAATGTTCCCAACACAAAGAGGTGACAAATGTTTGAGATGATGGATATGCTAATTGCCCTGAAAGGATCATTGCACGCTGCATAAATTTACTCAAACATCACACTGTACTCCGTAAATATATATAATTATCATGGGTCAGTTAAGAAAAAAAATCAGAGACAGAAGTAGATTAGAGGTTACCAGAAACTGGGGGGGAAGGAATAATGGGAAGGTATTGCATAAGGGGAACAGAGTTCATGTTTAGGCTGACAAAAAAGTACTGGAAATAGAGGTGGTGGTCACACAGCATTGTGAATGTAAATAATTCCACAGATTTGTATGTTGAAAAATGCTTAAAATGGCAAATGTTGTATATATTTTACCACAATAAAAAAAAAAAAGAAGACACTTCAACCTGCCCATCGATGGTCAACGTGGAGCATCCTTCAGCTTAAAACTAGAACCATTGATTGGAGGGAGAATAAATAGGACTGAGATTGCTGAGGGGAAACAAGATGGCGGCTGCTGTGTGAAGACTGACGGGGAGCTAGTAGGACCAGAAAGCAGAGAAGATTCTGGTGAAACTTGACCAGTTGTCTGCGACTGCAAGTAAATTACAGCAATAGCAGAAAAATGTCTACTCTGGAAGCCTGTTTTGAGTGTTGTTTGTCTTCTCTGTAAAGTATTTCCTTTTTGTTCTCTCTTAATGTAAATTTTAAAAATCTTAAAACAAAAATCAGTCTGTTTCAGCTCTGTCTAAAAGAATCACCCAAAAGAAGTGCTCTGTCCACACTAGGGCCAGACCATTAAAGGAGAAACGTGGGGGTCCTGATGATTACAGCAGTAACAATTGAAGTGACAGACACTCAAGAGAAAGAGCCCGAGGGGACTGAGTCAACCCACTGGGGCAGTCTTCCTTTGCTTCCTCTAGCAGTTCTGCTTTCAGCTTGTTCTGCTCGCCTCCAACCCCGGAGGACTCTGCTTTGTTTTAATAAAATCTCCAGCTCTCTTCCAGTGCCTCCCTGCCTTCTATAACTACAAAGTCCCTTGTGAAGCTAAGGGAGATGTTGCCTTTCTGTATGGAATCAGAATTCAATAGGTAAGCCAACATCTCTCCCTCCCTCTGGGTATAATCTCCACTTATGAACGTGGCTATATTTCTTTTAAAGGAATATTATTTGCTTTCAAATAATTCTGCCCTACTGATTCAAGCATTTCTGCCTGGTCCCCAGTTGAAGTTCTCTCTTCCTGCCTACCACCCTCCCCCTCCCTGGAACATATTCCCAGGCCTTGCCACCATGTAAACCTGTAATCTTTTATGCCATTATCCATATTGGTTTATAAAACAGAGGTATGCAACACATTGGAAAGAAAAATGGCACCTGTCAAATACCAAACCCTATGAAATGCCTGCACAATTTCACTTTTCACCTAGTAAATATCCAATTATTTTCCAGAATAGCTCTTTCCAGAATTCAAATCTGTTTCCATTAATATTAAAAGTTTAGAGGTCTGGGAGAACAGGAAGGAGCTGATTAAAAGCAGACTGGGTTCATTATCTGGTTAATCACAATCCAATATTTCCCACCCCCATTTACCATTCCCCTCCTCCCCCCCACAATGTTCTGCCTCAGAGAAGGTCATGCTAAACTTCTGCAAATAGAAACTTATCCTAGAACATCTCGAGGGTGGAGCTCTGTTTTGGAGGGTTTGAGACAGGTATCATTATAAAAGAAATTTATTTCATAGCATTTCAGCTGGAAAAGAAAATATAGTCCAAAGTGTTGCCTATCATTTTATTGCATGGGGCCAATGCCCAGTGTGCTTGTTAGAGCCAGACTCTACTTAAATATTAATCATAGAATATTGAGAGTTGGAAGTGACCCTTGGAGGTTCCCTGCTCATTTAGTAGATGGGGAAACGGGGACCAAGAGGGGAAGGGATTTGCTGAAATCGCACCTCCAGTTAGTGGCAAAGCTGGGACTAGGACACATATCATTGCAGACATTGCTGGTGGGTGGGAAAAGCACTGAAAGGGCTTGAATTGAATGAATTGTAGTCATTTCTCAGTCCACTACATCTCCATGGGCCACATGTAAATGGCTCATCTTTTATTGCTCCTCTGAGAACTGACTCAAAGGCAAAGCCAAAATGGGTATTTTAATGCAAAGCACATTAGGAGACTTAGAAGGCAGAAGGAAGTGTCGTCTCAGGCTGCTGGCTGCACTTGGCTGGGAAGGCTTAGCTCCAGGCTTTGGGAGACTGCTAATTCAGATGCAGGAGAAGCCAGTGCCAAGGGGAAAGCCAGGCAAAGTCTCATTGCACCACCCACTCCTTCCTGGAGTCCAAGTCTGACAAGCAGGGCATGTGGAATTACATGACATGCCCCTGGAAGGTGAGGAGCATGAAGTTCCTCAGAAATCTTTTAGGCATTGAAAGACTTCTAAAGTAGAGTGACCGTGGTAATGCTTGGGGGGAGGGGGGGAAGCACGTGACAGCACAATTTGAAAAAGTGTAAAGACAGGACACATGGGGAACTGCTCAAAAACAAAGACCAGCCACTGCCTTCCCAATACACAGGTGACCTTGGTACTTTCTCCTTTCCCCCTCAGGACTACTTAAACCCATCTTCTTCACCCCTTGCACACTGCTGGTGGGAATGCAAACTGGTACAGCCACTTGGAAAACATTATGGCAGTTTCTCAAAAGGTTTAACATAGAGTTACCATGTGACCCGGCAATTCCACTCGTAGATATATACCCAAGAGAATTAAAAACAGAGATTTGAACAGATATTTACACACTCATGTTTACTGCAGCATTATCCAAAATAGCCAAAAGGTGGAAACAACCCAACCGTCCATCAACAGATGAGTGGATAAACAAAAAGTGGTATAACCATGCAATGGAATGTTATTTAGTCATAAAAAGGAATGAAGTACTGGTAAGGGCTACAGCATGGATAAACCTTGGAAACATTATGCTACGTATAACAAGTCAGACACAAAAGACCACATATTTTGTGATCCCATTTGTATGAAATATCCAGAATTGGAAAATCCACAGAGGTAGGAAGCAGATTAATAGTTGTCAGCAGCTGGGGGCCTGGGAGAATGGGGAGTGACTGCGAATGGGTGCAAGGTCTCTTTTTGGAGTGATGGAAAAGTTCTGGAACTAGATAGTGGTGATGATTCCACACACTGCAAATATACTTAGCACCATTGATTTGTAGACCTTAAAATAGTGTAAATGGTAAATTTTATGTTATGTGTATTTTGCCACCAAAAAAAAAAAAAAAAAAAAAAAAAAACACCAAAAACCTATCTTCTAGAAATTTGGGAATTTTCAAAATCTTTAAGTTATTGTTCCTTTTCGCTTAACAATTCCTTCTTCAATTTATCTCTCTTTTCTTGCATTTTACTATAATAAGAGAAACAAAACCAATGCTTCAACACTTTTCTTAGAAATCTCCTCAGCTATATATCCAATTTCATCACTTGCAAGTTATACATTCCACAAAACACTAGAACACAGATCAGCCAAGTTCTTTGCCACCATATAACAATGATAACCTTTCCTCCAGTTTCTAATAATGTGTTCCTCATTTCTATATGTGACCTCAGCAGAATCACACTTAATGTCCATATTTCTAGCATGCACCTTAAAACTCTAGCCTCTACCCATTACCCAATTCCAATGCCACTTCCTCATTTTTAGTTATATTTCATAGCAGCACTCCACTTCTTAGTACCAAGATCTGTCTTAGTCTGCTTGGGTTGCCATATCAAAATACCACAGACCAGTGGCTTAAACAAAAGATGTTTATTTTCTCACAGTTCTGGAGGCTGGAAAGCCCAAGATGAAGGTTCTAGCTGAGTTTAGTTTCTGGTGACGGCCCTCTTCCTATCTTGCAGATGGCTGTCTTTTCACTGTGTTCTCACATGAAAGGGAGAAGGAGAGGCCTTCCTCTTGCTATAATGCTATAGTCCTATCATATTAGGGCTCCACCCTTATGACCTCATTTAACCTTAATTACTTCCTAAAGACCCTATCTCCAGATACAGTCACATTGGAGGTTAAGGCTTCAGCATATAAATTTTGAGAGAACACAATTCAGTCCATAGCAGGTGCTCTGCTGGTTTCTCTCTCAGTACCTAGTGGTGGCTTTGCTGTGCTTATTAAGCATTGTCAGAACCTCCTGACATCTAAGCATTGACATGCTTATCAACACTATAGACCAAATGGACCTAAGAGACATATTCATAACTTTTCACCCAACAGCAGAAGAATACATATTTTTCTCAAACAACCACTGAACATTCTCCAGAATAGATCACATGTTAGGTCACAAAGTTGAGTCTTAACAAATTTAAGAAGATCAAATCATTCCAAGTATCTTTTCCAACCACAATGGAATAAAACTAAAAATCAATAACAGCAAGAAAAAAGGAAAATTCACAAATACACAGATACTAAACAATACACTCTGGAAAAACCACTGGCTCAGAGAAAAAAAATCAAAAGGGAATTTAAGATGTATCTTGAGACAAATGATAATGAAAATACAACATACCAAAACTCATGGGATACAGCAAAAGCAGTTAAGAAAGAAGAAAGAAAGAAGTTTATAGCAATAAATGTCTACATTAAAGAAGAAAGAAGTTAAACTAAGTTAAACAATAAACTAAGAAAGAAGTTTAGAGCAATAAATGCTTACATTAAAAAAGAAGAAAGATCTCAAATAAACAACCAAATTTTACACCCAAAGGAACTGGAAAAAGAAGAACAAATTAAACCCAAAGTTAGCAGAAGGAAGAAATAATAAAGATTAGAGCAGAAATAAATCCAATAGAGAATATAAAAATAATAGAAAAAATCAACAAAAATAAGAGTTGGTTTTCTAAAAAGATCAACAAATTTGACAAATCCTTAGCTAGACTAAGAAAAAAAAGAGAGAAGACTCAAATAAAATCAGAAATGAAAAAGGAGACATTATGGTGAATGCCTCAGAAATAAAAAAGATCATAAAGGACTATTACGAACAGTCATGTGCCAACAAATTGGATAACCTAAAGGAAATGTATAAATTCCTAGAAACATATAACCTACCAAAACTGAATCAAGAAGAAACACAGAGGCTCAACAGACCAATAACGAATAAAGAGATTGAATCAGTAATCAAAAACCTCCCTGCTGGCCAGTTAGCTCAGTTGGTTGGAGTGTGGTGTTATAACACTAAGTTCAAGGGACCAGATCTCTGTACTGGCCAGCCACCAAAACAAACAAACAAACAAACAACCTCCCAAAGAAGAAAAGTCCAGGACCAGATGACTTCAGAAGCGAATTCTATGAAACATTCAAAGAATAATTAATACCAATGTTTCTTAAACTCTTCCAAAATGTAGAATAGCGAACACTTCCTAACTCATTTTATGAGGCAAGCATCACCCTGACACCAGAGGCAGAAAAAGACACCACACGTAAAGAAAACTACAAGCCAGTACTCCTGATGAAGATAGATACAAAAATCCTCAATAAAATATTAGCAAACCAAACTCAACAACACATTAAAAGGATTATACATCATGATCAAATGAAATGCAAGGACCCTGGGATGCAAGGATGTTTCAACATAAGCAAATCAATCAGTGTGGTACACCACATTAACAAAATAAAAGTAAAAACACATGATAATTTCAATAGACATAAAAAAAGCATTTTACCAAGTTCGACATCCATTCATGATTAAAGCACTCAACAAAATAGGTACAGAAGGAACTTAACACAATAAAGGTCATATATGAAAACCCCACACCTAACATCATAATCAATGGGGGAAAAACTGAAGGCTTCCCCTCCAAGACCCAGTCCAAGGCAAGGATGCCCACTCTTGCCCCTTGTATTCATATAGAAACTAGACAAGAAAAAGAAAGAAAAGGCATTTAAATAAGAAAAAAAAGTAAAATTATCTTTGTTTGCAGATGACATAATCATACATGTAGAAAACCCTAAAGATTCAACCAAAAATGATTAGATCCAATAAACTAATTCAGTAAAGTTGCAGGATACGAAACAACATACATAAATCAGTTGCATTTCCCTATAAAATGAACTCTCCAAAAAGAAAATTAAGAAAGTAATCCCATTCACAGTTGAAAAAAAAGAATACAATACTTAAGAATAAACTTAATCAAAGAGGAGGTGAAAAACCTGTACACTGAAAATTATAAAATATTGATGGAAACAAAAGAACAAAAAATGGAAAATATCCTGTGTTCATGGATTGGAAGAAATAATATTGTTAAAACGTCCATACTACCTAAACTACAAATTTGATGCAACTCCTATCAAAATCTCAATGGAGTTCTTTACGGAAATAGAAAAAATATCCTAATCCCTTGCAACCACAAAAGATCCAGAATAGCCAAAGCAATCTTGACCATGAAGAACAAAGCTGGAGGCATCACAATTCCTGATTTCAAAATATATTACAAAGCTACAGTAATCAAAACAGTATGGTATATGCATAAAAACATGTGAATCTATGAACATAACTTATTCCATCCTGAAAGCCTTTACCACTTGCTGTGTCCTTTGTGCGAACCCTGCCCACAAAAGTTATTCAGTAGTTAGAATAATAGGTAGAAACACCTTGTTGACTACAAAAAAGGAATTTAATGATTAAGTACTGGTATAGAAACAGCCAGTCCAGCTACCTATATATCAAGACCAACAAAGATAATAATCATTGTCATAAGACATTTAGAGCTAGTGACGTTAGCTTGTTTCTTTGTTAGTAATTGTTTCTTGGTTTTTTCTCACTGCTTTATGTGAACTGCCTACATAAACTTGGGCTTGACCAGGAGGTAGCACGAGAAACTTTTTGTACACCTCTGGGTTGTCACCCACCCAATCCATCATCCTTTACAAAAGTTATGAACTTAATTAAAAATTCATTTCCATTCCTCTGGGTATATTCCCAACAGTGGGATAGCTGGGTCGTATGGTAGATCTATCTGCAATTGTTTGAGGAACCTCCATACCATTTTCCATAGAGGTTGCACCATTTTGGAAATCATCAAGTCGAAGGTATACCTGTTCCCCAATGTTCACCGCAGCACTCTTTACAATAGCCAAGAGTTGGAACCAGCCCAAATGTCCATCATCAGATGAGTGGATACGGAAAATGTGGTACATCTACACAACGGAATACTACTCAGCTATAAAAACGAATGAAATACTGCCATTTGCAACAACATGGATGGACCTCGAGAGAATCATATTAAGTGAAACAAGTCAGGCACAGAAAGAGAAATACCACATGTTCTCACTTATTGGTGGGAGCTAAAAATTAATATATAAATTCACACACACACACACACAAAACCGGGGGGGGGAAGAAGATATAACAACCACAATTACTTGAAGTTGATACGACAAGCAAACAGAAAGGACATTGTTGGGGGGGACGGGGGAGGGAGAAGGGAGGGAGGTTTTGGTGATGGGGAGCAATAATCAGCCACAATGTATATCGACAAAATAAAATTTAAAAAATAAAATAAAAATAAAAAAAATTTTTTAAAATAATTAAAAATTCATTGCTTTCATGGAACTGCCTACCTCTTTTTTCAGTCTTAAAATACCTTCTCAGTTTGGTGGGCATTTTGCCTTTGCCCCACCTTCAGATAAAACATATATACCAATGGGACAGAATGGAGGGCCCAGAAATAAATTTGTGTATCTACAATCAACTGGTCTTCAACAAGGGTGCCAAGAACACACAATGGGGAAAGGATGGTCTCTTCAATAAATGGTGTTGGAACAATTGGATAGTCACATGCAGAAGAATTAAATTATAGCTTTATCTCACACCATATACAAAAATAACTCAAAATAGATTAAAAACTTAAATGTAAAACCTGAATCTGTAAAACTACTAGAAGAAAACACAGGGAAGTCTTCAATAAAATATTAGCAAACCAAATTCAACAACACATTAAAAGGATTATACATCACAATCAATGAAATGAAAGGACCCTGGGATGCAAAAATGGTCTTGACATTGATAGTGGTCTGAGCAATGATTTTTTTGGATATGACACCAAAAGCACAGGCTACAAAAGCAAAAATAGAGAAGGAGACTACAACAAACTAAAAATCTCAATAGCAAAGGAGACAATCAACTGAGAATGGAATAGTGGAAAATACTTGCAAACCATATATCTAATAAGAGGTTAAAATACAAAATAAATAAGGAACTCATACAACTTAATAGCAAAACAAGTAACCCAATTTAAAAAATGGGTAAAAGACCTGAATAGACATTTCTCAGAAAATATACAGAGGGCCAATAGGTATATGAAAAGGTGTTCAACATCATTAATCATCAGGGAAATGCAAATTGAAATCACAATGAGATATCACCTCACAACTGTTAAAATTGCTATTATCTAAAACATAACAGATACGTGTTGGTGAGGATGTGGGGAAAGGGAATGCTTGAATGCTGGGGAATGTAAATTGATAACAACCATTATGGAAAACAGTATGGAAGTTCCTTAAAAATTAAAAATAGATCTACCATATGATCCAGTAATCCCACTTCTGGGTATATATCTAAAGGATTTGAAATCGGTATGTGGAAGAGATATCCACACTCCATGTCCGTTGTAGCATTGTTCACAACGGCCAGGATCTGGAAACATCCTATATGTCCATTGACTGATGAATGGATAAAGAAAATATCACACACACACACACACACACACGCATGCACACGATTATGATTCAGCCATAAAAAGAAGGAAATCCTGTCGTTTGTGATAACATGGATGGACCTGGAAGATGTTATGCTAGGTGAAATAAGCCAGACACAAAAGGACAAATACTACATGATGCTACTTACAAGAGCGTAAAAAAGTTGAACTCATAGAAGCAGAGAGTAGAATGATGGTTGTCCGGTGCTGGGGGTTGGGGGGAGACGTTGGTCAAAGGGTACAAAGTTCCAGTTATGCAAGATAAATAAGTTCTGGAAGTCTAATGTCCGGCAATATGACTATAGTTAACCATACTGAATTATATATTTGAGATTTGCTAAATGGGTAGATCTTAAGTGTTCTCACAACAAACACACACACACACACACGACGAAAATAGTACCTTTAAAATTAATATAATAACCATTGAAAATAAATAAAACATAATTGTATTCAATGCACACAATTTAAACATTCTCATCAAAAATATATATTAAAATAGGTGTAAAAATTCTTTAATTAAAATAGTTTTTATGTTTTCAAAAGTTATGTTTCTTAAGTGTTCAAAATAAAAATAAAAGGTGAAATATAAATGATGAATAATGAATATCACATTTTAAAATTAAAATTAAGTAGAGCTGAGTTGTTATTTGTCTCAATCTTATTACATATATTTATATTACATATGTTTATAGACATAAAACTATTTGAAATTCAGCATGCAGTGTTCATTAGAATCATGCTACATACATACACGTTACACCTAGGCCTACATGGTCAGAAGTTTAAGAGTAATATCAATCATTTAATATTGCAAAATGTTCCTCAACCATCGTGTGCGACTGTTGTGAATTCAATGTTAATTCGTGAATACCTTTAGAACCACAAATTGGAAGCAAGAAAATGGATGCTTGGCACTACTGGGAAAAAACAATTTGTTATGCAAGAATCTATTACATTTATGGTATCAATAAAGGATTTGATAAATTTGTCTTTTTTAAAAACCTTAGCACTCAAATCGTTTCTGGACTCCAAAGCAGTGCCCATTCCTGCCATCAGCAGCCACACAACCCAGAAACCCTCACGATATTCTGACATTTTTTGTTGTTGAGTCAAGAAATTGGCCAACAGATATGAAGAAGTAGTTCCCTGGAATATGATCGAGTTATTCATAAGCACAGATGTTTACAATTATGTGTTCCAAGTGACAGAAGCATCTGTGTGTGTGCTCATTCATTCATTCATTCTGTGTTTGAAATATATTGCAGCAGTATACTTGAACTGGCTCATACAGGCTTGTGAGAACCGTTTTGGCGTATCTCTTTTCACCTGTGAGTTTAGTGATATCACATTGGTAGCTTGAAATTGACTGTGTTGAGACTATTTATGCCATGGAAACCAGCAAATGCTATAAATCAAGGCTTCCCCCCCGCCCAGAGTCATTTGTTAAACATTCTCCAGCATACCAATGGATAAGTGGGGCCCTTCAAAGAGTAAGGCCCAGAGCAGAGGTCCTTCCTGCCCAGGTGTTAAGGGCAGTATTGGCCTTATCAGGTCTGGCTACATAAGAAAATTAAAAGGTGCTGTCCCTTAGGCAAAATTTTAAAGAATTTGAAAGTGGTGATCGTGGAGCATTTGTGTGCAAGGACCTATGTGACTGCACAGGTCCCGTGCCCCTGAAGCCAGCCCTGTCTTCACCAGTGGCATTTAAAGTTTTGCTTGATTCACAAGCCATCCCAAGAGATTCTGGTTCCTTGGATATAAATGAAGCTTTCCAGCCCTTGCTGACATCCCCTATCTCAGCAGAACCATAGGGGGACAGGGGGTTACTGAGGAATCCAGGAGTTGGCCCCAGGGCTCAGAAATATGATAGTGCATTCAGTGCTTCCACAGAGCAAAGCAACCTCTTAGTACCTAGAGGAAGAGGGGAGGGAAGATTTAGGAAGATTTATTAACCTCTCACAGCAAGGAGTTACATGCATTCTAGCCAAATAAAAAAGGAGGCAGCTTAGCCTAGTGGAACAGAGCAGAGCCCGGCAAGCAGACAGATGCCATATCCTGGCTGTGTGACTTGGGGGAAGTTGTTACACCTCTCTGTGCCTCAGTATCTTCACTTAGAAAACGTCAAGCCTTGCAGGTGCTCAAAGAAGATCTACCTCTTCCTTTGCATAAAAGTTGGAGCATTATTTAGTTATCAGTTTAGCTTCTGTTTTTGTTTAATGTCTGCCCTTATTAATTTCTCTTCAGAGAAATTTCAAGACCTTCCAAGAATCCACAGGGTTCACACAGAATGCAAGTTGTCGAAACAAAACCCTTCCTGGCCCTTTGGGGTACATGAGGGAGAGCTGAAGGAGGGTCTCCTGGATGCCTCACCTTCTGGGCCCTTCGGGCCAGGGCACTATTTGGTATTGTTGGGATGAGATTTCTGAGCTCCTCTTGGGGATATCAGGGAACAGAAAGCCCTAGGAGTTTCTGGAGTTCGGGTCGGGGGGAGGGTGGTAAGAATTTGATGCTAAGGAAAATAACTTTTCTCTGGAGGAGAGACATGATAAGATCTGTCTTCAACTGTCTGAAGAGCCATCGTGTGGAAGAAAGCGCAAACTTGATCATTGTGACTCCAGAGGAAAGAATTAGGAGCAGCAGGCAGAAGTTACACATGCTGGTTACAGCTCAATTTCAGAAAGACATTGCTAATGATGTAAGCAGTTCAGTAAATAAAAGGGCTGTTCAGGCAGTGGTAAACTCCCTGGGCAGGTAGTGTTCCAGCAGAGGCCATGTGTCTATCTGATAGGAAGCTACCAGAAATTTTATTGGCCAGATGGACAGTTGGGATAGACGGTCTCTCTAAAGATCCTTCTAACACCATAGGAGTCTCTAGGAAAGCATGGGACACCATCAAATTTAAGTAGGCTCAGTCTCATAGGGCCTGAATTCACTTTAGAAATTAAAATATCTGATTACTGCAGTGGCAGGCCACTTTGGGATTATGTGACTTTCTGCAAGCTCAAAACATTTTGCACATCTTCTTTCATCTAGCATTGCAGGCAAGGTATGATTCTCTACCGATTGTGAAACAAAGGCCTGCAAATGGCCCGGAGGCCATACTGAATTCGTGGGGGAATTCAAAGCAGAACACAGGTTTCCTGGCTCACAGCTCAACTCCAGTGACAGCGCACACAATGTAGAACATGCTCCATTGCTCTGGGATAGAAGAGGCTCACTTGACCAATTTGGAAATCCTCTCACTGTGTTGAGATGAGTAGAAAACAGAATGTGAACTTTCCAAGTTCAAAGTCTATTTCCTACCGGGAAAATGAGACATCTGGTTCGTAGTTAAATAAGATGGGTCCTAAGGGATCTTTGACAATGAATTGCTTTTCGAAATCTGCCTTTTAGTAATTTAAACATACATGCATCAGAAACATATGGATTGAACGTACAAAAAACTGGGGATGCTGTTGGACTGGCAAACAATGAGAGAATCTTAGAAAAATGGGGTAGAAGGAATTTCCAAAAAGTTGACAATCTATCTTCCCCTTTGCCTAGCTACTTTGCATCTGAACAAAAAGTGTGTAGTGAGGGCTATTTTGTTCTCAGCATCTGTTGTGTTGGGTGGCACTTAACACAAAATATACCAGGAATGAGTAGATTTTCATCAAGATAGTTACATTATTCTGAAGAAGAAAGTACCCTATGAAATAACCCTGGCCTGCTGACATGCAACTATGAGGAATGTCAGGGGGCCACATCATTAACTGTGAACCCCATTGCCTCCTGGGAAATGGAGCAAGCTTCCATTGTGCACACTGAGTATTACAATATAGCACTGGGGTGGTAATGGTGAGTGTGCGAGGTACACAAAACATATGCATGGGAACCCCTCAGCTAAATGACTTGTTAATTGAATTTTCTGGTTAGTCTTCTGTGGGTAATCCATTTTTTGCATTAAAGCAAACGGAAACAAAGATGTGCCTACATCAGAGGCCTTAGAAGTGCTGGCTCAAGTCTCTATGAGTGTGCGTGCGTGCGTGCGTGCGTGCGTGTGTGTGTGTGTGTGTGTGTTGGTTGGTTGATCATTCACCAATGGATATTTATAAACCCAGCCCTTTATTGACCACAAGTTGTCAGTCTTGTAGCCAGGTCGTGAGGCCTAGTGTCAGTTCACTGGAAAAGAGGCTCATGAAGACCCAAATCCAGGCTGCCCCTGGTGGCCCCAGCTGAGCGGAAGTAGGCTTGGGAGAAACCAAATACTTTCTCCTGCATTTCAAAGGGGCAGGAAGCAGACTGGCTTTGAGAATCCAGAAGGACTGAAAGGGATTTCAATAAGAAAAAACATGATTAAGTATGTAAGGAGTGATAGCTATTTCTGAAAAACAATCAAGCAGTTGGGAAGTACGGACCGCAGATTTTAAAAGGCACTGAGAAAATGTAAAATCTGAAGTAGGACTGTGTTTTTTAATTCAAAGAATATATATAGATTACAGTCTATGAATATATTTTTCTTTCATTTCTAGAGCAGAAAACAGGAAAAAATTTAAAAGCTTTAAGTGTTTGGGGGAAATTAAAAGTAAATGTTTTTTAAGTATTTATAATGGAATATTATATAGCTATTTCATAAAAGAATGAAATCTTTGTGAAGAATATACAGAAATTCTTTGAAATGTTTTTGTATCTAAGTCTGAAATTGTTTCAAAATACAATTTTTAAAAGAATGATATAAATGTTCCCCAAAATACACGAACAAGAGAGTTCATAGCAGTCCCAAACTGAAAACAACCCAAATGTCCATCAACATAAAATGGAAAAATAAAATGTCATATTTTAATAAGATGAAATGCCATGCAGCAGTGAAAAAGAACACAATACAGCTACACACAATGACACGGATGGATTTCACAGACATGCTGTTGAAAGAAGCAAGACACAAAGATACATACTGTATGATTCCATTTATACGAAGTTCGAAAGGGGGCAGAACTAACGTCTGGTGATGAGGTCAGAACAGAGCTTACCTTTGGGCAGGGCATGTTGATTGGAGTGCAGGGTACTGTGATTTCCTGTAATCATAACAATTCATGGAGCTGTAAGGTGGGTCTGAGTACCTGACATGTAATTGAAATGTAAATTGTAATTCAATAAACAAAAATTTAAACTTATAAAAATAAAAAAAACAAAGGGTGTGGTATTTGATATCTCCCTCTCTGGCTCCTCTTCCCCTATTTGCCATTCCTCAGGTCCATCATCTCATTCTTCATCCTTTCCTGTGTTCTGGGTTCCAACAAAGAGAACATTTCTTTATCCCAGTAAAGGGGGTAGAGGGGGCGGTGTACCTGTATGTCTGTTGTACCAGCTGTAAGTTGCTGGAGGACGGGGAGCATATTGTAATCATGTTACCCCCAATATGCGATGGATAACCGGCCCCACACTTTACAGACCTCACTCTGGCCCTCCCCTGGCTGTGCCCCTCCCAGAAGCAGGAATCCACTGGACCAAAAGAACAGGCCCAACCAGCCAACCAGACTTCATGCCCTTCCATTCCAGTCCATACTCTGGCTACCAAGGGTCTGGGAATTCCCTGCCTAAACAGCCTTGTGCCTGCTTCCAGGGCCTGAGCAGGCCTCTATCCCTGGTTCATCTTCCCAAGGGTGGAACATACCACCAGTGTACAAACCCTTTGGAGAGGAGGGCCAAGGTGTCCATCCCACATGAGAAACCCCTCAAAGTACAGGATAAAGTTGAGGTGGAAGAGAAACAGGCTAGGAGGTCCAGCTGGGGGATGGGGGCTTGGGACTGGCCCACCTATGCTGTCATGTTTCAGCACAAAACTCTGAGGAATACAAGAATTTTAAACTTGAACCTGAACCTCCAGATCAAAATGAAGATATGCTTTATTTGTCCAGGTAGGAGGACGGAACACACTTTATTAAACAATGTTAGCTTAATTTATAACTTGTAAATTTTTAGACATATGGTAGGTGAGACTCCCTTTGTACAGTTGTCCTGGGCCCACATATATTGGGGACACGCTTGTCTGACATATAATAACTACTCAATACATAATTTGCTGAATGAATATCTTGGGCTGCTGTTCTTGTTTCAGATTTGTATTTCCATCACTGGAAATACAAATGTGATTACATTAATAAGTCCTATCCCCTTATTCCACAGCAATTCCTATCACTAATGTGGCATAGCAAAGATGGCTAAATTTTAATCAACTTAACCTGTGTATTTCCACCAATACCCCCACCCACTCACCCCACAAATCCCCATGATAACAAAAGTTTTGTTTTATTTTCTGTCTTTCACCTTCAGGGATTGTTCTGGCCTGGAACTGGGTTTCTCATTCCTACTTTATGATATTTTATGAAATCAATCAGCACATGTAAAGTCTTTGGATTTTTTTCTTCTTTTACTTGCATCCAAGGGTATTAAACAGGTGGTTTCTGACTGTAGATCTGCTACCTCTGAGCAAGGTAGACTCTCCTGGGGTCCTGATTGCCACTTCTAGGTGTGGGGCACATGTGGAAAGCCTGCATTTTAATAGAGGTTTAGAGGTGGTGAGAGGCATGCATTGGCAGAGAGAAGGGAAGACATTTGCAATAGAGGACTTGAAGTCTGTACAGATTCGGTGGCAAAATTAACAGGTACTGGGTGAATGACAGGAAGCAGAAGAGCCAGATTAAAGCAGAGGGTCTGTGAGGACATCTGACTGGCTCACAGGCATGTCCCCAGCACCTAGCCCATTATGTGGCACATAGTAGGTACACAATAAATATGAACTGGATGAAAAAATTAACAAATGATTCGGTGAGGCGGGGAGTGCAGTTGTGAAAAAGAGACAGAGACAAAAAGAGCTGAGGTGTTTGGACTTGGTGCTAGATGCAACAGGGAGCCATTGAAAGTTCTTGAGCAGAAGAGTGACCTGGTAAATGAAGTGTTTCAGAAAGACGTATCTGACGTGAAAGAGAGACTAGAGATGAGGAAATCAGTAACAGAAGATTTTACTGATTCATTCTGCTTTCCCCAGTGTCATGTATCACTCCCGTGTTTTTCATAAAGTGAGATTGCAGTGCTGGAGGAAAAAGGGTGATTGTGAGTTATCATGGTTTCCATGTACTAGATTTTGCATTAGCTCCCCAATGCAGCGCCTGGCTCTGGGGACAAGTGCCATATGCCACATAACAGGTTTTTTATGACTGAGTGAAACACAGGCTTTGACACTGTGGGGGCCAGGAGTTATTCATCAAAGTAATCAAAGCCATTACATGGAAAGGTGTTTATGGCTCATCACAAGGACATTTTCTCGCCTGCAAGCAGAATCACCAAATGCATTTCAGAACCCAGTGTCTTTTTTTATCAACCATTGGATTTCTGAAGATACGTTCCCACAGGACCAATTTGCAAACACACAACAAATTCCAATAGGAATATTCCATGAATGCCTTAAATTGTCAAGAGCTCCCCACCCAATTTGCCAAGCTAATAGAATTGGCACACATTCCGGTACTTGCACTGGAGCACACACAGTGCTTGATCAAATGAAGGAGATCCAAACAGATGTGTATCCTGGCAGCTCAGCAAAACCTACTCATGGCTCAGAACAGAAACGATGCGGCTCTAGGTCTCCCAACCCAGAAAACACATTCATAGTAACAGCAGCTACGATTTACTGGGCACTTACTATATGCCAAGTCCCATGAGGCACTCTGTACATGTTATCTAATTCCGTCTTCACAGCCACCCTGTGAGATAGGGAGGGGCTTCTATCATCCAATTTTGCAGAAAAGAGGATGAATACGTTGATTAAGTAAATCAGAAAAACTCAGCTAGGATTCAGACCCCAAATCTGACCAACCATCAGAAGGACTGCTGCTTAGCCTCAATTTCCCCATCTATAAAATGGGGATAATAACAGTACCTACCTCAGTGAATTGTAGGAAAGATCAGATTAGCAGACTGCCTGGCACCATGAAAGCACTCAATAAATGTTAGCTATCAATAGTGTTAGTTTTTCTGGCTTTATTGAGGTATAATGGGCAAATGTTTTGATATACGTACACATTGGAAATGATCATAACATATCCATTGCCATTTTCTTTCTTTTTTGTGTGTACCCTCTTAGCAAATTTCAAGTGTACAACACAGTATTGTCAAATGTTGTACATCAGATTTCTACAATTTACTCATTTTACATAACTGTTGAACAAAAACTCCGCATTTTCCCCCTCCCCCATCCCCTGGCAACCACTATTGTATTTTCTGCCTCTGTGGTTTAACTATTATAGATTCTGCATATAAGTGAGATCATTTAGTATTTGTCTTTATGTGTCTGGCTTATTTCACTTAGCATAATGCCTTCCAGGTTCATTCATGTTGTCAGAAATGGCAGAATTTCCTTCTTTTTTAAGGCTGAGTAATATTCTGTTATACACACACCCCACATTTTCTTTATCCATTCATCCATTGACCAAACTCTTCACCATTAGGCCAATGGTTTCCACCTTCAGTAGTCATCAAAAGATCCAAAAGGCACAAATACTAACAGTGCTAATACAGATGAACCACCTCCACTCTGTGAACTTTATTTATCCTAGGCACCACCCTGAGGACTTGGATTTCCAAAAGTATCTCCCAGAGAAAAGAACAAGAAAGGACAAGGAAGAAAACTAAAGGAATGGTTTGAGTTAACACAAGAACAAAAGCAAAAATCCTGTCCATTCTCAGTATGCTGTTGTAATTAAAAGCAAAGATCCAGCACAGTCCAAGAGACTAGAATGCAGTGCTCTGTGTGGAAAAACAGCCAGAGGTGAGCTCATCAGTCACAGCCACCACACCCACCGAGCTTGGAAGCCCACAGGAGAAACAACTTCATCAAGCCAACCAAAGCCATTTGACCTAGGTGTCTTGGCCTTTGCAGGTATTTTTCTGCCTGAGCTTGAAAAATATGCCCTAGCCACCTCTGCCTTCAAAGCTTGCCCAAGTTGGAAAAGGCCATCCATCACGCTATGGCAATTTGGAATCATTTGCATAAACTAGAAGCACATTGGGATTGAGACCAATTGCTTCCTTTGGCCCAGGTTCTCTGAAAATCAAGGATGCTATTGTTTTACGAACTAGAATTCACTTATTGCATGGAATGCATAAACACATCGGATTTTAGAAAATGGAAGTATTTTAAAAGTTATGGCAGCTCCACACCACGGATCATGGATCATAATGGCAGAGAGGATGGGACTGGCTAGCATGACTGCTTTAGTATACATTTTTCTCAGGAGTGAGCATCTCAAAAGGGTTGGCATTTTGCTCACTTGTTCTTTACTTCTTCCTCTGCGTCTGTGTCTATTTCAAGGCCCAACCTGAGACTCTGCTTCCAGGAAGCTTCCCCTGACCAACTGCTATAGGCTTCCTTATTTGAACAGCTCATCTAGCATGTCATCATTCTCTACATTGTGCTGTTTCTCTTACAGTTGTCTAGGGCTGATATTAACACTAATCACTATTTTCTTAACTGTTCATCAATGTATGTCTTCTCATCCCCTTTAGTCCTTAAAGACTGCGATTGCATAATTTTAAAAACATTATGATTTATCCCAATATTTCCAAAAAAAGCTTCAAGATGGCTGGGTGCACCATTTTAGAATTATTTGTATCTTTCACAGAATTTAGCACAGTTATGCCTAAAGAAAGTCAGTCATAAATGATTGTTGAGTGGAGGGATGAATAAAGGAATGAGTCATTGACCCATAAAAATCCAATACATGGATTTGGGTCCTTAGCCTTACACTGAGAGCCAAAGGAAGGCTTCCTCTCTCCCCTGAGTACTCTAGGCTAAACACGTATAGCATAGGTAGGCGTGACCCAAAGGTCCACAGCACAGCAGTGCAGCAGAATCCAAGGGACTGGAGAATCCAAGAAGACTCATCAGACTTTACAATTAGCCTTTTTCTCCATGACTGTCAGTATTTAGGACTTTCAAATAAATATACAGGTATTGATAGCTGTGTGTCCCTTTAAGCAGACACCTGCATTTGCAAAATTAATAAAGCCTCCTTGCTATTCCACTAACACATTAAGAACTCTCCTGCCTCAGGGTCATTGGACTTGCTATGCCCCTTGCCTGGAAAACTCTTCAAATATCCCCATGACTCAGTCTCACTTTCTTGTGCATTTAGGTCTCTGCTCAACTGACCTTCCCTGACCACGCAATGCCCCACCCCCAAAACTCCCCATCCACCCACCCCACTTGAGTTTTTCCTTAGAACTTGTTGCTGCTTGACTTAATGTATATTTATTGGTTTGTTTATTGACTCCCTCTTTTAGAATGTAAACTCCATGTGGTGGATGGTGGTACTGAGATAGGAGGTGCTCAGTTTCCCTAGGTTTGGGTTTCAGGCCACTTCCCTGGGTCCCAAACCACTCCCCTAGGACTCAAGCCCCTCCTCTGAGTCCTGAGCTACTGTTGCTTGTTGCATGTATTTTCAGCACCAATACAGGGTGATCGAGACTGCAGGAGGCAGACTTATGTCATTTCAGTGGTCAAGCATGCTCAGTAGAAAGGAGTTTATACTTAAATGACCTTCCACTGGAGGTGCTAAAGAGTACTGAATATATTTAAAGTAATTTTCAGTGTATATGTTGGAATTTGACCAATGAGCATGCTCCAAAGAAGCAAACAGAGCATGTGCAAGGCTAAGTGACATAATCAGTTACGTAACCAGAGACGACCCCCTTAGTTAAATATTCATTAGAGAACATGAATAGGTATAGAACAGCAAACTATAAAAGTTGGAGTCCAGGGAGAAGACATGGCTGCTGCTCACTCTCGAGCCAGCCCGCAGTTTGTCTATGAAGTGTGTATTTCTTTCTCTTTGCATTAAACCTGTTTTTGCTTTCTACTCTGACTGTGCTGAATCAAGACCTGGTAGAGGACAGGTCGAGGTCTGGCATCTGACCTTCCCAGACCCTCTCTTCTGGTATCAGCAGGGCTGATCTTTCCAACTCTGGCTATCCAAGAGAGTGATTTCTTAACTCCAAATCTAGACTCCCTCTCCATTACCTACTAGGCTAAAATAAGCCCCTTTCCTCTCCTTGTGCTCTGTCCATTTCCACCCCCGCCCCATGCCTCGGCACCTCTTTGATATATTGTTATGGTTATTCTGGAAGTTACAAGGTGAATATCTGAATGTATCAGCCTGATTATACCCCAGGGACCATAGCCTCCCATATATGCACTGGCAGCAGAGGGAGCTATATGAGGAGAGGACCATTATGAAATTAAACAATAGAAGAGGCCTGAGAAACATGCAAGTTCTGGGGTAGAATTCACTAGCCAGAGTTCTCAACATGTAGTCCATGGATCACCAGCCTCAGAATTGCCTAGGGAGCTTGTTAAAAATACAGAACCTCAGGCCCCCAACCCAGATCTATTGAATCTGCACTTCCACAAGCTCCCTGGGTGATTCCACTGAAGTTCAAGTCTTAGCTACTTAAAGCAGTGGCTCCCCGCCTTGGCTACACATCACAATCACATAGAGAGCTTCGAAAAAATACTAGCTCCTGAGTCCCACCCTTAGCAATTGTGATTCAATTGGTCCGGGGCAGGCCTGGACTTTGCAGAATTTTAAAAGCTTCTCAGGTGATCTTAATGTACAGCCATAGTTGTGAGCCACTGGCTTAGAGCAAACCCACCCGGCCCCCTAGATAAGAACACCTCCATCCAAGGTTTTGTTTTAAATATATATTTAAAATTTCTACTGGGCCTAAAGTATAAAGCAATATCTTCTGGGCAGATTCGAGATTCCATTGGGGGTGACCATGGGCTCCCTCAGGAGAGATCTGGGGCGGGCTGACTAGTACAATGGGAAAAATAATCATGTCTCATCACTCAGTTGCCCAATGACCCTCAAAGATCAGGGCCACGGCTACATCCTGGCATGGATGACCAGGGAGTGCCCACCCTTAGCACTGTGGCATTTGTACCACTCAAGTTTTATCCTCTCTATTGGGCTTCTTTGAGGCTCTCTTAAGATCTGGTGATCAGTGTAAAGGTGAAGACCCAAAGACCTGACTTTTCTTTTTCTATTCACTGCCCTCCCCCAGCCAAGATTTACCTGGAGAAGCCCCAAAGTTTTTATAAAAGGCTACAGATCCACTTATGTGTCTCACCTGTGACAGATGAATAGGCATCTATCTTTTTGTGACCGGAGTTGCTGCTTATCAACACAGTAGGTAACCGATGTTATCCAATGCTCACAGAAATTAATACCAGGGCACCGGCTTTTGCAAGAAGAAAGTATTCGTGAATTCGACTGGCATAGAGACAGCAAAAACAGTCTCACCTCACCAGGGGCTGAACAGGCTTTTAAAGGGTATTTAGAATCCCTGATTGGCTAAATCCAAGTCAGGCCAGATGACGTGGCAAAGGGGGATAGGCTGATAAAGTCAGGAGCTCATTGGCCAATTCTGAATCCAGTCCTCTGATTGGTCTAATCAGGATATGGCGTCTTGGTAGAGAATTTTCAGGTTCCTGGGGTCATCTGGAGGGCAAGGTCGTCTTTCGGTGCATGTTCAGTTTATACCCTAGACGATAACTTTGAAATAACCTGACATAGGAAAATAAAACCTGTTTCAGCTAGTTTTAGATGGTTACAATGATTGTATAAATGACCTCTCATCCAAGTCACAAAATATGTTTGCCAAAATGATTTCTTCTAAAATTGTAAAAGTGGAAATAGAGTGCACAGAGAGAAATTGAGTTTGCTCAAAGGGGCTATGAATGCACCATTAAGAAAGCCTCGAAAAGAGATTAGCAATCCATCTGGTGTGTTTGCACATCATTTAGTGCCATTTTGGGGCATTTCTGAAGTAATGACAGTCACGGTGGGGAGGAGGAGGAGTAGGTTTTACTGGCCATTAAGACGATATACCAAGTGGCTGTGGTTATCAGGGCATGCAACCGGGCAGCGCTCCACCAGCTCTGACCTCAGCTCAGTGAGAATTACAAAAGCCCCAACGTTTAATAAAAATCAATGCTTGGATTCCAATGCCAGGGGATTCGTTAAAGCATTGTCATAAGCTTCGGGCCAAGTTCTCTGAACAAAACAATTCTCTCTCTCTCTCTCTCACTCACACACACACAAACACAACCCCTCACAAAGAAAACTGACAAATGGATGAAACTATACCTTTGATCCATCATTTTCTAAGCTAATCCTGGAAAGATCTTGGCTAAACATGGGACGCCTTAGTTAAGTTATCACTGAAAAAAGTCCCACTCTTTAGCAGTCTTAAAACAAAGATATAAATATAATCAGAACATTGTATACAAATCATGTTATAACATAGTCAGTTACATTTTACGTAAAATAATTCTTTAGTGGGTAGTATATTTTTTTCTATGGCATTCCCTTTCACTGTCGCTAGAAAATGATATTCCCTGCAGTATATTTCTATGTAGTAAGACAACTACTCTTTCATCCACCTCATCATGAAAGTTAGGAAGTTTGTGTACCCCCTATGCTCACCTTGTCCCAGAAGCTGAAAGCGTGGCCTCTGGGGCTATTTTCCACAAGGACAGAAGATGGTCAAAGATCGTTCAGAATAGATCAAAACGAGTGTTCATGATGAAAATGCATATTTCCTGGCAGAAAGACACTTCGCATGAAACAAGGAGATAAGGCTCCAGTGGTCTGCCACACCACTGAAAAATGTGGAGTGTGCTAGGTTAGTTCTTAATCCAGAGCTCATCTGCCTTATATTCTCTTTTGCTTGGAATTAAAAAGGCCTCATCAGGTTTGAGAGCGTCTCCGCAACACTATATTTAGTCCATGAGGGAAGGGACTTTTGTCTGTTTGTTCGCTGGTACATCTCCATTGTACAGATAAGTGTCTGACGCATAATAAGCACCCGGTACATATTTTCTATTCTTATTGTTGTTAACTGGAAAGCAATCTGAGCTTAAAATCCAGGTGACTGCTGTAAGCACGTGCTTAGCTGTTCCTAAAGCTAACAGAGAAAGGAACAAGACTCTTGTAACCCGACCCTGTGTCCCCTGGCCTTGCTCCCACTTTTCTACCCCTGCTACAAATCCAGGTTGTGTGGTCATATAGGTTATGAGTCAGAGCTCCATATCACAGTCCTGAGCTGGTCACCACGACCAGGTGGGATGGAGGGGGAGGCACTGTCTAGGACAGGACAATTGCTGAGAGAGCAGATGGGGAGAAAGGACAGTCTGCATCCCAGAGGTACTCATAGCCTTGGTAGGCACCGTGCTGCTAGCTTTATAGAAGGGCGACCCAAATGGGCTGATGCACACAAGCAGAGGCTTGTGCCCCCTCCCTGGCCACCAAGACAAGAGCTTCTCAGTTCCCAGAGCCATGGAATAATGCAGAAATTCTACAAAGGATCCACATGGCATGGAGTATCAGAGTCAAAATAATTGGGGTATAGAGTTGAATATCAGTATATGTATACAATGTGTAATGATCAAATCAGGGTAATTACATGTTCATCATTACACAACTTCATCATTTTTTGTGATGTGGACCTCCGATCTCTCTTCTAGCCATTTGATAACATGCAGTAAATTAATGTTAATCGTAAATGCCTAGCTTCACTGTACACCAGTAGGACTTGTTTTTCCTATCTAGCTGTCTTGTGTCTGTTAGCCAACCTCTCACTGTCCCCCTCCCCTCTTTCCCACCTCTAGTAACCACAGTGCTGCTTTCTCCTTCTGAAAGTTCAACTTTTGTTTCTTTCTCTCTCTCTTTCTTTCTTTCTTTCCTTCCTTCTTTTTCTTTCTTTTTAACTCCCACTTATGAGTGAGAACATGTTATATTTTCTTTCTGTGCCCATCTTATTTCACTTAACATAATTTTCTCCAAGCTCATCCATGTTGCTGCAAATGGCAGAATTTCATTCTTTTTTATGGCTGAGTAGTATTCCATGGTGTATAGATACCACAGTTTCTTTATCCAGTCATCCATTGACAGACATTTAGGTTGGTTCCATATCTTAGCTGTTGTAAATAGAGCTGTAATAAACATGGGAGTGCAGGTATCCCTTTGACATGATAATTTCCATTCCTTTGGATATATACCCAGTAGTGGGATTGCTGGGAAAAAAATTTTGAACAAATAAATAATTGTGATCCATCAGAAAGAAGCCAGTTAACAGATTGGTCAAGACATTTTATATAGTTAATTCTAAATGCTGAAGAAGATTTTCTTCTCAGAATACTGCCTGGCAAGAACAGCCTAATCATTTATTGACCAGAAATGAATTTGACCAGCATAAAAGCATAGGGCTGATTTAGAAAATTATTTCTATAAACTAAAACTTTATTGTAAAGATAGTGAAACAATAACAAACAGCAAATTTGGGGGCTGAGAAAGCACTCATAATCCCACGACCTTAAACAATTTTTTTTAATTTTTGCATTTTCCCTGCCTCTCAGACCCTATCTAAACTATATGTCTATTATATATATGGTATTTTAAAAATCATTTATTATGTCTTATTTACACAAGTAATACATATTCATAACAGAAAATTAATACAGATCAGCCAAGAAGAAAAAAATTAAAACTGTGTAAGATCCTATTGATTAGAAATAACCACTCTTAACATTTTGCTCAACCACTGTTAGCATTTTGGTGCATACTTCCCAACTAAACTACATATACATATATATGTATGTATGTGTGTATATATATATTATATGTATATATATAAAGAGAGAGAGAGAGAGATTTTATGTACATACACACACAAATGCATACAGATCACAAACATCCTCTTTAAGAAACTGCCTTTTTGGCTTAATGACAGATTATGAACATATTTCCATATTAATAAATACATGAGAGTAAGATGAGTTCTTACGACCTTTCCCAGCCTTATAACTCTAGAATTATTATTTTATAACCCAATTCTTGGGGAAACTGCATTAAAAATATATTCATGAATCAATTCATGATCCATTACCCATTGTGTACCCTGCACTGGGCTAGACATCGTGGGGAGGTACATACGTATTTACCATTTATTAAACCAGCTTGTTATATACCACACATTGTGCCTGGCACATTGCAAATGTCCTCCCATGACAACCCTGTGAAATAGGTACCATCGTTCCTGTTAGATGAAGAAACTGAGGGAGACACAGAGAGGTATTCAAACCATTCCCACAGCTAGAAAGTGGAGGAGCTCCAAGTTGAAGATACATCTGTCTGACTTTAAAGCCCACTGTTGTTCTCTGAGGGACTAGTTTGGGAGTTTAGCTGTGGCAGTTGTGATATGATTAGAGAATCGACTGGAGCAGAGTGGGTGGGGACAGCAAGATCAATAAAGAAAGCGTGTCAACTTGTATGATATAAATAAGTCCCATTGGGCTTTGAGAAATTGGGGAGATCCCTATCAGCTGGAGTAGTCACAGAAAGCTTCACAGCAAGGTGGAATCAGAGATGGATCTTGAAAGATAAGCAAGAAAGTCAGTCCATGTGGGGTGGGGGAGCAGCAAGGGCAGAGACTTGGTGGGGGGAATTTAACATTGAATGGGTGTCGCCTGGTAAGGAGACTAGTCTTATGAGAGGAAAGGGTTTTCCCTGGCTGGCAAGGAGTGTGGCTGAATGACAACTGCCTGCATGTATGTTCCTGCACAGTGTCAATGAGAGCCACTCGTACTCTGACAATACTTGGGAAGCCAAGATATGTAGAACATTCTGTTTCCATATGGTTAGTTAGTTATAAATTCCAGAACTTGGAAACCTTGCAACCTTTGGAAAGAACCAGACTACATATTAAGGGATTAAAGTTTGAAATGTCATTTTCCATTTCTGTCCAAGTGAGGTTGAGAGATTTTTGATGAAAAAAATAAGTAAATAAGTTTTCCATGACTAGTTTCTTGCACAATACCTGAGTGATTTGGATCACTGGTTGACTTGATGGTAGCTGCTAAATGCTGAGGCAGAAATCATCTCGAGTCATGGGGATTTTGAGCATCAAAGACAGATACTGATGCTGAGTGACAGAACTTGGGTTTCAGAGTTCAGCATAATGCTGAAATCTCTTCTGATCAGCTTTGATAACTCCATCTCTTTAAAAAGCAGTCTTCCTCTCTAGTTCCATCTATCATTTGTGTCTGACCCATCCCAAAGAGTGACTTATTTTTGCACATCCTATTTGATGGACTATACACTTTCTAAAATTAGGCTGCATCTTTGGATACAAACCAATTTCCTGAATTCTGTGTGCAGGTACAGACTGTTTCAGTGTATTTTTATCTAGATGACACACAAAAAAACTGTTTTGTCTGCTTTTTTTTTTTTTTTTAACTTTTCAACCAATTATTTTGATGACAAATAGATCCAATCTGAAGATAAGCAAGAATGCTTATATTGTTCCACTTCAACTACCCAACAGTGGCAAACAGTTCAAAGGTTATCATTAAGAGATTGGGTTTGGTTTTAAAGCTTGCTTTTGAAACCACAGCAAACACGGTATTGCACTAGGCCCCATCTGTAATGTTTGGCTTGGATGCAGGTGAGAGGCTCGTGGGAAAGCAGAGTGCAACAGAGTCTTCAAAGAAGACTTTGAAAATTGGCACTTGTCCACTTTGCTTTTAGAATCCAACTTCTGTTGCTGATCAGAGTTGGCACTTATTCATAGAAGGGAAGATAGAAAGAATGTGAACCCTTGGGATTGCTAAGAAGGGTGGAGGGATTGGTTTGAAAGATTCACAAGGTAACCCAAGTTGAGGATTACTTTGGCCAAGTGGCTTGGACTGCTATTAATCCTTGCTGTCTTCAGATGTGCGGTAGTGAGTCATCTGTTGGAATATGATTTATTTTGTAGAAATGGACAGCACAAAGATTCCACCCAGATCTCAAATAACATGCTGGCCCTGGAGCTCAACATGCTCTATCTGTAATAATTCTTAGCTACAGAGCATTCTACCTAGTTTGAATAATTATTTAGCTCAGTTCTTGAGGAAGAATGGAAGTGCCACCATCCAAAGGTCAGTTTTAAAGACCATATATCAACTGTCCCCAACCCAAATCTTTCTGTTTCATACAAGCAATACTCTGAGAAGTCGGCTTTTCTTATCAACTCAATTAGTGTGTTCCTATAATCTAGGAATTAGAAGACCTGAAATTGAGTTCTGACCTTCATTAGCTGTTTGACCCTAACTGAGCAAGTTATTTCAATTCTCTGGGCCCCATGTTCTCACTCATAAGTGGGAGCTAAGAGAGAAAGAAGGAAGGAAAGAAAGACCACAGTGGCACGTTGGACTTGCAGAGGTAGAGCTAGGGTGTCACCTACGGTGACAGGGTGGTGTGGGGGCAGGGAGGAGGGAGGAAGGTCTGGGATTAATTGGGAATAATGGCAATTTGTGGTAATGGGCATTCTTGATAGTACTGATTTGGCCATCACATCTTGGGCACAAGTGGTGACGGTCAGCTTTGTATCCCATGAATATGCATAACCAATTTTTAAAAAGGGTAAAACAATAAAGAGACTTTTTACTTTCGGAATTTCCAAATGCCCACCCGGGCAGATGGGGCCCAGCTGTGAGTGACAATGGGATGCTTGAAGCATTGCCAAAAGCCTACCACCCAGATGTTCTGTGCAACTCTCTCACGTTTAGAAAACTCCTAAACTTTCTGGGAACTACCTAAGACACTTTAAGATGTTATTTACTCAAGGCAGTGGCAGGAGACAAGCTCAAATCAAAGGGAGAAGTATGCCTTTTGTGCTGGCGGTCTAGAGCAGGGGTTGGCAACCTCTCTGAAGACAGAGTCAGACATAACAAATTCTCATTCTGTGTACATAGGGGTGAAGGGAACAGGGAGAGCACAGGTCTGGAAGTAGACGAGGGTGGCTTAGGATGGGCCTCATCTTATGCATTACCATTGTAAGATCCATTTGCACTAAGAAGCACTTCTGTCTTTTCAAATGTAATCAATCTCTGGAAGAATAGGGTCTATCCGCCTCTTACACCTTAGTATAAATGTCTTTAGTTAATCCTCAGTCATGTTCTTTTATCTGAGATCTATTACAATGTGAGAATGAAACTTTTGATTGAGAAGTACTTACTTTTAGAGTTTAGTGTATTTGAGGGAAGGGCAGCTCTGAGTGGATAGTCACAGGTTTTTTGGGTGTCATCTAGATAAAAATAATAAATGTCATCAGACATTTTTCTTGAGTGAGATAAAAAAAGACCACCAGGAAGCAGGATCAAAGTACGAAAATGGAGGACAAAGAAAACACTCGAAAACCCAGCATAGGTTGTCTGCTCTCCTTCCAAGCCAGTGAAAATAATGAAAGCCTGAACTTTGGGTATGTAAGCTGTAGGGGGCCCATGTTTAATCTAGGGAAATGATGGTGGGACTGCAGATTGATTTGACTTCAAGAAAAATGGAGTGGAAGGAGAGGAAGAGACACTATGCACGTGATGGTACCCAGTCACAAGGGTCCCAGAACATCTTTCATTTAGCCTGAGCCCCAGGTACAGCACAGGATTGGGGTGGTTTGGCCTTGAGTTCACTGAGCTATGGCTAACAGACCATCAGTGAGGCAGAACAGCTCACCAGGGAAAATAAAGGCTCTAGGGGAACATAGATCTTTCTTTTTAAGTAAGTAGGAGCCCCAACAGATGGACGTCGTTTTGAGCAAATTCCATAGGCCAGAATCCACATATGTGCATCAAGAAAAGAAGATGGTGTAGTGGACGGTGGAGGGATGTATGGGTCCATAGATATGTGACAAAGCAAATACAGTCAAACGTTGGTGGTAAAACCTAAGTGATAGGTATATGGATGGTCACTGTAAAAATATTTCAAGTTTTCTATATGTTTAAAATTTTTCATCATACAATGTTGGGGGGATAAAGGAGAATCTCTCTTAGAAAAAAAAATCCACATTTGCAAAATTGGATATTTAGGACATGGTAATTTTTATAGAAAAGGATTTTCCTGATTAATTTTTAAACAACCCATCACTTCTGAGGAGCGCAGTACACTAATGAAGTGGATGTCATCCTTGCTGAATTTGTATTGGCAGACTTCATTTCCAGGGAGAAAGGGAATATGAAAAATATAGAGACGTCCAAAATTTCAGTGAAAATGTAACCATGTTATAATGGTCTTCAACATAACATCCCCCAAAAACCTCAAAAAGAAACTATTCCCTCAATTTAAAATTCTGCTTAAATTCTGCTTAAATATGTGCATGCATGTGTGTGTGTGTTTTAAATTCTGATCTGTGGAAATTAACATGATTTCTTTAACAAAAATTGGACTGTTACAAATCTGTGAGTTAAAGTGGGTTGAACAGACATCTTGTGTGCAGAATTTCCTTTAAGAAGGAACAATAGTGAAAAAGCAAAACCAAAGCCACAGAAAATTAGGTGAGGAGACACCTTCTAAATATGGGGTGAGAGGGTGGTCATTTAGGTTCACGTTGCTGGAATCCGTCTGCAGAATTGGACTGTCCTGTTCTGGCTGCTTTGTCTGAAAGCGAGAAAACAAGAGAAGTGCAGTCCAGGGTCTCCTTGTCCTGCTTGGAATAATGATACTGCGGTATGGCGGGGCCGACGAAGTACCCACCCATTTGGTTTACTCCTCCAAACAACCCTGAGAGGTTGGGTGGCTGTTATGATTACCAATTCATGGATGCAGACACAGAGGCTCGGGAAGAGTCAGAGAGATCACACAGCCAGTAAAGGGCAGGGCTGAGTCACAAATTCACTTTGCCTGGCATCTGATCACTGTCTCCGTGAAGACTGGATCTGAGCAACTTGGTGACTGACTTCAGGTCCTCTGACTAGGGGTGAGATTTTGAACTATTCCAGCACAGGTTTGAGCTGTGCTAAGACAGTGTTCCTTACCACGGCTAAAGCCTTTCAGAGTCGTCGCTTTTCTACCTGACTCTTATTCTTACAAACTACACTTGGAAGGAGCATCTCTCCATTGCTGTAAGTGGCCACAACCTTTACCTCTGCCTTTACTACTGGTGTTATGGCAGGGGCAGCGCCATGGTATCGCTAAGGTGCTGGGAACTTTGTGTGTTTGAGGACTTTACCAGAAGGCCAGAAGAGGCCCTTAAGGGAGCCTTGTTCTAATAATGAACACCTGGTGGGCCCAGAATGTCTTTGTGCTTTAGAGCTTTGCTTTACCCTGCAGAGTTTGCTAAGCAAAGGCGAGGTTATAGTATGGTCAGAAGTGATCTGCATTGACCTATAGCTAGGACACCTGCTCCCGAGGTTTTCACACTTGGTGCTATGGGCAAGATGCTCACTCCTCTTTCCAGCCCTGAACATAGATAGCGAAATGAACATGCTGGGAATGTCAATATGGCAGGGAAAATCCTGCCTTTTAATCCAAAGGGATGTCTGGAGAAGAGTGATCAGAGTCTGCTTTACCCCGCCCCGTCCCCCTCCCACCCCCTTGGCTGATTTCATAAAAGAAAAGAGGGAGGGGGAAAAGTCTGTTAGGATTTCTCAAATGAAAAACATGTCCACACTGACAGAAATAGACTGTTTTCCATTAAGGAATCTGGTCATGGTAACAATTATATTTTTGAATTTATCATCATGTTTATAAAATGATACTCCAGGAAAGATTGTAAGGAAACATTTTGCGAACTAATTCCTCCAGCCTGGTTCTCTTTGTGGATGCCTCAATAAGCAAATGAGCCATATTGCTGAAGCTTTTTGTTGAACTTTGACAGGGAGATTTTATCATCGCTGCAAAAGGGAGGAGAGGATCATACTCTATTTTCCAGTTTGTGATATTAGTGTTTTCTATTTATTAAGTTCTCCATGCCACCTAGTGTTTATTTGAAGAAATACCGGATTCTTAGGAAGTCCCCCCTCCTCTGATCCTGTGCAGAACATCAAGTTCGTGCAGTAACTCAAGACATGCTCTGTGTGACATCGTGAGTGGATAAAAAGTTTGCAATAATCTTTATTCCTTCACAATAAAAAACTAACACATATGCTAAATTTTTCTCTCCGAAGAAAACATTGGCTTTTTTCTTCTATAGAATACTCTGGCATCAAAGAATTCTGGAATGGTCATGGGAGAAGGGGATTTCTACACTCCAACCTGCTGCTGTTCCAGGAAACCCTGATCTACAGTGCAGTGTTTCCCAAGAACCTCCTGGGAACGTCAACTTTGCTCTTTATTTTTTTCTTTTTTTAAAGTATCTAAAATACATAGCCAGAAAGCCAAGAGGGGACTGAAAACCATTCAGGATCTCTGTTTACCTCTGTGTAGCTACAGCGTGTACTAAGAAGCAGTAGGCAGAGAAAGCCCAAGAAAGAAAGGGCCTGCTTTATCTCTGGCAGACGCTGGCCCAGCAGCAGCACCAGGTCTTGCAGCTCACAGACTTCTAGCTGGAAGGGCTTGATTGAATCCCTCTTCCTTCTTCCTATCTGCCTCCAAAAGCAACAAACCCTAACAAACAATGCCCATGATGTTAGCAACAACAGTGCTGTCCTTTTCAAAATCTGTCTTCTATCATTTGCCTTCAGCAATTACTAAGGCCTTCTAAATGCTACCAAAAGCTGTGAGGACTGGAGAGGGTGTGGGGGTGGGGAAGAGAGCCATAGGAACTAAGTCCAGATTTCCAAAGGGACCCTGGCAATCCTACAGTGGCCCTTCTCGGGGTTTACAGAAAGTAGTGGTTGTCATAGTTCTGGCAAACACATGCCCTGTATTTTATACAACAGTCTCAATTTCAAATAGTTTCCCTTGTCATTCATGGAAGCACATTCAGCCTGATCATATCATGGGTCCTGATTTTTTTGCTTTTGAGGGGTGCTTGGAAAATATGCTTACCATATCAGTAGGGCCAACGTCTCAAAGTAAGCCCTGTTTCTGCCACCCTTTGGCAAATTTACCCACTTACTGTCGTCAGTTCCCACAGGGCCTGAAGGGCCACAGGTTGCTGATACGGTCAGAGCTTGGGAAGTCTGCTAGAGGCATGAAAAGTTGGCAACCTTGATCTACACATTTGGGGTCTATAAAGCACATTCACTTCGGGCTGGTAAACATAAAGTGGATCTTAATATGTCTTTTTTTGTTTCTATGTATGCTGATCTGGGCGATCCACAAATCTTACTGCAACAGACAGCATACCATTAGCATGACCTTATTGAGACAGGGAGGCAGTCGTCAGAAGTGTCTCCACACGAGGCCCCAGAGGATATTACCAGGAGGTGAGAGCTACATTTGACAAACTCCACAGGCTCTGGATTGCTTCTCAGTTCTGCAGAAAAAGGCCAATATTCCTGCTGGCCACACCGCATACTTGATGTCCTTAACTGGAATTCTGTCACCGTAACATGGCATCCCTGCATCCTATCTAACCCTCAGTTTTGTTAGAGGCAGGCACTAAAAATGGAGGACCTCAGACTAGCTGGAGGGGAGGTAGTGCTGGCAAATGTAGGAGAAAAAGAGGAGAAGAGGAGGAAGGGAGGAGGGAGCCAGAAGGAGAGGGGGCAGAGAAAGGGCACCGTGCAGGGCACCAGAGCAAGAGGTCAGAACTGAGAGCAACCTCCAACCAAAGCCTCAGTGTCAGGCAGCCCCAAGCAAGATGGGGATGGAGACAAGCATCTGCCAGGCCACAGGGCCTTCAAGACACACCCCCAAACCTCCCCAGCACAATCTACAGAAAAAGATAAATAAGTATACCCTTACTTTAAATATTCTAATTTCTTTGAGGAGCATTGCCACCATCTTGTCTCATTCTCTTTCTCTCCTTGTGAATATCATTCTTGCCCTTTCTCCTGCTCCATTACCCTATTAACATGGCCCCTCCATGTATCTATTCATTTCTTTTTCCTTTCTTTAACCTGGCAGCTCCACATGCAGTTTCTGATCCATGGAGTTTCCAGTAGCCACTCCCTTATTGCTCTGGAATCAGGTGTGCCAGGGCCCCTGACCCTCACAGCTGCTTCTTTGGACCACCTACTTCCCCCCCTGTGGCTTCACCTTTCCTGTGGTCACCATGCCCCAGACAGTAGGGCCTCCTCTGAAGAGATCTTGCCCTGGCCAGTACAGATAGCTTCAGCAGGATCCAGTCTTCTGAGTTATGGTGTCGCCTGGGGGGGCCTGGGCCTCGTGCTTTGGCAGGAGCAAGTCTTGCAGCTCCACAACCCAGGGCTTTTGGCACCCCCTCCTCAATTTCACGGTGGAGGCTCCGTGGCCTACATGAAATGCAGGTCCCTGCCATTAACTGCCTGCTGTGGACTCAGTGACATCAACATAAAAAGCAGAACATTCCAAGCTGCTATTCTTTTAAAAACAATTACTGCAATGATTGAAAACCTCTAAACAGCTATTTCCCAAACTTCTGCTTGCTGCTCTTAACTTCAGTGGCTGGGGTGGGGAATCTGGATACCTTTAATTTCTCTGCTCTACTATGTTGACAAAACGGTTTCATCTAATGCTACCTTAGATTCATCTGGAGAGGAGAGAAATAGCTCCAACTCTGTAGCCATCTCTTATTACTATAGAACATTCAAGGGAAAATTTGTTTGTTGGATGGCCAGTAAGAGGATCCGAACTCTTGACCTTGTTGTATAACATCGCGCTCTAACCAAGTGAGCTAAATGGCGAGCCCCAGGGAAAATTTGTTGAAAGCAGATTTTCACACCATTGGGAGCGAATGAATCCAAAATGAAAAAAACTTGAAATATTCCAAACTTTGACTGCTAGAGTCGCTGATATATTCTGCAGGATTTTTCCCTGAATGAAGGTTGTTCCTCTAAAGTCAGGAACAAAGGAAAGGGAGCAGTTAAACGGGAGGCTTGCTTGGGTCCAAGGATCCGGCTGACTGTGCCCCCAAAGCTAAAGGGTAGGGAAGGGCCACTGAATAGGGCCCAGCTCTGGGGCCCTTATTCAGCTGTCCTATTCAGTCCCTGTCTCCAGCTGGTGGCATGGGGGGAGTCCTCAACAGGTGCACTTTGCAACTGGGGGATAAGGCTCCGACACTTTGATCTTTTCTTCTTGTCCCTTCATATTTAATCTTGTGTTTCTAATTTTCTTCTTCATCACATATTTGACAAACCCAACTACTTCTGAATCTACAGAATCTTATAAATAATGTACTGTGTTTCCTCCTCCAAACCCGAGAGGCTTGGGCCCATTTGACCTCTGTGGTTTGCACGAAATCACCATGGGCCCCATAGGAATATCTACATTTGCAGAAGTGATATAATCATTAACTCTTGTGCTGAAAGGGGCCGTTGAGATCATCTAATCCAGCCTCATCATTTTACAGATGAGGAAACTGTTGCCCAGAGAGGTTAGGAGGCATGTGAAATGTCACAGGCCAAGACCCAAGACTCCCAACTCCCAGTCCAGTTATTTAATGGCACTATACTTCAAGGTTAAGTGGTTTGAATCCATGTCTGATTATGGCAAGTGTGGTTAAGGGACCACAGTCATGCAATGTACTTTCGGATGTGTGTATGCGTGTGTGTATGCGTGTATGTATGCGTGTGTGTGTGTGTGTGTGTGTGTGTGTGTGTGTGTGTGTGTGTACACACATACCCATCAATATGTAAACTCCTTTTAGGATCAAAAGAGAAAACATCAGAACTGCTTTTCAGGTTAGTGACTCGTGAATACCCAACCAAATTCCCATGGGCACCGTGAGCTGCTTACATAAGACGTCAACAAGTGAAAAGGCTCATCTCTGGCCGAAAGCTGCTACTGTCACCCTTCTGGGGGTAAAGCTACAGGGTATTCTCTGGGCTGGCCACCCAAACCTCATAGCCACTCCTATCTTTGTTGCCTACCCAAAAGGCAGCAGTGCCAGTAAGGACAGTGTCTCTGACTCTGACATCAACTCTGTCTCCAATGGTTCCCCCATCTTCCTGGCAGAGCTGCTCCTATCTGTGCCCCCCCACCCCCACCCCAGAGAGGAAGGAGATAGAGACTTAATAGGGGCTTTCTCATTTTTTCATCAGCCTAAGATGAAGAGAGGGAGCTCACACCATGGTCTCCAATGGTGGCCCTGTTCTGGGAATGTCTGATGCCACCCCAGCTCCTCCTCACTTTTCCTTGTGCCCTTTAATTCACCCGTCATTCTCAGTTCAACCTTTCCTGCAGGAACACATCCTATAATTGCCTGTGCCAGGTGGTGCAGAGCAGGTGATTTTATCCACACTAAGCTCATGGCACCTCATTTCTTAAACCCTGCCCTTATGGAGAAGAGCAACTGCCTGTGAGCTTCAAAGCCTCATGTTACCCAATAGCAAAAAGCCTGGTTTTGAAAGTTTTCTCAAGTGGGCCCCTTCTTGAGTTAGAGCAACATATAATCTCCTGACATCTGATCTTACCTGCCCCATGACCTATCCTTGGTGGGGGATTAACCCTCTGTAGCCAGCTATAGTCATACAGAGCTACATACACAATGGAATCATAAACATCTGTTTATACCAGAAATCACCTTGTATTCATTCATTCTGTAAATATTTTATTTACTTATTCACTCATTCATTCAACAAACATTTACATGTCACATGGATGGCTTCTTGAAGATAGCTCAAATGCTACCATTTCAGAGGGGCCTTCCATGACCACTTAAAGAACCCACCAACCTCTAGGCCTTGCCATCATGTGACCCTTTTATTTCCTTAGAGCGTTTTTCATAATAATCAGAAATTATCTTATGGATTGAGTTACTGTCTCTCTCCTCTAACTAGAATGTAAGCTCCCTGAGAACAGAGGCCTTGCCTGTCTTGTTCACGGTTCTGTACCAACACCTATGTTTTCTCCACTGATACCTAAAGGTTAGCACAGTGCCTGGAATAGAGAAGGCAAGAAATATTTATTGAAGACCGTGTAGCAGCTTAAAAGAATTGGGAGAGCTCAATACATCCCACCTCAGAAAGCTGTCCAAGCCAGACTGTTGCATAACATAAGCAGAAAAATCTGGTGGTCTGATACCTTTTAGGGTTTAATAACACACTCTAAGCAAAACTATAGATTTCTGTACATACATATACCTGTGTAAATGCATCAAAAAGATCCGGATAAAGAGGAGGGAACATGTCCAAACTCATGCTATGAAACGAGCATTACTCTGATACCAAAGCAAGACAAAGATGCAACAAGAAATGAAAACTACAGACCAATATCCCTGATAAATAATGACGAAAAAACTCATTGATACAATTATGTGTTTCTTGACAACAGGGATATGTTCTGAAAAAAATGTGTCATTAGGCAATTTAGTCATTGGGCAAATGTCACAGAGTGTACTTGCACACTCCTAGATAGTATAGCCTACTACACCCCTAGGCTATATGCTATAGTCTATTGCTCTAGCCTCCATTATATATGTGGTCCATCATTGACCAAAACATTGTTATGCAGCACATGAATGTACTAGCAAGTTGAACTCAACAGCACACTAAAAGGATTATATGCCACGACCAGGTTGGAATTAAACCTGGAATGCTAGGATAGTTCAACATACCATCAGTGTAATATACCATATTAACAAAATGGAGAACAAAAACAACAAAATCATCTCAATTGATGCAGAAAAAGCATTTGACAAAATTCAGCACTCTTTCATTATAAAAACACTCAATAAACTAGGAAAAGAAGGAAACTGCCTCAACATAATACAGGCTGTATATGAACAGCCCACAACTAACATCATATTCAATAGTAAAAGACTGAAAGCTTTTTCTCTAAGATCAGGAACAAGACAAAGATGCCCACTCTTGCCACTTCTGTTCAACATGATACAGGAAGTCCTAGCCAGAACACTTAGGCAAGAAAAGAAAATAAAAGGCATCCAAATTGGAAAAGAATAAATAAAATTATCACTTTTTGTAGATGACATGACATGATCTTATATGTAGAAAAACCCTGAAGATTTCACCAAAAACCTGATAATTTTGATTTCAGCAAAACTGCGAGATACAAAATCAACCTGCAAAAATTAGTTGTTTCTTTTATAGCACAGGCAACAAAAGCAAGAATAGACAAGTGGAACTACATTAAACTAAGAAACTTCCGCATGGCAAAGGAAACGGTTAACAGAGTGAAAAGGCAACCTATGGAACGGGAGAAAATATCTGCGAACCACATATCTGATAAGGGGTTAATCTCCAAAATATACAAGAAACTCCTACAACTCAATAGCAAAAAAATAAATAACTCAATTTAAAAATGGGCAAAAGTAGACATTAAAAAGAGAGAGAGAGAGAGAGATACGAACGGCCAACAGGAATATAGTGATGCTTTAATCATTAGGCAATACAAATCAAAATGACAATGAGCTATGACCTCACACCTGTTAAAATGACCAATATCAAAATAACAGATAAACAAATGTTGGCAAGGATGTGGAGAAAAGAGAACCCTTGTGCACTGTTGGTGGGAATGTAAAATGGTGCAGCTACTACGGAAAGCAGAATGGAGGTTCCTCAAAAAATTAAAAATAGCGCAGTCACTGAGCTGCCACCAAGGACTCAGCAGCCCCCTCCCCCTTGAGCCTCCTTTCTTCCCAACACCCTGTCCCCCCACCCACCTTATCCCCCTGCCACCTCCTGCAGGCCGTTTCCACCAAGGAAAAGGAATTGTATTGTACGTCCGCTATCCAGAACCTCCACTTTTTCAACTCCTTTGCTGAAGCAAGTAAGAGTGATGACCTGCTTCCTGCTTGCACTGAGGATGATCTCCACATAAGAATTCAACAGAGAGGGCCGGCCCCGTGGCGCACTCGGGAGAGTGTGGCGCTTGGGTGCGCAGTGGCGCTCCCGCCACGGGTTCGGATCCTATATAGGGATGGCCAGTGCACTCACTGGCTGAGCGCGGTGCGGGCGACACCAAGCCAAGGGTTGCGATCCCCTTACCGGTCACAAAAAAGACAAAAAAAAAAAAAAAAAGGAATTCAACAGAGAAACAGCAGAAAGGCTCTTACTACTGTCCGAGGGATCGCTGATGAGTAAGATAAAAAGAAACTAGTGAAGGCGTTTAAGAAGAAATTTGCCTGCCATGGTACTGTAATTGAACATCCAGGGTATGGAGAATTAATGCAGCTACAGGGTGATCAGTGCCAGAACATATGCCAGTTCCTCATACAGACTGGACTGGCTAAAGACATCAGCTAAAGGTGCATGGGTGTTAAGTGCCTGTGGCTCACTGAGGCTTAAGTGAGGATTCCCTTACAATGAATAGAATTTCCCTTCTGTCCCTTGTCACCAGTTTAAAAACCTCACAGCTTGTATAATGTAACAATCTGGTATCAACTTTTAGCTTGGACTAGTGTAACTCCTTCGTGCAATAAACTGAAAAGAGCAAAAAATAAAATAAAATAAAAATAGAACTTTCATAGGAACCAGCAACCCCACTACTGAGTATATATCTGAAAGAACAGGATCTCAGAGATATATCTGCACACCCATTGCAGCATTATTCACAATAGCCAAGAGGTGGAAACAACCCAACTGTCCATTGACAAATAAATGGATAAATAGAATGTGGCATATCCATTCAATGGACTATTATTTGGCCATAAAAAAGAAGGAAGTCTTGCAATATGCGACAACATGGATGAAGCTGGAGGACATCAAGCTAAGAGAAATAAGCCTGTCACAGAAAGACAAATAATGTATGATTCTACTTATGTGAAGTATCTAAAATTGTCAAAATCATAGAAACAAAGTAGAAAGGTGGTTGCCAAGGACCGGGTGGAGGGGGCAGGAGGAATTGGTATTTAATGGGCATAGAGTTTCAGATTTGCAAGATGAAAAAGTTCTAGAGATCTATTGCACAACAATGTGAATATACTTAACACTACTGAACTGTGTACTTAAAATGGTTAAGATGATAAATTTAATGTCATGTGTTTGTAACCCCAATTAAAAATAAAATAAAAATTCAAAACTAAACAGAATTTAGATGGATATGGAAGGAACTGGAATAGGAGAGTCAAAGAATACTTTTTTTTTCTCTCTTTTTTGACAATGAAACTGTTCTCAAGTATTACTCGTGTAACTGAAATCGTTGTTAAAAGCTTTAGAGAGCAATCAGGAAGGACCCCTTCCCTGGAGGTGTTAACAGTCTAGTGAAGGAGACAGACCTATGCACAAAGCCCACGCAGGGCTGCGCGGTGGGTGTCTGCTGCGACAGAAGTCTGCGCCAGGTGCGGTGGCCGTGGGGGAGGGGCAGCTTGTTCTTCCTGGGCCATGAAGAAAGGACTCATAGGGTAGGTGGCCAGTCTAGGCCCTGGAGACCACACCATTCAAAATTTCCACTTATCTCCAGAGGCTCAGCTGCAATATATTCAAAACATACTTAGCTCAAATAATACCATGAAATATGAGGGGACATGAAGTCTTTTAAAGACCCCTTTGAAAACAGTTGATAAAATAACTAAACTAAATGTCAAGGAATGCTAAAGCCCTAAAGCTTATTATATGCATACACAAAGTGATCTAAAGCAGAGGTGGGGTATGCCAGACCCCACAAGCTTGTTCCAAGGTTGTTTTCTTACAGTCATTAGGTTTAGCCTAACAAAATGACTGCATAGAACTCCTTGGAGAATCCACTGAATGAGTAAGAATGATTTTTAATCAGTATATTATTTTTTTATGTCAGTGTATACATCTGCAGTGCTTGAGGGGGTTAAAACATGTTCCCTTTACGTCTTCCAGGCATTTAGGTTTATACTATTAATTTGCTCAGCAAAGCATTTATTTATAGCTGGAGCAAAAGAAACTTTAACTCAACCCTTGTCTGAAATTCAAATGAATGGGGTTTAAATGAGAGGGTCCACCGTAGGTCAAGGTATTTGTCTAGTAAACTCTTACATAACCCCCTAAATGGAGGAGAAGTGTTTACAAAGAGTTCCAAAAGCACTTTGCTTTTCTTCAGGGATACCGTTGTTTTTCTTTTCATCATCGCATTTGCCTTTCCTGTTTTGTGTTTTTAGGTGAAACAAGAAAGCCAGTTTGCTGTCCAGAGTTCCTCATGGGCTAGAATAACAGAAGAAAACAGCCGAGTTACAAGGTATAACTTTCCCAGGAGACTATATTGCAGCTACCATGGCTCATAGGAAACTTCTGAGCTCTTTGCTTCCTCCGACAGCTTTACAGCTGCCAAGGGAATGCCAGATCCCAGCTGCAGCCCAAGGTCATTTCCAAGAACAAATTGTACAGGGACTCAAGTCAGGGGCAACAGCTCCACTTTAATCCGGAGATCTTCCAACGCAAGTGTAGCATCTTCATTCAGGAAGTGTTATAACGTTGCGTTTAAAGCATCGTCTGTGAAGCCAATCAGTCTGGATTTGGATCTCAACTGTGCCACTTGCCAGTTGTACGAGCTTGGACAAGTCATTTCTCTGTGCCTCAGTTTTCTCGTCTGTAAAATGGGTATAATGATAGTTGTAAGGATTAAATGAGTTCACATGTGTAAAATGCTTAAGTACGTTAACTCTTTATTGGTTCTTCTTTCCCTCCAGTCCTCCCACAGGGCTTTGTGGAGCCTTTGATCTTCTGGCATCTATGCAGCCATGGGGACACTTGTCACATGGTATTATTAATCTGTTGCTTTGTTAACCTGTCTGCCTTCCTCATGAGATTGTGAATATCTTGAAGGCAGGACCAAGTCATTCATGGTTATATCCCTAGCACCTAATATAGTCCCTGACCAAAAAAAAAAAAAAAAAAAAAAACAACAGGAGCTCAGTCAAAGCCTTTGAATTAAACTCTTCTGACATTTCCTTAATTCTGAGCTCAGCAGTGGCCCAGTCAGAGGCCCCAAATGGCTCATTTCTGAAGTCAATGACCATGTCTCATTGTCAGAGTCCTCTGTGAGAAGTAGACGAGGGTCATGGAGAGTAACATTTGGCCCACAGGATGTCTCCATCAGAGTTTCACCAAGTACCTACAGTAGCAGGAAGAAAGCCTAAATAGTTACAGCTGAGGGGCACCTATTTTTCTGTAAGGTGCTTAAGAAATGAGTGGTTTAAAGAAGCCTAGGCATGGTGGGGTGAATGATGCTTTCCCCAAAGATGCCCACGTCCTAATCCTCAGAACCTGTTACTTTATATGGCAAGAGAGACTTTGCAGATGTGGTTAAGGATCCTGACTTGGAGAGAGTATCCTAGATGACCCAGGTGGGCCCAGTGTCATCACAAAGATCCTTATAAGAGGGATGCAGCTAAAGGTGGGGAAAGGGGATAGAGGACAGGGGACAGGGAGAGGTTGGTTAAGAGATGCAAAATTCCAGCTAGATAGGAAAAATAAGTTCTAGTGGTGTGCAGTAGTGTTAGGCACCTATAGCTAACAGTAATTTATTGTATGTTCTCAGATGGCTGGAAGAGAGGAGCTCAAATGCTCTCATCACAAAGAAATGATAAAGTTTAAAAGGATGAATATGCTAATTGCCCTGATCTAATCATCACACATTGTGTAAATGTTTTGAAATATAATTGTATCCCTAAATATGTACCAATCAATACTTGCTGATTAAAAAATAAATACATTATTTTTTTAGAAAGGAATTGTAAGCACACATACACAAAAAGAGGGATGCAGGGGATCAGAGTCAGAGGAGATGTGATGATGGAAGCAGAGGTCAGAAGGAGAGTGAGAGAGATTTGAAGATGCTGACTGCTGGCTTTGAAGGTGGAGGAAGGAACCATCCACCGAGGTATGCAGGCTGCCTCTGAGAGCTGGAAAAGGGAAGGAAACAGACTCTCTGTGCAAGCTTCCAGAAGGATCACAGCCCTGCCAACACATTGTTTTAAGTACTTCTGACCTCTGGAATTGTAAGATCATAAATCTGTGTTGTTTCAAGCCACTAACTTTGTGGTAATTTGTTACAGCAGCAATAGGAAACTAATAAAGTAGGTATTGCTCAGGAGTGGGTAGAAATGCCCTCTAACAGGCCTTGCTCATTTCTCTCTGAAAAATAAGTCCATAGATCATTTCCATGACTTTATTCCTCCAAACTGAAATCTCAGCAGTGGTGGCTTGGAGGCGCGTATGTCTGATGTCTCTTACTCAGCTTGGAACTCAGGACTATCTTTGAGCATTCCACATGAAGTTGCTTTCCCCAGCCCCTCCTGTACTCTTTCTTTTAAAAAAAAATGGCACATCACATCGTTCTCTCATTCTCCTCCTCAAAATCGTTCAACAGTTCCCCATCGCCTACAGGATAAGAATTAGACTCCTCAGCATGCCAGCCAAACACCCGGCCCTAATTGCCTTCCCAGACCCACCTTTCACTGTTTCCAGCCTCCCCACACCTCATGTTCCAGTCCCATGGGGCTTGGTGCTCTTGCCTGATCATGCTCTGTGGGTCAGATGTCCCCCTCCCTGCTTAGGCTGTTCCCAGGGGAGGCTTCCTTCCTCCCTCCCCTTCCCGCACTAAGCTGAGGCACTGGATCCCCCGGGGATGGCCAATGCCTCCCTTCAGCCCTTTTTCCATTCTGCCTCATTAGATGTTTAAACTTTAGTCTGTCACCCTAGCACATAAACACAATGAGGGCAGGAACAATGTTGTCAATTTCCTGAAGCTCTCGTCTCTTTCACCTCTCACCACCACCATCTCTCTATCTCTCTCTCTCTCTCTCTCTCTCTCACACACACGCACACACACGCACACACACGCGCGCGCACACACACACACACACACACACAGTAGTCACTCAATAAATGCTGAAAGAATGAATGTGTATTGGGGTCAAATGTGATAGATCTTTGACGGGACCGGTATCCACATTTCACAAAGGCTCTTTCCACTCTGCTAAAAAGAAAAGGTGATATGAGCCAGGATTAGGAGTTGGTGAGGTCTGGGTTCAAATATGTGCTCTGACACATACTAGCTGTGTGACTTTAGGCAAGGTTCTGAACAGCCCTTTGCTGCTGTTTTCTCATCTGTAAAATGGGAATAATAATATACTTTCCTTCATAACTGTGGTGATGTAATGAGATAATATGTTCAAAGCCCCTAGCACAGTCACTGGCACACAGTAAGTACCATATGTCAGTTATTCTTGTTATATTATCATTATTAACATTATATTTGCTACATAAGCCTTGCCAGCATGAGCTAGTCCCTTCACCTCCTATCGGCCTTGGTTTTTCATCTCACTATAAAAGCCCATAACCTCTCAGCATTGTCTCCAGGGTTATGCTTTATTTAACGATGTAAAAAAAAGTGACTACAATAGGACCCCTTATCCACAGTGTTGCTTTCTGCAGGTTCAGTTACCCATGGCCAACCTCAGTCTGAAAATATTAAATGGAAAATTTCAGAAATAAACAATTCATATGTTTTAAATTGCACTTCTGAGTAGCATGATGAAATGTCATGCCATCTCGCCAGGTCTTGAATCACCCCTTCGTCCAGCGTGTGCACGCCGTATACGTTTCCTGCCCTACCCGCCTGCTAGTCACTTAGTAGCCATTTTGGTGATCACATCTGTTGTCCTAGTGTCGTAGGGCTTATGTTCAAGTGGCCCTTATTTTACTTCATAATGGTCCCAAAGGCAAGAGCAGTGATGCTGGCATATTGTTATAATTGCTCTATTTTATTATTGTTGTTGTTAATATCTTACTGTGCCGAATTTATAAATTAAACTTTACCATAGATATGTATGAATAGGAAAACAGTATATATAGGGTTTGGTATTATCTGCAGTTTCAGGCATCCACTGGGGGTCTTGGAAAGTATCTCCCTTCTCTCCCCCCCATAAGGGGGGACGACTGTATTTAAAAATGTTTAGCAACTGCAAAGTATGAGGCAGATGTTGGGCTGTCCTAGACCAGTTCTGATTTTACTTTATCACAGGCCTCCCACAAGCATGCACCCTCCACCATCACCAAAATGGGATCTCCTGAAGGTAATGAGAATAATGACGATGATAATTTCTAAACAAAAATACTAATTTTTTAAATAATAGCAATTTCTAAATTTTTTCCCTACAATGTATATCACAGTGGACTTATAAGATACTCATGTTGTGAGCAGCTCAAGGTTTTGTTGTTATTGTTGTTTTACAATAGATTTGACATCAGACTCAAAAGTGACACAGGGTGGGAACTTTGTCAAGTTCAAGTCATCTGCGCAGCACCGCTGCTTAGCCCTGTTTTTAATGAGCCGGCGTCCTCCTTTTGAGACAGACTGAAGTGAACTTGGATCAGACCCTTAGTCCTGAAACAATGTGCCTTACCTTTGTTAAAGCCCAAAGAGCTTTTCTGTGCAAAGGCCAGTGTGTCTTAACAAATGGCATTCCGCACATTTTCTCGACCGAGGCTCCAGCCTCAGCGGGATTCCACTACATTCTTGGCAGTCCGGCTCCTTTTCTCTGGCAGGGGGTCAGCCTGGGGCCACTGGGGTCAAGGAACCTCCACAGGCTGCCCCTGCCTCCGAGGAGGACAATGCGAGCCACCCCGCAGCACTTCCTGCTTCAGCAGCCCTGGCTTGTGTGTGCGCAGCTACCCAGTGAGAGGGGCTCCCGGCCTGCAGGGGAGGGGACAGCCCCGGCTGCACTGGAGGTGCCAAGAAGAAAGCAGAGTGAAACGGAGTCTTCATTTTATTTCATGTTTTTCAGGAGGAGGTTCCTGTGGGAAAGGGCTGGGAGGGTTACCCTTCCTTAGGAAGCTCTTGCAAGCAGCCCGTGCTGTGGGACATGCACCCAGGAGTGCACATCACTGCACCGTGGTCCCGATCACAGCTGGACCTCCTTGTAAGTGTATGATGGCCATCAAAAGGCGTCTAGCAGGAAGGAAATAGTACAAACAGTGCTGGTGTTTGGGTAGAGAGATTATGGGTGGCTTTTCTCCTCTTCCTTATATTCCCTGTATTTTCCCATTTATTTTAGCAATGACTAGGCGTTGCTTATGTACTATCATTTAACAACCCCACCCTTAAAAGCTGCTTCCCATTGCTGCAGCCTGCGTGCATAAAATTTCCCATAGTCAAGTGTCGATATAAGGCTCTGATCTCCAGAAGGCCTCTTTGAAACGCACAAATGGGGCTGGCCAGTTAGCTCAGTTGGTTAGAATGTGGTGCTAACACCGAGGTCCAAGGTTCGATCCTTGTATCAGCCAGCCACCAAAAAGATAAAAGAAAAAAGAGAAAGCACAAATGTATGTGTGAGAAGATGTCACACACGAGCCCATTAGCCCCCATTCGTTTCTTATCAGGGATTAATTTGTCTGGTTTGTAAATCTGCGAGGCTGAACCCTGGTGCGACAGGCCACAGGAAAGAGCATTTTGGTTTGCACGGGCCGAAGAAGGGTCTCTGAAGAGGATGTGAAAGGTGAATGGCCAAGCCCCTGAGCAAATACTATGTGTGCATACGTGCATGTGTGTCTGCCTGTCTGTCTGCCTCTCAGTGGGAGAATGCGTACATCATAAAAGAAGGGAAGAGTAAAGACCTGGGATAAGAATTTGAAGTTTTGAAGGGAAAAGTTTAGGAAGGCAGACAAGAAACTGTAACTTCAGGGCATGGCCTTATTTCCTCATTTGCAAAATGAGGCCAGCACTATCCAATATAGCTGCCACTGGACACGTGTGGCTATTGAGCACTTGAAATGTGACTAGTCTGAATTGAGGTGTATTTAAGTGTAAAATACACATCGGATTTTGGAGACTTAGTATGGAAAAAAGAATTTAGAATAGATTGTTAGTAATTATTAAAATATTGATTAGGGGGCTGGCCCATGGCTCACTTGGGAGAGCGTGGTGCTGAAAACACCAAGTCAAGGGTTAAGATCCCCTTACCAGTCATCTTTTGAAAAAAAAAGAAATAAATAAAATATTGATTAGATGTTAAAATGATAATATTTTGGATATTTTGGTCTAAAGAAAATACATCACTAAAATATGCATCAGATTTCGAGACTTGGTATACAAAAAAAAATTGAGTGGCTTGTTAGTAATTATTAAAGTACTGATTAGATGAATGATACTATTTTGGATATATTGGGTTAAAGAAAATATATTATTAAAATTAAGTTCACCTGTCTCTTTTTTCTTTTTAATGTGGCTATAGAATATTTAAATTACGCATGTGGCCTGCATTGTATTTCTATTGGACAGCACTGGGCTGCACAATCATCTCAGAGCTTCTTAAATTTCCCCATTGAACTACCACTAAAAGCTTATGCAAGTACCACTGAAGGGGGTTGGCTCAGAACGTAATCTGAAGCAGCCTGCCATAAGCATGGGGGTTCTTTGAAATCTCATGTTTTCAGTTTTAAAATGCATATGTGCTTGTTTTAATATAAAAATAACAGGTCTAAAAAAAACCCCAGCTCTCTCCCTGCCTCCATTCTCCAACCAAAATCTTTAAGAAGACATAATGTTTCTCCTGTGGTTTCAAGCCCCACCCCACCCCCAGAACACTGTCGTAGAGTCCTGGGGGTCTGGGGATCCCAGTTTGGGAAGCACAAGCAGTGATTGCTACAAGGGCTTCTCCATCTTGCAGTTTCTATAGGAGGCTCCTGAGTGCCTAATTGCCACATGTCCCCCTTTGTTCTGAGGTTCCCACCTTTGCTCCCTCCTACCCCTTAAAGCTCCCAAGTCCCTGGGAGTGGGGTGGGCCAAGCAAAGAGGACCGAGACAGTCGTTTTCTCTCTTTTGTGGCCCCACAGAGCAATGCACACAGGTGCCCCGTAAATACTTGCATTGAACTGGGAGCCAGGCCGCCTCCTGCTGCTATGGCTAGCAGTGTGAAAAGGTCTTTCAAAGTGGTCCTGCTTTGAAAAGAAAGCTGCCTCCGATCCTTTGGAGGAAGTGGATGGACGAGGTAGAAACCAAAAGACAAATAAGCAAATGAGGTAAGAATTCAATTTGGAACCAGCACAATTCAGAAAATAATGAGACACTCCATCACCAAACTAGAAGGTAACCCTTATCAAAGTTTACCCCAATCAGTGGCGTCAGTAAGAATCAATCACTTGCTGAGCAAATTTCACATTTTCTCTCTCCTAATCCTATAGGAGCTCCACCATGAACTTGGCTACCTCATATGGACAACTTTTCCCACTTTAATATTGTCTTTTAGACTAACAGTTCTAACCACGCTTGACTCTCAAAGATGCCAACAAAGTCCAGCTCTGGGACACTTGCCAGGCTGTAGCATCCCCAAGCCTCGGTGCAGAGGGATCCCACAGCACACTCTCAAACAGAACCCTTGGAAGCTACAAATGTTTTTTTTCTGGGTGACTTGATTACCGACCTTGAATAAGTCTCCACATGGGATAAATTTAAACTACCCATCACCAAAGTGCTGCCTTGCTCTCTCAAGTTGTCTCTTCGGTTCACTGTGCCCTCTTCCAGTTCCCAGCCCAGGCATAATCGAGAGCTGGGAGCTGGTGCCCGGCTGGTGGGGTGGCATGGAGGACTTGGAGTTATTTCTACAAATGGCAAAACCAGGCCTTTGTCTTCCTTGTTCTTCTTGGGTACTTCCACTTATTGGAAGCCCGGGGATCTGCTTCTGGGTACTGAGTCAGACTTACCTTGAGGTTCGGCTAAGGAAATCCCTGTGAGCATGCTCTCAGGGTTAGAACAAACCTACTCAGCTGTTCAGCAGTTCTGGAAACTTCGAAGGGCTCCCCTTTGGTTTAATAAGCTTCAGCTAGTAAAGCTGGCACCCTGGTAAATGGGAGTTCAACATACACTCAGCTGGCTCCCTGAAGGGAAGCAAATTGGAATACTTCTGGGTCAGTGCTGCTCCTTTCCTGCTAACAGAAAGCAAACTTGAAATTCACACACACACACACACACACACACACACACACACACACACACACACACACACACACACACACACACACACACACACACACACACACACACACACACCCCAGGTCCCATCAGTACAGAATGATTGGACAAAAGCAGTTGCCTTTCTCTTGTGGTCAAGGAGGATGTTTAATGATATAAAGCAGGAAGAAGTGTCATGGCATCCATGGTGCTTTGATAATTCCCATGAACCAATTTAGCGTTAAGCTTGGTCAAATTTCTGGGAAATGGAGTGAGTCTTCTCTAATCAGAGAATATGTGAGCTGGAAAGCATTTTTGCTTGCATCGGGTCCAGTCCCTTCATTGCATGGTGAAGAAATGGAAGCCCAGAGAAGGAGTCATCATTTGCCTGTCTCACTGCAAATTAGTGGTGCAGACAGAGTGAGAATCCAGCTTTCCCAGCTCAGCCAATATTTTAGAGCACTTACTGTGTGCCTCACACTGTTCCTAGGCACTGAGGATATAGCAGCAAATAAGGCAGACATGGTCTCTGCTCTCTCGAAGCTTCCCATCTATTTTTTGCAGCTTTAAAATGGAGTGTACACTAATTCTAGCCAAGCCTGGCAGAATATTTGGAGCCCGACCACCAGCAGGTAGGGACTAAAATTAGTCCGGCCACCCTGTGGCTTGGACCAGTCCCTGGGCACATGCGCGTTTGTCAAGCTGCACCCCTTCTCCTTTAACTTCCCACCATTCATTCATCAGCAAGTATTTCTTGAGCTCCTACTCTGTGTCAGGTATTGTTCTAGGCACTGGGGCTACCATCGTGAGCAAGGGCCCTCACGTGGTCCCTCCCTCGTGGAGTTTACATTCCAGGGCTCGCTTGGCTACACACTCTCCTGCCTCTTAAACAGGTGTTATTGCACTGGATGCTAACATAGGACATATGCAGAGCTCAGTACATGAGCGAGAGAATTCCACTGTCATGGAGTTATCCTCAGGCCCTTCTCATCACACTCCCCTGCAGCTAAAGGCTCACCTTTTGTAACATCCCCTCTCTGCTAATCTTTCCTGGATGTTCATTTAAAGCAGATTTTATGAAGGGAATTATTAAACAAAAGAAATTAATAATTTAATGGTTGTTTAATAAACTGTTTATTAATTATGCAGTATAATTTCCTTTCCCTTCTGGATCTCCCAGGAATAGACCTTGTCACTAATGTCTGTCCCACTCCCAGAGAGAATGTGGCCCTGCTGTGCATCTGTAGGGAAGCAGTTCTGCTGAGGGGCAAAAACCAAGCTGCAGGTAATAAGACCCTCAGTGCACCCAAAGGCCATTGACTGTTCCCCATCAGCCATCAAGAGAGGAGCTGTGCCTCTCTCTAGTATGCCTGATTTGGGTCCCAACCATAGCTGAAATGAAATCGGTTGAGGAGGTAGCTGACCGCTGTGAACAGGTGATCTTTTAGTTATTTATTTTGGGTCCCATGCATGCTTAGAACTTCACTGCAAAAAGCAACAGCCCACACAAAAGTTGGCTAAACATGTAAGAGATGGAAAATGTTGATGGTAGCAACTAAATATAAATGCGAGTATGGGTAGATTCCGGAAACTGCAAAGCCGTGTGCCTGACACTGAGCCCCAGCAAAGTTCTGGACCACGTAATCAAACAGGTGGCTTTTGCATATTTAGAAAAGAATGTAGAGCCCACACACTACTGGACTTGAAAAGGTTAAAGAGGAAACATCTGAGCAGCTCCAGTCAAGGAGAATTATTTGATGATGGGAAGCAGGCAGGGTCATAGTGTTCCTGTTTCTGTAACAGACCTGGAGGAGGTTTTAAGTTCAGGACATCATAAAGGCAATGAAAAGCCCTGAGAATGACTGAACCTATAGCATGTACTGTATTTTGCAACAGTATACTTGAACAAAAATGCAAACGACAACCTAGGATAGTTTATAGTGAGTGGGTTGCTAATACTGACCTCTATTAAAGTAAATTTAAATGGAGACCAGGCCTGAAGAATCCCTGACTGGACAAAGCCAGTCAGGCCTCCTATGTGACCTTAACCTTGCTTAAATTACAAACATAAGTGAAACTTAACTTGAGCTATTTCTTGTAAATGCCTATATTAAAGAAAAACAGAACTTAAGTTCAACCAATCAGAAACAATTAATGAACTTATATAACTAGGGACTTTCCAATCCAAATAAGGCAACTGTATAACTCTATAAATAAGGTTAGACCAAATAAGGCAACTGTATAACTGTAACCAGCCAAATTTTCTTAAAAGCCTTCCCCTTGCATCCCCTCAGTGGAGCTCTTGAACCACTTCTGGTTTGGAGCTGCCCAATTCATGAATTGTTTGCTCAAACAAACTTTAAATTTTTATTGTGCCTGGGTTTACTTTCTAACACCTCTAATTCCTTCCTTACTTACAAAACAGTGAAGCCCCTTCTCCACATTTTCTTGTCCAATAAGTACACTTCCTTTTTCGTGTATTCTAAGTTCTGCAGATTTTGTGTGTTCTAAACTGTGTTGTCTTTGATGATTCTGCTGTCAAAAAAATGATGAAACTTGGGCTAGAGGGTAACGTTTAAGGAAATTTGCACATCGTATCCAGGGAATTGATCAAGGGCAGCATCGGGCTGAGCGAAGAGTGAGGCACTCCAGAACTCCAGCCCTGTGCCGATGAACATTCTTTGTTAAGGGAAGATGTAAGCACAGAGTCTCTTAAGTCTGCTGATGATCCAAAAGAAGATAGCCAGCTTGTCCAATTCAATACACGTAAATATACACCAGCTCCTAACCCAAACCCCTAATCTGAGACACTGGGATACCAAGAGCTGGAAGAATTGGCCTGCTCACATTCGTGCTCTGAAGGGGAGTCCTAGCTGGGCGAAGATCACTGGCTCTTATCTGCTTAATCTCTACTGCAAAGAAAGAGAGGCGCACACGCTTCTATAGCCCCTCTGTTCTCACTCTAAGTAAGCTCTGGGAGAAAACAATACCGTATAGGTATCCATTTCATTCAAAGTTCCTGGGAAAATGAAATTCTTCCTGGAGCTCATTTCATGTAAAAGTTGTACAATCCAGACTCGCTTTAGGTTTGAAGGAAGTTAGTGTAACAAAATACAATTTGAATACAAATCTTAACATTCTTACCATAATTATTTGTTCAATAACAAGGGGTTGCTCTCAGGAGGGTCTTTAGGTCAATCTTGTCATTGGCAAATCCATTACTGAGAAGGGAGGACAAAGTAACCGTGAATAAAAAATGCTGGCTTCTCTAAAATGGCCTCGCCTTCAGTTGCTTTCCAGCCCAAATGCTCTAGGCTTATAAAATTTGGATATAACATCCCTCCTTAGTTTTAGAAGCTACTATAATGACTTTGATAAATCTCCTTGAAGCTCTGGCCTACTCAGCACTTTTTAAAGAACATTCGAGCAACTCGTTCACTTTGCTTTTGGAAAAGAGTCCATGAATGATGCCCGTTCAAACCAAGGAGCATTGCGCAGTGCTGGTTGCAATCTCTTGTTAAGAAAGCAGCTAACTTTGTGAATATACTAAATAGGACCCACTGCTTTTCTTTTAGTAACTTTGGTCATTTGGTCCAGGAAAGTCCTTGGGCTGAGAACAGACATGGATGTACACATTCTCTCTCTCCCCTCTTTCCTGGAGGTCCTGATTGAACAGGTGGTTATATTTTTATTCTTGTATTGCATCAACAACTTATTTGCCATGGCATCAAGAGGGCATTTGTTACAACATTTTTGTATATACTGATCAGTTATGGGGAAAATTGTGCCTTAAAATACTCCCCCTGGAAAATACTTTCTATGTCCAAGAAGATGAGATTGGCTTCAGTTTCAATTCTAACATACGATTGGGGAGAAAAAAAATCCAATTTATCCTGTTCTAATATCAGAAAACCTAATAAACTTGGTAAATACAAAACTTCATTCTTTTTCAAAGTTTCAGGAAAAAAATTTAAAACGCATGCACTGTACCTGTACCTGATATTTTGCTACCCTTTCCCTTTACTCTGTATTTCTCAAAATTTTTACCTACAAATATGACTAATTTCCCCTGGATTTAAAAATGAATGGCTAATTAAATGGAGATTTCAAAAAAGCATAAAGAAACCATTAAAAGTCTGAAATGTTTCATTACTTAGGTTACTTAGGTGAGTTCATGCTAAAGAGGGCAAATCCACAATGTATATTTTTGTTTTGGTTTTGTTTTTGTTTTTAATCATAATTGATTATACATATTTTGGGGGTTCAATGTTGATGTATGTTGATCAAATCAAAATTATTAGCATATATACATTATTACAAATCGTACTTATTTTTATGCCCCTATCCAATCTCTCCCCATCCGCCTCTCCCTACCCCTTCCCACCTCTAATAACCCTACATGTCTTCTCTCCTTCTGCAAGAGTGACAGTTACTCTGTTGATTTGTTGCCTAGATGATCTGCCCAGTGCTGAGAGAGGTGTGTTCAAGTCCCCCACTATAATTGTAGAGCAGATGCTTCTTCTAGCACTCATGGGTTTTACGGAGACAGACATCCTCTTCATTTCTTTGGTCTCTGCTGGTGACTCTCCTTGTGTCAATGCCCTCCAGTGGCTGGTGGGCCATCTGCACGGTGGTTGTGGCATCTAGCTGCTTTTGCAGCAGCCGTGGCAATTGTGGTGGCTGTGGTCACATGGAAGTGGTGTTTTTGGTGTGCTCCTTGCCTGGATGCAGGAGGAGGGGTTGGTCCCCAGTTCCATACCTCAGGACCCCAGGCGGGCCCCGCGGCAGTGGCAGGGCACAATGTATATTTTTATACATACCTATTTGCAGAGGGAAATCTTCCAAAAGGTACGTGAAGCACATCCCACCTCATTTTTCCTCCCTCTGGTCACATGTAATATAGACTATCTTCAGACCTCCCTTAAGAAAGTGTTCTCCAGGAACCAGTCTGGGCTAGCTTCACAGGAGAGTCAACTGAAAGATTCATGACAATGATCAAAAGAGCCCTGCTCTCCAGTCACTGATGAGGAGCAGGACTTTTCGGTTGTTTACCAGAGAACGTGGCCAAAGAATGATCCCCTGGGGGACACTGTGGAGAGCACCTTTATAGGATTCAAGTGAGAAAATCGAGTACAGTCCTCAAGAAACAAAAACAAGAGCACGAGTCCCCAGCCAAAGCAAAATGGAATTTAAGGCAATTACCCAACTAACTCAGCAACAAAATTAAAAAGACCCATTCAGTTTCATGAGCATTTAAGACCCCCAAATGGTCATAAACTAAATGGCCTCCAATCTCAGATCCCCTTCGGCTACATAGCTATGCCATTCAACTCCAAGCTCAGACGCACATACTGCGGAGAAGCAGAATGGCTGCAGGGCATTTTGATGAGAACTAGACAGCCACATAATTTGCTCTTATTTTTACATGGAGCAAAGTTCTAGGGTTGAACTGCCCAGCTTTGGAACAGAATTCAGAGAATTGCCTAGTTCACTGCAGACACCCACCTGCAAATTCCTCAGGATTTATTCATGTCAATGACTCTGTATTCATTGCATTCCAGTAAGCATTTGAGACCAATAACTATGAAAAATCTTGCAGGTAATTTTCCCAGTGATTCCATTAATCCCAACAGATAGCCAAATGTGGCCCAACAACACTGGAAAATCTCATGGCAAATTTATTCTCTTTATTTTATTCAAAGCCTTTTTTAAAAAAGCCACTATTAAAAGTGATGCTAACAATATGGTTTACTCTTAAGCCCCCTGGCTCCCCACTCTCAAGTCTGTAGAACTAATGCAATCCGTTGAGTGATCTTTGAATCACTGAAATTAGAGCAGGTAGGAACTTTAGAAATCATGTTCAAACACACAAGCATTACCTAAACAGAGCAGTTCTTTTGATCCAGGTGAGGCTTCCAGAGTGGGATGTGTTGGCTGGTGGTGGGGGGCATACCACTACTCTCTCCTTTCAATCTGTCTGAGCCCAACCCCCACATCCAGGGAATCAGCACATCAACTACTCCAATTCACTAAAACTCCGATCAAGCCCTACATTGGCCAGTTGTAACCAATGTACAATGGCAAGTGTAGGTTTTCTTTTTTTTAATAACAAGAATGATCAAATATTAAATATTAGGTCACTTAGGCTAGCAGAGTGTATTGTGGATTATTGGGCACACAAATGAAATTAATCTCCTGTGTATAGGTAGCAACCCTTGAACAGAACGGCTTCTGGCTTAATTCTTGACTGCACTTGGATATAAACTACCGGGTGAAAATGAGGGTATAGTTTCAAAAGAGAGAAGAAAAGAAATGCATTTTAAAAATACTAACGAGGCATCAGATGAAAAACAAATCCACATTTTTATTTGATTGGCCTCTCTCTCTCCACGGAAGAAGAGTTTATGGAATGAATTAATAAATGCAGCAGGGAACAAACAAATGAATTAATTCTACTTATACAACAGCCCCATTGCACTATGGCATGTTTTTAGAGAAGAGTCTAAAAGATTCAACTTTATACCACTTGGTTGGTGGTTGTATTGTCTTCTGCTGTTATCATTTTTGTACATTTATGTCTTGTAAAGCCCCGACTTTACCTCTCCCACATGCCTACAGGGTGCCTGGCATATAGCTGGTGCCCAGAGTAATTATTGCAGCTGCTTAGTAACTTGCCCCCATTGGGCTCGGCCTCCATTCGTTTTCCTGTTCTTCACCACTGGGTGAGGTCTGAAACTCCACACCAAACCCATGTCCCTGGTGACCCTGAGGGAGCACCCCCCCCCAGAATAGGGGTTCAATCAGGCCTCATCTTTAGTGGAGATCCAAACCCTCAGCAGGGCTGTGACTTTGGAGCCAGAAAAGCATCGTGGGTCTCAGACAGTCCATTTTAGAGAGTAGGCAAAAGCCCAAACACCACCTGTTTTCAATATGAGTTTCTCCATTACCAAACACACATTTTTTACTTAGGCCTTAAATTAGGCCAAATGCTGAACCAGCCTCCGATTCCCCACCAGCCCAGCCCTCCCCAGAGCAGGGATCCGCCTGTATAATCAGCTTGCCTGGGCCATGGTGGTCTGGCTGGCATCCACTCATAGTGCCCTCAACCCTGGGTGCTCACTCAGCTTATCTGCTATCCAAATAGCTACCCGACAAGTCTGACCATGTCACCAGACAGGCTCCTGCCTGGAAGCAGTGAATAGGATGAGCCATGTCTTCCCTCAGCTCAAAGTAGAGACTAAATGGAAACCATCTTCCTTTTGGCCAGTCATGACAAGGCTCTGGAGACCATCTTGATAGCACATTCTTCTGAGGATGCAAAAGAGTCCAGTGGCTGGTGTTTTTCGCAGCTAATGAATGATTTGGAAACTTGGAAGCAGCTCTCACACTCTCTCTCCACCCTTGCCTCAAATCCCCAAATGACAATGTCATTGCTTCAGCTTAAAGCTTTGTTCTCTGCCAAAATGCAGATCCCCCTGGAAATAAAGCAGACCTAGAGCCTCCAGAGCTCGTGGGGTGAGGAAGGAATTGATATCTGGGATCTCAGGGGGCCTGGGACAAATCTGGTTTTTTCCATATTTTTTTCCCAGAACTAATCCTGGAATTCACATACCTTACAAAATTCTAGATAGACTTCAGTTGGTGACCTGATTATAAGGTGGTATACATCATTGCTATTCAAAGTGCGGTCCCCAGACCACCAGCAGCAGTATCACCCAGGAGCTTGCAAGAAATAAAATGTCAGGGGCCACTCGAGACCTACTGAATCAGAACCTGCATTTTTAAAAGATTTCTAGATGATTGACATGCACATTAAAATTTGAGATTTATTCGTATGGGAGATTCAAAGAGACCTGGGTTTAAACCCTAGATCTACTACTTACTAAATTTGTGATCTTGGGAAAGGTCATTTAAGTGCTATGAGCTTCGTGGCCCTCATCTGAAAAATAGGGATTATATTCCCTGCCTCATAAGGTTGTTATAAGGATTAAATGAGTGTATTTAGTAGTACTCAGCACAGAGGCTGCCATGTGATCGGTACATTACTATTAGTGCATCTGATGCTTAGCTGCTGGTGTGTGATCACGTTCTCTTCCTTTTTCTCCTCCTTGGGACTAAAATGGCAGCAGAAGCCTACCTGCAAGTCAGACCTAAGTCCTTAATGGAAAAAGGTACCCCCAGGCCCAAATATCAATTCAAAGCACACCCCATTCTTTTCACTCTCTGCTAACCAGAAAGAGGGTTTATGGTTTTAACTCTGAGTTTCAGAATCTGGAGGTCCAAGATCACGCAGATCTCAGTATGATTGGTCTGGTCACACGAGTGGTGACTGCGACAGAAGTATGTGATGGGTGACAAGATAACAGTGCCCAGCCTTTAAGGAAGCTGGATCACAGCTAATGATGTGGCTTACCACCAAGCTGGTCGGACTTCCCGTCACAGCCTCCCATCAGCCACTATGTGTTCATACAGTCAGGAGACCAATGACTTCTAACGAAAGAACAGAACCGGCACCTCCAAAGAGTGCTGGCCCCTTTCAAGGACAGAGAATCTTTGGGAGGCCATCGACCAGCTTCAGCCGTACTGCCACACTTATGTGACACGTGACTTGAAGCACTGCTTTGAGACCTGCCTTTGGAACCCATTTTTGAGCCACATGAGAAAATCCCCCTCCTTATTTCATAGTCACGTCTCATTTCTCAGCAAAATTGCTTACCTCGAGGCTGAGGGAACCCCCTGAGAACTTGGCTTTACTGATGCCTAAATGATATGTGAAAGGATTTTTGGTTGATGACAGAGGCCTTTGGCTAGTACTCTAGACTTGGCCTTTCCTAACTTCTGGCTGCTTAAAAAAAATTATACCCATCATCAGAGGCTGCAGATATACCCCAAGGTATACTCCAAGTGTGTGGCAGGGTCGGGAGGCCTTCACTGAGTTGCAGGAGCAGTGGCTGACCTCTTGAGGGAACAACCTAAACATACATTTCCAAAGTGAGGGCATACCTGTTAAAGGAGAAGAGAGGCTGAGTGTGACCATTAGGAACTGGGAACGATTGAAGGGAGATTCCATGACTACATCAAGCTCTTGGCCACTGCTAGAGGAGTACAAATTTGCATTAACCATATTTTGTCAAAGACAAAATCAAATTCAAAGGCCACATCTGAACATGGGGCACCCAGACCCAAAGAAGGGAGGTGGTGAGGGAGGAGGGCTGCTGCAAGGATAGTGGCTTCAGGGTGGGTGGTGGCGCATCAGGAGGGTGGCAAGCAGAGGAGTTATCATTATAGACGGAATCAATCTTGAATTCAAAAGTAGCATCATGTGTTTTGAAAGACAACATGCTTTGACAATGTGGGCATACTTAAGGGCACTCTCACCAGATGGAAATAGGAAAGAATCTTCCCACAACAACATACTGAGATTTGAAAACATTTGGATTCCATGACTCTGGTGAGTCTGGGCTCCTCCCTTTGGTCTGTTCAGCAGTGGTGATCAGTGTTGATGTAGTCAGAGAAGAACAGAGTCACTGGGGCACCAATGGACCCCTGATCTCCACACTAAGTCTTCCCTGGGGTGCCACCCCCAACCCCCAGTGCACTGCAGCACACATCAGTCAGTGCTACCACGCCCCTGCACAGTCTGGCCAAGGTGGGAGCGGTTGTTATCCCCTGTTCATCTGGATTCATGTGCACATATCAAGTACACTATCCTACTCTCTCTCTGTGTGGTGGCACCAAGGGGAGTCTTCCATCCTCGTACAGCGTCAACCACAAGTTCAGCCAGGCTTGTCCAGTCTAACTGGGGAGGGAGCAATATTGGGCCCACATACAATGACCACTTTCAAAGCTAATACTGCAAGGCATTTCCTTGAAATATTTTCCTCCAAAACATTAGTTACTACTATGTAGTTATACTATGCTCTTGTTAAAATTCAAAGTGTTTGTCAGGGCACAGGTTTTATGAACATGAGCCCAAAAGCACAAACAGCAAAAGAAAAAATAAACAAATGGGACTATATCAAACTAAAAAGTTTCTGCACAGCAAAAGAAACAATCAAGAGAGTGAAAAGACAACCTACAGAGTGGGAGAAAGTTTTTGCCAACTATGCATCCGACAAGGGACTCATATCCAGAATATACATAGAACTCAAGCAATTATACAGTAAAAAAATAAATGACCCAATTAAAAAATGGGCAAAGGAGCAGAATAGACATTTTTCAAAGTAAGACATACAAATGGCCAACAGATACATGAAAAAGTGTTCAACATCACTAGTCATCAGGGAAATGCAAATTAAAACCACATTGAGATACCACCTCACTCCAGTTAGACTGGCTATAATCAAAAAGATGGTGAATAACAAATGCTGGCGAGGGTGTAGAGAGAAGGCAACACTACTGCACTGTTGGTGGGGCTGTAAATTAGTACAACCACTTTGGAAAACAGTATGGAGGTTTCTCAAACAACTACAGATAGATCTTCCATATGATCCAGCAATCCCTCTTCTGGGTATATATCCAGAGGAGTGGAAATCACCATGTCAGAGAGATACCTGCACTCCCATGTTTACTGCAGCTCTGTTTACAATAGCCAAGATATGGAAGAAACCTAAATATCCATCAACAGATGACTGGATAAGGAAACTGTGGTACATATACACTATGGAATACTACTCTGCCATAAAAAAGAATGAAACGCTCCCATTTGCAACAACATGGATGAGCCTGGAGAAACTTATGTTGAGTGAAACAAGCAAAGCACAGAGGGATAAATACCTCATGTGCTCACTCATATGTGGGAGCTAAGAGAGAAAGGAAGGCAGGAAAGAAAGACCACGGTAGTCCCATGATCCAACAGAGGGAAGGAACATTCCTGGGCTGCAAATTGAAGTTGAGGGGAGAAGGGGAGGGGCAGGGAGGTTGGGGGATAATTGGGAGGAGACAAAGGGTACAAAAGTAATTTCTGGAAATGGGTATGTCCCCAATATGAATCTGGCCCTCACATCATGGGCGGGAGGGGGGACAATCAGCTTTGTATGTCATGAATATTATAAATAAACAAACAAACAAACAAACAAACAAAATGTTTAAATGGACACAATTAGAGAAAAAAATAAAAATAAATTAAAAAAAGAGTTTATACAGAAAAAAAAAAATACAAACTGTTCAAACCAAAAATGGGTTTGAATTATGAAAAATATCTAGAGATCTTAATGGGGACAAGCTGATTTTCCCCCCCCAAATTATCTGGTTATTCTTTTAAAAGTATCTCTTGCCAACACATATGAATCCGCAAGGAAATTTTTGGAGAAACTTCTGAAAACTTCCATTTCCAGTGGAAATACTGGCAGCAACTTTCAAGACGTTGTCACCTAATTACTGAGCAAACAATACATGTGTGTACACTTTGGAGTCTACTGAAAATCCTTCCTAACATTTAGAGCTGCCTACAGATGGAGCACCATTGTGAGTAGTGAGATTCCTGTCACTGGAGGTGTTCAAGCACTGGTTAGGCAACCACTTGGCAGGACTATCGCAGAAGACAATCAATCATCAAGGATTTAAGATTGACCTGGATGACCTATAATGGATCTATCTGGAGTTGAGTTGAGCTGGTGTATGTCTAGAAGGTGGTATATTGATTTCTGTGTAGCTCTGCATTCCAGAATCCCTGAAGCTCAATGAAGTTTCCTGTCCCTGCCAAAGCTGCTGATGGCTAGTGCCTTGATACAGTGCTGTACTGCTTCATCCTAGATGTGGCAAGAATGTCCAATACTTCTACCACTGTTACCCTCTGGTAGCACACGGGTGTAGCCAACCCAGTTGTCTGCCTACCCAATAGACATTCCTCCCTTCTTCCTTGTCAATCATCCCCTAATTTGTACAATGTCCATTCTCCCTGTGGCCATGTCTTCTAGGTAGGACTGGCTACAGCCCAGGATGTGAATCTTGATAAGACTTTATACTCTACGGTTTAGGGCACGTGAGCCAATTCTAGGCACCAAAGGTGAGGGGATGTCTGCTGCAACAGGTTAACTTCTGAGAAAGATTTCTTAGCTCTTCAAAAGAGACTTGAAGGAAATGGTCTCTTACCGCTACCAGTGGAAAGTGGTGTGTGAAGACGTGTAATCACTAGGACTGTTACAGCCATTTTGCAGTCATGCCGACAGTTCTCTAACATGCTAAAGTTGGCAGAGCTGAAAGATGGAAAGAACCTTGATCCTGATGTTAACACTGAGAATGAACCATCTCCGGAGCTTCTCTACAGTACGGCTTCTTGTTGTATGAGATGATAAATCCCTTGTTGTTTAAGTCATTTTGAGTTGGGTTCATAGTCCCTTGCAGTCAAGGGCATCTTAACTAATACGACAGTCTTTGAAGTGATCTTGTGGTGAAACACTCTTTTAATCCATGGGGTGTGGGCCAGAAGATTATAGAAAGGCTGGACAAGGGACTACTCAAAATCCCCCTTTCCTTCCTACACTGATCAATAAGCATCCTCATTACCTGTATCCTCACTCGAGTTTCCCTTGGGGAGTGATCGTGCTCATATGACTCATTGATCTCTTATAAAATGAGACCCTCTGCACTTGCCTGACCTTTTCTGGATCCTGGCATATGATGGACAGAGCCTAGATCAATGTGCAGGATGATTGCAGTCTAAGGCAATTTACCTGATTTCTCTCTTGCCAGTATTTCTCTGGAGGTACCCCAACTGACTGCCCAGCAGGGCTGCGTGGCCAGCATCAAAGGTTAGGCTCAAGATCCCTTTGTTTAGGCCAATGATTCACAAAGTGTGGTCTCTGGACCAGCAGTACCACCTGGGAACTTGGTAGAAATGCAAATTCTCGGGCCCCATCCCAGACCTACTGAATCATAAACTCTAAGGGTGAGGCCTGGTTATCTGTGGTGTACCAAGCTCTCCAGGGGATTCTGACACATGCTGAAGTTGGAGAACTACTGCCCTAGACTTTGGCTACTACCATGACTGCTAACCAGAGGGGTGTGAGGGCTTCCCAGGGCTCCTACTGGATTATTGAGCACTGCGAGGGTCCCATCTTACTCTGTAATTATGCTTTCATTGCTGTGCTTATTTGCTTGTCTATCTCTCTCACTAGTGGTGAGCTCCACCAGAATGGACACCAAGTCTGTTTTCCTTCATTACTGCATCCCCGGCGCCTAGCACAATGCCTGATGTACTCCATCAGCATTTATGGAATGGTGGAAGAAGGGCCCTCATGGGCTACATCAATTACTGGGTGGCATATTTGGTCCATACTAAATTCATCAAATCTGTAAGGTAATTATCTAGTTAATATTTTCAATTATACAGTATGTTTTCTCCCTAAGCTGGGTACACCTGATAAATTGACTTTCAGGTTTTCTCAACTTAAACTCAGCAATGAAGACAACTTCAAATTACTCCACAATGTGACTTTCACTCAGACAACTGTCATGCTAAGAATCCATGTGTATTGGCCACTGCTTATTATGGGACATGTCCTGAGGAATGCTTTCCTGTATTCATTTTTGCCAAAGCCTTGACTGTACAGAACACTAAAGACCTATAGGTCAGTCTAAGAGAAAACATGCAAAGTGCCTGAAGGGTCCAAAAGGGCCTTTTGTTGGCACCAGCCCACCTCTGCTCATTCCCTGTCCTTCCAAGACCACTTTGGATTCTTTGGGGGAAAACAGATGGAAATTTGATACCGAGAAACTCTTCTGCATAGCTTTCTCCCTTCTCCCTGTCATCCCTGGAACCAGAGGATCTGGTGCAGCTTTGCTATGTGACCAGGAGAGAAAAGCTTTAATTTACAAAGGGGATTGCACCTCCCCAGGAACTGAGAGTCTGGTAGGAAATTGGCAGGAGGGGTGGGATAGAAGTGCTTACCTGAATGTCCTGCCTGCCTCCTAGGAAAGAGGCTTACTGTGCGGGATTCTTTTCTCCTAATTGCATTGACAGAAAAGAGCAGAAAGAGGTGTACATCAGGGTTAGAGAAAGTTGAAAGGGCAGGGTAAAGGAAACATTGGGAGCTTCTCCTATTTGGAAACCCTAAATCAGAATGTGTCATTCTTAGAGATTTAGAATCTTTGCTTCCCAGGGAAAATCAGGCTTTATACTCCCATCTGCTCATTTTCTATAAAACCTCAGCCATAAAGATTTTATCTGAATGCAGGCTTCCTGGAATCACTTGGCAATGGCAGGTGTACAGAGACACAGGCTTTGCAGGCCAGCTCCATTCTCAATGTCTGCAGTGAGGAGTCCGCAGAGAGGGTACTGAGGGCGCAGATGGGGCCAGGGTCTGTCTCAGAGTCTCTGCAGCAGGAGCTCCTTCCTGCCTGGACTCCGACCTGTGCCCACCACAGGAGGTGGGGCTCAGTGACGAGGTCTCAGAAATGCAGTCATCCCTCATCCAAGGGCCTAAGTGGCCATGGAGCCTGGTGCGCAAGGTGCTGCAAAATAGTCAGCCACTACTCCAGGCAAAGCCCCATGATGGAGCAGTTCTTGGCACCCTAGCACCCTGGAGGGCACACTTTACCTTGGAGCACCATCGTGCTTTCCAGCTCCCAAAGTACTGTGTGCCTCTCCCCAGTATATCCTCATACCCACTCTGTGCAGTAGACAGGGCAAGGATCAACTCCATTTAAGAGAAAAGCTCAGAAAGAAGTCAAGCAGCTGCTTTGTAGTTTTCCAACTATGATCTGGGATACTCAAGTGGAAACCTGATATAAGCCACCTGAAGCACGGGGTGGCAAGCAGGCAGGGCTCTGTCCCTCCCACCCCGTCATCAGAGCAACGCCTTCTTAACCTGATTTATAGTGGCCCACTCATTCCACTAGCTGGCTGCCTAATGCCTGAAGAGGCTCCCCAACTCCCACGCAATCCCAGGTCCCTGCAGGATGGTGGCTGGGGAAGCAGACCCCAGGGATCCTTCTCTGTGTTTCTCTCCAGAATCAGGAGGCCAGAGCAGAATGGAGTGGCCTGAGATGTCTGGGATCTCTGGAATACCTCTGGGGCAGGACTGTGACGGGGAGCTGGAAGCAATGCTTGAAGATTTGGGGGAGATATCTGCATGTGCATGTGGCTGGCCAGAATGCAGTGGTGTGATAGAGTGGGAGATGGGGAAGACCACTTTTACCATGTCTCACTGCATTCTTAACCTGAATGTCCAGAAAGTAACCCTTGCGCTGAACTGGACTGACTTCACCAGAAAGCTTCCAATAGAGATCATCTGAGGGAGGCTAGCGGGTACAGGGTGTAAAGGGAGCTGACACCGTCAGGTGGCACAGTGCGGCACCGAGCACAACGTCAAGCCCAAGGACAACTCAATACGATCCCAGCCCCATACTCCTACCGAGGTCATCTTCCTTACACATGCTGTGCATCATGTCACAGCCTCCTCAAGAATTTGCATTTGAGCCTACTCACTTGAGTTTTAAGTCGCCTTGCCTGGCTTTTGAGGGCTTCATACTCTGATCCCATCCTTCACCAGTCCTGTACGAGAAACCCCATCACCTCTGCTTTTTAGACACATTTCCTTTCTGCCTCCTCACCACCCACACCCATCCCACCACTGTCCCCAGACCACGTTTAGACCCACCTCTCTGCCCTCACTCCTGGAATTCCAAACCAGCCAGCGCTTTATGGAGTGTGTGAAGCACCCTGCAGCACCCCGCAGCACCCCAGGGATGGTCAGAACTAATGATGGGCCCTGCCCACAAGGAGCTCCTGAGGGAATTCCTTCCCCACTCCTCGCTGCACATTGAAATTCTCCCCTCCCATTAGGCCTAGCTCGAGCCCTGCCTCCCCTGGGAAGTCACGCTGGGGACTTCCAGTGTGCACTGCTCTCCCTCGACCTGCAGGACAGCTGACAGCTTATACATTCACTAGCCTGTTTCCAGGGGAGCCTTGTGTCCCAATCCTAAGTGGAATTAATGGGTTTCTTGGGGGCAGAGACCCTGTGTGTTACTAACTTACATCCTCATTCTTGCCCTCCCATGCAGAGACCAGGGCCAGACATGTCATAAGTCTTATTACCACCTCAAAGTCCATGTGGTTTTGGAGGCCCACATAGGGCCACACCTCTGCTAACCAAGGGCTGGTCTCTCTGGGCACTTCATCTTCTGAGTCTTTGCTTCAACATGACAAGGACCTTCAAATCTTTAGTTGGGCATAAATTACAATTCTCCAAAAGGGAACTTAGTAGACACACTGTGCAATGTGGGGCACATAGGGGTCCATCCAACCCTAACATGCAGGCAGATGGCCCAAGAGGCAGGTTGAAGAAGAGTAATGCATACCAACCTTGAACAGCTACCTCAGATGCCACCTCCCTCTCTTCATACCACTCTGATTCACCTTTCGTGTTCGGGATTTTGTTCACCATCAGCCTACAGCATCTTTGGTTTGACCAGTTACATATGTCACTGCTTAATGAGTAAGACAGAACTCCGTTGTTCAAAATGGATCACTTACTCATTCTAAGGGGGCAGTTTGCCTTTAGTTCTAAGAATTCACCCTTCCCACAGCCCGATTCTGTGGGTTCCAGATGCGTTCTCTCAGCTTCTCTCTTTGCAGACTAGTGAGACATCCACGTGTCTTTCACTTGGAGGCAAAGCTCTCAGTCCCTGCTGATCTTGCTCCTTTCTGGACCTTGTATCCAGGAGGAGGCCTCATGCTAGAGTCCAGAGTACTCCTAGATCGGGACCTTTCCCATTTGGTTCAGCACATACTGCCTGATGGGCATGCTGGGATGTGTATTCAGGAACCAACCAGCAAAAGCTCCGGGTTCTTTCCCTGGGTAGAAAATGGCAACTCAAAAGCTTTTCTCCCTAAAGGGCAGATTTTGTCCTTAGATGTTGCCTGTCCTAACGTGCACTAAGACCAGTCCAGCAGGAAAAACCTTTTGTTACACTCCCCATTTAGAGCAGTGCCTGTTTATCTCTGTTCTGTGTCCAGTCTCTGACCCAGGTGTAACTTTCAATATGCAGTCTTGTAGAAGGCTCCTTAAGAAGCCCACATTATGTTCACTGGGCCGCACTTGTCCCAAGATGTATTTACCTCCCCACAGAGCCCCAGCTGATTAAGCAGATATGGATTTTCCCTACGTAAACCATGGTATTTTTCTCAACTCATTGTATTTGCTTAAGTGTTCAGCGACTTGAGCCTTCCCAGCACTGCAGCTGCCAGGGCACCCCCAGAACCTTCTCATAAGGTCATATGAGGCTGTCCCGGAGAGGCTGGGCAGGACTACATGAATTAATACCGGTTTTTCAAGAATTGGCACATAGATGCCACGTAGTCCCCATGCACTACCCTCCAAGCTCTTTCTGCTTTGAAGTTTGCAAAGCAAGAAGCCACTGTGAGGTCAGAAACCCTTTTCATCACAGGGCCAGCTCGTGGCTCACCTGGGAGAGTGCGGTGCTGATGACACCAAGGCCATGAGTTCGGAACCCTTTATAGGGATGGCCAGTTAGCTCACTTGAGAGAGCGTGGTGCTGACAACACCAAGTCAAGGGTTAAGATCCCCTTACCGGTCATCTTTAAAAAAAAAAAAAAGAAACCCTTTTCATCATCAAGATTGGTCTCCAGGTGGACTTTGACATCTCCATCCATACTCAGGTCAGCCAAGTCCACCAGCGCCTTCCATGGCCATTAACCTGACCCTTCCTCGGGGCCAGGACAGCTCTACATGTGGCAAGCCTGACCACCTTTGTTCCTTCTAATGACTCAGACAATGTAGAACAAGGGAAAAGAGGTAATTGAAGGTAAAGGAGCACTTGAAATGAACAGGCTCAGGGCAGGACCAACCTCTGCTCCAAATCTGGATCTTGCATTGCATATCTGTGCGTCTGTCACCCTTGGACAATTTACCTGACTTCGCATCCTTTTACGCATCTGTATAGTGGGGTGACTTCTCCTCTGCAGGACTGTGTGAGAGAATTGATGGGGCCTAGTTCCAGTGCCAGGTACATGGGTTCTTCCTACCTCACTTCTCGGTCAGGATATTACAGGTAAAGAAACAGCAAAGAACTAGTTTCTTTTTTCTTTTTATAGTAAATATGTCTAAATGACTGTTCTTTTTTGCTGCTGCCAGAGTTTGTTGCAAAGTATTCAGAACTGAAACAGCAGAGTAAAAACCATTTTCATTACATTTTAAGAGAGGTGAGTGCAGGGGCACTAAAGACCTTTAAAGAAACATACTGAAAGAGGGTTGAGATCCTAATGCGTGTGCACAGAAAATCACCCACTGGCTGTGATCATTTCTTTAAGGCCAACCTGGCACCAAAATGCTCTGTGCAGTGAATCACCATGAACAGTGGGCTATAGTTAGATTATCTATGGTGATGCAAAAAAGCAAATCCCAGGTAGTGATAAATCTAAGAAATTCTATTTGGGCTCTGGAATGCATTTTATATGTATTATTTTTTTCCTTGCCAGGAGACTTACCTTCTTAATTATGTTTCCCGTAGGCTATTATTAAAATTAGTCTGCATTCCCCAACCACACACCACTGACAGCTGGGGGAAGACAGCCATAAGTGACAGGATAAGTAAGGTATACCTGGGATTAAGTGTATGAAAATACACAATGAATGAATCTCTGTGTGTAGATCTGTGTACACACATACACACACACCCACACACACAGGTCTCCTAATCCTACCATGCAAGAAACACAAGCATTAGGAATAACATATAGTGGCAAGGCAATTGTTGCAAAAGTCTTCTCCAAAGACCAGAGAACGAGATCATAAAACCCTTCTCAGGTCATCACACATGTACCTTGATCGTTACTCTTTAAGCACACTTGACATGTTTCATCAACTTTTACCTGGTAAGACTGATGCATGGCATGAGGGGTGACAATCAGCTTTGCATCTCATGAATATTCATAACAACAACAAAAGACTGATGCAGGAAGATCTTTTCCTTTCCAACAACCCTGTGCTTTCTTTTTTGAATTCCTAACATTTCCTTAAGAAATTTTGAAAGCAGAGTGAAATGTGCCTTTGATTCCACATGTGGACACTTGAAAAGTGGATTTCTGTAGATTTTACGAATTAATGTGAGCTCAGAAGTCTCTTTAAACACTGATCCACAAAAATTCAACTCTACATGAAAATGAATTTGGAACAACTATTTGTATATTCTAATGAATCCTCGGCCACTGAACAGATAATTCATTCAGTAACCAAGATCTAGTTACACATTTTCCTAATACTCTCATCTCCATCCTATGTGGTGGTTGAGGCTGCTTCAGGGCATCTGGGCTTGAGAAAGCATTAAGAGTACTTTATTCTAATAAAATATGAGTAAATCCCAGGTCACAACAGCTCCTTCTTCACTAGCGATGATATGAAAACAAACTACCACAAATGGATCTTAACACAGAGAACATCCTAACTGTATGCTCTAGTCTTATAGAACTATGATGCCAAACTGCTCCTCATTCTATTTAATGTTTATATAAAAAGTACCTGGATTAATCTCGGCCAAAATGCAGTAAAAATCAAAATGTGGTACCACTGAGAAACCGTGACTTTAGAATAGGAATCCTAAACTTAGTTCTTTGTGGATCGGTATATTTAGGTCTTCCTACTCTCAATATTTTTTGAACTAACCTAAAGAAATAGGGCATTATGAGCATGAAATGTTACCTTTGACATGAAAAAATCTTTACATTCGCTTGTATATGCATAAAGAAACTTTGGAAAAAGACATACTAGTAACTTTACTTGGGGTATGGGGGTAGCTGGAGAGATGGATGCAGAAATGGGAGAGAAACTCACTCAATAACTGTTTTGGTTTTGTAAACCCCATCAACATATTACTTAATTAAAAACTCAAGCAGACAGGTAAATATTACATGGCCTTTGCCTCACTGATGGACTTGAACTCCTGTTACTGTATGTAATCTTTCAGATATTTTTCACGCATAAAAGATTTTTAGAGGAACTGAGTTAAAAAGTAGAAACTTAATTTGTAAAGGATATCATGGAATGCAATTATATTTCTCCCACTAAGTTCCAAGTTGGAAGAATTTTCTGAGTACTTTTCTGTTATTTAAAGAAAGGCAGAAACTTGTATTTTGTAGTTTGGCATTTGCTTAACAGTGAAATCGCTCACACAGACTTGCATGTGTGCACGCCTCCTCTGGTAGATACTGTTATTAACTTACTACCCTTTAGCTGTGTAAATAGACATATTCTGTTAACATAAAAGGGGAAGGAGAATTTTGTGTAGCACCATCTACACCTATTTTTATTTTTGTTCTATAATCACAAATGACGTGACAATTTTTAATTCATGTAAACTGTTGAGTTTCTAACGCTAACTAATGTTTAAAAATGCAAGTCAATTCTTTGCAGTATCTTTTTATCAAAATAACAGGTGTTAATTACTATTTTTGAAATAAAATATAAATCTAAGAGTTACAAAATGTTTTTTTCTTCAGGTACAGAGTGGGTGAAGTGTTTAAAAGAAAAATAATTTATGAATGACTTTGTAAAACAAAACCCCTTAACATGCTAGTAACTTTGGAAAAGTCTTCTCCTAACAAGGCTTTTATTCTACCTCATACTCCAAACTCTTAAGGTTTTAAAATATTCAACTTGCCTTTATTCTTTTTTGCGGGGTAGGAGTGAGCCTGCCAGCTGGTTAGAAGCCAAGAGTTATCCAGTCAGACCTGAATGGAAAAATCTATGATTTGTTTATTTCATAGTTCAAGTTCAAAAGCAAGAGACAATTTAAATAATAAAAAGGTAACAGGAAAAAAAGCAAAAAAAAAACAAAGAAAAAAAAACCAAATCAGTAAGAGTCCAAAAGAACCTTCAAGAATATTTAATTCGGAAAATGTTATTGGTTTAGAGAACTTGACTGAAAGAAAACAGCTGGGCAGAGTTCAAGGTTTTAAATTAAAAACAATCTAACAAGGTCTATGGGGATAACTCTTTGAGCCATATTTTGGAGACCAGATTCATTTCTACCAACTAAAAGTAATAGCAGTGTAAGCTAAAAAGGAAATTCCTCACAACTGAGGTAGTTACGAAGTATCAGCACATTTTCCAAGTTCTCACAACACAGCTTAGCTATTTACAATCTATTTTTCCTCATACATAAATGGAGTGCCTTTTCAATTTTATGTCTTCTGTGATTTGTTTATATATATATAAAAAAAAAACTCATACACACCAGCCAGAATATGCCTATTTTATTAACATCATGCTTTAATAAATAACTGGCTACTTCTAATAAAATTAAGCCTCTGTTCACAACAGCCCCCAATGTTCCATTTTGACCATTCTTCAGAATTTGGTGTAAAAAGTTGAATGAAATGTAGACCCTGAGCTATCAAGTAATGTTTTAATATAAAAATAGAGAATTACTCTTACAACTGAAGATTGAACCATAACACAAACAACCTCTCTGTGGGTTTTAGCTTCTATAGAATCAGTTGGGATCTTAACAGCTGTCTAAAGCAGGAAGAGACTTGCAGAATTTTATTCTTTTCTGAAGACTTTTGGGAACTCCTTTTAAATTGATTTGTTACATTCTCATAGTTTTATGAGCTGTCATTTTGTGAGGACACAAGGAAGGGGCTCCAAGGGGCCAAGGCAGTTGTTATTCTTTGGCCTGGGACAACAGATACGGCCTTTGCCAGTTCACCCATGTGGCTAAGGGTCAACACTAAGACTTAGCCTTATCAGCTCTACCTACTCCCCACCCCACCCCACCCCCCAAAAAAAACAACACATGAAATAATCTGGACACTCAGTTCTCCCCCAAGGGGGCTCCTTGGCTGACATGGGTAGCACATAGCTGCAACCAATGCAAGTCCTTTGCTCTACTGACCAGAGGTTGGCTGGGCAAGAAAAAGACTCAAATAAGACATCTTACACTCTCCTAAAACAAACAAACAAAAATAACCAAACTGGGATCCAATAACAAATGCAAATACACTCGCACAGACAAAAACTTTGCTTGAGTGTTGACAGCTATTCCCTGAGCCCAGGCTGCACCCCAATTCTGGCTAGCTCCCAGACAGCTCCCTGTATACGGCTGGGTTCAAAATCTGGACCACTAAAACAAGGGAGACCAAATGAGATTATTGGTCACTTACTGCTGCCATTGGGATAGAAATTCAAAGAGGGTCAGTGTAGACATGAAAACTAGCACCCTGTGGCTTGCTAACTTGAGCCTGGTTAAAAAAAAACCAAAACTATCCCCAAACCCAAGTGTGAATATGTGATAACGGGGACAACCTGACTGCCTTCTATCTTTCAAGGGAGACTCTATCAAGAATCTTTTTCTGAATGGGTTACACTTTAAGTATAAGTGGGTTCAAGAAATGGACCTACACGTAATCTTAGCTTATGTAATTCAACTCAACCAAAACGGGTAGTCTGCAGTCTCTTCCAATCACCAGCTAGAAATGAAGTATAACCTTCTTCTTGCAGTGATGCTTGAATACAGTCTGACAAGTGGCTCAGAAGCCTGCTTGTACCTTCACATTCTGTCCTAAGTTAATAACAGTTAAGGAACCCAAATCACCTCCACGTCTCTCCAGATAAGGCAACTAAAATAACAGGGATAAATGGAAATTTTACTGCTTGTTGGGCTTTTTCTTTTAATAAGATAATATGATAAATAAAACCTGCTTCTGTACAGCTATTTAATATTTCAGAAATACGTACATGTTACATGCCGAGAAAGGACCCTGGTTTTCTTGTAAGAAACAAGGTGAGATCATAATTGAAAAAAAATACCCACAAACAAAATGAGAAACAAACAAACAAAACAATAGAGTGATAAAATCACAAATGCACAACTAACTACAGCTCTGTACCTACAGTTAGCCACGTTTAACATGATCCTGGGGGAGTGGGAACCAACTTAATGTACAAGTCCCTTTTTCCTCCAAAACTGAATGAAAAAACAAAGTCAGCATTTTTTTAAACCAGTGGCCACATAGTAAAAACTGTACATCGTTGTCCATTCATTTAAAAAGCAAAGTCACTAGGATGGTATAAAAGTGATTAAAGGGTGCCTTTTAACTTTTTGATGATGAACACTTTTTCTCAAAGTTTGAGAATTATCTCCACTCTCTCTGTACAGCCAGGAACAAGATGCAGAAGATAGCGAGGAGGTAGGACTGCGGCCCAGCATAGGAACCAGCACTGTCGGCTTTATCAATGGCACTCTTCCCAGCGTGGTCAGTGGCGTTGTACCCAAGCTCCGAAGGACAATGCTGATACTCACATCCACTTCCACTTCCTTCTCCACTAGTTTCATCACCTAGTTTTAAAAAATGGAATACAGATTTCACTCCACTTGTCATCACAAGGCGAACAAGAACAATTTGTAGTTTCAAACCACAAATGCTTACCGATGTCAAAGAAGTCCACGTCATTCCCATTGTAAGCATTCTTCATTTTGCTGGTCATAACTCGAAGAGCCATGACTTGACGAAGGATCAGTACGTCCGGTTTGCTGGTGTCAACTTGGACCTCTGGGTTACTGCCCTGGTTGGCCAATCCATTTCCTGTCACTGCAAACAGGTACCTGAGATGGGAAACAACCCCATTACGATGATCAGTAAGCAAAAAGTAAGAGAAGATCCTCAAAGATTTCTGCTAGATTCTAGTATTTCCATTGAGCACAATTACACGGAAGTTCTTCAATTCCTAATGAACTCTTAATTTCTCCTTTTCCTGGGTATATGTCTTGTTTCTCCAGTTTGACCATGATCTTTTTGAAAGCTACCCCTTTTATGGAGGTTGGTGGGTCAGAAGTGCCCTCAAATGGGTACTTATCTAAGTTACTGTGTATGGAAGGAAGGTACACAGGGCATCGTCAAGCAAGAGAATGAGATCCTACTAGAACTGGTGCTTTAATGAGGCCAGGCCATTGGGCAAAGGGCCGCAGGCCTTAATATTTTTAAAATAATGACACTGTTGGAACAACCCTATTAGTAGAATCTAACGACTGTCACACTATTGATCTTTCTGCAAGTAGCTGGGTGCCGTCCCAACACTCCTACTTTGTCCTAAGAATGCCTGCAAGCCTTCCATGTTGTTCCTACCTACTGTGGATTGTTTCACAATCCTCGACTGACCACTGAGAGAAGGCTCTCTGAGGGACACCTAAGCATCTAGGAAAGGAGAGGTTGCAAATCCATTCAGTGGAGGCTAACCTGCTTTTGCCTTTCCCATTCCAGCAGTCATCCTCATTGCCATTTCCTGCAGCCATCCTCTCATCGTTGCAAACGTTGCTAGGAAGAGAGGACCAGAACTTCTTGGCCTGTTTCAGCTTCTCCTTGACATCAGTAACCTAATTAAGAAGGCCAAATAAAAAAAAGGACCGCTGTGAAACAACACAAAACCACCTGTGTGCGTGCCTTTTGATCATTTCTAAACTATCTCCAGAGTGATACACGATTCATTTTCAACTTTAGTTGGAAGAGAACGCTGCAGATGAAATTTATACTGAGAAGTACAGAGCCACTAAAATGAACTAAGAGTTGAAATGCAAGCTCTGAGAGAGTTGCCCAGATCTGCTGTCTGCTCCACCTCTTCATAGTAACTACCATCTGAGGCCTACCAGGTTCTACAGCCTGTAGACACAGCAATAAGACTCCATCTCTTCTTCCAAGCCTTTTACAGTCATGATCAAGCTTATACATTATCCACTCTGTGAAACTAGCCTGTTACTGCTCTTCCTCCCTGTCCATGCATCTTCTCAGGCTCCCTCCTCTGCATTCCCCCTACTACTATATTTATACTCGCTTACATTTTTGCAGCGTTTGCCATGCATAAAGCAATAAGCCTGTATTTTCTCACATTTACTATACTTATGTTAGTAAGCCTAGAATGTCTGTCTCTCCCTCTTTGTAGGGGCTTTTTGAGAACAATGACTTGCCTTCTTCCTTTCAGCCTCCCTGCACCTAACACAGTGATAGACACATAGTAGATGCTCAGTAAATACGTGATGAAACTAAAGAGAAGTTTTGAGACAAGACATATCACATTTCCTTGACTATGCAGGAACTTAGAAAATGAGAGGCAGATTTAGTGGTATCCACATACAGTCTGCTTGAAAAGTTACACCTGAAAGACCTACACTTATAAGCCTTCCAATTAAAATTCATTTAAGCAAATGTTTTCAGTTCTTTGTCATTCAACACAGCCATTCCCGCCCACACGCTCACCAGTCGGTCCAAACTAGTGCCAGCTGCTGTGGTTGGGCGTTCCTCAGGGTGATATGGTCTGAAGCGAGCACTGAAGGCACTTTCAGAGATGGAACGAGAAATTCGCCCAGCCGGGAGGGGCTTGGGGGGTCCACATCCCTGGAAAACCTGCATTGGAGTAAGTATGGTCATATTAGGGAAGTCACATCACAAGCCGGAGTGGGCCTCCAAGTCTCCTTTCCAGTATCCCGCCTTCATTACCTTCTGAGACACTTGCACACTATTCTCCTGCATGTTCATAATAGCATCGGAAATCTTCACATCAATGGGATCCATGACCGATTCAATGTTGAAAGGACCCTCTAGCCTCTCCGCCACCATCAGCATAGCATCTAACATGAGGTTTGGGGAAGAACAATACAGCACAAGAGGTAAATCATTAGTTTGGCCTTGGGTAATCAGTCTGATTATTTCACTGTCTTTGTTTCCTGCATGGGGTTGGGGGAGGCAGGCATCATAATTAATTCATGTTTTTATATCTATCTCCATTACACCAAGCTGCATCTAGTCAATCTGTATCACTAATGCTCTAAAGTGTGAGATAGCCAGATGAATGCTTTGTTCTACAGCAAGGAAACCCAATCAGGAACCTCCTATTATATGGATTATTCATTCCTTCGTGTGTCAGCAGCTGTCACTGAAGGCTCTGAGCTACCTTTCAGCTGCCAAACCCAAGGCCGGAGGCAGAAAAACATGCCAGTTCTCCCAAAGACTTTCCTAGGATCTTTTCGTTTCAGGTTCTATTCATGAGTCAAAAACATAAATCAGTCCAAATCCTGGCATACCAATTCTTTTCTTTCATTTTTAAAAAAAAATGAAACCCTTCAGATCTGTGAGTGCACAATTGCAAAACATAAATAAAAGTGTTCCTAGGAATTCTGACTTTTCAAATAATAAAACTTTGAATAATGCAATTTGGTATTAAGATAAACTTCCCATTTCAAATACAAGGGCCTCAATTTATTTTAAAGGAAAACATGTACTTTTTTTATTTGAGTGAAAAGATGACATAAGACGTAATACACAAAAATTGTGTGCTCACAGCATATATCTTCACCAAATACCCTGCAAGTCACTTTTAGACTTTGGAGGAGTCTAGCATTTTCCCAGTAACACTGAACCCCTTCAACAAAATATGCTGGACTTGTTTCCATGCCATACATGTTTGTTGGGATTATGACGTCTAGTATTTTTGCCTCATACCTAGTGTACAAAAGTAGGAACTGGGAAACGTAGTCCAGACATGAGAAGAAGGATGCTTCATTAGCGACAAGCAGTGAGCTTTTATTCCAGTGCTTAACACATGGCAAAAAACGGTTAGGCCTACATTATCTACCGCCTTCAGGTAGGACAAGGACAGCGCCTAGAAAGAAGGGCTAGTTTCCAGGAGATTGTGTGTCCTTCTCAAAGAACACTGCCAACTACAGTCCCCAGCTGAGTTTCCACCTAAGCTTTCTAGTGGAAAGGAGTTTAAGCATCAGCATATCAATGAAACCAGATTTGGTCATCAACCTTTCACCTTCAACCTAGAACAAATGCGACACAACATTTTAAAGCCCGGGGTCATTTCTCTCAACTACAATTCCGATGTCACAAACCACAAATAGATTTCCGTGAAATGCAATTTTTTTAAAGTAATAACAAATGAAGTTTCAGATTGCATTGTGGTAAGTGCCAATAAAGTGACGCTTCTAACCTCGAAGTAAAGGCTGACAGCATGAATATACCATTGTACTAGGGGAGAAAAAAAATGCTTTTGATGTGCTACCAAAAGGAGACTTTTGTAAACAAGTGGAGCACAAATTAAATGTGTTCATCATTGTCAAAGCATCAGGGCTGCCACGTACAGAAAGCTCATTCCTTCCTAAGCCGAGAAAAAAATCCCTTGCTCCAAATAAAAATATTATGAATAGACAGATAATAAACATCCAAAATGCAGAGGTTTAAACAAGAAAAAACAGTGCATTTTTGTAACTACTTATTCCCCTCGTGGCGAGGAAGTCCAGATCACTGATGTGTTTGTGAAAGACTGAAAGGAAACATAAACCCCAATTCTTCTGGCTGTTTGGCGTCTTTGTAAACTCGGAGCCGGCCGGCCATACACAAGGGCCTGGGAATGGGGAGCGAAGCCGGGGCCTTTGTTGGGGCCGGTGCCATGGCGTTGCATGTTGCGGAGCTGAAGAATGCGACCAAGGCCGTATTCTGCCTGCAGCCCACAGCCCGGGAGCCGAAGCTGCCTCTAAGCCCTGGGGGAAGGCACGACTGGCTACCAATCGGCTCTTGGCTCTTGGCTCTCGGGTAGCAGCAGCCAGGCCTGATAAGAAGCCCCCAGACAAAGCCAAAGACAGTTTGCTGCTTTGGTTTTCTCCTGCTGGCTATAAGGCCACAGGTCTCTTATTTGTGAGATATCTGACTGGCCCCTGCCTCCTGCCAGGAACTGGCTGGTGTCCCCACCAGCAATCCCAGTACTAAATTCCCACTGGCAGCAACATGTGACATGAATAGGGTTGGCTACGAGTCAAACGAATGTTAACACAGCTACAGTATGAGATAGAGAACAAGGTCCACGTAAGCATGATTTACAAACCTCCAGAAATGGACCTTTTGTGTTGGTGGTAGGAATGGGGAGGTATTTGGTTGACTTTTCGAACTGAAGGTTTCGTATAACCAGCCTCTTATAAAACTGAGCTACAAGATGTTTCAACTCTTTGGATCCATCCTGATAAAGGGTGATACAACTTCAACACTACTAAAACTAAAGGGTCACAATTCATGGAGATATGCAGATGTGGTTAAGAGAGGAAAGAGCAAATGGCAGCAAGAAGGCAGATTTGGAAAACCCATCCTTAGTCTCTTTAAGGGTGTAGTCTAACCGCAGGATACTGGCATTGAGCCTCCCTGCTCCCCCACCATAAAGCATCCTCTTCTCTCTCCCTAGGAAAAGCGATTCCTTTGGCATTGTACCGCCAATAATCAGAAACCCACATCTTCAGCCTCACGACCTGACTGGGAGAACAGAAGGCAGTTTCCTGACTTAACCCCAAGATCTGATTTACAGAAGGTGGGGGAAACCCTCGACCATTCATTAAATGCAGTCATTTAAAGGGGAAAGAAAAATTCCTTGCAAAGAAAAAAAAAAAAAAAAAAAAAGATGGGGTGGGAGGAAGAACTTACAGCAGAGGCATGTAAATTGGGACTCAATTCAATAACCACAGAGCAGATTAATTAAACCCTCGTGAAAAATTCATGAAAAAGCACAGGAGATTAACAATATCTATTACTCCTGGCCTTTTATATCAGCTTATTAGAAATAAATAGTATACCTGTTAAAAATGAAGTCTGGAGACTATTACATACCTCATCCTTCCAAAAAGTATCATTTAAAGCAACGGGGGAAAAATTAATTTGGAAATCCTATCATTTTCCACGTGAACTTCATTTTGTTTCTTCAAAGGTAACAAATGTAATTTTAAAAATATACAAAAGAACAACAGCAACAACTTCAGTCCTCCTTGTTTTATAGTAACTGGTTGAAAATATTAACTGCTTAATGCTTTAAGCCAGAATATGGTTTTGATTTGATATGGACCTGCAAACTCTTGGAAAAATATGTCGAATTTATGTTTCAATACAAGGATATAAGGACTTTAATCACAGATTCTGCTGGATATGTCAGAATAACAGAACATGCTTGTCTGCGCTTTATTCCTGATGTGCCTGTAGGAAAGTTAGCAAAACTGGGTCACTGATGCCATACATTTCTGTACCATATGGCAAATTCTACTCCCTTGCCCGAAGAAATAGTGCATTACAGGGGGAAAGTGAAAAGGCTCACCAACTTTCTTTAAAAACTCAATTTGCAAAAGTATACTGCAAACTTGATATTTGGGCATGGGGATGAGACAGGATTAAAGAAAGAAAAAACATCGACTTTAGATCTGGAGATGCCACGAGATTTTCCTTCCATGAGAAATATTTCGAAGCAACAATTTCTCCCATGGGTTCATTCTGGGTATGATGTCTATGCCGGTCTTATGCCTTCCCTTTCATGGGATTCTGCTTTTCTATATGTGGAAGATTTTTTTCAGGTCTTCTAGCTTTGAGCTATTTAGGCTACAATTGTGCTGAAGTGCTTAATATTCACATCTTTTTTTCACCCCCCTGTGTCAGTGTTCTCAAGAATCTGTTGGAGCCAATTTATTGACGTACTTTCAAACAGAGTTAGTATGGTAATTAGCTCTCATGCAAACTAAAAAGCATTCCCCAACTCCAAACTCTCCCTCCTCCCCCAAAAGAGCAGCCAGCAAATTGCATCCATGTTCCCATGATTGGACAAATAAGTGAAAAATAGGTGCTTATAAAGATACTCAAATTCTGCAATTATGCGAATGTGACTGGGGGATGGGAATAAGTGTGAGTTTGTTTCTAGGAGCAGTTAGCATGTGTGTGCAGTCCCACTAACACTCAGCACCAGGAGCTCCAGCATGCACTGGTCACTGTTGTTTCAGGACTAGTATATGCACTAAATAGGCATCCACATAGTTGATGGCTAGACATTTAAATCATCCTTAATTTGTCCTTTCCCCCAAATCATAATTAACCCTCTCAGAAACTGGCCATTACACTTATATTGCTGTCTGGGTTCCAGTAATGGTTTTCCAGGTGGAAGGTACATACACGAATACTTCTCTCTTAAATTACCAGGGCAAAAGTCCTTCCTTTCTCACCTGAGCAGTCTGTTATTGCTAAATCCTCGCTAGAAACAGAACCCCTAAATGTCCACAATCAGATCTCACCTGATCCAAGTAGCAGATAGGTATCTAGCCAGGGTGCAGAAGATTCAGTTGCAGTGTAACAGATATAACATTTTAAAAGCCACTTTCACAGCTCCGTGAGGGCTGTACTCCAGTATTTACATGGATACGAGCCTATGATACATAACTAAAACTGACCTTCAGGGGGAAGATATTGAAAAGGCACTTTCTCATTATATCTAATGTCTTCAGAAATGCCACCATTAGTTCAAGGAAGGGACCATTTAACTTGTAGTAATGTTTTTACTAAGCTCAAAGTTCATACTTCGAGCATAATAAAAGTTCATACTTTGAGCATAGTCAGGACCCTGGCAGCACTAAATAAATAACACTAATAAAATGAACAGAAATTTCAAAGATGACAATTACAACATTCCTTGTGGCTGCAAGTGGAGCTCTGTCTAGCAATTTCAGTACATTCGTTGCTTGCTCACCCATGAAACTGTTCCACTCAAGATCAAGATCCCCTTGGTTGGCCAAACAGCCTCTCATGATGTTCGAGCAGTAGTTGTAACAGGGCTTCACAGTCACGAGACCCTGGCAGTGGGAGCAGTAGATCATCTTCAACAGGGCGTGGGTACACTGGGCTGTGGGATTTACCTAATATGTGAGAAGAAAAAAAGGCAGTGATGACGGAGCTAAAATAGACATAGAAATTCCAGATCTATCAGGCTGACATTGAAGGCTGGGCCATGAACTTAATTTAAAAATGAGTTGTGACTGATCACAATTAGCAGGCCTGGCCTGCCTCTGGAAGAGGAGAATTAGATCTAGATTAGATATTAGAAAAAGAGAAGGTGTGTGCTGCGAAGAGGGGGAGAGAGGTGGGGATGAACATCATATGACCTTAAACAATCAAGGTACATATATGAGGGTACTTTAAGGGTACTTTAAAAGTTCATGAAAACAAGCAGAATTAAAAGAAAATACAAATCTTTCTATGAACTTTTTGAAGACTTACGTCTCCTACCCTATAAACTCCCCCAACCCCCTCTCTCAGTCTCTCTCTCCCTCTCATATAAATTTCAAAGTCCTTTTACAAATCATTTTCCAGGATCAGCCATGAGATGTAGTGTTGGAGGCTACTACCTTCACCTGTCCACCATACAAGCCCTGTTATGAACACTACCATCGCTGTGTTTGTCTCTGCCAGACTGGAACACAAGCACTACATCTTCTCAACCACACTGGCTGCCCTTTGAGTCTTGCTATGGTTTGGATGTGCTTTGTCTCTGCCAAAACTCATGTTGAAATTTAATTGCCAATGTAACAATGTTGGGAGGTGTAGCCTTTAACAGGTGATGAGGTCATTGAGATGGATTAACATCTCTCTCAGGAAGGCTGGATTAGTTCTTACAGGAATGGATTAGGTCTTGCAAGAGCAGGTTGTTATAAAGTGGATCAGCCTCCTTTGTCCCCTCTCTCTTTGCATGGGCCCACTTCTCCTTTCTGTTTCTCCACCATGTTATGACATAGCATGGGGCCCTCACCAGAAGCCAACCAGATGCTGGCACCATGTTCTTGGAATTTCCAGCCTCCAGAACTGTAAGAAATAAATTTATTTTCTTCATAAATTACCCAGTCTCAGGTATTCAGTTATAGCAATAGAAAAATGACTAAGACAAACCTTAACCTTCCAATCAAGGTTTAGGAGGGTATCTAACATATCCTCTGTTCTGGGCCAAGAGCTACGCAGAAGGCAAAATTAATGTATTCTACAGGGCAGAATATGAGTAACTTTAAACTTAGGGGTACATGAAGGCTTTCTAAGGCTTGAGAGCAGTAAAGCACAAAGTGCTCAGGGAATACTTCATTGAAGAGGTGGAGAATCAGTCAAATTTGGGGGGAGGAAGTTGGGTTTATGTGGTCAAATGAAGGGAGAGGACGATGAAATGAACAAGAGAGTGTACGGAGCATATCATGACATCTCAGAATGGGGTTGAGGAACTGTAGGAAATAAGACTGGATGCATAGGAGTGTGTACATGGCCAGAATTTAGAGGGGCTTGAACAGTAGGCAGAAACTGAGACACCATATGGTAGGACACAGGGGGCTATTAAATTTCCTGAAGAAGGGAAGCAGCAAGGGTGGAAGCAGTACTGAAGTCAGATTGGGCTGGCCATCCTCTGCAGAGGAATGGCTTAGTTTCATCTTTCTAGTTCTACAAGGGGAGCTGATTCCATCCGTCATTCAATTCTCTTAATGCTTAGAAAGGATCGTGGCTAAGTATCACACACTGGCAGCTAACTAAAAGTTCCCATCTTCCCTATTCTCTGCACCCCCGCCCTCTTTTGGAGTCAGTATCAGAGGATTGTGCATTCCTCTCTTTCAGTACCAACCAGTTCTATAAATATAGATGTTTAGAAGCAGAAACCACTGCAAGGAAGAGATGCAGGATGTGCGGCAGCCCTGCAATGTACTTCACTTGCTCTGGAGGGTTACTTTGGATAGTGCTTATCACCAGTACCCTTAGGAATAGGAACAGGGAATTAGTACTGTCAGGAGAAAAACCTAACACTGGCAGGCTCCTGTCTGACATATACACACACACAAACACATGTACTCAGTCTTACGCCAAACAGAACTCTAGCCTATAGGAGGGAAAACATGTAACAAGATGGTAATTGTATACACTAAAGTCAACGTTCCCTACAAAGAATTAGGATTTTTCCACAGTTTTAACCAGTCCCAAATGTTTCCCTACACACTAAATTTAGTCCTTTTAACTATGTATTAATGTACAGTAAAATCTTGGCTAACCAATTCCCTGGAGGAATGGCCCTTCTGGATAGCTAGATTTTCTGGATGGCTAAAGTTCATTCCTTTAAAGTCACAGATTGTTAGGACTTTGATACTCTTCCATCTCTCATTTTACAGATGAGCAAATAGGCCTTAAGAGGGGAGGTAGCCTAAGAATCATAGGACGACAGAAGCCTTAGAGTTGGAAGGGGCCTTCAAGATCACCGAGGGCTGCTCTCACACTTAAGTGATAAGAAAACTGAAGGCAAACAGATAAAGCAACGTGCTGACAGTTACCCTGCTACATTTAATTCCAGTACTGCGCTTTATCAAACATGAGTGACAACAAGATTTCTCAGATGTATCACGCTTCCTTACGTTCTTAAACAGAAGACAGGAAACTCTGATCTTAGGCATCGGTCATTTTGTTCTTTTAGTTAGGTTCCACAATGATGAGACTGCTAAATTGCTGGATTTTAGAGAGGTAAAGAGTTATGTAAATGACTCTGAAAAATCATAGAACAGCACTTGGCATTTGTTGAATATTATGCTTAAGAGAAGACAACGCCCTAGTAAGAAGAAATGTACAAAGCTAAAGTGTCAATAAATAGTTATTGAGCACGTACTGTGTGCCAGGGATTATTCTGTTAGATGTTTGCATTTAGGTAGCAAGACAAGTAAGAATTTCTGTGTTAGAATATGAAATCTGTTCTACAAAACACAAACAAGTTCCAAATTGGTATGGGCCTTTAGGAAATGAGCAAAAATTTAAAACCCAAGATAGTTACATTCAAGAAACTGTTTTCAAAGAATTCCTTTTCCATTCCTTTTCTTTTTTAATAACTCTAGGAAGTTCATTGTATTCTCAGTTCAACTGCAAGTCAAATCATTTACGCAGCAGACCTAATAGTACCCTCCCTGCCAAAACAGGCTGATGGAGGCTCAAGTTTTAAAAACAGAGACCAAACTAAATGATACAGTAGAGTTTTTTTAAAGGAAGATTATGAAGCTGGGTTTGGTGGAATTTTTCCATTACATTCTTTGGCTAAGTACTGGCTCATGCTCTGCACATGATTTGTTGTGTCACTCCTAAAAATGATCACAAAGAACTCGGCTATAGCATGCTATGGAAACACTAAATAATACCAGAACTGAAGAGAGAGATGGGGAAGTTAAAAGAAAACTGGGTCGAGAAAGGACACATGAAATACCCAAGTTAGAGAAAATCTGTCTTTCGTCTCACAACCACTAATCAGAACCTGGGAAACAAATCCCTTGTGTGCAATGAGGCCCTGGTATAAAGGGAAGGATTTTAAAAAAAAGTCATGAGATCTAAAGAAACAGGAGCCCCCTGCTATGCTTCATTCCCTCACACAAAGTGTCAGTAATGCGACCACTCCCCAGGCCTTGGGGCCCCACCCTCACTGACCTGACCAAGCTCAGGATGGTGGACCCAGAGTGTCATGGACCAGCTCTACCTTCTGACTCTGGACTTCCCCAGTGGGTAAACAAAATGGCTGCCTCCCCTTTGGAATACAAGTGAGAAGCAATGTAGGTTGGTAAAAGAGCCAGCCAAAGGTTTGTCACTAGCACAGGGAAGAGAAAGCCAGAGAGTACAGTTGGCCCTCCATATATCAATCTGCGGTTGGTTGAATCCATGGACATGGAACCCGCAGATGGGGGGTGGGGGGGTGCGCGCAGGCGCAAGTGACTGTATAATGGTACTTCAATTTAAATTCTCTCATGAAGGTTCTGGCAAAAACCCGAGATCTCCTTGAGCCAGTGGGTGGCTCTTTGCTGTTCACGTGGTAATATACCAGGCACTGCTGGGTGTTCCTTCATAAGCTCTCAATGGTCTCCCCACACTACCAGGGGTGAACCTTTCATCCATAACCAAATAAAATAGTGGACTGAGTCACACTTTGTTCTGGGGCTTTATTCATTTTGAATAAAAATTCAAGTTTGTTTACATTCTACTCCCTGGTAACGCTCAAAATCAATGACTTATTTTGAGTCCTCCCCAAATTATTTACTGAAGTAGATTTACTTCAGAAAACCCAAGACCAAGTGATAGATCATGCCACATGGGAATTAACAAAAAGGATAAGTACACTCCACGGTCTTCTTTTAATCCTCTATTTATTCTCTATGGCATGGCATGCCGCTTAAAATGTTCAATTTGATTGTTACTTTGGGGACACAGCTCTTGACTAGTGTTTTGTTTTTCTTTCATTTAGAAGGACCTGTTGAGCCCAGATGTTAGCGACGTCCAGAATCCTTGGGGCTGGGGTAAGAGGGAGAGTGAAGTTTATGACTGCTTTTTACAAAAGTCACATCTTTCAGACCTCTCTCAGAGATTTAATAGTTATTTCTCAAAATCATATGAAAGACAGAAAAAAGAAAACTATACAATCCTCCCTTCCCTCTTTGAACAAAAAGAATGGTTTAATGGTCTCAGAAAGAAAATGCTTATTTAGTGTTTATGGTTTTATGGTCATGAGGGTTTTGATGTCAAGATTCAAGAGAAAAATATTCTGTTCTATGACAGCTACTACTGATAGCTTTTATTGGATCTTATTAAATTTATAAGATACATTTACAGAGTACTTACTACGTGCCAGGCTCTGTTATAAGTACTTCACATGTATGTATTAACTAATTTAAGCCTCAATAATCGTATGAGGTGAGTATTACTGTATCATTTCCCTGATGAGGAAGTGGAAGCCCAGTTTAAGGGACTCACACAAGGTCTTCTAGTAAACGGCAGAGCCAAGATTTGAACCCAGGCAGTTTGGTTCCAGAGCATGTGAACTTGACTTCCTTAACATGTATCTACATAGCTTCTTTTGAGTATAGGAACCTTGAGGACAGCACACGGGTCCTTCTCCATAACTCCTCAACCCTAGTACATGTCTCCATACAGAGCGAAGAGTCAGCTATGGGGCTGGATATTTTCTAGTGACAATTTACAGTTTTCAAAGTTTATTGACCAAATGAATCAGTTTTTATGTTGGAGAGTATCAAGATACAACTGTACTACATGGAGCAATATCTCACTAGATACTTGGATGAGATGACGTATTGTTTGATAAAACAAAAGGAATCACTGAGCAAGTGCTATGTCTTTATAATTGTTCAAGATGCTATAGGGGAGAGGAAGAAAAGTATGTATATGTATTACTCACCTGCCCTGCTCAGAAGGACTTCAAAGGCTCAAGAAAACACTGCTACACATGGAGAGAAAAGAGTTCACTTGAACAAAACAAACCAGAAAACAATACATATTTTTCCGAAGTCTTAAAATTTTGAAAGAATTACAGCTAAATGTAGCAGAAATGACCAAGCCCTAATAGAAAGTGGGACATAACTGGCATAAGAAGAAAAAAGGTTAGACATTATTTAAGAATGAGAAAGTCTGATCTGTTTACTTTCAGAGGTGATATTATAGAAAAGGGAACATCATCTGGTCTGAACACCTCTATATTAACTCAAATACCCAAATCAATCTGATTTATTGACCCATAGTGACAATACATTAATACCCAATTTCCAAGCCTTATAAAATCCTTCAAGACTGACCCCAGTCTTCCTAAATGTCAAAGTAACTCTAGAAGGTGCCAGTCTATGTTTCATGGTAAAAGTCAGTGGGGGGACTTTTCTTTTTAAATTATTTTTAACATAAATTTTTTAAAAAATTTTCTTTCCATTGTACTTGTTTACGGGATACAGTTTGTTGTTTCAATACATGCATGCATTGTATAATGATCCCATCACAATAGTTAGCCTTTCTATCACCTTAACATTTGCCATTTCTTTGTGGTTATAACATTCATGACCCTCTTTTGTGGCTATCTTGAAATATACGATACTATATTATTAGCTGTTGTCACCCTAGGGCACCAGAACTTATTCTTCCTATCTAACTGTGACTTTGTATTGGTCTATCAACCTTTCCCTGCCACCCCCCATCCCCCTCCTTTTCAGACTCTTTTTTAAAATACTCATATTCCTGCCTTCATCAGGATATATATTTATCAAGACATCTGCATGCCATATCTGCCGTAAAAGCTCTTGCGGAAAAGTCTCCTTCTCTGCAAAGACTTTTTAAATATTGATTGAGATGTTCTACCAAATAACCTGCATTTTCCAAACACCACATTAAAAACTACCGCAAGTAGTCTGAAAAAAAGAAGAATGCTGCAGCAGAACTCTTTGTGCAGCCTGGATTTCATTTCAGTAATTCAGAATGAGCCTTAAGCCACATTACAGTGACGGCAGTCAACACACTTGCACTTCTAGCTCATTCCAGCTCCTAACATACATTCGCTGCAGCATTTTTTGTTTTTTGAGTTTTTTTCTTTTTACACAGCCAATAGTACCAAACAAACAGAAAAGGTCTAGATTTTATCTGTTGCTTGGATAACATAAGCACCCAATAAAAATAACAAGAAATGTCTCCCAAAATTATGGTACCCACACTTGCCATGGGACGTGATGAGTTTATTCAACAATTTCCCGAGTTTTGAATTCAACACACACACACACACACACACACACACACACACACACACACACACACACACACAGAAAGAAAGAAAGATGAAAAGTTCCTATTTCCCTGACAGTAGAATTTTAAAAGCATAACAATATATAGAGAATAAGCTAGGACTCATTTAGGAATATATGTGAACATGTTGTAGATAAAATTGAAGCTGCATAAATACTTAAAAGTGTATCTACGGTTTTGTTTTAAATAATTAGACTCAGTTATAACCTATAAATTGAAGAATTATTGTATTAATCTCCTTGAAGAGGGCTCGATTTTTTTTCTAAGACATATACATTTTTAATGGTTGTTATATGTTCTTAGTCTCTTTTTTCTAAAATTTTAATTTATCAATATACAGTGTAGTTGATTTTCGTGTCCCTTTACCAATTAGAGGGCTCTATGTTCGAGAGTATGTAATCTCAATGTATTCAACCCTTGACACCCCTCCACACTCCTACCATCCCTACCCCCACCACAGATTGAGTCCCACCTTCCTTACTGCAATTCTAGTCTAAGATTGTGAGTGAAAAAGAATATTGAGGGTTGGATAAATGCCTACACTTTGCTTCTTAAAAGCTGTTTGTACTGACTGTTTTCTAAATTTACATTTCTAATGATTTGGGGAAATGGCAAAATAATTTGTTTAGTACTCTTGTAGGTGTCAGGCATTGAGAATAGACAGAAATCAAGGGGGAGCAACTGAAATTGTTTTCAAGGCAAGACAGTCATTTAGACATCAAAATGGGAAGGCACCAATTTCTAATTACAGCCGCTGTAGTTTGGGGTGGGGGTGCAGAAATAGTCCCATTATGTCATTGTTAATTGAAACCATGAGAATGCAACTCTCTTTGGCATAAGAGCTATTAATTTTCATGGTGCATGTAACCATTTGTGCATTTCTGAAAGACCACAACAGACTTCAGAACCCTTCCAGGCAAAACTGCGGCTACAAGCAGGTAAATAAGAAATGTATCATGAACCATGACAAATAAAGATGGAATAAGTAATACGAAGATGTATAACTCCAGAGTATTACTGAACCATCTGTTACTAATTAAGGGGACTTTTCTGAAGTTTGAATTGTAAAGCTCAATGGAGTGAACTGAAATCACTGGATGTTTGGGCCTAGAAAAACTAAAGCAAGGCAAGTATACTCCAACTAAGAAGCAACTTTCTCTTGAAGTAAGTTAAGCTTGCTGGTACTAATGGACTTTCAAAGGTTTAGTGATAATCGAATCACTGCTGAACTTCCAACTGCAACCCTTTTGCTGCAAAAGTAAACTGGAAAAGCAGGGCATCCACTCATAAAGAGAAAGTGGGAACATCTCTGAGTAAGGACGCAATCAGTAGCCCCCAAACAAGGATGGTTTTCATATTTGACTTTAAAGACCTCTTTGAAGATGAAGTACGTGAGGTGGCCCTCTTCAATTAGTAAATACGTTCCCCACACTGAAAGGTCTCTTTCCAGGCCCAAGGCAATTAATTTGATTGGGCACCAGAAGAAGGAATGTTCATTTCTTGGGTTGCTCTAGTTCCACCTGCAAACTATATTGGGCAGGGGTTAAGCAGGGTGAGAACACATATTTATGAAAAAACACTGCGTGGGTATCCTAACTGGTAGAGAATCATATCTATAAATTAATAAATGTATCTTTCATCATGTTCAATTTGAAATATGTCTTTGATAACCAGATCAGTTTGTCTTTCCCATACCACTGTATCTCAAACTCTGTTTAACTGGTCATCACACTCCAAAAATTAATATGATAACTATTTTCTCAAGTATGCAAACATGCTTTGCATGCTTCTGCACAAAAATATTCCAGATACTAGATTTTTACATAATTCTTTTTTCAACACCATTAGAAACTGATTTGATACCTATGTGTACTATTAATATGTAATTTAGGTAAAATAACCCAACTTAGTTGAAGGGTTTGATTTCAAATCAGTTCTTAAGAAGCTCAGTAGTGAAGCGAAAACATTTTTTAAAAAGTTTCCAATTATGAACACAATACTTCAAGTAGCCATAAAACATTATTTTCAACGAAACAATTAGCAAGTAATGTCTTCTCTATGTAAATTAAGCTATGTACCTTGTACTTATTGTATTCCCATAAATGTATAAAAATATCTTAAGCAGACATGAGAATATAATGAATAGAGAATAGAGTCCAATTCTTAAAAAAAATCTTTAGAGTTCTATTTAGAAAGTAACTTTCTCAAAGAACTCAACAATACTAAGGTACAGAGGAAACCTCTTTCTTGCTTTTAAGGAAAAAGCATACCAAAAGCAACATCAGAAAGTTACTGTGACTATTTCCCATTGGGTCACATACTCTTTATTGCATAAGTAAGGGTGTCTGAATCTTAAATACCAAAGTCAGGCTTACTGATTGCCCACGGTTAATTCTGAGAACCATGTCAAAAAGAATGCAACACAGGGAAACCACAACTGCTTGCTTTTTCCCCTGTCCTGGGAGGTGGAGTGATGTAGACAAAGGCAACTCTTCCAGCTCTCAGTCTTCCAACCTGCAACTTATGGACTTCCTTGTTTTGACCACACTTCCCTACCCCAAGTTGGAAGGCTCCAGAATCTCAGTTTTCTAAACTGGCTCCAACCTCGCAAAGTGAGGCTAGCACCATGACAGCTGCCTGGTCCTTCTTCCCAAGAATCAACACTAGAGCTCAAAGAAAGAGGGGGTGGGGTGGTTAATGTGAAGTAACCACTTTTCAAACACTTGCAAAGGGCTTTCAACTCTCTGCCTTTCTCTTTGGCACCAGTGTGCATGCTCACGCACGCACACACACGCACACAGACATTCAAATCACACACTGGAGCCTTTCTGCTTTTTCATCGTAGGACAAATGCAAAAAATTGTTGAAGGAGGGCAAATGTGTTGGGTGAACTACAATGTAAATAACTTGGATCTAGACTAACTGCACTGTTGTAGGGTCTCTGACATAAGTATCTCCAAAATTAATAATGATTGCTGGGGTTGGCAGAAGTTCAGGAATCAGTTTATTCCCTTTATTACAACAATCATCTAATCATCTCCCCACTTACCTCACCCCGCCCTCATATGCCTCAACAAATATTTGTAATTTACAATAAAAACATCAGGAGGAAAAAAAGTGAGCAAAAACATACCGGACAGAATTGTTTCCTGACAGTATATGGCCTGGCGATGACAGAGACAGAGAGAAAAGGTCATCTTTATTATCACCCAATTCTAATATGAAAAATCCTGTGAGCACCTATTTTTCATAACACACTATTCTTTAGAATCTGTCTTCACTCTGGTGAATCTAAGTCTCCTTTCGAACTAGGCTGACCATGCATCCTGCTCTGCCCAGGACAGTCCTGGTTGCTTACTAACAATTAGTGACACCTGTTGCCTGGGTCAATGGTTAATAAGCACCCCCTGGTTTAGACAATAAGCGTCTCAGTTTACATAATAAATTATGTAATCTCCCTAACTGTAAAAGAACTAAGAGGCAATCGGGTGACTATTTTAGTGTGTGTAGTGCTGTTTAGTTTTTATGTTGACGATTTCTCCAATTCTCAAAACAACCAAACACCCTAAGCAAGAGCTGCTGTCATTGGATACACAGGCTTTTTAGCAATGTGTTAGTTTTCTGTTGCTGATAACAGAGTACCTCAAAGTGGGTATTGTTCCTTCCCTGGTATTGAGTCATGGCAGTGTAGAGGTGGAAGGGCCTTCAAGAAGTTTTTAAATACTATTTGGGGAAGGGGAGTGGTGACGGACCAGTAGAACCTTTTTTCCCTTGAAATCTTGCTCAAGACCTTACTGCATAAAACCGTGAAAAGCAAAGCTTCACTGGTGGAACCAGGAAGTAAAGGCATAGATGCCCAGAGTCTCACCCTCTAGAAGATTCCCTTCTTTCTTGCCTGTCCTCAAGAAAGCCCCTGAAATACTTCCTAAGCTGGCTCCTAGGAACATAGTCTGAAAAATACTGTTCTAGTCCAATTTGCTTAATTTACAAATGAGGAAACTCAGGTTCATTTCTTCAGCCCCCGGTCACACGTTACAATTTCATTTTCTGTACTGGTAATCCTACAGAGTTGTAAGTCAAGAGCAGTGAGGTCCGCACTAATTGTCATGGACAGCTGCATCTCCTAAAGAGCTCTGAGTGCACCTTGTAACAAGGAAACACACACTGATGGGTATTCAATGCTTTTCTAGACTGTAACTAGTCGACTTAAACACAGTCATGCAAAACAACCAAATGTGGAGCCTATGTGTGTTTCTTTCTCCAGAGGAAAAGGAGAATAAGAGCTAATAAGAGGTATTAAAATAATTTTAAAAATTAAGACTCCAGAGCAAATATACATCCTACTTCTAAGAATAGCTACCAAGAAAACCACTGAAAAGAATATTAATGATCTATGAAGATATTTATCATAGTATTTAGTAACTCTAAAATGTACACATTTGGGGGGTCTTCAAAAAGCCCATGAAAAGATCTGTATTATCTTTCAATTCTATTTTTCTATGACTTTCTGAAGTACCCTCATAGAAGGACAAAGTGTGGAAGAGAAGGGGCAAGAGAAAAAGAAAACAGAAGTGAAGGTTGTTATTGAGCCAGTGGAATTCGGATGATTTATTTTTCTACCTCTCCCAAACTTTCTTTTGAAACAAAGCAAAACAAAAGCAGAAACACGGAACGCAAAGAGCACTTACCACGGAGACTTTGCTCACTATGTCTCTTGCAACTGCTAAGCCCTGAGCGAAAGTGCGGGCTGCTACAAACGCACGCGTGACCTGGAGCTTCAGTTTCCGAGGGACGTCCCCAAAGGGCTTCAGCTCCTCGGTGTACTTGCTCACACATTCCAGATAATCATCTGTGAAGTGGTACTGCGAGTTCACCAGGCGGAACATCCGCTCCAGAAGGCGAGCCCAGAACTCATTTAGCATTTCTTCCAGGTTCACGTTCCCTGCCACGTAGTAGCGCTTCAATTCTACGAAGAGATCCTTAAATACCTCGGAATTTTGCATGTATAAACGGCCATATGTCTTCACAAACATATCGTTCAGGGATTTCTCTGCATTTTCAAGTAGTTCTTTGAAGAATTCTAAAAACAAAACAAAGAAGAATGGCAAACAGGGATTCTGGTAATTAAGTAACTGAGAGCTTTTCAGGTAAATTTGATTTAAAAAAAAAATCATGAAATTGGAAAACATGCTTGTATATAGGGTGAATTTCTTTTGGAAAATTTGGCATCTCCGATCATTTGTCAATGAAAGGAAACCTATGTCGCAAAGTCACTTACATATGAGGGCACTTCAAAAAGTTTGTGGAAAAATAGAATGAAGTGATAGTATGACTCTTTCCATGAACTTTTTGAAGAACCCTCATATGTGTCTACGTCTAGAAAAGGGGGGAAAACGAAATTTTAAACCAACAACTTTTCAGGAGTCATCTGTACAACAACAAATTATACCATTCTTTCTCTTTGTCACAAGGCGAATAAAGAAAAGCTGGACAAAATGGGCACATGAAGTTTAAAACATGAGGTTTCCCAGAACTTTTTACTGAAAAAAAAAATCTAAAACAAAGTTAATCATGTCCCCTAACTGCAACTGAAGACCAGGCTGAGTGTTTTCAAAAGTTATTGTTTCACTTGGGCATGATTTTTTTCTTTTTTCCCCTCTTTACTTAGGTACGTGACATGCAGGAAAACTGCCTGGAAAATGCTTGAGTCCAAGAAAAGTAATAAAACACCCCTAGAAGTGAGCATACATGTTTTTTGAAAATATGTTCTTGGGTGTTCCCTGTGACATTAGTATAAGCTAGAGGTATCCAAGTTGACCCTGGGTTCCTAAAAGATTCATGTAGTTACATAATGAGACTCTTTCCAGTGTCCCGTGTGTGTGTGTGTGTGTGTGTGTGTGTGTGTGTGTGTGTGTGTGTGTGTGTGTGTGTGTGTGTGTGTGAGAGAGAGAGAGAGAGAGAGAGAGAGAGAGAGAGAGAGAGAGAGAGAGAGAGAGAATGCATAATGGATTCGACCACAGACTTTGTATCATTATAAAACATGGAAAAACAGCTGAAAAATAGAAATGAGAACACCTAGTTATTTCCGATTTATATTTCGGCCACCACACAGCCACAGCCTAAGTGTTAAAGATTTTAATCTCTTAAGTACAAATGGCAAATTAGTTTTTCTCCTGGAGCTTTTCTCAGGAAGTTCAAAGAAAAGAGGAACTAACAGAGTATCTATAACATTAATCATTAAAAAAAAAAAAAATACCAAGATGGTATAAAAATAAACACCTCATGATATCAAGTTTATAAGCAGGAAATACAAAAAAATACCAAAGCAAAATATAAGGACCACATCAAATAAAAAACTGTCTCTAGGTGAACATGGAGCAGAAAAGAAAACATGGTTCCTGCTTCAAAGCCAGAACATTGGCAAGCTTACCAAAACACACTAGTGCTACAAAACCATTCTCTTCTCACATTTGGTGGGCAAATCAGAGGCCGACCACTAATTTCCAATAGTTTTCAAAACCTGGACTGAGTAAACAGAAACCTTCTGGAGGGAGATGGACGTGGGTGACTTTCCTTACATGCCAAGAGACTCCATACCAGTGCCGCTCAAGCCCCTAACTCATCACTACGTAGTTCCTTGAGAATGAGGGCAAAAGTCCATAATCCTCCCTGGTCCCAGCTTTGGAAACCTTGTATTTTTATTTTTATTTATTTATTTTGGGGGGCCTCTCTCCTTTTCCTTTTATCTAGTTTCTCCTTTCTACTACTGCTTGTCTTTTATCTCCTGGGGTTTCTTCAGAGAAAAAAAGGGAAACGGATTTCCTCTGCAGAGTAAACAAACAGGCAGGTCATCTCATCCTCATTACAAGTGCACAGCTGGGCATTTTACCAAAGTTCTCTCCCTGAACGTGAGAGGGCAGGAAGCACTCAAATCAGCTACCTGGGGAGGCCTTTTATTCTCTCCAAAATCTCAAGTGGTTTTCAAAAGTGTGGACCTGGGATATGCATGCATCAATACCACCTGGGCACTTGTTAGCAATCAAGCCCTTGGCCCCACCACACTTACCGAACTGAATCAGAAGCCCGGGAAGTGGGCCCAGCCATCTGTGATCCCGCTGTACCCTAAAGTTTGAGAACTATTGTAACTGATGAAACTTCTCCCGTTTCACCTCTCACTGGCAAAATCACCAACAGCTCAGGGGCTGTGCTGAGTGTAAAGCACTTAGGGTAAATGTTAATGTTTTAATTAAGGGAAAATGTCTTTCCAGTGAATTGTGATTTTAAAAATTTCTGTTGCATTTCTAGGAGTGATTTTCTTTTTGATGTCTTGGGGACAAATTTTCTCGTGTGGAACTCTTTCAATTAAGTGTTAAGGTAGATGATTAAATGAATGTGGCACTTTTCTAGAACTCAAAGTTGGGGAGTCTGAGGGTGAGAAGGAACCTTAAATGTCACCTGGTCCACATCCCATATCATGCTTGAATGGCTAGCATCCTTGCCAAGCGGTACTTGCTCACTGGGGGTATAAAACAAGGCACGCATAGGTTGTTATTACATGTCCAATGTGTTGCACACATAGCTCTCACATGTTGGAAAAATAAAGCCTGGTCATTGAGAACAATATGCAAGCCTTGTGTCCATCCAGTGCTATTAACATGTCACGACCTAAAACAGCAGATTCCAACAGCAACCACAGGTCCTTTCCTATACTGGATTTTATTACACGAGTATTGCTCATAAAATTGGCACACATCAGAAGAAACTAGATGTTCAGAATTATTTGACATGTGCTTTCATACTCAATCAGTAATTTTCAATACTCACTTGGATTTTTGGTTTGGGGGAGGAGATGTAGTGGCATGTCAAGCTTAGTTTTAAGTTAAAGTTTCTAAAAACGTCAAGGGGTTCATCCTTTAGGCTTTAAAGTGCTACAGGTCAAACAAACGCTAAGACACAGAACATTTTATGGAAAAAGTAAAACATTCTTAGAGTTCCTCATTCAGGTCAAGAGCCTATGGGTTGATGTAGCTGTATACAAAGTAGCTACAGAGGAGAGGGAGAGGAGAGAGAGAGAGAGAGAGAGGGAGAGAGAGAGAGAGATTATACTTTAAGAGATTAGCTTGGTGCTATATACATATTAAATAAATCCTAATTCATTTTATCATTCAGAAAATTTATTTCCTTTCATTCACATTTTAAAAGACTCTAACGTGGTCATATAAGTTGCAAAGATGAAGACCCTTTGAGTGGGCACGTGGTTAATAAATGCTTAAGAAATTCTAGAAAACTGATATAACAAGTTAAAACCTTACAATTTATCAAATAGCTATGCAATTTGACAAGTACGTACTGAGTGACTGTTACGGGCTCAAATCAAAGCACGCAGTTTTATCACGCATTTTCACCTTCTTCTTGCCCAATAAGACTGTAATGAAAGTTTCTAGAAAGACAAATTTTCCCCATTCAATTCACCTTTGCTATAATTCCACTCTCCACACATGGTTTTTTGAGTGCACCAGAGATTTTTAAAACATCTACAAAATTCTCACTTCTTTATTTCTATAGCAAGTCCTTGAATATTCATCTGTTTCACCTATGGGAGTCAACAGAACAAAAATCAAGCGATCCAGAATACCCAAACTCATTTCTCCTTTAGACTTATTCTTACTGGCCCCTGTTAAATGGAACTATTCTACCTATGCTTTTTGCCTTGTAAGGATGGCAGACATAATATAAATTCTAAAATCCATACCAATTAGGTACAATATCAACTAAAGCATAATAATTTGCTATTAGGAAAAAAGGGGGGGGGAAATCCTTTTGTATCTGTTTTTCCTATTAAACTAGCAGCTCTCATATGTTCTTATATGATACTTTCACATCCCCACTCCCCCCTTTTCTTCCTATGACATTTCCTTCTACAATGAGGAATGGAGTGCAAATTTGACATTCAGGTCCCAGTCCACAGCCGTCAATGGCAACTTCATTAACTCCTACAATGCTCATCTCCATTTTCCTCCCATTATTCTCAGAACTCAGGATCAGGGTCAGATTTTAACTGTTGAAGCTGAGTTAATTGGAAGTTGGATCTCCCTTGCAGCAACTGCTCGTATTCATGAAAAATGCTGCTCAGGGAATCTGTTTTAAGTGAATCTATTGGTGTCTGAAAGTCAGAAGTGGTGGTTTATAAGCATTTGAAATACGGTGTCTGTGATCAGGGTTTCTTTCCCCTTCAATTTTCAGTTTGGAGGTGTAAGTATATATGTTCTATGCTCACGAATGGCTGCTTAACACAGGGATGGAAATAAACACCTTAACATGCTACAAATCTAAAGCAGCATGACACAGTGAGAAAAAGAATGGGATCTTTCACTTAAGAGCTGTAAGACCTTGGTTGGGCAAAAGGCCAACCTCTCTGAGCCTCAGTTGCCTCTGCTGCCCCATCTATAAGATGAGGCCATTATCACTCACATCATATGGATAATGCCTGGCACACAGTAGATGCTCAATAAAAAGACACTCTTAGTCATATGTGAGGTGATACTGTCAGTCTTAGAATTTCTTTATATCTACATTTTTTAAATCTCTTAAGACTGGCTTTTTATCTTTCCTAGTGGAGTCAAACATTATCCATCTGGGGGAACATATATGAGGCCAAAGCTGCTGGAGGTCTGCTGAGAAGACCCAAGGCCTTGTAAAACTGGGAGCTGTTTATACAAAGGGAAATGCTTAATGGTTCTACCTTCCAAGGTTGTGAAATGTCCCAGAGATCTATGAGGGTGGGAGAGGCTACTGAGTGAAATACAGGGAACAAGAAACCTCACCCCGGGAAGAGAAAAAAACATCACACACATATAAAAATTAAGAAATTAAGAATTAATCAGCAGGTCGATCTCCCCCCAACCGTATTTCATTTAGATACTACCTTCTTTGACAGAATTCAGCTCAGTACAAGGATTGAGCTAGGGGACTTTAAGTACTTTCCAGTTCTAAAATTTAATTATTCTTAACATAAGTAGTACCAATTTAACATGGGAAAAACTAGAGTGAAAAGGCAAAACTTTTCCATATAAAAGTTTTCTATATAAATATCCTGTCTCTAAAAAAAATAAAAGAACATCATGTACACTGGAACTTCTATCTCCAGCCACTTGTTTTGCATTAAATAAACACTCAAAATTCTTGAAACAGGTCAAAGGGCCTGCAGTTCTGCTATTAAATGCCATTAGTTACTCCTCTATAAACAATCAACTATCTGGCTATTGATTAATGAGCTAAAAGGCATTCTAGAAGTAACTCATAACCTTCAGAGATTGGAAGCCCTCTCTATGCAATCCATTTGCTTGGTGCTATAAATTATCACTTTGGATTTACATTATTAGGAAGCTGCCTTTTACATATAGGGATTAATTTCCTTTTTACTATAAATGCTGTATTTCATAGCCCTAGTGTGGCATGCAAACATTAAGTTACCACATCAACAAAATTCCTAAGGAAAGGAGCCTCTTTATAAATGCTACAAATCATACTTTTCAAACTGTTAAGAAAACCTAGAGTTATCCCCATCTATTCTTTCACCGGAAATCAAGTATTTAATGAAGAACTAACATAAGCATCTACAAATGTAAAGGAAAAAAGGAGAATATGCAAGCATTTCAATGACAACCTGAAACTTTGGTTTATGACTATCTCCTTCTCCGTCTTGCCTTTTTGATCGAGTCTGTGGTACATTTTTTAATGGGCATTTTCCACTATCATGGCATAAACTCATTCCTCAAGAATGCCTGCTAGGGCATGGTGTACCAAAAGGACATATATTCAACTAATGTTTATCAACTGATAGCAAATCAATAGGCTGTTCCTGGGTAGACAGGCCAATTATCAGGGGCTGTTAGCATATCAAAGAGTGTTAGAGGATCCCACCAAGGTAGGATCATAGCTTTCCTTCCCAAGGTTAATTTTATCCGTGAATGCATTTTGAATGCTAAGGCTCCTAGGGAGTAAATACAGTGTTCATCTTCATGGCCCCTGTCTTTTGCCAACATGGTCAGGGACACAGGCTCAATACTGTAAGGTCCCTTCTGCTGGCTATCATTCCATTTCCACTAAGGGCACTCCCAGCACCAGCTAGCCAATTGGCTTTAGCACTTCCATATGATTTTGCATCTAGAAATGCCCAGAGAAGGCCAAAGGCACATATAAGTAAGCAAGGAAGCTGAACAGCCTTTGCAAGTGTTCCATGTACTAACCTCTATGTGTATCGGTCAGAGGGGCACCATATGGCTTCATATACAAACTTCATAAGAGAGTCTTATCTGTTCATGATCTAATGTCAAGAGAATAATCAGAATACATAATAGCATAAAGACTGTCATTCCAATTTGCATGCATGTATATGTATGATTTACGTACACAAAAAGACAAGGTAAATACAGTGATTATTGGGTACTGGGGATCAAGGGTGACCTTTTTTTCCAATACATGTTTCTCAATTTTGTTCCCCTAAATTTTTCAGTGATATTTTATAATCAGAAAAATAATATTTCTTTATGCTTTCAAAAGTAACTTTATTTCCCTTTATTCCCTTCATTCGGTTGACTCCCTGGAGGCTCGATGTATTTTTTCAATTTTTTCCAAATTGTCTGCAGTGAGCATTATAATATTAAAGAAACAAACATTATTTTAAAAACATCACCAAAGCAGTTCCTACATTTTTTATCAAGAAAAACAATATTTTTTCTAAAATGTATTCCTGATTGTAGCAACTTGAAAAATAGGGAAAGGTTCGAAGAAAATATAAATTTACCTATAATCCTACTAGTAAGAGAGAGGAACAAGAGCTTATCTATCAAATTTCTTTCCTGTCTTTTTCCTATGAAAATATATATTGTCACGTGGCTGACATTAGACTATCTTTAAACTATCTGGTTTCATGTAACTATTACATGGTTTGCATTTATTTCCTATTTTAATAATTCTTCAGAAACATCATTTTTAATGACTGCATACTATGATGCTATATGGACAGATCATAATGTAATCATTGTGAAGCGCTTAGGCTTATTTCCAATTTTTCACAACTATAAATATTGCTGTGATGAACATCCTATTAACATCCTACATAAAACTTTATGCAGATCTATCTTTCCTTTGGATACATACCCAGCAGGGGAATTACTGAGTCAAAGGATATGAACATATTCAAAACTTCTGACACACTGCCGAATTGATGTCTAGAAAAAGTGTGCCCATGTACTATCCTTGCTGTTTGAATCTTATTTGTTACAAGAGTTTCCACGGTTCTGCTAATTCTTTCAAGAGAGAAGGTGGTGGAGATGGGCGGGGATCACGAACAAGAATAGACTGAATCCTGACTGGCTTGGGAATTCTCAATCAGTTGAAGTCAGTGCTGGATCAAGTCAGCCCTTTTCTTTGCCTTGGACAGATAGACACATGGAAGAGGGGTAGGCCAAGATGAACAACATGTGATGAAACTCGCAGGCCCAAAGTTCAACAAATGACAGAGTCCACTAGCAGTTCAGAGCTGAAGCTCTTCTGTGTATTCGCTCGCCTCCCAACAGGTCAGCTGCGTCTTGCTGATGCCATGACCTTCTGAAGAAGTCCGAGCTAACAGCAAAGACCCAAAGTGAAAATGCTTGGGGGCCCATAGAAGCCGCACAAGCATTTTCAATCCGATGAGACAGCCAATGCTAGAGCCACAATTGGTCACACTTCAGGTAACAACTCAAAAGGCAGAAAACCTTTGTCAATAGAGAAATGTGTGCGTTTTGTCTGAGCTCTTGATTTGATTACAGTAAGCTGGCAGTAGCTCATTCTTGTCAAGTTTCGCAGAGTGAGTATAAAAGAATTAGCAAAAAATACCCGGCATTTTAGTCTCTTTCACATGAAAGGAAAAGAAAATAGAATTGTAAAAGAAAGAGTAGCAGTGCTTTCCAACTAAATCAAAGACCATTAGCACGATGTGGAAGGCACACGGACTGCATCTGCAGGAAGGCCAGAAGGCAAGCCTCTTGTCTTTCTCTGCACTTTTGTGGCTAGTCAGCCTGTGAAAAGTTGCCCAGTACACTATAGCCAAGTTTTAAAATACATCAAATTTTAAAAAAATGTCTTCTTAATGAAATATGAGGCAAGGATTATAAACCAATCAGTGTTGTATGTAATGTTATACACTTCTATGACACACGGTGTGGATGTGTTAGACTTTTTTGAACCTACAAACCTCCCTGGAGGTCTTGAGTAAATATGGCTGTGCAAAGGATAATAATAAATCCATAGGTTAAAAAAAAAGGGGGGGGGGTCAGGGACCAGGAAAAGTCCAGAAATTTCAGCTTAGTTGATGGCCACTCTTAAGGTGAGTGGACAGCTCCCTTCCACTGAGGCCATTACTTTCATAGACCTATGAATTCTCATCTCTTTAACTCACTGAGTCTCCACACCGATCTTTCTACTGCCTTAATGAAATGATGGACAATATGAGCTAAAATTTTCAGTCAGTGATTAAAACACAGATTTGGCTAACTCTGAGGAGAGCTTCATGCCCTGCCTCTGTGAAATGAAAACAAGAGGGCTTGAGGGCTTAAGGGAGGGGCAGCCACTCTGGTTTACACTTGGCCCATGCAGATAGATGGGACAGACAATTATTTCTTTTATGCAAGTTTTAAGCTAATTCAGAAAATTTCTACTATTATTCAAGTTAACAAGCTTCAGGCTCATGGGAGGGTTTTCAAAGACCTGGTGAAAGTAGCTGAGAGTTAAGAAATGATAGGGGGAAAACAGAGGGCACCATACAGACGGCTAATTAACATCTTGTAAGACCTTTTACTAAAGCAGCTGGTCTAGTCACGTGTTTAAGATTCACAGAATTTTTAGAACTCAAAGGGTTTTTAGAGAGCAGCTAGCTCAACCCCCTCATTTTATGGATGGGAAAACTGAGACCCAGTTAATTGCCCCAGGTCACAACAGGTTCACTGCAGAACCAGGCTGACAATTCAGTGTATTCTGCCTCCCATCCGAAGTTGCTAAATTTGCTCCTAAAATGACAAAGTAAAGGAGTTTTCCCAGTAGACTGGCATCAGACAACATCTCTATTTCCTTAAGATTTCTTTTAACATGCAAAATATCTAGCAAACAGTTTGATTCAGGGAGTTGTTTAGCAATAATTTTTCTTCATAGATGTTACATCATTTTTACTATGTAATTCAGAAATATATTTAACACAGCAGCTCTAATCACTTTAATCTATTTAGGTTTTTGATTTAACTATGTGCTTCTTTTAAAAACTAATCTCTCACCAAATGCCACACATTTCGGGGTGGGTCTTTTTGCTGTGGTCCTAAAACACAGATTATGCCCCACTTCTACTACTTCTATTCCCTTTGGCAAGCAATTCTTTCCAACTCCCCTGAACTGAACATGTGATTAGCATATTCATGAGACAACTGATTCAGCTATGTTAATTAGCAGTGCTACTACCAAAAACAATTCTCAGAACTGGCCAAGAGGGGGAGCAGCTAGCTCTGTCACTACCATGCTCTGGCTCTGTGTCTCCAGCCTGGGATTAGGATTGTAGATTTCTGGTATTGAACATCCTAAATTAAATAGTGGATAAAAAAGATTATAAAATAATACAGAGACAAGTCCTCAAACTCAGAGGTTCACATTAAAAATATGGCAAACCTGAGAATTTTGTTGGGAGGTGAAGGAATGCTGCCAAAGGAAGTGTTCCCTTGGACTTAACTTAGGTCTGAAAGCACACGCACACGCACACGCACACGCACAGTTTATAACTTAATTGATTTATAGACTGTAAGTCTCTTGAGATAGGCAAACAATATAAAGTTAAAAGTATAGAACAAAAAAAGGAACTTACAGATAAGAAAATTAAAGAAGGCATTCATCCCTCAAATCTGATGACTTCAAAAATGCCAAAGCTGGCACTAGAATCCTGACCAGTGGTCAATCATGGCAGAATGATGGAGAACCAGGATAATGGAATGATTCTGGGTAACAGAAGGCTAACTTCCTACAAGCCCCCAAACCTTATTTTTTATTGAAAAGTTTATTTTCAAAAGTAATTTTCCCTGCCATTAAAAAAAAAGTGGTATCTCATAGACACAGACAAGTCTTGATAGAGGAAGTTGTCTGGGCTCAGGGTCACCACTTTGAATCTACACTGTCAGCTTGGAGGTGGCAAAAGATGCTCCTTTGAAGTTGCTTGACCCAGTATGTTTCTATGTGTCGTTTTGCTATTTCCTCACTACATGTCCCCAGCTGTCTTGTGCAACCTTGCTACCTTATCTTGGTTCCATAGCCGCTATCTTGTTATGCTGCCAAACTTCCTTTCTTCCATTCACGCCAAAGACGCAGGGTTTGGCTTTTATAATAGTTTGGACAATTCTTTGACCAAAGCACCCACCTTTGGATTTCTGAGAGTCAAGACACCCTCTATGGCACTTTACTCAACATCCCTGAATCTTTAGGACTTGAGAAGTATTGGCAGGCTGTAATTGCCAGCCTTGAAATCAATAATCAATCAATGCAGCACCCACTAGAGGATTATGATTTGCTGGGCACCGGTCAACTGAGGTTTTACTGTATCAAATTATTTCATCATTTCAGAAAACCTAACTTGGAGAAAATGTACAAAGTATTCCAGCTCTGTTCTGCTCTCCAGACCAAACATTATTTCAGCTACTACCCTTTCAAAAAATGTTAACGTATGCTCACTAATTTTATTGTCTATGCCATATTTTAATTTGAAGGCAGAGAAACAAACTGGAGTTTCATAATCATCTTTCCTGATAAGTTTTGAAACGGATAAAAACACAGTGTTAACACAGGCACTTACTGAATGTGAAACCTGGTAGGGAAGGGTAAGAGAAACTTCTGTCCTTTTTTTAAAAAAAACATATGTTAACACTTATCAATAAAGTTTCTCTGTGTGGCATTTTAAAAAAAAACTACACACTGGAATCATAGGAGTAGTGCTATAAAGCCATGGGGAGCTAGGAGGGGAGAGAACAGCTAAACCAACGCAATGACTGTGGCTGACATTCCAAGAAGAGAAATGTCTAAGAAGAAATGGGGTGACTTGGAGGAGGTGGCCTTGGAACTTGAAAATGACTTTATCTCTATTGCATCATGCTGTCAATAGGAGAGTCATTTCTAAAGAGCAGGATTTTTTTCCTTCTAAATTCTATTATGAAGCCCCCAAGTGGTAATTTTTAAATATCGGCATCTCAAGTTTTCAAAGATGACCGCTAATTATCTAAGTTTTCTCCCTGAAGTAAAAGAAAATGCTTACATTATTACCCTGAATGAGAAATGCCATAGTCAAGAGAATACCATTCTCTTCAGTAATAATAATAATAATTATTTTTTAGTGATCAAGAGAGACGGAAGTGGTCTGATGATGTATTTTTGCCAATAACACCCATTTTCACGTGGTACTGACATACTGATAAATACTCTTAACATGAACAGCATGTGTGGAGGGGAGTATGGGATAATAAGGGAGGATATATAGATTATTCCTAGGAGATATATAAATTATTCTCATCCATCCAGGGAAGGGAGATAGGATTAAGACTAAACACAATTTGGTACACAAAGTATTTGGGAAAAAAATGAGTGCGATCAATGGTAAACTACATACACAGTATTTTAGCTCAACTATATCATAGATTAAATATGCTCTTGTGATCTAGCCTCGGACCCTAATTCTTATTAAATCGGTTATAAGTTTCAAACAACAAATCTCAAAGCCAGCATTTGAAATACAACCTGTTCTTTAGCTGGGGACTGCTTTATCAGCCATATCAAATCTAATTTAGTCTATCTCACCATGGTAACAAGCCCTTTGCAGAAATACTCAAAGACATTTCACATCTAGAAAATTTGCCTGGTACTTCTTCACCACACATAATGTCAAGAAAAGCATGCTTCAAAGGTACTATGTAATTAGAATGGCCTTTAAAACAGGCACAAAGGAAATCACTCCTATTAAAATTAAATCTACTTCATAACAACCTTCAAACTGAGTGAACGGCACCAGAGAAAAGAATCCTGAGGTGTTTTGAACCCCATATTCGATTTTTTTTAAGTCTGCTCTCTGTAACATTGCTTCAGATAGTATTGAAGTGCCTCTCATTTGGCTCATACTGGCTATTTTCTTTACTATTAAAAGAAAGTGTGCATGTGAGAAGCCATGTCTGGTACAGGGGACTAGAATGGGTTCTGTCATGGCTTCACACAGAAAGACTTCACCAGAACCCCAGATCAAATAAGGCTGGCAAAGGAGCCCAGCTTCATGAAAACTACTGTAGTAGCCACTTCTGGGTCGCTGCTGCACAGACACTCAAGAGCTGAGCTTTGCGCCTATCTGTGTTCTGCAGAGCTTCTAGGAATTCTAGTTGTCTTTGGGGATCCATTTTGAAGTTTAATTTGAAGTCTGGCATCTGCAGCATCTTTACGGTTATTTTGACTAAGACAGTTTTCAGATGTCTGCTTTTTATTAGGACGTCTTGGGGTTTTTTTAAGTGACTTGCGTCAACAACACTATTCTGTGTTCACCCCCCAAAAATAAATGAAAGCATGTAAATTAAACTCATCTCCTATTTGGCTCCTTGTGACCATATTTCCATAATGCCTACCATACAGATTCCAGTACATCCAGAAGGATTCTAGCAAAAAAGCTGCGGGGCTAACTTGTCCCTGGGATCCAACAAGGCGAATATCTTGGGAGAAAACTTAAGCACTGAGGGAACAGAACAGCTCTGAAGAAGCAATTGTCAGGTCTTAAATGTGACTTGCATAACATACCATCAAACTTCTTGTAACGGGAAGCAAAGACAGCTTGCAGATGATTGCACTGCTCGCTGACCACACTTTTGAAATCATCTTTACTTTGCAGGCTATACTTTTCCTCCATCTCTTGAGAGCAGCAGGTATAACCCTGGGGACAGATCTTCAAATGATCACCTGGAAGATAAAAAGTAGGAAAGTCAGTCTCTATCATCAAGTCTAACATCCATCAAGTCCAAGGGGGAAGGGTTTGATTTAGGTACACACAGTCTGGTTCACTTCAGTCTGTGATGTTTCTGCAAAGGCCCAGGCGTCGTGTATATCTAAAAAGTTTCATGAAGCCTAAAAATATTTATCCCCTTCTTGAAAAAATACAAACATTTAAAGCCCCCTCTCCAAAAGGCAAAAAAAACTTTTCAGGGAGATGCTAAATCACAGAAAAACTCATATGGCCAATAAACAGGATAGAGGCCTGGCTGGTTAGCTCAGTTGGTTACAGCACAGCCTTTTTAACACCAAGGTCACTGGTTTGGATCCCTGTACCAGCCAGCCGCCAAAAAACAAATGGGGTAGCATTCAGTATCAACCTACGTCTCTCTTATAAATTCCCTGAGATTCTATGCTAAATACTATACAAGTCACGCAAATGAGACATAGTTTTTCTAAATTTGGGAGTTTACGCTCCAAGAGAGATCATCTTTGATCAAGAACAATTTATAAAATATGTGACAATAACGAAAGACTGAGTAAATACATGAGCTGTAGTCATACTGCGAGGAAGCAGAGGGATTCATGCATTTCAAGGGGTTGTGAGCAAAGAGGAAACTATGGGAGGTCATGTTGGATAGTCTGAGTCTCTGGTAAATCACAAAGGGGTGATGATAAACGATCCTCAGTTTTTAAGATTTTCTGTCCAGCATCTTCTGTGCAGATGTCAGGGACCGTATCCACCTTATGATTCTGTGTGATGTAGCCATTCATCCCAGTATAGACTAGCAGCTTCCAATAAATGGAATCTTTATGGAGCCCTAAGAGTCAAGGACAGTGTCAAAGACACATCACTCCACAGCAGCCCAACCCAAGAAGCATCTCTCTCCCTCCCTCACACCAACTGCATTCTGCTTGCACTTTGGAGGTGAGGATTTGGAGGGGTTCTTTCTATAAGCCCCAGAATTTCCCCCTCGTTCCTCCTCCATCGCAGAACAAAAATTGTGCTTTGAAGTGACAATGCCTCTCCCTTCATAATGACCAAGAGATGCGGTGCCACTCAAAAAATAAACCCTACAGGGTACTATCACTTTAGTCACTCCAATATTAATTGGTGTGCTGTTATTTTGTTCAGAGGTTTGTTACAAGGATTCACTTTCATGGTTCCATCTGCTATTGCTATGGTTCCATGTTTCGTGTAAGACAGAAGAGGTCTGAAAAGAATCAAGATCTCGGGAACTCAGGAAAGAGTATATTGAAGACATGTGAACCTGTCAATGGTAAGTGTGACCAATAAACAAACGGCTGGAGAATGGAAAGCAAAACTTTCTAACACTAAACATGGGAAATGAAATGGGCCACAGGCTGGCCATTGCTGCTTCTTGGCTGTGTGTACTTCCAGGAAATAGGCCTTCACATAACATAGATACCAAAGTAGCTTTGGGATGGGAGGTTTTTCAGATAAAATTGAGTTGGCAGTTTATTTCACTAAGTTGTCAACTGCACATATGCCAATAATTATATAATCATATATGTTCCCAATCATTCTTCCTTCCTGGCAATTAAAAAGTAAGGAGAGTGTTACTGCCAGAAAAAAAGGGGTATGCAGCATTAAAGGACTACGGAAGGGAGCGGGGGTTGGAACGCAATCTTCAAATAACCTCCTCACCCAGAAACTGCTAAAAGTTTCTTTTGACATTTCTGAAAACCTTGGTCAACAGATAATTCTACTAACAGATTAAAAAAAGGAAAAAAGAAAGCTTGCATAATAGAGTTTAGAGCTGTGAAGTTGCAGAATATCTTAGATCTCATTAGTGAAAGAAGAAGGGTTGCTAAGGCTCAGTTTTATGGAAACACCTTTGTTACAACCAAAAACAAAACTCCCTCTTCACTAGCTTAACAAGTTCACAGCAGGCCTTTGGGACACATAATTAACAGAGAGAGACTGCGTTGTCTCCTGGTTTCAGGGTTGAGGGTTTCCTCCACTATAATCTTAACACAAAAAACAATATGAAGGAACCCAAATTGTACAGGGATACGACTGTATTAAATAATACATATCACTTTTCATAGAAAATTAATTGGAATGCTCAGAATGAGAATTTAACACACATAGGGCTATTTAAGTCAATTACTTCACAATAAGGGAGCAGAAACTTTTCAAAAATTGTCACAGGCTAAAATTAATCACAGGTTAGGCTGTTTTTCAAGCCCCTGCAAAGATTCTGTTGTGGTATACATTAAATTTCCATGGCAAAACAATTCGTGAGTTGGGAAAATCATCTACGTTCACCTAATCTTAACAAAGTTCACCCATATAATAAAGGATCACTTACTGGATCCTATCAAAATAGGCTTCTAAGTTCAAGGAAAAGCACCCCTTTTCCCCACCCCTAATACACGTGTGTGTGCCCCCACACACCCTGAAGCAAGAAAATACTAAGAGACAGCAGGAAAGAATAATGGTCTCCATTGAAGAAGGTGCTAGACATTGAGAGGTTTAAACTTACCCACAGGAATTTGACACTAAGTAAAGATATACCCTTCAAAAATGGGTAGCAGCAATAAAAGTTTTACTGGTAACCTGCTGAAAGCAGACAGCATCGTTCACCCTGGCACACATAAAAGGCCCAGCACGGCCAGGCACTCCACTCACCTCCCACCCACCAGGGGCCCTCGGTGGGACCTTATGGAGACCTGCTCATACTTGAACACTGGAGTACGTCTTTATTTTGTCAATACCTAATAAAATAAAAAAAAAAATCGTGCACTTTCATCTTAGAAATAAGATCTGTCCAGGAAGATTTCGCCTAGTGGTGAAAGGATGGCCTTGTGTAAATGATGACAACTTGGCTAATGTTTCTACTAGGAAAGTTGTCTTCCCTTCAGTGCACAGTTTCCACTCCAACATGCTACTTTTGGTTATAGCCTTGAACGCACCACTTATTCTGTCTGCATTTCTGAAAAGCATTACTTGAAGATGTAGTTTGACATTCTTGCCAAAAGCCCTGAGACACATGCAGTACAAGACACACTTGTGAATTAAACCCCAAGACATACTTAGGCTACTGGGGATTCGGTGCCATAACCAGTTAGTGCTGATGAGAAGTACAAGGAGGAAACGGGGACAGCCCGGGTGCATTTGAAAATGGAATTACAGCTCCACATTCTGGCGAGAATCTCTGAGAACTCGTGCAACTTACTCAATTTTTTAAAAACGGGAATAGCTCTACTTTAAGTACCCAAAGTAGTTTATTCTGAAAGCCACGGCATACATATTATTTGAAAGGCGTTCTGTGTGTTTGAGACTGCTTCTAAAATGCTGTGTCTAAATAAGAACTGCCTTTTCCTTCTGGAGATGTCCTTTTGAAACCTGATGATTCTACATACTTCTCATTTAAGAAAGATGTTTCTTTTAGGCTAAGTGAGCTGAACACAGGGAAAACTGAATCAATATGGGACAGGTAGACAGCCACTGTGGGGGTAGCACTGGACACTTTTTAAAAAGAGCCCTAGGTGATTTTGATAAACACCCTTTGTTAAGAATTATTGCTGGAAAGGTTTCAGGATTTGAGCTGCACATGAGTTTGGAATAGCAGTTAACCAGATAATCCACTAGCTCAGTAAGCTGTAAATTATGATCTACAACATCATTTGTCTCCCGTTTCCCTCACTCAATCTCCTGCTTCCGTGACCCTTGATATAGTTTCTTGAAGAGATATAGTTTCCGTGTATCTCTTCAAGTCCCCTAAAACTCTCTTGTCTGCTTTCCACTCTCTTTTTACTGCACCTACACTGTTCTTTCTTACTCCCACCCCACCCCTTTAACTGTGTATAATATGAAACCGAAAGGCTTTTTTTTTTTTTTTTTAATTTGTTGTACTTGTTGAGAGTTCCTTGTTCTTAATTTTAAAAGCAGGTGAATTGAATGCTTTATGGTTTTCTAAGGAAGCACCTAAATTAAGTTGCTTTTTGTACATGGACCTTGATTAGTTTTTTTCTTCGTGGGTCAGTGGCCCTCAATAGAAAAAAGGTCCCCCAGGCCTGTCCTAGGAGGCTTGGATGGGATTCAACGAAGCGTGCTTTTAAAGCTTAACTCTATGGCATTAAAAACAAAACAAAACAAAAATCACTCAAAAGAGCCAAACTTTTTTCAATCACACCAGCTCTATGTAATTTCTCTTTAGTCTTAATATCAATGCCTTAGTTTTCAAAGCTGAACAAAGACAATCACAATAAATTACTACTCGATCGTGCCGAGTGTGTACTGGTTCTTTTTTTGAAGCACTTCAAATCAATGGTTAAAGGAGTAGGCATTGAATATGAGAAACCTACTCCATCATTTCACAGCGCTCTGGGGTGAGCGATGTGTAGAACTTTGCTTTCTCACTTTATCTCATTCATTCCTCTCACCAAAGCCGGGCTCTGATGTACAAATGGGGTGCGGCTAGTGTTTGTTTATTTTCAGTTGCTCATAACTCAGATCCCTGTAGAAAATGTATATAAGTGGTGGTTAGGTTCTCAGCTTATTTACTACTAACTTCACTATTTTCAACTATACCTAACAACCATTTTCTACATCTCTCTCAGAAAATTCATCTTGAAATACAACTAGATGTCAAGAAAATGTCTCTCATTCTCATGCTTTTTGGGGGCTGAGGTGGGGTGAGGACAGAGGAATACTTGTGGTTACCTTGTAATACTTGTGGTGTAAGCTTTCTATACCTGCAGGAAACAAAGTCAATCTCTAGTGATTTTAAGCCCAGTGTCCTAAATGGAAAAACAGCAGCCAGTACAGACACTGGCACAGAATACAGCAGTGTGATTTGTAAGGCAGACATTCTCTTTACCCAGACTTATCTGACTAATAAAACATCCAAAATGACTTTGGTAAATAAAAGAGACACAAACTGCACCATAAGGGTGAGGACTGCAGTGAGGAACATTTGTGAAGAACTGACTGGAAAGCACTTTGTAAACTGCAAATATAAGAGACCATGATTTTGCACTGGCCTTTTTTTTTTTTAACCAAAACTTTATTTTAAAAGCAATATATATTTATTGTAGAAAAGTAGAAAACTGAGGTAACTAAAGAAAATGAAACTCATGCCGACAACAAGCTTAGTGCGTTAGTGTCTCTTCCCAGACCTCTCCTCTATATGTTCACCTTGCTCTACTTTTCAAACCTCAATCAATTTGGTCCATTTTAGTACCTTGGTTTAGCTTAAACTATGGGTTTAGCTGTGCCCCATGATTATTTTCTACAGTATCAGATAACCATGAAGCAATTGGGCCTTAGTGGACAGAGCACTGGGGGTAGCAACCAGGAGAATGGAGTTTTTAGCTTTGATTCCACCATTATTTGCTCGGTGCTGTGAGGCAAGTGACTTCTCTGATGGTCTTTGCATTGGCCTTTCTTGAAGTGAGCGACTCACTTGGGTTATGAAGAGAACTTCACTCTTTACGAGAGGTTTTTAAGAAGTGAATTTAAAAGGTTCCTAATACTTAACACTACAGTATTTGGATCTTTTATTCTGTAGGGTTAATGGTGGTCTAGGGATAAGACGACTGATCTGGGAGTCAGGAATATGGGTTTGAGTTCCAGCTCAACATGATTCACTGAAGGCTCTTGGGAAAAATCAGTTACCCCCTGGAGCCTAAAAAAGCCCTTTGGAAACAAGGAAGCATTGTGTAAATGTAAAACAGTGCAATGACAAAACAGAGAAAGAAATGAAAACATTTATTACACTCGGATAAGGTACTGACGTTCTGAATGAAGAGACATTCCTGACAACTTGTACTAGGTGAGGGAGTGGGACCAGGACAGCAGTACCATCTCTCTTCCAGCTAGCTCAGGAAGATTTCTTATTGGAGGTGGGAATTTGGAGGAAAGAGCATACCAAGTAGGAGTTGAGCGGCATGCCCACGTGATGATGAACTGACCAAGCACAGACATTTAAAGGGCCTTCAAAATGTGGTGTCCTGGATGGGGTCCTGGAACAGAATAAGGACATTGGGGGAAAACTAAGGAAATCAGGCAAAAACTTGTATGTGAAATGTTCACAGCAGTATTATGCATTACAGTCAAATTTCCATCAACAGATGACTGGATAAACAAAATGTGGCATGCCGTATAATGGAATATTAGTCAGCCATAAAAAGGAATAAAGTTCTGATACATGCTACAACATGGCTGAATCTCAACAGTGAAAGGAGCCAGTCACAAAAGTTCGCATCATAGGACTCCATTTAAATGTCCAGCATTAGGCAGACCTAGAGACAGAAAGTAGATTAGTGGATGCCCAGAGCTGGGGGATGGGAGAAAAGGTGGGCTGATAGCTAAAAGGTAAGGGGTTTTCTTTCTGGGGTCATGAAAACATTCTAAAATTGATTTTGATGATGAATGCACAACTTCTGGAGTATATCAAAAGCCACTGTTCACTTTAAATGGGTGAATTATTTGTTATATGAATTATATCTCAATAAAACTGTTACCAAAAAAACTAAGGAAATCAGAATAAAGTATGACTTTAGTAATAATGCATCAATAATGGTTTATCAATTGTGACAAATGTACCACACTAATGTAAGATATTAATTCTAGAGAATACTGGAGTGGTATATACAAAACTCTGTGCTTTCTTCCCAATTTCTGTAAATCTAGAAAGAAAAAAGGAAGCAAGCAAGCCTTGGCTTTCAAAGTAAAAAGGATAAATACATGTGGCCAGTGGGGGTATAGGGGGACTTTTATCATGCTTTCAAAATATATAAATGCTTGATATAATTCTAATATTGGGGAGCCACACTAAGCTATTATTTGCTGGGGCAATTTTCCTAATCCCTCAATTGCTACTTTACCCTTTTTCTAATTGTTATTTCTTCTGAAAGTAAAACAATTTCTTGCTATTGGTCTGAAGCGTTACCAAAATAGTTTTCTGCTTACTTCTTAGATCTAAATTCAGGTAGCCACAAAGAGAGCCAAAATGCAGGTTGCTATATAGCTCCAGCTCCTCCAAGCTACCTAAGAACCCCATGAGGAACATACATGCTGTGCTTCATGGGAACAAAGAAAGAAAATTTCTAAAAGTTTTTAATAATCCCAGGGGGGTGGGAGAAGTATACATTAATCTATCCTCCCTCCTTCCAAAAAGGAGTGAAATTACTGCATATAATGTGCTATGTACATCGAAAGCCTGAAGTCATTTGACCTAAACCTTAATAATAAAGCACATAAATTACAGTCATTACGCAGATGTATGATTTGCGATCACCTACCAATCAGTAGGAGAAATGCAGCTAGTTAGCATTTTGCAAAACCTTGCCAAAATATAGCTCTGAAGGGCTTAAGACTGCCAATTATTTTTAGGTCCACTAATCCTGCAAGGTAGGATAGAGAAGGCTAACCAGAAACACATACGTTTCAAAAATCAGTTTTAACATATTTTTCTAAGAATAACTCTGTGTAAGTGTAGTTGAACAAGTTAGGGTTACTACTCTAAAACTCCACACTTCTTTTCAGTGAGCTTGCAACAGCTTGCAACTGCACTCCAGATTAGAAATCAAGCAGGACTTCTTACCACCCTTCAAATGATAAGCAAATTATGAACTGAAGTTACTATCTGACAGTCTGAGATCCCCAGCAAAGGTTTACTGAGGAAGGCACACCAAACCAAACTGAGTGAATGGCCTGAACTGCACACCTTGACTTTGTGTCACCATTACTTCTCAGCAGCTAGACCCAACTGCATCTATTTTGCACATTTATTTACAAGCATTACCTCCAGGACTCAACAGGAATAATAATACTCCTCAACAATTCTGAGGCTCCTGTAAATACGTCCTAAGAAGTCAGTGCTAATAAAAGGCTCAAGGAAATGTGTTGGAGGCCCTTGGGGGATAGCTAGGGGCAGGCAGGAATAGACAGCAATCTCTACTTGTTTTTCAACTAACAAAAGAAAAGCTTTCCTTTTTTGTCAATGATTCAGGGGCACAAACTTTGGTAGCATCATTTCAGAATTTCTCTCAAATACTAATTTACAATTTTCATTGGGCTCATAATTTAACAGAATGCCTGGGGATAAATAAATGATTCTGAATCATACAAGTGATTTGAAGGAGCCACATGTGAATTTCAAGCCCTTTAAGCATTAAAAAAATAGAGACCCTGAGGTTTTTCGTTACACAGTGCCTATGAAATTAAGATTTCCATAATTCTCCTCAAAAGTCTTTCTTCTGAATTGTTTTCATACATCCCCCCACTCCAACCCCAGCCATCTCAGAGATTTTCTTTTTCTAGAGAGGGAGGCATAAGAGACTGGGCAGAGACTAAGATTCCCAGGGTTGATTGCATCTGTTACAGTCTCATTCCAACTACAAATACATTCCAACTACAAATAAAAAGCAACCTAAGTAAGAGGAAACAATTGGCTAGGACATTTTTTCCTTTGGTGCCCAACAATACCTCTGGAACCTGCTTCCCATCCCTGCATCATAATCCCTAGTGGACCCAGGCCACGGCAGGGCCACCTCTAAGGTAGCTGATCAGAACAGGCTCAGAGGGAGGGTCACAAGGATTCCCAGGGTGCGGAAGGGCTGGCCACCAGCAACTTGCCCTTTTTGGGCATCCCTGGTGATTGCCACTGTGGGGGTCTCTTGTGCACAGTCACAGAAGACCTCAGAGAAAGCAAAAGGAGAAGGGTGTCAGGGAAACGTCGTTGGAGACACTCCTTCCCTCCTCCTCCCAGGGGGTTGATGGAACAGCAAGTGATTTTCCTTATTCTTACCAAATAATCTCTAAAGAAGTCCCAGGAGCCCGCAACAAGGAAAGGGTCAGCAGTGGAGCTCACCCCAAGTGTAGAAGAAAATCCAGTGGGGTGGGGTGGGGTGCTCACAGACATCAGACACTCTAGTAGAACGATTAATGCCTTTCGTTTTATACATAATTCACGGGTTGTGTGGGTCATGAACATTTTTAACATTACATTCTTTTCCCTTTTGTAGTAATGCGTTTATTTATTTTATTTATTTATTTATTTATTTATTTTGTCTTTTCGTGACCAGTGAGCGCACCGGTCATTCCTATATAGGATCCGAACCTGCCGCGGAGCGTCGCTGCGCTCCCAGCGCCGCACTCTCCCGAGTGCGCCACAATGCATTTAGCTTGGGCAACAGGGAAGATAAAAACCCTCTAACTTTCTTACTCTCCCTTTCACAATATACCTAAAATTGCTGACCCCAAAACACTACACTGTGAGAAGACGTTTTAGTAAATCTACCATACAGAAAAAATAGACTAGTAGAATAACATATTCATTCATCATGAATTCTCCAAAAGGTATTTTTCCAAATGGCTGTCTAGAAAGCTTTTACATCAAGTGCTAGCAAAATCCGCTTCCTCGCATAAAGAAAAATGATTCTGTAACATCAGGTTTCATGCCACACAAACCATTCTTGAAAATTCTAGCCAGGCATCGTTGAAATGGTGGAGGGGAAAGAAACATTTATGTTTTCAATGTTTCTGCTTAATTATATTCCTTAAAACCCACTCCTACGAAATTCTTGTTAAAGGTCACAGTAAGTTACAGCTTACTCTAATACAGGTCCGCATTGAAGGGCTCTTAATTAGTCCCAGTTCCCATGGACATGGACATGAGCCCCAATTGAATGGAGGTTAATTTTACAACATGAGAGAAAAATTCTTCTGAACTTTAGCATGGATGGATGGGGGAAGGGTTGAGCCCTCCCCACGCTCCCTGCCACTTGGCAAGGCTATTTCCCCAACCCTCCAAATTGGCCTGAAGAGTCTTTAAGCAGCATGTTATGCAATACGAATCATGCCATTTTCAGTTATATTTAAAAAAAAAAAAAAAGCTTCTCCTCACCATTATCTAGTACCCTGCACCTGGGCCTGCCACCTTGGGGCATATACCCATATAATTTATTCCCATTTAATTGGCTCTTCGCTATTTATTAATAAAGTTTTGTTCACAAATGTAAAGATTTCAATGTACACTTCCTCTTCTAGGTCGTTTCCTCAAGTTTTAAGTAAAACTTGTCTCAATCCTAATTGTGGAGAGAATGCCACTGCTGATGTCGCTATCCAGAAAATTACCTATTCAATCATAATATTTGATGGAACCGTCTTACAATTCTGTGGTAATGCCAGTTATTTTGAGTTTCCTTGGCTTGGTGTGAAAAGCTTTTTGAAAAGCCTAAGTAGATTACATGCCCTGGTTTCCCTTTGTCTACATATGCATTAGCCCCTTATAAATACAAGGTCATTAGCAAAGCACAGACTCCCCTTACAGAAATGAGGTTGCCTTTCCCAGAAGATTGAGTTTGCTTAAGTGTTCAGTATTCTCACCCTTTATTATAGATTCTACCAGCCTGCCTTTATTAGTGAGGCACCCCAGGTCCGATTGAGATTTATCCTAATGGCAAAGTACTAGCTCCCTGGCACCATTCAATTCCCCAATCTCACCTTTCATCATCTTTTCTTTAGGATCAGACTCACTGATTAATTACATTTGATTTGTTCCTTAGAATTAGAAAATCCAATATATTTACCACTTCTTGACCTAGTTACTTCAGTTACTCCACCTCAAAAGATTATCTAGGAATGGAACTCTACCCTTACATTTTCCCCAAGTCTAAGTCAAAGAATTGATTCACATCTCCCAAACTAACCTTTGACCCGATTTGGCAACACAAAAACATTGTCGGTGCTTAATGCAATATTTATCAAGTGCCTCAGTGCAGAAAATGAACAGACATGGATTTTATTTTTGTTCTATAGGCTTTTTCTCTCTCCTTCTTACTCTATAATCTGAATTTGTCTAACCCCCACCCCCCAAGATCTCTGAGGTCCTTTGATCTTACCTTGGAACAACCTAAGTCCAAAGACAGAAGAGATGATGCCACATCAAGCAAATCCACCCAAACCCATGCTTCTCACTTTGGGACGTCAAGAGATGTGCCACAGAAGTACCCTTGGAAAAAGTGGGAGAGATTCAGACACTCAAATATAATCTATACTTTGCCAGATTCGCTGTGTCCATTTTTTGAGTCACCTACAACTACAGAAGACATGAGCTTGGACTCAGAGCAGAATCTCACAAGGGGGGTGGGGATAAGCAAACTGTGAGGATTTAGTTCTGCTGCTTTTCTTGGTCAACAAAACAAAATCCACACGACAGACTTCTCACACAAATGCTGTTCCATTTATTTGACAAATCGGAAGTCACTAAACATTCAAATTAATATTAATAAAAAAATGTCAGATGATGTTAATGCTTTGACTTTCAAAGGCCTTAAATCTGGTCATTTGATGATGAGCTTCCCTAAACTTATATTCAGGTAGTCAATAAGTCACTGGCGTGGCTCCATTAATTTTTGTGGCTGAAGTCTCACCGGAGGAGCTTCTATTCCCTCAAGTGACTGACACTCCAAACAGCAAAGGAATTGAGATGCCACACGGTCCCTTCTCCACCACGCTAGTAATATTCCCTGTTTGTTTGGGGCTCTGTAGAACTCTAATAAAAAGCTGCCGAAATTCAAATGCAAAGGACCTAAGCCAGTTCTTCAGCTGGGCTGCCATGCCAGCCACCTACCATTTTCCCTTTGGTTTCCTAAGTATCACAGAGAGGGGAAAATAAAGGCAGATCTTAGGCACTAACTCAAGGTATCAAAGTGCTTCCTTACTTATTTATGACATGAAAAATTTTACTTCTTTAGAGAATAAGATAGAAAAGTGATTGTCTCTTTGCCAGAAAGTGACAAGGAAAAGAGAGAAATCAATCATTTGCTATGCATTCGAGTCCCTGCAGGCCTGTTCTGGCCACCTTCACACACAGGCCTGCCAGACCAGAGGCCTCAGACCACAGGGTCACGGAGGTAAATATGAATGCTGCAGAAAGTGCACTGGAGGTAGCCCAGCCCTTTTTACTGCAGAACTGTCAGATAACCAAGAATGAAGGGGCTGCCTGTTACCATTTTGGCTTTGGGGAGGGATTAAAGGAGAGGAGCTACTTCAACTTGAGCCTCTATGGAGAACTGAAGTGAAGGCTGCTTCCATGGGGGTGACACTGGAAGTCACTTCAGAATGGTGCTAACTGCTCACTCAGAAAGCAATTAATTTGGAAAAACATCTGATCCCAAAGAAGTTCCAGAATGTGGCCCATCGTCAAAGCACATCAACTACTTTAGGATGAGCAACAAACATAGGGAGTGGGGAGATCCAGGCCTGCAGCCACTAAGGGGCAGGAGTGAGAGAGAAAGAATGGAAAGAAATGGGCCAAAGGAAAGAGAAAGAAAAGGAAGGTGGCATATGACCCAGGGCCCAGTAGTGGGAGGGTCCCTACAACTAATGCAAGCGGTGATCTGGCCACCAGGGCCTCAGGTTCCACGGTGACTCCCATCAAGCAGAGGGACATGTTTTTCTCCCTAGTTTCCATTATACAGAGCCTGCAGATGGCACACAGCATTACTACTGCAATTAGGGACTATAATTATAGTGAAAAGTCTTTGATGTGATAACAAAAATTATTAAAATGGCCCTTCTTAGAGAAGAAGGGCAATAAATACAGCCTCATTTGGAAAATTCAAGGACCCAATTTCGTACCAGGACCTCCTGCCAGGAAAGAATAAGTCACTTTAATATACTTGTTTTCAGCTCTTCTCCTTGAAGATGTTTTATCCTAGGTGGAAAACAAATAATGGTATGCCGTTCGGGATATATTTTAAGAGCATACTTAAATGTACTTCAAAGGAAAATAAAAAATAAAGTAACCTTTTCCTTGCAGACACATGCATATTTACACAAGCCCCTAGTTTTTCCTGGTCCCATAGTAACCAACGAGAGGCAATTTTTTTCAGCTGCCTTCAAGGATGAGAATGAATGACAACTGAATTAAATATGGGTCTTGTTTTAAAGATAATACTTGGCAGGGCTGTGCTTATCTGTATGAATTAGTAAACATTGTAGTGTGCTTAGAAATGTATCAGTAACTAGAAGTATGAAAGAACAGAGAAAGCTCACTTTGTTCTCTTTATCTTTCACAGGATCATAAACCATGAGAGGCCACATTTTATTTTTTTTTAATCTACCTAATCCTATGTTTTAACTCTGAGTCAAGACAGCATAATCCCAAATTCTATGCAGTGTTACAGCAGCACATACATTAAATCATATTCTGGAATCAGTTTCAATGGGGGGGGAAAGAGCCATTCCAAAAGCTGAAGCAAAATTAAATGTCCAGCATTATAAGCCTTTATTGTTGCAAATGAACTGCCTAAACTAGAATTTCAACTAGGCTGTCTGGAAGACATGCTTATGTTTTTGCCCATGTGTGTTTCCATTTATAATATGTGACAATGAACACAGACCAATACAAACACCAAATAGTATAACCCAAATTCACTCTACTAGGTTAAGTTCAATAATACAGAATGACTATACACAGTACCAGAATTAAATGAGCTTGAAAAAACCGTAGTTCAATCTCAAGTTTCATAAACATACACTGGAATGTATGTATGGATTGGATGCTTTGGTGGCACCAACTCTGAGCTTCCTCTTGGCCTAATGACTTGGTGGGTTATGGGTAAGTGGGAGGTATACTCTTATAAAAAGGCATTGCTTCATTCTAGAGAGATAAACCTTCGTGATTCCATGATTCATGGCTGCAAACATACCAGAAATTATATCAGAGACTATCACAAACTGAGCCTATGTTAAGTAATAATAATGACGCATTTTGCTTGTTGGTTAAAATTCTTCCAGTAGCACTGACACATTTGATGGCTCTGCGACACCATACAGAATCCAAACTTCTCTTTATCCCACAAGTGAATAGCAGCTCAGAACAGGGAGCGTCAGGCTCTTCAAGAACCAAGAACTTTAGCTTACTCAGAATCAGCAAGGGTCTTTAATCAGAGCAGTTCAATACAAAAGAAATGAATAAAGTCACAATAAGCAGAAAATTCAAGACAGACAGAAAAGCTTATCTGGAGCTTAATTTGCTATCTAACTACATATAGTGTACATGTTAGAACCATGTAGGAAATGAGCTATAAATACTCTGATTGTACTCTTTCTGTTCTGAGTCTTTGAGGCAGGGAGGTATGTTATATGAAAAGCATAAGGACTTCAGAGTTAAAAAGGCCTGAGTTTGGGCTGAGTTCTGTTGCTTGCTTACCAGCTGTGTGACTTTGGGACAGTCTCTTAACTTCTCTGACAGTACTTCATCTTCTGTAAAATGGGGACAAGAACAGAACCTAACTCAGAGTTGTTGGAAGCATTAAATATATATAGACCTCAATCAATAGTAGCTATTATTAGAAATACATCAGAAGATGCTATATATTTCTTGGAAGGGGAATTCCTTTCTATACTTCAGGGTTCAGCTATGTTCAAACAATGGAGAACTGTTTTGTTTTCTTGTTGTTGCTATTATTATTATTATTATTATTAGCCTTAAGAAGCATTTATTTCTAAAAATTGCAGACCAAATAGCAATTTAGCTTTATTTAGCCAAAACACGAAATTGTCTACTGATAAAAATTCAGGCTACAGCCTGTAATACTGCTATGGGATTACAGGCTAGAGAGTCTTTTCTTTGGTTTTGAAATGGCTCTGTTATGAGCTTTGAGATTAACGAGAAACAAAATATTAAAGTTTGATTCTTATGAGACTGCCATTATTTTAGGTCAAATAGGCCAAATATCAGAAATGTCACAGACTGGGGGCTGGCCAGTTAGCTCAGTTGATTAGAACACAGTGTCATAACACCAAAGTCAAGGGTTTGGATCCCCGACCCAGCCAGCTGCAAAAAAAAAGGGGGGGGGAAGAAGAAAGAAAAGAAAAAGAAATTCCGCAGTCTGACCTAACATTTGGGAGAATCAATTTTGCATCAATATCCAAATCTTTCCACATATCAACCATGATTCATTTGCATCTTAAAATCCCTGCAATCATGAATACAATTCAAAAGATGAAATGAGATACTCCTATTTGCTTAAATATGCATCTGACCTTTTTAAAAAAATCTGTGTCCCTACAGTATGCACTATGTCTGCTGCACTTCCTGACAAATGATCAGTTTCTTCCGAATAGCCAATCATTTTGTTGAAAGAGCACTCTGCTCTATGAAATAAAGGCAGATGATTCAAAAATTTAGACTAAGGATAAATTTTGTCAAATAACCCCCCCCCCCCAAAAAAAAAAAAACCTACTCTGAGATGAAGGGAGTTTGTTCCCCTTCACATCAAAGGACAGGAGAACAAAGATGGAAATGACAGCTCCCTGCGCGATTGTGATGCATTTAAGTGCTGATTTTTTGATGTTGCTGATGAGAGTGTATCGACCTCAGAGCGTCTGTCAGTTTACCACCTGATCACCTCCTCATACTCTCTTTATGTCTTAAATATTTCTGTCAAATAGGTCTTCCTCTACTAGGTTTTAGACTGGTACCATAGATTTCTGTCTATTATCTCCTTTACAATTGTACATAAGATTCACAGACATGAATGAGAAAAGAAAAATTCATCAGCATAATGCTTACTTGCTAAGATGTGGAGGCAAGGTTTGGAGAGATGAAAATTGCTTCCTGAATAAGTATGCTAGAATGGGAGAGTGGGGGGGCGGGGGGGGCACAGGCGGGAATGGAGAGAGGGAAGGACAGGTGCCCCAGGAGATACCCTGGCCCTGGTCCTGAGCAGTACATAGAACTTAGGGCACCAAATAACTGTGGATAAACAAGTGTGTAATGGTGATCACAGCACTATTAAATTCAACAACATGACGGCAGAGGAAATGAAAAGTACAAAAGCCATTACATGGGTTTTCCTATATGACAGTAAGCAGCTATGACAAAACCAGGGGGGCGGGAGGGAGAAAAAAAGAGTTCAAAAAGTAAACAACACTCAAGACGCCTAGAGACTAGTTTAAAGAGCGGGGGGAAAGTACCTATTGTTTGTTACCCCAGAATAAGTACTCGCAAGTACTTAGGTTTTAGGGAGAGGGCTGGAGAGAGAAGAGAATCTTCAGTATGATTACAAGGCAGAGTAAAAGGAAGTGAAGGTATCTTTGATAATACAAAAAGGCGAGTCCAGACTGGAAACAGAGAAAATCCCATAAGGCATAGCAGGTTAAACACAACATAAAAACTAGGCAGGAGCAACTTGTAAGAGATTGCAAAGCCAACAGTAAGAGGCTCTTTCGCTCTATCAAAGGGACGAAGCCATTTGGAGGAACCACTTAATCACAGTCACAGTGCTAAAAAGGAGTGGGTCAGGAGACTGAATGAATTCTTTGTCTTGTAAGGAAATTCACATTCCCAAACCAGAACACTGAACTCAGCAGGTCAGAGGTACTAGATCAAATAGTGGTAAACATGATGCTCTGCATCTAATCAACAAACCAGGAGTAGATAAATCACTGAGACCAGATGGTATCCACCAGCCAGTTTTGAAGTAACTCAAGGGTGAAATTGTTTTGGCCAACATGTGTAGGCCGTCTTTACAAACAGCCACTGTGCCCAAAAGACTGGTGCTTGTCAGTGCAATTCCTATTCATAAGAAGGGTTCCAGAAGGGACCCTGGAAAGTAGAAACCAGTAAGACTCATTTCCATAACAAGCAGGCTGGCCAGCTTTACAATAAAGGTGAAATCACTGCACATTTACAAAAATAAAGCCTATGGGGGAGACAGGAAACCAAGTATTCTGGCAAAAGAGAAAAAAAAATGTTCATCTAATAAACCAGAGCTCTTGAGGTGGGCAGTGCAAGGAGAATATACAAATACTGGGACCCTGAGGACACGATTTATGAAGGGTGCTAAAAACACAACAGACAGTATTATCATGTACCTATGTTACTGTGTATTGTCATTGAATCTTAAAAGATATAAAGGAGATAAGGAAAATTCAAAAGTCAGATTAAAAAATGAGGGCAATTATTTACTTTAAGAGAGGTGGGGAAATCAAACAAAAATAGATTAAGGTTCAGTGTGGAAAGACGGGAATATTTCTTTTAATCAAGCATATGGGTAGGCTTTAAACTCTTACTTTTATCACCTCCTGATGTACTAAACTTTTTTCTATATAGCAATGGCTCACTTATATATTGCTTCAAAATTTGGGGACAACCCAATAATCAAGGAAATCCTTCGTCTACTCCCCCAAAAAGAAACATTCAATGGCTGTGAAATCTACTGTAGAAGACTGAAGCCATCCTGTATGACATAGCCTTTATTTTGCATAGAAATACTCCAGTTGCATATTTAACTGACTCTGCTGTGATTTCTAGACATTCACTTCTGCCCTGGGTTAAAAAGGGACAAAGAGTGAACCCAAATCAATGACAGCAGAAGTGACAGCTGAAAAGGCAGGCAGAAGCAACAGCAGCAGAACAGTCTGGGGCCATTTAGCTCAGGGGCAAATAGTTCCTCATACTTCAAAGAGTCCTAAGGACATGGTCGCATTGGAGCACCATTCATTAAATGATTTTCATAATGATGTCCCTGGGTCTTCTTTAACTGATCGCTGTTGTTACCATTCTGTTTAATAAGCAGAGAAATAAATATTTTAGAAACATTTTCATTGAAATGCTTAAAACATTTTAAAACATAGTTTGATATGTAAAAGGATAATTATCTAGAAAAATCTCCCACTCAAAATGTTTTCTTTTCAGATGATGCAAGAAAACTAGGACATGATTTTAAACCCACAAGCAAAAGGTCAACAGTTGGTACAGGTTTGCAACTCAAGAGTTTCACAAAAGTTCTAGATGTATTCAGAGAGAACAGACCTATGGGGTGCTTTATGAAGGAAAACTGGTTTGTTTCATATACATTTATGACTTTTGAAGTGCTCCAAAAAAGAGCATTCATTTTCCTTCCACCTGAGTGTGGTGTCCTTGCCAGAGACACACCACCAGAGGACTGACCTATGCAGCAAGGCTATTATTCCTTTCATAGCACATCAAACAGCTAGGTCCTATTACCAAAAATAATATTCCCAGAAGATTTAGAAGAAAAGAGCTAAGTGAACATGAAAATAAGGTTTATTTCTTAGACTGGGCTTATTTATTTCTTCAAACACATAGCTCCTCATTTGGGAAAAGAGACTCTGTTACATACACTTTACACCATTCTTTATTTCTATCCAGACAACTTGGACTCGATGAGGGAAACAGAGCCAAAACACCCAAGAAGAAAACAAAAATAAGATGCTTAAGTAAAGCCAACTTGTAAACCACATGCCTTAGGACAAGCTGCTACACACTGGAGAAGCACCATTGCTGGTCATTGTCATAAAATGTATTAAGTGCTCCAGGGAAATGAAATGGAATAAAACCTGGGTAACATCAACGGTCAAGATAACAAAGTTTTCTGGAAAACAAAACTGCATAAATTTATATCATTCATTTTCTTGCAAATTAGAGTGCCTAAAAGCAAAAGTTGTTCTTCACCCACAAAAGAGAAACAGTGATACAAGGTGAGACTCTAAGTGAGGAAAAGACCCCCAAACACATTAAATACAAAAGAAACAAAGACCTTGAAGAACACAGACAGAGAAGGGACGAGAAAAGGCAGGAAAAAAAACAGTGGGTCACTCTTTCCCATTTGAAAAATGTCAAGGTACTAAATGTCACATGCCATATTTGTACTGTATGTGTCACGCAAATGCAATACGAATGTTCTACATTTGAAAGAACAAGATAAGAATGGTTTTGCAATTTTAAATGGCCTTGATTTGGAGACTGAACTTCAATATAAACCTATCGCTGCTCCCAATCTCATAAAGCATTTTATACACGGACGTGTGTGTGGTCACAGATGGCATTCAGCACTGATATTTGGAGATCACTCCTTTAGAACAATACCCTCTTAACATTTCCTACTTCATAGCAGGCTCAGACACTAAAAGCACCAGAGTAATGCCTTGCTAAAGAAGGGAGAAAAAGCTTACAATATTGCCAGCATTTCTGGAAGGAACAAACATCCTCTGTGAGGGCTGTCCTGAAAACAGCCCTCTGTGATGGCTCACACAATCTTTATTTTTATTTTTATTTTTTTTTTTAAATTTTATTTTGTCGATATACATTGTAGCTGATTAATGCTCGCCATCACCAAAACCTCCCTCCCTTCTCCCTCCCTCCTCCCCCCTCCCCCCCAACAATGTCCTTTCTGTTTGTTTGTTGTATCAACTTCAAATAATTGTGGTTGTTATATCTTCTTCCCCACCCCCCCCCCCGGTTTGTGTGTGTGTGTGTGTATGTGTCACACAATCTTTATTTCATGAAAACCTACACAATGATGACTTTTCAGCCAAAGCTTGTAAACTCCTTGTTTCCTCTCTGAGTGCGGAATGAGTGCTGCTGTAGTCTTTGGAAGGGTTGCTGGGCCCCCTCAAGCTCCCATCCACTGCACAGCTGTCTCCCACTACAAAGAACAGGTAAGTCAGGTCAGAAAAGCCAGGCTAATGGCAGAACAGGGGTAAATGGTGTTCTTTTTGGAAAAACACATGTAGGTGATTGTTTGCTATTCTGAGAGCTGTGAATGCCATAGCAGAGAGGCCAAGGGATGCCCGGCTAAGTCACCATCAATACCATGCCTGGTTCGGTAACAGGAATTAACCACACATGCACGTCCTCACCCAATGGTCTGAGGAATAATGTTGATTTCTGTTTTTAAACATATAGTTCCTTTTTCCCTCACCCTTCCCCAAACACCCTCAATCCTTTTATTACAAAAAGGATATACAGCTTTTCCCACTCTTGACCTCCCAACATCACCCTTCATTCTCTGGGGGTAGACAACAGGGAAACAAGGCTGCAGGTAAGCAAATGATCACACTTTACTATCACGATTTCCAACCACTAAGAACTGGGAGGAACTTAAGGTCTTGAGATGTTATTTTCTCAGTTTATAGAAGAGGAGATAAAGGCTCTGCAAGTGTAGATGAACTTGTCCAAGGATGCACAGCAGAAACGTCCGTGGTCAGGACAAAAACCCTGGTCTCCTGGGTTGTGATTTTCTTTTCTTCCATCCCTTGTGATTTTCTTTTCTTCTGTCGAGCTCTTTTATCTATCTGCAATCCTGCCGACTGGGCCAATTGTCGAGCTAGGGCTGGGTCTGGAGCTCACAGACCCCTCAAGCTGGTTCCAGACTGGGCCAAAAAGCCTTCACATGCCAGGCTGGGTCACAAGACCCCTCACACGCAGGTCTATGAGCTAGGTAACCAGCAAAAAAGATCATTGGAAGCCATAGGTTGGAGAGCATGGCCACACGGCAGTGGACGCCCAAGGCAGTCAATGCCAGCTAAGGTGGTGGTGCTGCGCATGCGCGCGCACGCGCGCGCGCGCGCACACACACACACACACACACACATAGTTTGCTTACAAAGAATGTGCCGCACCACCCCCAACCAGACCTGAGGTGAGGGGCCCTGATTAAACTATTCTATTTTCCCAACATCTTCCATCCCTTGGCAGCCAGGCAAACCCTGACAGAAGCCATGAGGGTGGTGCAAATGGGAAATTCACGAGAGCAATGTGCTGCTACACATGTTGCTTGCTTCCCACCCCAGATATCTTTCGCAACACTTTTTGTTAAAAATCTAATTCACATACCATTCAAAGCACACATTTAAAGTGTACGATGTAGTGCTCTGGGCTGTGCAACTGTCACCACTGTCTAATCCCAGATCATTTCCATCACCCCCAAAAGAAATCTTATACCTATTAGCAGTCACTCCCCTCACCCCTCTTTCCCACACACACACCAGCCCTGGGCAAGTTCTACTCTACTTTTTGTCTCTATGTATTTGTCTATTCTGGACATTTCATCTAAGGAATCATGTATATCATAGTCTTTCTGAACTGGTTTTTTTTTCATAAAGCATAATGTTTTCAAGGTTCATCTAAGCTGAGCATGAATCAGTACTTTATTCCTCTTTATGGCTTTATAATATTCCGTTGCATGGATATGGCATATTTTGTTTATCCATTCATCAGCTGATGGATATTTAGGTAGTTTCCACCTTTCTGTACTATGAATAATGCTGCTACAAACATGCTTATATTACATTATTTGATTTTTATATTGATGCTGGATACAATCATTAATATAGAAACCTCTTTAGAACACTAAAATCTTAAACATTTGCAAAGGTAGAATGAGTTCCCTCCCCCTGCAAAGGGTTTCGATTCTCTTGGGTATATACCTACAAGTGAAATTGCTCAGCCACATAGGCCAGAAAGTCAACATTAAATTTTTTAAGGAACTGCAATTCATAGACATTTTGGAGTGAATAATTCCATCTTCACTCCAAAATTCCATCTGGACTGGCCTCAGATATAAGCTTAACACATTACTGGTCTCCACAAGCTGACATTTCATATTACTTAAGCCACCAGAAACAACAATACCGTTTAAATTGGGAGTGATGACCAAAACAAAACAAACTCCAAAACAAGGGTTTTAATCCCTCAAATAAGAAAACACACTTAAATTTAGTTACTACTTCCTGTTTTCAACCTAAAATTTAGACAGGGCATTCTGAACTTCAATACACAGACATAATTGTTAAAGTGGAATAGTAAATAAGAATCAGATAACCCCCCTTCTTTAATAACTTTCATGTGAATTACATCTTTCAGAAATGGTAGAGAACACATAATCAACTCTCAGGATCGGAACACATAATCAACTCTCAGTATCAGAACACAACAAATTATCCCAAAGATATCTAGACATGAACGCTGCTGAAAATCTAAGAATACCCACTGTTCCAAACACAGCTAAAAAATGTGCTTCCTAGTAACTAAGAAATTTAAGACAGTCTCATTCTATATCAAGACATTCTACTAATACAGTGAGTGCAAACATTATCAGCTTATTTTAGGAGCCTGGCATGGGTGTGTAAAACATCATTCTTTTCAAAAGACGGTGGGAGGAAGAAATTGGCCTTTCTGGTGAGAGTCACAGAGCTTGTTGATTTCTTTTCACTGTGAAAATTCTTTTTCATTCATTACTCAGGCTGCTGGGCAGAGCATTTTCCCCAATTACAGTTGCAGAATTTTAGCTCCAAAGCCAAGTAAGCAATTTTTTTCTTTTACAAATTTCTTTTTTTTAAATGTTTTATTTCAACTGCAGTTTTGGTGGCTGCCTGTAGACACACCCTGGGGTTTCCACCTAATTTTTAAAACTTCATTTTATCACGATTTCACCAACCCTCCACCACTACTATGCTTGCTCTACTTATATCTCCACTGGCTCTGTTTTCTTTTCTAGTTACTCAACAAACATTTATTGGGTAACTAGAATATGTTAGGCATAGTGCCAAATGCTGAGAATAAAAATGAGCACACACTCTGCCCTCAAGGAGGTCATTACACCTATCCACCCTTTCCCACTTCCACACCCATCCCAGTTATGACAATGCTACCAATCTCCTTGGTCAAAATTACCTATTTGAGAGCCTGTTGAGTTTGAGAGTAGGCTTTCTTGACCCTCTCTGCGCCCAGTTAGACCCTCTGACTCTATCATTCTTAAGTTATTTGACGTTTATTCTAATGGTGGATACTAACATTGATAGGAAAATCTCTTCAGAACACTAACATCTTAAGAATCTCCACCCCCATTCAATAAACAAAAGTTAGAATAAGTTTATTTTCAAAGATCTTCCAAACCTACAGACTGATTTTTAATTTGTGGTACAAAAGGAACAAGCCTGTTAAAACCTGCAAATATGCACTATTTTCTTCATTACTCATCTTTCCTAAACAGTTGCAGCTGTTTCACACGCGTCTCTCTGCAGAAAGATGGAACAACATCCTACACGGGATGTTAGGTTAGAGGGCATACTTTTTAGCCAGTAGATCAGAAATGGCAAATAACTGGATAATGAAATGTTAATAAGCAATCCCTCAAGAGCTGGACAGAAAGGATATAATACTACAGCAGGACAAGTGTTTACATGCTATCAGAGCAGCCTTCTCAAGTCCTTATCAGCTTCGTGAATTCCAGAGGTCAAAAAGTATGTAATGAAGGCATGAGTCAGATACACAGTGAGATGATTCAAGTATAAAAGCATTTCAGATCAAAATATCAAGTTCCAAGACCAAAGCTCCAAATGTTATCATTACATAAAAGCACACACATATGTTTTCAATGGTTCAGTTCAGTGGTTCCCAGCCTCTGGATCTTAGAGGTATTTACAAAATTCTATGGATTTATAGGTCTGCCAAGTTACTTTCTGCACACTGAATACTGTCTCACTGATAGAGCACACCACGGTTTTCTCAGACTATAAAAGGGTTGGGATCCACTGCAGCCAACACTTTGCACTACTGTGCACAGGATCTCCAGGGAATAGAACACAGGCTAGTTTGTGAGACCATGTGGGCAGAAAAATGGCAGGTAAACTTCAGTGAATTGGTGCATTTAGGAAAAATTACCAAAAGGATTTATAATAGGATGGTGAGCACTTCTCATGTATGTTCTCAGCAATTGGTCACCATAGATGACACCAAACCAAATATGCTCCTGGGGCCAAAAGAGGGGGTGCAATGTTGCACAGTATCATTTAAGGAACAGTGATGAAGAAGATCAGAAACCTTGGTCCTCAAAATGACTCTGTCAAAAAGTGGCTGGGTGACTTTGGGACTCCTTGAGTCTCAATGACCTCATCCATAAAATGACTTCTGAGCCCCACTCTGGCTCCAACATTCATAGAAGCTCCAACATTCTGTTCCCATGAGTTTGTTTCCCAGACACACTTGGGAGCTTCTTGCAAAAAGGCAGAGCTGAGAAACCTCAGTCTCCAAATGAGCTCATAGACTAGGTGCTTCTCCAGTAGCCAAGAGTTTATCTTATTTACCTGAGTATCCTCAGAACCACAGTACCTGGTTGAGCTGCTCTCAATAAGTACTTGCTGGATGAATGTGAAGGCTGGAAAGGACCTTCGGGCTCATTTCTTAGTCAACTGAGGTCCTTCGAAGTTCTTAGGAAGATCTTTTGATCGTTTCTGATTCCTTCTGCAGTACACTTTTTTCTTTCCTAACTCTGCCTCTCCAAGTTCATTGGTGATTCCTACAATCTGCATTTAGTGGCAGGCCAAATAGGTTAGCTACATTTTTGTAAATTATGAGACTGTGTCTAACTATGCAGGGTGGTTCAGTCTCAACATTGCAATCTATGGACGCCAAAAGCTGGAAACCAGCAGAGTTTTTAGTCCATAATGTCTGCAAGGCTCAGGGCCTACCAAGGTTAATGGAGGACATTTCTAGAGATATTAAACAGGGCTCCTTTGCAGACTACTTTGGCTTCAAAAGCCAATTTAAATGTATACCATTGACAAATAGAGTATGATTCCCATTCTATCAAAGGATGAAAGACTAAAAAACAGTAATGATTCAAAGCAAAACATCCTTCCTATCTATAGCCACTGCCAAACTAACTCACCCTCAGTGCAGGCTTGGCAGGACAGAATAAAGTCCACAGGACCAACTTCATAAATTATATCCAAGTATAGTTTTCCCAACAAACTGCATATCTTGTAGGCTACTTCCAGCTACTGTGGTCTCTCTCTACTAAATTTTTCATTTCAAAGAATCCAGTGCTCCAGAGGAAATCACTTGCAATTGAATAAGGAAATGAAATCCTAACAATAAATGTTCAAATAACCACTGAAAGGAAAAGTCACCAGGACTCTTCATATTATGTAAAAGCTACCTACCTGGAGACCTGAGGCCATGAACTGCAAGGGCACAGGGCCCCATGGAAAGCATGCTTAGATGGTCCAGAAACTTCTACGTTCCAAATCTGAACTTTATAAGCAAAGGTACTTTCTAACCCTGGAGATCCATGGTTCCATCCTTGCTATTTGCTCTGTTCTCATCCATAGCACTGTCTCTCTGAACTAGATTTTTTAAGAAGCATTTACCAATTGCTACAAGGTAATCCAGTTATTTTTTTACTGTGATATTCTACCGCCCTAATCACTAGTGCCCAAATAACTAAGTTTTACTATACTCAGCCAGGGCTGGACCCCATCCTGACCTGATTTAAGCTTTAACAGAGGACCCTGCCACTCATGGCTCCAGTTTAAAACACTGCCCTCGAAAGGGAGCTGACCCACCCTAGTGCCCCTAGAACTAAAAATAACCCTGCAGGCCTGCGGGCTGGCCAGCTCCAACCAGGGGGAGCAAGTGTTCAGGCCTTCTTACCTCTCACTAGACTTGGGTTGCACATTCTTGCCAAAGAACTCTCTCTCTACATTCTGAGTCTCATTATGCCCGGGGCAAGGGTTGGAGCTGAAGGCTCTTATGAAGCCCTCCATGACCTCTCCTATTTTATCAAGTGAGACACAAGGGTGAGTGAGTGGATACGTCTCCAGGAAGCGAACAATTCACTTCTTTAACCCCAGGAAGGAATTTCTATTAAGTCTCAGAAAGTAGAAAAGGGACCTAAAGCACAGAGGGATTAAAGTGACTTATCCAAGGTCATCCAATACAGCCAAGGAATCAGTCTCAGAGCTCCATGTCCACTAAACCACATGCCATAATAATAAACACATAAATCTGATTCTAAAACACCTTTTCCATACTATTTGGACATTTCTGTATAACCTGGGTATTATGGTACTCCCTAGGCTGACGATCTTTGATCACTGGACACAAAACCATAATTCATACTTCAGTCTATAGTACTGTAACCAGTTTTAAAAATAAAATGCACCAATAAAATATAAGAGTACTTCTTTGCTGCTTTTGTGGCTTGCTGAAAAGAGATTCACAAAGAATAAGATTTGCTTTATAGGTCATATCAAAAACAAAATCATGAACAGATCCTGGAGGAATGCAGTTGCATATTCTGCCTTCACCTGTCACACAGGAGCAATATATGGAAGCCCAAATTCGGGAGTTCGTCCACAAAACTCCGTCCAAGGTGTGGGCCCTGCCTCTTACTGCATCTGTGTGCATAGCCAGGGTAGTGATAGGTGATGTTCATACAGATGGTCCTGAGGTGCTATCAGAATCAGACTCAATCCTGTTCTGCGTGATTTTTTTTAAACATCAGGGTATATGGCTTTCTTGCCTCTTTGTGAAGTGCTCACCCAACGTATGTGTAAGCTGCTTAGGCAGGAGATCAATTTGACGGTGCCTCATTCCTCAACCTTAGGCCTAAGTCACATCTAGCAAAGGATTAACCTTTTTTAATTTTTCCTAGGCAAGACTATTTTAAATCATTTTTAATTATCAAGTTCTTTTTGTGAGTATACTATTTCCTGACCTTAGGGTGACCATAAATGACAGTCCAAACCAGGACACACTGGAGAGTGAAAGGAGGTGCTATTAACAATTATGCTGGGACAACAGGTGTGACTCTGGACTGTGCTGAGCAAACCGGAACCATAAACCCCTCTCTTACCTATAATATTTCTGTATTTGCTGAGATTCTCTTGAACAAAAGGGTTAAGAATAAAGGCATGCCATCTATCTTCCAACTGTGAATCATCTTGAAACAGTACTAGAGATGAATTGGATGTGTTACTTTTTTTCTTGGCAGCATATTCATAATTTAATCTCAATTATCTGGATAGCCAATGTAGGCCCTTCCATGAGGATGCAGGACTCCCAGAATAAGACCCCCAGGAGGATGGAACGCACTTCATTTGCACAGCTCGTCAGCACCAAGCATCCACACCGACTGCAGGACTTCTCTCCTCCACAACCGAGTCTAAGGGAATGCTTTCAACTCATAAAAGCATTGTTAATAAAATTAACCACCTTTCCACATGTTTTGTACTCTCGTGACATATCATCTAAAAGATTTTGTTGATTCATTTAGAATTGCACTCAAGGGCCGAGCCCGTGGCGCACTTGGTAGAGTGCTGCGCTGGGAGCGCGGCGACGCTCCCGCTGCGGGTTCGGATCCTATATAGGACTGACCGGTGCACTCACTGGCTGAGTGCCGGTCACGAAAAAACGACAAAAAAAAAAAAAAAAAAAAAAAAAAAGAATTGCACTCAAGATTTTTAAGAGCATGGTTCTAGGAAAATATGGACAAACTTACTTCAATATAATATTGAGTGAGTGACATTGTTTTTATACTTTGACATGGCTTCTTAATTTTGCTCACATATCCAAGTGCAGATCCCACCTTAAACACAGTAATCATGGTAGATGCTATAAATTACAGTACCTTATGATATGCAAAACTAGGAAATTAATTATATTCTATTTACAATTAAATCATTTTATATAAAACCACCCCCTTCAATCCCCCCCAAAAGTGGGGCACACAATTAATTTAATCCTTGTTAGTGCCTTATGTTTGCTTTAAATCCTATTACTGCATTCCTTCGTGCAATCAACTGCCCTTTAAAAACTAGTATATCAGTTACCTTTGACTCCTTTGAGAGGTTATGACCCTTTTATACCCTGTGGGGCTTTTGACCCTAGTTTCTGTTTTTCTTATATTTCTGTTAAGTTACGGTTCTCACGGAACGGTTGTCACTTAAATGACATAACTGGAGTCTGTCTTAAATGATATTGAACTTTTTCACATTAGACAATGTGAGCTAAGCAAAGAAACCTAATATAGTATTACGATGCATTTGATAAAAAGTGACATGAAAACCTAGTCAAGAATGTCAAAATATTTTTAAAATACTTCACTTGCATATTGAATTATAATGCAGCCATACAATCTACAGTACTATTTGCTTCAAAATGAATTTAAACTGAATTAAACACCACAGTATTTATAAAGCTTTCTTTTCAGGATAAATACTTCTTTCTGCATATGATATGATCATTTAAATGAGGATTCTTGAATAGCAAATAACTAGTTAGGGGTACAGTACTGGGCATTTAGTTACCCTAAGGGATCAGGGGAAGCAAGAGGTCGAGAATTAGGGTTTAAATAAATCATTTTCATCAGAAAATTGTTTAGTGACCTATGAAACATTGAACCAAGGAATCTGGAGTTGAGCAGTCACAGACCAGCTGTGACTAATATTACTATTAACAACCCACCATACAGAGGCAGATCAAAATAATTAACACAACTTGATTTTTTTTTAAAAAAAGGCTAAATCACTCTCATATGATTGCTTTTAAAATAAGCAAGTTATGTCAACTAGCTGACTACTTAGTTAAAAATGAAAGTTGACAAGGTAGATTGAGTGGAGGTGGGAGGCCAGCTCTCTCAAGCCAGTACATATGAAAATAAAATTTCAGTCAAGTGTCTTCTTACCAAATGCTTTAAAACGAAAACAGAAGAGCTCCTCAAAACCCACCCACATCGCTCCAAAAATAAGTTTTTTGCCCTGAGAAAAGAAGATATGCAATCTGAGGTTTTTGTTCACGTCAGATGCAACAGCAACAAACTCTGTCCCCAAAATTTTCTGGTAAAGTCAACAATCTATTTTGTCTTCTACTGTTAACCCAAAACATAACATAGCTGGAGGGAAGGGAGAGGGGAGCTTATTTTGCAAGAATTGATTAGAGTTCTGGGGTTATTTTATTTGATGGAGAAAAGCAGTTTTCTAGAGAACCACTTGAAATAAAGAAGCAAACAACTAGACATGGAGCACTGGAAAACCTCATCATTTTAGCTAATCTGCATCAATTGACAGTTCCTATAAAGTTCAGGGGTTTTGTTTGCTTGTTTATTTTTGAGGCTGGAGCTTATTGTTTCATACCTTCATTGTTCCAGTGGGACAGTGCCATCATCTCTACTTTTCAACCTGGATCACATTTCTAGGCTTACACAAGAGATGCTTGAAATGCTCCAATTGTAATAAGCCTTTTTTTTTTCCTCTCTCTTTGGATATTCTTTGGCCTGCAGAAGCCACGTACAGATTTAACTAATTTCCCTTCCAAGGATTAAATGACCACTAGCTCAAGAACTATTTGAGGACCTAGTTCTACATTCAGGAAAAAAATCCACCGAATTGCTAACCCAAAGAGGTGTTCTTTTAAGATTAGCTCTTGGGGTGGGGAAGAGGGTGGGGGGAGCTTGAAGCAAAAAGGAAGTTTCAATTACTTTGTGAAGTGAAGCAGAAAAATTAAGTGAGATCCAAGCAAACTTTATTAGCTATGACAAGCAATCCTTAATGCTTTTGTTTCATGAGTGCTCCAAAGCCTTTGCTAAAATATTTGAAAAATTCATCAAACCACGGCATCCCAATTTAGTTGCTGTGTACACATCCAGACACACGCACACATGAAATGAGTCTTTAAGGGAAATCCCATTCAGTATGCTTTATGAGCACCATTAGGAAATTAAGAAAAGTCCTAAGCCTTCTTCCTGTTCAAATATAAATGTAATTAGAAACAATGGCAAAGTTTAAAACTTAACTAAAAGCCTACTTTAATTCTTGACTTCTAGGCCTAGGTCTGGCCCCAAAAGGTCTCTCAGAGTTTGTCATGACCACTGGAACAAACAAGACAGGGTATACCTACAAACTGCTAAGAAGCAACTGGTTCTTAAAGCAAATATACAGTCCTTTGAATCCTGGTGTTCATTATTTTAAATTAGTTTCAGAATTAAAAATTCACACATATATTACTGCAAACTTTTTTGCTTTACTCAAATCACTCTTTCTGGGGAAATCAGTAGTTCCCTGCCTCCTGCCCCAATGATGAAATATGCGTAGGTTTCGTAATCTAAACAAACATATCAAAAGCCTAAAGCCATCATTTCTAAATATAAATAAAGCCATCTTTATACACAGAAGTTGTCCTTAATGGGTATACCATTTCGTTGACAGAAAAAAACATGACTGACTTGAATTCTCTTTTTCCAAGTTGGTTAATATAACAAACGTTAGGCCATTATAGCAGTGACAATGTTTCTCACGGGGAGAAGGAATTGACTCACCCATCAGAAACTGAGGCCCCAAAACAAGCAATTTGCTTCCCAGAACATTCTAAAAGTCATTCTAAAAATCAAGCCAAGGGCTGCAGGTGATTTCATTCCTTCAACACCTAGTCCAAACCCCAAGCCACTCCACCCAGGCCCTGGGTCAACAGCTTGAAAGAGGTTATGTGAAACCCGAATGTTTCTTATAAAATTTCACATCTTTTTGTTTCAGAAGGAGACCCCAAGGGTAAAAATTAAAAGTAACATAACATGCTGGTGTTCCTTTTCCTTTTCTAGAAAGATAAAGGGGTTGGCCGGTTATTCAGTTGGTTAGAGCACAGATTTATAACACTGAGGTCATGGGTTCAGATCCCCATACTAGCCAGCCCACCCAAAAAAACACAGAAAAACAAACAAAAATAACTGGATCTAGAAAGATAAATCTCCTGACCTACTCCAAAGCCCTCTCCAGATCATCTACAGCTACGCGTGACCAAGGACCTCCAGAGCCAACAAGCTTCAAGGTTACTGCTGACATCCACAACTCTCAGATGTTCATGGAGAAAACACTGAAAATGCAGTCTCTGGTGCAATAAGAACATCTACTTAATTGCGCCTTCAGAATTCTTCCAGTGTCTTACATTTTCTGGGAATGATTAAAAATCAATCGAGACACATGGCATACAGGGAAATGTGTTCTCTCTCTCTCTCACATCCCATCCAAAAAAAAAAAAAAAGGAAATTGTAAGAGCTTTCCCAAATACCAAAATATAGTAAAAAATTTTTACTCCATTGCCACATTTTAGAGAAAAACAGCTGTGGTCTCCGTTTACTGATAAAGAAACCACTATCCCTTCATCTTTCCTGAAGAACACTGCATTATTTAAAAATTCTGCTTGCTGACGGTTGTATTTACAAAAACAGATACTTTGCATCTCCTAAAACATTCCTCTGACCCTGTCTTTTACAATCTACTTACACTCTACTTCCTAAAAAGGAGTTTGTCTTCTGTATTGTTAAAAATCTTTAGTAAGAATGAATAATGAAAGCAATTTTTAAAAAAGGCTTGATTCCTAGAAGTTTCATGGCTAAATGGGGCCTGATGTGGGAACAGCAAAAATCCAAAGCCTAACTAACCTAAAGCCAGGTTTCACTGATGGGGTTAACATGTTTATTACACACGAGTCCCCGGTGCACAGCAGGGACAGTGCTCTTGGAGGGACAGTCGTGCCAGCTCCTTCCCTTTTCTTATCCATTCCTTTTCCACTTGCCCACTGTCTGCTCTTAGAAAGGTACACCTGCCTTAATAGCTGAAAGAGTGAAATGACAATTCTCCACTCCTCACCCTATGACTCAGAGGTTAAGCTCAACTAATACTCATAATTGCCAAACTGGAAGTTTTGCAAAGCCCTTTGATAAGGTCTCTGGTACAAATTAGGAGCATTTTAGGCATTGGCTTAAGAGCAAGCACATGTCTTAGGAACTGCTGCACTTCGTGCTTAGCACTTTTTGAAAGTTGTCGGGATATTTTAGATAGCAAGCTTTGAAAGTTCAAAGCAATTTTCAATATTCTGCTTCTTAGTGCGTGGCTTTTATGTCCTATTGTTGGGCAACATTAAAGCCAAATGACTCTACAGGTTTCGCTTTGGAACTGTTGCTGATAGCAGAGGCCGTGAACATGTGCTGTGCCTCCAAATGCCCTGAACTCTTTGAGTATCTCCATGAACGCTTTACTGACACTTTCTCAACTTCTACACCAGGCCCACTGTTATAGCAATCAGAGGGACTCAAAATCGAATCTCGTTATTTCCATCTATTTTCTGACTGCACAAAAGAGTGTACTGGATTTCAAGTAAAAGCACTCCTTACGAGACGCTCATCCTCAGATAAAGAAGAAAAGAGCTAAAATAATCAAAGCAGCTACTTGGAGTATTGTTTTCTATAGCATTTGTAGGAAAGAATAAATAAATATATGTCCTGTAAACCTCTTTTTTCCCCTTAAAACTTAAACATTGTGTTGTTTTCTCCTGGACAGGAGTTAGACTCACAAGACAAGAAACAAAAGGTAGAGAAATAGCGTCCATCTCTGCTAAGTACACAAAATGGGCTACACCCAGAATTTATTCTGAGATCAGTTCTACTTGTTATTTTTAAAATTATTTGACAGCTGGGTTATTAAACACACACACACACACACACACACACACACACACACACACACACACACACGAGCATAGATAGATAAGCTCAATTAGTTAACAGTGACCAGTATAACAAAAAGGTAGGGTAATTTAGTCATCATTAATATTAGTGCATAAGGTCACCATTTAATGAACACTAAGTGTTCATGGGGCAGGCAGGCATTGGGCTCAGCGTGGGGATTACAAAACTCCGGCCTGAGGAGCTTCCAGTCTTGGGGTTTCCTTTCACCAGGGCTCAGAGGCAAAGGGTAGGCAATCTTATGACCAAAATGGGCTTGCAGAAAGACATTAAAAAGGGAGTTCACTCACAGGTTTTCCAAGGTCCCTTTTTAGAATCTCAAGATTTTAAAGGAATGAGAGTGTAGACTAAACCCATCTCCAAGGTTTGTTGTTTGTTTTTTTCTTTTTGAGGGGGAGGGGGGTTGGCTGGCCAGTATAGGGATCCAAACCCCTGACCTTGGTGTTTCCCAGTTTATTAGACTTTAAATAGTTAGTGACATGTCGAGCTAATAGAAGAAAATGGGCAAAAGCAGGCAGGCCATTGTTAAGGTGGGCCAATGAACAGCCACATGACTCCTCTTATCTATCACAGGAAAGTGACTGCAGTCTGGGCCCTCAAAACATCAACTACAGACAGAAAGCAGATTAGTGGTTGCCTAGGGCTGAGGGGGAGTGGGGGATGAGGGGTAACTGCTACGAGGTACAGCATTACTTTTTGGGTTGATAAAAATGTTCTAAAATAGATTGTGGTGATGGTTCCACAACTCTGTAAATATACTAAAAACCACTGAATTGTACACTGTAAGGAGATGCATTTCACAGTATAAGAATTATATCTCAATAAAGCTGGGGACAATGACATCAATCCACGATACTGCTGTGGGTGCAAGTGTCTGGCATCATGGGGTAGGGTTTGAGAAACCAAGACAAAGCTCCCCCCCCAGCCCTAGAGCCACCATGGGAAAAAAACAAGCCCTACTCCTTAATACAAAAGAGTAATTTGCTCGTGCCACATGCTACTTAAAAACTCATGGACATTCTGAAGAACAGTTCTAGAGAAGGGCAGCAAAAATGAAAGGAGCACGAAGGCAGAAACCCACTGGGAGAAGCAGACTAAAGGTGGAAGGCAAGTGGGGAAAGAAAGGGAGATGGGCAAAGTCACCAAGAGTAGGGCCAAGGTGAACCAAGAACTTCTTTAATTATGGAAACCTTTAACAGCTTGAAAGTCTTGGATTCACTGAATGAGGAAAGGACAAAAGCAACCTACAGTCTGTTACACATATTGAGAGGAAACAAGGCCTAGTGAGTCAATCCCACTCTCTGACCTAAAGAACAAATCAGTGACCTTTCTTGGGCTTCCACTTCCCAGTCTTCAAAAGCAACGTGATTCTTCATTATGTTCAAATCCTCTCTGATTAATCAAGTGGAGCCCTTAAAGAAGCAGGAACTCCTCATAGCAGGGCTATCATATTCTGCTCTGAGTCCATCCACAACACAGAACTTTACTAAGAAAGTCATCCAGCAGGTGTGTGGATGACATTTAAATAGACTAGCATTTCACATAAGACATCCAAACCCTCCGAGTATCCATAGGGTTTTAAGACCTTGGCAAAACCTTATTAGTTTAAGCTGGGAAAATTCCCCAGGAACCTTCAGGTTTGTTATGAAATTGTCGCAGTCTATTATGAGACTGTATATTTTTTGCTGCCTGGTTGGCCAATATAATCTAAAACAAGTAATATAAACACTTCCACTTCCACATACTGCATAATAAAGCATCTTCAAAGCTTCTGACCATTTCAGACCTCAATTTGTAAATATCATCTATCATGCATGACAAAGTATCTCACAGGATTAATACAATCATTGAAATTCTGCCAACATTTGTGTATTGTGGGATTACAGAAACTGAACTACACACCCCTGGCATGTGTATATGTGGTAGTCTACAGCTTTTTGATTTGTTAACGTGTCCTCAGGGAAATAATTCTAATGGAAGCAGTTCACGGTGAAGTTCTCCTCAAGTACCAAAAGAAACATAGCAACGAGATAGATAAAGGCATTTTTGTGGATTTACACCAAAGGGTAGTCTATAGAAAAATGCAAAAATCTGTCCATCTATTGTAATACAGTCAGATTCTCAAAAACAATTTATTCATAATTGTGGAATAAATGGTATTTTTTTTAAAGGTAAAAATCGTTAACACTAAAAAAAGAAACCTTATAGGAAAACCACTTTACAACTGAGGCAATTTCCATTTCTTAACAATATTAAACTGGAGAAACTACAAGTAGTTACACATTTTTGAAAATGGACCACTTGTACTTGAGAATACCATAGCCTCTGTACACTTGGGATCGATTTTGGCTGTTTAGCAATCCAATTCTCAGGCTTTGCTCAGAAGAGCCAAACCTTCTTTCCTTTTCTTTGCAGCCACTGAAAGGCAGACTTTTTTCCTTTTTTTTTAAGAATGAGAAATGCTAATCCAGGAAAGCAAGTACTGGCTCTCACTGATGCAACTATTAAAAAACAAGCATCTAAATTTGAACCTTCCCTCATATTGTCCATTTCAACAGTCCTTCAAATATTTTATTGGTTCAGGTACTGGTCTAATCCCCTCCATAGCTGCGGAATCACAAAAGTACACTAGGGGATTATGCCATAGGGTTTTGCAACAGTAAAAACTCGTTTAGGAAGGGAGAAAAGAATGTAACTTGAAATAAGACAGAGAGAAACAGGCCCTCTTCAAATTTCCCAGCACAGCTTTGAGAGCTGTCCTATAGCCAAGTCTCCCCGGGGTTCTCCTAATCCTCTGCAGCCACTGAAGAGAGCCAGGATGAAACTTTTTTCTGAACAAAGAGAACTGAAAAGGGCCAAGTCTCAAAGTCACAGGCTCCCAGCTCGCCACTGGCTCAAAGCCAAGAAGAGCCCGTGTACTCAGGCCAGCGGCCCTGCAGCTGATGGACAGACAGCAGGCCGAGAAAGGCGGGGTGGGGGGGGCGTGCATACAACACCCCAGGCTCTCTCCTACCTCCCCCCCAGAAAAAGCTCCCTAGGGCCACAGGGCTGCTCTCTCCGTCCCCTAGTCCTCGCCAATGGCATTTCACACTCACTGGACTTCTGACAATTAAGTCCCCAGATCTGACATGACTGTCCAGGCGTGTGCACATGTGAGTGTGCTCATGTGTGCACGTGTTGGTAGCTAAGGGTTTTCCCAGCTGTAAAACCAAATCTGTGCATGCACTGCGCTGGATTACGGAAAGGAGGTGTGGAAACGGCAGTAAAGCACTCTGTGAAAATAAGCCATGAACCATAGAGCCTCGGCACCTTACACACTCGCTTACACAGCCCCAACCACTTGCACTTGTGAGCTTGTTCTCTGCAAGTGTCCTTCAGTTCCCTCACGTGTTGGCTTTGGGTTCTGTCTCAAGGGGCTGTGGAGGGAGGCTGGCTTTTTTCTCCCCATCACACGGGGACACTGACTGGGAGGCACCCAGCAGATGCTCAATGCCTGGAGCCCGCAAGTATGGACACAAGATGACAGTGGGGACACTTTTCCTGGAGGGCCTTCAACCTGAGAGCAACTGGACAAGTGGAGCAGCTCGAGGTTTTTGTTCTTTCTTTTTCACTCAGAGATCCGTGTGTATTAGACGTCTGCCCTTCACCCCGCCCCAGCCTTTTCCTCCATTTTCCTTGAGAAGCTGCTGATTTCTACCTCTATCTAGCTCCTTGAGACCCTGGGGAGGGGAGGCATTAGGGAAGAGAGAGGAAAACATATCCAATGAAGCTAATCTATACCAGGACTCTGCCAACTGTGGGATCATGACCTCCAAAGGAACCAGAGAGAATTTCAAGGGGGTCAGAGGCCCTGGGGCCTAGAGCCCAAGACCTCCCAACATCTGTTGTCAGTGAGGGCAGAGCAGCCTTTTTAATACAATTTCCTTTCCCGCATCAGCACCAATATTCTTTTTCTAGCCCTTAGGTGTACCCAACACCCCCTCCTATATGACCTCACTCCATTACTATCCAAATGACTGCCTCATTACGTTGTCCTGCATTGCTCATTCCCTTGGCAACACAATTGAACTAAGAATTTACATCTTTAAGAGCAATTCTATCTACTTCCTGTCTTCGTTGCCCTATCATGAACACCATCTATCAGTTGGAACTACAAAAAATATTTTATGATGCTAATATTAGTAATTAGCAACATGCATGAGCACTTGCTATGTGCCAGGCATCATGCTAAGCCCTATATTACCTATATTAGCTCCTTTGATCTTCACAACACTATGAGGTAAGTACAGAACTATTATTTTGCCCTCCCTTTTACACATATGAACACCGGAGGAGAGTTACTAAGGAACTTGTCCAAGTTTGAGGCTAATAAGTGTCAGTGAAGCTCTAGAGCCTACACTTTAATGTTTTAGTGAGATATAATTCACATATCATTCAATTCATTCATTTAAAGTGTATCATTCAGTGGTTTCTGGTGTGTTCAGAGTTGTTGAACCACCACCCGCAACCAATATTAGAATATTTTCATTACCCTAAAAAGAAACCTTACACCTCAGCCATCACTCCCTAAATCCTACCCTACATCCTGGGCAGCCACTGATCCTACTTTCTGTCTCTGTGGATCTGCCTGCTCTGGACATTTCATAAAAATGGAATCATACAAACTGTGGTACTAGAGCCTACATTCTTAACCACTACCTGACACAGAGGAAGAGGTTGTCCATTAACAAATCCCTAACAGTTGTTCTTTCCCCAAGCCAAAAAGTCATATTACCAACAACTTCCCCTTGCAACCTGAGACACAGCCTGTGACATGTTCTGTTGTTGGCTGGAGGTGAGGCTGGCAGGGGGTTGCTAGCGCCTGTGGGGAGTTATTAGCAGATTGTATGGCCTAAGACAATGAGCACATCTTCTGGAGTGGAAAGACCTGGGCTCACCTCATACACTGCTGATGGGAAGGTAAAATGGGGCCACCACTGTGGGCATTTCCTCAAAAGGTTAAAACAAAGAATTACTATATAGCCCAACAATTCCACCCAAGAAAATTGAAAACAGGTATTCAAACACAAACTTGTACATAAGTGTTCAAAGCAGCACTATTCACAACAGCCAAAAGGTAGAAACAACCCAAACGTTCATCGCCTGATGACTGGATGACCAAACTGTGGTACGTCCATTCAACAGAATGTTATTCAGCCATGAAAAGAATAAAGCACTAATAGATACAACAACAGGGATAAACCTTGAAAAAATGATGCTAAGTGAAAGAAGCCAGATACAAAAGGTTATAATTGTATGATTCCATGTATATGAAATATCCGGAATAAGCAAATCAAGAGAGACAGAAAACAGATCAGTGATTGCCAGGGGCTGAGGGGAGGGAGAATGAAAGTGGTGTCTTAATGGGTACAGGATTTTACTTTCAAGGGGATGAAAATGTTCTAGAACTAGATAATGTTGATGGTTGCACAACATTGTGCATGTGCTAAATTCCAGCTGGTTTAAATGTTATGTGAATTTTACCTCTATAAAAAATAAAATAAAAAAGAAAGACCTGGGTTCAACTCACATGCTGACTGATCCCATGCAAGAGAATTAGAGAAGTCTCAGTTCTCTCATGTGGAAAATAGGGGGTGGGGGCTCACTTTACAAGGTTTTATGAGGATTAAAGGAGATAACCCATGAAAATAATAGTGCTGGCACACAGGAAGTATTCAAGAAAGAGAAACAGTCAGTGAGCCTAGAATCAAAATTACTGCCCTCGCTCTCTAAACAAAGATACCGTCTCCTATTCTCCACCTGAAACAGTGACATTTCTGTAGACTACAGTGATCATAAACAGCAAATAATAACAGAAATCTAGGAATCCATGAAAACCAGGCTGCTTTGACCTGGAGATTGGGAGTCCAGAATTTTCTTTACAAAAACCTTTTAAAGTGTCAGATCTAACTCCAAGGTCCCATTCCTAATCAAGCATGGCAGTCCCATAAATTTGATGTACCTCTTGGATGGCAAAAAGTTGTAAGGCTAAGGATCCATTTCTCAGCCAATCTATAGAAAAACACAAAGTTTTCCAAGAATAACAGCGCCACTCTGAATCCAAAGCATCTTTAGTGAGGGGGATTATAGGAAATGATATACATAGAGCAGAGCATTTTTGAGATGACTCCCTCCCTCCAAACTGAAGATAAGGTATTTATTTCCTAGAACAGAAGGGCAGCATTTTGCTGTTGTTATTAGAACACTTGTGTATATATTTATATGCAATGCGAATGTCTATTTTTTAAAATAGGTACTGTTTTCCCCTTGAAAATGAGTCTTTAACATGACTGAAAGTGTCCCCAGCAACAGACGGATTTCTGTAATCCATAAGGGGCAAAGTGCACAAAAAGAGATGCAGATACAACTGCTAAGATCCATGCCAGATTGGAAAGAAGACCTGCTTCCAATATGCTTTTAATTACTTTATGAAGATGGTCCATTTAAGGACTCAAATATGCAGCCAGCCCTAGTTAGACCAGCTCCAGGGAAGCCTTCTGCAGCTCAGTGCCGGCCAAGCCTTCGTCCACACCAGCAATTTTGAGTAAGCAATAGCTCTTAATGACCCAGCACTCCTCTAGCAATATAAAACCAGAAGCCTACTCTCTGCATGCTCACTGGCCCTGTCAAGCAGCACAAGAGGCTTGTGGTGGAGGGACGGATGGACTGGTGATAGAAGAGCTGCTGCTCAGTGGGCCCTCAATCCCAACACTTCTGGGCAGCCAAAGGTCATATGTGAGCAGCCACTATGAGAATGAAAGGAATACATGCTCAAGAATGCAACAACGGATATTAATTATAGTCCATTATGCTATAACATTTATTTTGAAAATATGAATTTGTTTCAGTATGATTGATATATTAGGGAACAATCTGAGCATAATGCGAATTTCACGTTTGCTTATGAGTGATTTTGTCTTCAAGAAACACGAGGTGAATGCAGAAAACTGCAACCAGCTGTACTGAGCCATGCAGGAATACACAAAGCACACACATCAGCCATCCACCAGCTCCCTCAATTCACTGTGTGTTATGACCCACCCCCATCCACGGTCAGCGTTACAACTTTCCATCTCCTTTCAGATAACCCTCCTTCCACCACTTCACAATAACTCACAAGCTACAACCTTTCTGATGCCCACGTCCACAGATGTTGGATGTTATCAAGGTAAAGTACCATATTTGTTGTATTTATGTATTTCTTAACCATTTAGCATGTGCGAAACTGTGCTCCTGTGTTTCTTAGGTTCCTTTCTTTTTTTATGTATCAATGGCGAAGGTTTTTAGTGTTGTGCCCTAACCCCAATTTTCCCATCAGCCCAATAACTTTACTGCATGATTTTGCATAGCATGGTGATTTTTAGGAATGAATTATGTTGTGTTACAGCAGAACTGACTGCACTTTCCTGCAAGGTTTATACTCATATACTCAGTAGATTAACTGGCAGCTGCACACTTACTTGATCACTAACTTTTTATGTGCTTTTTCACCAGAATCACATTAATAAAAGCGAATCCTTCAGCAAGCCCAGGGGAACATATACCAGGCATGATCTGACTGCATATCTAAGTAGAATATGTAAACAAAATAAAATGTCCAGCTACCAGTGAGAAGAAACAAAATTCATATTTGTCAAAGGATGAAAAAGTATTAAGACTAATACGAAAATGAACAATCCAAGTACACAAAGGGCAAAGGTCTGAGCAGACACCTCACCAAAGATATATAGATAGCAAATAAGCATATAAAAAATTGCAAATTGAAACAATGAGACACCACTACACACCTATTAAAATGACCAAAATCCAAAACATGACAACACCAAATGCTGACAAGTATGTGAAATAACAGGGACGCTCATTCCTTACTGGTGGGAATGCAAAATGGTACAGCCACTATGGAAGACAGTTTAGCAGTTTCTTACAAAACTAAACATACTCTTACCATATGATCCAGCAATCATGCTCCTTGGTTTTTATCCAAATGAGCTGAAAACTTATACCCACACACAATTCTGCACATGGATGTTTACAGCAGCTTATTCATAACTGCCAAAACTTGGAAGCAACCAAAATGTCCTTCAGTAAGTGAATGGGTAAACTGTGGTACATGCAGACAATGGAATACTACTTGGCACTAAAAGGAAATGAGCTATCAATCCATGAAAAGACGTGGAGGAACCTTAAGGTGCATATTACTAAGTAAAAGAAGCCAATCTAAAAAGGCTACATACTGTATGATTCTAACTACATGACATTCTGGAAAAGACAAAATTATGGGGACAGTAAAAAGATCAGTGGTTGCCAGGGGTTAGGGGAAGGGACAGATGAACAGGTGGAGCACAGAGGATTTTTAGGGCAGTGAAATTATTTTGTATGATACTATGATGGTGGATACATATCATTATGCATTTGTCCAAACCTCCAGAATACACAACACCTAGAATGAACCCTAACGTAAACTACTGATTTTGGGTGACAATGCTGTGTCAATGTAGGTTCATCAATTGCTACAAATGTACCACTTTGGTGGGGGACGTTGAGAATGGGGGAGGCTGTGTGTGGGTCAGGAAATATATGGGAACTCTCTGTACTTTCTACTCAACTTTGCTGTGAACCTAAACTGCTCTAAAAAATAGTCTATTAAAAAATATTATGAGTAAATCTTAAATCAAAGTTAAAAAGTCTTTTCAAAATCATTTATGCTTATTATTGCAACAATGCAACATGAGAATTTTCTTCAGAGAACTGAAAATGCACAGAGAAGTGCACTTTGACGTGTCCAAATGAAGGAGACCATCGCCACTACCCAGAGCAAACGGCCATGCACAACCTAAACATGTAAAAGGCCTAACTAACTCTGACAATTTTTTCTCCTTTGTAAAAAAAAGAGCCACACGATCTTCCCTTTTTCTTCTTTCCTGGAATAGTGCTCTCGATTTTTCAAAAGTCTCAAGGATCTCTGTCAAACAAAGCCACATCCTTCAGCTGGAGAGGAGAGGGGCCATACCCTGTTGTTAAAACCTGGAGTAAATTAAAGTCATTTCTTTTTAAAAAAAAAAAAATCTTTTTTTCCCCTGAGGATCACAAAGTTCAAACTTTGAAAGAGGAAAGAGACAGGAGATGAGAGAAACTTTAGGGTTGCTATAAATGTCTCAGTCTTCAGTTTGAAAGGTTACGTAAGGATGCACAATTACCTGAGTAGGAGTGAGAGCCCAAGCCAAAAGCAGACTCTGGGCATTGTCCTCGGTACATGAGGAAGTGCTTCTGGAACACTACAGGCCCTGGGCTATAAAACTGCAGGTACAAGCAGGGACTCTTGTTTTTTTGTTTTGTTTTTTGTTTTTTAGTGGCTGGCTGGTATGGGGAACCAAACACCTGACCTTGGTGTTACAAAGCCGCGCTCTAAGCAACTGAGCAACCAGCCAGCACCTACGCAGGGACTGTGAAGTCTCAGGTCAAGCATCACTCCCCAAGACCTCAAAGACCTCAAGAGTAAAGAGGAGCCCTAAGAGGCTACCAGCGCAGATGTCAGATCTCAGACACACCCACCCCAGACCCCCAGCAAATCTCTTCCTAGCCAGCATTCCCCTTTCTGACCCACTACTAGCTCCCTACAAAGCAGGAAGAATGTTTGTGCTAGATGTCAAGCTGGACTCAGACAGAAAACTATAGGCCCTCTCTGCATAGTCTCTAACCCTGCTGGGAAGTACTGCCCGTGGGGATCCTCCCAGAAGCCCTCTGGAGCTCCCATAGGCCTCAGGTCAGGACCAGAGAGCCCTAAGCCAGGACTCATAATGAACACACATCTGTTTGTACAAATATATTAAAATGCATCTGAATACAGGTAACTGATATCTCCAACAGTCTAGGATTACCCCCTTACCATTCCCTGCACCTTTCCAGCTGTGGGTGAATGAAGTAAACGCATTTATGTGCAACGGCCTCTGTCCTATAGGAAGACGTCCTTTTTGACTTGTAATAAAGCATTTAATTGAAGGACTCCGTACTGCTTCGGGTTGCAGAAAGGGTGACCAGCAGTGACATTTGCAAGTCACATGCTCTTCAAGGCAATTTTTATGGGGTGTTAGGTAGGGGGAGAGGGAAAAGAAACATAAAAGTATTTGTAATGTGGACGGTCTGAGGAGAAATGCCAGAAATGACAAAGAATTCAGGTGTTAAACATCAGCAACCGTCAAAAGATCTGGCTAATTTGGTTTTGATTTTTACTTGAAAGTATTTACAATTAGAACAGATGTAACTCATCATAATGGCAATGCCTCACATTCACATGATGTCTAAAGCATCTTCACATATGAGGGTACTTCAAAAAGTTCATGGAAAGATTCGTATTATCTTTTAATTCCATTTTCCATGAACTTTTTGAAGTACTCACATATATTATCATTTTATTTTGTCCTTACTATAACTCTAGAAGGCATCATGCTATTTTACAGTTACAGAAACTGAAGTTCAGTTTCTGATCGAAAACCTGAAGATAAAAATCTCTCTCTTGGAGATGCTTGTGAAGTTGATAGAAGATTCACTGAAATTAAGTATTTAAAGTTCCCAGCCTGAACTTAACCCAGAACAGGCACTCCAGTAGTAGTTAAAATGCAAGTCATCTAACTGCATTTTCTGCTGTCCGCACATCACCAATGCGAACAGTGAGGCAGCCAAAACTAATGCTTGGTTTGTGGGTGTATTATATATGTGTACATACTATTAGGCTAATGCTGAAATGAAAGGACATTCCCAAAATACCAGTTTAGCAGGGGGAGAGGACTGGGATTTAGGCTTCACTGAGGGTGCTGATACTTGGTTTTTGTGCAGTAGCTTGCTTGGGTAGGGGCCTTAGGGGGTTCAGTAATAACAAGCAATAGAGTCCATTTAACTCTATTTCTTTATTTTTTTTAAACTCGTAGAAGTTCTTTCAGATGATTCTACCAGGGACACAAATGGAATAGAAAAATGTTTAAACAAAGAATACATATTTGGGGCCGAGCCCGTGGCGCACTTGGTAGAGTGCTGCGCTGGGAGCGCGGCAACGCTCCCGCCGCGGGTTCGGATCCTATATAGGACTGACCAGTGCACTCACTGGCTGAGTGCCGGTCACGAAAAAACGACAAAAAAAAAAAAAAAAAAAAAAAAAAGAATACATATTTGCTTGTTTAAATTAAAATTACTCTAGGCACATTATCAGGAAACTTTATCTGGAAGGTAATTGGGCAAACCACAAGGGCTCTTAATTTTAACACAAAATGTTTCAGAGAGAATAAAAGGGACATGATTTTATTCCCTTTCAAAGAACAGCAATAAAGACCCTGATGATCCTGTATTACATATGATATGCAGCTCCTAATGACATTAATGGAAATGGGAGGCAGGTGCATATTCTGCGAGACTAAAGAACAACCTGAGAGGTGGCTATTAAGCCAGAGATGTCTATTCAGATCCCCCCTCGCCTCCCTTGTTTTAAAGACCAGCTCAATAACTGGCGGCGTTGTTAAAGCATTAATAGTCCTAATTCGCTGACACACTTGAAGTAAAAGTACCTATTCTCTGAGTACAAAGGACTCTCACCCCACCCCCAGTTTCTAGTCCGTTTAGTTTATGTTTTTGAGACTAGAGCCAATTTTATGCAGAATTCGATTTTAGAAAAAAATAACCCACATTATTAATCCCCCCGCTGCTTTTGGCCCCCAAGCTAATCCTCATGGCCATTAGAAACCACATTCAGAGGCAGCAGCGAGAAGCCCCCAATCCTCCCTCTGAGGGTTAAATCAGGGAATTTCATGCGACCCAGCACGTTGGTGTCAGCAAAAGATGGAATCTTGCCCTACATAAAGAAGGAATACCTACACTGCTGGTGAGCAGGCTGTTTAAGTCTGCGCTGACTTATTATCAGCTGTGCCCTGACAGGATCCCATTTTCACATATGTCCACTAAATCTTACTTGGCCATAACACATCAGCCTCAGTTCATAAGAGCAAAGTCGCTTTATGGACAAAGGCTGACAGTTATCCTTGGGGTGGGCTGAGAGGCTTTACTTTGGTCTCTCAGTACTTCCTGTTACTGTAGTAATGCTACATGAAAGACACCAGTAGGGCTCAATTATATGCTGCAAATAATTGTCCTGAAGCATTTCGTAGTAATATTAATTCCTTCTTATTTATAGTTGTCTGCCAGAATGGAAACAGTAGAGAACTGGAAGCAGTTCTAGTGAGTAAAGGTTAATTTTTGAACATCAAAAACAAAAAAAGAAAGAAAAGTGCACAGAAGACTAAATTGAGATTTCCACCTTGTTAGTGAATTACAGCTTATGGGTTTAAAATATTATTCTCAAATTCTTTCCTGAAAGGTTTAGGAATAATTATATAGCACTTAAAAGACAGGCATTGCCAGATAAACCTAATAAGTCTATAATTTGTACTAGAGACAGGGTTTCCTGTAAATGAGAGCTGGATTTAATTTTATAATCATACTTCGAAATGTGGGTTATTAATCACATGGTACATCGGACATGTGAGGTCATAGCTTTTTATTCTCCTAACCCTAGAGCAGCACTGATACATAAGGGCTCAACTGCTTGAACCGAGTTCTCCAGTTAACTTCTTTGGTTTTTAACACTGAGCACCCATTCACAGCCAATGTAAATCAACCCTAGCTGTAACATTTCATGTTAGACTTAAACAAAACGTCTAGAGAATCAGAAACTGTTTTCCCCAACAACTCTATGTGGTATAAAAGCCTTATTCTTCCTGGGACAAGTCTTCTGCTGGGCTCTTCTATGCTATAGAAAACATCAAATCTTTTCAATAGACATGCAGATCTGTTGCTAAAGGCACTTTAGCAACTCTGGCCTTAACAAGATAGGTGGCAGGCTGGAATGTGCACTTATCTGGGAGCACAAATGGGCAGAAGTCCTTACTTTGAAGCTTCATAGTGAGAAGACCCTTTCTGTACCTGCCAGTGACCGGTCTTAACCCTCTGTGTTTTTAGTCCACTTGATGTCGAGGGAAGAATGTGCTTCAAAGCCTAACATGCCTGCTGCTGTTAGATCAAAGTGCTATGCCAAACGTAATGCTTTGGAACAGGCTTCTGGGAATGTATGACTTTTTCCAATGGGAGAGAAACTGGGTGTTTTTCATATCAAGTTAATAAACATTTATTGAGCCCCTGTACTACATGCAAGGCATGATGGGGGATTATACAGGTGAGCAAGACATGATGCCTGTCTTCAAGGAGCTTACATCCCTATAGAGGTAATAAAACCTACAGCCAATTTAATATAGAGTATTATTTCATTGAGGAGTGGGACTGTGTCTTATTTTTATATGCCTAGTAACTTGACACTTAGCTGGGCACATAGAAGATGTTTAATAAATGAATAAATGAATGAACAACTCACTATTCTAATTTCCATTCATTCATCCATTTATTCATTCACAGCAAAATGCTATGGGGCAGAAGAGGATGCAAAGGTCTATGAGAGATGAGCAGAATTTTTAATCGGCAGAAGTAGGGAGGAGCTAATTTAGACAGAAGGAAGAATGCATGTGTAAAGTCCCAGGGAGAGGGAAGACAGTCCCAGCTGTTTTTAGGAACAAGTAGTCTGGTTTGGCTGCTTGTAGAGTACAGGGAACGGGAAGAGGGGGAACACATAACTGGAAAAGTAAAAAGATGGGGAGAGGGGGAATGACCCAGGGTCTCTACCCAAGGTGATGCTGCTATGACCACAAAATACACACGTGGCCAGCACCACAGATTGTGGGTACATACTGCTACTGGCCTGATGGCCTGGAATACTGTTCTGAACATAATGATTGCTCATTGGAATTATATTTTGTGCAGGAGCAACTTAAAGCAAATTTGAAGAGAGCATATCTGGATGTTAATGCCCTGACATTCAACTTTCTGAAGGAAGAAAAGCTGGGTTCAAATTCGCATTCTGCGACTATGCACTGAAACAAGGAGACATGTCGCCTTTCAGAAGTTCATGTACAACATTCCAGGCACCAGCCAGCCAGGCAGACCATAAACATACATACACTGGCTGAGCCAGCTTGTACTTCCTAGCGCCCAACTTCCAGCAGAGAGGCACACCCAAGCCAGTTTTCTCATTAGAAATAAAGATACAGGTCTGACTCCAGCTGTCTCACAAAGCTCCACAGCCTAGCTCTTTGCCTCAAACTGCTTTTTTTGATCTTTTACAAAACGAGGCCTCTTCTGGTCTATATATACTGCCTCCCATGCCCACTCCCCAGTCTAAGTGCTTCCTTAAACCAATTAGCATATTAACTACACTAACGTCTAGCCTAAGACAAATGGGAACGTAGGAACACATTACCTATCTGGAACCTAAAAACAAGCCCCATAAGGCCCTGAACAGCCAAAATCCATGGGCTGGAGTCATAGGAGAGACCCTCCCCTCACAACTTATGTATACTTACTTGGCGTAGTTTTGATGCGCTTAATGCTATGGTTCCAAAGACCACAAGGATGCACGCAGCCAAGGAGGAGAGACAGGAGTTGCTAAAAGCGAGCAGGCTAACAGCAGTACAGAATGACAGCTGACAGCAAGGAAGCAGACAAAAACCATTCAGAAAGCTCAGTTACCCAGAACTGCTCATTTCAAGGTTTTATTGTATTCAAGAATACATATGCAATGAGGAAAGGGCTTTTCTCCTATTGCCCTTATCTTTCCAGATCACCTCATCAGCTCTCAACACATTTGTGGTGAGACACGGAATATCATAGCTGGAAAGGATCTTAGCAATAATCAAGTTCAGCGTCCTCATTCCACGAACACCAGGAACAAGGCCTTGATATGATGACTTGTTGAATGCCCATCCCCCAACTGGTCAGTGGCATGGCAGTTAACTAGTACCCAGGCTTCCTGACTCCAAATCCAAGGCTCTTTCTCCTGCCTGGCAGTGATGTGTTTATGTGCTTCTGTTATAGCTTGTGTCCACTTAGAGAACAGGAAAAAAATGGCCTAAAGTCTAATGTAAATATTGAAATTTGATAATATCAAACTGAAAAGAAAGTATCTTAGAACTTCTGAAAAGGTCAGTAAAAGGAATTAAAAGCTATGTATATTGTCACATTTCTAGAAACCCATCCCTAATCATATTTTTATTGTTACCATCTGCCTTCACTTATGAGCTTGAGATACCTTCCCTAACATAAGGGCTCCATAAGTTCCAGTGAATTTCTAAAGCACCATGCAACAAACCTCCCTTCATGACAGAAAGGTTCTCTGCCTTAGCAGATGGCCCTCTATCCAAGCAGTCTTTGTTGCAACAGTTCTAGTACAAAAAGGCAACGTGGACTGCTTTCTGCTCCCTGTATCTACCCTTACTGATAACTTCCTTTCCTCCCAAGAGGTCACTTGTAAGCCAGGACTGGGATAGAACAAGAAAAGAGGGTCTGGAAAAGAACTGCCTGGATCCCAAACCCTTTTAGTTCTGTATTGTCACAGCTTCAGTGGTTTCTGCTGGTTAATTCTTTAAATCGATTTGAACCTTACATAATTGTTCTTAATTATTAACAGGCTTTAATCCATTAAATGTACTGTAGTTGACAATACCAAAAAAAAAAAAAAAAAGGCTTCATGAACAGAGGGAGAGCATAGGAATCAGAAAAGAAAACATTCTCCTACCTTTTGGCAAAGTATCTAAAATATTATTGGATAATTCTGGGTTGTGTACATCAGGCAAGAGATAAACTGAGCTGAGGGGCTCAGCAGAGGGCAGCTGAAATGATGAAGAGTCAGGGGTAGGGTAGGATGAGGAGTCAGAGTCTGGCATGGAAGAGAAGACTTAAAGGGATACACACACAGTTTAGTACAATCTAGGAAAGCTACCAACAACCAAAGGTTAAAAGAGGTGGGGAGTTACAATAAAGAGAAGCACTAGCTTATCCAGTAGAAAGTCAACAGTCAATTTGCCATTCCCAGAGGTGGTAAAAACTAAAGAAAGCAGGGCTACTGGCAGAAATCCCTGGCACCAGGGTCCCTGGGACCATTTGAGACACCATGCTGGTCTGGACTCTGCAACTTATCCAATGGGACGGCTCCTATTGATAAGGCCACCTAGCTTTTGAATGATTTATCGCTTTTGTTCATTACAGGAAATTAATCTACACAGTTGTACCTTGTATGTCCTAATTCTCTTTCCATAGGGGGTGCCCTAGCCTAAAAGAGAAAGACCCACAAATGGTCCTAAAAAGGATACAGCTGTCTTCCAACTGCAGGCCTTATTGGCAAACTCTTCTTTCAAGGTCCCACTGAGGAGAAGGAGAGCATAATAATTGCTTGCCATTTGTCAGACGGGCCCAAAAGAAGTGGCTAAACTCTTTCCTTCCACGTATATGCCCCTCCCTCCTTTACTCCATCCTCTAAGCGCCTCTTTCACCAGCCACCTGTCAAAATAAAGCCAGCCACGGATCTTTCAAAAACTGACACTGGAAAGAAGCCGTTGGATGATTTCTTTCCTGGACCTGTTGAAAGATAAAAGATGAAGCAGACAATTTAAAAGGCGAGACTGTACCCTCCTGATCACAAAGCTGAAAGCAGACAAACCGTGGAAGCCAATGACACAGGAAACGCCCTTTGACCAGAGACAGACATTAGGCATAGCAAAGTTATTTTCAATAAAGAATAAGAAGCTGAATTAAGCCATTTCACAACTAATAGTCATAGAATCATTTCATTGTAAAAAAAAGTGGGAGAGGAAAGAGAATGGAGGGTTATTACAAGCCCCTCCTTTTAGAAACAATGAAACTGCTTTCTAGGAAGTTCTGTTCAGATGACAAATGTTTTAGGAAGGCTTTTGTTTGGGTTTTTTTTTCCTTTGTTTTGTTTTTAAAAGTGAGACACACAGACATGTGGGAAACCCTCCTCCAATCAAAAGACAGAAGAACCACAAGAAAAGGCACTCCCCTTCAAGCAACTAATTTGTACTCGCCTTCGATATAATCCCCCCTCCCACGAGCCAATGTTTTAGCTGTTTCTGGGAATATTGCTGAACTAAGGTTTTAGAAACCAAAGCAGATACAGGTTCCTAGCAAGAACTCAGAGAAGGTGGATCTGGGAAGTGCTAAAAAAAAAAAAAAAAACCCTGAACTCAGAGCTGAGTACTCCCTGGGTTAAACTTCAAATTTCCTTCTCTTCCCTGCACATCTGTACCAGAGGAGCTTGGCGTGTGCTGCAGTTAGACTAGGCTTTAGTCACAAGGGGAAACTTCCCTTCTTTAAACCTGAAAGTTAAAAAAAATATATCATAAAATTGAACTTAAGGAAGTTATTCAACAGAAGCCAAACACTTAGGAATGAAGATGATCATTGCTGCACTGCAGTATAAAACTAAACACCCACGCAAACATTCACACATTCAAAATGCCGGGAATAACCTAAATGTTCATATGTGGTACATATAATAGATTATGGTACATTATCTTAAGGGAATATTATGCAGCCATTTGAAAATTTTAACTGTATAGAACCACAGAAGCATTTTTATAATTCTGTTATGGTTAAAAAAAAAAAAAAAAAAAAAAAGCCCATAGACCAAGTAGTATGTACTACAATTTTTTTTTTTTTTTCTTTTTTTTTTTTTTGTGCCTGGCTGGTACAGGGATCAGAATCCGTGACCTTGGGGTTATAAGGCTATGCTCTAACCAATGTAGAAAACTGACCAGCCCCCCATGTACTACAATTTAAACCATATAAAAACATATGTAAAGGATATAGAAGTTACTCTTTACTACTGTTATTATCTCATCTTTTCAATTGGAAAACATTTAACCTACCATAAACCATAATCTCTGAAAGCCAAATGACCTGTGACAATTCTGAATGCCAGGTACAAAGTCCTGAGAGCAGAGTTAGTTAGGGCAGGGAAGTAGGGGGGGGGGGGAAGGACTGAAGAGAAGAGGATGTCTGCATCCCCCTAATTATTTCACTTCCAAGATCTAAAGTGGCTTCAGCACACACTCTTATTTCCCCTGGTGTGCAACTCTTTCCAGGTTTCTGGCCATTGCAGGTGGCTATATTTGCTGTCATCGTGGTGTTGGTAGCTACTTACCAGGAGAACACTTCACTCAGAAACCAAGATATAAACTTAGACATAAAAAGGAAGCAGTTACCACTAAAGATAGAAAGAGTTTGATTCTTTAGTCTAAAGACCCAAGACAACATCATGCATTTGAAAGCTTAACTGAATTTCTTGAATGTTGTTTCTTTGGGTTTTATGCAAGATCAGAAGAAATGGCCACGTGAAGTCATGTTGACAACACCGATTATAATGTTTAATGTCTTTTACATAAGAACCTATGTACTACTAAGTTCTTTCTAGATTTAGCATCGACAAGAAAACATCTTGCCTGAAGAGGTGTTCTGTTTCTTTTTATCTGATAAACAAAATGCATAACCAGTTGGGTGTCCTGTTCTACCTCAGCTACCTGGAAGCCCATGCACGGCTCATTCAGTATAATAGTCTTAGTTTTAACATCCTTTACTCCATTTAAAATTCTCTACTCCATCCTCCCTCTTTTCATTTTCTGTTTACATTTAAATGAGTTAATCCACATAATGCATTCAAAATAGGCCCATAGTGAGTGCTCAGTAAATGTTATCTATTGTTATTAAAATAGTAACAATTATCACTATGATTGTAGAAATCCTATTGAATATGGATTAAATAACTTTTAACTAGGTAGGGTTTATATTACAATTTAAATTTTTAAAACCTTGGGTAAAAATGATGTGATTTTTTAAAGTTTCAGACCCTGCCAGATTTTTAAAAATTAAAGACATATGGTCCAAAAATCAGTTACCAGTTCCTTTTAAAACTGCACGCCTGATGTTTGAGGGACCAACAGATTTTCATTAATAAAGCAATTAGAGGGCTGACGAAATCATGTTAGTCTCTTTTTTTTTTAAATGGAAAAAAATTCATCAATATTGACTGATTAAAAGAAAACAAATATTAGGAAAGGAAGGGGAGAGAGAGACAGGAGATGAGAAAGGCTGCATCAAGGTTACAATCAATTGTTTAAAAAGGAACATGAGCACAAAGTCAACTGCTTCAGCGGACAGGATTCAACACAACTAAGAAAACTAAGTTATGTGGTATTTGAAGAAATCTCCATCGTTTTTCATTTACTGAGAGTAAAATGCCCTGCTATTCATTCTTATTTAAAATTAATCATAAAAGTGTTCCTTTATTTAAAAAATGACTACCACTAAAATACTTTAAGTACAAATTAATGGTCCCTTGGAAACTGCCTGCAGTTAGGGTGATACCTTCTTCAACAAAAGCATATACTACTAAATACATAGTATTATAAAAATTAAAGGTTTGAGCTAACTCTCTGGTCACACATCTCGTAACTGTTGAAAATGCTAAAAAGATTTCTTTATGATCAATTTTTGTTAAGAAAAATACTTAATATTTGAGGCAATTTTTATTTGGCAAAATGCAGGATCTAAATCTACATTTCTTAAATGTCACCCCAGGAAGCCACAAAGCATTGGCATAATACTCAGGCATATAGCACAGATTCAAAGACATTTTTGAAATTAATAACTGTGCCAAATGCAATCATTTCCTTTTATTCTTACTGATCAGCTTGCATTCGCCTCACATTAAAAACACATCTCAATTTTTTTAGTTGTTTTCCTTTCTAAAAAATATGAGGATACAACAGCTGCTAGGACTTCAAGAAGGAAAACAAATATCCTGTTCTAACAGCAGAGCTGCCATTAGTCTCTCATGTTAATATGGTCAATTACAGAAATGCCTTCTATAAATTTGACTAATTGGAAGGAATATGGGCTGAATTATACAGTATTTTTAAAGAAACACAGACTTCTCACTTTCAAACACAAAGTGACCCCAGGAAATATTGGCAACTAAAGCAACTTAAGAGTCCTACTTTAATAAACAGAGATTTTTTTTTTTTTTTTGTAATTAACACAATGGTTTTGATTTAAATGGCTGTTCCTGAGCTGTTTGGAAAGAGTCTCTCCCCCTATGTAGGTGTTAAACATCTCCTAATATCATATTTACACCATTCATTTGCTTAGCAAACCCTTTCATTACAAACCCAGCAGAGATAAACATGCTTATCTGCAGAATCTCACAGTATTCTACTCCATTCTTGAGCTTAGAAGCAACCAAGAAAATCTCAGGACTCTGGGGGGTGGGGGGAAGGGGAACACTAAGAGATTACTGGTGAAAATGGTAAATGTTGTGTCTGTTTTAAAAATAAAAGCAGAAACAACAAATCTCTTCTCTCTAAACTTAAAGTTAAATTGAGATAGGTAAGAAGATAGAGAAGGATTAGGGGCTGGCCAGTTAGCTCACTTGGGATAGCATGGTGCTGTTAACACCAAGGACTCAGATTCCTATACCATCCAGTCTCCAAAAAAAAAAAAAAAGTGTGTGTGTGTGTGTGTGTGTGTGTGTGAGAGAGAGAGAGAGAGAGAGAGAGAGTGTGTGTGTGTGTGTGTGTGTGTGTGTGTGTGTGTGTGTGTGTGTGTGTGTGTGTGTGTGTAGGATTGGTTTGCTTTCTCATGAACTCACACAGCTTACCCCACACCATATGAGGGCTTTGTAGCATATGGATCATTTGAACAATTAGACAACAAGAAACAAAATGCTTACTTCTGTTCTTAATAGGGCAACTTATTCTTATAATAATAGTGAACCTATACTATTTAAAATAGGGCATATACCATAATCTTCATATTTAAAATAGGGCACACCTTAATTTCATATTTACACAAAACTTTGCCCTTGCATAGAAAGTTCTGCACACAGTTTACTACAGTGCAGTCAGATCACTGCATTAAATGGAGAGCTTGGGCTGGCCGGCTAGCTCAGCTGGTTAGAGTGCCCTGTCGATAACACCAAAGTCAAGGGTTTGGATCCCTGTACCAGCCAGACGCCAATAAAAGAAAAGCTAAATGGAGAGCTTGGCACGTCGACCTTTGTCATTGCCATGTAGATGTAGCCTGCCCTTCCGAACAGGAGCGGTCTAGATTAGCAGATGGCTAAAACTCTAGCTTGTAACCAGGACATAAGCGGAATTCCGGGATCTCAAGGCTACTCATGTGCCTCCAGGTAAAGTCGCCAGGCATTCCAGCGGGTGTCTGTACACACCCCAGCTTCAGAGTTCTTCATTAGGACTTTGAATTTCTGAACAAACTAACAAATAGGGCCCTATTTTATATACCGTATTCATCTAAAATTCTGAAAAACAATCTTTTGTGAAAATGGGGAAAACGCTGTTGGAAGAGTGGGGGCACGTGGCAGGGAATGCTCCTTCCCACCCTGTTATGACAACTGCTAGGACACTTATCACTTGGGCTGCATTTGTTTACAATCCTAATCTCCCTGGCCAGCCTCTGCACTTGCTCCCCACAGCCCGGGTCCTCCTCTCCTCTTCCAGGCACCCTCATACTCGGTCACCATTAACAAAGGCTTGGGAAGGGAAGGAATCCTGTTACCAATTGACAGGTGCATGCCATCCATATTTTGCTGAACCAGACTTGTACTGTAACAATCATTGCTGGGCCAGAGGGTTTCATTTTGAGTCACTCACCATTCCCATGACCAGTATTTCTGTGGTCTCTACAGGAATGAGAGTGGACACTGGTCTCTCACAAAAACCTGAAGGCTTTAGTATTCATCTGGTTCCTCTGCGACCACCCCAACAACAGAAAACAACAGTGCCACATGACACAAGAGTTAACTGTGCATATTCTGGTACCCATGTAAACCCAATCCCTAAAACAATGGCCGGGGTATGCAACCAGAGCAAGTGCTCCATGTAAGCCTCCATAACAGGCCCATCTCCCCTGCACTGCTCCAACGAACACTCTAGAATTTGCCTCAGGACCCACTGACAGAAACACAAACTCTGGCTATTCGTGGTGTGGGGGAGGGTTGTGATGGTATAAAAAGCACTACTTCTGGAAAATGAGAAGAGCCTCCTATGTCTTTTTTGTTTTATCCCCAGTGCCTAGCCATTATAGGCACTCAGTAAATATCTGCTATATCAAAGAATGACTCTTCAGCCTAGGCACCCCCTTTCTACAGATGGGGGTTCAAATGTGTAGTCTCATACTCACAAGTCCTAAAGAGTCAACTATGCCCTCTGAAAGCTTTTTCCTAACTAAGAGCATCCTAGGCAAGGAGGACTCATTCATGCATTCATTCAACAAACATTTTTGAGTGCCAGGCAATGTGCTAGAGATTGAGTATAGGGCAGTGAATAAAAGAAGCAAAGTCTCTGTCCCCAGGTCAGATGGTGATAACTGTGAAGAAGAATAAAGCAGAGAAGGAGAGGGGAAAAGTGTGGGGGGGGTCCTAGTTTTATATAAAGATCAGGAAAGGCTTCTCTATCAAGGTGATAGGTAAACAAAGCCCTGAAACACATGAGGGAGTGAGCTATGCTTCTATCTGGCAGCAGGATGTTCTAGGCACTGAAAATAAGAAGTGCCAAGACTCCCAAGTGTGCCTGGTGTGCTTGAGGAAAAACAGGAAAGACCAACATGGCTAGAGGGGGGTGGGGAGAATGAGAGAAGATAAAGCCCAAGAGGAGAGGACCTCATGGGCTAGCACAGGAGAGGGCTGATGGGCAGATCCTGGAGGTCCCCCTAAGCCTTGGTTTTCACTCTGGGTGACATGGGGAGCCATGGGAGCATTTTGAGTGAGCAGTAATATGATCTGATTAAGACAGTATGATTGCACTGGCTGCTGTGCTGAGAGCATGGACTGGGGATATCAAGAGCCCAAGAGCCAGAGCAGGTAGACTCGTTATAGGCAACCACGATCACGTAGGCAAGAGGGGATGGGAGCTGCTGAGATGGATAAAAAGAAGACAGACTCTACATACATTCTGAAAGCACAGCCCAAATGTAGAGAATGTGAAAGACTGTCTAAGCTGAAACATATCCCACCCAGTCACCTAAATCTTTGTTCAGATCACACGAAAACTGATGCAGTCCCTTATTTTGGCAGGTTGTAATTTCTTCATTTGCCCTCCAACCTGAAGAACAGAAGAGCATCTTCCAAGATTGCCACACTGCTTAATGATCAATTGACCTCCCACCAGAAGAGGATGCCCAGAGAGCGTCCAGGCCCATCAGACCTGAAGGGGCAGAAAACTAAGTTAGTTCCAAACTGGGGGTAAACAACGAGGCAGAACATTAACCAACCGGCCAGCTGGGGGCATTTAGTTCAAATTCAGTGTAAAGTGAACTCATTTCACTCCTCCCCTTTAAAAAAAAAAAAAAAAATCTCCCCATAAACGCAAAGAGCTAATCCTCACCAGTCTCTAACATCCTGGTGAGGAGGCGAGTTTTAAGGACTATTTTCTAAAGTACAGGGGTGAAAAGTTGTCTTGTTTTGCTTTTTAAAATCTTAGCATGGGGAAATATTCTATAATTAAGGCAATTTTGACAATAGTAGATAATAATTTGACTATAAATTGTAAGGAATGTAATGACTGCTTATTCTGGCACCAAAAAAAACAGGACTTTCTGTGAAGTGACTGCCAAGAAAAATGACACTCCCACTCAGACTGGACCATTGCAAGTAGTAACTGTTAACCACATGCTTTACACTGCAGTTTGCAAGGACACAGTGCTTTGTTTTCATCTCTAACCAAACAGCAGACTGAAAACTCAATGGAGACAAATGTGTGGTGGAATAGAAACAATAACTGAAGGAAAAAATAAAACATATTCCGTGGCTTAATGCTTGCTGGGATGCCGACGTCAAGGGTTTGGTGAACTAAGGAAACCTCTACAACCCAAAAGCAACCACTTCCAGCCTGCTCCTGTAGACAGAAACCGAACATGTAAGAAAGCAGCCAGGCTTTAAGCAGCTTGTAAAAGCCAAACTGACAAAGTAGCTGTGAGAAGAAAGGACGAAAAGAGACCAGGGCCTGCCCCAAGCCTCCCAGGGAGGGAGGGAGGTGAGCGCCTGGCAGAAAGGGCAAAGCTCCGAACGAATGGGAGCAAAGGTAGCCTCTTTTCTACAAGCCCCTCTGCAGGCACAGGGCAATGTGGGAAGCAACCATTTGTCTACCAGGACTAAAACAAACCACATGAAATATAGAGCTCCCACCTCCAACCAAGCTAAGAAACAGCACCACATTCTAGGTTAAGGGGGAAAAAAAAAAGATATCTTGTTTTTCTCTTTCTTACTTAGGCATGAAGGACTGGATGTATTAGAAAGTTAAAAATAAATTAAATAGCTTAAAATAAATTAATTAAATTTAAAAAGGGACTGTCAGTCTGTTTGGGCTGCTATAACAAAATACCATAGACTGGGTGGCTTACAAACGATAGAAATGTATTTCTCACAGTTTTGGAGGCTGAGAAGTCCAAGGTCAAGATGCCAGCAGATTCAGTGTCTGGTGAGGGCCACTTCCTCAGAGATGGCTTCTCCCTGTATCTTCACGTAGTGGAAGGGGCAAGGCAGCTCCCTGCCTCCTCTTTTATAGGGGCACTAATCCCATTCATGAGGGCACACCTCCCCAAAGCCCCATCCCTCAATACCATCACCTTGGGGGTTAGGATTTCAACCTGTGAAATTGGGGGGGGGTGGACACAAACATTCAGACCATAGCAGGGATGAATAGAAATATCTTTTCCTAGAAAAAATACCAAAGTGAGAAATCATGCTTGAACTTGTTTTTGAACTACAAAACACTTCTCAAACACCTACCACGTGCCATGCAGTGTGACAGGAATATGGGATATGTGGTCTCTCAGATCAGGCATAATAGGGCAAGAAGGGCTGTTGTCTTTTTTTTAAAGGCTCGAATAGCTACATGGTCAAAGACTATTCTTAACTTCTAATGTTTCTTATCATTATACATTGACTTAGTTTGGTAAATGTTTAAAAGAGAAACCAATATTCAAATATTTAAGCCTGTCACCCCTAACTAATAACCAACTCTCTTGCCTCTTCTGACTTCAGGTCAGAATGTCAATTTCCCAAGCTAAGCTCAGCAGGCAGTTCAGTACTAGGAAATGAATCTAGTTTGGATGTTCTAGAGGGCTTAGAAGAGAAGGTACAGAGGAACAAAATCACAAACCAAAAGCTCTGAAGTGAATGAGCCACTGAATTAATAATATACAATCTTTAGTCTATTTTTTTTAATAAGAGGACAAGGTGACAGACACATGGCATAACTCCTTATTGATCTAGCACTGTTGGGAAATTGGGTGCTCTAAATAGGTTTAAGTATGTAAGTTAACTGAACTTTCCCCCCTTTTAAGAGCAGTTTCCATATTTCAAATATTTCCAATGGAACTCTTTCTAAAATATACTTTCTGAACTTTTAAATCAGAATATACCAAACCCAATTATTTAATACTGCCCTGAAATATACTAGTGCTCTCAAGGGTTACAAGGTGCCTCTGAGCATTCACTCCATCCTAACAGATCTCACACTGCCAAGATCAGCAAGTTCTGGGTCTACCGTTCAGCTTCTGGCTGGCCCCCACCCCCATTTCACACTGTGCCCAGATATCAAGTCTTGCCTGTCTCCAACACTATCTCTTCCTGTGACCCCTCCATCCCCTAATCAGCACCACTACCTACTTCTAATCAGGCAGAGACTAGGAAACTGGATAACCAAAGAGTTTTATCTTCTCACTTATAAACCCCATCTACCTAATTTGAATGTAAGCTCCTCAAAAGTTTAACTCCTGCCTTATACCTCTTGGAATCCCCAGTACCTAGCATACTGCTCTAGATACAGGAGCCATAAGTTTCTGAAGACCTTTTCTCCAAGTAGAATGCATGGGCTTCGTGACAGCTGTTTCCATCATTTAGCTTTTCCGCTTACTTCCACATTCTCAGCTGTGTTCTAGATGGTTGTGCTGGCCAGAAGCCTAGGGATTTACTGTACTTCTATGTCTTGATAAGATACTTGAAAAGAATAAACACATGGCAAAGAGGACATTAAAGTAAGGGATAAAGAGACTTTTAAAAATTTTACCAATAAAGAAAAAGGGAAGAAATATCACCTAGCCCACTGACACATAATCAATAAATGATAGCAAGGCTGGATTCCTTTCTAATTCTCTCCAAAGTACTCTCAATGTCCTTGTCTTATGTCTCTACCTGCAGCAAAGCATCACTGGTTGTGGTTTATACTTGTATCTTGATTTAAAAATATTTTTCCAAGTTTAACAGATCTTTCTCTTAAATCCAAGTTAGCCAAAATTAAAATGAGCATGTATTAAGACTAAATTAAAGCTCTCATCTGAGACAACACTTTGTGATAAATTTCATTGGAAAATTCAGAATCATACAATCTCAGAGATGGAAAGGACCTCAGAGATCATCTAGGGCAGTGGTTCTCAACCATCACTGCTTATCAGAACCACTGGGAGCTCTTTAAAAATATCATGACCTACCCCCACTCCCATAAAGTATGATTTAATTGGTCTGGGGTGATGCACAGGCATTAGCATACATTTTAAAAGCTCCCCAGGTGGTTCGAATGTGTAGCCCAGACTGAGAACCACTGACCCAATCCAGCATTCTAACACCCTCCCCCTTCATTTTTCAAAGAGGGAAGCACCTCACCAAAGGTATCAGACAACTAATTTGTCACAGTGCTAGCCTAGAACTACTCACTCCAAGAAACCATGTTCTCTCCATGTAAACTACTCCACCTAGGACAGTGGAGTCTCTTCTCTCTGTTCTTCAATTATTTTTCTATACTCAATAAACCGATATCTCCATCTATCCCCCAAATAAATGTATTTCCTAAATAGTCTGTGCCTTGGAATCCCGCTGCATAATTTTTGAAAACCTTAACTATGTATGTCTGTTTCCCTCTATGTGTGTGTGTGTGTGTATATATATAGATATATATATATACATGCTTCTCTCACAAAGAACTCTAGGAAATTACTCAGGCATGGTTTCCCCTTAAAGAAGCCATATTGCTTTTCCTCGATTAAGTTGGACTCAGCCTACCATTTTCACCATTATCAATTATCACACGGGCCTGCTTTCAACTCCCTTGCAAGGTTCACCTCCAAGTCTCTTTCAGCCCACTTAATTTCTAGTTTGTACCTGCCTTTTCATACCTAGTGGACTTCCTTCTGGCTTAAACTCTGCACTTTGTGAAAGATGCCTTTTTCCCTGAAGCAGCCTCTTTTCCTCTGCCAGTTAGTCATGCCGGGTTCTTTTTTTCCTCCCCCAAGCAGCTGGTCTTTTTGATGTCTGGCACACATTTATCTGGGCTTCCAATAAGATGTTTTTTACATAGTTTCCAGGCTTCCTGGAGGTTATTGACTTTTTTTTAACTCTTCCATTCAATTTTTTCCTAATTTCTAACATTTGGTAGAGTTTCTTTTTCAAAAGTTGAATACCTGGCTGATGGATCGCTTTGATTTTTTCTCTCCCACCAGATTGCTGAATTAAATGCATCAGAACTTAAATATAATATTTCAAATTACCTCCAGGATGGAATTGCTTCATGAATTTTCTACACTTTCATGTTCTCTACAGTAAGCAACAGATGTTTAACCAAGTGGAATTGAAAATGCTAGTTCTTACCTGTTCATATTTTAGTGTCTGCTTATTTATATAAAATATTCTGATACCCTTAAGCCTGTGTTCTTCTACTTGATAAAGGCAAGTTTGTTTTTGTTAAAAGGTAACTGATATGCATTGAACAAGCTCTTTATTCTGAATCTAACATGGCAAATTACTCTTCTAAGTTTGCTCTAAATTGTCTAAATCACAACAGTCTCAATTGTTTGTTCCTTAAAGAAGTGTGTCTCAAAGCATGAATACAGAATTCTGAGTATTTCTGAAAAATCCCAACAGCACTTGGTTATTAATCAAGTAGTAAAGACAAGTACTCCCCCAAAAGAATAAAAACGTTCTCCAAGTTATACCAACATGCTGTGGAGATTTGCTCTAAATTTATTTTGCTTCAAAGCGTTTAGATCCAGAAGGTTCCTGGGAGATCAACAGACCATGGGATGACAATTTATCATCAAGGCAGTATAATCCCATTACAGCACTGGTGTCCTGACAGAGACTGTGATAAGATTGTCTGTGTCATCCCTCCACTTGTTTAACAAATATTGCACTAAGCTACCATACTGTTGGGCACGTAAAACACCAGGAGGTGCCATCTCTGCCCTCAGGTTGCTCGTGGTTGAGGAGAGAAGACAAACATGTGCCCGCACACACAAGTAACTATGATACAAGGCAGTTACGTGCAAAGACCACGGATCTGGTTCAAGCATGGAATTAGGAGGAAGAGGGCACATAATCCTGGAGAATTCAGAAGTGACTCAATGGAAGAAGTATTACCTGAGATACTTGGAGCCACTGAAGCTCAGAGCAAAGGAATGACTCCATCCAAAGCAGTGATGCAATAAGGAAATTAACCTGATAATGTTCAGGATGGAATGAGAGGGTAACAGACAAGAGGCAGGTAGACAGCTAAGAACTATTTAGAACAGCCTCCTAACGGATCTTTCTGCCTTTATCTCTTGCCTCACCAACCCTTAACTCCAAGTGCCACAGTTATCTTCCTAAAACAGCTCGGCTGATGACATTCCCCTCCTCAGAAACCCTCACTGGCTCCCCATGGCCCAGGAAATGCAATTTATATTTCTTCTGTGGTCGGTGTCTGGGTTTGACATTTAGCCTGCAAAAGATGTGACTGGATCTTCTCCACTACAGTGTGAGAATAGTGCTGTTATGATGGTCTTTTACTAGTTAGTTGAAGGTTCGTTCTCCCATAAGCTTATATCACTAAAACCTCTATGGGAGTAGAGAAGGTACTTTCTTGTCTATCTATATAACACAGCATAGACTATACTCTGGGTCAGGTAAAACCTGGGTTCAAATCCCACCTCTGCCACTCACTAGCTCTAAGACTGTGAATATATTTCTTAATCCGTTTGAAGCTCAGTTTCCTTGTTTGTAAAATGGAGACGATGATAATTCTGACTTCATGATTGCTGTGGGCTTTAAATGAGACAATCATGTAAAGTCCTTATTACAGGGCCAGGCCCAGAGACAGCACTCAATAGCTACTAGCTCTAACCATGAGGCCAAAATGCATTTTTAGTGAATATATATGGGAGCAAACCTCAGTGCTAAAAGTTAATGTTACTCGTGAACCAGATATTCATTTCCAACTGACTCAGATTAACACCGATGTTGTTTCCCCTACACAGATAACAAAAAACTTCCTTTTTCATTCCTCAGGCTTGTCACCGGCTAATCCTGAAATTGCATGCAACCCAATGTGAATCAGATAAAAAATAAATTAATAATTATGCTGAATCAAACATTTCATATTTGTATGTTCTAACTAGAGATTGAGCTGCATAAGCCAGAACTTTTACTAAGTTCTTTTTTGAGCATGTCCAGGAGATAGTTCCCGTAACTACTTGGGACAATTTCTATAGTGACAGGCCCTGTGGCTCAATTAGGCCCTCTCCTCAAGTGAAACAATGGAAGCCAAACTAATGATTCCAACAGAATAGAACATGACAAGTTCATTGCAAAATCCAACCCATCTACTTAAGGTGGGAAGGGAAAAATACAAATCTTGAAGACATATGCTGTGTCTTACATGCAAAAATCAACTCAATACTAAAAGAGAAAGCATTGCTACCTCTCCAACACACACACACACACACACACACACACACACTTTTCCCCATGTAATCCTAACACAGTTTATGTGACTCCCAGAATCCTTTGAGGTACAGATACGCACGCCTGCGTGTGTGGGTGCATGCTCACAGGCGCACTGTTCATGAACACAAATGGCCACAAGAAACAAAAACTCCAAAATCACAACTATGGCACAAAGTTCTTGGTATCATTCAATATCACTGTGAATGGGACCTTTGCCAAGCTCAAGAACGTTTCTAACCAATTGCCTCACCTTAAAAACAATGTTAGCTAAGATCAGATTATTAATAAAATGCCAATTGCTGCATATCCTTTATCTTCTGTCCTTATGGAGAGAGGGATAATGAAAATGATTAAACTTATCAATGTAATTTTTTTCACTAGAGAACCAGCATTACCTAGGAACTCCCTGGGAACTTCCAGGGCACTCCCTTATCCTTATCTCTATCATTCATAGGGTACTTATCACACACCGTGTTGTACTCCAATTATGTGTGTGCATGGCTTATCTTCCTACTACCAGGAAAGGTCCTGGTGGCAGAGGCCCTTCCTGCCCTTCTTGTTGCCTCCATGATGCCAAGCACAGAACACTGCACACAGCAGATGCTCCAAAAAGATATGGCCATTGAAAGCTGAAACGTATCCTTTTTGATCATGGCATCTGGACTCCCCATTATTGGAAAAGTACAGGGGGGCCAAGCAGATAGGCAATACAGAAGCATGGTTACAAGCCCTGTCAGCATGCTGTACTCCCCAACATCCTTGAGACCACATCAAATTATCCTGATTATTATCTATAAATTGAGACTCCTTCAGAATATGGAGTATTCTTAAAGCCTGTTCAAATCTCTAGAAGGCAAGTGCAAGGCCGTTGGGAATAAAACCTTAAACTTGGGCTAAGCCTGGGGCTCAATGAGCTAGGTACCCAGATATTGTGACCCTTTGCCTGGAAAACAATCCTAAATTTTTGGCACTGAAAAGAATATACCCCCTCCCCACCCCAGGGAAAGTGCCTGGCAATTCATTCATTCAGACCTAGACTGAATACAAGTCACTATATTGATTTTACTCCCTCCTCCCACCCCCAAATGACCGAAATTATCTGAGTGTAGCCCAGGGAAGACGAAGCTAATGTATGCATCTGGAGAGGCCAGGGCAATGGTAAAGATTACCCCAGTTTCTATACTGGCCATCTAAAGGTATTTACTTGGGTCTGTCTGTGTTGTGACAGTGTCCTACACTCAAATGAATGCCCTAACACTCCACATTTTTGAGCCATTCAGTCATGCATTTTTGTTATTGTTGAAAGTGGTGCGAAATTGCACTGCATGAGCTAAAGTCCTTGGTGGTCTTCCAAGGATTCCAGCTCAAAAGGCACTTCCTTTGTTCCTCAGGAGAATGCAGTCCAGTAGGTCATTCAAAAGGGGAAATAAAAGCAGCAGCCCTGGGAGGGAGATGAAGGACAAGACAAAAAGAATAAAATGTTTTGGGTGTGAGCACATTAGCTTCCATTTCCTGCTGCTGGTCACTAATAACTCCCCTATCTTTCAGGGGGAATATCCAGATAGACTTTATGCAAGAATATCCCTCAGATGTTTTCTGGGATAGATGACAATCAAAGGCAACACCTAGCATGGAGTTCTTGAGCACCCTTCAAGCTTCCTTTTTCCTGAGATGCTGGCTGGGGAAGATGCTCTGCCAATACGAGAAACTGCACAGAGCCAAGTTGGAGAAACTGGAGAGAGCAATTTCACAACCCACTCCCTGAATGCCTCCAGTCCATACATTGTTTGCATGAGCCCAAGATGAAAACCTGTCACATTCCCATTAAGTGTATAGCTGTATCTATCCCTTCAAAATGTGAGAATGACAACTGTAACCTTCACGCCAATCATCTCCGCTGCGCCCAGGCCCAAACTGTGCAGGGCACAAAGACCCCATGTCTGACCTGTGGAGCCCCCAAGCTTCAGCGGCTGCTGGTTCACTTCACTTTTTCTGGCGGGGCGGGAGGAAGAGGGGAAAGAAAGAGGGCTTTTCAGGGCTCTACAACCAATAAAATCGTGCCGCTGTGAGGACACACTTGAGCTCCTAAAAAGACAAGCAGCTGGAGGGCAAACAGTCTCTAATCAGAAGTGTGCGAGTTATTTGATAATGGCCAAGGTGCAGGGGGCGCCCGGGCTGCTCCAACAATTTCTTCGGTTCTATTTGTAGACAGATGCTGGTTACACTCGGAAAGTGCCTAGCAACTTCCCTCAATTACCTTTGTAATTTATATGTAATTGATGACTGCACTTAATCTCCAAGGTTATTAATAGCCCTTCCAAAAAATGACCCCCAAGTCTTCCTAAGCCCTTGGAAGCGCCTGGTTAAAATTACAGTATTTCCTTTGCTGGCTGCCGGCCCCCCGCCCGCCCCACCCGGGCAACCAGCAAGGCGAGGCAAAGGCGCGCTCTGCTCACTTCCATGAAAGGTTCGGAATGGAGGCTCAGCCCCTGGGGCTCGAATCGCTCACTCCTCCGTTAGGTTATGCTGGCCACCAGCCAGCCAGATTCGTGGTTCTTTCTGAACCCCCGGGGCGAACCGGCTACCTGCGCCGCCACCGGCCCCAGCGCGGCCCGCGGGCAGCGCGCAACAGTTAGCCGCTGTGAATGAGTGAGTGCGACCCAGAGAGGACCCGCCCGGGCGGGCACCGCCGCCGGCCTCGAGAGGAGGGGCGGAAGACGCCCACCGGGACGCTGCCTCCCGGAGCTCCGAGAAGGGCTTTCGCAAATACCCCACGCACCCCCCGGCGCCCAAATTCGGTGAACTTTTTCACAGGTTAAGCCGTCTCCATTTGCAAAACCATCTCCAAACTGAGATTCAGGTTTCCTGTGATCAGTCCTTCCAAATGTCTGTAAATGAATGTGCAATTAACCCTTAAGACGGGGTGAGAAAAGAGGGGAAATACCCTTCTTGTCCAATATCTTCCGGAAAGCAGGAGAGTTTCCAAAAGTCAGGGCTTGGAGGGGTGGAGAGTCGGGGGGAATCGTTTGCTTTTTTTAAAGCGACTTCTAAAGCCGTTGCAGCTATCCTAATCCGTGTCAGCGGTCGAAGAGAGGCGGGGAGAGGGTCTTAAAAGAACATCGATGCAACATCAATTCAAGTTCCACGTTTTGCACCCCCCTGGAATCTGGCAAGCTCTAGGAGGTCCCCCCCCCCGTCCCACCGGCGACTCCCACCCCCACCCGGCCTCTCGTCATTCACACAACAAAGCGGGGAGCCCAGTAAGGAGTTCAACCCGGAAAAGGCAAAGGAGCCAGTGACACGCACTTTGAGGGCTAGAGTCCTTAGGGGCTTCCCGGGAACGTGAAGATCACGGGGAGGGTGGAAGCAGAGCGCGAGAGTGGCACCGGGCAACTCGGCACTCGCAGTGCCGGGGGGGGGGGGGGGCGCCGTGCCCGCGGGGAACGTTCTTCTGCGCTGGGGCTGGCTGGCTGTCGCCTGCCCATTTCTTCCTCTCGGCTACCTGCAGCCCGCGCGGGGAGCGGCGGGGGCGGGGGGTCCGCGGCCCCTTTCCCGGGGTGTCCGCCTCTGCGCCCGCCTCCCAGGGGTTCCCACCTACCGTCGATCTCGTGGAGGGGGGCATCGTTCTTGTTGAAGCCTTTGGACACATAGAGACGTTGCACTTCCGAGCAACTTTTCGACTTGAGCTCAGCAGCCAGCAGTGCGGCGGTGAGCACGGCCAGGGTGCAGAGGAGCGCGGGCATGCCCAACCGTGCCATGGTGCGAGCTGGGACGGACGAGCTCCCACCTTTGCGACGGGACGGGAAGTGGCGCTGCAGGAGCCGGCCGAGGGGCACGGAGTCGGGGGCTCGCGAGTGCAGTGAGAGGGCGAAGGAGTTGCGAGTTGGTGGAGAAGGAGGAGAGTCGGGAGGGAGACGCGGGCGAAAAGTGGAGCTGGGCCTCGCGTCAGGCAACGGTCCCCAGTGCCAGGCGCCCGGCCGGGGCAGGAGGAGGAGGGCGTGGAGGCGGCGCGCGGCCCGGGGGAGCGGAGGCGTGGGCCGGTGACCTCGGGGCTCCGCGGGGCAGCGACCAGGGTAAGCTGGCCGGCCGGCGGGGCAGGGACGCGGGGAAGGAGGGGAAGGTGGCAGGAGCCGCGGGTACCGCGGAGGGTGTGGGCGTCGGCGGCAGGCGCTCGCTGCGCGCTGCTCGGGCTGCCTGGCGCTGGTCCGCTCGCTTGGCTCGACTCGGCTCGGCTCGGCTCACTCTGCCCTCGGCCGCGCGGCTGTGCCCTTCTCAGCTCTGCCGCTGATTGACTGGCCGGCGTGCGCCGCGACGCTCCGCAAACTTGGCCAAGCGGGCGGCACTAGAGGGAGGGGGCGGGAGGCGGGGGGGCCGGAGCCAGGCGGGAGCACGCTGGGCCGGGCCGGGAGAAAACCTGGAAGCGGGGTTGGATCCGGAGCGGCCAAATCCACTTCCTAGGGGGCCGCGCCGGGCGCGCGGCGCTCCCTCGCTCGGCACGCCCCGCCGGCTCCTCCCTCCTCCCCTCCTTCCCGGAGGCGGGGAGCCTGCCCGCCGCCCCCCACCCGTGGAGAAACGACCGACTTCTCCGGGCTGAAGGCCCAAGTGCCGGGGAACCTGGCGACCTGGGACTTGTCCCGGTGCCCACGTCTGAGCCATAGGCCTTCTGCGCACGGCCACTTGACCGGCTGCCCACGGGCCAAAGCCGCGCGGAACCCTCCTGCAGCGATACCTGCCTCCCTCCCTGCTGCCCTCCCGCACCCGGGGACGCTCTTAACCGCCCGACTCCTGGGCTGGGCGGGGAAGGCGCCTACATTACTCGCATTGTTTTGCTGCAGGCACCTCGGAGACTTGGAACTCCGAGCTGGCCCTAGAGCTTCACCTGGCCTCCCCAGACCTGCTTCCCATCAAATGGTGCGCATGGAGCACCGACTTGTACGGGACTCTGGCAGGCATTCTTCTCCCCACCCCACCCGCACACTTATAACACTCAAACCTACATCCCCCGGTTCTGCAACAAGCCTAACCGAAGCCTGAAGCTGGAGAACCCCCCGAACAGCGAGGCGATGGGCAAAGTCAGGGTTGACCGCGGTGACCTTGGAAACCTTCTGGCCCAGCCCCTTCTTCTGCAGGTAGGGGAAGTGAGGCCCAGAGAAGGGAGACGACTTGCTAATAGCATGCACCTGGCAGGGGGGAAGGGTCCAGAACCCGGGACTCTTGACTTCCTGGACACGTGGAATAATGGTAACCCAGGATCCCCAATCCCCCTCTCCCCTCAAGCTTCTTGAGATAGGCTGATACTCCCCTGGGACCCAGCCTCCACTTAGCCACCAGAAAACTGGAAAGGGACAAGTCTTTCCACCTTTCAAGCTTTGTCAGATTCCATTAATGAGTGTTTTTGAAACTCCCAGGGCTCCTTTAATGAAGGGAACTGTGCAGATTGGGAACTTATCATTACAGTTGTTATTGTTACAATCTGCTTTAAGAGGTTAGGGTGAGAAGTGCTTCAGACACCCCGGGAGTGTGCTGGGAACTGAGCAGATAAAAAAGGGCTGAAACTTATTATTTGGCTAGACTCTCAATTCCTATAAAATTACATAGGGTGAAGATAGGAGCCGTCATTACAATTATCACTCTCCAAGAGTTTGTGGAGACTTCTTCCACTGTTGTTTGTAAACCACGTTGATGGTTGGCTACGAGGAGCTGTAGAAACCAGCGTAGTTGTTGTGCTGAATGCCCACTGCAGACTTTTCTTCAATGTTTTAACTCTCCCATCATCATGAACAGATCCTGATCCGTCTGTAACTGGGACTTCTAATTTCTGTGGGTTGGCAGAACAGTTAACTCTGAAACTAGGAACACAGTTTTGCTAAATATGCAAACTCAACTACAATAGAATTTCCTGCCATTTTTAAGGGACTTTCAAATAGTCCAGGTTTTCCTTAAACTGATAACCATCAGGTCCTCAAGGCATTGCTAGAGCTTAGCCCAGCACTTTCAAGTTTCATTGATTGATGTATTTACTTAAAGACGTTCTTCACCAAGGAGAATATGATCTTAGATTCAACCAACATTAATAATAAAGTGGAATCTAGTGACCATAAGATAAAAAACAGTACTCCTAAATCATGAAGCCCAGATCGGAAAGTGCAGGAGGAGCTCATCCCTTGCCCCCCTCCCCCATTTACTCCTGCTCTTCCTCTTAATGTATTATTATTAACCAAAACTTGAGTCTCTTCCACCAGAAACAGTAACCTCTGGCTACAGACACATCTGGACAAGTCTGAACTTTACCATGGGAGGCAGGAACCCCAAACCCTGCTCAGCGGCAGCTCCCACTTCAAAGCCTCCTTTCATTTAAACACAAACAGGGTGAACAACTGGCAATCTATGCAACAAATACCATCCAGAAGGGATGATTTTCAGATGGCCCATAGTTCCTTCTTCCCTCCCCCCACCCCCAACCAGGCTCTTCTCTTCAAAAGATGCCCTTAGTGGTGATGCACCTGCTCCTTGTAAGTTCTCGGAAAGCCAGAAAATGGATTGGAGGCTGCATGTAGAAGGCTAGAGTCAACAACTTCTCAGGCTGATCAACCCTTGCATAACACTTTTTTTTTCCTTACCCTTGACTTGGTGTTGTCAGCACCACGCACTCCCAAGTGAGCCAACCGGCCATCCCTGTATAGGGATCCGAACCCGTGGCCTTGGTGCCATCAGCACCACACTCTCCCAAGTGAGCCACGGGCCGGCCTGTATAACACTTTTATTGCTTTCTTTTACTGTGGTAAAATACACACACACATAAAATTTACCATTTTAACGATTTTAAAGTGTACAATCCAGTGGCATTTAGAACATCATAATGTTCAACCGTCACCACTATCTAGTTCCAAAACATTTTCATCACTCCAAAAAGAAATCACATACCCGTTAAGCACTCGAAATCCATTCCCTTCTCCTCCAGCCTCTGGAAACCACTAATCTGCTTTCTGTCTCTATGGATTTGCCTATTCTGGACTTTTCATATAAATGGAATCATAGACATATGGCCTTTGTGTCTGGCTTCTTTCACTTAGCATTAAGTTTTCAAGGTCCATCCATGTCCTAGAATGTATCAGTACTTCATTCCTTTTTTATGGCAGAATATTATTCCATTGTATAAATATACCATATTTTGGTCATTTAGTACTTTAGAGTTTGCAAAGGGCTTCCAGGTGCACCCTCATACTTTAGAACATTTTGGTGTTTTCTTTTTTTTTAAGGTTACGGTGGCTTGCCCACAGCCACAGAGCTCTTAAGTAGCTGAACCAAGACTGAAATCTAAGGTCTCTGACTAAATATTTTTAGGCAATTTTTGGTCAGAAAACACAGTGCTCTGGGTCTCATTTATGATCAGCAGTGGAGGTGCAATTGTCCAGATCCCGTAGAAGTGTCTCTGTTTCAGACTGATAAATGTTCATGGAGCACCTAGTATGTGTCAGATGCTGCTCAGTCCTAGAGGAAGGGAAGATGTGTAAGCCAAAAGAAGTGTACAGTTTCACATATACTGTATGCAAAGGCTTGCTTGATAGAATGCACTTATGGTACAGTACTTGGTTTTCCCGGGTGAGAGGTTTCTCCTGATGCAGCACTGATGGGCAGAGGGAACAAAGAATGCACTCACGTGCTGCTGTCCCCAAGCCTAGAGAACTGGTCGAGTTACGTCCACTCTCTCAGCTTTGGGGCTACTTCTTGCCTGCTGGGGACCTACCTTCATTGTCAAATACAGGGATGGGGAGTAAAAGTGGCTTAGTTAGGGTAAATTGTTGGCCTGCAGCCCTCCAGTTTCTCCCCTACCCAGCCCATCCCCCACACAACTACCGGAGTCAGCCCTTGAGATCATCTGGACAATGTCCCTCCCCTTCTTACCCCTACCACCATCCCCAGTGGTACCCCATTGCTTTGGAGATCAATTTCCAAGTCCTTCAGTAGATCTGATTCTTTGCTATCAGGCTGTAGTCTACGTTCTGAGCTTTCTTACTGGCCCTTTCCTACCCTGTATCCTAAGCTCCTGGCCCCACAAGAATGTCATCATTCTCTGTCATACCATGGATTCTTTGCATCCTTCCCCTTCCCCTTCTAGGAACACCCTTTCATTTCCTTCCATTCCTTGGACAATTCTTTCATATTCATCCTTCAAGACTTAGCTGAGATGTCACCTCTTCTGGGAAGCCTTCCTGGATCCCCCCCAAACAGAGCTAGTAGCTCCTGCTTCTAGGCCTCCAAAGCACTGTCTACATACTTTCTTTGAGGTTGTCCCACCTGCCTCTGAGAGCTCCTCTATGCTTTATTTTTATTTGCATGTCTGTTGCCCGCAAGAGCACAGCTTTACCAGATGGGCAGTTTCCCAGGGAAATAAAAAACTTATATTTGTATTTGAAATCTCTTGGTTTTTAAATATTAGCAACTACTTCAGAACTCTTTTTTTTTTTGGCAGCTGGCCCATACGGGAATCTGAACCCTTGACCTTGGTGTTCAGAACTCTTAAAAGTTTGTCAGCCACACAGCCTGTCTCTAGCCCAGCTTTCACCCAGTAGCTTTTCTCTCTCGCCCCATGCCTCTCCTTTTCAAGCAAACAAGCAAGCAGTATCTTCTGACTATTTGCTCTGTACAAAAGTCGGTTCTGTGAAGGCTCCAGAAACTTGAAAGACCAGAGGCCTTTGAGGATCTGACAACCTGGTTGGGGAGGTAGGACACATGTCTACCTGGAGAAAGACATCAGCAAAGATAATATAAGACAGTGCATGTCTCCCAGGACAGTCATCCCAATTTGTTCTTTGTTCCATGGTGGCCAGACTCCTCTTGGTCTCTCTGGAAATTGTTACAGAATTACAAGTAATTAAAGGATCAGCCACCTTGAAGGAGTTGATTTGTGTAGTCCGTCCCTGTCTCCCAATTCCATGTCTCCCTTCATTATTCTTTCTCCACTGCCTTAAATTGCCCTACCTTTCCTTCTCCCTGAGAGCTCATCCATGTTTACAGGTTTAACTACTGGCTCCAGGTCCCCAGCACCATACTTTCCTGTTTGTGTCAGTCTTGTCCACTGTTCTCCCAGTGCCATAGTTGCCCCACTTTCTTTTCATTAATCACTTGGATCTATTGGATCTATCCTTTCCATTCTGTAGCCATCAACCCCTATCCCAATTCCATTACCTCTTGTCTGGACTGTAGAACCAACCTCCTGACAGGTCTTCTGGCCTCCAACCTCTCTCTCCATCCATCCAACCAGGAATAGTCACAAAATTAATCTTCCTATAGCATCATTTGCAAGTGTCACACTCCTTAGTTTAAATGTGTTCCATGGGAAGACATTATCACAATAATAACTGATATTTGTTTAATACTGTGGAGTTTAGGAGTTGCTTTCACATGTATTATCAATGAAGTATGTATTATTTCCCTAATTTACGGATGAGGAAACACATTCAGAAATTTAAGTTAAGGCCCCCTGAGTCCCAGTTCAATGACACAGCCACTTTTCGCTGTATTCTGAGCCCAAAAAATGCCCAGGAAAACTTTGAAGACAGTACAAGTCTGGTAGATAAGGGAGTGGAGGCAGTAGGACCTCCTGTAGGGAAGAGTTACACAGGCAAAGAGATGGGGATATCAAAGCCAGCTTGACTGAGTACAGGTTCATCCAGGAGACTACTGTGAAATTAGGTGCCAGACAATGGGGGCACATGAACCTGAGGTCACAGTGCCATTTTGATCCTATCAACACTGAAGATGTATAAGCAGAGTGTGAGATGATGAAAGTAGTGTCTTAGAATGATCTGGAGGAGTGGGAAGGCGTAGAATGGACTGGAAAGAGGCGATTTAGGCCATTGCAGTCTTCTCAACGAAGTAACAAAGGCCGAGCGTTCCTTCAACCGGGGATTCTGTATGAAGAGCAAAAAATAAATAGAAGAAGGGAAGAGGAGAAAGGTGTACCCAGTGAAAGAAGCTACAGGGTCAGGTAGACTGAGAATCGAATCCTGGTTCTGCCTGTGTGTCCTTAGATAGGTAACACCCTCCCTGAGACTCACTTTCCTCATGTGTCTTACCTATGCTATGAGGATTAAAAGAAAAAATATATGAAAAGCATCCCTCTCAGCCCAGAGCATGTTTAAATCGCTTCTGTGCCCTCGACACCAGGTACGGAGTCAAAAATATATATGCCTCGAAGTAATCAGAAAGTACTTAGCACACTACCTGGTACAAAGCGTTCATTTACTTATCCATTACTCATTCCTTTATTCAACAAGTATTTATTGAGGATCAGCATTCTTTGGGGCTTTGGAGATATAGTTAGGAATAAAACAAAATTCCTTCTCTCATGAGCCTAAAAGTGAGGGGCTCAATAAATAGTAGCTACTATTATTATTATTATGGTTGTTATATATTCCACCTACTTCACAATTTGCTCAGACCCAACCCTGCCAGCACTGAAATGCTATTTAGTATTGTAGTATATATTCCTTTAATAATTTCGTATTGGGGTACATGAATTACATCTGTATTGGTCCATAATTAGCACTAAATTATATGAGTTGTAGAACAGAAAGGGATCTGAGTTACTTTCATACAGTATCACCCTCTCACTACAGGGAAAGTGTTTCTTATTATACCCATTTTCCTAATGAGATAACTGAGGCCCAAAGAGTAATGTGGTTATTCTTATGCAATGACCACATATCTGCTGGTATTGACCACATGTCTACTTTACTACTGGGGCAAAGATTGCATGAAGTATGTAGCTTCTATAAAAGTGACGTCTCATCTCCCATGCTCATAGGAGAACAAAGACCAAAGGTGGTATAGGAAGAGAGCTGGTTAGTTTTTTCTACACCTAAGCTTTAATTTATAGTCCAATTTATAAAGAACATTTCTAATTACTGAAAAGAAGACCCACTTTTCAGTGAGTACACTTCCAAGTGATGGCAAAACGGTTGCCATAGATATTCATTACTCTAGCTTGTTGCACGTGATTTGATCTACAGCTTTAGATGTAAAATGTGCATTTCAGTATAATTGGGAGAGAGTTCCTTCTCTAATTTGCCCACTGGACATAAATGGTTCATTCATGGAAAGAAAATTATTTCTTCATGTTGTTTTGATTAAATAAAAACACACTTTGAGTTTGACACTTAGATTGTGAAGGTGCTTCTGGAACATTCATTTTTCAAACATGTTTATACTGCTCTTCCACATCTCTCTTGGCTGATGAGAAAATCGCACAGGCAAAAAGAGACAGGGTGGAGGCAGGGAACTCAGTATTGTTCCAGCGGAAGCTTCTGGAATGTGAGATCTGGAAGGGACCTTGGCATTCATCTAGTCAATCCACCTCAAACTTGACCTTTCCTTTTTTGTTCAAAATTTCAAGCCTGTGAAAGACTGTCAGAGGCAAAGCACAGGGTCTGAGTAGAGAATTTGCAGTAGTAATGGTGTTTTCCAACGTTCCTTCTTCTACTTGGGATTTCATCTGAGAGTAAGGGCTCCCAGGTATCAGGCACATCGTGGCTCAAGATTGCAAAGGACCCCTGGTGACATGTGGTAGTTCACATTCCATTTTATATTAATTGTTTACCTCTTTTGGAAAAATTGACAAGCTATCTGGTGGCAGCTTCACTCTCCCAGGGCTCCAAGGAACTAAAGGGCACCCTCCCCCAACTCTGGCCTTGAACTTTATGAAACCTGCTCCTCTTCAGTGAGGATCAGGAAACAGAGCTACAAAAACAAAGCCCAGTTAGAAAGTAACAAAATGTTTTAAATGGTCCCGAGAAAGTTCTGGATGAAGTGCCAATTTACCCCAACAGATTTTTGGACTTGCACTTCTAACCTGAGAAGTTGCAATGAATTCCTTTTCTTTTTTCTTCTCTTCTTTTTTTTTTTCCTTCTGATTTTTCCATGGCACCATCGTCCTTGCCTTTATGTGAAGAGACAATATGCATTTTTAAGACGACCCAGCGGGGAGCAGGCATTTTTATTCCAAAGAGATACCACAGATAAAAAGAGTTGGAGAGAGGGTCAGACATAGTTTGACATTTGTCATTTTCTAAGCACTGATGGGCAATGTCTGCGGAACTGCTGCTGTTACTACTGCTATAACAATAACGCATTCAAATGAGCAAGGAAACTATGAAACCTGGACAGACATTCCGAGTATGTGGCTGAATTCAGGCTGCACTCACAGCGCAGGGGGTGAGCTTTTCCCATGTCCCTCTCTGCTAACATATGCAAGCTTCCCTAACCCACACTGACTTTTGATGGTAATTCTAACCGGCATTTTCTTAATTCTCAGAGTACTACGTGGGGTCTTATTCCAGCCTGCATGAGGCTTGGAGGGGAGGGAGGAGCATGCACAAGAATTGGCAAAAATGAAGAAGAGGCTCCTGCTCCTCCAGTTCCCCCACCTCCAACAGAACCCTGCTTTTCTTCCCTTGACTTCCCAGGGTCAAGGTAAGGAGGTAGCTAACAAAGTGTCAAGAAAGATTTGTTTTTATGAGTCAGATTTCCAATTTTAAACAATCCAGTCTAATATCTGATTCCTAGTTTTATTTCTTTTAAAGTATGTGTTCATATGTCTGTCTGCCTTTAATAAATATGTACAGATGATATGATTTAGAAAAGTTGCTGTTTTTAGTCAATATTTTAGTTACTTTGTTTTTTGTTTGTTTGTTTGTTTTTTAAAGATGACCGGTAAGGGGATCTTAACCCTTGACTTGGTGTTGTCAGCACCACCCTCTCCCAAGTGAGCTAACCGGCCATCCCTATATAGGATCCGAACCCGTGGCCTTGGTGTTATCAGCACCGCACTCTCCCGAGTGAGCCACGAGGCTGGCCCAGTATTTTAGTTACTTTGGGGACTGTCCAGTTAGCTCACTTGGTTAGAGCTGGTGCTGGTAACACCAAGGTCAAGGATTCGGATGCCCTCACCACCAAAATAAAACAAAACAAAAAAACACACACCAAAAACAAAACAAAATACTTTAGTTACTTTGAAGAAAAAAATGCGAGAAAACCTTCTAGGGTGCTAAAAATGTCCTATATCTTGATCCAGGTGGTGGTTTCATGGGTGTATACATATGTAATAATTGATCACTTTGGGTTTATGCATGTTACTGTATGCATGTTATTGCTTAATACAAAATTGGGGGAAGGAAATACAACAAACCATGACTATGGTTTTTTTGCGTGGAAGGGTTAGAGGTGGTGTATGCACATATACACACATATATAAAATTATAATTATAGAATTTATTAATATAATTTGATAATTATATAATATAATTTTGGAACTTTTTTGTATTTTACAGTAAATGTATGTGACTTTTATCATCTAAAACAAATATTTTTTTAAAATTTAAATAAATATCACTGTCCTGGTGTTCTCATTTTCCCTACTTGCTTTTTTAAAAATTTTTACCTGCCTAATGTTCCGTGTCTTTTACTTACATCGTATTTCAGCTCACTTAAACCAAAGTCTTCTGTCTTCTTGCGTTATTCTGAAACATTTTCCAAGCAGCTACTCTCCAAATCCATTATCTTGGGGCTGTCAGGTGGGCGTGGGTATGGGTGATGGTTAGAACTTGGTGCTGATTATTAAGGCTTCCTGGGACACTAGAAGAGCTGGAAGAATGAGTGCAATCAAGTCCTGGAGGAAGAGCTGAGGATCAAGAATGAGAAGTGACTCTGTATCCACAAGCATCACGGAGCCCACCTGGTGGCATTACCAGCTCCAGAGCCAAGAGTGGAGAACCAAGAGGAAATTTAAAAAGTATAAAACGTGGTCAGGAACTGGTGAGGGAAGTCAGAGGTGACAACTACAAGTTCTGTTAAGGGGCATGACTCATCTTTATTAGTCAGGAGAAGCTGGGTGCCTGGCTGTCAGATTGCTTAAAGGTAATAGGTTGAGATGACCATCTACTCTGAGCTGCATACTGTTAGCTTTTGCACTTCTATGGCCCAATACCGGCTTGGCTCCTTTGTTGTTTCTTCCAGGCTGCTGTAAGAGGCTACTGCCTGATCCTAGATAATAGCTATTATGTACTGAGCACTTGTCATCTGTGCACCTCCCTAAAAATATTATGTATCACCTTTTGAGAACATGCTATGTGTTATTTAATCTTTGTGGCAACCCCATGAGTAGGGTCTATAGACTCATCCCCATTTCACAGATGAGGAAACTGAGGACCAGGGAGATTAAATCACTTGGCCAAGGGCACCCAGATGGTCAGTAGCAGGGCTGAGAATTGTGCCCAGTTCTGACACTAAAGCCTGTACTTGGACCACCATGCTTGCTATACAACACTATTTGCATCCCTGTGAGACCTTATTTGGTTTGGGGGCAACCAGCAGTCAGTCACACGGCCTAGACCCATGATGTTTAGTGCATTCACAATGTTGCACAACCACCACCTCTAATTAGTTCCAAAAATTTTTGATCACCCCAAACAGAAACTTTTTACCCATTAAGCAGTAAGTCCCCATTTGTTCCTCCTGCCAGCCTTTGGTAACCTCTAATCTACTTGTCTCTATTAATTTGTCTCTTCTGGACAGTTCATAGAAGTGGAATCATACAACATTGGCCTTTTGGGTCTGGCTTCTTTCATTTAGCATAATTCTTTGAGGTTCATCCATGCTGTAGCATGTATCAATGCTTCACACCTTTTTGTGGCTGAACGTGTGTGCACAGGTATTTGAGTACCAATTTTCAATTCTTTTGGGTATTGACATACTTTCTTTATCAACTGAGTATTATAAGAGAATGTTCTACCCCGTTCCCCTCTGTAGGGCAGTAGCTGAGTAGAATGTCTGTGGCAGATTTTGGAGAATGGCATGGTGAGAAGTCATTGGGCTGTGAGTCCAGAGGCTTCTGATTAAGTACTAACTCTGCCAATTACCACTCTGATGTCCCCAATTTCCTCATTTCTAGTATTAGAGCTCTGGAGTTCCTTCCAGCTCTGACACTTGATTTTTGCACTAGACAGAATTCTGGCCCTCAAGAAACTTACAATTTGACTGGGCAGATAAGATATGTCCCCCTAGGGCTTGCTGGTTATCTCAGTTGGTTAGAGAGCACTGTTGATAACACCAAGGTCCAAGGTTCAGATCCCCTTACTGGCCAGCCATGCCCCCCCCCCAAAAAAAAAAGAAAAAAAGATAAGTCTTGCAAAAGACAATTGATGATGCACAACAGCAAGTGAACCTTTTCTATGATTTTCAAATTTCCTGTTGTAACAGCTGCAGGTGCCACCAGTAATTTAGACGTCTTGGGCACTGCTAAGTCGGTGATATTACCCATAGGGTCCGAGGGCAGCAGTGAAAACAGAAATGTTAGAAAGGTTGAATTGCTGAGCTGTCAGCGATGCCCAATTCTGGCTGCACAAAGCTCGCTCTTTACTAGGAAATGAGGAGCAGCTGGCCTCGGTCCTCCCCAACCTGGAGAATGGCTGCCTCCCTAAACCAGAGGAGCAGCAGCAAAAACCCCGACCCCACCCCACACCCGTGAAGAAACACTGCTCTACCACCTGCCGTACAGCCCCTGGGTTCATTCCATGAAGACACACTGCGCTATAGACTGTGCAGCAGCCTCTCCGTGCACTGCCAAGTCCTCTCTTTGAATTCCATTTTAAATGTTTGACAATTGGATAAAATCACACTTCAAAGAATGCACCAGACGACGTGCAGCAGGGACCCATTAAAACACTGCTTTGGTAGATACAAAAATATACTCATTTTCACAGATTTAAATACTTCTCGGCTCTCTCCAAAGGACTGCATGACAGATGGTTTCAAAGCGAGTCACATTTACAAACAGCAGACAAAAATATTATTTAGCAGATTCCCTAAGAGTTCTTCCGAGTCTTCTAGAACCAATCTTTTTCCATGGGCTCTTTTATTTCTAATTTGTGAAGGCCGAGCTAAAAGTCTAAAAGTCTCACCACTTTCTAGCAACCTCTCTGTGTATTTTTCAGGCTTGTAAGATATAAGAGCTGAAAGTTCTAGAGCTACGGAACCAGCTCTTGTGTTCTATTAGAAAATGCTACCTTGGACTGAAAAAATAGAAACCATTTAGCCCACCACAAACACTAAGCCAAAAAAACTGGGGTGGGGGAAGAGGGGAATGAACTGATACAGAAATTCTCACAGGAGTTACGAATCATGTACGCAGCCATTTAAAGTAAATGATGCTTCAGTTAAAGTCATCAAAACTAGGACCACTTCCTGGACCACTCCCCTGCTTTTGAAGTTGTGGAATAAGTCACATGTCAATCATATATTATGAGCAGGGAATAAGCCATAGCCCTGACCTGTCCTGCAAGAGCATCCACTATTGGTGGGGACCTAGACATTAACTCACAAGGCAGGCAGTGCGTGTTAGCTCCAGATAGCCAGTGGTCCTCATGATCAGAGGAGGAGTGAGGTCACTTCTGGGGGTAGGTACAGGCACTCCCAGGGGAGATATTCACACCAGAGAGGCCCCGAAGGGGTAGGAAGAGGACTGAGGGCATACCAGAAAAACAGACTGTCTTGAACAAAGGCCTAGAGGATGAGAAATATTTGGGGATGGGCAGAGAGGGGAGAAAAGGAGACATTTCAGCTTGGAGGAAGACTGGAAACAGGTAGAAAGGAGCAAGTGAGCCAAGCCTATGGGTTGACAGCATAGAGCCCTGTCTGGCTGGAAGGAAATGACGTTTGGCAATGGGTGACTGACCAGGTTATGTTCTTACTATACCAACGAAAACAATCTTCTTTGTCTTACTTTTAGCTTGATCCTGAAAACCAGCAGTATTTACACCATCTATAATACATGTATTGACAAGGACAAGAAGAAAAAGCCTGAGCAAAGCAACAATATATCTAGCCTCGTTTCTGATTAATAGCACAATCGTGGGTTGTCAGAGTGAAGCCATCCGCAAGGAGTTGGTGTATTTTCTTCTCTTACGGTGAAATTTTCCTGTTTATTCCTCCCACTCATGTTCTAGAATTTTATTTATAACACTTTTTGGCCTGCTCTTTAAAATGTGTGTGTGTCCCTCTGTGTGTGAGAGACTGACTGAGAAACTAAAGTACTCTATTGGGCTTTGAGCCTCTGGAAAGCGGGCCCCACATACATTCCAAGTATTATAATTATGATCCATTACGCATAAGGAGAAGCAATATAGACGGTGCCCCTCTGTTCTGGCGGCACGATCTTGCATAGCTGCCTCCTGGGCTGGATGTTGGTCCAGCTCAGCTTCCTATCCTGTCCCAGCAAGGCTGCCTGTCCCCCAGGGCCATGCGGCTTTCTGGGAGCCTCACTCACTGCACTGGAGGGAGCTGTAGAAAGTCACCAGGTCTGGTCACCTGCTGTCAGGCAGGTTCAGGACGAGACTCCCTAGTCAGATGGCTAAAGGTGTCAAGAGAGGGAAAGGCCACCAGCCCCACTGGGCAGCCGGCCCAGGGCTGGCCCAGCCTGGCAGGCAGGAAGCACTTCCCCAGCTCCCATGGGAGGAGTGGCCTCCATGCCCTCATTTGTGGCTTAGAGGTAGTGGCAGCAGCGGGCTGCAGAGGGGCTGGAAGAACAGTGCACCTCGCCCGCATTGAGGCCAAAGTGAGCCCGGGCATCCTCCCTGGGCCAGGGTGCCGTTTCAGCACCAATCCAGCCTGGACAGTCACTTGCTCTTTCACGGGGGTGAGGCTCCATGATGGGAAATCCTTCCTGGTGCAGTTCAGGGTGGTGGGCTCTTCCTCTGGCCTGCTGTGGGATAAGAAGCAGCCCAGCCCTCTGCCTAGGGCCGCTCAGTCCCCACTGAGGTTTGCCCTCAATTTTCTCCTGGTCTGTGCTTACTCATTAATGCTACAGGGCTATGTGATGTAGTGGAAAGAACCCTAGATCTGGGGGTGCTGGCCGGTTAGCTCAGTTGGTTAGAGTATGGTGTTAGTTATAACACCAAAGTCAAGTGTTCAGATCCCCTTACCGGCCAGCTGCCAACAAAAACCAAAAAATGTAAATACATGTGCCACTGCCTAGAGGTTTAGCCAGCATTTGGCTATAGGTTGGCTGTGATGGCAAGTGTTATAGCAGGACCTCACCCATATATTTGGAACTTCTCATGCCTTTGGCGGTTTTTTTTTCTGGGCCCACTTCAGATTTATTTTCACCATCCTGCAGGGGAGCTCCAGGTTGGACAAAGAACTCTGGGTAAGTTTTCATCACTGCCTAGTCAAGTGGAAGAATGCCTGCTCTTTTTTGCAGATTAATATTTCTGAACAATAAAAATCCCAATAGTACTAATTGTTTTCATTTCACTTAAAATAATCTTTTTGTGTTAAATGAGATAATATAGTAAAGTGCTTGACGTAGAGTAGGTATTCAATGATTAGCAGCTGCTATTATGATTACTTCTATTATTATTATTATAAAGCAGGAGATAATGAGGGAAGACACCGAAGAAGAAAGCTTTATCATTTCCTATCCTTGACCGGAATGCTGAGGTACAAATGGATATACATTACATCAAAAGACTGTTCAGTCATCTCAGCAAGATTTTGAATTTCCCCCATCTGAAGTCAATGAAGTCCCAGTATTTGTCAACTTGATCCTTGAGCCTGAGACCAGAGAGAAAGAGCAGGCTGGCCAGACTCAAGTTCTTTGTAATTGCTCCAAACAAAAGGTTAATGAGGAAGTGGAGAGGCCCTTCCTGGGGGGACACAAAGACAAGGCCCTCCCCTCAAGGAACTTAGTATCTCCCCTTGGCTCACTCCCATCCCTATTATCCCCACTTGTATGTTGTTTTGTAAGTGTCCTTAAGTCTTTTCTCAAAAGCTGCTTGGAGATGGCTAATTAGGCCTGTAAACCCATTGGAGACAAGGGCCCCTGGTTTTCATTTCTTTTGTTCCTCTCTCCCTCTCACTGTGACTACAACAGTACTCAGCACATGGCATGGCCTCAATAGAAGTTGCTGACTGTCTGACCTTGGGGACTTGGTCAACAGGCTAGTTAGAAGTCCCAGCTTAAGTTGTGTTAAGTGGCATTCATTGATGACTCTGGCTGGCTGGCTGGCCGACTGGCTGGCTGGCGCAGACAGAGCAAAAGAGACCACAAAGTCCAGGCATGCCAAGGCAGTTCAGTAGGGAAAGCCAGGCTGTGAGCAGATGGGAGGTGGGGGAGGTGGCACAGGGGGTGGCTCAGTCATCTCCTTCAATAGATTGCATGTAATTGTCTCTACAACATGTGCCCAGATTACCTTCTGTGAAACTGAGTGACAGCAAACTGCCTGGTAACAGTGATAGAAGCCAAAGGGAGTGGGGGTGAGGTGGATAGGTGTATTTTTGAAAGGCCCACCTTTTAAGATGCGTGTAATCTGTAAACATCTTTTGGTTGCTACTCCCACCATCACAGCAAAGGCACTAACTCCGTGGGATAGTATATGATATTTGCTTCTGTTGGCTAAGGATTCATTTCCCATGTTAGCCAAAGCACAGCATTCTGGTTAATAATGCAAATTCTGGGCAGCCTTTTGTCTGCAGAAGGTAGAGGAGAGCATACCTGGAGTCAGGAGGGATTGCTAGTGGAACCACTGGGATAGTATGCGACTTACAGACTGTCATGTCCCTGCTTAGGATTAATTTCCTACCCACATAGAATCATGAGGATGGAAAGGCATCGAACCAATGAATTATCACTATAGAAGGTGCCCAGGAAAGTCAGGAAACAAGGTCGCTGAGGCCTGTTGGGGCAAGAGGGAGAAGATTTAATCCACATGGTTCCTAAAGGCGGAGCTGGGAACAAAGGGGAAAGGTTACAAGGAGGCAGATTTCAACTCTATATAAGGAAGTGCATTCTAACCATTAGAGCTGTTAAAATTTAAATAGACTGCCTGCTAAGGTAATGAGTTCTCTATGTGGGAAAGTGTTTAAGTTTCCGGTTTAGTCCTCCTAACCACATAGCCTGCTTCTCTGCCCAAATTTGCAAAACCAAAGAAAGCCCTAACCACCCATGATGCAAAGTGACTAAATATGAGACCCTCGCATCCTAGCCTCTGTGGCTGTTGGCTCCAGGGCTACTGTTAGGCCCTGCTGGCATAGTGGCAATTTCTTCCCCTAGAAATCAAAGTAGGGGCCCCCATACCAGTCTCCCGGTTGGGGCGTGGCTCCAGACCCAGCACTTGCTGGAGTAAGATGCTCCTGCTTTGAACCCTCCGGGAGTTGGACACTCCAGGTGTTGGCCCTTCCTTCTGTTGTTGGGCTTTCCGGGTGCCAGGCGGGCCCTGCATCCCACCTGTTCAGCCACTCTCCGAGGCAAGTCTGTTCCTCTGCCCCAAGGAAGAGCTGCCACCAAGCAAGCTTGGCAAGGAAATACAGGATATTTACAAACTCCAAGCCATTTTTCACTAGCTTGCCAGTCCCCTAAAGGTACTCCAAGAGTAAAAGACATGAAATTAGCATTCTTGACCTTTGACCCCCACAAATCATCTTTCCCCTGAAAGAGTGGCTATTCACAAGGCAGAATTCAGCCATTCCGGCCTGATAGACACAACCTGGAGATGTGCTTTTTAAGAGGCAGATTTAGAGCCATCCTGAGTTCCAACTAAGCTTTAAATGTATGCAGCCTTCAAATGAGTATTCATTACAAAGAAAACGTTCAAGACTTTTGAATACTACTTTCAATAATAATACTTTACATGGGGGAGGAGGGTTAATCTATTTACAATTTGCAAAGCCCTTTCACGAACCTGCCCTTAAATCAAAGCAGCAAAGTCTCAGCACTCCTGGAACATATGTGCTTAATGAATGTGAAGATTTCAACAGAAACCTCAGAGGCCACTGCCCCATTGGAGTGTGTGTGGGCAGAGGAGGTATTGTTACCCTCCCTCAGTTTACAGATGAGGAAACTAAGGCCTACAGATGTGCAATGACTTGTTCTCTCCCCTCATCTGCCAATCTTGAGCTAAGAGAGAAAGCAGAAGCCGTGAAAATGAACTGGCCTCCTGTGCTGCTCTGTGTACGGCAGGTCTGTTATGGGGCAGGGGAGGCTTCACTCCAAACCCTTCATATGACTTTGCACCCTTCTTGATCTCTAAGCCACAGAGGTATGGCTGTCCAGCAGGTTTGGGGTCTAAAATGTCATCTTCCACCTCCAAATCTTGTCCCATAGGTGGAGGAATAGGTCATTATTTTGGAAACTCAAATACCTAGGTACTTTCCTGAGTTTCTGCTGTTTTTGTTAGATTTAAGGAAGACTTGAGCTGGCCGGTGAGCTCAGCTGTTTCAGTGCGGTGTGTGTTAAGGGTTCGGATCCCCATACGGGCCAGCCGCCAAAACAAACCAACAAACAAAATAGGTGGAGCCGCCAAAACAAACCAACAAACAAAATAGGTGGTTCCGAGTGCAGTGGTGTTTAAGATGAATTGATCCCAACCAGTTACAGATTTCTTTGTTCCTTCTCCACTCACACTGACTGGCCTAAACAAACAAACAAACAAAAAAGACAATTATTGTCAGGTTCTTTTTGGTTTTGAAAGGTTTATAAGGTTTTTGGTTTTGTTTTTGTTTTTTTAAGTTTCCTCCTTACAGGGTTCCATCCCTGACCGGTCATCCGCCCCCACCCCCAAAAATAAATAAATAAATTTTCCTCTTCCTCTTCCTTCCCCCACCCCCCCGCCCCTCCTTTAAAAAAGGGAATATTCTAAAGCTGGTAATAGCCCAACTTTTCTCTCTGTCTTTGAAATAAACCTATCACCCAGGTCCCTTGATTGTTTACTTCCTCTCTTGTTGGCTCAGGGCCCACTTCAGTACACTTCCATGAGTGAGTAGAAAGAACTAAGCCTACCCTGTGGACCCCCTTGTAGCCCCGCCACTTCCCCTATGGCCCTTGAGACCCCGAAGAGCTTCCTCTCCAGCTTGGTCCAACCATGTTGCAGGGATGAGCCCTTCAGAGGAGAGCTGGGGGTGGGGTGTGCATGTGTGTGTGGCCACAGCCACCTTTACTCTGCCTCATATATTAATGGACAAGGAGAGGGGACAGTAATGAGACAACTGTCCCTGGGCATAGCTGGAAATAGAGTCAAAGGTGAGATTCAGTGGGGAATCTACTGATGAAATCCTTGCCAACGTCGGTGGTGGAGAAGATGTTTGGGGGTGAAGTATTGTCACTTGGTAAGGGCCTGCTAGGTGCTATTTGTTTCTAAGTGCTTTCTTACACTATCTCATTTAATCCTCCTAACAACCTCAATGCAATAGATGTTACTATCCCCTATTGTACAGGTGAAGAAACAGTGGCCACAGAGGTGCACGCCCCAGCCCAAGGTCACACAGCAGGTTCTCCAGGTACTCCTGTGTTGCTAACTTCAGCGCCCACGTTCTCTGGGCTTTGCCACAACGTGCCAGCTGCCCACACTGCCTGACAGAGAAGGAGACAGCAAGAGATGCTTTTTGTTCCTGGGTCCCTGTCGTTCCCTTGAACAACACTGAGACTGGGAGAGTCTTGAGCTGCCCCTGCTCCTCTGATTGGTGCCTCTCGGACTTTTCCTGTGTTTAACGTAACACCTCCCCATACCCCAGGAACCCACAAAAGTCTTTACTGTGCACCGTTTCTCTTTCCCTCCCCGTCACTTACAAGCTGGAGCTCTTATCCTAGAATCCACCCCTCCCCGGAAGCAAGAATCTATGTGCTAATGTGTTTAATCCTCCTATTCAAAAGGTCGCTACTTCCCTACTGTGGGGACCAGCAGCAGTCTATAACCCGCCCCTTACAGTACTTCTGTCCTGGGGTGAGCCTTGTTCCAGCCTAATTATAGCACAAAGGGGAGTTTGGGCCCACTCATGCAGTTGTTTAAATTTACTGGGAGCAAATGGGGCTAGGGGATTTGGAAGGGAGCAATAGGGTCCCGACTTCCAAATTACTGGAAACCACGTGACAGCCAGGGCTGTTAGAGAAACCAGGAGGGCACAGAGAGAAGAATGCATATGGGCCCTAGCCAGAGGAATCCCCCAAAGGGGCTGGAGGGTGGGGGCAAGCTACTCAGAGCTCCAACCGGCCTCCTGGAGAAGTATGGCCCGCACTCTGTTTAGCATGCTGTGGGCGCCTTTAGCTTAGAGGGCTAGAGCGCAGTCTTGTAACATCAAGGTCAAGTGTTTGGTTCTCCATACTGGCCACCCCCCCCCCAAAAAAAAAGAATAAAAAGATAGGTTTGAAAAGCGAAGTGATATCAAATGTGTGCTAATGGTATACCGGCCCTACTAAAGAGACCAAATATCTTTAAAGCCCCTATTCGTAATCCTTTGCTTATAGTAATGTAATCGTTCCACATTATTTTCTTACATCCTTTTCATAGAGGTGCCCAGCCTCTATGGGCAACACTTTGTTGTCACTGTTGTTGCATGATTGAAAGTAATAGAATTGAATTCCTTGAAAACATGATCTTACTGCTTTTAAAGTTGTGACTAACCTTGGCTCATCTTTCTGAATCCCAGCTTTCCCCATCATTCTGTAAGACAACCAGCCCATTTGAGAAGCTGCTATTTTGCAGGATGGGTGGGATCTCCTGGTAGATCTGGAAATGCCTGATAGGATTCTAGAGTTAGATGTTGCTCTCACACCCTATTCATGGCCTTATAGTGGGGAGTGAGGGTGTGGGGCAGAAGTGGAGGGGTGGGAATTAGGGAGAAGCCCAGACAGCAGTGGCATTTGACTATCATCCTGATGCTTTGAGGAAATGAAAAAAGAAATACTCCTTATAAGGAGATCAAGAGCCCTCATATACCTTAGTCTTTCCCTCTGATCCCTCCCCAACTAAAGAAGAACACCCTTACTGGAATCTTGCTGTGGTCTCACCCATTAAAACTTCTCAGGGTAGTTTAAACATCATTTAGTGGGCTAGGCTACTCTGGCCAGGCTCTGTGCTAGGCACCATGGATTCAGAAATGAGCAAGACTCAGTCCCTGCCCTGAAAGAAAGTGAGCCAAGATGCCGGGTACTGTTTAAGCTTTATTAAAGAAAGAAATCTGCTGTGCTGTGCTCAAAATGGAGGACAGCCTGGGGCTGCCCTGAAAATGGGGACAGCAACAGGTATGGGGGTGATAGAGCTTATATAGGTATGTTGGTACCAAGAGCTGGGTGATGTAATTCCGGGGTGGGGATTGAGTTAGGTCATGGGGATGGAGTGTTCTGCGCATGCGGAAATGCCAAAAGTTTCATTTTCTCTGAAACCATGAGGCTTCTTGTAAGACAGAATGGGGGAGGGGAGGAAGTGGACGGCTCCATTCGTAAGACTGGCCCGAAAGTGCGAATCTTACTCGTTGGGAAGGCTCATCTTGCAAAGACCAGGAGACAGAGATCACTGCAATCAAGCAAGAGGTTTTTTTATTACAGCATGCTGGGGTCGCTCCGTCTTCTGGACAGAAGCGGCCCCGAGCCCTTAACACAGGCGCTTTTTATACAGTTTTTAGACAGACTTTGGCAACAGGATAAGTTGTACATAGCTCATTGGTCATCTGAGGTGACCTTTAAATTCATTGGTAGCTTTTTGGCGGGTTGGCACGCTAACAAGGAACAGTGTATTGCTTAATCGTCTTCCCCTTTGGGTCAGACCCGGTGGCCCCTAGATAAGGAACTGGTCAGTCCTTCCTGGAACTGGGTGTACTTTCGGTGGTTACTCCCTTCCTGGAATCTACTGTGCCTGGGCCCGCCTTGACTATGCTTATCCTCTACATGACCCCTTAGAAGCTGCCTTACTTAAAATGGCTGATGTACTTAAAATGGTGCTAATTATGTTCCCCGTCACAAGCAAGCAGTAGTACAGAAGCAAATCGCGTATGTTAGAGTAATAAAATTTCCTTTACATTCCCCACTTTTTCTTGTGCGTATTTCAATCATGAAATACTGATTCCTGTTGGTTTAATGCCTGATATTGTTGTCTTAACATCATAATCTGAACAGTGCTAATGCGTTCCCTAACAAAAGCTAGTAAGTGATTTAAAATGCAGGGACCAAAGGTCAGAAGCAATATTAAAATAATTAGTGGTCCTAACAGGGTCGACACGAGGGTCGTGAGCCAGGGGGAGGAGTTGAACCATGACTCAAACCAGCCCTGATTTTGTTCTCTTTTTTTTTTTCTTTTGGCTAGGCCTTCCCTAATTTTGGCCATGGAGTCTTTAATTACCCGAGTGATCAATGTAAAAACAACATTCTTCTCTTAGTGCAGCGCAGAGTCCCCCCTGCTGAAGGAACAAGAGGTCTAGTCCCCTTCTATTTTGTAGGACCACCTCAGAAAGAGAGGTGAGGGACTCCTGTAATTTAGTAATTGAATTTTCTATTTCTTTAATATCAGCATCTATGGCTGCCTGTAAACTTAGGTAATTCTGATGTTGAATAGCCAGAGCTGAAGCTCCTGTAGCTGCCCCAGCTGCTCCCAATCCTAAGCCTAAGAGGACAGAGAGCGTGATACTTAGGGGCTCCCTTCTGGTTCGGTAGTTCCCCTTATTTTCATCCCAGTGTGATAATAGTTCTTCATAGGGATGGTAAATAAGCCGAGGCAACAACCGAACCAAGACACAGAAATCCTGGGTCTCCTCTAGGGCCTGTAAGTTAACACAGAGTGTGACCCCAGTAGTGCAGGCCCACCATCCTTCTGGAGGGGGCAACAGATATGTGTCACCAGACCACTCGGTCAAGTTAAGAGTCTGGTTGCACAGCTGGCTGTGTGGGGAGGGGATCTTTCCCACACATGTTCCTTGCCCCGCAACAGCTGACAGAGTGAGTTTGACCTGTCGTTGCTGCCAATGACAGTTGAAGACATCAGTTGTAGTATTAATTTCACTTCTGAAGGCTATTCCTTCATAATATGGGGGTGCAACATTATAACAAAGCCAGCAGGAGCGGGTAGCATTGGGGTTGGTACTATTTAAGACCTTGAAAGCTTCAGAGACTAAGCGGACTAACCCAGGTTGTTTTTGAGGCCTAGGCTCAGGGGGCTGAGTTATTTTCTTTGGTGCTGCAGCCTCTGACCCTACAGTAGGGACTGAGGACTCTGGTCAGGCACCTGGGGGTGCTAGGGTAGTCTTTGTTTTGACCCTTGGAACTAGGTATTTATTTGGGCTTAGGCTGGTATACTGGGTTTCTATTTTGAGCTTGATGGTGAACAACAGCCCATCATCATACCTCTCTTTATAAAATCTTAACCCCCACATAAATCCTTTTTCCCACCCAGTGGCCTTTTTTCCTGCATCCGTGAAGGATACTCGGAGGGGGTGGCACCATCCCGTGCAGGCAGGGTTATCTTTCCACTTAGAGTGGCTGCTTCCCAATCGGCCGGCCCACCCTGCAGCAGGGGGAGAGAGGTGGCTATAATTAGCAGTTACCTTCATATAGTCCCAGGAGGACGAGGGATTCCAATATGTGTCTCCCGTGGTCTCACAGCCCCAGCCTTTACAGAAATAATCTGCTTTGCCTCCACACTGATAGTTTAGTGCTCTGTCATGGTGGAACCCAGGGCACACATAGAAGGTGAGGGCACTCAGCATACTTCTCCGATCTTTAGTAGAGCAGCCCCCCCATGGTTCGAGCCCAAAGCACCCCAGTGGGGGTGGGATAGAAGGGGGTTTGTGAGCATCAAAGTATCCTTCTAAATCCCAGTTGGCTGGGGCTCCCATGGCTAATTTGCACACATCGGGAAACAGGTCAGGCCGCCATTTTCCCATGGTGACCTTGGATAGGTTCCATATTTCATCTCCCGCCCCACTTATAACATACCAAGTTAACTTTTGGGGGATATGTGGGCTGGAAGCTCTCAGGCTCTCGGGAAAGACTGTCAGGTACAGAAGGGGAAAAAATAAAATTTTCATCTTACAATATTTAAGGTGTTTGAACCCCCAGTCTGAACGATTTTGAGCTTCAAGGGGTGTTCCTTGGAACTTTGGGCTCTCCAGGCGGCGGCTTTTGATCCTTGGTCCTCTGGTGGTGCAGGCTTTACGTGCGAGGCGTGGATCCAGGAGGTGATCCCGTCTACTTTTACGGCCGTCGGTGTTGTCAGGAGCACCAGGTAAGGTCCCTTCCAGCGGGGCTCCAGAGTCTGGGAGCGATGTCATCTTACGTAGACCATGTCCCCGACCTGGAGCTGGTGAGAAACTTCGGGGGTCCCAGGTTCATAGACAGCCGCTAGCTGCGTCCAGACTTCCTTCTGCATCGCTTGCAGTCCTTTCAACCTGGCGTATAAGTCACTGTTACTGTGGCAAGTGGGTTCAAAGGCGTCCCCCAGTAAAGTCAAGGGGGCAGGGGTACCATAGAGAATTTCAAAGGGTTGAACGGGGAGGGGGTGTTCCTAGCTCTAAACAGGGCCAAGGGAAGGAGCACCACCCAGTCCACGCCAGTCTCCATGGTTAATTTAGTCAGAGTCTCTTTAGAGTCCTGTTCATCCTTTCTACCTGTCCTGAACTCTGGGGTCTGTAGATACAATGTAATTTCCAATCGACCCCTAGGTATCTGGCCATTCCCTGGCTTACCTTGGCAACGAAGGCAGGTCCATTGTCGGACCCGATTACCTTGGGCACCCCGAAGCGTGGGAAGATTTCTTCCAGGATTTTCTTGACCACGACGGTGGCAGTTTCCTGCTTTGTTGGGAATGTTTCTACCCATCCAGAGAAGGCGTCTACAAAAACTAGGAGATACTTGTAACCATGTTTACCTGGCTTGATCTCTGTAAAGTCTACTTCCCAATATACTCCTGTTCTGTCACCCCTGAGTCTCTTGCCAAGTCCTACGGTATTTTTACAGACATTTACTTTTTGACACTGTACACAATTTTTAACTATTTGTTCTGCCAATTGTATTAGCCTTATGATGTGATATTTTGTTTTTAGGGCAGTCTGGACTAATTTGTTAACTCCCAGATGAGTCCATTGGTGCATTTGTTTGGTCATGGCGCGTGCTTGTTCTTGTGGCAAGATAGGCTTGCCTGACGCTGCATGCCAGCACCCTTTTTCCTGATCAAAGTGATCATTAGAGTCCCTTGAGATCACTGCTACGTCCTCAGCAGAGTATTTAAACTTGGGCTTTTCTAGCTCAGGGACGTTAACTAACAGAATAGACGTGGACCCGTGGGCTGCCGCCCTTGCTTTCAGAATCGGCCAAGTTGTTTCCCCCGGCGATGGGGGAATCCCCTTTCTGGTGGCCCAGGCAGTGTATAATACTCACTTTTAGCAGCTGGTGAAGGGCCTCCAACAGGGCTACGATCTCTGCCTTGTTTTTGATTTCTTTTCTTCCAGAGGTCAGCAGACTCCGTTGCTGATAGATAGCGCCATGCACATGGGCAGTAGCAAAGGCATACCTGCTGTCTGTGTAGATGTTGATTCTTTTGCCCTCTCCTAGTTCAAGGGCTTTCGTGAGGGCGATGAGTTCTGCCTTCTGAGCGGACGTTCCTGCAGGTAAGACCTGTGCCCATATCAGGTTCTGGCCATCTACTATAGCGGCTCCTGCTTTTCGTACCCCTTCCTCCAGGAAACTGCTGCCGTCAGTAAACCAGGTGGCTTCGGCGTCCATCAGAGGCTGGTCTGACAAGTCTTTCCACCATCCATGCACCTCAGCAAGCACTTGTTGGCAGTCATGGATAAGAGGGTCAAGGTCAGGGTCTGGGAGCAACGTGGCTGGATTTAAGCTCGCCGGGGGAGCAAAAGTAACCCCGTCTGAGTTCAGTAACAGAGTCTGATAGTGAGTCATGCGAGCATTTGTGAGCCAGCGGTCGGGGGGCTGGCGGACAACACTCTCTAAGGCATGAGGTGCCAAAATTACCAAACTCTGTCCCATAGTCAACTTGTCAGCATCTTTTACCAGAATTGCGACTGCTGCTATGATCCTTAGACAAGCTGGCCACCCCGAGGCTACAGGGTCTAATTTTTTAGACAGATATGCTACAGGTCTTTTCCAGGGGCCCAGTTTTTGGGTTAGGACCCCCTTTGCAACCCCCTTATTTTCTGCCACATACAAGTGGAAGGGCTTGGTTACGTCGGGGAGCCCTAGGGCCGGTGCGGACATCAAGGCCGTCTTGATGTTGTCAAAAGCCTGTTGCTCCTCTTTTCCCCACTTGAAGGGCTGACTGTTTTTAGTGAGGGGATATAACGGGGCTGCCATCTCAGCAAAACCAGGTATCCATAGGCGGCAGAACCCGGCAGTACCTAAAAATTCCCTGACTTGTCTTGGATTAGCGGGTGGCGGAATGTGAAACACTGTCTCTTTTCTGGCCTTAGACAACCATCTTTTCCCATCTTTAAGAAGCTACCCCAGGTAACTGACATGTCGCTTGCAGATCTGAGCCTTTTTGGCAGAGGCTCTATAGCCCAGTTCTCCCAACTCTGTGAGGAGATGCTTTGTTCCTTCCAGACACAGTTCTTTGTTGGCCGCTGCCAGGAGGAGGTCATCTACATACTGCAACAGAGTTACCTGGGGGTTAGAGGCCCGGAACATAGCCAAGTCTTGGTTGAGGGCCTCGTCGAAGATGGTGGGCAAGTTTTTCAATCCTTGAGGCAGTTGGGTCCACGTGAGTTGCCCTGCTAGGCCATTCTCTGGATCTTTCCATTCGAAGGCAAAATAATCTTGACTTTTTACAGCCAGCAGTAAACAGAAGAAGGCATCTTTGAGGTCCAGTACCGAGTACCAGGTCCTGTCTGGGGCTAAAGAGCTTAAAAGATTATAGGGGTTAGGGGCTGTGGAGTGGAGATCGGCCACCTGCTTGTTTACCTCTCAGAGGTCTTGGACCGGTCAGTAGTCATTAGTCCCAGGCTTTCGGACTGGTAGCAAGGGCGTGTTCCAGGCTGATTGGCACTTCCATAGGATTCCCAGCTGGAGCAAACGGGCAATGTGGGGTCGGATGCCTTCGTGTGCCTCTTGGGATATTGGGTATTGTCGGACAGCTATAGGACTGGCTTGAGCCTTCAGCTCTACGTGGACGGGTGGCTGGTTCTTAGCCTTCCCTATCCCTGCAGTTTCTGCCCATGCCTGGGGGTAGTTTTCTAACCACCAGTCCATCTGTCCAGTCTCCAGCCCTTGTTTTTCAAACAATTGGTATTCATCTTCCAGCCTGAGAGTTAGTACCTAGAGAGGCTTTCCTTGTTGATTTAACACCCGAGGTCCCTCGGGGTCAAAATGAATTTGAGCACCCATTTTGGTGAGGAGGTATCTTACCAGTAGTGGGTAGGGGCACTCAGGAATGACAATGAACGAGTGGGATACCCGGCCCACGCCTAGGTCCACTGTTCTCTGGGTAGTTCGTGGGTACTGTCTGTTCCCTGTAGCCCCTTGTACCCACGATTTCTTTTTAAGAAGGGGTCCATCTGCCTGTTGCAGCACTGAATGCTCGGCTCCAGTATCTACCATGAGCTGAGTAGGCTTCCCCTCCACTGTTAGGGTTACCCTGGGTTCGGGGAGGGGGTCTGAACCCCGTCCCCTCTAATCACTGTCTTCCTGCAGGGCCAAGACCTTGGGGACCTGAGGCTTTTTCTTTTTCTTGGCGCATTCTCCCTTTATTTCTTTAGCCTCCTGCTCTTTCTGCTTTCTCTCTTCCTTTTCTTCTTCTGACTCTCTATTATGATAAACCTTTTCAGCCACCTGCACGAACTCTCTCAATGACTTATCTTGTAACCCTTCAAGCTTCTGCAGTTTCTTCCTGATGTCTCTACTAGACTGGTCAATAAAGGCAACTGCCACTGTAGCCTTGTGCTCCTCACTACTAGGATCATACGGGGTAAACTGACGGAATGCCTCCATGAGTCTCTCCAGAAATGCTGACGGAGACTCATCGGGCCCCTGGATCACCTCTCTTACCTTAGTCAAATTGGTGGGGCGTTTTGCTGCCCCTCGGAGACCTGCCATTAGAGCCTGGCGATAGACCTTCAGGTGCTCCCTACCTTCTGCCAAGTTAAAATCCCAGTTAGGTCTGGTCAACAGGAATCCTGCATCTATGACATCAGGTAGGAGGGTAGGTCACCCATCTTCTCCTGGAACGTTCTTTCGAGCCTCCAGGAGGATCCGTTGTTTCTCCTCAGTGGTGAACAGAACCTGGAGGAGCTGCTGGCAGTCATCCCAGGTGGGCTGATGAGTAAAGAGAAGGGATTCTACAAGGTTAGTGAGACCCTGGGGGTTTTCAGAGAAAGGGGGATTCTGAGATTTCCAATTGTAAAGATCAGACGAGGAGAAAGGCCAGTACTGTAAGGGCTGGTTGCCCTCTTCATCAGGAGGGCCATAAGCCCGCAGGGGGAAGATAGAAATTGCCTCTGAAGAGGCCACTCGTTTACTGCGTGTCCCTTGAGCAGGCCCTCTCTCGGGTCCTTGTGGGTCCTCTGGCGGAGCTGACGGGTGGACGGCCTGTGGTCGGAGAGAAGGGGGATAGGGAGGGGGAGGGTCTAGAAGAAGCAAGTCTGAATCAGTGGAGGGTAGGACTTCTGGCTTCTTTTCCATCCCTTGAAGAGCAAACACAGCCACTGGACCTGCAAGGGGAACAAACGGACGGACCCACGGAGGAGGGTCCGTGACCAGATCTTCCCAGACAATGATATAAGGAACCTGGTCTAGGTGACTTTTAGAATTGAGACCAAAAATTTTTCTCTTTACTGCTGTGATCAGCAGCGGAGAGAAAGAGCCTTCGGCGGGCCACCGGAGTTGGAAAGTCGGCCACTCCAAAGAACAGAGTGTTACCCTTTTATCCTTTTTAACCTGTACAGACAGATTATGAGCAGTTGGGTCTTCATGTCAGTCCCGTATTTCAGAGTCAGATTTAAAGGGGTTGAGACAGTCTGCCCCATGTCGCCCCAGAAAGTCGTCAGTCCCAACACACACGCAACCAGACAAACAAAAGCCAAAACACTGATGCGCCCCTGCCACGGGCTCCACAACCTGATTATCAGAGAACTCGGGAGGGGTCTCCTTCCTAGAGATCTCCCATGGAGCCAAACCTGTTCGTCTCCAACAGAGGAATCTGGAGCGTCCTCAAGGATTCCTGTGGCTGCGACGTGCCGGTACGTCTACCTGCCACTGTGACCACTACAGACCAGTGACTCCGTCTCGGAGCCTCCGAAAAGCCGAAACCAGACCGATGACTCCATCCAGGAGCCACTGAAAAGCTGAAACCAGACCGATGACTCCGTCCCGGAGCCACTGAAAAGCCGAAACCAGATTACAGTAGACAACAAAGACACAAAGACAGACACAGCAGACAGACAACCACGGTACCTGCTTGAGCGATCCTCCGTTCTCTAGTCTCTGGTCCCAGAGAGAGCCGCTTCCAGGCCAACGCAGCAAAATGTAAGACTGGCCCGAAAGCACAAATCTTACTTGTTGGGAAGGCTCATCTCGCAAAGACCAGGAGACAGAGATCGCTGCAATCAAGCAAGAGGTTTTTTTATTCCAGCATGCTGGGGTTGCTCCGTCTTCTGGACAGAAGCGGCCCCGAGCCCTTAACACAGGCGCTTTTTATACAGTTTTTAGACAGACTTTGGCAATAGGATAAGTTGTACATAGCTCATTGGTCATCTGAGGTGACCTTTAAATTCATTGATAGCTTTTTGGTGGGTTGGCATGCCAACAAGGAACAGTGTATTGCTTAATCGTCTTCCCCTCTGGGTCAGACCCGGTGGCCCCTAGATAAGGAACTGGTCAGTCCTTCCTGGAACTGGGTGTACTTTCGGTGGTTACTCCCTTCCTGGAATCTACCATGCCTGGGCCCACCTTGACTATGCTTATCCTCTACATGACCCCTTAGAAGCTGCCTTACTTAAAATGGCTGATGTACTTAAAATGGCGCTAATTATGTTTCCCGTCACAAGCAAGCAGTAGTACAGAAGCAAATCGCATATGTTAGAGTAATAAAATTTCCTTTACACATTTTGTACCTGGGCTTGTCTAAGTTGGCGCTGGTTATGTTGCAGATCTATTATGCCCTCAAGGAGCTTGCACTTTAGCAGGGGATACAGACATCTAAGCAATTTATTTCAATCCAGTCCTATGCACAGACATTTACAGGGTGCTGTGGGAGCATAGAAAAGGGAATGCTGCACTCTGATTGCAGAAACAAGGGAAGATTCCTAGAGGAGAGGACCTGATAATGAAATAAGAGTTGATAAGTTTGCTAGCCAAGAAGGAGTGGGAGCAGGATGTTCAAGGAAGGGGCATGGAGCCATGCAACAGTGCTCCATGGTCTTCAGTCAGGGGAAGAAAGACTGAAAACAGTTTGCTGTGGCTCTAGCACAGGGTGGAGGTGGTCTGGGGGGGCGGGGACACCTGGAAGATGGGGTTGACAGGGAGGATCACAGAGAGCCCTGTGAGGAGTTTGGATTTTATCTTTTTGGGGGCTGGGGGATGTCTGGCTGGTTTGGGGATCCAAACCCTTGACTTTGGTGTTATCAGCACCAAGTTCTCCCAAGTGAGCTAACTGGCCAGCCCTGGATTTTATCTTGATGACAATGGGAACACAGTGGAAGGTATACTGGGGAGGACTGAGAAGGGGAGTAAGTCTGGGTAGAAAAAGGCAGTGGAGGGAGGTGACGTCATCAAGATGGTGGAATAGACAATTCCCACTGTCTCACTTTCCCACAAGTAACCAATTCACAACTATGAAAATGTCAGTGGAGTGTCAGAGGCCCTGCTTCTACTCCCAAAACACTTACTGGAGTCATTTACTCAAGGTCATTCAGCTTCCAGCCCAGTTATGTCAGTCTCTGCTATACATTCCATTGTCTCTGAGAATGTACTGTGGGTAACAGCCTGGGAGTTCACCAATAGGCTAATTTCCATTCATTTAAACTGTTTATATGAATGACACTAGGTGCAAGGTGCGGTGCTAAGCACTATGGGAAATATAGAAGAATAAGGCTCGGTCACTGCCCTCAACTCTCCTGCTTTTTGGATATTCTAAAAAAAAATCAGATAGTTTGTAATTTAAACAGTAGTGAATGTAATGCTACTGTACGATATTGATACATGTTCAAAATTACAACGGCTTCTAATAATGGCTTTGGTAATATGAATGCTTTTCCCAGGAATGATAGATCACAAGTTTCCCAGGAATTTAGGTAGAAATTTGTTCTACCAAGATTAACATATGGCATTTAGATCTCCTGATTGGTCTAGAGAAGTGAGAACGTGACCAGAAATTCAAGTTATCCAGTTCCTACTATGGCCTTGGGCACATACCTTCTCTGTACAACAGTTTGTTCTAAAAAATGGGGACAAATCTAACAGTACTTGTATAGCTCACAAGGCTAAGCTAGAAAATTTACTATCAAGTCCCATTAACTGTTGAAATATAAACTTATGTATGAAAGACATTTCCATTTATGTTCTTTTTTTCTGTAATTTTTTTCCCTTTACTTATTTCATAGGAGGATTTGGTTCTCTTTCCCCCTGTGATTTCCAGAACATTTCAAAACTCTTTAAATGAAAATATGCGAGTCGTGACTTGTGGGTAGCAAGTTAGGACTTGTGGGGACAGTCAGAGGGAGGGCAGACCCTGAGATCTGCCAACAATTGTTTCTTCCGTTGATTCGAATGAAGGAAAAGATCATGTTATTTATAAAGCATAAGGTTCCAGATTTTCAGGAATGAAATCCGAGCCTAGCATGTCAACATATTGGTTGGGTCTGTCTTGGAATCTACAGTGGATGGATTTCTTTGTGCTGGGAAACAATTAGGAAGTTCAATATTCTTTTCTGATTTTTTTACTTTTAAGAAAAGGGTTCATTCTCACACTCTGAAGTGGTGGTATTAGATATCACCCAGATAATATACTCGATGGTTGTGCTGACTTCAGTTTCAAATATAAAGCCCCAGGGCAAACAGCTTTTACATATTCAGTTACATGTTCTTTATTTCGCAGATAATGTTTTTCAACAAATACTCCCAGCCTGGGAGGAAATACAGAAGTGAACAATCAAACGAAATAAAAATAATAGTGATGTTAATAACAATAAGTCCCAAATTGCAAAGAGCCAGAGAGACATCAGCCTGGGCTTCCCAGTCAATCACAAGTTGCCCCAGCAAGGAGAATTCCATGGAAGCAGCAGGTTAGGCAGAAGCCTCCTGGCAAAGGTGGGTGGTTGGCCATGTGGGGTAGTGGGAAAAGCACTGGGCTGGGGATCAGAGAACTGGGCTTCAAGTCCTGCCCTCTTTCTGATGAGCTGTGCAACAAGGTGTAATCATTTCCCCTCCCTGGCTTTCAGTTCCTCAAATTCAAAAGAAAGGTGTTGGCTCAGACCTAGAGGAAAAGGCAAGGACTGTGGAGTCAGACAGCTGGAGGTCTGCCTCCCGGCTCTGCCAGTCGCCAGTGTGTAACTTTGGACAGCTATTATCTGAGCCTCAGTTTCCTGACCTGTAAGTTAAGAACAATACCTTTCTGACTGAGCTACCCTGAGGATTAAACAGGATGATGTTTTTAAAGTGTTTGGCACATAGTAGGCAGCACTCAGGAAACTTTAGTTCCTTTCCAGCTTCCTCTTTAAGTCTCTTCCAGCCCTAAAACACCCTGGGTCCAATCCAGTTCCTTTGTCTGCCAAATCCAGTCCATGGCTTAGAAAAATCCCTAATTCCCAATCAGGGCAAAAGCACACACACCTGAATTGCCTCTTTCAGTTTCCCACATTGCCACTAAAACTTTCTTCCTGGGAAGTATTTGCCCCAATTCGCCATCTCTTAAAGAGCCTCTCCACACAGTTGTTTCTTCCCTATTTCTACTTGAACTTCCCCTCCCCAAGGCAGCGGCATGGCACGAAGAGAAGCTCAGGGCCAGAGGGACTGCCTGTCCTCTCCCTTGCAGTCACCAGCGACAGGACTACCCAAGGGACAGAGCTTCTGTTAGTCTTCCGTTTCCGCTCCTCCAGGTGTTTCGCTGCAAGCCCCAGCTTTAACAAGTGTTTCCCACCTAGGAAGAACACAGACCCTGCCCACCTTCCAGGACCTGGCATTGGGATTAGTGGATTCAAGTCCCTTTGGGGGTTGGTTTCTTGGTGGTTTGACTAAGGTGGCATGGGTAGACGGCTGCTGCTTGGTGGTCCTTTTTTGGAAAAGCAACACCTTGCTCAGAACTTCTTAATTCCAGGGAGGCTTCAGATATATATTTATAAAAGTAACATATAATTTTTATATAACAGGAATATAACCACATTACAGAAATTTTGGAAAGTAGAGAAAAAGAGAAAAACCCTCCCTATTCATAATTACAACCCACATACACTCTAGATACTGTTAGTCCTTTCCCAGTACATAGACACACACACGCACTTTTTTGTACCTTGCTTTACACAATTATAAACTTTTCTGTGTCGAAACTTCAGTAGTTATTTTAGTAGCTGCAGAGTACACCTGGTGGATTCAGTGTATAATTTTCTTGTTGGCCCTTCAGGTGCTTTCCTATGTGTCTCCATTATAACTAACAGTCATATATATGTATTTTTAAATTTTATTATTATTTGTTTGGCTGGCCACAGGGATGGAACCCTGCACCGTGGTGTTATCAGCATCACACTAACTGAGCTAACCAGCCAGCCTACAATAAATATATACTAACATAAAGGCTTTTCACTCACATTTCTTACTATTTCCTTAAAGTTGTCTCCTAGAAACTGAAATATGGGATTAAATGGTATGAGCGTGTTTATGGTTCTGTAAATCCTGCCCAAATGCTCTCCAAAGGGTTGAACCAATACAGTATACCCTTTCACTCACAGTGGGTGAGTGTCCTTTAATCGTAACCTTATCAGCACAGGCTATCATCTTTTTATAAATGTTCATTGTTTTTTTCAAGGTGGCTATGTTTTAATTTACCCTGAGAAGAACACTTTTTCCCCCTTGAGTTTGATAACTGGTTTTTTCTGGTTTTATTTTTTAAGCAAACCTCTTGAAGTGAGTGGGATTTGAATGAAGAAAGAAGGCATTAGAGAATAAAAATGGAAAGGTTGTCCCAGTCATGATGTTAAAGGAGAAATAGCAAAGTGGAGGCAGTGATTCAGGGGTCTTCCAGGAAAGGAGGGATAGAGTAGGGGATGGGTTCGGGAGGAACTAGATGGTTCAAGCTGCAGGTGTGAGAAAAATGTACCTAGAAGCAGCCATTTGGACAAATTGAAAGCCAGAGACTGGGATCTAGATATGAATTCAGCATCAGCGATTTGGTGACGAGATATTAGAGAAGTGAATTGTGAATTTGTTAAATAGATGACAGTGTCCGTGTCAGGTACAGGGCGGAGGGGACACGACACTCTGATTCTCATTAATTGAACACCTTCCCTGCGCTCAGGCACTTTTTGGAGGCTATCTCAATGAATCCTCACAATAACCCAAGTCTCATTATCCCCATTTCACAGAGGTGGAAACTGAGGATCAGAGAGGTTCAGTATCACAGCCAAGGCCTCATATCTATTACAAGTGGCAGAAGGGAGGACTTGAAACTATGCCTTTCTACTTCAAACCTAGCATGCCCAGGATCAAGAACAAGATTTGGATACAGTCAGGAAAGAGAAGCAGCATTTAACCAGATCGTGAAAGCCTGGGGGCCAGGCTTGGGCAGAGAAAGACCAGAGAGACCAGTGGCCTACATCCCACATTCTTTCTGGAGTGCAGGCTAGGGGCTGCCAGAATCTCAGCCTGAATCTGAATGGATTGTCCCTGAAGGCTGCTGAACAAGGCTTAACAAAGATTGTGATTTCTAAATCCTCAGCTATTTGAAGGCCCAGTGTTTCAGAGCTTTGCCTCTGCCTCATTCAGGTTGCCAACTCCTCTCAGGACCAGCACAGTGAATGAGAGATTGCAAGGATTTCTGTCTGCCTAAACATGCTTTCCTCTCCCCTAGATCAATGAAAGAATGTGTCTCGTGCTTAATTTCAAGTGCTGTCTCTCTATCTCCCAATTAAAGTGGAAACTCTGCCGGGCTTAGAGGTTTTGTGACAGACAAAGCCAGAGTTAAGGTTTCAAAGACACTTGCCTCCTAACCCCTTGGTTGAATTCCTTATTATTTCCCTAAAAAAAGTCTTTGGGTTTGAAACGTACATTGTGTTTGACTGGTCATCAATTCAAATGTGTTCTGATGTCACCAATTTCTATTCTGCATATAGTCTTTGAAAGTACGGTTGTGCAGCATGCATCATTTGGAGATCAGATTAACAGAGGCTAGCCATGCAACCAGAGAAATGTCTCCGTTCGGCTGGTTTCGAGGCCTAAGTTTCTAGAACCCCCACATTCAGTTCTCAGCAAGGAAGAAAACTCAGCTGGCCCGTTTTCATCAGAGACCAAGCTTTTGTGTAAAACAACAGTTATAACAGCTAAATATTATGACCTTCATATTTATTCTCCCTCTCTCTCTTTCTCTGGGAGGAAATACTTCAAAACATTAGCATCAACATGTTATGTTCCTGGGTAGTATGGTATTGTAGCAAATTTTTAGGATATTTCATGATACTTTCCTGTGTTTTCCAAAAATTTCCATAACAAGGATGACTTGCTTTGATAATTGAAAACACAGTAAGAAAACAGAGCTGTTTATTTAAAAATGCATTTTATTTAGGACCATTAGTGTGATCAATCACCTAACAGGTAACTTACTGAGCAAGGAAAATGTGCTGGTCTGGAGCTAGGCGCTGGGGGTGGAGAGATTCACAGGGAAAGGAGTGACCATTTATTGAGTACCTGTTATTTCCCAGGTATAATTTGGATGTTGACTCATTTTATCCTCCAACAATCCTGGAAGGTAGGTTTTCACTGTACAGATGAGGAAAGTGAAACTCACAGAGATTGCGTGGCATGGCTGGGCCCACACATTAATTTAGTGGATATGCTGGGCCCAGAAGCTCATTCATTACATACCATTTTCCTCCCGTTATACATACACTCATAGACATGCAATATGATTCCTGACCTTTTAACCTTACAGTCTAGTTGGGAGGATAAATAAAAATACGAATAGTGGCAGGTTCTGGCTTATGGATACTCAAACAGAAGTCCCTTGTGTATCCCAGCAGGAAACTTCACCTCTTGAGTGTTTGAGAAAACTGGTCTGGGCTGCAGAAAACTTAGCTTTTCTCCACATCAGCCTTGCCTCAGAGGCTCTGACCAAGGCTGAGACCCACCGTTGCTGTCTCAAGTCATTGGATGGCAAATCTAGGGTCATTCCACTCTGCCTTTAACAACTAAGGCAGTGCCACTCAAACTTAAGTGAGCACAGGCATCACCTAGAGATCTTATTCTAATGCAGATTATGAATGAGTAGGTGTGGGGTGGGGCTGAGAGTCTGCATTTCTAAGAAACTCCCAGGTGATTCTGATGATTCTAGTTTGAGGCTTGGATAGCAGGCATTAAGGAGTTAAATGAGTTAACCCAGACCCAAACCTCAGTCAGGTCTGTTCAGCCCCAGGCAGAGGGCTGAGCTGCTTCATCTCCCTGCTGGCCAGGGGAAGGATTTCCCATCACGTAGCCTCACCCCCGTGAAAGGGCAAGTGACTGTACAGGCTGGGTTGGCGCTGAAACGGCACCCTGGCCCAGGGAGAATGCCCGTGCTCACTTTGGCTTCAATGTGAGCGAGGTGCACTGTTCTTCCAGCCCCTCTGCAGCCCGCTGCCACTGCTACCTCCAGGCCACAAATGAGAGCTGGAGGCCTCTCCTCCCATGGGAGCTGGGGAAGTGCTTCCTGCCTGCCAGGGTGCCCAGCGGGGCTGATGGCCTCTCCCTCTCTTGACACCTTTAGCCATCTGACTAGGGAGTCTCGTCCTGAACCTGCCTGACAGCAGGTGACCAGACCTAGTGACTTTCTACAGCTTCCAGTGCAGTGAGTGAGGCTCCCAGAAAGCCGCATGGCCCTGGGGGACAGGCAGCCTTGCTGGGACAGGATAGGAAGCCAAGCTGGACCAACATCCAGCCCAGGAGGCAGCTATGCAAGATCGTGCCGCCAGAACAGAGGGGCACCGTCTATATTGCTTCTCCTTATGCGTAATGGATCATAATTATAATACTTGGAATGTATGTGGGGCCCGCTTTCCAGAGGCTCAAAGCCCAGTAGATTATTGAGCATGCTTTTTGTTAGTCTGATCACCATACATAGCACTGTTTCCACGGGAAATGGTTTCCAATTCCCAAACAGAGCCTGATGGCATGCTAGGGACTGGCTGCACAGAGAGGAAGAGGAGCCATGTAAGGTAGTACTCAGAGTCAAAAGAATTGTTCAGAGATGTGATGTGTGATTTAGGAGTTCAGAGTAGTGAGGACCATGGGCTGGGTGGTGACAGAAAACTTCCCGGAGCAGGGGAGCATGAGGTGCGCCTTTAAGGAGGAGTAGGATTTTGGAAGGTGGGGCAAAAGGGTGCAAAACACTGAGGCAGAAATGGGGTGCTCACTACACATGCTGGAAGTCATGGATAAAGACGTCTAGCTGCAGTGAAGGGACATCCGGACAGATGGGGTTGGTAGAAATGTTGCCTATGAGAGGAGGAAGAGGAAAAGGGGTGGGGGGAGAGAAAAAGAGACACCGTTTGTCATTATTAGTGTGAGCCAAGACTACCTACATTCTCTCTATTTCTCATAGGATCCCAGAAAGATAGGAGGTCTTCTTATTACTTAGATGAAGAAATAGCCTCAAAGATGGGCTGAGTTTCTTGAGCTCACTCAGCTGGTAAGTGCTAGAACCAGAATCTGAATCCAGGTGTGTGTGTGTCTTTCCATGACACTGCTGTCTTACTCCTGAACATGGCCCTGACTCATATATTGGGTTTAAAAATACCCAGGGAAGTCTGTGTTTCTGAAAAGGTTTTAAAAACCACCTGGCCTAGGTCCTTGAAAAGTCAGAGACCATGGTGGCTGTATTAATTTCCTAGGGCTGCCATAACAAATTGCCACAAACTGGATGGCTTACAACAATGGAAATGTATTGTCTCATCGTTCTGGAAGGCAGGAGCCTGAAATTAAGGTTTTGGCAGGACTTTGCTTTCTCCAAAGCATCTGTGGAAGAATCTTTCTGTATAGTCAGGGTTCTCCATAATAACAGAACCAATAGGATGTGTGTATGTAAAGACATCTATTACAAGGAATTGGCTCACAGAGTAATGGAAGTTGGCATGTCCAAAATCTGTGCGGTGGGCCAGCAGGCTGGAGACCCAGAAGAGCTGATGTTTTAGTTCGAGTCTAAAGACAGTCTGCTGTGAAACCAGGAAGAGCTGATGCTGCAGAAGTCCGAAAGAAATCTGCTGGAGAATTCCCTCTTGTCCCGTCTTTTCTTCTATTCGGGTCTTTACCTGATTGGATGAGGCCCACCCACATTATGGAGAGCAATCTGTTTTACTCAGTCCACCGATTCAAATGTTAATTTTATCCAAAAAACCCTACAGAAACATCCAAAATAATGTTTGACCAAATATCTGGGGACCCTGTGTCCCAGCCAAGTTGACACATAAAATGAACCATTGCACCTTTCTTGCCTCTTTCAGCTTCTGGTAGCTTCAGGCATTCTTTTTCTCCCGGCTGCATGAATCCAGTCTCTGCTGCATCTTCACATGGTCTTCTGTTTCCCTGTGTGTCTGTGAGGAACCCCCCGCCCACCGTCTTTCTCTTATATGGCTACCTGTGATTGGATTTAGGGTCCACCCTAAATCTAGGATGGTCTCGTCTTAAGTTCCTTAGCATAATTATACCTGTAAAAAAGCTTTTTTCCAAATAAGGTCACATTTACAGATTCTGGGGGTTAGGACATAGATATATATTTGGGGGTGGGGGAATCTGAGGAGTGCTGCTGGCATGGCTACTTCCTAGCTTCAGGTAAAAAGCAAAAGCAAAAACAAAGATTCCATAATATCAATAGTAATCTCTGTGCAAGGAGGTAAGTCAGCCGCCGCCTAGGGTGGTTATTTTAGGTGTGGTGTCATGCTCGGGAGCCAGAGGTGCTGCAGCCCGCTCAGGGGAGCTGCCCGGTCAGCCCTTAAGTGAAGGGAGGAGGAGTTGGGGGAGGATGTCCAGAGGACTTTTATTTTATTTTTTTGGCGGCTGGCCGGTATGGGGATCCGGTGACACTGGTGTTATAACATCACACTCTGATCAACTGAGCTAACCGGCCAGCCCCAGAGAACATTTTTTATTTTCTTCTTAAATCTTTTAAAAAAATTTTTACAATATATTCAAGGCTTATTTCACATAAAGCTTTCCCACAGTAGCCAGATATAAAAGGTTTCATTTTTACATGTTTTTTTTAATAATAAAAACATGGAGCATTATGAGAAATTTGACAGTGCAAAAATAAACTCATAGCCCTTGTGCAACTGATTTCCTTCGTATTCCCTTTCGTTATTGTCCATGTTATGTATTACCCCTTCACGAGGTCCTCACTTACATCTTCAGCAGGCTTTCTTGTTTCTTCCACCCTCCAAAAACATTTTGTGAATTACGACACCTTTCAGTTTGTTTACATGGCTCTCTTCTACATAGACCGAAACTTCTAGAGAGCAGGGGACTATGTCTTTTCACCTTTGCATCTCCTGTATGGAGCACAATACCTGGTACATAGGAAAACATAAGTTTTCTCAAATGAATTAATACCTGTGTGTGCATCATCATAATCATGATCAACATGTAATTTTGTAATCTTGTGAGCATCAGAGTACAGACGTTTTACATGCTACTTGTTTTTTACGTGTTATTAATTTTTATTTATTCTACTTATTTTTACTTATTTTTTACATAATATATTTCAATAATTTTCGAACATTCTGTTCCATTAATACACAATCATTTGCATAATCATTCCCCTCTTATTGGGATGGTGGTTTTCAGCCTCACCATTATTATTCAGAATAAGACTGAACTGAATACCTTCATTCACAGGGTTTCTTGTCAGTTCTTTCTTTTTTTTTTTTTTTTTTTTGGAGAAAGATTCGAGTTTCTAATTTAATGGAATTTACCAAAGCTGTGGTGTTCTCTGTAGAAGGAATTCCAAACCAGAAGTGCAGAATGTAGGTGCCAAGAAGGGACTTGATCTCCTCGACCTCTCAGCCGGCGGGGTGCGGGTTGGCCCCGGAAAAGTGAGCAGGAACCTTTTTGTCAGTTTTTTCAGTGAATGAAACTTCCACGCGTGAGATGAACATTTTTTTTTAGTTCCTGATAACATTTTGCTTCTCAAAAATGCATTAACATTGATTGTATAGACGTAACATTTGAACCACAATTGCCAGCATTGTGTTTCAAAATTAGTTTTTAATTGTTTTCAAATATCTCATCATAATTTTTATTTCTTCCATTCAAATTCAATGGAATTTAATAAACATATTTAATTTGAGTTCTATATGTAATTCACACCTTAAAGCTTAGATACATCTAGAGGTTTATAGGTATCCAGGGATATATGTGTACCCCATATAGACAACTAAAAGAGCAAAACTTGTTTAAAAAGGTCCTGAAGAGAGAAGTGGCCATCCCAATACAGACCAGACCTCATGAGGCAAGACCGCCCTGAGCCACATATGATAGGATCCGTTCTGGACCAGCTCTAAGACTCCTCTTTCAAGCCAAACCGGTTAAAGCGCCACATATTTACAGTGGAGAAAGGGGAGACTCTAATCCTGCCTTCTCTAGTAGAGAACTGATTGTGGCTTTATTGATATTGTGTGAGCTCTGTCTTCAATACATTCTTTTGATATATTTTTTAAGTTCTTTAGTCCAGTTTCAGCATTTTATATCTAGACAGCTGACTAAAATAAATGCTTTCTGACTCCTGAGTTTATATTTGGATGCTATTGCTGATGTTTTTCATTCCCTCCTTAATATGTAAGTTTCCCCCTGATATTATTTCCCTCTGTCTGAAGAACTTCCTATTTTTTACAGTGCAGGTCTATTGACAATGAGTTCTCTTAGTTTTCTTCGAAAATGTCTTTTGCAGGACAGTTCTCTTGGACCAACCCAGTTCTCACCCCTTTCTGGCCTGTAGTTTTTAAGAGTAACTATAGAATGTTCTGGGAATACAACATCTTGAGATAATGGGGGACTGGCTGGAACAGTCCAGGCTTTGTTTCAGTCCTCCTAGAAACAGGATGGACTTCAACACTTGAACCTAATATGTCATGAGACCCTGGGATATGAAACCCAGGGCAGGCTGCCTTTCCGTGGTCCCTCAGCTGTGGTGCCAGTGGGGCACAGAGCAGTTGAGAGTCCTTTGGCCGGGGCAGCTGTCCTCAGCTTTGGGGGACCACCTCTCAATGAATCCTAGCTTCTGTTGTCCCTTGGTGCCTCTCTGGAAGTAACACATCTGTTTCATGTGACTTGCGTGTGTGCGTGTTCTGTCTCACCAGATTCAGACAAGTGGCAACCTGTGCACAGTGAGCCTGCTTCACTCTTGAAACATAATTTCACTGGTTATGGAAATCTGGGTTGACAATTTGTTTTTTTCAGCATTTTATAGTGGTGTTCCAGTGTCTTCTGGTCTTCATGGTTTCTTGATAAGAAGACAGTGGTTATTTGAATTTTTATTCCCCTGTATGTGATATTTTGTCTCTCTGGTTACTTACAAACTTTACTTTTTATCTTTAATTTTCCTCTTCTTGATGATGATGCCAAATTTTGGAAGTTTTGGGCCATTATTAAAAAAAAAATCCCTGCTCTGTTCTCTTCCTTCTAGGACAAATACCTGTGTGTTAGATCTTTTGATATTGTCTCACAGAGCCTGGAGGCTCTGCTCATTTTATTTCCCCGATCTTTGTTCTCTCTCTTCTTCAAACTGGAGAATTTCTATCGATATATCTTCACATTCACTGACTCTTTTCTTTATGTTTTCCATTCCGCTAAGTTCATTCAGTGTTTTTCCCCCTATATACTGTATTTTTCAGTTCTAAAATTTGGTTAATTTTTTATAGTTCCTATTTCCTCTCTTGGGATTTTTCTTTTTCCCACATTACATGCATATTTTCCTTTACCCCATTGATCATAGTTATGATAATTCCTTTAATGGCCTTGTCTGATAATTCAGACATCTGGATCATCTCAGGGTTGAACTCAACTGATTGTCTTTCCTCTTGAAAATGGTAGAGTTACATTTCTTGGTTTTTTGTTTGTTTGTTTGTTTTGGTATGTTGAGTAATTTCAGATTGTATGTTGGACATGGTCATTGCTAGTTTGTGAAGACTCTGGATTCTAGTGTATTCCTCCAAAAAGAATTAATGTTTTTTTTTTTTAATTTTAGCAAGCAATTAACTTCCTTAATCTCAGACTGTAAACTGTGTCTCACCTATGGTGGACACCAACTCAATTCAAATCTTTTAGCTTTACCTGTAGGGTGATTTGGGTTTGCCCCATACTTGCATGGTTCAAGGGCCAAGGGGTCAGCCAGAGACCTTGGCAGAGTTTATGCGCAGGATATGGGGCTTTCTTCCTCTGCCTCTCTTCTTTCTAGGATTCCCCAAGCTTAGCTCAAGTGGCTTTAGTAACCCTGGGTTCTGACACATCTGGTGCTTTAGGCCAGAAAGATGGCAGGTGTTCTATTAGAGTTTTAGCTGTCCTGTGCCATGCTGCAACAGTAGTCTGTGCTTAGGCTAAACACATAAAAATGGAAACACATGCCAGTCCTTTCTTCCAGTTTCAGTTCCCATTCATAATCTGCCCTTTTTTTAAAAAAATCTCTCATTCTCCATAATCTTCAGGTTTCTTTCTTTTTTTCTTTTTCTGTTTTTTCCCAGAGTTTGTAGTTATTATCTGCAGAGAGGCTGCTCCATTAACAGCTTATTCCTCCATACTGGAAGTGGAAACTCTTCAATTTTTGAATAAAAAAAGGACTTTGGAGGATTTACCCTTTGTCACAAAATTAATATATACCCACTAAAAAATTATAAAACTTAGAAAAACACAAAGAACATAAAACTACCCATCATCTCATTTCTAAAAGACATTTTCTGTTAACATTTTGGCGTATTTCCTTCTAATTATTTTGTGTGTATATATTCAAATGTGTTTATTTAACCATAGAAATATTTATTATACTAAAACAGGAGCACACTATAGATATTATGTTGTGACCTGCTTTACCTCCCTTCTCCAGTTTAGTAATATGTAATAAGCATTGAAAAGGAGCTTTTCTGGGTTTAAGGATAAAAGATTGGAGAATGTACTGAAGACGGATTGAAAAATGAGACCTTTGATCTAAAAGAGGCTGCTGCTGAGAGGCAGTACCTTTGAGCGTGAGGTCCACAGAAGGGTTTCAGGCCCCTGCCATTGCTGGCATAATAGAGTAGAGGAACAGTGTCTTTTTTTCAGCCCTAACTACCTGGGGAGGAGCTGAGGGTTTGGGATTGGGCTGTGGTATGTCCTGCTGACTACTGGCTATTAGACACTCTAATGGGAGGAAGTCCAAGCCCTGGAGTCTGCGGTGGCCTATACAGGCCACACAGATAGCTCTGCAGGATACTGGGAGTCACTGTGGTTCCCAGGTGGCCCTGCCAGCTAAATGCACATGGATGAGGTGAGGGGTGGGGCACTGAGATAATGGAGCACAGCTCATACTTGTTGCATTGATTGGACTTTTCCAGTACTGTCAACCACGGCTGGGGATAACTTCCATCAGAGTCAAACTACCTGATAGGAGATCACCTCCTGTTCTTCAGAATCTGTCTCTTCTTGGATAGGTTTGACCTGAGGTGTTCATTACTCTTCGCTACCTACCCATTTATTCTGAATGTTGAATCTTTGATTGGATCCTTAGACCTGGATCCTCCATCCAATTTTGTCAGCCGTTAACTCAGACTCAGTATGTTTGAGCTCATCATTTCCCTCCAGGGCCTACTCATCTTCTTGACTTTCCTACTTTTGTTCAGGACATCACCATCCCCCTAGATCACCCACTTGTAATGAATGCTCACCAACTCCTCCCTCTCTCAGGCCCCCATCTTCCAATCAGGGGCAACTTTTGTTCTGTGAAGAGGAGTCACTAAAGGGTCTTGAGTAGAGGAGTAGGATATGACCAGGTGTGGGCGTTAATTTGGACAATGAACTAAATGTGGAGGGAAAGAGACAGGTGAGAGGCAGAGAGACCAGTTTGGAGAACAGCAGTAGACCATGCAAGAGATGAAAGCAGTAATCGTGAAATGGAGGAGAGAATTTCAAGAGATGACTTAGGAATAGAACACTTAAAAATTTTCAAAAACAGAGGAATGCTTAAAAAGTCTGAAGGATGGTTAATATTGTTCAAGGTATACTCCTTTTTAAAATTTATTTTTCATCGTATATGTTTATTGGATACAGTTTGTTGTTTCAATACATGCATGTATTGTATAATGATCTAATCAGAATAGGTAGCATATCTGTCTCATTTCTTTGTGGTTATAACATTCAAGGTCCTCTTTTCTGGCTGTCTTGAAATATTTGATACAATATTATTACCTACTGTCATCCTAGGGCACCAGAACTTATTCTTCCTATTTAACTGTAACTTGTTGACTTTGTACTGGTCTACCAACCTTTCCCCAATACCCCCTCCCTCTCTTTCCCTGATTCTGGTAACCACTATTCTACTTTCTATTTCTCTCTTTTTTTCCTTCTTTTTATTTTTCTTAATTGACCCATGATAATCGTATATATTTATGAAGTATAATATGATATTTGGGTACATGCATACTGTGTGCAATGATCATATCAGGGTGCTTAGTATATCCATCACCTCAAACATTTGTCACTTCTTTGTGTTAGGAACATTCAACATCATCTTTACTAGCTATTCAAAGATACATAGTACTTTGTTGCTAACTGTACTCTCCCTATATTACTGTAGAACACTAGATCCCATTCTTCCAAAGCTCTAATATTTTGTATTCACTGACCTCCCTCTCCCCATCTCCCTTGCCCTTCTCCCTACCAGTCTCTAGTAACCATTATTTTACTCTCTACTAATAAGAGATCAACTTTTTCAGATTCCACATATGAGTGACAATGTGGTGTTTCTCTCTCTATGCCTGGCTTATTTCACTTAACATAGTTTTCTCCAAGCTCATCCATGGTGCTGCAAATGGCAGAATTTCATTCTTTTTTATAGCTGAGTAGTATTCTATTGAGTATATATACCACATTTTCTCAAGGATGCTTCTTTAATTTTTTTAATGAGATATAGCATACACACAAAAGTTCGCTAATCATAAGTGTATGCTTGATGAATTTTCATATCTGAACACACCAATGGAGCTATTAGCCAGATCAAGAAGCAGAACATTACCAGTATCCCAGAAGCCCCCATAACTCTCCCCGCCCCCAGTCACTTCCTCCCCTCCAAGGATGGTCACTAACCTGATATGTAAACCATAGATAAATTTTGCCAGTCTTTTAACTATATATGAATGGAATCTTATAGTGTATATTTTTTGTGTCTGGCTTCTTTCACTCAACATTATATTTGTGAGATTTATTCATGTTGTTTTTTCATAGAAATAGTTTTTCCTTCTCAATGCTGTGTATAGTATTCATTCTATTATTAATAGACATTTGGGTCCTTTCCAGTTGGGAACCAGTATAAATACTGTGGTATGAACATTCTTGTATGAGGGTACTTCAAAAAGCTTATGGAAAGGTTTATATTATCTTTTAATTCTATTTTCCACAAATTTGTTGAAGTACCCTCCTATGTGTGTGTACGTGTGCATATGGTACAGCCAAATAGTTTTCCAATGTATTTGTGCCAGTTTATACACTGCTGAGCAATGTAAGAGAATTCCAGTTGTTCCAACAATTGGTATTGTATGCCTTTTTATTTATTTATTGTTATCTGGCCAGTACAGAGATCTGAACCCTTGACCTTGGTGTTAACAGCACCATGCTCTAACCAAGTGAGCTAACTGGCTAGCCTTGTCTGCCTTTTAAAGTTTTAGCCATTCTGGTAGGTATGGCCACACTGTCTTTTGCTGTCCTTCTACCAGATGTAACCAAACACAACCATATGCATTCATTTACTCTGAATTAAAAGTGAGTCAAATTAAAGAGTGAACCTCCCTTCAAGCAGCTCAAAATCCAGTGGGGACTCACTGACTTGTAAACAGATGACTACTTCATATAATAGGTGCTATTATGAGTACTGACATAGTAGAGGGATGATAATCTCAGGTTAGTCCATGGAAAGGAGTAGCCTGTTCTGGCTAAGGTACAGAACACAGATTAGAGCGGCCTAGAGGAAACAAGGAGACCAGTTAGGGGTCTGTTAAAATAGTGCAATTGAGGGTGAATTGAGAACTAAGCTATTGGAATTGCTAAGCAGGTAGAATTGACATGACTAAATGACTACTGAAATATGGAGAGAGTGTGGATTACCAGATAGTGATATTGAGAAAGTAGAATAGACAGGTCTAGGCAGCCAGTGAAATGTGGAAAAACAGAGTATCAAAGGTGACTTCCAGGTTTTGGAGTCAGATCCTTTGGTGGATGCTGGTGTCACCAGTTGAGAGAGGGAAAATAGGTAAAGAAACAGATTGAGAGTGGGAGATGAGAAAGATGTTAATACAGAAAATTGGTACCAGAGAAGTGGGGTGTTGCTTATAACAAATACTTGAAAGTGTGGAAGCAGCTTTGGATCTGGGTGTTGGGCAAAGGTCGGAGGAGTCTGGAGGACTCAGAAGAAGACAAGAAAACCAGGGAAAGTTTGGAACGTTTTAGAAATTGGTTAAATGGTGGTGACCAGAATGATTTTGGAAATATGGACAGTAAAGGCCATTCTGAGAAGATCTCAGATGTAAATGAGAAGGAGCTTACTGGAAACTGGGGCAAAGATCACCCTTGCTGTGAACTGGCAAAGACCTTGGCTGCATTATGTCCATGCCCTAGGAGTTGTGAACGAGAGCATTTGGAGGAATAAATTTCTAAGCAGCAAAGCAGTAAGAAAGCTGCATGGCTACTTGCAAGAGCCTACACTGAGTTATGGCGGCAAAGGCACGATGTAAAGCCAGAATTTAAAAGGGAAGCAGAGCGTAAAGATTTCAAAACTTTGCAGCCTGGCCATGTGGCAGAGAAGCAGAGAGCATTTTCAGAAGAAAAATCCAATGTTCTAAGAAGATTAACACAAAGGAAAGGGATTATCAAGAGCAAGGGAAAAGGCCCTGAAGGCATTGGCAGAAACCTCTGGGGCCAATCCTTCCATTTCAGGCCCAAAGGCCTAGGGAGACAGAATGGTCTTGGGGAATAGGCCTGAGGTGCCCTCCATGGGCTCGATGCCCAGGGCCACCTCGAGAAGCTGCTTCGAGCACCAGCTCCCCAGCTGCTTTGGCTGCTCCAGCCGTGACTAAATTGGCCCCAGGTGTGGCTAGAAATACAGCTTTGGAAAATACAAGCTGGTGTTAGGTCTGCAGCCTCACAGAATGCCAGAGCTGTGGAGGCTTGGGAGCCTCCACCCTGATTTCAAAGGATGTATGGAAAAGTCTGGGGGCCCAGGAAGAGATCTGTCACAGGGGCAGATATACCACATAGAGCCTTTGCTAGAGCAATGCCAAGTAGAAACGTGGGGACAGAGTTGCAGCAGAGAAACCCCATCAGTGCCATGTCTAGTGGAACCAGGAGAGTGGGACCACCATGGAGACCCCAGACTTGTGGAGCTACCAGAGTGGAACACCAGTCTGGAGAGCTGAAGTGTGGCCTGAGACCAGGAAAGCCATAGGATCGAAGCTGCCTGACGACTTGGGGACCCAACCGCCACACCAGCACGCACAAGAGGTCGAATATGGAGTCAAGGTACACAATTCACCAGCTTTGAGATTCCATGCCTGTCCTGCTGGGTTTTGGACTTATTTAGGACCTGTTACCACTTTCTTTTGGCTTATTTCTCCCTTCTGGAATGGGAATATATACTCTATGCTGGTCCCACCATTGTATCTTGGCAATAGATAACTTGTATTGAATTCCACAGATGGGACTTTGAACTTTGCACTTTTGAGTTGAAACAAGTTAAGATTCTGTGGATGACATATATGCATTTATCTGTGAGAAGGACATGAACTTTGGTGGCGAAGGGTGGAAATCCTTGGGTTGAATGTTCCCCCAAAACTTAATCCCCACTGTGACTGTTAAGAGGGTGGGAAATCCTATTAAGGTAATTGAAAGGTGGGGCCTTCAAGAGGAGATTAGATTGGTAGGACCATGCCTAGTGAGTGGATTAATAATGGTCAGGGGCGTGGTTCCGAGGGCTTTAAAAGGGGAGCACGAAGAGTCTGTTTCTCTCTGCTCTGCCATATTCTACAATGTGAGACCCCTGTGTCACTGTCACCACCAACAAGGCCTTCACCAGATGTGTTCCTTAGACTTTGACTTCCAAGCCTCGGAAACTGAAAGCAATTAATTTTGTTTTCTTATAAATCAACCAGTTCCAGGTATATGAAGAAATGCTCAACATCGCTAGTCATCAGAGAAATGCAAACCAAAACCACATTGAGATATCATCTCACTCCGATTAGACTGGTCATTATTAAAAACAACAAGAACAACAAATGCTGGCGAGGATGTGGAGAAAGGGTTACCCTCCTACACTGCTGGTGGGACTGTAAATTAGTGTGCCATTATGGAAAACAGTATGGAGTTTCCTCAAACAACTACAGATAGAACTACCATGTGATCTAGCAATCCCACTACTGGGCATATATATACCCAAAGGAATGGAAATCATCATGTTGAAGGGATACCTGCACTCCCATGTGTATCACAGCTCTATTCACAGTAGCCAAGATATGGAACCAACCTAAATGTCCATCGATGGATGACTGGATAAAGATAATGTGGTATATATACACCATGGAATACTACTCAGCCATAAAAAATGAAATTCTGCCATTTGCACCAGCATGGATGGTTCTGGAGAAAATTATGTTAAGTGAAATAAGCCAGACAAGGAAAGAGAAATACTGCATGTTTTCACTTATAACTGGGTGCTAAGAAAGAAAGACAAGACTGAAACAATTCCTTGAACTTTCAGAATACCAGAGATGGGGGTGAGGTTGGTTGGGAGGGGGAGGTTTGGGGAGAGATAGGTTGGGTAAAGGGCATAAAGCAAAATCACGATTTGTAATAATATTATGATCATAATAAATAATATTAATTAATTAATTAATTAACCGGTTCCAGGTATTTTGTTATGAGGAGCAAAACTGGACTAATACAGATGTCTTCAATTTGGACATCCTGAGTAGGCAGGACCTGTGGGATATCTAGGGAGAGCTATCAGCATTTGACGACTTAGGCCTAGAGCTCGTGTTATTTGAGGGGCATTTGGTGTGTTGGAGGTTTGCGGACAGTGGGAGTGGGTGAGATCAATAGGAGACTGTGAGCAAGCCTAGGGCAGAGCCCTGTGGGACCTCACGTTTAAAGACAAATGGAAGAAGATGACCTTTCCCAAGTTGAGACTTAAGTATCATTATAGGTTGGGGGAGAAAGCAAGCAGAGAGGAAATGGTTGAAGACACAGGGGTTGGACACAATGAGTGATGCTAGCAAAGCTCCGGAGGAGGGGAGGGATTGACATCAGGACCCTGGAGATGATGAGGGATGCCCCTTGCTGATGCTGGGGGGAATGAAGAAAGGGTAGGTTTGGAAACACAGCCATACAGATAAGTTTAAAGACAGGGAAGGGCAGTAAAAAGTTCACACTAGAAGGCATGCACTTTCTCTGCAAGGACATCTGCAAGGTGACCTGCTGAGAGTGAGGTGGCAGAGGTAGGGCTGGGGACTTGAAGAGTGGTAAGGCTTGAGTAGTCATCGTGGCTAATGGGAGGCAAAGATGATGGGGGACAAAAGAAAAAAAAAAAGATTGCAGAGTAGCATTGAAGGCATTACCAAGGTCAGCTACCAAGGAAGTCAAGGTTCCTAATGGGAGGGCGAGCCATGGTAAAAACAAGCAAACGAATAAACAAGCAAATCCAGCACCTCCCCTGGGGCCAACACCCTAAAATTCTACTCCATGCTGAGCTCCCTAAGCTATGTCATTTTGTTGAAGGGGTAACAGGGAAAGCACCTTTAGGTGGGGAACAAGGTAGACTAAGGGCATTCTCAGTGTATTATTAAATTGAATGATGGAAAGAGGAAATGAGGCCATGTCAAGTATGATACCGTTCAGCTAGGCTTATTTGTTCCTCCTTGGGTCACATTTTCTTTCTTATACTTGTGGCTGGCTTCTCTTGCCTTACTTTAGCTTTGGGGATTCAGCTACATCCTTTTGCCCAGGTTGGTGGTAGTGGAGGTATAGCAGAACTCCCAATTCTCTTAGTTAATATTTGGAGAATTTTCATTTTTTTGGCAGCTGGCTGGTATGGGGATCCGAACCATCAGTATCACGCTCTCCATTTGGGAAAGTTTTAGCAGGCCAGCCAGAATGAATTCAGTCAGCCTTTGCCTTTGCCTTCTATCTGCTTTCTGTGCTGGCTGGAATCCTCACCCAGCCATCAGCACAGCATCCTGTTCTTGCATTTTAAACCAGCCGATGGAAGAATGAAAGTACTTTATCGACCATAGATTACACTTGAGAAACACAGGCCTAGAAACATAGTCTTTCCAATTAGATGGGGAAAAGGAAGAGGTTGTGATCCAATGGGACCTCCAATGAAGATCTCATTACAGTGTTAACAAAATGTTGGATGTTAACCAAAAACTGTCCATCAACTTGCAACTTCAGCAATTATAGCTTCCGCATGGGAATTTGACTCTTGATGGGACTATATTTCATTCACGGAGAGCTATCCGGATGGCTCTTACTCAGGATGCAGGTGTGTTGGGAGACGTATGTAGTGAACTTTTGTAAAACACGCTGAGCTCTTTGAATGAAAGGCATTTTGAGAAGAATCCGCAATTGTTAGCATCACTTTCTTTTTGAGACACTCCAGGGGCCAAAATGCTTGTTTTCACGCTAGTTTCAGGAAACAAAGGTGTCGGACTGTACCAGGTTAATCCATTTCTGCAAAATGCCCCAGGAGACCGTGTGAATTGGAAAGTGACTTAAAAAAGAGACATTCTGAAGAGTCAAAGACCTCCCAGCACCAATTATGCCAAGAAATGCTAAGCAAATTAGCACGTTGGCTAATTAAAAAATAAATGTTAGAAGTAGTCAGTGAAAATGGCCCATCACCTTGATAAATAGTCCATCTGTTTGAGTAGCATTTCCAGTGTTAATTGAGGTCTGGGTGACTCAGTACCCTGGTGGCCAAAAATCAGTCCTGAGAAAAAGTAGAGAGAAGGTACTCAGAGGCCAGACTGTGGAGCCCACAGCTTCTCACATCTGCACACAGCCCCCAGGCCAGCCCTTTGGAACACCAGATGTTTATGCTCCGCTTCCTGATCTCCCTTCCAAATGGCAGTTCTTACAGTCCCACTGAAGGGCTCCGCAGGCTGTTTGTTATTTGTGTGGAGTGCTGTGGATTTGATTTTTGCCTGAAATGACTTCCTGACAGAATTGTTTCCCAAAATGACAAGGGTTCACTAGGAAATGGTTTGAAGACAAGGAGCAAAATGTGAACATGAACTTCAATGTTCTCCACAAGCTTGAGAACCCAACAGTGCCCTGGGTGAGTGGGCAGGGGTATGGGCAGAGATTCCCAGGGACTAAGGAAGATCTTAATTCTAAGGCAAGGTATTTTTTAGAGCCAATAGGGAGATGCGAGCCTGGGAGAGTTCTGCCTCCCCAGAGGAAACCACGCCAGGGGTAACAAGAGAATAAATGAGAATGTTGGGCCCGGCAGTATGAAAGATTGAGGGAACCCATAATTCGGCCATCTGCAAAGCAGCGGGAGAAATCGCCTTCTTGCTGGCAGAGCAGTCCCATGTAGGTGATGACATGTCAGTAATAAAGTGCGTGTCACTTCCACTTGCTCCAGGCTTTGATTCTGGATGCCACAAGGAAGAAGAGACTGCTGGACTTAAGGGCACAAACAGACCAAATTATTCCACCAACAGGCCAGATCCAGCGCTTTCACTCTCTGGACAGCCATCTGTGACTGCTGTTCAGATGCTGGCATTGCCGTGAACAAAGGAGTCGCTTTCATAGGAGTCACATCCCTTCCATAAACCCTCCTCTTTGGGGAGACCCCTTTAGCATGGCACTTTATAGAATCACGTCAAAACAGCCCAGAAGCTACTGGGCACACATGCTGTACCCAATCTGGTGCCAGACACTGGAAGAGACAGGATGTCAGTTGTTGGGGAGAGAAAAGAGACACACAACATGACTAGAAGATGTTGTAACACGGCACAGACCTGGGCAGTGGGTTGTATGGTGAGGGGCTCACATCTTTTTGGGGTCATCAGTGAAGGTTTGGGAAGGAGATGAAGGGACAGAAAGGTGTTCTGGGTAACGGGTTACAGCATGAGCAAAGATGCTGGGGCAGGGATGAGCACTGCTGGTGCAGGCTGGCTCAATGGGTGAAAGTGAGGGAGGGTAATTGTTGGAGAAAAGCTGGAGATAAGGGTGGGCTCAGGGAGGATGCTAAATATCAGAATGAGGACTTTGGAATATGTTCCCCCGGCAACACAGGGCCCTGTAGCAGGACAGGGATGTAAAGCAAGGAGCATTTGGGGCAGATGCCTGTGGCTCTGTGTGCAGGAGGAGTTGGAGGAGTTGGGTAGAGGATTTTGCAGAGATGCAGACATGCAGTGGTTAGTGCTTGACCTGGGCTGGGACTGGGGAAACAGAGAGACAGTATAACCAGTGGCACAGTCAAGGGCTTTGGAGCCAGCCACACCTGGGTTCAATCCCCCTGCCCCACTTATGAGCTATGTAACCTTAAGCAAGAAGCTTCGCCACTTTGAGCCTCAGTTTCCTTCTCTGTAAGCTGGGGCTAACCCTCTTGCTTGCCTCATGGAGAGGTGGTGTAGATGAAAGGAAGTGTGTCTAAAGCCCCACGAGGCAGTGACTTTGTGAGTGAATCATGCTTGGATTCACTTGGAGAGACTTCCCCAGGAAGAACCAACAGGATCTAGTACCAGGGGGTCTAGAATGGCGGGCGATGGGGCAGTCAACGATGACTTCCACAGTTCAAAATGGGGAGAACAGTGGCCCAACTGCCTGGGTTTGGGGAATGAGCTGGGCCTGGGTGGGAGCAGTGACAGCCAAGCTCTATTTTAGAAGATGTTTTTGAGGGCAAGAGGAACTGCCTCCGAGTCATTTATTTCTCATGTACATTCATCTTCGCTGGTGCTCAGGCTCCAAGAGGGCCTTGTTTAGAGAAACGCTGCAGCAAAGCAGAAGGTATATTTTAAAGTGACAGGTCTAAAAATACTGCTCTCTCCTTGCCCTTTCACAGCTGCAGATTCCCAGTCCTGATCCTCACTGGGAGAAATAATAAAATGCATATGTTTATAATAAAAATCATATTTCCCTCTTCCTGTGATGTCTCCCAGTTGTAGGTTCCCATCCGTTTGCTGTTTGGCCTATCATTTAACAAATGTATTTTAAGAAAAGTAATCTTTTCCACTGACATGTCCTATAAACGTCACATCCTCAGCGTTGGTTCTCATTGAGGAACAGAGATGCATGTTTTGAATATTTCCATAAATGCTTTTCACTCCATTCCCAGGCAAGGATTTTCAAATGCTTGATTCGGGACAAAATATACAGACCATACATTATATGGTGATGTGGGTCCCTGGGGTCTGATTGTCAGAGGGCAAGATGAGAGTTTGGTTCTGGGAAAATTAGCAGCAATTGGCAGCTGAAACCCAAGCCTCAGTTATTCCGTGCGTCATCACTCAGGTGTGCTCAACGCAAGGCATCCTGGGAAGCAAGAACTTGGACCCTACACTGAGTGGAGTGAGTTGGACTCTGGGAGGTTTCTCATGAAGGCACTGAATGGGACTGTAGAACGCAAGACCAAGGCATGACAGTTGGTCAACTCAACACTCAGTGTGCAAAGGTCAGAGAAAGCCCCCCCTCCCTTGGGCTGAAAGAAAAGACCCAAGCTGAGGGCAGGCACAGGTCCTCTGGCCTTTGCAGGGTAGCTGGCTTTGTTTGAAGACATCTATCCATGTGTTCTTCTATGGACTAAATAAAACGTGTATAATGCACTTAGTATAGCACCTGCCACATAGTAGGCACTCAAGGAAAGAAGCTATGTCCCACATATAGAAAGAGCAAGGAAAGACATCTCAGTGCCTCTGCCTATTGTGCTGGAAGCCCAGGTTGGGCTTGGGTTTGGGACTAGGAATAGGGAGAAAACAGGGAAATTGTTTAGTATGAGGCAGAGCAGAAGGGAATGGAGGGAGCCAAGGCAGAAAGAACTTGTAGGAAACGTAGAAAATTGTAGGAAATTGTAAGGGAATTGTAGAAAAATATAACCTTAATGTACGCAGTTTTGTAACAAATGCCTAAGTAAAGCAGCTTCTAAGGTGCCATACAAAGGTCAGGCCTGAGCACACTAAACATTCCAAGGGAGAGAATGACCCCCACCTGGTTCCAGGAACTGACTAGTTCCTTATCAAAAGGCCACCTGGCCAGACCCCGGGGAAGATAAATGATTGAGAAATGTGCTGTTCCTTATCGGGGTACCAGCCTGCTAAAGCCCACCTGTAAATCTAGAGGCGCCACAAATCTATCAGGGTACCAGCCTGCTAAAGTCTACCCATAAATCTAAAGGCACCACAGATAACCAACAACTCGTCTTGTCACAAAGATCTGTTCAGAAAAACTGTATAAAAGATGCTTGTATTGTAAACTGGGGGTCGCTTCTGTCCAGGAGACAAGGTGACCCCAGCATGCTGGAATAAAGTCCCTTTTGCTTGATTGCATCGGTCTCAGTCTCATGGTCTTTGTGAAGTGAGCCGTCCCAGTCTGTGGGATTTGTGCATGGTGCATGGATCTTACAAACTGAAAGGATGGGGGAGAAAAGGATAGGAAGAGCTGTGATTAGGGGGCAGGCAGGTAGCAAATTTATCCCAGTATACTTGGTCATTTTACTGTTCATTCATTCATTCCTTTACTCATTCATCAAATATTTATTGAGCATCTACTATGTTCTAAGCATTGATCCAGGTACTAGAGATAAAGAAGCGAATAAAACAGAGAAGACCCTTCTCTAACAGAATTTATGGACTCATGGCAATAGGCAAAAAATGAGATTTGGGAGTGGACCAGTAGCATTGGAGTCCAGAGCTGGCCTCAGGACCCACTGAATCGAGGCCCAGAAGTTGTTCATCTCAGCCCTTCCCAGTTGTGATTTGTCCTGAACAGTGTCAGCCAACCCCCACCCCACCCCGAGCTTTTTGACAAGGCTGGCTTTGCAGAGAGGCACAGTAGACACCTGACACCGAGGAATATTTCTGGGGTAAAAGGTGGGTTGCCTTACCTTTATTTCCTGTTTACTGTGGCCAGAAATGCCTTTGGCAGAGAAGGAAGCCTTACTTTTCCTGTCTCAAGGCCCAAACAGACTAGAGAAATAAAAGCTTCGCCCATGCAACTGGAAGAATAGAGCTGCATTAAGAGGGATTGAGAAGATTATGGGTGGGTTTGCGGAAGGAGATAGACAAAGATCAAAAGTTTAGTTTTTGGCATGTGAAGTCTGAGGACCTTATCTGACATCTAAGTGGAAAAGTTGAGTAGCCAGTTGGGTATATGAGCTTGGAATCCATAGGAGAGGCCTGAGTGGACCTCTGATTGACCAAGGGTAGGGGCTCAGGCAGCTTTGTGGAGGCAGGGCCCTAGATAGCTTGGGCCTGTCCTCCTTTGCTTCTACTCTCAGGGCCAGAGCTGGACCTGGGTGTGGGATTTATCAAAAGTGGATGAAGCAGGGCTTCTTTCTGTCTTTGCTGTCCCTTTGGCCTGTCTTCCCTAGATTCTAGTCTTTCTGTGCTACTTTGGCCACTCAGAGTTCCCCAACTCGAGCCCCCAGCCCCCCGCCGCCGTGTGTGCTGTTTCGTTCCTTGGGAAGCCCTAGGAGCGTAGCAGCAGAGACAAGGAGCAGGCTGGACTCCTAACCTGGGTGGAGGGTGGGTGCAGTCATTCCAGACCTTTCAGGGTCACTGTCTGTTGGCAACATCTTCAGAAACAACTTATAGGAATAAAGTGCTGGGGATACTGCAATTAGTGTGTTCTTTGAACCAATATGTACAATTAACATCTTCTTTGGAGGTTACATTTCTCATGTTTGCAGAAAGGATTTTTTCCCTGTGATGCTGTAGCAACATGTAGGAGTCAAGTAAAATAGTGTGTAAATACTGGAGTCTTTCTTGGAGGTTTGCCTGAATCTTCCTTTCTGACTCTCCGTTTTCTATCATGTTGCTGTGAAGTCCCAGAGGGCACTACCTGTTCTTAGCTGGTCCTGATGCAGAGGGTCCCAGGGTTTTTCCACGCTCAGAAACCTCCAGATGGCTTACCTCCATAATTTCTTAGCAGCCCAACTTGGTGCTTATGGGTTGGGGAATGAGCTGCTGTTTCCCAGGTGTGTGGCAATATCACACGTGCTTTTGCCGTGTGGCCAGCAGCCAATCACAGACAAAGTCAAGTTTGGGTTCCTTGGTGCACATGGAGATGCTCTAGTTATTAACCAGAAAAAAAAAACTCTCTTCTTTCCTTGCCAACCCACACCGTTCCTGAACCCTGCTCTTCTGGAGTGCATATTTACCTACACGAATATACTTGTAGGAAGCATGGAATTATTTATTTTCTCATCAAGTTATCCTAACATAATTGCATAGAAACCTTATGGAGCTTTGGAAATCTTCTGTTGATGAGTCACAGAAATTAACTTTCTCTTCATAAGAGCTCTTTATAAAAAGAAAGAAAAAAAAAACAGAGCCAAATGCCTGTTCTTTGAAGTAAAGTTGCCTTTCTATGACTCGCTGAAACCTGAACCTGAATGTCTGTTAGTCTTAGCCTTGTTTTAGCTTTGAATTTAAATTATTCAGCCCCTGCACTCAAGAAAAGGCACAAAGCCAATGTCCCAACCTGGACCTCACCCATTTCTGAACCCAATCTTTTTTTCTTTCTTGTGCCTTGGTGGCCCCCAGAGGGACTCTGGGGAATCCATAAGACTCTGTAACAAAGTGGCCATCCAAGGTTTTATAAAAACCTGTAGTGGCCCTAGGCATGAAGAAGATTACAATGTCTCCCACATTCTGTATAAATTGACTAAAAACACTAAACTCAAAATAAGTGTAAGGAAGCCCGACAAAGTTCTGGTTCTCCAAAATGACTGTTTCAATTGTATTTTTGAAAAACTAACTCTCAGATGCTTTCAACTACTTTTTCAGGGTGCCTCTGCTTTGCAGGAGTCCTAAGCATGGGTTGAATCTGTCTACTGAGTCAGCCCATCACTGTTGCCGGTGAATAGTTTGTGACCCTATTTAGTTCCAAAAGTAACTGCGGGTAAAATGCATTCTTGGGTTGTCTATTAAGCTTAATAATTTTAACCTTTCTGGAACAATCTTTAAGAGATCTATTTTCTATTTAAAAGGACTAAGCTTACAGTTCGATTTCATTGCCACTAGAAATTAGATGGTGTCTTTTATCAGAGCTAGGACTGTAGGCAACTATTGATTATGGGACGGATTGGGAGAGATGGAGCTTTCAGTCAGATTGGGGTTCTGAGGCAAGTGAGTGGATTACAGAAAAGACAAAGGGCACGATGCGTGCATAAGGTTGCAGGGTGAAGCCCAGCAAGCCAAGATCAGGGTCTCTGCAAGCCCTGGTGGTAAGGGGAAGCAGTGAGCCTGAAAACAGGGGGGCCTATGTGAACCGTTCCCCAAATTGAAAAGGTTAAGGTTAATGGGAAGTAGCTCCATGGGGACCTTAAGCTGGGACAAGGTAGAAGGTCAGGAACCCAGGCACTCATTCAGTTCAGCAAACACAAGACTCCAGTTACAAAACCTAGAGAGCTTAGACCAAATGTTAGGTTTGTCCAAATGTTTGTTATACTCCCTGATGTTACAAGAACGAGTCACAGGATATGCACAGCCCGGCACAGGTAGGTGTGAGCAGCTGAGTAATGGAGTCTGGCCAATAGTGAAACTGAGGGGCTAGCAGAGGAACAGATCCCAACTCTGATTCACTTGGCCTCATGAGCCAAATGTAAAGATGCACGTTTCATCTGAGATATGGATTAAAATGAATACTTTAAAGTAAATATTTAACTGTAACTCGTTTGTCCAGGCCACCTTAGATCACGGGACAGTCTAGGGCCTGAGTGGTAACCAGGTGCTAAACATGGTCACAAAATACCTACTGGCAACAGTTCTGGCTCAATCCATGCTTAGGGCATATGGCATATGGCTCCGAGCCCCACCCAGTCTCATATCTGGAAGTCCAACCCCTGGGTTTCCCACTTTCCCATGGATCCTGAGTGGTTCAGATTCCTCTTTGGTGACTATGAAATTTGGTGGCCTCAGCAGCTATTTTTGTCTCAGTAGTTCTCCTGCCAATGCTTTCTTGTGCTGCTCCTGAGATCAGGTAAGAGTGGATTCCCCAACTGACAGCTCTCAGCCCACCTTTTACTCATCTGGCCTCACAGGTCATGCTTGAGCTTAATGGTAGCTTTACTTTTGAAGCTTTGCAGTGCCCTCTGTCAAAAGAACTTAGGGCAAGGTATCCAGAGGCTGGACTGATAGTACTTGAGGGAGTCTATGCTGGGTGTGTGGTATTGGAAGTACTTCCTCCAGGCTGATGGTCAGTGGGAGTCCCAGACAAGCCACGAGTCTTCTGTTCTCTCCTTCGGCAGATGGAATTCTTATTTTTCTGATATACTCTTGTACTTCTCATAATTAGCATTACCTTCCTCTCTCTTCTTTGTTCAGAAATTCTTAATCCAGTTGACCCAGGGACTTGCTCGTTAACCCCCAAATCCTTTTCACCATTACGTTCACTACATGTGGGTTAAAAATTCCTCCTCCTCCTCTTCTCTTCTCCTTCTCCTTCTATTGCGATAAAAATATATAACATGTATCAACACTTCTTTCCTTTTTCTGACCAAATAATACTCCCTTATATGAACACACCACATTTTGTTTATTCATTCATCTGTTGATAGACACTTGGGTTGTTCCCACTTTGGGGCTATTGTGAATAATGCTGCTATTAACATTGGCATACAAATACCTGCTTGAGTCCCTGCTTTCAATCCTTTGGGGTATATACCTGGCAGAGGAATTGCTGGATCACATGGTAATTCTATGTTTAGCATTTGAGGAACCACTAAATGGTATTCCACAGCAGCTGCACCATTTTATTTTCCCACAGCAATGTGTGAGGGTTGCAATTCCTCTGTACGCTCGCCCACACTTAATATTTTCCCTTTCTTTTACAAATTATAGCCATCCTAGTGGTGTGATGTGGTTTGTATTTGCATTTCCCTGATGACTTACAATGTTCAGCATCTTTTAATGTACTTATAAGCCATTTGTATATCTTCTTTGGAGAAATATCTATTCAAGTCCTTTGCCCATTTTAATATGGCTGTTTGTCTTCTTATTGTTGAATTATAGGAGGTTTTTAAAAAATATATTCTGAATATTAAACCTTATATCAGATATATGATTTACAAATATTTTGTCCCATCTGTGGGTTTTTTTTTTCCCCTCACTATTTTGGCAGCATCTTTTGATGCATAAAAGTTTTAAATTTTGATGAAGTTCAATTTATCTATTTTTTCTTTTGCTGTCTGTGATTTTGGTGTCATTTTTCAGATACCAATACCAAATCCAAGGTTATGCAGATTTCACCTATGTTTTCTTCTTAGAGTTTTATAGTTTTAGCTATTAAGTTTAGGCCTTTGATCTGTTTGTGTTGATTTTTGTATATGCTGTAAGATAAAGGTCCAACTTTATTCTCTTCCAGTTTTCCCAGCACCATTTGTTGAAGAGACTCTTCTTTCTCCATTGAATGATCTTGACACCCTTCTTGAAAATCAATAGATCATAGATGTGAAGTTTTATTTCTGGGTAAAGATATATTTCTATAAAACAATAAATTAAAGAGAAAGCTAAACTTAAGGTAGGGTTTAGTAGTTTTTTTTCCATTAACAAGTACACACTTCTTTGGATTGCTTGTCCTTTCTTTATCCCTCTCCAAAGAGAAATTCTTAGCTCACACGCTTACCTACTTGCTTTTGGATTAAAATCTAATTTGTTCGTAGTTTCCCCCTTCGGCAGCTTCATTTTATTTAAAAGCCCTCTGAACCCTGCCTATCTCTTTCTACATTGCTGATTTCATCCTCTTATGAGATACATTTAGTACAACTGCTCCCAACTAACCAAAAGACTTATTTTGCCCTCCAATTTCTCATCTCTCACCTACTTCTTAGACTCATCAAATCTTAACGTACCAGAGTTGGAAGGTACCTTAGTGCCATCTTGTCTAGAGGTTTTCAAACTGTTCCACAGTGACATGAAGATGCCTCAGGGACCACAACTGGAGGGGCATAGCAGGAAGGTATTTGGGCACTCCCACCCCTGTTCAACCAAAACTCCCCAACTTTCATGTGTTTTATAGATTGGGGCTCAATGTATGGTCTTTCTTGAAGAAGAGGTTGATTGCTGTATCTCTTAGGTACAAGCAATAGAGATTGACTCTGGATAGCAAGCAAAAGGAAAAGGGGATAGAGTTCGTTAGGAGGAAATGGGAGTAGTTGAAGGAGAAGTTAAACTATCAGGTCTCAGAAAGAATAGGAATAGGGCAGCTCTGGGGATCTCAGGGACAGGCTCATCAGGCCACTTCTGCTGGAATGAATCAGTTTCAATTGGTCTTCCCCCACTTTGCCACTTTACTTTGCTGGACATTTACTGTTTCTGGAGAGAGACTGGCTTATTTTAGTTTAGCTGCTCACCTCTGGCCAGAGAAAGACAAGAAATCTTCATTCACATTCCCACCAAGACAGCATGAAATGCCAAAGAGGCCAATCCCCCCAAAGAAATCCAGGTTTTCTTTTTGAAAGATGGGGGCCTGTGGGCCTCAGCCCCGCCCCCACCACGGCACATCCAGGCCAGCAACAGAGCCATCCCGAAGCCTGGGGGTCCTGAGATGGGGGCTGGGCTAGACCTATCCCCACCCACAACCAGATCCTAGACTTTACTTATTAACCACGTGTGTCTCTTTGGGGTGTGTGACTTGTCTGCTCATGTCTTTCACCAAATTTCTGCTTAGATTTCTCTAATTCATTTTTAAGAGTTCTTTTTGCAATAAGGATGTTAATCTTTGTGTATTTAATAAAAAAAAAAAAGTAGAGAGTAGAATACTGGTTACCCAGAGGCTGGGAGGGATGGGGGGGGTAGGTTAGGGGGGAACTAATGGGGACAAAACTATGCTGTCTACCCTAAGTGAATCATTGTGCAGGATATGCATGCACTGAAACAACACACTGTACCTCAGAAAAATTAAAAAAGTAAAATTTAATTTAAAAAAAGGAAAAGAAATTCAGGTTTTCTTACCAGAAAAGGGGGTCCCTAAAAAGGTAAAACAACAGATGTTCACTATAACCATTAAAAATAGTTTGAAAACTCATGATCCAAACCAGGGCTCAGCAAACTGGAGCCTGTGGGTCAAATCCAGCCCGTGACCAGTTTTTGTAAAGCCTGTGAGCTAAGAATGGTTTTTACATTTTTAAAGAATTTTTTTTTAAATGTAAAGAATGGGACAAAACATGTATAAATCGTATGTTTGATAATGGATTTGTATCCAGAGTATATAAAGAACACTTCCAACTCAACAACAGAAAGACGACTAACCCCATTTTAAAATGGGCAAAGGGTTTTAGTAAGCATTTCTCCAAAGAAGATAAAGAAATGGCCAATAAACACAGGAAAAGATGTTCAACATCATCAGTCATTAGTGAAATGCAAATCAAAACCACAGTGAGATACTGCTTTGCACCCATGAGGATGGCTATAATCAAAGAGGGAGGTCATGACAAGTGCTGGTGAGAAGCTGGAGAAATTACAACCCTTGCGCACTGCTGGGGGGTGGGGAAACGGGGCAGTCACTTTGTAAAACAGTCTGGCCGTTCCTCAAAAGATTAAACACAGACTTACTATATGACTCAGCACTTTCACTCTTAAGTACATGAGGGTCCTTCACAAAGTTCATGGGAGGATTCATGTTATCTTTTAATTCCACTTTTCCCATGAGCTTTGTGAAGGACCCTCATATACCCAAGAGAACTGAACACATGGGTCCACACAAACACTTGTACATGAATGTTTATAACAGCATTATTTTTAATAGCCCCAAAGTGGAAACAACCCAAATGTCCGTCAACAGATAAATGGATAACAAATATGGTATATCCATACAATGGAGTACTGTTGGGTCATAAAAAAATGAAGTGTTGATGCATGTTACTACGTGGATGACCCTTGAAAACGTTAAGACAAGTGAAAGAAGGCATTCCCAAAACACCACAAATTTTATGATTCCATTTATAGGAAATGAAAAGAAAAGGAGAATATGTAGAGATAAAAAGTAGATTAGTGGTTGCCTAGGGCTGGGAGTGATAGGAGAAATTGGGATTGACTGCTAATACAGGTGTTTTTGTGCTTTTTAGGGTGTGTGTGGTGATGAAAATCTTCTAATTTTTTTTTTTTTTTCTAATGTGTTTGCAAGGATTGAAAGCTTTATTCAGATAACCAGCGTCTGGAAGATGACCAGGCTAAAATCATCCCCAAAAATCTTCTAAAATAGATTGTGGCAATGGTTGCAGAACATAGTGAATGGGCAAAAAACCCCCAATGACTTCTACCCTTCAAATGGGTGAAATGTATGGTATGCAAATTATACTTCAATAAAGCTGTTAAAAAAATGAAAGGAAAAAAGAAGGTGCTGGAGACCATCTGTGGTCCATATTGCCTAGTTATTTGCCATATGGTCCTTCTCAGAGAAAGCTTGCTGAGCCCTGCTCTCGTCCATTCCTCTCGGCCTACGTGGGAGGAGACTGTGGTCCAGAGAAGGCAGAGTGGGGGTCCCTGCCCGTGCTCACTAGGATTCATGAGTCATTCTCTAACCTCCCCCACCCACCTTGTTAACACGCAGCCAAACCCCAAAGGGAGCCATTTGGGTTCCCTAGAGGGTTTGGAGATGCAATGCCAAAGCCCTGTGGCTAAAGGTTTCCCAGTCGAGGTAGCCAACTCTTAGTTAAACTAGAAGTGAACAACTTTCCCTTCCCATCACCTCTTTCCAGTGGTCCCTGCTAGCTCTTTGCTACTTGGGATTTAAAAACAATTTATTTTCTTCGCTGAAGCCTATTCTTCTAAGACCCTGCAACATTTACAAATTGCTTCAGTAGAAGAAATCCTTAGATAGTGCACTAAGTAAGACTCTGTATCCCTTATCATAAAACATTTAAAGTAAATTTTAAGCATGGATTTGGAACAGACATTGAAGGGCGTTTCATCTTGCTTCTTCAGGATTAAAGGTGTGCATGAGCCTCTTGCTGTAAAAGCAGCCCCAGAGCGATGCTCTCTCTGCTTTGCTCTAGGAAATGTTGGTGAGCCGGCCTTTGTGCCTGCCCCTCCATTCCTAGTCTTCTTGAGTCAGATGCTTTTGGGGTTTTGCACCCCCCCCCTCCTTAAAACTGTGATCTTTGTAGGGAGCAAAAGTATATACTTGAGTATACATCACACATCATGACACATGTCGGTGATGTTACCGTCCTAACCAGGGGACATCCTCCCGGCATTCTTCCCTCCGTGGAGAAGGGTAGGGGCCCCGGAGTCTCTCCAGCTTTGCTCCTCATACAACTCCGGCCTCTGCTCTGACTTGCAGTGGGAGTGCAGACCTGTAGTCATTCCCTGGGCCTACTCCTTTCTTCCCCTGTTCGTACCTGCCCCAACCCATTCCATGCGGCTCACCTCGGCCTTAGCTCCCAGAGTTGGATCCTGGGTCTGTGCCCAGGCCCCTGATGACTGGACGAGAATTCCCACGCATTCCCACAGCCATCCCTTTCTCCTGCTGGCCTCTGAGTTTGGGGTCCAGTTAAGCATTAGGTTTCCTATGATGAAGTGGAGTGACCCAAGAGCTCCCAAATAGTACATTTGCTCTGGACACTTTTTCCAGCTTTGGGGTAAATTCAGTCGAGTGGGATGCTGACTCTACTGGTTCCTCCTCTTCCTACCCCAGCCCTCTTTTCCTGGTGAAGCTTCTGCTGGAATCTTGGTCAATCCCTAACGTGAGTACTATTGATAGGTTTTGGGTTTTGTTTGGTTTTCGAGGCAAAGGAGATAATTGACTCAAATCCACTGCTCCAGAACAATGTAGGCTGAATGAGTACGGAGGTCCAGGTAGGGCTGAGAAAAACTACCCCTCAATCAGCTCCTGGCACATGCCTAACCCGAGGACTAGGGCAAACTGCGTCTGAAGTGCCCCAAACCGCACAGCCCCAGACGCCAGACTTGATACATTAATTTCACAACTCTCAATTGTATTTTCCAGCTCAGTTCTGAGGCTGGGAAACACAGAGACAGCTGAGCTATTTGTTTGGAGATTCTTCAGTGAAGTTGATGAGCGCCTCTCTTTCCAGGAGTGCTTGAAAATGCCAAGAAACTTCATGGATCATTTCGCTGCTCTTGATTCTCTCTCAGGTCATTGTTGGCCTTTGTCCCAGGCCTCTTCTGGTAGCCAACTCCCTCATTCCAGCAATCATTTCTTTGCAGGAGTTTGCTTCTAACCTTTCAGCGTGTGTCCCAAATATTTAGTGATGGACTCAATCCAGTAGAATGATCTTTTCTTCTTTTAACTCATTTAAATCACTCAGGAAAAATGAAAGCTGTAAGCTGAATAAACACTGCAGCTGCCACAGCCCAGTCGCTCCTGGCTGGAGCCTCCCTGATCTCGCAGTTCCTGGGGCCCCTTCTGTTCCGCCTCACCTTCCTTGCCAATCCAAGGGCACTTGGGATTTAACAGTCCAGTCCCATATGTAGGGCTTCTTTGTAACGTGCCAGCCAACAGTGCTCCTTGAGCAATCAAACCTTGGGTTTTCTCTATGTTCTCCTTAGTTTCCCTTAGGTTTATTATGGGGCGTGACACCTGCCATTGATGGTCTGACGCAGTAGCCTGGCTTAGCTCTATGGGATGGAGAGTCAGCTTCCCTCTGGAGGGAGCTGGGCTGAGGGCTGGCACAGGGCAAAGCTGCATCAGGCTCCCTGGCTCTGTTTATTACTTGCTGTTTTGAGACTTTCTTCCCATGGAAATGTCGCATGGCTCCAGTGCTAGAAAGAAGCATGAGATGGGTTCCAGGTGAGAAAAACATTCTGAGTGTGTTGACACATTATCTTCCAAGACTCTCTTAGGTGGTGCCTGCCTATGAAAAGTGAGGAAAAACGGAGGTCTGTAGGGATGAGATTACCTGATTCCTTTGAGGCAGGAAGGCAGGAAGGAAGGAAGAAAGGAAAGGAAGAGGGGTTGACTTGTTAGCTCAGCTGGTTGGAGTGCAGTCTTGTAACACCAAGGTCAAGGGATCGGATCCCCTGACCGGCCAGCCACCAAAAGCAAAAGAAAGGAAAACCCCTTGGTCCCAATTTCCTTCCATAGTCCAAGGGCACACGTGTATTCAGCCTAGATTAGGTATGTAGCTGCTTCCACTCTGCTCAGCACTTGATGTGTGTGTGGAGACAGCCCCAGTGAAGCCAGTTCTACTTAGGGGTTATCACTGCTGGGCTCTGGGAAAGCTACGAGGCTCTTTTTCACTGCTGGATCCAATTATAGTTTCTAAGAGACATACATTTTATTCACCTGGCCCTGACTGCTTGTAAGAGGGGAAGCACACTCCACAGATTTGCAGACAGAAGAACCCACTCCAGCTTTGGAGGAAAGACAGGAGCCCTGGGCAATAAGCAAATGACCCAGAGTGCCCCTGCCTGTCCCCGGGAAGAATAGAAAGCATGTTAAGAACAGGAAGAACCCTTTTTTTAGTTTAACTTTCCCATCTTTCAGCTCTTTCACCATGCCTGACACTTCCTGACTTCTCCTTGAGCAGATCTAGGTGTCTCTTTCTGGAGCCTGAGCTGTCCCCACGAGGACCCCCTCGCCCTGCCTTGGTAAGCTGTTCCATATGGCTGGGGCCCTTTGTCCTCACAGCGTTAGCTTTTGCAACTTTCCATTGACTCCAAGTTTCTTATTTTTTCAATGGGCTCCTGAGGGATTTGCACCTCCTGCTAATATACAAATTATTTTCTCAGTTGCATCATGTCCATTCCTAATTTTTAAAATATTTTCCAAGGAGCTCTCCCATGGAAGGGCCAGCTTGCTCAGAAGGAACAAAATCCCAAGACTTTTGTCATAATAAGTCGAAGGAACGCAGCTCAGAATGTTGAGGGCCCACCTGCAGTCTGTGCACCCAGCAGATGGGCCAGGCCTGTCTTTCGGAACACAAGGCAGTTGGGGGAAAGCACACGATTCCGGGCGGTGAACTGTGAAAGACTCAAGGGGTGGAAGTTAGAACGGAGTTTAGGTGGCTGCTGTCACCTCCCCCACCAGAACAGGGAGCAACGGGTTGAGATCTCTCCATCACCATTTATTTGATGTTAGTGCCTTAAATAACTTCAATCTTGCTTTTTGAAGCCACTGGTGCTAAAAATATAGAGAGCCTAATAGTTGCATTCATGTCTACACCAGACTAATATACCTAGGAAATAGCATGGTATAAAGCAGTGGTTTTACTGCTATATATTAGAATCACCTGGGGAGCTTTTAAAACCTACTCACACCCAGGCCTCACCTCCAGGGACTCTGCTTTAATTGGCCTGGGCTGGGGCCTGGGCGTTGGGATGCTTTACAGCTCCCCAGGTGATTCCAATGTGCAGCCAAGGTTAAGAACTAGTGTGAAAGAAAGACCATGGCCTTTGGAATAAGAGCTAGGTTCAAACCCTAGCTCTGCCTCTTAATAACAGTGGCATTTCTTGACCCTCACTTTCCTTGTCTATAATCTAGGGAATGAGCTAATGTATGTAAAGCACTTAATGCCTGGCCCTCAAGTCTCCCCAACACACACATGCTATCTTTTAAACCATTAAGCTGCAGCAGTTTGTAGAAATTATTCTTATTTAAATTTTTGTATAGATCAAAATACATCAGGCAGAAAAAAGCTAATGAAGAAAAACACTTAACTCAAGGTTCAGTGTTTAGATCTAGGCCTAGAAGAGTCTGATGGGATTGTACTTCAGTGGCCAGAACTTAGAAAGTGGGGCACACGTGAAGTTGTCAGCATAGTTTACAAATATTTGGTTGTACAGAGACCAGATGAGGGAGACACGGTTTGACAACAGTTCATACGAAAAAGACCTTGGGAGTCTGAGCTGACCACACATTAAATAAGGGCAGACAGGGTTGCGGGACTGCTCACGGTCACAGTCTTCCTTCTTCAGAGGAAGGAGCAAAGGAGCCCGTAGTGCCCCTGCACTGGCACGGGCAGTCCCCTCCAGAGGTTGGCACCACCTCTGGGCATCTGTCAGAGGGACTTTGATTAATCCAGAGAATAGTGATGATGATGGCAAATGGGAAGTGCATCCCAGGGAGAACTGCTGAAAAAACCAGGGATTTGGAGAGGCTACATTGACTGTCATCAAATTCTCACCGACAAGAAGGATTTGGTCTCTTCTGTGCCATATCAGAGGGCAGTACTAAAACCAGTGGGTGGCAGTTACGAGCAGGGCTGTTTCAGCTCATCATTGGGCACTGGGTCTAAGGAAATGGCTTTGACAATTCTAAGAGACTGATTCTAGAAGGCTCCTGTTCTTTGAAACTCTTCATTCGTATGAACAGCCTACAACCTAGTGGAGACTCTGTCACTCATCAGCTGTATGATCCTGGACAAGACACTTCTTGTCCCCGGACTTTAGCAAAATGATGTTGGGCTAATTCATATCAAAGAATCCTTATAGCTCACTCAGCAAATACGTATTGAGCATTGATTGTGAACCAGTCGTTATGCTAGACTCGTGCTCAGATATTTCTGCCACCTAGGACATTTCAGTGCTTATTCACAGCACTTCCTCTTTGTCAGGTGACCCTTTAAAACACATTCCCAATGGCCTCCTCAGATCATCCCACTCTAAGCCCAACTGTTGGGACTGAACTAAAGGAAGGCTCATAGGATTCTTAAGACCAGAACCATTGGAGATGGAGGAAACTTGCTTATATGGTTTGATGAGGCTGAGTGGGAATTCAATCCAGATTTACCTCTGAAGAAGATAAACGCTCCTTAGGAGAGGGCTTTGTAAGAAATTTCACGATAAACGGCTTTTCTATATCAGCTTGTGGATCAAAAGCATTTTCTACACATGCTTAGGGGTATATATTTAGGCATATGGCAGGCTCCAGGAACCTCTGGTTTGGTGCCTAATTGTATCCAGCCCTGGCAAAGTTCAGTCAAAAGTTTGTGAATCTGCAGGAGGGGACAGATTAGGCTGGGCTTCCTCGTGAATTGCCACGTACTGGGGCAACCACAAAGTACTTTCTGGAGCACTCAGGCTTGAGGTGCCCTGACAGAAAGATAAACCTGAAGTTGGCCTGGGTCTCTCGGTTCGGAGTCGGCAGAGTGGACAGCCCAGCCCAGAGTGAGCCGAGGGGCCGCTTGGGGTGGGGGACTTAACCCGTCTTGCCTCCGATTTCCCAGGAACCGCTGGTGCTTTCTGATTCTGCCTCTGCACTCGGGCCTGGGAGAGGACGTGTAGATCTGCTCTGAGGAGGAGCAGATACCCAGCCCCCGCTGAGGTTTCTCCTTGGAGCGAAGGCGATCCTCGGGCCATTTCAGGGCTGTGTCCATTTGCTTGGGTAAACCTGGTGACTCCAGCAAGCCCCTTCTAGACGCCCGTCGCTCTTCAGCACCGCGCGGGCCTGAGGCTTCGCTTCTGATCATGCTCTGCTCTCATTGCCTGCGCCTGGTCTGCGGGGCTTGAGAATTTCTTCTTTCCTCCCTAAATTCAGGTTCATCATGCAACTTCAGGCTTCAATAAATGGTGCCAAGACTCGTCTAGAAAGTCTGGAACGTAGGTTGCCTGTGCTGGGATAGACATACTCCTGGCCTGAGAGTCTGGAGGCCTGAGTTCTAGACTCAGCTCAAGCATTAACCGGCATCAAAACTTTGGCCAAATCACTTCCTCTCTCTGAGCCTCAGTTTCCCCCCCTCAATAAAATCAGGGGGTTGGCCTAGCTGATACTCTGATTTTCTGGTTCACTCTCTCTTGCTTTTTATATCTATCTCCCCTTTCTCTACTATACCTGCTTACCTTTCTATCTTCCATTTTGTTTTCTTGCTTTCTCTTGGTTCTCCTTTGCTGCTTAACCACTGGCTCTCTTTTCCCTCAGTCTTTTTCTTTCTTTTTTGTTTTGGTGGCTGGCCAGTCTGGGGGTTTGAACCCATGACCTTGGTGTTATAAGGATGTGCTCTAAGCAACCGAGCTAACCAGCCAGCCTCCCTTCTACCATTTTCAGTCACCTTCAACCTTCCTTCTCCCTCCCAGCTGGCTTTCTTTCTGTACCCCATTCTCATGCTCCCACATGCCTTCCCTCTCTCTTAAGTAGCCACCAGATGGAATGAAGCATATTTGTAAAACGGAACGCAGTACTGAATCAACTGTTATGATCCACCTTCTCAGTGATCTGGTGTAGGTTGCTTAAAGGTAAAAACAGGGTCCCAGTACCTTACCCTTCCTTAAGAATCAGCCACTGCCTACAGAAGTGGCTTTTGATAATTGGGTGTGACCTGCAATCGACATTTGTTTTGTGGGTCAGTGGCCACTGTGGAAGAGAAGTTCCCTGCCCTTGGCTGTGGCATCTGACCCACTTGGTTAGCTCAGGCTGGGAGCAGGGCATTGCTAAAAATAGTTGGCCTGGGTGAGAGCATCTCCTGTGTAGCTTGGGACTTGAGTCTGTGAGGAGAGAAGGGAGTGCTTTGCTTGCTATTTAAAGCGCTGACCTTAGACACATTTCTGTCTGCAGTTTTTTTCTAAGACAGAACCCCTTGTGTAACACTCCAGGCAGCAGACCTCCCTGAATCCCTGAGACTGGGAGGGAAGGATGCTTGGACTTTGTGAAAAATCCAAATTTCACATTTTTTTAAAAAGACCCTCACTAGTAAGAGCATTGCTTAAGTGGTTACGCTTTGAGCAATGAGCTCACCCTGGGGTAAGCAGCCGTGGGAGGGTGGGTAGCAAGGACTTCACAAAGTCCTGAGTGTCCCCAGGCTGGAGATCTGCCTTCTGGGGACCCTCTACATTTCTGGCCTTCCTGGTCCATCCCTACTTTTCTCATAGAGAGTCTAAAGGTCTACTTAAAACCAGCAGGTTGAAACTATTACAATTCTATAGATTTAGTGGAATAGGAATGAATGAAGCTCGACTCTGCACACTTGAATTGCAACCTGATTACCCCAGACCCCTTTCTCTCCTCCTGTTCCCCAACTGCTGAGATTTATCTTACTCTCTGCAGTTTCTGGCAGCTGGGCGTTCCTTCTTTCCACCCCAAAGGACATTGTGGACTCTAGCATTTTGAATTCTCTTATGCTCCATAATGCTCACTAGCTCTTTCTACTCTAGTGTCTGCTACATTTACAAATGTCACCTTAGCATCCACTGGAAATGTATGGGCTCCTCAGTCAGGTGATTTAAGAACACAGGCAGCAGATGAGTCCACCAAGGGGAGCAGAAATAACTCAAGTTTCCCACCATGATAGGAGTTTGTGTTATACAGGTGTGTATGCTCATCGAGTGCTATATTTAAGATTTGTGCATTTCCAGTGTGTAGATTTTACCTCAAAGAAGGAATAGATGAATATTGCACTCTGGTTAATGATATGAAAGCTGAGGTGTTTAGGCGTAGAGTGTACTCATGTCTGTAGCTTGCTTTGAAATGAACCCCCAAAATAAGATGGATTGATGGGCTAGATCAAAGGATGGATAAATGGATAAAATGTGATATGGCGTAAATATAGTAGAATGTTGAAAAAAAAAAAGCTGTCATCTGGGGAGGTCAAACCAAGTGGGAAGACATGGGGTCTAGCTGGCTAGGCACCACTTTGCATCCCAGAGTCTGCATTTCTGAAAGCCAGTGGTCCAGTTGATTGGACACTAGTTGAGCGACTCTTGGGCAAGGTCAGGTACATTTATCTCCTTAGTGTTCTCCTGACCTAATCACCAAACGTCAACCACAGAAGCACTGGAGGCCTGGAGCCTCTGGGTCTCACTTCCTGCTGCCTGCTTGCCTGACTTCAGCACACTAATGGCTAAAAGTAACACATGCTATTTCCCAAACCCTATTTTTTGTCACACTTTCCCAGAAACATGCCCTACTCTAGCTGTGATCTGATTGCCACCAGAATTGATTCCAACACGAGGCTGGTGACAAAGCAATGGTGCTAACCCTCGTTATTTGCAAAGCTTTTTGAGGGGAACTCCCACCTGTTTCTCGATGCCTCTTCTCTCCACTGAGTCCTTTCCCTCAAACCTATTATATGTCTCATCCCAGAGGTTCTGAGACACTCAATAGCATCATCGAAAACAACCACTGATATCATCTCATTAGTTCCCGGTCCTCTCCTCCCACAGCTGAAGTCACTTGACACGTCCCCTCCCCCAGCTCAGCTCCGTTCCCCTCAGTGACTATTATTCAATTATTCAGCCAACGGGGTATTGAGCACCTACTCTATGGCAGGCAGTAAATAAGGGGCTGAGGGAGATGGAAGAAGGCTGACACGTGCAAGCATCAATCTCTGCCCTTGCGTGGTGCTCAACCCAGTAGCTGAGCTGCACGAAGAGTAGGTGAGAAATCAGGCTGCGAGAGCCTGGGCTAAAGGGGCCATCTGTGCAGTCAGCCTCCTCCCCTGCCTTCCCTCCCGCCCACCCCTGACACTTCCGCTGCCACCAACGTGCTCCCCTCTCCTGAATCTACATTGGCAGCGCGCACCTCCTTCCTGAGCTCCAGACCCTAGTATTGCCAACCGGCTGCTCAGCGTCTCCTCCCAGGGGTTGCACAGGTTCCTCTGACTGAACGTGTCCCAAACCGAACTCAGGATTTACCTGCTAAAGCTCTCTCCTTCTTTTGCAGCTTCTAGCTCATACTGCAGTGTCTTCTGAGACGCAGATCACATTTTGTCTCTTCCCTGTACCTTTTCCTGACCCCTCCAGGCAAGTTTATTGACCTTCTTCTAGGTGTTTCCATTGCCCTTTGTACAAACCCCTATCACAGCTCTCACCACGCTGTCTTGTTATTTTTTTCTTAACTTGGCTTCCCCCACTGTACTGTGAGCTCCTTCAGGGCACAGCCCATACACTTTATCATCAGTGCATCCTTGTGCCTGACGTTGCGTGCCGTGTAGCAGGAGCTGCGTCCATGCTAGCCGAGCTAAATGGAACTGAGTGACTGCCTCTATCCAGGAAAATTCAATAAAGGTTCACAGAAGAGATTATATGTATACTTAATCTTGGAGAAGAAAAGTTGGTCAGTTGAGTGGGGCAGGAAGGGGAGACTGCCCCACCCTGGACAGACAACAAGAGCATGAGCAGAGGGTCAGAGGGTAATAAAGTCTAGCATGTTCTCAGCATGGCAGGTAGTTTAGTGCAGCTGGAAGGACAAGGATGAGTCTGGAAGAGCAGGTACAGCCGGATCACCACGGGTCTTCAGTACTCGCCTGTGAGTTTAGAGTTTAGCTCGTAGGTATAGTTAAAGAGGAATCCTTGAAGACTTTTCAAAATGAGCATGACATACTCAGAGCTGTGCTTCTGGAAGATTCCCCTGTTGTCAGTGTAGAGAGTAGATTTCAGAACTAGGGGAGACTAGAGGCAGGGAGACCAATTAGGAGATTCTTGCAGTAGTTTAGGTGAGAGATAAGGAGGGCATGGACCAGGGAGGGGAGAGTGGACATGGAGAGAAATGAAACTGAACCCAGGAGGAGGGTCCCTACATCCCATACCTGACCGAGGAGGCAGATGTCAGGCAGGTCAACTACTTCGGCACATTGAAAATATTTTAAGAGAATGCCGTATTGGAGTATTTTGTTACCTAGAGTGCTAGACCAGAAAATAATTCAATGTTTTGAGCCTTTGTTAGGTTTATGGTCTATTTGGAAACATTCAAAGCAGAATCTATAAGCTGTTGTGGCTGATTCGAAATATGGAAGGAGGAGCCAGAGAAGACTCCAGGGTTTGGGCCTGTGTGACTGAGCAGGGGGAGAGTAGGTCTGGACTTGTGGGATTGGGGAAGTGCTGGCTGCGCATATTGAGTGTGTCACGTGCTGTGAGACACCCAAGTGGAGCCTTCTGCGAGGCAACCGGATATATGGGCCTGAAGCCCAGGAAAGAGACCTGGGCTGAAGATGATGATGTGGGAGTTGCCGACCTGGAGACAGAGGTGAAGCTGTGGGGCAGATGAGATCACCCAAAGACAGTGTGTGGAATGAAAAGAGCATCACTTAGGGAAGAACCTAAGGAAGACCAAATGCGAGAGGTGGGCAGAGCAAAAAGAGCCCATAAAAGAGACCAGGAAGAAGAGGAGTAGGAAGGGGAGGACAAGAGAGTGGTAGGAGACAAACCAGAAAATAAGGAAGAGTTGAATGCGGAAATAGGTCTTCTCCAAAGATACACAAATGGCCATCAAACACAGGAAAAGATGCTGCACATTATTAGTCATTAAAGAAAGGCAAATCAAGACCACAATGAAGTACTACTTTGCACACACTAGGATGAATTAAAAAAAATAAAAAAGGTTAACAAGTGTTGACCAAGACGTGGAGAAATCTCCCTTCCCTGGTCTACACCCTCATACGTTGCTGGTGGTAATATAAAATGGTGTAGCCCTCATAGAAAACAGCTTGGTGATTCCTCAAAAAATTAAACATACATTTACCAAATGATCCTGCAATTCCTCTCCTAGGCATGTACCCGGGTGAATTTAAAACAGGTGTTCAAACAAAAATGCGTATACAAATGTTCATAGCAGCACTATTCACAACAGACAAAAGGAAGAAACAATAGAAATGCTCATCATCTGTTGAATGGATTAACAAAATTTATATCCATACCGTGGAATATTATTCAGCTGTAGAAAAGAATGCAGTACTGATACATGCTCCAACATGAACGAACTTTAAAACCATTATGGCTAAATGAAAGGAGTCAGACACAAAGGCCACATGTTGTATGACTCCATTTATATGAAATATCCAGAGTTGTCAAATTCGTAGAAACAGAAATTAGATAGGTGGTTTCCAAGTGATGGGGGCAAGAGCCAATGGGCAGTGACTACTGATGGGAATGGAGTTTTTGGTTTTGGTTTTGCTTTGGTGGATGAAAGTGTTCTGGACTTATGCAATGGTGATAGTTGCACAACTTGCTTAATACACTAAAGACCATTGAATTGTATACTTTAAAAGGTTTAATTGAGTGACCTGTGAATTATATCTCAATAAAGCTGTTAGCAAAAAAAAAAAAAAAAAAAAGAATGATGCCTTCATTGGATTGTGTTAGCAGGTGGATGGTGTTGTCATTTGCTGGGGAGAACAGATGGTGGGGAAGGTGGAAATAAATAGATCCATCCGATAGGTCAAGTCTTTTTCTGGGGTGCTAGGAGAACCTGGTAGGGACCCTGGCTGCTTAGCATGGGATTGGCAGAAGGGCTGATTAGGCTGGTGTTTATCTGGAGCAGCTGGAGTCAGAAGTGGTTAGGAGGGACACGAGGATATGAATGAAGTCGGTGCTGCACAGTTATGAAGTAGGGGTTCTTGAGGCAAGTCCTTTCCTGGGTATCTTGGACCAGAGTCCTTTGTCACATGGGTCCATATACAGGTTTTATATTCTGGTCATTCCACAGACATTCAAAAACAGTCTCGGGCTCTTTGTGGAGCTCAGGATAGTTCAGATGGAGAGGACTGGGTTTAGGAGTTTTTGATTTTTTCTCTACCTAGCACTGGTGAGCGATGGAATTGCTCAGTAATGAATGTAGAGTCTTTCTTAATACAAGCACTATTACTCTTCCGGAATGATCGCCCTTTCAGCTGATACCTATAGGGAGTATGTCCCCACCACAGTGGCCGTCTTACTTCCTTCTATATAACCTGGACTAAAGTTTTGTAGTAAAAACTTTACTTTGCCAGGTGCATAGCTCTAAGAGGTGGTCAAGGCATTGAACAGTGTCCCCCATAACTTTTTCTGGGAGGACACTAGTGGTGGCCCATCTCAGCAGTGCCTGTGACCTCTGGGACAGCACCTCTATATGGGATTGATGTTTAGTTCCTAATCATAGGGCTGGGGCAAATGGAAAAAGAACATCAAGCATATCAGTTGGTTCTAAACTTGGATGGGATGGGACCAGCGAAGAACCTGGAGTAGCAGGGGCAGGCCTCATTCAAAGGAGTCCAGGGGTCAGTAAAGGAGAGCACACCTGCCCTGACCTCTTCATGGTGAGTGTCAAGGTCTGAATCAGGACGAGAGACAGGAGTTCAGGAGGGTGAGCACTGTGGGAAATAAGGTGGTGACAGGATAAAGTGGCGGAGCTCTAGATCTGGGCCCAGGGCAGTGGCAGAGGGCCAGGGCTCCCTCGCATTGGGTACTGGCGATGCGGAGCAAGAGCCGGTTGGCATGCTTAAAAGTCCTCAGCCAGCTGAGGCAGGGGCACCTTAGATGGGGACGGAGGCCCTGGGCAGGGTTCATGAAATGAAGACTGAAAAGCATGAGGACATATGAAGCCCGCAGGCCTGTAGATGTCCACGTGGGGACGGCCACATTCAGTGGGCAGAGGGAGAGTCTGAGGCCTCAGACGGAGACCGGAACTGGAGGCAGAGCGTTGGCAGCGCTGGCAGAGAGGCGGGGCTGGAAGCCACGGCAGTGGATGAGCTCACCAGGGACAGGGGCAGAGGACAAGGTAAGAGGCTGGTGGACCCTGGGATAGGGAAGGGGCTGGCAGGGAAAGTGGAGCATGAAAAGCAGACTGAGGAGGTGGCCTGAGTGGCAGGAGGAATGAAAAGGGACAGCGACAAAGTGTCAGTGGTAACAAAGTTGAATAGGATGAGTGAAAAGAGGCCTTTCCTTTGGCAGCAGGGCAAGCCCTCTGTGCTCCTGGGTTAGAGGGTGGGCAGGAGAGGAGGGAGCCCACCTCCTGTCTTCGTTCGAGGGGACTTGAAGAAGCCTCGGCTCAGTTACTCAGGCACCACCTTGCTGGGCCCTGGCACATCATTCTTGTGACCCAGTCTGCTCCTCATACCAGGCTCTGGTCACTGCTTCCCTGCAGTCCTGGCCTTTAGCTCACTGCTTGTGTGTGTGTGTGGTGGGGGTGGGGTGGTCTCTGCATAATGCTGGCTGCCAGAGAGCCTTGGGCCACGTTTGCTCATGGCTAGCTGGACCACTCTGATACCAGCTACCTGCCTGGATCTGGACTGGGAGCCATAGCACATCTCTTTGACCTCAAGACACTGGCGTGGTGGGATTTCTGTCCATTGCAGTACTTTGTCGCCCCCCCATCTCCCCGCGCCCCATGCTGGTTTCTTCCTCCTTTCCTTCCTTCCTTCCTCCCTTCCTCCCCCTTCTTTCCTTCCTTAATTCATTCCTCCTTTCCTTCCTCATTCCTAGAACAAATACTTGTTTATTTTTATTTATTGTAATATTTTTATTAAAAATAAGATTCAGAAACAGAAAACCACATGAAATAAATGTATGGCTCAATGAGTTACTACAAAACAAATACCCTTGCGACCACCACCCAGGACACAAAATAGAGCTTTGCCAGCCACCCCAGAAGTCCCACCACGTGGCCCATGCCAATTACAGCCCCTCCCTCCTCCTAAACGTGACCACTGCAGTCTGCCTTTGCATGTGGTTGGAGACAGAGTTCCCATTTATTGAGCAACTCCTTCCTGCCAGGACTAAACATGCTTCGTGTGTGTTAACTCATCTAATCCTCACAGCCATGCTGTGCATTAAGTACTATTATTCTCCCCGTTTTAGAGATGCAGACATTGAACTTCAGAGAAGTGTAGAAATTTGTCCAAGGTCACATGGTGGGAAAGGCAGGACTGTAACCCTGGTGGATCTAACTTCCAATCTCTTCCACCCCACTCTGTGCTGCACCTCGTCTCTGAGCTTCTGCTGCCTGCCTGACTTGATGACAGCAGTGGTCATATAGAGAACAAAATCCAGTGGCCTCGCCAGCAGGGAAATGGTAAGGCTGGCAAGCAGAGTCTATGAGGTTGACTCTTGCTCTGTGGTCTGAGCCAAGTCTTTTCCTGGATTCCTCAGGGAGAGAGAAAACAACCCGTGGGAGGGGGAGGGAGAGAGAGAGAGAGAGAGACAGAGAGACAGAATCACCAACACATTTACAACTGCCTATATTCTCTCCTTGTCCCCTGATGCGAATGTCCCCCCATTACCCGATGGGAAAATAAACAGTGAGTGGCCGCACCAGTTAAACTGTTTAATTACGTAGGTTGGGAAGAATGCCATTTGTGTACATTCCCAGAAGACATGGATTAAAGAAATGACCTTTCCCTTGGTGTGAAACTAATTGGTTGTGTATTGGAACTCGGATCGCTTCAGTTGGGCCAGGCGTTTCGTTGCCCCGATGTTTACGTGTGAGACTGGAGATGGGGCTGAAGGAAGCTCCATCTTAGACTAGGCTGATTTGTATATTAGAGTTTACTAAAACATCACCATCTGAAATATATTTCCAAAGAAGCGTCTCTTCCTGTAGCCATTCCTGGTATTTGTGGATTTATTCGAACATAAATGTATCTGAAAACATCAAAGGAATAAGAAAAGTAATCTTTGCTATGAGTCACAGAGTGGGAAAAAAATGCCCACAGATTAACAGTGACTACTCAAAAGCTGTAGGAGCATCATTTATGCGACTGGTGCTCTCTTATAATTAAAAAAACATCTGGAACCAGAAAAAAGTCATGGAACTAAATGTCAGGTGTCACATTGTGAGAGCTTTATTAATTACTAATTAATAAACTTTAATTCTTAATTACCTTCTTTATGTTTCTCTGCAGTAGCGTTTGGACGGTTGGTTAAAACACACACATATTCAGATGTTTCTCTCCCCCTTCAGTGTTATTTTGAAATGCATCACGGTTGTTTCCATAGTAGTCAAAATGTTTGAAACATTTTTGAAGTGCATGTTCCAACTCAACTCCTATGTATTTAGCTTCTGGGAACACTTGGTTAGTTTTTTCCCCTGAATACAGAAAAATCGGTCAGCATTACTTATGTCCATGAGGAATGATTTAGTGTGACTGTGCACACCTTTGAATTTTAAAGAATTTATTGCAAGCTCCCCAAACCTTAGTTTTCAGGAAGAGAAATAATGGCGGTCAAACATAATGTGTCTCTGAAGTTTCAAACAAGCTCCACCAGCCACCACCAGAGAAACCAAAAGCACAATTTTCAGTGTGATGGATTTGGGGCTGTGGTTTGGACTTTTTTTTTTTTTTAATGAAATGCTTTTTGCGGGGGACAAAAATCACCAGAGGAAATCTACATGATGTGGCACTTCTTTTTTTGGGGGGGGGAGGGCCGACCAGTACAGGGATCCAAACCCTTGGTGTTAGTTCCTACACCGGGCTCTAACCAGCTGAGCTAACCAGGCAGCCCCTGGATGTGGCATTTAAAGAGAGAAAAACTCCAATTGATTCCACACATAGGCAGCAACAGTGGATTTCTAGTAAAAGACGATCAGATGTTCATTTTCAAAAGGATCTAACTGAACCGAATATGCTCCATTTGATTAACAGAAACTTAGTTCGACAACAAAATCACCAGCTGTGTAAACGTGCCAGGAGTTGTTCATCTGCTTCTAACAAGAACCTCCCTACCTCAGCTGAGGGGAATGCCTGCTTCCCCCACCGCCCTCAGCTTGTCCCCTGCATGAGCCCTTCCCTGCACCCGTCCCACCCAGAACACTGTGCTGGCCTAAGGTGGCTCCACTTGCCGATATCTACTCAGGAGTTGAACAGAGCCAGGCCAAGTCCTGTTCTCTTCATCTGCACACTTTAGAGCCAACCTGTTGATCCCCTGGCCTGCACTGAGCTCCCTGGGAGAGTCTTGAAATTCTTCCTTCTTGGCACTTTCTCTTCTCCCAAGCTGGGCTGGAGAGGCACAGAGTAGTCTTGTTTTCCCACGCATTCCCAGCCGAGCCCCCTTTGTCTCAGAGGACTGCTTCGGCTCTGTTATTCTTGGCTGGCCACAGAGAACGCAGATCCACCTTTGATGATACCGGCTGCTCTGTCGCAGTTAGACTTTCCACGAGAGCCCAGCACCATTGGGACCGTGAATTAGATAGCTGCAAAAGCACACAGAGAAGGTGCAAACGTGGTCATGCATTATTCAGAAAGGTCTGCTTGAAGGCTCATTTTCCTCCCTTTGGAGGCCTGACTGGTATTTTTCAAGGTCACAAATTTCTCAGACTCATAACTCTGCCTTGAGTGTTGGTTACTTATCAGACAGCATCATTACTCGAGGGGGCCTAGAACCAGGACGCACTTTCTCCTTCTATTGTTTGAAGATCTGGGCTCTGCCACTAACTAGCTGTGTGGCCTCAGGCAGGTGACCTAACATTCTGTGCCTTCATCTCCTCATCTGTAAATGGGGGTAATGACAGTAGTCCCCTCATGGGAGTGTTATGATGGTCTGGTAAGGAGTGTGCTTAGAGCATTGCCCACCACTGTTCTTACCGCTTTGCTGCAATATGGTAAACTGGAAAGACATGAACCTTAAAGCAGGCGGGCATGATTTGGATCTAGGTCCATATTAGCTGTTTGCTCTTGGGCCACTTACCCAGCTGTTTTTGAGAGAGATTATGACATTTACAAATAAAATGGTGTATTCGAATCCTCCAAAGAACCAACAGGATGTGTATATATACAGTCATGGGTCGCTTAACGATGGGGATACGTTCTAAGAAATGTGTCCTTAGGCAGTTTAGTGTTGAAATCCAACCTCACAAAAGAGTTCCTTGGACTCATATAACGGTCTGTACACCTGGTTCTATCTGGGGCATGATAACCAAGCAGAAATGGTGAACTGTTCATAGAAATGGTTGGGGACTGGCCAGTTCTCTCAGTTGTTTAGAGCACGGTGCTGATAACACCATGGTCCAGGGTTCAATCTCTCTATCAACCAGCTGCCAAAGACCAAAAAAAGTTCATAGAAATGGTGGTGACTAGTCTGTTTTCTGTATAGTCAACACAGTTACTCTAGGAAGAAAACTCTGGAAGGGGAGGAGGAAGGAGAGTCTGTTGTCCGTAGTCCTTTTCTGCTGGAGGAGGTCAGTTATTACTCTGATGACATCTTACGCTAGCTTTCCATCAGGATGACTGAGGCCAGGGATGTCCCTGTCTGATCAAGAGGTTGTGACACTTTAAATCAAATAGTCCTTGGACCGCAAGGTTACTTCTGATCCAAGGGGACCAGTGAGCCTGTCCATAGCCACTCCTGGAGTATCTGCTGGGGTGTGAGGCTGCCCACTGTGTGGGGCCTCCTGGCCTCTCAGCCCACGGCTCTCTGCAGAGGGGCCTCAGAAGAGCTTCTTGTTTCACCTGCTTTTTGCCTCATCTTTCCTCTTTCCAGCTAGGGGAAGGGGCTGGGTTGGAAGTGAGATCTCGAAAGATCCTCATCCTTCGTCTTCCTCAGTCCTGACCTCACAGGGTTGCTTTATGCAAGGGAGTGGAACAGGCCGAGTGCTGCGACTTCAGCAGTGGTCCTCAACCTTGGCTGCACCCTCGAGTCGTCTGGGTGGGGAGCTTTAACAAATGCCGATACCTGGGTCCCATCCCCAGAGATTCTGATCTAATTGCTGGAGGTTGCAGCTTGTGCACTGGGAGTTTTAGAAGCGCCCCAGGTGATAATAAGATGCAGCCAAGGCCAAGAGGGAGAGTTTGCAGTTAATAAATAAGCTCATGCGGAATACTTTCGGGTTAGCACTTCCTGAACCACCTGCCAGGAAGATTTTGAAAGCATCATGGCCAGGCCTTACGTGGTTCCCACTTGCAAACGAGTCTGCTGGGAGGTCTCAGTCTTGTCACAAAGCTTTTCATGACTCTGGTGTTCTCTATAAACGCCAAATTTCTGTGACTTGAGATCAGGCAATCCACTTTCTAGTCTCTGGGACTCCCCAGGATTCCTGGGCTCCAAGTCTCACGCTGGTTAACTGAGGCCCGTGCTGGCTCTATTGGTCTCCCCTCTTTGGTATGTCACAAAGGGAACAGACTTCACCCTAGGGGCCAGGTGAAGTCCCCCACCAGGGGGAGGTCTTGCCTAAAGCTGGGGAGCACCCCTCTTGTGTTAGTTTCCTGTGGCTGCTGTATCAAGTTAGTACAAAGTTGGTGGCTTTAAAACCCCCCAAATTTATTCTCTCACAGTTCTAAAAGCCAGAAGTCCAAGATCAGTATTAATGGTCCAGTATAAAGGTGTCAGGAGCACTGCACTCCCTTTGGAGGCTGTAGGGTAGCGTCCTTTCTCACCTCTTCCAGCTCCCAGCACTCCTTGGCTTGTGGCCACCCACTCTCATCTCTGCCTCCATGACCATATGGTGTTCTCTTCTGTGTATGTCAAATCTCCCTTTCCCTCCCTCTCGTAGGGACACTTGTAATTGCATTTAGGGTCCACCCAGATAATCCAGGATGATGTCTCTGTCTCAAGACCCTTAATTTAATCACGTCTGCAAAGAGCCTGTTTCCATATAAGGTAATATTCACAGGTTCTAGGGATTGGAATGAGCTTATCTTTTGGAGGGCCATATTGCAGCCTACCATATCTTCTGAAGGCAAGAATGGGTATCGTTGTAAGGGAATGATCCAGTGCTGTCGAGGAGCATGTCCCTAAGGAGGGTGTTAAAGCCTGGGTGAGGGGGTGCAGAGCTAAATGGGGGACTGAGGGCCAGGAAGGTCAGGGGTGAAGACCATCATGCTTGGCCTGGACGATTCTGCAAGCAGTTGGACATGGGGATATGTAAGGGCGGGGGAGGAGGCAGTGCCCATAGCTGGGTTGGTGCCTGTCTCTGGTGCGTGCTTATCAGCCTTTCGGGAGTGGGCTTGATATGTCTGTGTGATGTGTGCAGTGAAGATGTGCTCTGTGTTTCCATCTTGCCTTTGACCTTAGGAGGGGGTGACCATCGATGCCACTAACAGACCTGATCAAGGGTTCCTTTCTGCCCCATAAGTGTCCCTATTGCTCACTCCTTCTAATGTTCCTGCCCATGGCCCCTGTCCCCAAGCATACCCATGTCTCTAACTCAGGTTCTCCAAGGTCAGCTCATTGCAGTGAAGGAGGCAGGACTTCAGGGGTAAAAATGTAGGGCTCCCTTGGACCATCGACCCTGTAGTTTTTCCCAGAGGGTTTCTCTCTCTGTATCAAAGAGGATGGGATCAGAATCAAACATTCTGTGGAAACATTTTACTGTTTTTAACTTTATAATGCTCCCAGTGATGAATATAATGCACTGGGGAATTGTTGGTCAAAATGATTTTTCTTTAATATTGGCTCTCTTATAGCTATGAATGTATGATTTAAAAAGCCAAACATTAACATTGCATTTAACCCATTATCATTTCCACGCCACCAGAAGGACAAGATAGCACCCATTCCTTGGCTAAACCACAAAACTCAGGGCAGTGTCCAAGCTGGGAATGTAACAATTCAGAGAGCTACTTTCCGTATTCTTGGCTCTGGCCTTGTCTCTGGATAAAACGAAAAAGAGGAGGTATTTCAGAATGCCACCATCTTCCTGTGTTGGGTGGGGCTTTGTAAGCAAGATTGAACCAAGGCCTCTGATTGGGACAACTTGGAGTTACAGACACCACTTGCCATAGGTGGCTGGCAGCTCCCCCACATGGGTACCCACCCACCCCTTCTGCCCTGGCAGAGCAGGAGAACAAGTGGCCTTTGCAGATTAGGAGCCTGGGCCTACAGTGGCTGCTCTCTGTGGTCTGGTTTCCCACAGGGATGGGACAGAGGGCATCTGGAAAATCAGGGCCTGAACCTCGCACTCACTGTTCATTCAGGGCCAGGTCTGCAGCAGCGCAGAGAGTCAGAGAATCTGAAAGTCAGAAGGAACATCAGAGACTAGTTCAGATTTGCAAACTGGTGACCTCTCAGGTGGATTCATCACACGAATGTTTTGTTTGGGCCAAATGGATTTTTTAAAGACTTTGAATTAGTTGCCAACATTGAAAATCCATATTTTTGGCCTCTCAGTGAAAAAACTCAGGATCTGGCCACCACAGGCCCTTGTTACCTTGTGACAACAAGGAGGTGGCATCCACGCTGGCTGCTCCCTTGAGGGGGACCACGCGTTCTCCATCCAGCACAGCCACTCCCCGGCCCGGCCCCTTCCCGCGTGTACATGGCCTGCTGGGCGCTGGTGGGCACTTGACTTTGCAACTGCTGCCATACTTCAAACCTGAGACTCACACGGCACAAGGGCTCTTGCCCTCATCGCTGATGCTGAGTTCCGGGAGCAGCACAGTCGAGTGGGGAGAGTGTGAACTTGGAGGTGGAAGCCTCAGTCTAACCCCGGCCCCGCCACTCAGCTCGTTGTGTGGCTCTAGCCCATTGAATTCCCTCCTGTGTAAAATGAGCACAATTGGAACAAAGGTGAAAGGAGATGCGGTATGTGCCAGCACTTGGCATGGGCACCGAGCGGGTCCTCAGTGACTCTAATTGCTCCCTCTCCCCGCTGCACCATGCAGCCTTTCCTGATGTCCTGGGAAAAGGATGCAGGTGATGTAGCATCAGTGAGATTGCCCTCAACAGCCACTAGAGCGTGTTTCTTTCATAGCTTTATGGAGATCATTTTACATACCATAAAGTTCGCCCCCCACCCCCCTCCACCCCCAAGGCATTCATCATTTATTTATCTGGTCAAGAGAAAAATGTTAAGTGTTTAGTCTGTGCCAGGCACTGTGCTATTTTCTGGATATACACTGATGAATTAAATAAACTTAGCCCCCGCCCACAAAGGGGCTTCCTGTCAAGTTCAGTCGTTTTCAGTATGTTCAAAGAGTTGCGCAACCATCATCACTATCTAATTTTATAAAATTTTTAACACTCCTCCCCCAAAGCCTGTACCTATGAGCTGTGACTCTCCATGCTCGACCTCATACCCCAGCCCTAGGCAAGCACTAATTGACTTTCAGTCTCTATAGAGTTCTCTGTTATGGACTTTCATATGAATGGAATCATGCCATATGTGGTCTTTCGTGTCAGGCTTCTTTCACTTAGCGGGATGTTTTCAAGGCTCATCTATGTTGTAGCATAGTTCAGTACTTCATTCTTTTTTATGGCTGAATAATATTCCATGGTATGGATGTACCACATTTTTGGTGGATACGTTCATAGATTGATGGACACTTGGGTTGTTCTCACCTTTTGGCTCCTACGTATAATGCTGCAATTAACATTCATGCACAGATGTTTTTCTTTCTTTGGTACTTTGTTTTTTTAAACAGTTTTATTGAGCTACAACTCACACACTATACAATTCACTCATTGAAAGTATAAAATTCAATGGTTTGGGGTATATGACCTGATTAATTTTTAAGATTGGGGTAAAATACATATAACATCAAACTTGCCATTTTAACCACTTTTGAGTGCAAAATTTCGTGTCATTAATTACACAATGTTGTGCAACCATCACCACTATCTATTTCCAGAACTATTTCATCTTTCCAAACAGAAACTCTGTAACCCTTAAGCAATAACTCCCTGTTCTCCTCTCCCCACAGCCCCCGGTAACCTTGAATCTACTTTCTGCCTCTGTGAATTTGTCTGTACTAAATATTTCATGTAAGTAGGATAATACAATATATGTCCTTTTGTGTGTGGCTTCGTTCACGTAGCATAGTGTTTTCAATGTTCATTCATGTTGTAGTGTGTATCAGAACTTCTTCCTTTTTATGGCTGAAGAATATTCCATGGTATGGGTACACCATATTTTGTTTATCTAGTCATTTGCTGATGGATACTTGAGTTGTTTCTATTTTTTGTCTATTGTTAATAGTGCTGCTATGAACACTGGCATGCAAGTACCTATTAGAGTCCCTGCTTTGAATTCTTTTGGGTATATACCTAGGAGTTGAATTGCTGGGTCATCTGATACCTCTTTGTGTAACATTTTGAGGACCTGCCAGAGTGTTTGCCTAAGCAGCTGCACAATTTTGTGTTCCCACCAGCAATGTAGGACACTTCCAGTTTCTCCACGCCCTCACCATCACTTGTCATCCTCCAATGTTTTTATTTATAGCCATCTGAGTGGGTGTAAATTGATATCTCATTGTGGTTTTGATTTGTATTTTTCTTGTTTTTTTAATTTTTATTTAGTTTTTTCTTTCAAGTTGATGGTTTTATTTTTAAATTTTTTTTCTTTTATTTATTTATTTTTAATTTTATCAATATACAATGTAGTTGATTTTCGTGTCCCTTTACCGATTCCTCCCTCCCCCTTCTTCTCACCCTCGCACCCATCAACATCATCATCTGTTCACTTGTCTTAACAAGTTCAAGGAATTCTGATTGTTGTGTCTTCTTTATTGAGATATAATCCTAAATTCACACAATACAATTCACCCATTTACAGTGTACAATTCAATTATTTTTAGTATATTCACTGACTTGTGCAACGGCTAATGGTCATGTTAAGTATCTTTGCAGAGCTTATTGGCTATTTGTATATGTTTTTGGAGAAACATCTATTCAGATCCTTTGCCTGTTTTTGAATTGGGTTGTTTGTCCTTTCATTATTGAGTTGAAGGAATTCTTTATACATTCCAGATACAAGTCTCCTATCAGATAAGACTTGAAAATATGTTTTCTCATTCTGTGGGCCATCTTTTCATTTTCTTGATGGTATCTTTTGAAGCACAAACTTTTAAATTTTGGTGGTATTTAATTTATCTATTTTTTTCTTTTGCTGCTTGTGCTTTTGGTGTTACATCTAAGTGACTACCGCCAAATCCCATGTTATTAAAATTTACCCCTATATTTTCTTCTATGAATTTTATAATTTTAGCTCTCTCAAGTCTTTAATCAAGTCTTTAATTTTTGTATGTGGTGTGAGGCAAAGGACCAACTTCCATCTTTGGCATGTGGATGTCCAGTTGTCTCAGCACCATTTGTTGAGGAAACTATTCTTTCCCCCATTGAATGGTCTTGACTCCCTTGTCAAAAATCAACTGCCAAGAGAAACATGGGTTCTTTTATGGACTCTGAGTTCTGTTCCATTGATCTATCAATGTCAATCCAATGCCAGTACCACACTATCTTGAACTTGATTACTATTGCTTTCTAGTAAGTTTTGAAAGAGGGAAGTGTGATTCCTCCAACTTTGCTCTTTTTCAATGTTGTTTGAGCTATTGTGTGTCCTTTGCATTACCATATAAATTTTACGATTCAGCTTGTCAATTTCTGCCAATAACAACAACAAAAAGCTGAAATTTTGATAGGGATTGTGTTGAATCTGCAGATCAATTTATAAGGTGTTACTTTCTTTACCATCTTGGGATTTTTCAATAGCAACAGGCCCTGCCAGCTTTCCCATCAGTGCCAGGCATTTAGGGTGGCAGGTGCTGTAACAGACAGAGAAGCCAATTACTTGTCCATTATGTTAATTTCATGTTAGTCCTGGACTGCGCTGTCCAGTACAGAGGCCACTGGCCACATGTGCCCACTGAACACTTGAAATGTGGCTAGTCCAAACTGAGATGTGTTATAAGTTGAAAGACACAGCTGATTTCAAAGATTTAGCACAAGAACATAAATGGAAAATATCTTAATAATATTAATTATATATTGAAACAATGATACTTTAGATTACTGGTTTAAATAAAATGTTATTAAAATTATCTCACCTGTTTCTTTTTACTTTTACTTTTTAAAAGTGGCTACTAGAACATTTAAAATACCTGTGTGGTTTGTATTATATGAGAGTACTTCAAAAAGTTCACGAAAAGATTTGTATTATCTTTTAATTCTATTTTTCCACAAACCTTTTTGAAGTACCCTCCTGTTTCTAGTGGTCATCACTGGTCTAGGGATTTTTAACATGGAGTTAACATAGAAGGGTCATGGTGTGAGATTTAGGATGTCCTGGAATTCCCTGATCATCTGGCAAATCGTGTGTGTGTGTGTGTGTGTGTGTGTGTGTGTGTGTGTGTGTGTGTGTGTGTGTGTGTGTGTTACCTATTGTTGTGTAATGAATTATCCCCAAATGTAGGAGCTTAAAAGATATTTATTATCTCACGGTTATGTGGGTCAGGAATCCAGGTGTGGCTTAGCTGGTGCCTCAGGCTCGGGGTCTTTTACTGGCTGCAATCAAGTGTTGCCTGGGGCTGCATTTATCTCAGGGCTTGACTGAAGGGTCTGCTTCTACACTCACGTGGCTGTTGGCAAGTCTCTTTTTCTTACTAGCTAATAGAGACAGAGATGAGTCTTTTGCCATGTGGACCTCCCCGCATTGTAGCATGCAACATAGCAGCTGGCTTCCCTCACAGTGAGTGAAAGAGCAAGAGAGACTGAGCAAGATGGAAGCCATGGTCTTTTTTTTTTAATTGAGAAAATACACATAAGGCAGCCACGGTCTTTTTGTAACCTAATCTCATCACTTTTGCTGCATCCTATTCATTAGACACAAGTCACTAGGCTCAGTCTGCATTCAAGGGGAAGGGATTACACAAGGGTGTGAGTACCAAGGGGTCATTGAGAGCCATCATAAAGGCTGTATATCTGTGCATTATTTTCCTGGGCAGACCTAAGCTTTCATCTGATTCTCAAAGTAGTCTCTGGCCACCTCTCATCCAAAAAAAAAGAAAAAGTTTAAGAACTAGTTTGAAGGGAATTAAAATGGAGATTTTGATTAAGGAAGAGATTTTCTTGCAAAATTTTAATGCTAAGTACAAGATCTAATCACTTGGTGTCAGTTAAAAAAAATATAAGGAAAGGCACCCATATAAGATAAAAATTCAATGTGTACAATGATCGTAAGACCCATTTTTACACAATTTATGTAGTTTTCCATCAGGTCCATTAGATTTTCTGAGCTGCTAATGTTCTGTGTTCCTACCATGAGTATTTACCTCTCAGAAAGTTCCCATAGTTTTCTGTGACAGTAGATTTGAGATGCAGCTATAGATCGCTCTAGTCCAGATGGTTTTACAGGATCTGCAGCCATCTCTGGAGGAGCTCAGTTTCTGTCTATAATTTCCCAGGCAGGGTTACCTATACTCAGGGAGCCACCGGGGTTTCTGGAGAAGGTGCACTGAGGCCCAGGTTAGGCCAAGTCCTTGTGGCCCCATAGCTTAGCATTGCTGGGGTTAAAGTTCAAATCTAATTAGCTCCTACTGTAGGGAGGGTATTAGTTTCTCCTCACTTATACGTCCCTGCCTTTGTCAACCTTTCTCCTTTGTCCTAAGATCTAAATGTGTGAACCTTTCCTAAAGCTGAGACTTCCAGAGAAGGTCCTTGCCCAGGCCTCAGTGATGGGAGTGGATAAAAGGGCATGCCCAGCTTCCTTATCCTGCCAGCAAGTAAAAATGACAAGCATAATATATTGAGCCAGATATGCTGTTAATTCTTGGAAAATGGTTTCTGGAATCAGTGCTTGAATTCTGCTTCCCTATAATGAAGGGCTGAGCACACGTGAGAGAGGCAGGTCTCCAGATAAGTGCATTGCTAATCTCCTGGGGGAGAGGTGGGAGCCTGTGCGTGAGTTACTGCAGAAGAAAAAGGCCATGCTAGTTGAGTAAATGCGTTTTTTTTTTCTCCATGGCCCTCGAAGTGAATCTCCATCTATTTCTGTAAAGAAAGTGCACTTCTTTTAGAACTCTTAGGAAATGCTTATTCTGGTAGGTTCTCCATCAACTGCTCTTGCACCTGTCTTCCAGCCTGCAGGCATTTGAAAGATTCTACAAGGTATTTATTGGTCTGATTCTTGTCATGAGCATTGGAGACAGGAAGAATTCATGATAAGAACTCAGTGGTTCTGAGATGGAGAAAGCTCTAGATTCTGGCCTGGCAGATGTTGTCTTCTTTCTGATCTTACTCATTGAGCTGGAAACCAACAGAGCCCTGGGCTGGAAGCCAGGAGGCCCCAGGCTCTAGAAGCATCACGATGTCCCTCATTTACCGTGGGGTCTTACTTTTCCCATCTGTTGGCTGAGGGCGCTGGGCTAGGGGGCTTCAAGGACCTGCCTGCTCTGCCCCCAGATGATTTCATCTTCCCTAAAGGCAGCCTGCAGAGCAGAACATGCTGAGAATGGGAAACCTGTCCTCTGGACCTTGCGCTGGCTGCACTGGGGAGCCCTGCCAGTGCCCTTCTTTGAGAGTCATAAGCTCAGCTACTAGCAGGCCCTGGCCAGTCTCTCACTGGATCACAGCACCGGAACTGGACTTTGAGCACCTTTCCAGCCTGCCCCTGGCACCCCCAGATCCTACATCTCCACCATCCAAAGCAGCCACCCTGATTAACAATAGAAAGACTGTGTCAGGGCTCAGGCAGGAAATCAATGCTCCCTAAGAGCTCAAAGAGGGCCATCAAATCCACTTGCCCCTGAAAATCAGCACGTAAGAGTGCGTACGCCCATAATCATCTAACTGATCCTTTTTTCCCCACTCTCCGAAATCTCAGTTGTTATAAGAATGTTGAGTGGATTTGAAATTATTGCAAATAAGAAATACCAGAAGATTTTTGGATAAGAGACGCTACACTCTGCAGCTTCCGGAGAACTCTTAGAGAGGAAGATCAGGGAAGGCACTTGAAGCCAGTCCTGGCTGGCTGCCTGCTCCGAAGCCCACAGTGTCACCTGGACTCGTAGGAACGTTATGGATGGCATCTCTGAGCAGCTCAGCAACGGAGGAAGTTGGGTTCAACTGCTCTGACATGCCTTTCAGAACTTAAGGCCAAAAGCAAAATGGGACCCTCACACGATCTTTGGGTTGAGTCACGTCTACTTGCTGGCTTTATGGATTTCTGGAAGGGCTTGGGCCAGATCGTGTGAGAAGGCCAGTGACTCACTGTGCTTCAGAGCACGCACCAGGCTACAAGGTGTTTTCTCAAGCAGTGGGAGCAAGGCCTGTGACTCGCAGACTAGGCGGGGAGCTGTGGATCAGCTCAGCCAAGCATAGATGCAAGGAGAAAGGAATCACTGCAAAGCTTCTCTATGGAAGCTGCAGGCTGCTTCTGGGAGGAGGTTGTTGGATGTGGGTACATGAGTGGGCAGACTTCCTGCCTCACTGCTGGAGAAAGTCACTCTGTAACTGAAGCTCTTGACAGGATTCATGGGACGGATGAGCCTGGCAAGCTTCTGGAGAACATGAGTACCTTTTTCCTTAGATCTGTGGCTGGCTCATAGCACAGGCTTTTCAGCTGCTCTGGTCAGCTCTCGGGAGACCTAAGCTTTCCTCACAGTTTGGCTGTATATGACCTGATCTCCTACTAGACACTCCTTGTTCTGCTCCCAGTATCCTGCTGGGCTGTAACAGATACTCATCCTTAAGTTGATGGCTTTGCAATGAGCACAAGCACTCTCGAAAACCTAGATTATGACGAACAGCTGACTGATGACTTCAATTGGATTTGCTTATCTTCTGGGGCAAGGGTGTGAATGGCCAGCCATTGGGCTTTACCTCGTGCGCTAGCTAAAGGATGAAGCAAATGCAAAAGATGGGGGGACTGGATTTCTACTGCATTGTCAAGGCACAATCAGACCACTGGTGAGGCTTTAGAGAGGCAATTTCAGGAGAAATAAACCAAGAGACAAAGCAACACAGATGAGTAGCAAGTTTCTGCAGCAGTCATGGGGGCTCTTGGCCTTGGCCATTGGGGAGTTTTCAGCAATGTTCTCTCCAAAAGGAACATTGAATTCTCAGCATCAAGAGCCAGTGTGTTCAGTTCTTAGTATCCGTCTTAGGCTGTTCCTTCTGAAGTTGACTTCTGATCTTCAAGTGTGAAATGCTTAGAAGAGGGTGAGGAGGAGGAGATCTGGGAGCCTGAAGCCTTTTCTTGTGAAATCTGAGAGATTCTTTTAATATGAGGACTACCGTGCATTTGAGGCTGAGGAGAACCCTACTCCTCACAGGTAGGCTCCTGAGCAAGTCAGGCAGGACTGGGCAGTTCCAAAGGCCCCAGGCTGCTGAGGGCCTCCCGCTGTCCCGGGGCAAGCCGTAGTGCTCTCCACGCCTCAACACTCATGTAGGGGAGCCATGCTGGGGAACCATAGGTTTCATATTGTCATGTGCCAAAGGACCAAATGAGCACCTGAAATTACAGGAAAGGAGGCCATCAACATTAGAAAGGAGCATCTGATGCAGGAGAAATTACCAAAGTTTATCAGCAACTTAAAGAATCGAGAGGTGGAAATCTATGCCTGAACAAAAGAGTCTGTGGCACTCGATCTAGGAGAGATTCTAATTGGTGGGGGTCCCAAAACTGTGTTTTGAATATTCATGACATTGGAAAGACAATCTTTAGAGAGAACAGAACTGAGTCCACCAGAGGTGGGAAAGGGGGAGGAGGAGTTGTTAGCGAGAAATTGGTAAAAGGGTCACAAAAGATTGGGTTCCATTGTGTGATGTTGAATATCCTAATTATCCTGATTTGAGCATCACACATTGCACACAGGTAATGATATTCAATGCTGTTCTCCACAGACATGTACAATCAATTATGCTTCAATTAAAAAAAAGACAACCTTTAACTAGAGGTTTGTGGACTGAAAAATAGTGTAATGTGGCAAACTCTCTATAATCCAACAGATTTGGCAAAATATGCTGTTTTCTCTTTGGATACGTATATACACAGCTTCTTGATTTTCACATAATTAAAGTATGATAAAATACACTGAACAAAAACATATAGGGAAAGCATTTAATCTTTCTTTGATGATTTGGGACGTTGCTCTAAATAGGGAGTTACGGAGGAAATTCATTCAGAGGTTTAGACAGTCTATGGCCGTTTGAAATCACCCGCAATTATTATTATTATTATTATTATTATTTTTTTTTTGGTGTCTGGCCGGTATGGGGATCTGAACCCTTGACTTTGGTGTTACAAGGCTGTGCTGTAACCAACTGAGCTAACCAGCCAGCCTGAAAATACCCCAAATTTTGCTGTTATTCCTAGACAACATTTCTGCCCTGTTGTGTTTCTATAACTGTAGCCATAAGCAAGTTCTAGAAAGTTGTGAGCGAATAAAACTTTCTTGGTGGTAAAATGGCAGAAAACGATATGATAGATTTCAAAGTGAGCCGTAAGTTACTAATGAACGCTCCGTTGGTAGCAGGCCGGGCTTGAGGAATATGATTGAATTTCACATTTGGCTGGTGCCTGGTGGCCTTGCTGCCATACAGATGTGGGGGTCTATGGTACTGGTTGTCTGAAAGAAAGTGAGTAGTTTCCACCCCATCTGCCAGAGCTTTGGCCATTCAAATCGACACCCGTTCTGTAAACGTTCTGTGGTGCTAGCACGTGTAAGAGGTCGGCCCGAGTGTTGTGGGAGATCCCAGACTGGATGGTCTCATTGACTGCAAGCCAGAGGCACACATTCTTATTTGGAATTCCCTACACTCCAGAAGCTTCTCCTGTCACTGGTATGGTGTCAGGGAGGCTTTGAGGGCAGGACACGCCTCTTCAGATTTTCCAGAAGGGTAAAACATCCTTACAAGCAACAGTGTTTCCTAATGGTAAAAGTAAATGTAATCAGCCATGTAAATTGAGAAGCATAAGTCATGCTTGTGTTTATTCCGTGATAGCACAAAATTTCAAAACAATTTGCATTGAGATAGCAAATAAAACCCACTGCAATTAAATCCAAGTAATCTATGCCCTGCCCTACCCCCATATCTTTTGTTTTGCTGTACTTCTCTGCTTGTTCAAGGTCAAGTAAAATCTACAGCTCCTCAACCGTGGAAACAGGTCGGTAAGCAGTCTCTAGCATACGTGCAAAAAGATACTTTTCATTTCCAAAGAGACAGCATTTAGTGTCTTGGCGAAGACAAAAAACGTGGGCAACTTATTCATCCCGAGTGCCAGGCAAAGATTACTGTGGGACTGGGAGTATTTTCAGAGACAGACCATTTCCTGCCTCCTGCATGAGTGAAGTCAGTCCATTCTGTGGTGGTTTTCGTGAACATTTTGGCTTGGGGGCCAGGGGAGGCGGCGCGACCTCCCAGCCTTCCCTGACAGAACAGCACACAGGGGTTACCTAATTGCACTGTGGGAGTTTTATCTGCCTCCTGGATGGTTCAGTGTCGGTCCATGTCTAGACCGATTACAAAAGCACCAAGAAAACAAAATAAATACCTAACATCTTACAGAAAAGGCACGAAACCAAACAGTAGGGGCGAGAACAATGCCTCTGTTGTGACAGGGAGTCTTCACGAGGATGATGGAATTCCTGCACCCCAGGTTCTAATTTGTAAGGGCAACATTAAACGTCTCAAAGCAGGCCCTGGCTTGAATGCATTAATTTGGAAAGGCAATGTGTTTTGTTAGATAAGGGATTTTTTTTTTTTTTTTTAAACTGCCACTAGGATCAACACAAAGATCAGTATAAGTAACTCCGTCTGCCTGTGCATAGATTTCAGAACCCAACATTTGTTGTAGCTCACCAGTGGAACCATTTGTTAATTCCGCTCTTCCAAAGTGACGGAGTGTATGTAATGGGATTGCAAAGGCTCCACTTGAGTCAGTCGTGGCGGTGCACTCACCTTGCTGTGTGACCTTAAACAAGACTCTTAACCTCTCTGAACCTCAGTTTCTACATCTGTAAAATGAGGGCGTTGGAGTTGATAATCTATCTTTGTGAGTTGAAGACTCCAACAAAGCAAAATGAATAAAACAATTCTATTACCTAGCGGTGCTGAAAACGGGATTTGCACCCGAAGGGAACGCTGTAATTATCATGTCAGAGGTAGCTCTTAAATATGTTGCTCCAAACTGAAGGTGCAGTTGAGCGATGGGTCCCTCTGAAGCTCTAAGTCGAATCACCTCCAAAACTTAAAGTCGCTGTATAACCAGGTGGCAAGTATGTCACATAATTGAAGGTACATTTGTTTAGCCAATAGTTTCAAGTGGCCTGAAGTAGGACATTTGGACGGCTCATTTATTCTTTCCTTCAACACATATTTATTGAGCACCGACTGTGTACCAGGCCCTGGAGACAATATGTTTCTCCTGGAATCCTGTGCCTTCCTCTTCTCCCCCCCCCCTTTCCCTTCCTCCCATTCTTCCTTAATTTTGCTTTTGTTCATGACCTTGGGTGCCAAGGATTGAGTTAAAGCTACGCCTGATTCATGCTGTGTCATCATAGTTGGTCCAGCCAAGGCCCCTCTCTTGCTTTGTTCGATTCATTCATTTATTCCTTTTTATCCCCAAAGCCTACTCCCGTTTCCATCCCTTCAATGGCAACTATTCTAATACTGTCAATGTATATCCTTTAAGGTTCCTGTATTTTTGTAAAATGTGTATTGTCTTCTGTGCATTTATTTTCATTCATTCAAATGGTGAGATGTTATATAGCCCATTCAGTTTCTTGCCTTTTTTACCCACACTATGGTTTTAACATCCATCCATGCTGCTGGGGGTACATAGGGTTCATTGCTTCTAACTGCTGCATAATGCTCTACGGTTTGCACCCTCCACATTACACCTCTCCCCTCTCCCGTGGAGGCACCCGGTGTCTACCCCACCATGGCAAATAATGCAACAGCGAACTGCTTTATGCCTGGTCCACTGTGGACCTGTGTCATACCATTCTGCCTAAGACACTCTACCCCCTTCGTAATCTGGACAACCTCTACACTTGTTTTCAAATCTTCTACACTTTCTTTATAACTTGGACACTTTCTGTCCTTTTTTCTACACTTTCTCCAAGGATTATATCCCTGACTCATTGACCATAATACGTACCCCATTCTGGTCTCCCATGCATCCATGCACACCTCTGCCACAGTGTTTATATTGTATTGCTATTTCTTATTTGTCTGATTCCCCCAATAGAGGTGAAACCCCGTGAGGGCAGGGACTGTGTCTGTCATATACTGTATCTCTAGTACATGACACAGGGTTTGGGACAAAGCATTGCTCAAAAATACTTACAGAATGAGTACTGGATTCATCAAACACTTATTAAGCACCAATTGCATGCCAGCCCTGTGCTCTATATTTAATGTGGATCTTTCAAATTCAATACGTCAATTTCTAAATATATAAAAGTGAGTGAAAAGCAATGAGCTTATTTTGTTGGTCCCTCGGCAAACCTAGCAGAACTTCTACATCCAAACTACTGTGTCTTTCCAAAAGGCCCCCTTGGAAGGGAATCACTGCACCAGGGATGGTCTCCTCAAATTTTCTGTAACTTTGCTTTGGAAAAAAAGAAAAGCCTCCATAGCCCATAGCACATTCTTTGGAATCTTCTCAGGGAAGGCCTTTATTTCTTGAAGGCAGATTTGATTTTTGGAAACAGCTAAAAGCTACTTGGCAGCAAATCTAGTGAATGAGGTGGGCGATCAAGCTGAGGGATATTATTTTTGGTTCCAAACAAGGTGTGACTATAAAGAAATGGGGCTGATCTTGTAAGGCACACAAACTGGCTCAACAGCAATTCCAAAAGAGGACTTCCAAAAACGTTGTGGCCTTGGCAAGAACAAAAATTTCTCCACCCCAGTGTGCACGCACACACACATACACACAGGGTATAGTGTCTGGCACAAGTAAAATCAAAAGCCCTTGGAATTTAGCTTTTAAAACTCAGTTGTGCAAGTTTGGGATGGAAGAGACCTGGCTTGGCAGCCATTCTTACAAAAACATCTTGAGGTTTCAGTTGGCCACAAGCTAATCATGCATTAAGAGTGTGATGTGGCTGCTAAGCAAGTGTCTGTATTCTAGGACTGCTCGGGTGAAGGTCCTGGGCCTCTATGGGGACCTAACAACTCATCGTCCACTCTGCTCGGGCTCCACCTGCACCAGAGGCTCAGCTATGGGCCTGAGAGCATAAGGGGACCACTGACCCACTGGAGCATGGAACAGGGCTGAAGGAGCTTATGCACAACATAAGATGTGTTTAGAAAAGCAAATAGTAAGAGGCAAGGGTCAGTGACTGAAAACTACAGTAGTCCCCCCTTATCCACAGGGGATGTGTTCCAAGACCCCCAGTGGATGCCTGAAACCATGGATGGTACTCAACCCTATATGTACTATGTTATTTCCTATACATACATACCTATGATAAGGTTTAATTTATAAATTATAATCACAATAAGATATTAACAATAACAAAATCAATATACTATAATAAATGTTATGTGAATGTGGTCTCTCTCTCAAAATATTTTTGGACCACACTTGACTGGGGGTAACTGAAACCTCAGAAAGCAAATCTGCAGGCAAGGGGGAGCTACTGTATTGTGAAAGGACAGCTGTGTCATCTGAATGTCAAGGTGCTCTTTTTGTTGTTGTTGTTGGCTGCCCACTTCAGGGATCAGAACCCTTGACCTTGGTATTACAATACTGTGCTCTACGTAACTGAGCTAACCGGCCAGCCCTTATGTTGCTCTTTATAGAAGAGCCAGACCCCATGGGTGGAAATAACAGGAAGGCAGGTTCAGGTTCAACCTAATAAAGATTGGCCTATATTATAGAAAGGGTCTTCAAAAAGTTCATAGATTCATATTATATATAATTTTTCATATTATATTTTAATTGTATTATTCCATGAACTTTTTGAAGTGCCCTTGTAGGATTGTATGTTCAGTATAATCTCGTGTGTGAATACACGTATACAGTGAGAGAGGGGAAAAAAGTCTGGAAAGATATAAATGAAATATTTAATAGTGAATATTTATGGGGTATGGAATTATGGGGCAAACGTCATTTTAAAAACTTTATACGAAGATGTATTGTTAGAATTTTCATGACTTGTATGTATTTTTTGTAATAACTTTTTTCTTTTGAAAAAAAAAATAAAGTTGCTAAAAATTAGAGGTGTTCAGCAACCAAACAGGTCGTTTTGTGACCTAGTGAGAGCCCCGCCTTAGGAGGTAATTAAGCAAAGATTGTGAGATGAGCTATAGAGTCCCTTTCAGCCTAGGGATTCTGTATCTGTTATTCTATGAATGAACCTTAAGTACCAGAGTTGAGTCAGCGGAAGTTCACACATGCGTCCAGTGAGAGAGGCCTGGAAACTTCCAACAAGATAGGGCAGACCTCTTCGAATGACAAAATAGTCATCTTATAATTCAAGTGTAGGAAGTTTAAATCAAAGGGTAGAATAAACACTTCAAAGATGAAAACCCACTAACTAGCTGTGAAACTGGACTCTGAACCAGAGCAATAAAAAATATATATAGGAGGATAGAAAATGGCATGGACAAGAGCCAAAAGAGACAGGCTATTGAGAAATAAATGTCAATAGCAGACGGAGATGGATTTTCCATTTTTGTCAATGTGTCTGGTTATCCATTTCCAGCCTGTCCGTGTGGCTGAAGCCAGCAGGTTGTGGACATTACAAGGGAAGTTGTCTTCTGGCCCTCAGCACTCAGCCTGGACGAGTCGGCACTGGCTGCTTGGGTCACGTCCCAGGAGCTGAAGCATGGCAAATACGACTCGAGGCTGGAGCAGCACATTCATGACACCAGCCCAGCGCTGGGCAGAAGGACCAGCGTTTACTTCCTGTCGGGACCAATGGTGCCACAAAGTCAGAGCAACGACGAGGTTAGAAAACTTGCCCTCATTCTCCACCTTCCAGTGGGGAAACTGAGGGTCGGAGAGGAGAGGATGGAAAGGGCGTGTGAAAACTGACAATCCCCTTCACCTCCCAGAGAGCACAAATGGACTTTAAAACAGTCCTCTCCTGCTTGCAAGAGCAAAACTCGGTCTCAGCCAAAAATTCCTTTTTGCCACATTAAATCAAAACCTTCTTGTGAGATGACAGGGGCAGTGATTAGACGCTAACTAGGCTTTAAATCCTTCTTCTGATCTGGTATTGCTATAATATCAGACTCTGAGTCCAAGGAACATACATTCCTAGTGTTTAGGTTTCATAAATTAAAAATCGAAGATTCTTACAAACCCCATTAGAATACAGAAATAATGATGGTTTAAAAACAAAGACCACTGGCTTCTGTCCCTTTCTAATCTGACCAACCAGCACGAATCATTGAAATCATATTAACAAATACAACTGATTGTAGTCTTAACTTCAGTGAAACCAACCAAAGGAAACACTACACCAAACGTTTCTAATTTGTGTCTGTGAGCATTTTTGTAAAGGATGAAAATGGATATTGGAAACTGTGCTCTGCAGGAGGCCGACAGAAGTGTGTTGGTGACAGCAGGAGGGGGAATGATAAGTTGTGAGAAATGACACCTCCTGCTTCCTGCATGGTGACCTTCTGCCATTGGACTGAAATTGGAGCTCCTGACTGGGACCACCTCCTAGAATCAAAGGGGATGGCCCCAATCATTCCTTGACCCTTGCCCACACCCCTTCCCTGTATCTCCCCCTCTCTTTCTCATACTTATCAGGTGGGAGTTGAGTTCTTGCCCTTTCTGAAGAATCAACAATGTCTCTGTTTTAGTCTGTTTCTGTTGCTTATAACAAAATACCTGGAACTGGGTGATTTGTAAGAAAACAAACTTCACTGCTTACAGTTTCAGAGGCTGGGAAGTCCGAAGTCCAGGGAACATATCTGGTGAGGATCTTCTTCGGTGGTGGCTTTACAGCAATGCAGGGGTCTCAACATGGCAGAAAATGGTGGAGCAGAGAGAAAATCTCATGTGCTCTTATTTTAAAGCCCTCAGGACCACGCCCCTGACCACCATTGTTAATCCATTCACTACTGCGTGGTCCTACAATCTCATCACCTCTTCAAGGCTCCACCTTTCAGTTACCATAATAAGATTTCCCACGCTTAACAGTTAATAGTGGGAATTAAGCTTCTAATATATGAACTTTGGGGTACACAAATCAGTCAATCCACAGCAGTCTCCACTGACCTGACCTGATACAAGGGCAATGTGCTGAGCATTATATACATGACAAAAATAGCAAGTTGGTTATTCTTAGGGTTCCTCAGCAGCAGCATGTCAGAGTATCAACACAAGTGCTATTATTACTTGCGATGTTGTATGTGTAAAAAGCAGATTTAAGTAATAATACTGGGCCTATGATTGATGGAAAGCTGCTGTTGGAATTCGTATCAGTGCCAGACCTTCAGTTCCATGACAGTAGGGATTGAATCTGTTTTGTTTTCCACTGTCTCCAACACCTGGTACAGTACCCGTTGAATAAATGAATTTTTAAGAAGCCCACCTGGAGCCAAGAGTGAGAGTTGTTTTCTACAAATCGTGAGTTTGCTGATGACAACCTTTGCAACCTGACCCAGGGCAACTGCCATGTGGCAGCCCCTGGAGAGAGAAGGGACAGAGAACAAGCCTGAGGAAGCAGCAAAGAAACCGGGGGAACGATTTCTTTGTATTATTTGGGCCTGCCTCTCTGTGCTGGGGGAAGGAAGACTATTAATCGTGCAACTATATATGAACCACACAGAGGATTTCTATGTGGGCAAAGCATTTTTAGCAAAGTGAAATTTGTAAAGAGAGACCAGACTGGGGAACTCTTTGAGATAGACACTTTTAGTTTCATAGGCAAGGCCGTCCAACCCAACTTTCCTAAAGGGAGATTGTGGACTGGGTGTTTGTTGGGAGGGAGTGGCTTTGTCTGGGGCTTCCGGCCAGGATCCATACCCACCCAAAAGGTAGTCAGGGAGGTGAGTTCCAAGGACCCGATTGAGGCATGCTGGGATTATACTGAATAGAAACCTAGGTGAGAAGGAGAAGAAACATCACCTGGTCACCCTATGATGGTTTGCAAAAAAAGACCCAATATATTTTTATTTGAGCATTTATTTTTTTTTTTCCAAAGAAATCCATGCAAAGAGAAAGAGAGAAAGAGAGAGACATGGTAACCATGTTCTAGCAGCCAAACATAGGAAAATAATTTGGCACAACTTCTTTTATTCTTTGCAAAAGGACAATCTATACTACCACTAAAATTTACCTTCCTCATAAAGATACCATTTGATTTTCGAAAACATAACACATGGTTAGTCTTCTACTTAATGGCTGGAGGGGGTATATAAGATAAAAAAATAGAAAAAAATAAAAAGGTGGTTCCCTTTACAGAGGAAGACCACAGGGTGCTGCAGGGCAGCTGGTGTGCCAGGCACTGGGAAGTCAGTGCATCAGGAAGAAAAAGCACACCACATAGACGGCCACACTAGTGAGCAGCTTCAGGGGGGAATGGGCGTTCCCGAGGTTGTGAGAGGCGTCTATCTCATTGTCCTTCGGATTGGCATGTTGCTTGCTTCCAGGCTCATCATCCACGTCCAGATCATAAGTCAGTTCTGCCAAAAGAAAAGAAGGTTTTGAAATGCAGGATTACCAACCTCATCAGATGTACACTATTCACAGCTCAAGCTCTGGTCTGGATTGCTGGGAAGCCCTGGCTTTGATTCCTTTCTTTCTTGGGAAGGAAGGCAGCCAGGAGATGGGAAGGGGGAAGGGTGTGTGTGTGTGTGGGGGGGTGCTCAGTGGAAGGAGATGGTCCCCCTTTTGTGCTCCTTCCAGGGATCATAGAAAGGGGGAGTGAGCCGGCTTTGCCCCTCTCCTCTTTGGCTTCACCCACACCCCAGAGTGCATGCTGGCCCTTGGCAACATCTTTTCTCAGGCAAGGCGGTGCTTGAAGGTCATTTTCACCAGATCTCACTAGTATCAAAACATAAGGTGCCATGTGGGTGACTACATGTGTGTTACTGTATGTTGGTGGGGGAGAGGTTGTTATGAGCTCCCAGTGTACATTTCCTGGGCCCTGTACCCTGTACAGATTTCCTTGTCCTGGGAACGTTGCTTTAATTAGGGTTGAGGATAGAGTAGTTTGCTGTTGAAAGTTGCTTTATTTTTCCCAAATAGTTCTTTTACCTATAAGGTCTTTTTGTTCCCCTGAAAAAGAAACCTCACAAAAAAAGCAAAATTGATCTAAAGCACAGGATTTAAACTGATACCAAGTGAATTAAGACTAAGGAGAGGCTAATGGGTAAGGGTCTTTCGTTCTTTGGCTGCCTACCATTTATGAGATATGTTCATGGTTCTGAAATCAGGATGTTTGGGTTGAACTAATACAGAAGTCTCCCAGAAGGCAAATCTAAGTAGATAGTCATTTATCAGGAAATTCAAAATGGCTGGCCCTGACCCAGGGCTCAGTTTCTTTCAGGTTTGCATTTCCAGATTTAGAGATCAAATCTACACCCTTGGCTTTTCTAGACTCTGTTGCCAATGTTTCTATTTCAATATCTTGTGAAGGTAATGTGACATGAGCAACCTCACAAGCCAACTGTCCTGTGGCCAAGAGAGCCGGAAAGATCCTTTTGGGTCACTGAGATGCACAGCAACAGACACAGAGGAAATGACTGGGATTCTGCAGAGGGAGGAAGGAAGAGGAAAGAAGAGCTCCTCTTACAGGGAATGAAACACGCAGTAAGTCACAGGAAGAAGGTGTGGGGACTCAGCTGGTCCAGGATGCATGCGGAGCAGGGCTCAGGACCAGGCTGCTCTGAGGCTGGGATTAGTTAGGGCAGGCAGCAATGTCAAGGTGACCAAAGCCAGGAGGTCTGATTTCACAGACTGCAATACCACTTTCCAAAAGGGTTAGTGCAATTTATAATGCCACCAGCAATGATGAGGGAACCGATTTTATTGTGCCTCAATCAAAAAAAGATATTTTTGTTAATGTAAGATGATATATCGCAAGGTTTCTTTAATTTGCATGTATTTGATTACCTGTGGAGATCAACATTTTCCGTTTCAGTTTACTGATTATTTTTCAGTGTATAACAGTGCATATTCTTTGCCTTTTTATCTAATGGGTATTGATATTTCCCCTATTAATTTGAATAATATATATTTTATTGAATTATTTACCTATAATATTCAACACAAATTTTTTTTTCTATTTTGTTATTAACTATAATTACTTTTCATTGCTATACAAAAAGTGATGTCCTAACTTTTAATATGTACAAATCTAATTACATTTTACTCCTCTAAAAGCTGAGAAAGTTTTTCTTCCTGAGTGCTGATAATAATTCAAATCAAATTTCCAGGGAACCCTTTTACCCAGGGAAAAGCAATTTAGTAGACAATACTCTAGATCCCCCCGCCCCCCAAACACAACCAAATAAAATAAAAAGAGAAAAAGAACAAAGAGCAAGGTTAGGTTCTACTTGGAAATCAGACCTCTTTCTCTGAAAGGTGAACTAGGCAGGGTGCACAGAAAAGGCCAATGTCAGCTGTCAGTCGGCAAGGCTTAGGTCGCGATCAGATTTCACCAAAGTGGAGAGCACATATGGCTAGAGCTGTTGAAAGCCCAGCCTTGAGTCTCACGGCAATTTCTCAACTTAAATGAAGAGGAGTATTTTTAGGGATGACTTGAATGGGAGCGCTCTCAGAATTGCTTCTAGATTCCTTTTCTAAATAATGCCCCTTGCCCAAGATGAAACAACAGCTATTAAGGTTACCACTCAGCTCCTACACTATTTATTTTGCTCTTCACATCATCTACTGACCTTAAACAGTTTTGTTTACTGTAGCAGTTATGGTAAACCATCACACAGCAGTTCTGTTAAATCCAGTAATTTCTGATCTTCTTCACCATCAAAGACCTCTCTTGTTAGTTCTATCTCTGGGGCCCTATGTTTTGAAATTATACTGATGACCTCCAATTATTGAGTCCTCATTGTATGCCAGGTACTGTGCTAGACTATTTATATACATTATCTCATTTAATGTAACCTTTTCTACAATGTTATGAGGTAGGTGTTATGATTCCCATTTCCCTGGTGAGGAAGCTCAAGCTCAGGTTAATTCTTCCCCACATTTATATGGCTGGTAAGTGATAGAGGTGCTATTTGAATTCAGGTCTGACTCTAAACCTCATATGAAGCTATACCGCCTCTTGACAAATTCTATACACCAAATAGACTGAAGTGATTTAAGTAGTAATGGATTTCTTCTTGAAAAATGAACAAACAAATTTAAAAAAACCCTCAATTAGAAAAATCTATACTGCCCAAGAGAACTTCCCAAAAAGCATGAGAAAAGTCAGTGTTTCCACTTAAAATTGAGCACATACTTAATTAAGTTGCGTTGTTAAACTTCATGAAGTACTGAAAAGAGCTCTGGGTTGGGGGAATTATCATATCAGTTCTATTTTACTGAAGAAATCAACAATGATGGTCAAGGCCATTAGACACCCCAAGCACGAAGCTGGGCCAAGACTTCTACCCACAAAAGGCCACAAGAATATTCGGAATGATACCTTCCTGTGCTCCCTAAGCTGTAGGTACAGGTTTCCTGAGGCTCTCCACATTCAGCAGCAGCAAAAGTTTATCACCCAAACCCACAGTCAGGCTCCTGTGGCTTATACTGACAGGACTCCCAGCAAAGCCACACTCTGGGCCCAGGCCACCATCATGAAGATTAGAGACAAAGGAGACAGCTTAGTACAATAAAGGAAGCATTCGGGGAGACAGAGGAAATAGGATTTTGGTCAAAGATAAATATGGACATTCCTGTACAGAGGAAATATAATCCAACTTAATTCAACAAACAACGCTAGCCTATGGTGTCCCCAAGCACTGAGCTAGAAGGTTGGAGAAAGACTTTAGTGTCTGCCTTCAGGAATCCCACATTCTTGCAAAGGAAACAGATCAATAGGCAAGCCAATTAGCTACTTAGGAGAAAGGGCTCAGATAAAGGCACAAGCAAAACACCGTGCGGGTAGAAGGGAGAGAGAGAGAAAAATTCCAAAATAGAAGGGTCTAGGAAGACTTTTTGCAGCAATTGGGATATAATCTACACCACAAAGAATGGGGAGACCTGACGGGGCTGAGCGAAATGGATATTCCAGCCTAAGGGTTCAGCTTGAGCAAAGACTGAACAATGTAGGTAGGAGGACATGTTCAAAAGGAGCAAGCAGCCTTTGCGGTGGGAGGCGCCGTGGAGTCTGCATTGTTGTGGGGTGTGTGTGTGCGTCGTGTATGTGTGTGTACGTGTATGGGTGGGTGGCGAGTGGTGGGTAATGAAAGGTAAGGCAGGAAGGACAAGACCCAAATCACGGTGGATTAAGAATGCTAAAACTCTTCTGTGGGCAATAGGGAGCCACTGAAGGCTTTTAAGTAAGGAAACCACAGAATCTTATTCGTGATCTTTAGAAAGATCGTTGTTAACAGTGTGCAGAACAGCCCTAAGTGGGAGAGACTTGTCAGACATCTTGTCTTGGAAAAAACCAAGACGTCTGTGGGAACAGTATCTGGGGGATCAGCCAGTAGCAAACAAAAATTTAAAAAACCCAAACTACAAAGAAACTAAATCTATACCAAACCAAAAGCTTCTCAGTTTGCTACAAACCAGATGTACTATGGGAATCATCACAAACCATTCTCTTTTAAATCGTTCATATTTTTGTGTTTATCAGTGATTTTCCAGAACGTATTTTTGTATTAGGTGCATATTGTAAAGTACACAAAATTGTTTCTAACTGAAGTTGATCATCAGTGAGAACCTTCTGGGCCAGCAAGGAGATTTTCATGCTAAATCCAAAGATCTGTTTCTATTTGTAATCAGTTTAACTAAGCCCAGAGGGTAGACCCAACCTGTACTAATTACACACTCAGCCCTGGCTCTTCATGTCCTTTGGGTTGCAGATTAGATAATCCATTTAAAATAACAGTCAGCCATTCAGGTATGTGTTTTCTCTGTTGAAAAGTTTTCCTGTGTTGGGCAAAGCACTAAGTGGGGAGCCCTCTGTCCTTAGTTCTTTGGAGTTTCCTAGAGGAGCCCCTCAGGAGGCTGCACGATCCTGGGAGTCTGGAGCCCTGGGTTCTCCTCTGGGCCTCAGTTGCCCCATCTGGTAAATCAGGGTGTTGAACTGGATGACCTCTGAGTTTCCTTCTAGTTTTCTTCCTCTCTGATTCCGAGGCTCTTGGCGCCCAGTGAGAGGTAGAGTCTGCTGCAGGATGTAATCATTCCTCTAACTACAGCAGCCAAGGTGGCTGCCCCCAGCACGGTCTCCATAAGCAGTTAGGGTCCATCAGTTGCTTCTCTTGGGATGTTTCTCTGGTCATGTTCATCAGCTACCAAATTCTGAGTTCTCTTTCTTCTTGAGCTGTTCTAATCTTGGACGGGAGACCTTGGCAATAAATAAATCTGGGCCGAACTGTATTTGTTGTTAGAACTGTGGCATAATAACTTCCACCGAAGCCAGTACACACACAGCTTTCGGGGGCAAGGAGCTGGACCTGGTGTGCATCAAGCAGGCGAGAAGGCTCTGTTGGCCAGTGAGACAAGCCTTTGGGCCCTTACAGAGCCACTGAGTCTTGAGCACATAATAGGAAGCAAACGTGCATCCTTTGAGGACATGGCATGAAAGAGGGCAATGGCACTGCTACAGGGCTTTCACCCACACCAACAGGAAGACTTCACAGGGCAGCCTGAAAGAAGAGCTGCTATCAGCATGCCAGGGGAGAGAATGCTGCTGTTGAGCCAAGCATGGGGGCTCTTCCCTGCCAAGCTTGCACCAGCAGATGGCTTCAAACCAGCCCTAATACGGCAACAGAGCAACACTGCTCTCTCTGTGCTTTACATTTACTAGGTACAGCTGGCCCTCAAGACATGACTATGTGAAACCTCAGGACATTGCCTGGCACATCCCAGAGGCTGAAATTGGGGGAAATTCCACAGAAATCACATTCATTGCAATACTGCTCACTCTGTTGCCTGTTCCCAAAGAAACCCTTGGGCTCTGCCATTCATTTCAGAGTCCCAAACAGATCTTGGTTTCCTTGTCTTCTCCTCAACACAACCCTTCTTCCTGCTACAGAAGCACCCTCTATTTTTGAACTTACAGGTGTGAAATGACTACCTGGACATGAAAACAGAAGAAAGTGACTTTGCAAATGAATGTTGCATCTCTGGGAGTCTACATTTTCTTCTTCATATATCAGATGAGGAGGAACAGGCACACTTGAGGCCTCTAGTTTTTAATTGGTCTAATGGGACACCTTTTAGAACGGGCACATTTCACAATGTGGCTTTTTCACAAATTAGTGAGCTGCCAGTTTTGCCCACTAAATAACCATAAAATCTGGGAATAATCTAATGGCCTCTCCTGGAAGAAGTTTGGGGCAATGAGATGGACACTTCATTTCTTATGGGTAATTCCAGCCTGGAGACATCCTCAATTACAAAAATGGGATGTTGAAAGAATACAATGGATTTTTCCCATTAGGTGAGGTGTGGCCTCTATTTCTGTATCTGGTGTATGTATATCTTCAGGTTACACTGCACTGGGTACATGAAGCCATGGCATGCTTCTTTCTAGGGATTTAGGAGGAAAGCAAACTATTTTACACTAAAACATGCAAGGCTGTACGATGGAGTAGAAATGCACTATTTGCAAACACGTGGAACATTTCTTGTTTAGCAGGACCTTCAGATTATGTCCCTGGTTCTCTGATGAATGTGGGACTTAGGTGGAAAGGTCTTAAAAGCACTATTAGGTGACTTGGGCCACCTGGGCTTTGTAAATTACCACACTGGACATTGACTCACAAATTCCTGATTAATGACTTAAATGTAGTCTTCTTTCTTATGACAACTTCCTTGTCAGAAGGGGAACACCACAGTAATTGCCCCTAACTAGGGCTCAGACTGCTTAGTTTGCTAACACAAAAGAGTTTCCAGGGGTTCCAGCCACTAACTATGCTTCACTATTGTGTTTAGCCATTAAGAAATGAACAACAAAAAAATCAGTCCTTTGAAAAAGGAATCATTTCAGTGTAGAGTCTTACTATGATATTGGCACCACTATACTTATTTAGGTGCATCGTGAGTCAAATCAGATTTCCAGAAACAGAACAACTCCATCCCAGAAACCCTGAGATTATGAGCGGGTAGTGTGGGTGCTGGCCTTCCTCTACCAACCCTAGCATTATCGTCACCTTCCACAAGAGTGTCGCCACTGTTACTCTCATGCTACAGAGCCTCTTGCCCAGAGGCTGCCTAACAGCTCCACAGAAATCACTGCAAAAGGCTTTACTTCCCACAGGAGAGGTTACCTCATTCCCATGGGAAGTGACAGGCCTGCGATTCAGTGGAAATAGAGGAGCTGGGGACAGAGACACTACTCAGCTAGGGCCAGGGGGAAGGTGAAGAGAACTGACCTAGAGAAGGCAAGGGAGATGCTCTCCTTGTCTAAGAGCATTGTAAAGAGAAATGGGTCTACGCTGGCAAATGTTATGGAGGGGTCAAGAGAAGTAAAGACTAATCAGAAGCTGCCGAATATGTCAATGAGAAGGTTACAAATGATTCTGGAAAGACGTTTCAGTAGGGTGGCTGGGTCAAAAACCAGATAGTACTGAGCTGAGGAGAGGTGGGAGCTGGTGCAGATTCACTGAGAAGTTTGATAGAGAAATGAGGCATTGTCACCCTGACTGTGCCTGAGGTACGTGGTGGTGCTATTGTAGGGGAATTGTAGAAAAATATAACTTTAATATACGCAGTTTTGTAACAAATGCTGCTAAAAACATTTTAAGTAAAGCAGCTTCTAAGAGGCCATATAAAGGTCAGGTGGGCCCGAGCACACTAAACATTCCAGGAAGGGAATGACTCCCACCCAGTTCCAGGAACTGACTAGTTCCTTATCTAAAGGCCACCTGGTCAGACCCCAGGGAAGACAAACAATTGAGAAATGCGCTGTTCCTTATCGGGGTACCAGCCTGCTAAAGCCCACCTGTAAATCTAAAGGCGCCACAAATCTATCAAGGTACCAGCCTGCTAAAGTCTACCCATAAATCTAAAGGCACCACAGATAACCAACAACTCATCCTGTCACAAAGATCTGTTCAGAAAAACTGGATAAAAGGGGCTTGTATTGTAAGCTCGTGGTCGCTTCTGTCCAGGAGACTGAGTGACCCCAGCATGCTGGAATAAAACTCCTCTTGCCTGATTGCAATGGTCTCTGTCTCATGGTCTTTGTGAAGTGAGCCATCCTGTGTGTGTGGGATTTGTGCATGGTGCATGGGTCTTACACTATTATATTAGTGCTACAATACCTAACCAGTCTGTGCAACAGGTTTCATCAGAAGGTGCCTCCTGAGTCCAACTCAAAATGGCCTTTGGAGGTGCTATATTTTTGTAATCTTTGATGTATCAGCAACCCATACTAGACACTCAAGGAGATACATTCATGCCATGGTTCACTGCATTGTTACTCATAATAGCCAAAAGGTGGACACAACCCAAGTGTCCATCAACAGATGAGTGGGTACACAAAGTGTGGCACATCCATTCAACAGACTATTATTCAGCCAAAAAAAGGAATGAAGTACTGATACATGCTACCATGTGGATGAACCTCAAAAACATTATGCTAAGGGAAAGAAGCCAGTCACAAAACACCATGTCATATATATATACATATATATATAATTCCATTTATATGAAATGTCCAGCATAGATAAGTCTATATATAGAGAAAGTGGAGTAGTGATTGCCAGGGGCTGGGGGTAGCAGGGAGGGAGCATTATTGCTTAATGATTACAGAGTTTCTTATTTGGGGTAAAAAAAAAAAAGTTTTGGAAAGAGTGGTTATACACAACATAATTTTTTAAAATTAATTTATTTTTAGTTGGAGCATAGTTGATTGTACATATCTGTGGGGTACACCATTGAATATCAATACCTGTGTGCAATATGTGATGTTCAAATCAGGAGATGCACAACATAATTAATCGTGAATGTAATTAATGCCACTAATTGTATGCTTAAAAATGGATAAAATGGCAAATTTTATGTTATATATATTTTATGACAGTGTTTAGAAAAACCTATACAGTACCAGAAACCAAGAGATAATGGCATCTAGGCACATAGATTCCCCAGTCTATAAGAGGTGTGCACTGCTGCTCTAGTATCTTACCTTGTAGACAGGGGTGTGTGTGAATGTAACTGATACCACAGCATCCACCCAAAGTGGTACTTTTTCAGTGTTTTAAAAGTCAAGTCATCCAAAAGAACTCAAATGAATGGGTATTTAAGCTCTACCCTGGAATTGCAGACATGGCTCCTCAATTGGGAATGGGGAAGAGGGCAGTTTTCATCAAGGATTTTAATCTGTGAGGCTAGATATTTTAAGAGAAATTTTCATGTAACCTCAGGAAACTTACGTTTGGTTTAGTAACTCACACAAATAAAGCTCAGCTGAAACTGTGTTTAAAAATATAATAAATGAAAGAATGCACTCTCTCCTCATAACTGTTTTTTAAAAAAATATTGTTTAATGGTTTATACTCATGGAGCTCTGTTTATAATATAAATATTAGGCATGACACAGCTACAGAGGCATGCTTCATTGGGCTTTGAGGATATAGAAGGAAAACTCAAAATGTCACTTATTGTAGCCAAATCTAATTGCTGGTGAGGAGTTTGGGGAATGAGGGAGTGGCCCTATAGTCCCTCAGAGGCCAAGTATATGAGGGCTCTATCAAGTACATATATCAGGGCTTTAGATACACTTGGATGGGAAAACCCCAAATCTGGTAACCTTCCATTTGTAACCAGCTATGGTGGATCTTACAAAAAACATACCTGAGAGCTAAAATGCTTACAATGTCCTGGCAATACCCAATAGCAAAAAAATATTTTACTCGTCTAACAGCCAAGGGGTCAAAATGGCTTAAGTCCCTGAAAACACTCAGATTGGGTGTGGGAATATCTCAGGGCCAGAAATCAACAGGCAACAGGTGTCCTCATAAATGAAAGAGGAAAAGTCTCCCTAAGTTGTTCCATCTGAATATATTACTTAAATACTCTCCAATTGTGAAAGTCCTCCCGCATCATCAGTGGGATTTAGGGAATTGAGACTATTTTCCCCTTCGTTTACTTGGAAGGACACACTGTCATCCTGGCTCTATCCTCCTACCTTCCCACCTTCAGATCTGGACAGTCAGTGAGTGCCCATTCTCATGTTACACAGGCACCATCTCCTCTCTCCTTGGATGCTGGCCATTTCTCCTCCTGCTTTCAGCTCCCCCACCCCCACCCCCAACAGTCCTCAATGCGTCTGCCACAGAGGAGACCTGTTCTTCTCCAATGGCCCATTACTGTCCAGAGAAGAGAAATGGTCTATTCTGTGACAGCTAGAACAAGACAATGCTCTTCCTAAAACACACGGTGAAGCACATTTCTCTCTTCCTCAAAATCTTTTGATGGCTCCTTACTGCATTTGAGATAGAGTCCTAATTCCTTAGCTTCTCCATCTCATCTTTTCTTGCTTTCCAGTTTCAACTGCCCATATATTTCTCTAAGCACCATATACTTTAGTCATACCATCCATTCACCATTTGTTGAAAATGCCAAGTACTTTGAAGTTCCCACATCTTTTTTTTTTTTTTTTTTTTCTTTTGGCAGCTGGCCGGTACGGGGATCTGAACCCTTGACCTTACTGTCATAAGGCCACGCTCTAACCAACTGAGCTTGCTGGCCAGCTCCCATGTCTTTCTTAATGCTGTTCCCTCATCCTGGGGTGGTCTCTCTCTCTTTTTCTCTCTCTATCTCTTTCTCTCTCTCTCTTTTCTATCCACGATTATATCTTTTAAGCCTCAATTTACATGATACCTCTTCCAGGAAGCCTTCCCGTCTCATGTCAGACCAAATTAATCACTTTTCTATTAACTGAACTGGACTGCTATTACAGCACTAATTTCCATCTGCCTCATGGCAGTCAGTCGTTTCCCTGTTCTTCTCCTCAACTAGACTGAGCCCCATCAAAGTAAGAAATGAGTCTTATTCCACTCTGTAGCTCTCACACAGTACTTGGCTAACACAGATACCTACAAACATGTTAGTTGACGGACTGACTGACAGAATCAATGGCTGCAGGAATGTACACCCCCCCCCCAGCCTACTGAGGGTGTGCAGGTGAAGGGCTCCCTCCTTTCAAGTCACCCCTCCCAAGGAGTCAATCCCCACTAACTGATTATTTCTTTAGAGGAAGAAGCCACCACTAATCTTTGATGAAGGGAAGACAAAGGCTGGGCCAATGGTGGGTGGCTCCAGAAGCAAATGGCAGGGCTCAAACCCCGACCTTTAGATTCCATGGAACTTCTGAGCACTAGCCAGTTCTCATTACCCACAGCATCAGTTTACTGCACTCGGTGTGGATGGAATCCATGAAGATTATTTTCTTATTCCCTTTTGCTGCCTGCAACTTGATGCCTTGCTACGTGAGCAGCTGACACATGCCGGCATTCTGTGTGCCATGCTGCACAGGAAACAGGTTTTCTGGTGAGCAGGTTCCATGCATTTCTTACTTGGAAGCTTCATGACTGTGTTGCCGTACCTTGGACCCCTGTCCCGGCCACACAATCTACCCACCCCTGGGCCGCACCCTGCCCTTCCCATTGCCACCGATCCTCAAGTGCAGGGGCTGCTGGTGATTGAAGTTTCAGTGCCTGTCTCTGCGACATCAATATATAGCCTCATTAATGAAGTCCCTCATTTGGCTGTAATAGTACAGAGCAATAAGACTTCAATCCCTGCAGTAACACATGCCGGCACCCCGTTCCCCTTGCAGAGGTCTGTGGATGACTGCCAGGAAAATACAATTACGTGCTGGCACAGGAATAAATACAATTCCTTAACTTAAACGTTCTGTGTTTTCATTCCTCTGCTTTTCCATTTCTCTATTCACTTCTTTTTCTTTTCCATTGCTCTTTAAACTAATTTCCTGTGTCCAATTATTCTCCTCTCTTCTGTCTAGTCGTTGCTTTGCTAAACATTCTCTCCTGTTTCCACAGTGCCCTTTTCCATATCCTTAGGCAAAGGGCGAGGTTGGAATCCACGATGGGATTTGAATCTTCAATTCTTTTTTTTTTGGCATGCCCAGGGATCTGAACCTTGACTTGGGTGTTACAAGGCGGCACTCTAACCAACTGAGCTAACCGGCCAGCCCTAGGTTTTGAATCTTAAAGATGCTTTTCTCTTCCTTCTCACTTTGATGTTAACCTCTAACCTGGATTCCATTTCTTTTATAAGAGGTTCCAGGATCTCATTCCTTAATCTTTCCCCAGTGTTTCCACTCCCTTACTGTTTACCTCTCCATTTCTGCTTCTCACCCCTGTCTCCCTCCTTTGCCCCTCCAGCTCCACACACCTATTTCTCGGACACTGCCCGATCCCCCACACCCACCCCTCCACTTTGTTATTTCCCTTCCGTCTTTCTCTACTGGAGATTTGTTTTGCCCCACTGCTGCTCTTTCATGGTTGTAGAGGATTCTTAAAGCAAATGTACTTCACAGGGCCTGGTTTTCCAAAGCCTTGCAGTTTCAAATATTGACCTTGTGAAGGACTGAAAATTTTCATCAGGTGATAAAGTCTGTGGTGTAAGATAAAGATTTGTGGCACAGCAAGGTTGCTGGCTCAAGGACAGACTAGTTACTGATTGAAATGTAAAGATACTGGAAAATGCTGGAGGGAGAAGGAATGTTTGCTAAGATCAAGCTTTTGTTGCTAGGACCACTTAATTGCCTTACTGGAATGTCATCTGGCTTGTTTCACTGAAAGTTACCAGCCTATATTGTTAAACTATAACCCCACCTATGTTCTCTTTCTGTAACCTCCTGGTCTGGAAAGTAAATGCAGGAAGAGAACCCCAATTCGGGGTTAATTTCCCAAGGAAGGCATGCCCCTCGCTTGAGGGTTCTGGGGGAGATTAACCACTTTGGGGTCTCTCACTGCTCGGAAGAGATGGGCTTTGAGTAATCCTTTGCAGTTCCATCACCCAGAGGAAGTGGGGTGACAAATCCGTGGGGGGCAAAGCAACACATGGTCTTGTCTTTCTTCTAAGGGGAAAATGATTTGGACCTAAAAGAAATCAAGAACTTTCTAAGAACTAGTGCAGTCTGAAAACTGGACTTAAATAAAGAACTTTGTAATAATTAGCAGAATCTGGACATTGCCTAGGCTGTCCCTAGGCAGTGAGATGTATCTCCAGAGGTGGTCCATGAGAGTTCGGACAGCATTTAGGTAGAGGTGATGGTGAAGGGACTCAAGCATGGAATGAGGGGGGTGAAGGATAATAGCTTTTGATGACCCTTCCAGCCCTGAGATTCTAGGATTTTATTTAGGTCTTGAGAGGTCCCATGGCAGGGATGAAGGGTGAAGGGATAAGGATTAAAGTGACCTTTGCATTCCTCCCTTTGACACAGACACTGTCTGGAGAGAGCAACCTAAACAGACTGCTTTGGATCCTCTCTCATGAAAGGGACCAGTGTCTTTTGGAGACCATGTTTAGCTTAGAGAGGCGGACTTTAAGGTCATGAATGACTTATCAACCAAGACATAATTTAGGTAACTACCTAAGGTAAGGAGAAAGAACCATATAATCTGTCCATCTTACTAAGTTAAATCTCACTTACTAAGTAAATCTTACTAAGTAAATCTCAGAAATAGTGTGAATATTTATCAGGTAATATGAAATATGCATATATGGTATAGGATGGTCATATGAGGAGCAACCAACTCAGGAATTGTTTACATTGATTTTTTCCCCTACCAATAAGAAACAATTAGCAGTAATTCACAAGTAGTAGACATCTTGCTCAATGCAATCACATAATGGTATCACTCGGGATCCAGAGGAAGAAAAGAAGAGGTATCAGATGGAAAAAATTCATTTTGGGAACCCGATTAGGACATAAGTTGGAAGGACCCAACAGGAAGGCAACGGAGGAGAAAATGCTGGATGATCCTCATACAAATAGCTCTATGGGCATTAGAACAAAGCAGGCAAGTGCACAGGGAGGCCAGGAAAGGTAAAAAGATGCCAAGTGGCCCAAACCCACGGCTATAAAGATGTGAAAGAGAAAAAGGAAAATTTTACTACAAAGAGTGGCAGCCAGATCACCAATGAGGAGTATAAAAAGTAACAGGAAGATGCTGAACCAAAGTAAAAAGAAGACGCAGTTGGCAAGAAATGAACACTTTAATTAAGTAGGGCCATTGGCAGCCCTGGTTCCTTATAACTAAGAAGGGGCAGAAGTTTTTCATTTTCTTTTTGCCTAACTACAGAATATATGAAATGTGCCCATTAACCAAGACAAATACATCTTGTGATTGGCCAAGTCGAATGAGGAAGAGAAATGGCTGAAAAGACAAGGCACCATATTATAAGCTTCATAGAGGTGTCAGGAAATGAATGAGGAGATGTCAGCATGAAACCTCACTTATGGCAGGGCCAATAAAGATTCCATGTTTAAACTCATTAAAATGCAATCAACAACAACAACAACAAGTAAAAACTAGGGCTTTATAGCCTGGGCACCCTAAACTTCTGGAAATACATGGTAAAGATAATAATAATAATAAAAATAAATACAACAATTCATCTGCAATTACCCAAAGGAGGATGGGGCAAAATGTGGTAATATACACGGCTTGGTGAAAAGCATATCAAACCCATAAACCAGTTATTGATATTGTAAGGTGGGGGAGCTGAGGTGTGGCACCAGTTATCTCATATACTTCCTGCCATTTTATTTCATGCCACTTTTCCCCAACCAATTAAGAAGAGGAAATTAAACTGGAATATTCCCTTTGAAATCACAGCTTGCCCTAAACTAAATTTCAATGGATTCTTATTCAATCTCAGAACATTTTCATCAGCCCAATAAGATCCCTCATGTCAGTTTACAGTTATTCCTTCAATGGACTAATTTTAGTTTTTTATCTTGAAGCATCCGATACTGTTGGCTACTCCCTGTCTTCAAACTTGGTATCTTCCTTACTTTCTAACACGGCTTTTTCCTGGGTCCTCTCCCATTTTTCTGATCACTCTCAGATTCATTCCTTTGCAGGCTCTTCCTCTGCTCGTTTTTTAAAGATGGGTGCTCTCTCATCTCTTCCTTCTCACTTTACAAGTTTTCCTGGATGCTCTCATCTGTACTCCTGGTTTTATGTCACTGACGATTTCCAAATCTATCTGTAGCTGAGACATCTCTCTGGAAACCTATCTGCCCATTGGCTGTTTCTATCTAAATGCCACCCAGGCAATTCAGACTCAACACGCCACCAGCTAAATGCAGCATTGCTATTCCCTGAACTGTTCCCCTCCTGTGTTTCTCCATTTGGGTGAATGCCTCTTCTAGCCAATAGGTTACCCAAGCCAGAAACCTTCCAGTCACCCTAGATTCCTCCTCCTTGTCCATCCTCCAGCTCTAATTAATCACCTTAACCTGTAAATTCCGTTTCCTTAATATTTAGTGAATCCTCCTCCTTTCCATTGCCATTGCTTGCTACCACTCAGGTTATGTTATCCTCATCTCTCACTGGGCTATTGCAACAGCCCTCTTTTCTCACCCTCCTCCAAATCATCCTCCACACTGTTAATAGTCCTTTTGTTTTTTTTCTAACCACCCTGTGCATACATTCCTGAAGCTAAAGATTCAAACAATAATTATGTATATAGAGTAAAAAAAAAGAATCCCTCCCCAAACCCTCCCTAACAACTCCCCAGAGGTAATTACTGGTAAATGTATTTTCTATGCATATGCATAAATGGGCTCAGACTATAATGTCTTGGAAATCTTTGCATGTTAAGACAAACCTAAGGATACTAGAGATGGGGGGAAGCGGGGGGCAGTTTGGGGAGGGATAGTTTGGGTAAAGGGCATAAAGAAAAATCATGATTTGTAAAAATAATATGCTTATAATAAATAATAAAAATTTTTTAAAAAGTAAAAAAAGATATGTGGAACTATCTCATTCTTTTTAATCATTGCAAGGGATTCAAAAGTATATAAATATAACACAATTAGACATTTCCCCATTGATGGGCATTTAGGTTGTTTTGAATTTCTCCCTGTACAAACAATGTTACAGTGAACACCCTTGGACATACACCTCTGGGTACAAAGCATGTAAAAATGGAAGGGACAAGTTGTAGGGCAGAAAGACAGAAGGTGGGACAGATTGGGTTAAGAAAAAGATTTTGAGAGAAGGGTGATTAATGTATTTTTTTCTTAAAAAGATGATGTAAAGGATGATATCAAGGAAATATCATGATGATATTAAGGAACTTTTGGGAAAAATTATCTTATAATGCTATCACCCTAATGCAACAGCTTTTTTTAAAAAAATAAATTTTTATTTAAAACAAACTGTGCATCTTCAATGTGTAACAAATCTGGCTGAACATAACTGCTGTAGACGATGACCTGGGAGTCATAGTGAGCCACCGCTAATATGTCTTGGCAATAGAGTGCTTTCATCAGGAAAACCAGCATGACCCAAGGCTACAAAAACTGGATTGTGGAGCAAATCCTAGTGCATAAGCTACCATTACGGTCCTTGGTTGAGCCCATTTACAATATTCCATTTTCATTTTCACAATTTTAAGATGTTGAGAATACTTCTCAGAGAACTGAACGCAAATGATTAAGGGAGTGGAAAACAGGTCTTTTGAGGAAGAGCTAAAGGAAATATAATTATCTAGTGACCTTTGTTTCAATGCTGAAAGTGGCGACATCTTGGTCCTGAGACCCACGTGGCTGAGAGATTTTAATGCCAGTAGGAAGTTCATTGCTCAGCCTGTAAATCCACAATGGCACAAGCAGCAAGCAACAATGTAGTAGGAAAATCAAAATGAGCAAACTGTAATTAGGTATGCAATGTCACCAGAGAAAGCAATTTACCAAAGGGATTACTACAATTAAAGATGCATTCCCCTTAAATAAAGACTGTTTTCTTCAATTGATCTGTCCCTATCAATTCTCCCTATGCCATGCAGAATTCCAGTTGGACAACAATTTCTGGTTGTCTTTTTAATTTCTCTGCCAAGAGATTAGAGGAAGTAAGTGGAATCTCTCCAGTCACTATAGTTTCCTCACAAATGGAAGAAGTATTAACAGAGGGCTATAGAGACAGATTACCGCTTAGGTCACCCAGGAGAGAAATCTGAAGCCCCCTTTTGATTAACAATAAGGTAAGTAACGGTCAAATCTTTTTTCCTTTAAGTCTAAGACCAAATTGAGGAGGCCCCCTTTTCAAACTGATTTTTTTTGGTGGGGGCGTGTTTCACCTTTCTCATGCCCCAGCCAGGCAGGCAGCATTTGGAGGGTGCATGGCCCTGGATACAAACGTAGGCAGCCTTCTTTACCTACCAGTCTCTCTTCACTTCACTACTTTATTGTTTCTTCTTCTAAAGCTTCTTTCCCTAAAACCTCTTCTAACCTTTGCTGTCTCCTTTTTGGAGTACTTTTTGGGGAAAATAGGATTGAGAATGTATCAAATTCTGGATCCTGATCTTCGTTACCATTACCTGAGTCCTTATAAAATATTTTGGTTTAAATGTGTTATCATGAGTAACCCCTTGAAGTGGATGAGTGGTGAATGTGGCAGCCACTGGCAGATGGAAGGGTTTATGCTGAGTATGTTTAGTACAATGTAATGGGTGAGTTAATTCATTACTGAGTGCTAGGAGCATTTATTGATGTCCTAGGAACCAGGCAGGCCAGACACCGGGGATACAAGATAAGACACGGAGCCTGCCCTCAAGGAGCTTTCTATCTGGCAGGAGATGTACACATAGTACAGGTGTCAGGAGGGGCAGCAATGAACACCAGTTGGGCTCCTGCTGTTTACTAGACACTGTGCTGTGGTAGATACAGAGATGAGGGAGACTCAGTCTTGGCCCCAAGGAGCCCTGAATCTTGTCAGGAAGATGAGACGAGTACAAAAGAACCCTGTACTCCTGGCTAGAATGTGAACACCACAAGAGAGGCACAATTGAAGTGTCATGGGAATTCTTTGCAAGCACGAGCCTGTGGAGGGTTCTGAGGAGAGAAGCGTGGGGCAGCCTGATCCACAGACCTTTCCTGCTCTGCCCGTAAGCAGAGGACAGCATTATTTAGTAGCAAAGTTGTACTACTTCTCAAGTGAGATAAGACATGTAAATGTTATTTGTAAACCTTAACATGCTCCACAAGCATAAGATGTTATTTTTTATTTCAGAAAACCATGATCATTTCTGGAAAACACTACTCTGGAACCTAAGGAAATGTTCCATGTGTCACATTACCCCCCCATTTTTATCACTATTCTCTCTGTGTATGTGTCTCTCTGTGCCTGTGTATCTCTGTCTCTGTCTCTCTTTCTCATCTTTATTGTTTGATGAGCTGAAGTGTTAAGGAAAGGATTTTTTAATTTTTTATCGTGGTGAAATATACATAACACAAGGATTGCCATCTTAAGCATTTTTTAACATATCACTGGGTGGAATTAATTACATTCACGATGCGGTGTAACCACGACCTCCCATCTACTTCCAAAACTTTTTCGTCACCCTAAACATAAACTCTGTACCCAATAAGCCATGACTTCTCATTATTCTCGGGGAAGGATCTTGTGCTTCGCCCTTACTCACCGACTGACAGGAAAGCCAAGTCAGTAACCCAGGGCGGATGTGCGGAAGGCGTGGATCGCCGGCAGTGCCCTCTCACCCAGGTCGCTGTCACTGCACTCCTGCGATTTCCAAGGCCAGCCTCGCCGGTGTTCAGTGCATCTGAGTACAGGCGTGGTGGGGTGCAGCTGCTCTCTTCAAATGAAACCCTACACCCTTTTCAAACACTCGGCAGTCTTTCTACTTTCTCAGCTTGTGAGGCTCCAAAGATTTCCCTCTGTACATTTTTCCAGCCTGATGCGAGGTGCCAGTTAGTCAAGAGAGATTTAGGAGAATGTCTTTTAAATGCAGACTCCTTTAAAAAGGAGTTCCCTTCCTCCCGGAGTTTTTGCCATTTAACTGTCTTTCAGTTTATCTGCACGTTTTATGAACTGAAGAACAAATGTACTCCCACTACAAAAAATCCCGATTTAATCACCCCATATTGTAAACGTGTATCAAAACATCACATTGCACCCCATAAACATACACAATCATTATTTGTTGATTAAAAATAAAGTTTAAGGAATCTTGGATGGGTTTATTTGCCTGTCCCAATTATTGAAATGAACGCAATTAAAAGCCAGGCAAAGATGATCAAAGACGTCAGATGCAATGAGATAAGGAAGTGACAAATCCTCGTGTCTCGTAGTCTCATTCCTGCTTAAAGAAAGGAGAGTGAAGAAGCTGAGCTGCTGAGGAAGTAAAGACATATACTTCTTTCTGAAGAGTTTCTGACTGAGATGTACTCCTGTGCTGGCCATCAATCTCCAATTTGTCTCACTACCTTCCCTCCAATTGCCTGTTTTAAAATATCAACTCACCTTAGTTCAGAAGCACATCAGTACTAAAGTGATGGGAAGGTTTCATCCGGAAGATTGGTAAAAGATTGGTAAATAGAAGCTATCAGCTTGAATTACTGAAATTAGCAAGGCTAATGCAATGTCACTATTCAAAACAGTGCCAATTTGGAATTTCTTAATGGCTTCAGAAGAGGGAGTCTTTATACATCCTACAATCTCTCTTCATTCTTACCTAAATTCCTTCTCATAGATGTTATGAATGGCCTGTTTTGTAGCCAACACAAACTTTGTCCAGTAAAATAATGTAAGGAACTCAGAATGAAAAGAGATTAGCTGTTCCTGGCTCCTGTTATTTTAAAGCAGAAATAACTTTGGCTTCTACTGATTCATAGACAAAGCTTGAAATGCAAAGCATGCTCAACTCTAGATTCAGCATGAAAAGGACCTTAAAATATGCCCAAGTGCAAGTAATGGACTTATTAAAGGGAAGAAAAGAGGCACTTTTCACACACTCCCAAGCTCTTTAGCCCTGTCATATCAGCAATCTTGCTTAAGAATTTCATCCTATTTACATTTCTTCTCCCTTTAAATATCCTCCAGACTCATATGGCATCAAATATTGAAGCTTGTAAGACATTAATTTCTTTATGTTAATTATGAGGAAGGCATGTGAAGTGCACAACTGATAGAACTTGGAGCACCTGCAATGATTTCAATAGGAATTAAAAATCAGGTCTGTAGTTTTAATTGAACACTTGATAATTTATCAACACAGGTATTTTTAGATGGCAAACTTCAAGTATCTTCTTTGGACTATTTTTGGCACTGTTCCAGAATAAGCGCATTTTTCCATTAGGAAATTTCGTTTATATTTGATGGCAAAAGCATGGAGTACACCATTTGGGTGATTATGAAAACATTTATAAAATCAAAATAACATGGAAGGCTTTCAAGCTGCAGTACATGAAGCACACAGCTCTAAATTATGTGCATGCACACACATATAGCCTTTCTGTTTTAACTTTAAGAGAATTTAAAAAAAATGGAAATAGTGCCTGAAAAACATTTCGGTATCTTGGAATATTTATGTGAAATCAAAAAGGTGAAGGAGTCACGAGAATTTTTCCAAGCAGCATGAAAGTAAGGAGGCAGCCTGGTCCTGTTCCCCTCAGAGGTATTAGGTTCTTGTCCTGATTTTACTGCTGATTTTTCCCAAGATTAAGAATAAATTACTTAATGTCTGTGCCTCAGTCTCCATCTGCGATGTATTTGATTTAGTAAAGTAGGACTTAGATGGGATTTGCCATGGGCAGGTCCATTCTTATTAGATGCTATTCTGTTTCCACAAGATTAGCTAAAAATGGGGATCAGCACCACAGAACCATCATGGGCATAGCAGGGTATGGAGGGGCAGCGTAAGAGATTGAAAATTCCAAATCCCCTCCCAGCCATGTGACCACAGTCCTTCAGATCTGATCGTTTGTTTGCTAATCTATAAAATGGGGACAATACCACTGCCTTCACAGGATGGTGGTGGAATAAAGATACTACATATGTCACAATTCATGGACCAAAAAGAGGGAAATGGTCAGAAACGGAGAAAGAAAAAGGACAATTGAAATATGTTGCTGTCCTTGGATAAGGGTAGAGGAGAATTATGCAAGGCTGAGTTCCGGTGTGTTTAAAATTTGTTTAGAAACCAATAAATGAAGCTGGGCTACATGATTCCAAAACACTTTGGGTAAAAAAAAGGCAACCTGGCTATCTAAAGCAATGGATCCAATACAAAAGAGCTGTTTTGTTGAATTTAGCTTCCTGTCTTAGATAGTTACACTGAACTTGAATATACATAGTTGTATTTAGTATTAAAAGCGTTGGAAATAGTAAGATTTATACATTTTTCTCAAAAGAGAAAATAAAAGAGATGGTTACAGGTAATAGTTAAATCTAAAGATATAAAATATTTTCTTGTATCGAGTTCTAATAACTATTTTGAAATGCCAGATCCTAGATTTTCTAATATAAATCAAATTGTTGCTCCTCATAGCTTTCTTACTGATGAAAAACAAGTCAGCACATCAGGCAGTTTTGAAATAACAAAGTTCAAATATTTGCTTTTTCCTCTTGAGGCTGTTCAGTCCATTTGGCTCTTCGTTTTCTGACAAGGTTCTTCTAAATTTTAATCCTCCATAGCCAGGACCCCAGTCCCAGGCATTAATAATCTTTTATTTAACCAGGCTCATCCTATTTCCCATTTCCAGCCATGGGGAAGGTTGGGGCTGTAGCCAACCATTTCACCAGGCTTTATTTCCCACTCCTAGGCTGCTTCTAGAAGAACTTTGGAGACAGTGTGCTGGAGAGGTTAGGCCAACTACAGATTATGAAATCATAACCTAATAGAGGAGCTAAGGAGCTTAAATGTGTCCTAGGATCAAGTCTGGGATTTAAGCCCACTTTAGAGTGACCTGCCACTGTTAGTTTGGTCTGTGCTCATTTATCAACCTTTAACTCTGCCACCAGCCCATCAGCCTTTCAGGAGAGAGGAGAGGAGAGAGGAGAGAAGCATACACAGAAGTGATAGGGATCTGTACCCACCAAGAAATCTGACAGCATTATTATGCTTTTACCTGGCACAAAAATTAAGAAGCAGGACAAGTGAATCCTTGCTCCCCTCTTAATATCATTTCCATTGTGTTTCTTTCTTATCTTCTGAAGAGATTTGTCAACTTCTTGCAGCTGATGAGAGCAACCTTCCTGGCCTGGCACTGCTCAGTCAGTATGCAATTCCCTCAACATGTCCCTGTGCTTCATCAAAATGTGACAGTCTCAAGCTCCATTTCTTCAGGGCCCTGTGTTTTGTCACAATGGATGAATCAGAGAATCTCATCCCTTTCCATTGATTCATACTGTGTACACTCGAGGAGTACAAAATAGATCAGATAGGGAGGTACTGTGGTGTTGTGATAAAAAGTTCTAAACTTGGAGCCAGTAAACACTGCTGTCAATATTGGCTCTACTACATACCAATTTTGATTTGAGGTAAGTTATGTAATGTTTCTAGGCCATAGTTTCCTCACCTATAAAATGGCTGCTGTGAGGATATGTGAAAGCATTTAGCATGGTGTCTGGCACATAGTAGGTGCCCAATAAATGTAAGCATTCCGTGAAAAAGTGAACAGAAATGGGAGATTCCTGATTCCTCTTGGCCCTCAAGATGTAAAAGGCCTTTCAAAATCTTATGTACTTTAATTGTGTATGCCAATGGACGGAAGCTAAAAAGAACTTTAATTCTTATATAGATTTTAATCTCTCTAAAGCAACAATTTACAAATTCTTCTTTCTCTCAAGGATTCTTCTGGCAGAACAATACAAATATCTTAGTAATACAAACCACAAGAAGAATGGAAGATGAACAATCAATATAACCACTATGAAAATATCAAGCAGATGCTCTTTTTTCAACTGGTTCAAAGTTGCTAAGTCTTCATGCTGGTGTCTCCTTTTTAAACAAATATGTTGCTGCAGATGGTTTATATCCTTTCCATTAAACTGTGGGATTTCACATGTATGGGAGGTGCTAGGCAAAGATGCAGAAACTGTCACAACTTTAATACCCCAGTATGGTACAGTCAGGCTTTTTCAATACCACTGCCCCTGCTCCCCCTGACCCCCACAATAGCCCTGCAGGAATGAATAAAAGCACACCTTGGGAGCAGTTGTCACATCTCTGCTCAAAAGCCACCAACGAGGCCTCACCACTGTTCACAGGATTAAGCCCAAACCCTTTGGTTCCTTTGTGTCTTCCGTCCCCCTACAGAGCAGGTACTGATATATATAGCCTCTTTATCCCTCACCATGCTAGGCACGAAGGTGATGCTTGGTAAATATTTGTGAGTTGAGCTGAAATAACCGGCTGAACTGAATTACCTCTCTTTAATCACCATCTCTTCATTCCTTGTGCCTTCCCAAGTTAATAACAATGAGAAAGGGTTCCTGTGCTATCGAATAGGCCACTTTCACTATGTGCATGCAATTAACTAGGGAGGAACTTGGGAAACGTGAAGGTCCCTATGAACAATGGTTAAAGGGCCTACCCCCAAAGGACTTTTGTAAAACTGTGGAGCCCTTAATAGATTAATATTTGTTGGTGGGACTGAGCCATGAAATAATTTGAGGTAAGAAGGAAAAAGAATTCCTGGGATGCTGTAGAGCAGAATAAGGAGAGTTCGAGGAAGAGACAGACCTGAATTCAAATCCAAGCTCCACTCTTGCCAGCAGTAAGACTTTGGGCAAGTAACCTCACTTCTTTAAGCCCCAATTCTGTTATCTTTAAAAGGGGCATAATTATCTCTCCCACAATGTTGTTGAGAGAATTAAATGAAAGCATTTATGTAAAGTTCTTCACATAGGCTTGATATTTAGTGGGACCTCAATAAATATTTGTTGATCAAATTGGAAAAGTGACTGTTTAATTTTTTTCTAAATAAAGCAGTCAGGCCCAGAACTGGATTGGCTATGGAATTTCCTTTTAAGCACAATTGAGCTTTACACACAGAGCTTGCCAGATTCTATCATGATACCCTCTAATGCGTGCTGCTGGCCCATTGGATTCCTCCAAAGACTGCCATCTGTTTGGATGACATTGCACCATCTAGCAAGATGGGTGAACCATTTGTCTGAAATGTAGGAGCCAGTGGGGGGGAGTGATGGATTCAGATGTGCAGCTTGGGCAATATCATCCACCTCCAGACTCTAGTAGGATGGTCCTTTGCTGGAGGGGACACATGGGTCCAACTTATATGCAGGTACTTCTTTTCATACATAGTACCAGGTACTAGGGCTTGTTTTGTCTTTTCAATTTTTTCAATTTAAAAAAAAAAGCTCTACCCACATGCTGGCAATATGGAAGTCAAACATGTACCATCTTGGCACCACTACTTGCCTCCCCACCCTTCCAAAAGCTTCAGCTGCACTTCAGCTAATTCTGGGTAATCTACTAAGATCACATGGAGTATCATATTGAACATAACATATGTGTACAACTGCAGGTGTCCTGTGCAAATAAAATACCAACCAACTGGTTTGCACTGAGGAAGAGGAGCAGACCTAAGGCAAAAACATGGCCCCAGGTCTCTTCTTCTACTGAGGACATCATCCCCCAGCTTCACCTTACCTCTAACCATCAGATACACAGAACCCAAAGAGGCTAATATTGCTGGACCCTGTGATTTAGCTCAAGCCTTGCTTCTAGACCAGAAAAAGATATTTGTTCAAAGTGATGAACAATTAACATAAAAAGCCTGAAAGACCGTCCAGATGTCAACAGCTCTTAAGAGGACAGGGAAGATAGAATAAAATTAAGGGAATCTTTTCCTTTCCCTCTAACCCCCTCCAAACATCAGTAACTGCCAAGCAGAAATTGCCTAAAGAGTCAGAAGGGCAGAGGAAAGGCTGGTCAGTACTTTTCTCCAATATTTCTCTTGCACTGATGCCAGCAGAAAGCTGTAAGGAAGGCATTCTTGCCAGGCAAGTACTTTCCATTCATTCAAATACTTACTGAGTGCCTCCTGTGTACCAGGCCATGGGTTGAATGCTGAGTTTCCCAGGTGAACCCTGTCTTGCCCCCATTCCAGAGTGCTCATGAGTGAGAAAGATGTGTATGTAACTATGGCACAGTGTTGTATATCCAATTTGTCTCACTCACTAAGCCCTTATCATGGCTCTAAGAAAATAGAAACAACAACACAGACTAAATGCCCTGCACACTGAAAAGTTATGGCCAAATTTATGAATTTGGTCAAATCACACCCTACTGAGCAGCCCTCTCCAATTGTGAGAGCACAGTGAAGGGCTACGTATTTTGCCTGTGAAGGACCAAACTCGTACTCTTTTTGGCAGTCAAACCAATGGTCTGTGGCAGAGCCCTTTCAGTTGGTTGCTTCTCATCCATTTGAGTTCCCTGATTCATGTTTGGATTTATCCTTGCCTTATCTCCTGAAAATGTGGTCAAAAGTCACAGACCAGTATCTCTGGCACCAAAGACTTTTCTCCTTTCCCTTATGAGTAGTTTTCTTAAAAAAAAAAAAAAAAAAAAAAAGAAAAGAAATGAAGTTTAATTAAAAGTCAACTTGGGATTCAACATATTCCATATATCTGCCAAAAGGGGACTTACAGAGAGGCCCAAATCCAACAAATAAAAACTAAGGCCCATTTACAATGCATATTTTCCTCTTGACTTTACCAGAGGGGCACTTTAGGAGGAACTGAAGCATTTTTCATTTATTTACACATAAAACATTTAATGATCTTTTGAATGTACCAAAAACTTTATGAAACCTTTCAAAGAGATTTTGTAAAAAATGGAAGTCATACTGGCCAAGTATAAACAAACAAATGACCAAACCAGTTGAAATTGGTTTAAAACTTAGTGCAAAATTCTAAATGGATTCAGTCCTTAGCAAAGATGAGCTTTAGGCCCTCCACAGGAGAGCAAAATCCTCAGAGAATAATCAAGAGCTGGAATGATGCACCAAGCACCCAATTAGTACTGCTCAACCTGATCCCCAATTTAGGAGCAGAGAAGGCTGCTGCAATCCACAAAGGGCTTTTGTCAGCTTTTTGTAGGCTGACAATGAAGCCATTGGAAGGCAAGTGACAGAAACAAGGGATCACCTCCAGATGGCTGGAAAGCACTCCCCCCCCCCACAATGCTCCCATTACTAAGGGGGTGCTTATTCACTCCTCAAACATTCACATAGTACCCACCCTGGGCCAGGCACAGTGCTGAGTGTTGAGAATACAAAGTTGAACAAGACAAAGTCCCTGTCCTCAAGGACAGCTATGATTGATAGAGCACCTACATTGTGGCTTCTTAGCATACATAATCTCACTTAATCCTTACAAGAATCCTATGAGGCAGGTATTATTATCTCTGTTTTACAAATTTAGGGCCTGAGATTCAGAGGAGAACTCATAGTGGCTATGTTCTTATCTACTGAGTTATGCTGTCTCGACCAGGTAAATTAGAGGAGGGAATGATCTAGATTGGAGTGTTTTAGGGTCAGGGAAGACTTTTTGGAAGAAGAAGCATTTAAACTGGGGCTGGAAAGTATGGGTAGGATTTGGATATGTGGAGACTGAGGAAGTGGGAAAGTGGAAGGAGAGACATAAGCATTCTAGATTAAAAAAAGAATGGCATATGTAGAGGCGCAGAGGCATCAAGAAATGGAAAATGCTCAGGAAACAGTTTGGTTGGACTGTGTGAGTAGAAATAAGAGATTAAACTGAAAAGGCCAACTAGGAGGAAACTGCAAGAGGGCTATGAATAAATGAATCACAAAGGAAGAAATGAAGGAAGAAGCCTAAAGCAGTTGTTCAATGCAGATGAGCTTTCAACTTTGGAGAAACAATCCTTTAGTAGCTCCTATGCCCCTGCCCTCTTTCTGTCTCCAGTCAAGAACCAGGAAGATTTCACGACCAATTATGAGATGGTGGTGGTGGGTGGGGTGTGTATGTGATTGATTCAGAAACTATAGTCCCAGTTCCTGGAAGCTGGGGACAAGAACTGCCTTTCCTCAGAGAAGACACCAGTGCTATGAACACTGTTAATCATCATTACTGTTCATGGGAACTTTAATTGAAGTAAAGATACAACTTCAATTATAATAGCCTTGAAGCATTACATAAATTCTTCTTTAACCAGAAAGGCTTTATATTTTTCTGAGCAAAACTAACATTTGAGAATTAAATATCATATTTCAAATCACTCCGTGCTGAATGGATGTTGGTATCTATTTTATGGTTAAATGTGAGACACATGTGGCTATAAACACCTATCCATGCAGTGTCCCTATAGATACAAACAGTAAACTCTTAAGAGCAATTCCCATATTGCATAATGAGTATTAGCAGATGGAGGTTTTTTCTAGATTACAAAAATTTTGGTTATGCTAGAAAGATCAGTCTTAACACATTTGTATTGAAAAAGAAAGTTTTAAAACAGAGGTATTAACAAATATGAGATGAAATGAGCACATCTGTGATGACTTGTTCAGGTTGAACAAAAGAATTCCCCCAAAGGCATCCATTCTCCAGCCTCCCAGCAGAATTAGGCCCCTTTGTGTTTTGGCTTCCTTCTTTTCCTAGCAGGATAGTCACTGCCTTTACTAGCTTGATTTACTGAAGTAGAATTAGATACACAGTCTAGGTCTGAGAGCCTGGTCTTTGGTCCCATGACCAAGAGCTTGAAGTGATTCACCATTCCATGTTGGTCCTTGGCCATCTTTATATTGCTGTAGCCAGTGTACCTAATTTTATTGCTTAGAGGCAGGATATTCTGTGGTTGGATTTTAAGAGCGCTCATATAAGAACTAAAAAAATCTCATAGGAGAAATGGTTCTCCTGTGTTTGAATCTTAAAACTACCTACTGTGAAAGTCTGTGATTTTATTATTGCATAGCTTTATAAACTTATACATATGTGTATGGCATAAGTATCATGAGAATTTAGAAGTATGAGAGGAGACTGAACTTTTTCTTTTTTCTTTTTGTCTTTAAACCCACATCTTGGTTGATCATAATATTTTTATTTCTTTGATGTTTATTTGTACTACCTTATAAATCTACACGTGAGAACGGTTTCTCTGACAAAAGGCAATATTGAACACCATTTAAAATAGGAAATTAGTTCCAGAACTTATTTTTGAGGCATAGCCAGCTTAAAAACAGCGTAAATGATACCCATATACAATTTAAGCATCATATCTGACTTCAGCCAGCCACTCACATTCAACCATTGTGCTCTATGCATTTAGGTTGGCTACTTTTTTCAGGTGACCTGATAGCCATTTTCTGTAGCTGATCTGATTAGGTCACCATAGAGGCTGAGAACACTAGCCACATTTTTTTTATTTAAAAACTTATTGAGTCCCTATGGTTTCAACTACAGGCTAACAAACCACTACATTCTGATATTTAAACTCCCCTCTCTTCTGTGCTGGCTTACATCAATGGCCTTGGTTTGGGAGGAGTGGCAGAAAGATTGAGAACTGTTGGTTACTTCAGATAAGCCACATAATAGAAAATCTCCTTGTGGATAATTAAGTGCTGCTTCCATGGTTGTAAAGGGCAGCAGAATTGAAATATCAAGGAGAGAACTTCCTTTAGGTCTGTTTTCAATCCTGAGTAAACGGTAATTGTGAATCATATGTTCTTTTCTGAAGAACATGGAAGAAGGATTACTGACTAAATGTTTTAAAATTTGAAGTTGAAGTTAAAGAGTACTTTACAGCTTCATATTAATTCTGCAGATAAAATGGACCAGTTCACAGCAGAAAACACATTCTCCCCAAGTTCACATGAAACATTCTCTAGTACAGACCATATACTAGGCCATAAAACAAGCCTCAATAAATTAACAAATAGGGAAATCATGTAAAGTATACTATCCAACCACAATGGAGTGAAATTAGGAATCAATAACAGAAAGCTATTTGGGAAATTCACCAATATATGGAAATTACAAAACACAATCTTAAATAAACATGGGTCAAAAAAGAAATCACAAGGGAAATTTGAAAATACTTTGATATAAATGAAAATACAACATAGCAAATATTATGGGATGCAGGTAAAGTAGCGTTCAGAGGGAAATTTATAGCTATAATCACTACATTAAGTAAGAAAAAAGATTTCGAATCAATAACCAAATCTTTCACTTTAAGACATGGGGAAAAAAAGCAAATTAAACCAAAAGCACCAGAATGAAGAAAATAATAATGATTAGAAATAAAATTAATAAATCAATAAAACCAAAAGTTTGTTGTTTGAAAAGATCAACAAAATTGACCAAACTTTAGCTAGACTTAACAAGAAAAACCAAATTACTAAAATCAGGAATAAAAGAATAAAAGAAGGACTTTACAGCACTTTTGGCTCTCAGGCCTTTGGCCTTAGACTGAGAATCACACAACTGGCTTTCCTGGACTGAGCCAGCCTACCAGCATCAAGTTTGCAGATGGCCTATCAAGGGATTCCTCAGCCTTCATAATGAAAACAATGTAATACACCATATTGATAGAATAAAGAAAAAACCCTACATGATCATCTCAATAGATGCAGAAAAAGCATCTGACAAAATTCAACATCATTTCATGGTGAAAACATTTAACAAATTAGGAGTAGAAGGAAACTCCCTCAGCCCAATAAAGGGCATCTACAAAAACCCCAGAGCTAATATCATACTTAAGGGTGAATGAATTAAAACTTTCCCCTTAAGATCAGGAACAAGACAAGAACGTCAGCTCTTGACTTTTCTGTTCAACATTTTACTTGGTTATAGCTAGCACAATCAGGCCAGAAAAAGAAATAAAAGGCATGAAGATTGGAAAGGAAGAAATAAAACTCTCCATTTGCAGACATGATTCTGCATGTAGAAAATTCTAAAGAAATCGTGAAAAAACTATTAAAACTAATGAATGAGTTCAGCAAGGTGGCAAGATACAAGATCGATATAAAAAAAATCAAGTGTATTGTTATCCACTTGTAATGAACTATCTGAAAATTTAATTAGGACAATGATTCCATTTATAATAGTATCAAAAAAATAAAATACATAGGAAAAAATTGAACAAAAGAAGTGCAGAACCTATACTCTCAATACTACAAAACACTTTTGAAAGAAATTAAATAAGACCTAAATAAATGGCAAGACACCCCATGCTCATGGACTGGAAGACTTAATATTGTTAATATGTCAGTATCCCCCATAATGATTTATAATTTGCAGAAATTGACAAGCTGATCCAAATATTCATATGGAAATTCAAAGGACTCGCAATAACCAAAACAATCTTTAAAAGGGGGAATAAAGTTGGAGGCCTTATACTTCCCCATTTCAAAACTGATTACACACCTACAGTAATCAAGACAGTATGGCACCGGCATAAGTATATATTAATAGAATAGAATTGAGAGTCTAGAAATAAACCCTTAGATTTGCAATCAATTGATTTTCAATAAGAGTACAAAGACCATCCACTGAAGAAAGAATAACCTTTCCAACAAATGACAGCAGGACAACCGGATATCCACAAACAGAATAATTAATTTAGACCCCTACTTCACACCATATACAAAATTAACTAGAATGGATTAAAGACCTAAATGTAAGAATTAAAATTATAAAACTCCTAGATAGAGACATAAGTGTAAATCTCCCTGACCTTGGATTAGGCAATGGTTTCCTAGATATGACATGAAAGGCACAAGTGACAAAAGAAAAAACAGATAAATTGGACATCATCAAAATTAAAAACCTTTTGTGCTTTAAAGGACACCATCAAGAAAGTGAAAAGACAATTCACAGAATGGGAGAATATATTTGTAAGTCATATATCCTATAAGGGTCTTGTATCCAGAGTTTATAAAGAATGCTTATAATTCAACAGTAAAAAGACGAATAACCCAACTGAAAATGGACAAAGGAACTAAATAGACATTTCTCCAAAGAAGATACACAAATTAGCCAGTAAGCACAAGAAACGATGCTCAAAATCATCAGTTATCAGGGAACTGCAAATCCAAACCATAAGGAGGTACTGTGTCATACTGAGTAGGATGGCTTTAATAATAAAGACATAACAAATACTGGTGAAGATATGGAAAAACTGAAACCCTCATACACTGCTGGCGATAATGTAAAATGGTGTAGCAATTTTGAAAAACAGTCTGACAGTTCTCAAAATATTAAAGACAGAATTACCATATGACACAGCAATTCCACTCTTACTTATACATCCAAGAGCAGGGAAAACATACGTTCACACTATATCTTGTCCATAGCAGCCATATTTATAATAGCCAAAATTAGGAACAACACTAACTTTTATCAACTGATTAATGGTTAAGTAAAATGTGAACAAACCTAAGGACACTAGAGATGAGGGGTAGGGAGGGAGAAGGTTTGGAGAGTGATAGGTCAGGTAAAGGGCATAAGTAAAAATCATGATTCATAATAATGAATATGCTAATAATAAACAATAAATAAATAATAAATAATAAAAAATTTTAAAATGTGATGTAGCAATACAATGGAATATAATTTGGCATAAAAGAAAAGAAATGAACTGCTGATACATGCATAAATCTCAAAAATGTTATGCTGAGTGAGAGAAGCTAGTCGTAAAGGGCCACATATAGCATAATCCTATTTACTTGAAATTTCAAGAATAGGCAAATCCATACAGACGGAACATAGATTAATGCTTACCTAGAGTTGGGGTGGAGGGGTGCTGAGAGGCTTGGGGAGTAATGGCTAAGGGGTAAAGGGTTTCTTTTGGGACAATGAACATGTTCTAAATTTGGTTGTGGTGACCACAAACAACTCAGTGAATACACTAAAAACCACTGAATTCTACACTTAAAAATGGCTGAATTGTATGATTATATGAATTATACCTCAATAAGGCCATCGTTTAAAAAATAATAATAAAGATCAGTTCACCAACCCACATTTATAGTGAGATTCCATAGAGAGCCATATTAATAAAAACAACATTCTGTATAAAGGGGAGATTATAAATTCACATTGGCCACATCATATAGACCAAAGATAACCTATGGTTCAGTGTTATTTCAGTCCTGCTGGTTATTTCTCAGTAGACATCTCTATGAACCAATTTATATTTTCTAGCTAAGGTTGTAGATTTTTAGAACTGTATCTTCTTTATGGAACATCTCCAATCTCTGGCTTGCCAGCAAAGCTGACTATGAATTATGTGAGTATGTCTGGGCCTAAGGAAGAGTGTTTAACTAGACCGGATCTGTTTATATTCTTACAAAAGTCCAAGAAGACCAAATTAATTTAGTCGTATCACACCCCATATACTCCATCTGCATTCTTATCTCCACCTTCTTTGCTGAGAGAACCAAATGTAACAAGCCTTAAGGGTTGGCCAGTAGAGTACAACAGTGTGGTTAGAATGACAACCTTCAAGCCCTTTCTGTGTATGCTGGTCATTACCCTTTTGTTGACCTCAACACTGGCTGAAACACTTCTTGTGGGTCTCACCTGGCTGCTGACTGAAGGCTTACGCAGCACAGACAGGAGTATCAAGAAGCAGAAAGGGAGGTGGCAGAGCAGAGGTTAGTACAGATAATGTCATGGCCTTTGGCGCCCAAAAGGCATGGATTTGTATCTTGGCTTGACCATTTATTAGTTGTGTGACCTTGAGCCATTTACCTAATCTTTCTGAGCTTCATTTGCTTCATCTGGAAAATGAGGGCTATATTACCAATGCTTCATAGGGTTTTGTAGAGATCAAATGTGCTAACCCACTTAGATCAATGTCAGCATGGAGAAAACAATTAGCAGTAAGTGCTATTATATTTCTGGTCATTGTTATTATTATTGTAGCCAGAATGAGATTCATCCCCCTGTTCATTATGACTCTCTGTAATATGCAATTCTCTAACATACCAGAGACCTACTCAAAGTCAGTCTTCCTCACAAGTATGCATTTTAAAATTTAGGGCTGAGCTAAAGGGATAACGAACAATTTGAAAAGCATTATTTTAACTGGGGCATTGGGCCCAATAATAGCACATGGGGTCTTTAGCCTGGCTGCCTTTTTAGCCTCCTAGAACCAAAGATTATGCAAGTTTCCCAAGGTACCTTCAGAATAAGCTGTCTAAACCAACTGCTTCCCCAGCAAATGATAACCTAGGATGTGCTTAGGCTAGATGGTCATGGAGCATGAGGACACACTGTGGATCAATTAATTATAGCTCTCCAGTGGAGCACAGAGGAGCAGACCCAGATCTCTCAAACATGTATAGTGAATATAGTGAGTTTTTCTAAATATCACGTGCTCTTCATTCACTTCTTTTTGGGCCCAGTCTCAGGCACCTAGAGGAACTATGATTCATGAGAAAGATATGGGGAATGCATATAAAGATAGGGAAAAAGTTCTTCCAAAAATCCAGAATAGTCCAACTCAACTGGGCTAATCACTGTTCTTTTAGCTCCTCCCTATGTGACCTAACCCCATAAGGCTGAAGAGGCTCTGAACTCCTCCCACTGAGGCTATTCTGATTCTCCAGGGAAAACGTCAAGGAATATTCACTAGCACAAGAGAATTGTGGTCATCATTATCAACAAATATTTATCAACTACATGTGCCAGGCCATGCAGCATAGTGGTTATGGAAATGAATTTGACATCAGAAAGATCTGGGCTCCATTCCTAGTTCTTACTATCCATTGACCTTGTGTAAGTTATTTAACTCCCTGAGCCTCAGTTTTCTCCTCTACAAGAGCTAATATTAAAGCCTTCCTTAGATGATGAATTTGAAAGTCATTAGTAAATCACAATCTGCTGTTGTTATGTACAGAATGGTAGAAGTAAGGGTTTCAGAGAAGAAAGAGATGTTGTGGGAGGGCTGAGGACATCAAGAATAAGTTTTGTGGAGGACGTGGGTCTTGAAGTATTGGGAAGCTTTAGGACAGGAGAACAGAGAGCATCACAAGCAGATGTAATGAAGGTCAAGAAGCGGTTATGAGAATGGCATGTCTAGGCAAATGTCGCACAATTATAGTTCACCTATAGCTGTTCCAGAGGACACTGTGGGATCATTAGCAAATGCATGGTCTCATGCTCTGAGTTCAGTATTAATACGAAACCTGGCCCACATGTCTGAAAACCCAGGTAGCTCAGTTCTCAGTACACCTTGACTCCAGTGCTAAGCTCCATGCTCAGGCTGCAGGGCATGGACATTCGCCCCCTCCTGGCTATGGCACTTGACTCCTGTATTGCTTGCCACTGCAGTACTGGCATAGCCCAGATAGCAAGACAGCCAGACGTTCAGCTAAGATGAAAATAACACCACTTGTATTAGCCATTGAAATAGCCTGTTCCTTAAAGCAATTGGGCTCCTGCAACGCTCAAACAGGGCATCAGAAAGTGCTTTGGAAAGTATAAAATTATTAAACAAATGGAACAAATACATACCTCTACACACATATACATACATAGGTATATGGAATAATTGTTGAAATAAGAAAAGGTCAACCATTGGAAAAAACAGCACAATTTAATGTGATATGTTCTGTTTAAATTCAAGACCCTTCCTAACTTTGCCCTTTTAATTTTTTTGGGGGGGGGGTGGAAGTGTTTTTGTTACAGCTTTGGTCAGATGAGGTGTTTTGTGGGGTGCTGGGAAGCTATAGAGCCCCCAACCCATCTCCTTTTTAATTTGAAGAATGCTAGATGTATTTTATATTTGAAGATTCATTTGGAAATCAATTAGCTCATCATTTGGATAAGCTTATTTTAATTAATACTCCTACTGATATTTGCCCCCGTCAGTAGAACAGATGTGGTGAAGGCAGGATGGATTTATACATATTGAAGTGGGCCTCTTCCAAGAACAATAAATCCTTTCGTTTCCAAAACATTAAAGATGAACTGATAAACCCTAGCATGAATGACTGGTGACCTGGTTGGCTCTATCCACATCATCCAAATGACTCAGTGATGGTTTTCAGCTTTCCTCACTCTAACATTCTCCCTTAGTGCCCTTGATTGTGTTAGCTCTTTAATAGTCCACACTCTCTGTGCAGTTTTCATCTGCAAAACAGAAATAACAATGCTACCCACACCACAAAGTTGTTGCGAGGATAAAGTGAGTTGATCCTCCTAAAATGCTTAAAACGGTGCCTGGCACATCATAAGTGCTAAAAATATGTGAGCTATTATTTCCAAACCTTCATTGCCTCCTTCATGCTCTCTCTGGCATCTGCCCATTTGCCCAAGGTGGAAACACTGACCTCGTCCTTGCCTACTCTTTCTTCCTCACCCTGCCACAGCTAAACAATTGAGTCCTGTTGATTCTTCCTAAATCTGCATCTTAATCCACTTCCCCATAGTAAGCTTTGCAAAATGCAATTCTGGCTATGTCATAGTCTCATCTCACTTGCACTCGTCACCATACCCCCCAACCCCCAGGTACACGCTTAAAACCTTTCCCCAGCAAACCAGAGTGCTGCCTTCAGTGTGTCGGTGGTTTCGCTGCAGTGCTATATTGAAAAGGCTTAGGAGGCTACATCTGGTGTCAGTGGAACGGGGTGCTGTGATTGATTATCAGTGTCTGCAATGAAAAGGGAGGGGTGGGGGCTGGGGAGGCTGATGGCCCATATGCTGTGAATTTATAGACCTGCGACAGGATCAAGGCTAAGCTCCTTAACAAGGCAGAGAAGGCCCTGGTGATCTGACCCCTAACAAATCTTCCAGCCTCACCTCTTGCTGGTCTCTGCTCTAGCTGCAGCAAAGTGCACATCATTTTCAGAACCACCATGTTCTTTCTCGCCTCCATGTCTTTGCTCATACCCTCCTGCCAGCCTGACTCCTACACATTGTTTCAGACTCAGCTCAGTTTCTGGCCACCCAAGTCTGGGTTTGAAGCTTTTCCTTTGTTTCCACAACTCCCTGTGCATATTGCAATCAGTGCTTTCACCACATTACATTATAATGATCTAGTTAGGTATTTGTCCCCCACTCACTGTCCCTCTCACCCCAAACTAGACTAGGAGCTTATACGGGTAGGTACTGTGCTTATTCATTTTGTATGACCAGAGCCACATAACAGACACTTGTTGAGCACCAATTATGTGTCAGGCATTGGGAATTCCCTGACCATCATGTTGATAAACGTTAGCACGAGTATTAACAAAGCACTCTGCCTAGGGCAAGGCTTCACTGAGGAGGGGAGTATATCTGAACTGACTTTTAAAGGTAGAGAAGAGGAAACAATCATGGGCAAAGAGACAAACATGCAGAATATTAACAGCCACCATTTATTGGAACCTACCAAGGCAGGGGTACTGGGCTAAGTGTTTTACGTATATTACAAACACAGGACTTTACAAAGGCCCAGGCAGGCCTGAGAGAGCAGAACACCAGGTTCAGCAAGAGTGAGAGCTTTGAGGTAGTTGGAGCACAGGATGGGGTAGAGGTTAGTGAGAAACAAGACTGGAGAAGTAAGTTGGGGCCATATTAGGAAAGACTGGACCATGGGATTTGGCCTCATTTCTCCTCATTCATGCCTGGAATCTTGGGACAACAAGAAGAATGCCCTTCTGACTCCAAGGTGGCTAGTGGTGGGAAGACCACAACTTCTCCTCGAAGGAAGGCAGACAAATTTCCATTCCTTAAGCAAAACCTGATTCTAAACCCCTTTGAGGTACTAAAAATGCTGTTTTAGGCTAAAGTATGACTTGTGTATTCAGGTTTAGAAAAATCTAGAACTGAAATGTACATGATTTCCACAGATACTACCCAAATCATTACCATTGCCCCCTAAAAATCCATCTTCCCTGTTCCGATGACCATCCCATATGAAGTGGTATGTAGGGAGAAGGAAAGTTAGAACAGAAAATACTAAATGGAGAGAAACATTCATGGCTGCATGTTCCAAAAACGCCAAGTTGGAAAGATATTAGTATAGAAAGGTGATATTTCTTATGGGGACTAAAAGTAATAACGTATGAACCCATAGACATGAAATCCTTGGGTTCCTTTACATCATTGATCTAGTTTTCCAGTGTGGTGTGTCCCAGACAGGTTCAGAAATCTGCAGAAGCAGAGTGCAGAAATTTAGTTCATTGCTGCATAGTTGTACAGAAAATCTCCAGTGATCTGACCACATTTTGGGAGAATCTCATTTCTTAGTCCTCTAGCAGTTGGTGCTGTATGTGAGTATGAGTAATGTGTTGCCTCCCTGCACAAACAAGAAAGAAACCCTGAACGGGAGAGTGGGGGTGTGTTCCAAATTTAGCTTTCCTTCCAGCCTCTGCCCATATGGTTGATGGTTAAAAAAATGATTACCAAGCCAACAAAATGTAACCTGATATTAGGAGTTCCACTCTAACTCCATGAAACCAAAGTTAATATCAGCACGTGGTATTTGTCTTAATGCCATCTGATAGAGGGAGGCTGAACTCTAAAAGTAGTCCTGACCTCGGTGCCCCAGTGAACTGGCCTACAAGACTCACTAGGTTTGGGATGGGACTGATGAGATTTCCTTTGGTTAGCAGAGAGACTGCAGAAGGAGCCCACCAACCTCAACAGGGAATAAGGAGTTTTGAGGAAAAAAAAAGTTTATGGGTCTGGTTAACAGTTTTCAAGTTAAGAAAGTTTCCAAGTCTAGGATCCTTAGAAGTCAGAGTCACTGAAAATGAGGGGCTTTTTCATCTGCCAGCATAACTTAGGAAGAAAGGACTTTTCTATCACTTACGGTGGAAAGAGCTATTGATTTAAGCCTAGACTCTTTAAGGATGAAGGAAGGAAAAGAAATCCTCCAAATGTACCCTCTCACCCAGTGGAATGCTGGTAAATGTTTAACAACTGGCTCACAAAAAAGAAGTACACCTGCCAGTTGATTTTAAATTTTATTGGGATAAAGGATGTGCAGCACACAATTTACAGATATGCAATACTCTTTATTATAAATTTCATTTAGCCAATTGGTTCTCACAGAATGCTTTCATTGATTTTTGTACAGACTCCTGCATCTGTAGTCAAACTAGGGTTGTGACTGATGAACAAGTATAGTTCCTACAAGAGTACTGGTTGATATATTGGTTCACATTAAGGAAAACACAAAAGTGAAAAAACAAAGATGTATGTTGGAACTTCATCAATGACCAGAAGCGACTTCTTTGCTCAATTGGACAATAGTTTTGAATCCTGGAAGAATATTTCCCCATTTGTTTATGCTATTCATGATGTAATGGATACAGAGGCAATATGATTTTAAGTTTAATCTGTGCTATTAGCATTTTCCCCATCACTTTCTTAAATCTAAAGCCTAGACAATCAACAAAACAATCAAGCCCTAATTTGTAGTTTTTGCTGATTTTTGAGGAGTGAATACTTCCATCATGGCCAACTTCTAGCTACCAATGTGCTGACACTGAACACAGAGCTGGAAGAGGATATGTATTTCCACCACACAGACACAATAGACATACAAACTCAAGAACATAGATAATTGTAAAATGTCATAAAATAATTACGATGTGATGTGTTTTGAGTGTTACCTTTGTTTTTAATAGAATTTATTTCATTGTAAACTTATATAATTTAATTTTTAATAATGGCTATGTTTAACCAAAAATTCTGAAAATGTAACAATCAGGTCTTATGAGTCAGTGCAAGCCAGCTCTAATCCACCACTGCCCTTGTTCTATTCAGTCTGCTTTTGAATGTATTCCACCATGGGATCCAAGGTAAGGAGGGATAGAAGGCAGAAACACACAGAGCAGGCCACACCTCCCTATTCAGAGAGTGTGATGTGGTCTGCCACTCTGCTACTTATTGCTACTCTGCAAGAAGATAAGTAAGAAATTCAAAGCAAGCACTTAGAAACTTTTATAGCACTTTGACAAAGATTTTTAGGTCTGTTGAATCTCATAATTAAAAACTGTAGCTTGTATTTTGTAGGTCTTTTTGTCACTTTCTTTTCATAGTAATTTATTTTTATTGTATTCTACAAAATTATTGGTCCATGACAAGTTTGGGAAGAACAAAAAAGCCCCGGGTCTTTCACCACAGATAACTTGAGATGCACTGGTCTATTCTGTGTGGCCAGAATCAGAAGGGAGAGAGTGATGCAGGAGTTGAGTGTGAACTGGACAGCCTTGATCTTGACAATTCAGCCATTGGACCTAACCACTTACAGCTGGGGGAGAGGCTATAACTCAGGGTTGTTTTTCTAGAATGGGGCAGGCAGGCCACAAGCCTGGAAAAAATTGGGGAGAAATAAGGACTAGATTCTTGCAGTTGTGAAACAAATCTGGAGGCTGTGAGTAATAGAGGACGTTGAAAAGAATTGCTCCCTGGAAAAGTCTCTGTCATTCTTAAGGATCCATTTGCTCAGGAAAATAGTTACAGAGAAATCATAATTCGTGACATGTGCTCAGATACAAACAACCAGAGAGATTCTCTTCCCCACTCCTCTTTCCTTCCCCAGCCTGAAAAATTGCCTCATTGGTTTGCTCCACCGTATTGGTTCTTTTGCTCTATTTACATGCTTGCATCATAAAGTCTTAGCACCTCAGAGCTATTCATGACCATGGAAGTCAACAGCCCATGATGTAGGTATCTATCCACTCTCTGACATCCCACTCCTATCCAGCCAATCTTTCTGATGTATGTTTATTTAATTTCTAATAAAATACCTCCAGAGTCAGGAAGCTGATTGTTTCCTAGAGCAACCCATTCTAATGAGGAATAGTTCCAAGGGTTAGAAAGTTCATCCTCTGTTGGTCAAAATATGTCTCCTTGTAAATTGCATGCATTGGTTCCAGATCTACCCTCCTCTTGCATATGCAGGACCTCTACATATGAAAAGACAACATTTGCATCATCCTAATTCCTCTCTTACGTAGACTGAACAGTGCTACTTCTTTTCAGTGTCCTCCCACTGCCCCTCTCTGCAGCTTTCTCCCCCTTCCTACTCACTCTCCCCGAGATGTTCTCAACACCTCACATGACAGGCCTCCCCTGCTCAACGGAGCCCCTACTTCTGTGTTGACTGCAACAGGGATCTCATATCTTTTTGCTCACAATTTCAGCTGCTGGAAGTTAAAGGGTACTTTGAGGAGTCCAGTTTAAGAAGCAGTGGGGGTGAAACATACTGTTACCCTACCAAATATGGGGTGAAAGAAAGCAAATGTGAAAAATAAACATTGCACATGGATAACTGAAATATTTATTGAGCACCTACTAAGTGACAGTTATTGGACAAGAGCGAGAGGAGCAGAAGTTGGTGACTAAGAACTGAAAGGTGTATATATAGGATGGAAAAGACTTGCTTTCTACCTCCCAGGAGCTCATCATTTGTTGGGGAATCCATTTTCCTCTGAAAACTATCCTGAAAGTGTTAATGAGATTTCCCCCTGCTCTGACATAGACAGTTCTCAGATGCCAGAATTTGGAGAATAGCTTCTACTCCGCTTTATTTACTTGGTAATGATATTACTGCTTAAGTCCATCAATGAGCTACAAATTAAGAGATCCTGTTTGCACTGGTGCTCCCATTCTCACCTTAAAGGCTTATGTAAAGCCATACACATTAGGATTGTTTTTTAAAAAGACCAACAGGCAGTTTTTAAAAATCAGCAAGTAGATGTAGAAATGGTAAGAACCATAAGAGCCATGGGTCATTTTGTCACACCATTAAACATCTCTTAGCTAGGTGTGTATGTAGGCAGGCTCTATAAAAAGGTTTCCTTTCAGAAAAACTAACCGCACAAAAACTTGACAGTAACATCATTCCTACCAATGTGAATGGAAAAACTCTTTGGACTGGACACAGGAAAACAAAGGAAAAAAGACAGGTGAGGGCTGCACCTTTGCTCTTTTTGCCATATTAACAAAATCTAAATGATAGCGCTGTCTGAACTGGAGAGATTTTATATGTGTGTGTGTACATGTGTGTGGTTTTAGGGGCCTTATGGTAGGTCAGTGATTGCAAGGCATCTGGCTCCAAGTCCCTCCTCCTCTCAGAGCAGGACCTCAGACCTGGCGTCATTTCTGATCTCCACCTGCAGCCACTAGGACTGTTCATACCAGACACATTCAGTATCTGTCTTGCTCTGCAGGCTCATGATTCCTTGTTATACTGGACTCCTCCGATTTGGCTCCCCTATGAGACTGTTCCTTATCAGGGAAACTTCGGACCACTGCACAGGTTTAATTAGATATCTCCATCCTTCTCTCTTTCTGATAACATTTCTTACCATAGGGGAACACTTCCCATTTGGTGATACACAAGCCCGCTCTCCCAGATCCCCTGGGGATGTTATCCTACAGGGATTGCTTCACTTCTGTTTGGCAGCTTGGCTAGAGGCTTTGGGCTTGCTACCTTCCTGCTGGCGACTCCTTTACTTTTCCACCAGCTGAGCATTGAATCTCTCTCTCCCATTCCTTTCTATCCATATTAGATCACCACATTTTAGTTGAGGCTGTCACTAAGCTGGTCAACATGGCTTCCTCCAGAGAAAAATCAATCAATTGCACCATTGAACCAAATTAATCTATTCAACCATTTCCCCTTAACTTAAAGACTGATTATAAAATATAATACAATGACCCTAAATCACTCACACTATCCCTAATACTCACCTAATTCTTAGAGCTATGTGTAAGGCCACCAGCAAGTCCAACTCTGATAGCATTACCCCTAATAAAAGCCTCATAGCCTAATGGCTCAGACAGGCAAGTTTATCACAGGGCAGCAGACTTAAAAAGGTAAACCTCAGAATATCTCCTCCCAAATAATAAGAAATAAATTCCCTAAAGTGTCTCAAATTATGGTAACTTTATGGAAAGTTTTTACCTTTTCTTACTCTCATCTATCACCAGCATACTTGTAGTAATTCCCTGGTCAACACTAAGGCATGGAGAAGGCCCCTTTCTTGCTGCATTTACTCACTTGGCAGGTAATATCACTGCTAAATCTTGTATCTAAGTTTTTCTTTGTGTGCTCTGGGAGCTGCACAAAGCTCTGGGGTGATCTGGGATTGGCTGTCTTGTCAATCTATAGCAAGAACCACCTGGTCTGTATCTGTGTGAAAAGTGCTATTATAGTGAGCTTTGCTTCCTTCAGCTTCTCTATAGCATTTGATCTCTAAGAGAAAAGATCAAAACATGAAAGCAGATTGCTTGTAGCTAAGAGTGACATAGAATGGAAAAGAATCAGGGGTCCTTTCTTGACCCTTCTCAACCCGTTGTCTACCCCTGCCCTCACTGCTCCACTACCACCAAAGAAAACAAAACCTAACTAGCTGTGATCCCTTCAAGATGTAGTGACTACTGCTGTTGTGACTATGCGGTTATTTTCAGATATATTTGTCATTGTTTAAATACTTTCTCACTTCAAACCAACCTGGGCTAAAAACAAGTTAAAGAGTAATTGGGGATGGAGATGAGGGAGCACATTTATAATGAAAATTGTTGGCCAGAACATTTGGGGCTTAATTTATAATTTTAGCTAAAGGCTTTTGGCAAATAAAACTAAACTAACTTACAACCCAGTGGTACTAAACAATATTAATAATATTACCCTAAATGGGCATGCTGCTTTATAGTTTATAAAGTATGTTTATATCCATTATCACATGTGTTTCATTCAAGAACTTATGAGGTAGGCAGGTTAGAAAATACTTTATCACCATTTTTGCAAATGAGGAAACTGAGGCTCAGAGGAGTTGACTGACTTTGTCCAAGGCCACAACATTGGGAAGTGGCAGAGACAGAACTGGGACCCAGTTTGATTGACTCTGTAGATGTAAAGCCCTTTCCATTATGCCTCAAGCTTCAGCAGCATAAGGGTAGGAGGGTATCCTGTTTGCCAGTCAGATGGGATCTACCACCCAGTGGATGACAAGGGGTCCCCTTGCACTGAGGCCACATGTATGAGGGACTGATATTCCAAGAAATAAGTTTGGATAGAGTCACTATAAGATCTTGCCTTAGAATTCCATGAGTGGATTACTTAGTGGGAAGCAACCTGCAATGTAAGTCTCAAAGATCTGAATGGTGGGTTTCCAAAGAGTGCAAAGGAAGTAGGATTGGGTTATCCAAAATTATAGAACATGTTTTAAGAAAACTGCCATAATTTATTCCTAGACTTGTTACCAACAGGGCAATAGTAATAGATATATTACTCTATCTAATGTATTTTGAGCTCCACACAGGACTCAACAACTTTCCCATAAAGAAAACCCTGGGACATTTTTCTCTTACTCATTCTTTCTATTCATTCTTCAGTAGCCAACCCGATTTGTTCTAAATCCTTAATATTTTGCTGATGTCACCCATGATAAAAGGCCTATCATAAAGTTGCTCCATTGGTTATACCTTTTTCACCAGACCAACCCATTAATGAATTTATTAATACAATTTAGAAGAACAGTTAAGCCTCTAAAGTGTCCTTCACCTCTCCTATGTGCATAGGCTTGTAGTTGCAGGAATGTAAGGTTATACTTGATCCAGTAAATAAATAAATAAATAAAATAAAAATCATTGGTTTTAATGAATATTTTGTAATTGCTGTTCTTTTGAAGCTGTTATTTTGCCTCCAGATTGTAAAGTAACTGTACAGAGGGAATATCTGTACAGAGGTTCATGGGGCCCACAGCTGTGGAAACTCAATGGCTTCCTCCACAGGACTGTTGGGAAAAGGAGACCCGTTGGGTCTGACCACTCCTTTCTCCAACAACACTTGGAGATGACAGAGAAGAATGGCAAAAGGGATCTGCCTCGGCCTGCATTTCACCTTCACCCTCACGCCCAGCCAAGGAACAAGTGGCAAGTTTTTGCTTTGCGGTCCCCACACTGACATCTGAGAGACTGAAAGTTTCTTGAGGGCAAGAATTTCCACAACAGATATCTGTTTACTATGGACCCAAACCAGCCATTTGGTTTTAATATTGGTTCCAGCCCTAAGCACAAGATGTATTTAATGACCCCTACTCCCCAGTCCACTACCAACCAGCTCAAGTGCCTCTTGCTCTCATGTAGCAACAAGGAATGTTTCTATCTTCCACAGTTTGTTTCCACTTTCCCCATTCAACCAAATACGATTTCACAGTATCCATGACCACTTTACCCTGTCTTTGTCTCAGTTTGAGACAAGATTATCCTTTTTTTACCTGAGACTTACACCTATAAAGACATTAAGTTCACAGAATGTTCTGCCTGTACCCACAGAGAGTATAAACTAGAGCAAGAACAGGTCTATGGAGGACAAGGGGTATGGGAATGGTAACACAGATGTCTCTGAAACTGTTGTTTCTTGCTAGGAGTTGCTTTGTGATTGTATGTTCTGGTTGAGTTTCCAACAGCAGGGGTATGTGTTCGTGTCTGTGTGTTTCTGTGTGGGTAAGAGTGGGGACTTGGTGGAGAGGGGGCAGATGCTTAAGATGCTTAGTCATCACATCTTGGCTAGGGACACCTGGCCAGAGCTTGTGAAACTTCTCCGGGATGAGCCCTGGCCAAAGCACTGGGAGTAGCCAGTTTCCCAAACAGCTTACAATAAGAGCTTTGAGAAAGCCATTAACTAGGAACACTGCTGTTGGCAGCCTAGCAAAAACAGAGTCAGCTCACTGTACCAGGTTCATCACGGATGAAGATCTGGTTTTGGAGAGGAGTTAATACATTGGTGTTCAGACTCATGGGCCAAATTCAGTCTCTGCAGAAAATACATGAACTAGGGATGCTGAGAAAGAGAAAGAGCTGCCAGAGATTTTGGAAAAAATAATAATCTTCTGGCTGTTTAAAAAATTTGTAGAGCTTAGCAGATTAAAGAGCACTTTCACACTCATCATCACAATTGATTTTCACAATAACTCACTGATGTAGGCAAAGCAAGGGTGATTATACCCATTTTACAGTTGGAGAAACTGAGGCTCAGAGCAGCTAATAACTTGCTCCCACTCCTATAAATGTACTAGGACTGGAACCTAAGTGTCCTAATCCATTAGAAGGTAGTAAGGGTTGCAGACAAATTACCTAGGGATCTTGTCAACATGGCCTTTTGTTCAGTAGGTCTTGAGGTGGGGCCTGAGATTCTGCATTTCTAACAAGCTCCCAGATGATATAAATGCTGCTGGTCCATGGACCACATTTGGAGTAGCAAGGGGTAAGGGGATATTGCTGAATATGCTTATCTGGTTGTAATTTTCTTTCGTGAGTATTAAATAAACAAACAAACAAAAAACCCTGAGACAGTTCTAATCTACATCTACAGGCTCTTTGAGCGCCCGTAGGTCAGCAACAGTAGCAGCTGAAATGAAAGATTTCATTGAGGGAGACTAACAATTATGGAGCCTCTAGGATATGCTAGTATATGCTAGATACTGAGCTAGATGGTTTATAAACTTTCCCCCTCAATTTAGTTCTGCAATAGTCCTATGAAATTGAGGTTATGATTCCCATTTGGTGGTTGAGGCAATGGAGAGTTAGAGAGGAGGCTAAGAAACTGGTCCCAGGTCATGGTAACTCATAAGAAATAGAGCCAGAATTCAAATACGGGTTCGCTCTACCACAAAATCTATTTTCTTTTCACTGCAGCACACTTAAATTGCATTGTGAGAGATGGATATGATTTAAGGAGGAAGAAAAGAGGCGTTTCTATTCAGAAATAAACATTAAACATAAGTAATGGTATGAAGATAAAAACATGAACAGTATGTTTATTGGGTTCATGGGGCATGAATATGGCTGTTCTAACCAAAGTGGAGGGTTTCTGTAGGACTAGTGGTGGGAAATGAAGCCAGAAGGGTAGTTGAAGCTAGACCAGAAGGCCCTTAGAACTCTGCTAAGGGTCTGAGCTTTATCCTCAAGGCAATGGGGACTAGATGAAGGCAGGTGAGTTAGGGAGGGAGAGGTATGATATGCTATAGAAAGATTAACCTGGAGTGGCTCAGTTGGTTAGAGCACAGCCTTGTAATACCAAGGTCAAAGGTTTGGATCCCCATACTGGCCAGTCACCAAAAAAAAAAAAAAAAAAAAAAAAAAAAGACCTGGCAGCCGCGCAAAATGAATTTGATAGAATCTTCTTCTGCCTTGGTCCCTGAACCTTTGTCCTCTAAGCTGCTGGCCTAAGGCTCTCAATACTCCTGCCTTAACCTAGAAAACTGGAGACCACTTAGGATGTGATTGCAATAGCATGTGCAGGAGGGTGGAGGGAAAGAATAGAAAGAAAGCAATGACAGAAGCATAAAAAATTACAAAGAAAGAACAGACAGGGATTTGGGACCAAGTGAATATGAGGGACAAGGGAGAAAAAAGAACCAAGAATGATTTTAGTTTTAAGCTTCAGGGACCGGGAAAATGATGTTGACATTAAAGAAAAATAAGGATATTAAGGGAGAAACCAGTTTGGGATGGTTGATAAATGTGACTTGTGACACATCCAGTTGGGGGTAATGGTAGGGAAGCAAGTTAGCAAGATTAGTAAGCAGCTGATGATGTTGAATGATAGCTCAGGAGGGCATTGAGACTGGCTGTAATGATTTTATGTTCTCCCCACAGTGATATAAGGGTTAAAGAATGTTCATTTTAGCATTATCTACAATGGCCAGCAGGTAAAAAAAAACAACGTAAATATCCATTGACAAATGAATGGATAAAGAAATTGTGGTACATACATGCAATGGAATATTATTCAGCCTTAAAAAGGAAGGAAATCCTACTATATGGTACAACATGGATGAACCTGGAGGACATTATGCTAAGTGAAATAAGCCAGGCACAGAAGGACAATACTGCATGATTCCAATTTATGTGAGGAATCTAAAGTAGTCAAACTCATAAATGCAGAAAGTAAAATGGTGGTTGCCAGGGGCCAGGGGAGGGGGAAATGAGGAGTTGCTGTTCAATGGGCATAGTGTTTTAGTCACGCAAGACTAAATGTTCTGTAAAGATCTGCTGCATGGCAATGGGCATATAATTCACAATATTATACTGTACATTTAAAAGTTTGCTAAGAGGGCAGAATTGATGTTAGATGTTTTTTACCTCAATGAAGAAAAAAACTTCAAGAAATCATTCAAAAAATTGTTGAAAGAGGCAGTGTGGATAAGATCTGTGTTCTCTCTGGAGAAGAGAGAAAAGACAGAGGCTTAAGAAGAGATCTCTGATTAATAGCCAGTTCCAGGGTCTGATTAGGAAGAAGAGCGAGGAAGGAAGGAGGCTGCACGAGAAATAGGAGCATGTAGCTTCTCCAAGGCCATGGGCGACAGTGTTTCAAGGAGAAGGCTGTGCACAAGAGAGGAAAGAGCATGGCACTGGTAGTCTCCAGACCCAGGTTAGATTTCCAGTTCTTCCATTTAGAGAAATCTCATTTCTTCTGAGCCTGTTTTCTTTCCTATAAAATGGAAGAACACCTATCCATATGAAGGTACTTCATCTGCAATGCAGATGTGAGAGGATTTTTGTTGTTGTTTTGCCTTCTTGACTCCAGCAGCCCTATATTATTTTTTTTCTATTGCTATTGTTGTTTTTATGTAGCTCTGCAGTTACCTGTCATAGGCATGTTAGACTGCTTGTGAAAAAACAGAATAGACGTGATGTTCTAAGAGAGGGTCAGCTAATGGCTCTGCCTTTGAAAGTTATCTCATCACTGGTTTTCACAAGGTTCCCAAGGTTGTATCTCTTATTTTGCATTTCCTTTTATAACTGACAAGAACCAAGGAAATCTCCAGTGGGAGATAGAGCCAACTAATTAGGACAGTTCGTTTTAGACAATAAAAAACAGGAAGTTACCCTTTTAATCTGACCAGAGCCAGAGATGGGGAAAAAAAAAAATCAAAAAGCAACCCCACAAAGGCTACCTGAAAACTTCACTTTCCTAGAGTATAGTCTTTCCTTGAAGAGTTGATGGCCTCGTATTTTGCAGGGATTGTAGGGGAGTTATAGAGAGCTGATTGAATTGATTTTTAATTCCTGAACATCACCATTTTTAGCCCAGATCTGCATCAGCGCTAGTCAGTTACCTGCAAGGAAACGGAGCTGGTTCTTCACTTTCATCATCCCATCACCAGAACTTCCAATGCACTCATCTTCGTCATCACCGCAGTCCCCACTTTCAAGTTCTTCTTCATCCAGGTTTTTATCCAGAACTCTACCTTTGGGCACAGACATGGTTCTCAGGAGCTGAAAGAAAACAAACAGGAATTCAGCAGCTCTTCATATTTCTTGGGTAGGTCTATAAGAGTGTGTTGTTAACAGTAGGCATTAAAAAATGTTGAATGAATTACACAGAAACTTTCAAAAATTATTTTCAGACGCAAAACAGTGTAAACTGCTTATTCTCTTCAAAGTTTCATACTTCTGGTCCTTTCCACAGTATTTGATGTGATTCTGCATTCCTTCACTCTACTTAAATCATGCAGTTCCCAGAGTGTATACTGCACTAGACCTTCCCACACCACAGTATTTAAGTTCCTGAAAGTCTCCATGGTAGGAGAAGTCACTGATGAGGAATGTAAGACATGATATATATAGGACAGGAGGACACCAAGATCAAAAAAGATCCCTATGGAAGCTCCCTATAACCACAATTTACATTCACTAAATTAAAACAACAGAGTCCCAGCAACTGAAGAGAACAACAGTGCCATTTTATACACATTTTAAATGAGTACTTATAATTAATTGTCACATCCCATGCCTTGATCACAAGAAAAACTTTTAAATATTTCCTTCTCTCACAATTTCAGTAAGATGCTTTTAAATTAATTTTGATTTATTGTAGATAATATGCTTACTAAGAGGCATGCTTGTTGTGCTCTTCGGTGTCTAACTTTTCAGTCACATGGCCAATGCTTTCCTAATTTTATGGGACTCTCACCTTCCAAAAGTGTCTCCACTGACCCAGAGACCCAGCTCACAGCACGAACAGTCCACGAGGGCAGTGGTCAGACTCCATTTTACTTTTCCTCGCCATCTCTCTCCAAAATTTCATTCTAATATCCTCTGTTCCTACTCTAGCTTCTGCCCTATCACTCATTTCCTAGTCCTAATTGTCATTTCTCAGTCCCTTCCCCTATTTTTAAATGACAGCCAACAAAAGATGCTGGATATATAGAAACTGAGGTTTTTGCAATTGTGGAGGAGGTATCCAGGAAAACAAAAACAAAAACAAAAACAAAACACTGCATACACAGGCATGTCTTGGTGTCTGCGGTTTCCATGTCTCTGTGTTTATTGTCATTGTGAAGTGTACTTTTATATTTTCCACCTGCGATTTAGCTGCTACACCAAGACCTACTTGGAAAAAGCTACATACCACAGAGAAATGTGACTCTGAGGGTGTTTTTTGTTTTTTGTTTTTTTGGCAAAGCAAGAAAATACAAAAGAGTTTTATACTGGCCAAAAATCTCTAACGGTGTTGGAGAAGCCAACCCACCTACTGTCTTCCACTCCTCATACTTTTAGTGAGAACCCTGGAGAACTTCTGTTTATATGAGCTTTTCTATCAATATTTACCATGTTAGAAATTATAACTGAGAAATTTTAAAAAATATTTGTTTGATAGCTCATTTTAACATAACAATTACAAACCCATGATGTGTTAAAATAAACATTTTAAAATGAAAAATAAAGATATTTCCCGGACAAAAAACAATTAGTAAGAAGAGTGGCACTGTTTTACATTTTTGCAGATCTCTTTAACGTCTAACTTAATATAAGAGAGCTAGATTATCATATCTGTTTCTCCATTCAGTCTGTTGTGATATGTTGGTTTGGTTGAAACATTCACAGAAAATCCAGCCTCCCACAGATATGTAGTGGGAAAAGACGGAGGTATTTTAGCAGCCTTTTCAGGTAATCGTGGATATTTTTCTTTGATACTACATAAAAACTTAACAAGTTGTTAGTTGCAATGTGGAATATAAAACCATATAAATGCACTTCTCATGCCCTGTTACATTAAAATCCACTCATACGTTGAATGAGCCTTTTACTCATTTTGTATAACCATGCATGGGTCATCTGAAAAACACTGGTGAAATGAGCTATGCGGATTTTCCAAATGTTGACACCTTTCATTATATGATATTTTTAAAAACAACATTCATTAATATCACCTCCAATCTCATCAGAAAAGTCTTTCAATACTGGGAAGCTCTTGAGCTCATGGTGGCAGATACAAGTTTTCAAAATTTTAGTTTTTCTTGACAGCTTGAATTTTATCATTGGCAACAAATACCGCCAATTGTCTTCCTTGAAGTGACAGACAGGCTCTCTTTGCTCCTTTCAAAGAAAATGTCTAGCAAATACTCAAGTCTGTGTAATCATAGTTTTGCCAGTCATTCTCTTAAGTAAAAACAAAAAAGAGGCTAGCTCACAGCTCAAATAATCTTACAAGTGCCTTTCCTTGAGAAACGCATTGACAGTTTGCAGCATAAATACTTTGGGTACTTCCCGTTTCATAACACACAGACTATTTAAAAAGTGTACTCAAGGGGTGAGGTTTAATAAAATTAATACTTTTTTTTTACAGCTTCAGCAATTATATCATTAAGTGAAACTGCCTTTTATTTTCCTGCAAGTGGATAGCAGTGACGAATATAGTATACTAGTACATTTTGGTGGCACTCCCTTCAGTCACTCTGCGGCATCAACAGTTGTACTCGCGTTGTTTTTGCACCACCAGTACAAATATCAACACAGTACAAAAGACAAGGAACATCTTAGTATTGTTGAGCAAGTAGTTTTTACTTGTGGATCATGGTTTCCCAGGCTCCATAAATCATTCTTTGAGAACTGCTAATATAGCCGATGACATCATGTCAGTTTAACCAAAATCCCCAATCCCCTCCTTTACCATTATTTCTTATGGGAAAATTGCTTTTGACATAAGCATTTTAATGTCAATTTTGAAGAATGCATCCTTTGTGTATGCCATGAACTACTTGAATTAGAAATTTTCACATAAGGAGAATTTTTGGTTAGGTATAGATTAGTGAACTTGCTATTTCTCAAGTACATCTGACATCTGTGCCTTTCATTAATACCTTCAGTAAACATTAATTGAGAATGTACTATGAGCTGTTCTTCATTTCTGTCTATTGAAAATTTTCCATCCTTTCAAACCAAGTTCAAATGTCATGTCCTTAATAAAGTCTTCCTAACAGATGGTCAGTATAGTTCACCCTCTTCTACCACTGCTCCCTTTATCTGTACCTCCCAAATGCTACTTCCTGTATGCAACTTGGTATTATTTATTTGTATATATGCCTTTTCTCCACCACCAGACTGTTCAAGTCTTTGAACCTTACAACACTTAAGGCAGTGTCTAGTACACTGTAGGCACTCAATAAATGTGGTATTAAACTGAAGTAAAATGAAGTGGCATGGTATCTTTAATACTTTAAAAGCTATGTCCATAACCTCATGAAAAAGAAGAAAGCCAAAGTCCAGATTAATTATAGAAGAATAATTTGTGAACGAATAGCTAAACCATTTTGGAGAACACTGGCTAAGACCTGTAGATAATCTTTGAAAGGCCATTTTCCAACCTCACATACAATGCCCCCAGTATACTTGGGTAGCAATTAAAAAAAAAAAACTTTTAAAACTTTGCCAATGAGGGTTACTTCTTTAGGTCTTAAATTATTCCCATTTTAGAGACAACTTCAGCGTTGAAGAAGGATTATAGTACATGTTTAAAACATTTTATACAGACAGCTCCTGATGAGCCTAACCCTCACTCATTAACAAAACACATCCAAAGCTAGAAAGCTACTGTTAATGTAAAAATCTTAAAGAGAATGAAACTCCAGAGTGTTGGAAGAAGGGTAACAGGTCAGAGAGGAGGAATTGCCAGCAAGGACTGTGGATTTAGTGCAGCCTGAAATTTGGCCCAGAAATCAAATAAGCTAATTATAATTCACCATATTGACCTTTTTGTTCCCTTTCTCACTCTACAATGCCTTTCAGGCTGAACACTCACTTTATAAAAAGAAAATGATGAGGGCTTTTCACCCCAAATCAGGTAACTTTCGGGGCCTAATGCTTTTGATTAACTGTTTGCCGCTTTCAAAGGGCACTATCCTGTTAGCTTTTTAAAAACCAAGGCTCAGAATAATGATGATCAATGTAACTATTCTTAATAAAACACAGTTTTATTTCATTCACTACCTCCAGAGCCATTCTATAAACTGACACTTCTGCCATGCGTTTCTTTCCGAATGGAGGGTACCTACTTAGCAAAAAGCCCTTCACAATCCAGCTTTTTCTATAGCTTACCTACCTCTGTGCAACCCTGTTTTAGCCATTGAAACTATCATAGTTGCCTAAGCAGACAATCAATTTTTACTTTAGAATCTAATATTTTAAATATATAAGTATCACATATAATATAGAAAAGTGAAAGGAAAGAGAAACAAGAGAGGAGAAAACCCAATTCCCAAACTGTAAAAAACAATGTTTTGTGCTTTCCAAGGCAAGCTTTTAAGAAATGCTTGTTTTCACTTTGTTAACTCGGATTTTGAAATCAGAGTGATTTTTCCACTTATTAAATTTGTATTTTCAGAAAAGCTGGTTAATCTCCCTAAACCTCAGTGTCCTCATCTGTAAAATGAGAGAAGTAATGTCTGTCTCATAATATTGTTATACTGAGTAAATGTGATAAATGTAATGCTTTAGATGTGATAAAGCATATAGCCATTAAGGGATCTATCAAAATTTACTTAACCGTTTTCCTAACATCAAGTATTTATATTGCTTCTAGTCATTTTGCTTTTACAAAGATGCAATTATCAGGAGTAGTCACATAACTCTTTCCATATTTTGGATCTTTATTTAATAAGATTACTGGGTCAAAGGGTATGTATGTACTTATACATCATGGGAGTGAGTCTCCAATCTCCATAAGAATCACCCAGGATGTTTGTTAAAAATCAGGTTCCCTGATCCCACTCACTCACAGAGCTTCTGATTTCATAGGTCTGGGGGTAGAGCACACAGATCTGCATTTTTAACTAGACCTGTCCCCCCATCTTACTGTGAGCGAACTACAGACCACACTTTAAGAAAGGCTGCTCCACTGCTACTCTGCTTCCCAGAAACCCTCTGAAACCATCTTTGGACAAGAGTCACCTTAGCAGTATGTATGTTGGAATCCCTAATACATGCTCTTCAAACCATTTTTTAAAATAAGTAAGTGCAATCTGATGATTTCTTTTTCACTTAGGTATGGGCATCATGAACTTTTGTCTTTGTACTTAAGAATACCCTTGTATAAAGATGATTGACTTCATTTGGTAAGAAAAGGAAATATCTAAAGTTAGCCTTGGAATAGGTACTCAGGGTTCTGTGGTAAAAGGAAACAAAAAGCCTGGAATAATTACTTAAGAAAATTAGAAACAGGGTGTAAGAGAAAAAAGGCTTTCTAGAATATAGCAATTTCATATTCTTAAAGCTATAACCAAGATAACAAAAAGGCACTACATCATGGGACAGTGTGATTTAGCCAAAGCTCTTTTCGTGCTTGGTCAACAGGAGAACAAAGATCAAAGAACATACTTGTTGTCCTTAGAGGGATCAAATATGTTGAAATTAGACCAGTAAGAGCAGCAACTCTTGATCTGTCTATATGGTATAAATAATGTGCCTCATGGAATTATCTTGATTGCAAAAATATGAACCTTATCAGCCACACACTGTGCTGGGGTTTAACATATGTTCTTTCACGCGATATTCAAATCTCTCCACCAATTTGTGTAACAGAGAAGACTGCCATCCTCATTTCCCACATTAAGGGAGGACACCAAGGCTCAGAAAAGGGACACGGCTTGACCAATTTGCTGAGTAAGTGATAGAGACCTCATTAAATACGTCTTCTGCCTCCAAGTCAAGAACTCTTTAAGAAAAACATGTGTTTTCATAAAGACATCAACTGATGGGTTCTTTAGTTTACATTTTTGCCATCTTGACTGCCTTTACCTTAGATAATTTGTAATTCAATCCCATTTTCTCAGATGCTAGGCATTAGGTATAACTTGATAGGAAATCCTTTCACTATAGTGTGGGAGGGCCGAGATGGGGAGATAAGTACTGAACACTCTGTGACACTGGATGCCTCCTGTGTCTTAAACAACCAAATGATCTCATCACAAACAGGTTTGTTTTGAAAAGCTTCACACAGCTGGTTAGGATAGAATGAAAAATTCCATTACTGCTGCTACACAGCTAAGAGTTTTCTTGACTTTAAGCTCTTTAGTATTTTTTAAAATAAAGGATAAGTAACAAAATAGATAATGCAAATATGGAGCTTGGTACATATTTTGAGGATTTAGCTGGTTTTGTCTCTTTTGGCTACTCACATACCTTCTCTGGGCATTTTTTAATATCTGGAATCCAGGTTACATTTTAAAGCTATTAAGCTGGGCTTACAAAACTGATTTTGAACTATTTGGATGCTCAGCTTTATACAACCTGCAAGGAATGCTTTGGGGGCCCAGCTTTCCATGTCCAAAGCAATGTAAACACATGCTTTACTGTTTGTACTTGAGTAGCATAAGCTAATGGGAAACAAATGTGGTGACTCCAATGAATCCCAGCTTTTTTGGAATGCCACTATTATTTATAAGTTGCGCACATCCACAAGACCTAGCACGTGACCTCTGATTTGCGTGCACACACTCTTTGAATGAATGCACCAAACCACAGCCACAGCTAATTGGAAACAATTGCAACTCCACACATTTGAGATAAAGCCAGAACCCAATGTATAGGGCTAGAATTAATGACTATATATGCACTTCACACATTGGGGAGGCAATAAAGTATAGCAGTTAAGGGCACGAGCTTTGGGATCTGATCAGCATGGGTTTGAATCTCTTCTTGGCCTACACACTAGTTGTGTGACTTTGGGCAAGTCACTTAACCTCTCTGAGCTTCAGTTTCCTCACCTGTAAAATGGGAAATAATACTATTTATTAACTTCACAGGGATGCTGAAGAATTAAATTAAATAGCACCATTCACCTTTCATAGTTCCATGTAACCTTCTTTCATAGAATTTTCCACAGTTTGTAATTATATATTCCCCTGCTGCACCCGCACTAGACTAACAGAAGGGATAACGGTCTGTTTTGATTATTAGTGTTTAGCACAGTGTTTACTACAAAGTAAAGTAACATTCAATAAATATTCACTAAATGAATGAATGAACAAATAAATAGAATAATGCATATTACGTGCTTAGCACATTGCCTGGAAAGGTAATATGTTCTCGGACATGTTAATTCTGTTACTCGGGGAAATGATGATGATCTTGATGGAGGAAGAAGAGGAAGAGGAGGAAGGAGAGGAGCAGCAGCAGCAGCAGCAGACATGAAGAGCTTGTTACAAATGCCTAGTAAATAACACTCCATGACCACACACTAAGGCACCAGAAGTAAGGCTTGGTGGAATTTTTGTGGGAGTCTGAGAAAACCCTTCTGGATGCTCCCAGTAAGATAAGGGTCTGTGCACTAAGGATGCACACAGAGATGTGGAGTGACAAAGAGCAAAGAGACCTGCTAGGGGCTGTGCTTCCACATGGTAGCAGCAAGGCTCCCCACACCCACATCTGCTCTTGTCCGGGCCTTGCCGCCACATCCGCCTCTTATCCACAGCACATGCTTTCTCCACCACTTCTAGCTTCCCCAGTTCTTCCTTTCTGTTCATGAATGCAGCACTGAAACTTATGAAAATAAGTCTCCCAATTAAATAAATGTCTGGATAGTAAAACAAATCAGGATGGGAAAGAAGCAAGCCCAGGATGGAATTAGAACCATTTCAGTGAGGCTCCTTCCCCAGCAGAAGAAATGGTTCCCTGCGGTTTTAGGAAGCTGTCCACTACCTCATAGAACATTTCCAACAGTATTATAAATGGCTTAGAACCGTACAGACTTTTATTCTTTTCCAAGAAAAGGCATAGTATGGTGGTTAAAGGCTCATATTGTGGAGTTAGAAAACTTGGGTTTGAATGAAGAAGACTCTCACTTACTAGCCTTGTTACTGTAAACAAGTTGTTCTTTTACCTCTCTGAGCTTTCTGTTTCTTACCTATAAGATGGGTATAATAATACCTGCATCTATCACCCACATGGTGTAATTGCGGGAATTGAATGAGGTAATTTGTTGTAAACCACTGAGTTTAGTATCTGGCACACAGTTAGTGTTCACACAATAATATATTAATATTATATATTAAAAACTATATATTTATAAAATCTGAATCTCCAAACAGGCTGAATGTTGAATCTTTGGTACAGGTTAACATTCAGTTATGGCCTAAATAGGGTTAATTCTGTGGAACACTAAGGCTCCCAATGAATTTTAGTTATTTTGTCATTACTACTAGCATTATTTTTCATTATTTTTATAATTAAAAGTACTTCCATATCTGTTCTCTGAGGTGATCCACCCAGGACCCTTGTGAGGCAGCTGGGCAGGTATTTTTGTAAAAAATGAGGAAATTGGAGTGGAGAGAGATGTGAGGCAATGTGCCCCTTTTTAGCCTGAAAACTTTTTAAGGGTAGCTACTGTAAGGCTGTTAGGATTTGGAATGGGGCAAGGGGATTTTGTACTCTAGCATTAACTTGGAAAGGGCATGGCCCTGGGACTAGCATAGTGCCTGATACATAGTAGGTGCTCAGGACTTGCTTGGTAACTGAAAGAATGAATGAACCCATGGATTAACAAACAAAGTAAGCAATTTATTCACTGACTTTTCATTTCTCTCAACCTCTAACTCTTCCACCCTGGTCTGATGTGCCATTACTGTTGCCATGGTATGGTAACAGCTGGTTCCTGTCAGGAAACCATGGGTACACGGAGGTTAGACAGCTGGACAGAAGCACAGATAGACTGAGTGACTGACTGTCAGCACTCACTTTATCGGGCTTTCCTGAAAGGCATATCCATATTCCCCACCAGCTGAGGGAGCCTCCTCCTCTGACAAAGTGGGGTAAAGTCAGAGGAAGGCACGCAGTTGATCTTTTCAAGCAATGAACCAACTAGCCCAAAGGGATGTGGCCAACCAAAGCACTAAGGAGCTGAACAAGGTTCCCAGGGCCACCTCGTGAGCCTCTTCCAGTTCCCAGATAAGTACTCCCTTTGCTAGGTTAATCTGCCTGTGTGTGTTAACTCTGGGCTCTGTATTGCCCTCCTTGTGGATCTCCAGACTTGCTAGAATAAATCTCAGCTTCAGGGGCCAAGAGCCCCACAAAGCATAGTTGCAGTTATAAGGCTGGAGCCAAGATTGGCTTGGCCCTAAGGAGCTAGCCAGATCAGGCTGCTTTGCCAAGTGTAGAAGCAAAGCACAAGCACAGCAAGGTACCCCTGCAGGCCACCAAGTTCAACTTCCCTCTGAAGGTCTCTGACCCTGGCAAACCCCTTTGTTGAAGATTATTGACATTTTTGTTCCATGCCAGTTTTTGTCCCTTCACTTGTCAGTTTTAAACCATTCTAAGAAGCCACAAGGACAAAATGCAACTTTTTTCCTGGAAGGAAAATCTGCTTCAAAGACATCTGTGAAACCCCACAGCACTGGTTGGTTTCCAAAGGAATCACCTCAGTTAGATGAGGGCCACTGACAGAGGGCAAGAGTCCTAGGGTGAGAGTTACCAAGATATTATATATTTCTTCGGGGGAACTGAGGTTGCACAGATATGATCTGTGTATTTACTATTGTCCAAGTGCATAAATATGATTCATTCCAAATAGACAACTTGTGGTTATACTTTTGGGAAATGAGAATTCTTGCCTCTAAAAATAACCTCTGTGTATGAACCACAGCAGCCATGTCATCAAGCATTGGGCTTGAAGAGTCAACCTCAATGACTGGGGGACAATGGCTCACTATTCTTCCAGAACGCCTCTGACCCACCAAGGATTAGTGAGATGCCTTTGCTTTCCCTGACAAAGCTTCCTTCCTTTAAAGGATTTATGAATAGGTTTTCAGTGAACACAGTTTTCTTTCTCTAGTGTACTACTCTAAATATGAATTTTATATATATTTCAGATAATTAAGGCTGCATTGTATTATTTTGAAATATAATAAATGACCCAGGGCATCTGGTACAAATAAATGTGCTGGGACTTGATGAAAACTATATTCCAAGTTCCTAGCTTTCTTGGAGGTCAGAGTTTCAAACCTTTCCCTTTCCAAGTTTTAGGCTATAGAATCCTAAGGGAGAAATGGGCTCTCACAGGAAACAGGAAACATGAGTAAAATCATTACAATATTCATATCTAATCAAGTACCTTTAAAGGCTGAAATTGAAGAAACAAAAGAATGGTGCTCTTGTATACATTTTAGCCTCACTTCTTAAGTGAAAATTAACTTAAGAAATGCCCAGGTAATTCTTTTAATTATGAAAAACTGGGACACATCCTAAAACAGTGCTTTGTTTGGTAAATACAGTATTAAAGATGCTAAAACAATCAGTTCTTTCTGAATCCACCATGTACAGCTTTTGTAACACTCTGGCCACAGAAGATGTCTACAGCACTGGAATCTTACAAGGGCCATTGACAAACCTACTTATGTATTGCAGCTACCAAATAATTAATTACTTCCTTGTTACTTCCTTGTTGTAGTATAGTTTTCCTTTCTGTACCTTGAGTGGTTTGAATGGCATAGTCAAACAGTTGATGCAGGAGTGTCACCTGGAACTGCTGGTACTCTCCAACAGGAAAGGAATTTGTGCCCTGCCTTTTAGTAACTGTTTAAGACACTATTTTAAAGGATATCGCTGAACACGAGTTCAGCTAAGTGTGGCCATTAACATGTCGAATATATTCACTACCTGTTGGAATCTCATATTAGACAGACAGTCTTTCAACAAGATTCACAATCATTTTACATCTACTTATTACCGATATTGGTGATCTTTCTCCCAATTTTAGCTTAAGTCAATTCTATCACATACTTACCTGGGTTTTCTTTGTTTGTTTTTTCTAGTTGTAAAATTTTCTGCTGGGTTGATTATATAAGTTTAAAAAATAATTTCTACTTAACATTTGCCTAAACTAACCTTCACAAAATAATTTGTATTGGCATTTGCCTAAGCTAACTTCACATTTACCTTTCATCCCCTAAACAAAACACTAGCTTATTTAGTGTCTCCATATACTTGCCTTAGGATTGCATATTTTAGGATAATTTCACTTCTCTGAAATAAGTATAGAGTTGGAGTCTAGTGCAGATACAATCATTTCCATTCTCATCGGGTGTCTGTGATGACTGCTTCTTATTCTTGAATTCCAAACCTCATCAAGCATTTCTCTTATCGGCTCTGCCTGAGAATCCATTCCTCAGACAGGCCCCTTATTTTTCCTATGAAGCTTATTAGAATTTAACCGCAAATTCTGGGAAGAGTGTTATGTAACCAAGTCCAGCTAATCTGTACTTAGTGTTGGGCAGAGTTTGGTCCTGTGCTTTTTTGGTTAGGTATATGTTGGTAGAGATGATGGTCCATTATTTTCTCTGTTGGCTGTCTGGTAGATGGGATGTGTACATTTTGCTTGCTCCTGGGACTAAAGTGCTTGGCTGGTTGTCTTACCCAGATTTCTTCCCACTACCACAAAACTGTTTGGTGATAATGGTGGTGATAGAGTGGCAGGAACAGCAGAATATAAGTGTGGAAGGGAAAAGGGACAGCTTATAGCAAACTACAACCAACACACATTTATAGTTCCACTTTTCTTTGCTTCTTATCACTGAGCTCAGTAGGTCTTGACCAGTTCTAACATGGGCTTCTCCACCACCCTTTGACATTCCTTGTGGTCATATTCAGTGAATATCTTGATAAATAAACACCTGTTTCCCTCCCCCAGAACATTTAACCCCTTTTTGATATGCCAGGTAATATACACACATTCTGAACATTGTGTTCATTCAACATAATTCTGAATACAGCTATGATAATTTTCTTCTTTGAAGAAATCAACTTGAATGTCCTAGTTAGATGCAACAGGAAAGAAGATGGTTGAGAAACAGAGTACTTACCTCCCAGAGTATGGCATCTAGTATGAGAAACAAAGACACTGGAAATATAGAACACCCAGAAGTGCTCAGCATTATACTCAATACCTTACTAAGGGAATTAGCAGGCAGTGGAGAAAAAAGTCACGGATTTCAAATGGTAAGTGAGTTAGAAAAGACCCTAGAGATCATATGGTCCAATCCCCCCATTTTACAGATGAAGACAGCAAGCCTGCACAGATAATAGTAGAGCTTTTCAAACATGCCAGTGCTACAAATAATGCCAGATTTCTGCCTAATCTTTGGGAATATCACAGGAGAATGAGTTGAGAGCAGATAAAGTGAAAAAGGAGCAAAAGGAGTTCTCAAGTTTAGGTCCTAGAACAGGAATATGAGGCTCTTCCTGAATCCTTAGCCAAACCCGGCCAAATCACAGGCTAGGGTGATAGCAACATAGCCCCTGGGGGCATATAGCAGCCGATCTCCAGGTTGGCATAGGTAAGTGGTAGCCACAGAACATAGAGCCTGCCCTCAAGAATATATAGTTCACAAGGAGTTCCTCTCTAGAAAGTGTGAAAATGTAGCAGAATAAAATCAGTTCAGTGCAGGAAGAGGAAAAGTCTTGGTTCCTACACTCAAATCATCAACTCCTACAATCTTCCAAAATTCTCATTCTCATCCACTCCTTATTAGGTGGATAAATCAACTTGCCAAAGTATAGGATCTTCCTTATTTTCTCCTACTCATCTCTTCCTATCTATTCCCAAGTAATTCCAGTTGAAAGCATCTTAGAGAGGCTCGATCATACTGAAATCCTTGCATTTGCATTCAATTAAACATAATTAAATTCTGTTTACTACTCTCTTTACTCATACACATTTAAGCATTTGATCAATTTTGTTAATACAAGTGGTAAATTCCTAAGTTATGGTGACTTTCAACTAAATTGAAAGTTCAAATATGTTGCTACCCCAAAGATTAAATTTGGTGGAATGGTTATAATTTATACATCTTTAAATAGCAACTATATTTAAAGACATTTCAGATGGTTGACATCTTGTTTTCACGTTTCCAAAAACAGGCAGGAACATATACAATGCAATCATCAGTGAAGTTGTATGTAGTGATTCCACAAGTTTGAACTAAATTCCAGCATCACCATCTGTGAGTTGACAGTGCAGATAAATGCATCACACACAACATTAGAGACAAAATGCCCAACAAATTAACACAATTGGGTACTCATACTTATAAGACACCTTAATTAATGGAAAGCAAATACATAATTGCCTTAACAAGTACCATAAAGCCTGGAGGGCTATGGGGATTTGGAGGAGGCTACTATTTCAGCTAACCGATTTCTTCTTCCTGAAACATTTCCCTGCCCCACCCCACCCCAGCTTGATTTCTGTTTCCTGTTTCTAGGTATAACAGACAAAAATAAGATTTATTTTCCATGAACTCAACTAGGAAAATAGTTCATTCACTTTTAGTATTAAGATATTAGCTCCTTCATATAGGTCAAACCTGTACACTTAGAAATGTTACGTTTCTTTTAGAGAAGCACACTTATTCACTGCATTGCTTTGTGAAATTTTACTTTTCTAGCTCTACGGTAAATAATTATTCAAACCTATTTGTTTCTCACATCTGTCTTTACTTCTTTGTAATTTACAGCATTTCTTATCACTCAGTCTAGCTGACAGGGAAGTAACAAAGAAATAGTATTGTTAGTCCTTCATTTCCAACTTGGGCCCGGCAGAATGGCTCCTGCAAAGAAGGCTGGGCCCTTCTGCCATCAACAAGGTTGTGACCCGAGAATATGCTATCAACATTCGCAAGTGTATCCATGGAGTGGACTTCAAGAAGCGTGCCCCTCAGGCACTCAGAGAGATCCAGAAATTTGCCATGAAGGAGATGGGGACTCCAGATGTGCACATTGATACTAGGCTCAACAAAGCTGTCTGGGCTAAAGGAATAAGGAATGTCCCATACCGTATCCATGCGCAGTTGTCCGGAAAACATAATGAGGATGAAGATTCACCAAACAAGCTCTATACTTTGGCTTCCTATGTACCTGTTACCACTTTCAAAAATCTGCAGACAGTCAATGTGGATGAGAACTAACTGCTGATTGTCAAAGTTATAAAACCACACACACACAAAAGAAAGAAATAATACCTTTAATTAAACAAGGTTGGTCTTCTCTACCTGCTTCTCCCCAGAGGACTCAGTCTTCTCAAGTGGCCCCTGAATACCCAAAGTCTGCCAATTTACTTATCTAATTGGGGTGCCTCTTTCATGCTTCAGATCTTCCACCCTGCTAAAACCTATCTGTCAATTCACACAGGATCTTGCTTTTGGTGTTTTAAATTTTCCACATTTATCAAATGGAGATAGTATCATCTACCTTATATGGCCTGTCATGAGGAAATATTTAGCACAGTGCCTGGGCACACAATAGACAGTAAATAAATGTCAGATTCCTTTGGCTGTTAATAGCAACCAGGAATGGTTTAAGAAGTGACTCCCCTTTGGTAAACTGTGCCTTTAAACAGGGCCTTCTGGGAGGGATGTCTCTTAAAGTAATGATTGGCAGTGGAAATTGCAGAGACTGGAGTTTACTGGTGGAAGAGATGTTTTGGTGTGGGTGGGATATCTTTAGAGGTCCATGCATTTACTCTACATTGGCAGCTGTCTACTTATCCTGTCTTTAAACTTTAACTCAAATTTACTATATTATAAGAAAAAGGCTTTGGCACCTTAAAAATAAAAACATTCAAAGAAAAAAACAAATGAAGTAAAGAAACATGTAAAATAAACTTGACTACAAAAGAGCTTCTCCCAAATGAAGAATTCTCTTAGGAGCCAGAAGTAAATCTAAATATTTATGGCTTCTGGTGAATGTGGCTGCTCTTCCATTTAGTTTGCTTCACCAAAAGAATTTAATAAAAAAAATGTTCCAAGAGCTTTTGTAAAAATTTTAAACCTATTTTAGTAACTATCTGGAACAATATCAAGCACAAAGAATGAAAGATACCAAACTGAGTTTGCATATAAAACAACATAGGGGAATTATGAATGACAACAGGCAAAGTGTAAAAGACAGGGAGACACATAAAACATATGATATCATGAAAAGAACCTTGGCACAGGAGCTTCAGTTTTCTCATCTGTAAAACAAATAAAAATAATCTTTGCCCTGGTAAAAGCACAGGGCTGTCTTTGGATCAAATGTAATAAACCCAAATAAGTATTTTGGAAACTATAAAACATAAGAGAGTAGTTTCTGTAAATACAACAGTCCCACAAATATCAAATAATTTCACAAGCATCATCTTACTTACTCAGGTACAAATGAAAAATTTTAAAAGAAAACCAAAAGAAAATATGACCCATACACAGGGAAAAAAGCAGTCAATAGAAACTGTCCCTGAAAAAGCACAGACATTGAACTTATTAGAAAAAGACTTTAAATCAGCTATTTAAGATATGTTCAAAGAACTAAAGGAAACCATGTCTAAAGAATTAAAGAAGTGTTTTGTAACGACGTCTCATTAAATAGACAATATCAATAAAAAGATGAAAATTATTAAAAACACTAAAATAGAGATTCTGGACTTAAAAAGTAAAACAGCTAAAATGAAAATTTACTAGAAGGGCTCAATAGCAGATTTGAGCAGGCAGAAGAAACAAGCAGCGAATAGTAAGACACATCAATAGAGATAATTTAGTGTGAGGAAAAGAAAAAAATGAAGAAAAATAAACAGAGTTGCAAAGTTTTGAGGGGTACTGTCAAGCCTATCAGCATATACATAATAGGCACCCTCAGAAGAGGAGAGAGAAACAGGCAGAAAAAATATTTGAAGACATAATGGCTTAAAACTTCCCAAATTTCATGAAAAACATACATCTACTTATCTAAAAAACCCCACAAGCACAAACTGGAATAAATGCAAAGAGATTCATACCTAGATATATATTAATCAAACTGTTGGAAGCCAAAGACAATGAGAAAATCATGAAAACACTGAGAGAAGAGATTCATTATGTATAAGAAATCTTCAATAAAATTAACAGTTAATTTCACATCATAAACCATGAAGGGTAGAAGGCAGTGAGATGAAGTATTCAAAATACTGAAAAAAATAACCTGTTGACCAAAAATTCTATGCCCAGCAAAAGTGTCCTTCAAAAAAAAGGAAGTTAAAACATTCCCAGATAATCAAAATCTGAGGGAATTTGCCACTAGTAGACATGCCCTACAAGAAATGTTAAGGTCCTTAGGCTAATATGAAAGAACACAAGCCAGTAACTCTTGCTGTAGAAAGAAATAAAAATAACATTGGTAAATATAAAGGTCAGTATTGTTGTATTTTTGAGTAGTAATTATTTTTTTCTTTTGGTTTTAAAGCATGATTACATATAGCAATAATTATAAATACATGTGCATGGGCTTATAATGTATAAACATGTGATTTGTATGACGCTAAAAGCACAAAGGAGGGAGGAGGGAAAAAGGCTATACAATAGTAATGTTTTTGTATACTACTGAAATTAAGTTGGTAATAATCTAAACTAGATTGTCAAAACTTAAAATGTCAATTGTAATCCCCAGGACAACCACTTAGAAAATAACACAGAAATATAATAAAATAAGTGACAAATGGATTAAATAATAACCTAGAAAATATTTAACAAAAATACAATAAAATAGGAATAGAAGGTAAAAAAGACAGAAGACATATAGAAAACAAATAGCAAAATGACAGATGTAAATCTTACCTTATTAGGTATGGCATAGATTGGCAGAATAAATAATAAAAAGCATGATACAATTATATGCTGTCTACAAGAGATATATTTCACATTAAGAGACAAAAATAGTTTGGAATTAAAAAGATGGAAGAAATCATGCCATGCAAACAGTCACCAAAGAAGAGCTGAAGTGTCTGTACTAATATCAGACAAGATAGGTTTTAAGGCAAAAATTGGTTCTACAGACAACAAAGGTAATTTTTTAATGATTAAGAGTCAATACACTAAGAATTTACGATTATAAACACATATGCACCTAACAACAGAGCTCAAAAAGACATGAAGCAAAAACTGAGAATTGAAAGAAAAAATAGACAATTTAACATTAATAACTGAAGACTTCAATACCCCATTTTCAATAATGGATAGAATAACTAGACAAACGATCAACAGGAAATAAATGACTTGAACAACACTATACACCACCTAGACCTAATAGAAATGTATAGAAGTCTCCAGCCAACAATAGCAGAATACATTCTTCTACATGTTCATGGGACATTCTTCAGAATAAAACAACTGCTAGGCCATAAAATAAGCTGCAATAATTTAAAAATTTTAGAATCATAAAAGTAGTTCTAAGATCACAATAAAATAAAATCAGAAATCAGTAATAGAAGAAAATTTGGGAAATTCACTACTTTATGGAAATTTAATAACACACTCCTACATAAACAATGAGTCAAAGAGGAAATAAAATGGGAAATTAGAAAATGCTATGAGAGAATGAAAACATAAACACAACATAACACTACTTATGGGATGCAGCAAAAGCAGTGCTTAGAGGGAAATTAATGGCTATGCAGACATAATATTAAAAGAAAAGAAAAATCTGAAATCAATAATCTAACCTCCCATCTTAAGAAATTAGAAAAGGTAGAGTAAAATAAACCAAAGCAAGAAGAACAAAGTAAATTATATAGATTAAAGCATGAATTAATGACATAAAAATTAGAGAAAATTCATAAAACAAAAAGATGGTCCTTTGAAGAGATGAACAAAATTGATAAACCATTAGCTAGACTGACCAAGAAACAACAACAAAAAGACTTAATTTACTATAATAAAAAATGAAAGAGGGCACATTACTGCTGATCTTACAGAACTATAGAGGGTTATACTGGAATACCATGAACATTGTATGCCAACAAATTAGATAGCTCAGATAAAAGACAAATTCCTATAAAGACAAAAACTACTGAAAGTTACTCAAGAAGAAATAGAATCTGAATAAATCTATAACAAGTAAAAGATTAAATTAATAATCAAAAAACTTCCTGCAAAGAAAAACCTAGGAACAAATGGCTTCACTGGTGAATATTGCCAAATGTTGAACAATAATTAATACTAATCCCTCACAAACTTTCCAAAAAATGGAAGAGCAAACAATTGCCGACTCATTCTATGGTGCCAGTATTACCATGACCCTAAAACCAGGCAAAGACATAATAAGAAAATAGAACTACAGATCAATATCTCTTACGAATATTATACACAAAGATCCTTAAAAAAAATACTAGCAAACTGAAACCAGCAACATATAAAAAAGTTACACACTATGACCAAGTGGCATTTATTCCAGGAATCAAGGTTGGTTGAACATATGAAAATCAATCAGTGTATCTAACATATTAACATAAATGTATAATATAAATTATAAATTATATAATTATATAAATATATAATATAAATCGATAGACAAAAAACACATGATCTCAACAGATGCAGAAAAAGCATTTGACAAAATCCAACAGGCTTTCACCATGAAAACACTCAATAAACTAAAAACAGAAGGAAACTTCTTCAACCTAATAAGCACTATCTACTAAAAACCCACAGCTACCACTATACTTAATGGGGAAAGACTGAAAGCTTTCTCCTTAAGATGAGAAGCAAGCGAAAGATATCTGCTCTCACCACTTCTATTCAACATTGCACTGGAGGTTCTAGCCAGAGCAATTAGGCAATAAAAGTCATCAGACTGGAAAGAAGGAAGTAAAATTATATTCAAAGATGACATGATTTTGAATATAGAAAATACTAAGGCATGCAGAAAAAGAAAATAAAAACTATCAGAGCTAATAAGTTCAGCAAGATATTAGGATACAAGATCACTATAAAAATCAATTGTACTTCTATATACTAGCAATGAACACTGTGAAAATAAAGTAATTCTATTTACAATAGTATCCAAAAGAATAAAGGACTTAGAGATTAATTTAATAAAAAAGTGTGAGACATATACGCTGAAAACTACAAAATATCATCAAAATAAACTTTAAAAGAACACACTAAATAAAAGTCACCCATATCCATGGATTAGAAACCTTAGTATTACGATGGAAATACTCTCCAAATTGGTCTACAGATTCAATGCAATCTCTATCAAAATTCCAACCACCTTTTTTGTTTTGTTTTGTTTTGTTTTGAAGTTGATGACCCGATCCTAAAATTCATATGTAATTGCAAGGGACCCAGAATAGCCAAAACAATCTTGAAAAAGAAAAATAATGTCAGAGGACTTACAAGTCCATATTTTAAAACTTACTATAAATGTACTATAATTAAGACAGTGCAGTACTGCATAATGATAGACATATAGATCAATGGGATAGAACTGAGGGTGTGAAAATAAGCCCTTACATTTACAGTCAATTGATTTTTGACAGGGTTCCAAGACAATTCAATGGGAAAAAAATCCTCTTTTCAACAAATGGTGGTGGGAAACCTGGATATCCACACATGAAAGAATGAATTTGGATCCCTATCTCATATCATATACAGAAAAACCTCAAAATGGACCCAAGGCCAAAACGTAAGAGCAAAAACTGTAAAACTCTTAGACGAAAACATAGGAATAAATCTTTGTAAACTTGGGTTAGGCAAAAGCATTATGAATGACAAAAGAAAAAATAGATAAATTGAACTTCATCAAAATTAACTTTTGTGCATCAAAAGTTTAAAAAAGTGAGGGGGGAGAAGATATAACAACCACAACTACTTGAAGTTGATACAACAAGCAAACAGAAAGGACATTGTTGGGGGGGAGGGGGGAGGGAGAAGGGAGGGAGGTTTTGGTGATGGGGAGCAATAATCAGCCACAAGGTATATCGACAAAATAAAACTTAATAAAAAAAAAAAAAAAAGTTTAAAAAAGTGAAAAGATGACACAGAATAGGAGAAAGTTTTTTATACACTATATATCTGAAAAGCGAATTGTAGTCAGAACATCTAAAAAACTCTTACACGTCAAAAATAAATGGACAACACAATTTTAAAAATTGGCAAAGGATCTGAATAAACATTTCTCCAAAGAAGATATAGAAATGGCCCCAAAAAAGATGCTTAATATCATGAGTCATTAATGAAATGCAAATCAAACCCATAAAGAGATACAACTTCACGACCATTAAGGTGGCTATTATAATAGTTTTATGCTAACTATTCTGATTAGATCATTATACAATATATGCATGTATTGAAACAACAAACTGTACCCCATAAATATGTACAATGAAAAAAATAAGATTTAAAAAAAACAATAATTTTTTTTAAATGGAAAATAAGTGTTAGAGAGGATGTGGAGAAAGTAGAATCCTCATAAATGCTGGTGGGAATGTAAAATGGTGTAGCCACTGTGGAAAACAGTTTGGTGGTTCTTCAATTAGTTAAATATATAATTACCATATAATCCAGCAATTCCACTCCTGGATACATACTCAAAAGAATTGAAAGCAGGGACTCAAACAGATACTTACACATAAATGTTCATAGCAGCATTATTCATAATAGCCAAAAGGTGGAAACGGCCAAAATGCCCATCAATGGATGAACATTAAAAACATTATGCTCAGTAAAGGAAGCCAGACAAAAAAACCCCAGATGTTATATGATGCCATTTATATGAAATGGCCAGAATAAGCAAATCCACAGAAACATAAAGTAGATCAGGAGTTGCCAGGGGCTGGGGGTAAGGGGCAATATTGGGTTTATTTTTGCGGTGATTCAAATATTCTGGAATTAGACAGTAGTGACGGTTGTATGACTTGGTCCATATACTAATAACCACTGAATTATACATTTTAAAAGGGTGAATTTTATTGTATGGGTATTTTACCACAACAAAAAGAGAGAGGAAAAAAAAGGGAACCAACCAATTAGGAAGAATTTGCAACCACAAATTGAGAACTAAACTTCCTATTGTTTGGCATTAAGGAGGTCACTGAAAACTTTTAGTCTTTATAGATATGACTCGGTATCCTTTCCTATGAAAAGATATTTTCTTGGGATAATTTTAAGGAGAAACCTTTTTTAAATTTTTCTACTTCAACTTACCTGGAAACTAGTATGCCACCATATCAGTTATCCTATTACACCAAAGTCTCAGTGGTCTCAATCTTCCAAAAGAATTTTTTGCAGATTTGCTTTCAGTAATCATTTAGCCCATGGAAAATAAGTAATGCAAGGAGAAGAGCCATCAAGGAGTAGCAATGTAGCTAGTTCTGATATGCCAAGGCCCTGTAGAATCCCAGCACATGAAAAAGCACTGGAAAAAAAGAGTTCGGTAAATAGATCTTATTTGGCTAAATTCTTGGGGTAGAAAATCAAAATGATTCCTAAACCATGAATAAAATAATGGAAGGTTATGTTTTCTTGGAGGAGCTAAATTCACTTCTCTTGTTAATAGTAATAGGGGCTGTGTGAATGACTCTCTGGATACCAAGCTGGAAACTTGGCATATGAGGTTGTTATATTTCTGAAACTTCCATCAGCTTTCCAGCTTCATCTTACAAAAGAAATATTACCATCCAATGCTTTTGGAACATGACTACGCTCTTTCCTCTAAACTAATGTTGCTGGCTTTCTATCTGATAAGTACAAATTTAATGAAGGCTGACTTCTAAACCTGGTTGGGTGATTTAAGTGTTTACATGTTTCTATCTACAGGTATCTTAGGACAGTACATGTAATGTTTTGGGGCTTATTATTACAAAAACAGAAAAAATGCAGTTTCCAAACCCACTCCAAATATACAAAGAAAACAAATGATTCTGTGTGCAGTCTTCCTATGGGAAAATCAGGACTGCCTCCCTGGGCTCTGAGTAAACATAGTGCCCTGTGGGCAATGGCTATAGGAATACAATGTTTACTTCAAGTACTTCATTTACCAAGTCATTCATTCTCTTTACAAAGAGCTGCCTACTAGGCTTCCTGTTTGCACCTAATAGGCTTCCTGTTTGCACTACTCTTTGACATCAGTAGACCACATGAGGAGCCTGGAGTCTAGGACAGGGGGATAATATGTCTTAAGCAGTTTGATTTTGGTTAAAGCATTTTAATAGTCCTTAAATCCACCCTTATTTTTGTTGTTGTTTATAACTTCTCCATTTGGAGGCCATTGTTTAGGCTATCCTAAAATAACTAGACTCTCCCTATCTCAGCATTTGCATTCATAAACCAATGGGGATGTTTACTTAATTGATGGCTTCTTCTCCAGAAGCAACTATCAAAAATAGCATGTCTCAATTCTAACTATTCTAATGTGCTAAGAATCGCTGAAGAGAACCATGAAATAAGCCACTGGTTGACATCAGAACTGTCATCCTAATTGGTTGATTGTTCATGAATTTAAAGTTAATGGCATGTGGCCTTAAATACACACACATCAATATGTCAATTAGTAAGTGAATATGAACATCTCCAAAGAGTCCTCTTTCTTTTTTATGCAACATACATTTTTATCTCCATTATTCTCTAGCCAACCTTTCCTGTCAAATCAACTTACTTCCTGGTTGTAATTTAGCTTCATATTCTGTGTATCACTTACAAACTGGGTATGTCATACAGAGTGCCTATAAAGCCAGATAATTCACAATAAAAATTCCCTTCAGTATCTGCTATGCGCATCCACACAAATCAAAGCCAGCTAGTAATTCCAGTGGATATATTTGACATAATTGCTATATGTTTACACATAAAACAAAATGTTACATTACAGTTGACTGTACATTCTTACATGCTGTGAACACCGATTTATTTCAGGTTTTAAATTTCATACTCAGCCTACAAATTAAGAAATCACATTCCAGCATTCAAATAAAACCCCGATTATTTGCTTGTCCAGTAAATTATATACAAATCTGACCTGAAGTCACAGAAATATTGGGCCCCCATGGATCATCTTCTAGTGAGTTAGCGCAATGTATTAGAAAGAGCACTAGACAAGCAGTCAGTTGTTCTTGGCTCTGCCACTCTTTGGGTCTTGGGGTAAATCTCTTTCCCTCTCTGGGCCTTGGTCTCCCCATATGTATAAGGAAGGAGTCTGACTACATGAGCTCCAAGTCTTTCCCAGCTCTGAGTCTATGATTCTTTGAGATTTCTGAGGAGAGGGACAGGGGAAATTATTTTAGAATGGTTCCTTGTGAAAACGAGTTTTTTGGGGCCTGGTTTTTGTTTTTTTGTGGCAATATAAGGAAACCTGATCCTAATTTCAGATTCAACACAGTAAGAAATAATTGCTAATCAAATGTTAATAAAATGCTTACAGGCTTCAGGTCTGGAAAAGTCATTTTATAACATTTAGAAAAACAATTGGGAATGTCAGCTGTTTTTTCACCTGCTCCTAGAGGAAATTCTTGGCTTTTAACCATGACATCCTCCTTTAACTCAACTACAGTACATTTAAACCTACTAGCAACCTCTCGTTTTGAATTACACATGAAGATAATTAACCCAGAGAATTACCTTTCCCTTGATGTGAATTCTGTCCATCCAAAGTTTCCAGAACAACATTAAAGTTCTTGCTTGGAAATGCTTGCTATCTGTACTGGAATGACTGGATGCCTTAATGTAATCATGAAACTCTATAATCAGATACTGAAGACTGTTCCCGCCTAAGAGTAGTTTCTAAATTTGATGGCCTTCTCTCTCAATTGCCAAGATGCCAAGCTGACCTTGCAAGCAGGCAGAATAGTTGGCTGTCGACATGCAGAGATCTGAGAGGTGCTGAGTGGCCCTGTGCCCCAACCTTTTCCTTCATAGTCACTTGCACAGCTTGACATTCAATCTCTCTAGAGACACATTCCCTTGGGATAAACATTGATCACCCTAGGTGTCTCCTTGAAATCAAATGTCTGCAGAGAGGTAAGACCTTAAATCGCCAACACTTTATGGTAATATTTCTTTAAATGTATTCCTTAATACACTCTGCTAGTCCCATAGTATATTGGACAAAAGAGATCCATGATCAGATAAGTTGGGAAAATACATTACACTATATCTCTTCTTGGTGAATCACAATGCATATTAGCATATGAAAGACACTGAGAAGTCCTGCTGTAAAGAAACTAATTTTGTTTAGTCCACTATCTGCTTATTAGAGCATATGGAATGCATTAAAAATTAATTATGGTAAAATACACATAATGTAAAATTTACCATCTTAACCATTTTTAAATGTATAGTTCAGTAGTGTTAAGTATATTAGCATTGTTGTGCAATCAATCTCCAGAACTTTTTCATCTTGCAAGACTAAAGCTTTATACCCCTTAACAACAACTCCCCTTTTCCCCCTCTCCACAGTCCCTGGCAACCACCATTCTACTCTCTGTTTCTATGAGTTTGACTCCTCTAGAAATCTCATATAAGTGGAGTCATATAATACTTACCCTTTTGTGATGGACTTATTTCACTTAGTATAATGTCTTCAAGTTCATCCATGTATATAGCGTGTAATAGGTTTTCCTTCTTTTTAAAGTGGAATAATATTCCATTGCATATATATACCACATTTTGTGTATCCATTCATCTGCTGATGGACTCTTGGGTTGTTTCCACATATTGGCAATTGTGAATAATGCTGCTATGAACATGGGTGCACAAATATCTCTTGGAGACTCTGCTTTCAATTATTTTGGTTATATACCCAGAAGTGGGGATTGCTGGATCATATGGCAATTCTATTTTTAAGTTTTTTAGGAACCATCATACTGTTTTTTATAGCAGCTGGACCATTTAACATTCCCACCAACAGTGCACATCCTCACCAAAACTTATTTTCTGGGTGTTTTTTTTTTTTTGATAGTAGATATTCTAATGAGTGTGAGGTAATATCTCACCGTGGTTTTGATTTGCATTTCCCTAATGATTAATGATGATGAGCATTTTTTCATATGCTTGCTGGAGGAGCACTTTTTAAAAAATCACACCAAAAAAAGTTCTATGGAATACACTTTAGGATATACTGCCAGGGTGAATGACTGATAATAATTGCTTTTCAGGACAGAGGAATTTTTGTTTATTTTAAGAACAATTAACATGTACTATTTTAAAAGCAACACAATATGCAATAAGTATGTGCTCAAAAAGTGGTTATCTCCGGGTGGTAGGAGTAGGGATGGATTAATTTATTTTTGCTTATCCATAATTTCTAGATTTCTCCATGAACACATATTATATAATTTTAACAGTTTAAGATAGATGATGATGGATGGATGGATAGATAGCCCAGTATGTACTGTGCTGGTTGCTTTGGCCACAGCACTCAGCTGCCAGTGATCTCTTCATTCTCACAATTCTTATTGTTCGTGTGCTCAATTTAGCTCCTTAGGTTATGCCTTATATCCTCTTCTAATCGTTCTCTCCGTGTGAATCTTCACTGCTCCAAAACTTGCAAGCTTTTTAGGGGAAGGCACTGTGTTTTATATTTCTTTTGTATGCTCCAGTAATAATAACCATTTTTCAACTCCAACAATAGCATATCATCTAACAAAGGGGGTGTGTGTGCGTGCACGTGTGTGCACGCGTGCACATGCACACATCCATGTGAAGCAGTTTGGGAGGTTTCATCTGAATACTAAATACTAAAATTCACATGCATTTTCAATGCTTTATGAGGCCAAACAAAATGTTTAAAAATGTGCCTCTGAATGACACAGAACTGTTATCCACTCACCCCTTAAACCAACAAAACTTTCTTAAAACCTTAGGAGCCACTAAATAGAATACATTTAAAAATCACTTCTCCAGTAATAAATACATTCGTATTCTCATTTCTCCATTTAATTTTTTCACAATATTTTGTGCTACAAGTTAGCATTTTGTCGATTAAACATTGTTTGATTGTTTTTATGTGAACTGATTTGTTCCTAAAATAATCTCTGTCTCATCTATTAGATTTCCTTCTCTCAACAGATGTTCCGAGTCTTCATTGTTTCCAGATTACAATCAGGTTGTCCATAACACAGAGATCCAGACATCTGAGCTGAGGGAAAATGGGCAAAGCCATTTAATCAGGTAAAGGAGGAAACGCTTCCGGAAAGTTTGCACAGCAGCCATTCCTACATGTGATATCTCGAAGGTGCTGGTCTGGGCTTTGCTGGAGTTCTGATACATGAAACTAAGGTGGACCTTAAAGTGTGACTGCCTGCAGTACTGGAAAGAGTAGAGGTTTTGAAGACCCAAGATCAAGACTCAGCTCTACCAATTTACCAACTGATTACCCTTGTAAAAGTCACTTATGCAATCAGAATCTCACCTGTAAAAAGCAGTTAATAAAAGTACATACCTCATGGACCAATTATGAAGATTCAATGAGATAATACATGTAAAAGCACTTTGTAACATCTCATCCACAGCAGTTTAAGGTAACTTTACCTCTGCTCTGGACCAGAGATACTCTAGTCCTACTCCATTTAGAGGATTATGCCTGTCCTCAGAAATTCTGGTTAGCTCAGTGAATTACAACAGACTGTTTCAGTCCTTTAACTGTTCAAAACGAAACGAACAAAACCTCCTAAAACTACTACAAAAAGAAAAAAAGACTGATTAATACTTAGGAGGGAGGAGTGGAAAAATCTCCTGGCATAGTCACATTCTTTCTATTTCTCTCCCCCTATTTAAGCTATAAAATATTTGTAAAAACGATTTGAACAGACATTTCATCAAACAATATATGTAAGTCGCCAATAAGCACATGAAGAATTGCTTAACATAATCACTCACTAGGGATATGCAAATTAAAACCATAATGAGATACCCTATACAGCCATTAGAAAGTCTATAATCAAAAATGACAATATCAAGTATAGAATAGAATTAAAACCTTCATACATTGCTGGTGAAAATGTAAAATGGTACGACTACTTTGGAAAATAGTTTAGCAATTTCTCAAAAAGTTATACATATATTTATTATATGACCCAACCATTAGTACTCCCAGGTATCTACCCAAAACAAATGAAAACATATGTCTACACAAAAACTTGTATGTGAATGTGCATAGCAGCATTATTCATAATAGGCTAAATTGGAAACTATCCAAATGTCCATCAACTGGTAAATAGATAAACAAAATGTGGTCTATCCCTACAGTGGAATACTACTCAACAATAAAATGGAACAAAGCACAGATACTTGCTACAACATAGATTAACCTCAAAAACATTATGCTAAGCTAAAGAAACCAGACACAAAAGACATCTTCTATAATTCCATTTATATGAAATATTCAGAAAAGGCAAATCTACAGGGACAGAAAGTAGAATAGTGGTTGCCTGGGGTTGGTGTGGGAGTGAGGAGTGACCAAAAACAGGGCATGGGAGAACTTGGGGTGATAGAAATGTTCCAAATTGGGTTGAGTTGATGATTGCACCACTATATAAATTTAGTAAAAGTCTATGGAATGTACATTTATAATGGGTGAATTTTATGAAATGTAAATTTTACCTCAATAAAGTAATTAAAAGTATCTTCGCAAAAAGGGAGAGATTATGCTAGTCAATGTGACAAGTGAGTAACTCAAGCTTGGATTAAAACACCTGTCCTTGGAGTCAATGCACAGTTGGAAACTAGGTATCTTTCAGTCAGCAATGTCTTACCAGATTTCTTTCCTATCTTAGCATTCAACCACATGTAATCATGCCATCAGCCAGGAGATACATTAACTACACGAAGTTCCAGTTCACACTTCAAAAAATTCAATTACTACTCTTCTGAAATCTCTCATTTCCATCCCCACGTCTCTCACTTTTCTCAATATTTGCATTATTTTGCCCTGCACCCCCCAGGAAATATGTTTCATTGCTCAGTTTATACTTCTTCTTTCTTCTATAGTATGCTTGAGCACTTTTCTCTCTGTCTCTCACCTAATTCCACAGGCATCGTTCCCACAGCAAATATTTAATAATGATGTATGTATCTGTATTGGAGAGGACAGATCCCATCAGATAAGTAAATTGCTCTCTTTGCAGAATTAGTCATTGCCAACATATACTCACTCTTTTACTCATGCAAAACACTATTATTTATTCAACAACACTGAAGTGACAAAAAAGTGAAAGTGGACCAGCTAGAGAACATTTATTTGAGTTATATTATAAGGCCTGGAGGTCTTGGGACAGAGCCAAAGCGAGAAGTAGCTAAAAAAGAGTGACAACTTAAAGCATCTCTATCTATAGTATAATGCAATCATATGACAAGGTAGGGAAGTATATTTTGGAAAGGTTTCAGTTTTTTAAAACAGTTAACATTTTGAAATTTTCGCCTTAATCTTCAGGTGTCAAAAACAACTGGGCTTTCCAGAATCCCCAAGAATTCCAGTCACTTAATGTTTAAAATGTACCGAAGAAGGTATGCCAGACCCATGCTCCATTCATCACACCACAACCAATGCACTTGTGGAGTTACGGCGCGCTGCAAAGAGTGAAGAGTTTGGACTCGCAAGACCTGGATCCATAGCTCTTTTGTTTCCTCAACTTGCTAGAAGTGAGACCTTAGGCAGATCCCTGAACCTCACTAATCGCTTTTTTTTTTTTTTTTTTTTTTGCTGTAAAATTAGGGTAACAGTTATACCTACCTCACAAGGTTATGGGAATTAAATATTGTTTAATATAAAAAACACTTCGTAAACCACAAAGACCCATACAAATAGAAGCTTTCTACTTTCCAAAAAGCTCCAAAATTTCTCATATGTTTTTCAGAATTTATAGGCCACCCTCCAAAATTACTTTTAAAAAACATTGTTTTCATTTCCCTATCTCTAAGGGGCCTTGTTGACCCTTGGCATACCTGGCCTTGCATATGGTCATTGCTTACTCTGCTGTAAGCATTAACGATTATTCTGAACAGTGTTTGAATCTGTTTCTTACACTTACACTTCCTGGCTCACAAAGAGAAAATGCTGTTGATCCAACATTTCTATAGCACACTTCTCCCAAAGGGTTTCCACATGCATTCCCTGCTGGGTGAAATGCGATTGCTGTTTAATAGCTCATAGCAACACTATACAACAGTCTAAGACAGGATGTGAGAGAGTCAATACTGTATGCAGCTGAAAGAACAAGGGAAGCCAACATCAACAGATGCAATTACCAGATGTGAACTTTGGCCAAGGAGGTCAGGGCAAACACTCCTTTAAGAAGTACCACAGGATCTTTAATGCCCAAAAGTCATTGCAACCTTGGCATCACATTTTATTCAAAATGGAATCCTCTGGAGCCCTGACCCTTTGCTATTTCATCCATCCAGTTTTGAGGTGGGGGAGGGTAACTCACATTGCTTCACTAGCAGATCTCCCTTCACTCACTATTCAGAAAGTAGGCTCTCTGGAAGACTTACTTTTGAATAAGAACTTGGCATTATTTAGGGTGATTTAAAGGGATGATAGCTGAAGTAGATATGGACAAAAGCCACAATTTAACACTCCTTCCACATGTGGCTGCCTTTTTTTCTCCTTAGCATAGTGGGAAAAGCAATTGTTCTCCACTCCCACACAAACTCAGAATGAGCCAGTTGTCCTTATTTTGTTCTCACTTTGACACTTATTTCCTTTCTAATAAAAGACAGGTGTTCTGGTCCTTGTAGTATAGGGTGATGGAAGTGAACTGGGAAGAATGATGCTTTATAAGGCAACTGCATTCAAAGGGAGAGCTAGGAAGTTCACTCAGTAAACTAGATTCTTCCTCAAGACTTCCCTTCTAAGGCCATCCATGGGCACTTGCATAATGTCGTTCAGAAGAAAACTCTATTGGGGGCAACGTTAATTCGCCCAGAGATTATCCTTTAAATCTATGAAATTCTTGGAGACAAAATAATAAGAATGTGTAAGCACTTGGCACTCAAAATGAGTCATTACTAAATATTTTAATTGAACGTATTTTTCAATGTGCAGGAAGTGTCAAGTACCTATGTGTTCATACATGATGTGAAGGGTTTTTGTCCCCTAGGGAGTATATGTGTGGGTCAGAAAAACCACCCATTCTCACACCTTGCAAAAGCAAAGAAAGAATTTGGCCTGCCTGCTTATTCCATTTTGCACCATGAGGTGTTACTTTCTAAATGTGAACAGGTCCTTTATTCATGATAAAACAGGAGAAAAAACGATTACCCGGAATTTATGATCAGTTAATTTTCTCATTCTCCAGCCTAAAAATGAATTGCTTGTTCCCTTTCCTGCCAGCCTTTTCTCCTCTGTCCTCTCCCCTCCCAACCACTAGCATTGATGAATGAAGTCTGTTCGTGGTTTGCAGCAGTATTTGTCTAGGAAGGGTGTGACATTTGAATGGGGGGGGGGCATACCAAGGCTCCAAGTTGGCCTCAAAAATGATAAATCACCAATAATGTATCTTGTGCTTTCCTGCATCCACCCCTTGGCTGGTGCCCATGTACATTGATTGCATCATACAATACTTAGGTCATTCTGTTTTCCAATGCAGATATACGCGGGTACTTTAAAAAGCTCATGGAAAAATGGAATTAAAAAATAATATGAATCTTTCCATGAACTTTTTGAAGACCCCTCAAAAATGAATGCCCTGCCACTAATTTAGTTGTGGACACCCAAAGAGCAGAGGCTAGGTTCTAATATTGTCCCCCAGGGGACCTGGCTCAGAGGGAATGATACTGTCCAGACATTTAAATAAAAATTCTTTTGTCTAGACTTTCCCCTCAGGATCCTAACTCAAATTTATAACTGCCCATGGTATACTTCCACCTGACTATCCCAATCTCAGCTCCCATAATTCTCTCCATTCACCTTTACTAATCATCATTCTCCAAACATGTCATACAGTTTCACACCTCTGTGCTTTGCCCATGCTGTTCTCTTAGCCTGGAGTGATCTCCCCTGTTGAAATTCTATTTATCCTCCAGGAACCATCTCATATGTCATTTCCTCTGCGAATTCTTTCCCAATTCCTGCAGCTGAATCTAATCGTTTCATCTGTGCTCCCACAACACTTTGTTTGGACCTGTCTTAAAATCCCAATCACTCTCTGCCCTGTATTGTAATTATTTGTGTCTATGTCTGTCTCCTCTATGAAGCCAAAGGCTTTTTGAGGGTGAGACTGTGTCTGATTCATTGTTGTGACTCTCTACATTCCCAGGGCCTAGCCGAGTGCCTGGTACTCCGTGGCCGAATAAACAATAAACATTTAGAGAAAGAGCTCAAATACTATATGTGGATTTATTGAACTGTCCTTTAGCTGTTAAACAAGGAGCCTGGCATAGACCATAAACCCAATAGAGAACAGGGAACATCTGTGTCAGAATAACTCCAAAAATTTTTAAATGTCAAATTTTTGGAAATTTGTTTAAATTCTTTTGCTTGCACTAAATCTTTGTAAGCCTGGCAGTTAATAGAAAAAAAAAAAAAAAAAAACCCAAATCACTGACTGACCTCCAAGAGTTTTAGCCACAGAACATTTTGCAGACCATTAAGAATGAGGGCTTCTGTTTAGGCAGTACTGGTTACTTTCTAACACAGAAAGTTATTTCTGGTCATAGTGTTAGTGGACAGATTATTTTTTGCTTTACTCAGTGCCCTGGACAAACACTCCTTCTTGGAGAGTCTGCCTTTCTGAGGGTCCCAGTTGTAGAAACTTCTAGTGTAGTGCAATCTGAGCTCTCCTCACCCCCCAAGACACTGCCCAGTGTATCACAAGCCAGATTTGGGGTTTCCCTGCAATCCACTCTTGGCTTTGCCACCAGAAGCTCCAAATAAATTACCGAAAATCCTTCTCTAGAAAAACTGGGGACCTCATACTGGCCAGCTGCCAAAAAAAAAAAAAAAAGAAAGAAAAGAAAAAAAAATATTTGGGAAAAGCACTTTGGAACGTACTCCATTGATACTAACTAAACATGTTTGCCGATTTTTCCCATGTCATGCACAATTAATCGGTGGGATGCTAGGTGTTGATCTGCGTTTTTCTTTCTTTTTTTAAATTTTTTTCTCCTTTCTGAATCCTAGACATCTTGGAATCTACACCATTGATATTCCAACATGAAAGCTATTATCATGACTAACACAGACAGAATTACCTGCTGCTACATTCCAGGTATGTTTATGTATTTCCCTGTCTAACCTGCTTCCTCCCTCCAGCTGTCTCGGTGTGGGAGAAGTGGGGATTTTTCCCCCCTCCCCTGCATTTTCTCTAACAACTGTGATGTCAAATGCAATTATTTGTGGAGGAATCTGCTGTATGCATGGATGAAAGGGACACATGCAAATCCTCAACAAGAAAGGGAAATACCAGCTATCGGGAACTATGTCCCCAAAGCATGCCGCTCTGGCAGCCTCTGCTGAAGGCCCCCTGTGCAGATATTAACAAGCTGAACACAATATGACTTTAGGAATGCAAAAGAAAAAAACTGTTTAACATTTGAAAAATCTCCTCCTCAATCTGAGGTCAACCCAGCTAATAAAAAAGCTTCAAAAACTTCTGAAAAACCATGAATAAGCCCCAGATGTTCCTGTTCTCAGCTGAACTTTCCACCAAGTTATTTCATACCCTCTATTTTTCACAAGTAGAACTATTTCAACCTCTTGTGTCGTCCTATCTCTTTCCAAAGAAAATTGCCTCCAGCCAAATTCCTTCTCCCACCCACAGTAACTAATTGTCCATACTGTTATTCATCTCCTTTTCTGAAGAAGAATTAAATTGGCAAGACCCTTTAGTGCAAGGGTGGGGACCTTTTTTCTATCAAGGGCCACTGACCCACAGGGGAAAAAATCATTTGGGGCCACACACAAGAAAGAAACTGCTTGATTTACTTTATTTTTTGTTTGTTTTTGTGGAATAGAAAATATTCACCTTACTTGCTTTAATAAAAATAAAAACAGGGAAAGGAAAACACCATTCAATCGATACAGTAAATAATGAAAAACACTCCAGGTATATGCTATACCAAGTTTGGGGAATGAAGTGGTTTTAAAAAATGTGGAGCAGGGAGAGGTAGATTGGGAAAAGCAAAAAGAAGCAGGGAATACAGAGAAAGAGGCCAGGGGATGGTGAGGGAGGGAAAAAGAAGAATAGACACCGAGAGAAGTTAAAGGGAGAAAACACAGGAAGGCTTGGCAAGCTCCCTAGTCCATGTGTTAGTTGTGGTAAACAGCTTGCCCCACCCCTGTGCTCCCTGTACTGTGGGCAACAGAGTAAGTGATCACTGCCCTTTGAAATCCTTATTAGCTTTCTAGCAGTTTAGGAAAAGTCCTTTCTGTGCTGAGAAACAGCTGGTCTGCTTTGATTTTCAAACTTCAAAGCGATTTCTCGAAATAAAGGTTATTTTCTCAAGAACGTCTGAAGGTTTTACACGTGTGTAAAGGAATGACTGAAAGTCTCTGACGTTGCAAAGCTGTCAGATGTCCTTATCTTTGGTCTTTGAGAGATTAGGGCTGTCTTATTCTATACAGCCTGCATGTTACATTTGAAATCAGCATTTATTTCACTGATTTGAGGTCCCCCCTCAAATCAAACTTAGTTTGGGGTTTAGCTGGATCCTGGTATAAGAGATAATATAAAGCAGAGACCACATATACATCCCTCAGTTAAGAAAAAACAAACCAGCATTCACAGGTCTTTAATTACTACTCTCCTCCCATTGAAAGCTGAACCTCTGAATGTCTGCACCTAGCAACCCACTAAGAGAGAAGTTGCTTTCAAGCTGTAGTACTGATTTTAGGGCTACCATATATGTGCCTTATTCCCAGAATATTTGGGGTTAAATTCTGCCAGTGGCACATTAAAGACAACAAAATGGAACAGAAAAATGTCCAGAGAAGGGAAAATAAAATAATGAAGAATGGAGAACAAAGCAAAATCATATAGGGACAGACTAAAATTTTTGGCCTCTTGAGTCTGAAAAGATGAAGGCTGGAGGGGAAAATAAGAGAAGTGCATACAGTTGTGATGGGTAATGTAACCACAAACTTATGTCTTAGAACACTGGAGTTAGGGGGGTACCTCCCTGAACTTGAAAGAGATGATTTTAGGTTGGATGAATGGAGGTCCTACTTTGCATAACAAATACTAAACTTAAGGAATTCGTTTCCTTAAGGGGTAGAGCAGGCAAAAAATAGAAATAGATTCCACAATATTGGGCCAATTTATGAATGATGAACTCCTATTGGGTTATTCTGGGAAGCTGAGACGCTTGGGGGCCGCCTTTAACTGTGGACACATCTCTCAGTGTACCTGTCAGCAAGGAATCCTGGCTGGTGTGTATCATGGGCCTGCCCCTGGTACCATTTCTCTAGAAGGTCCTTGGTTCTGCCCTCAGAATTAAGGTGATGACTCCTGAGCTATGAGGTTGAAATGCTGGGTCAGTGTGCACTGGTCAGGAGGCCACCAGGCCAGATGATACTCCCACCTCCTCTCAGGGGCTAGGTTACTTCTGAGAAAGGCAATAGAGTGCAGTTGGGAACGAGGGAAGTTGGAGGGCTTTGGTTTGGTCCAGGGTGGTTTCAATCCTATATCTGTACTCATCTATTTAAAAATTTTTGTTTGTTTTAAATGGAAATAGATTTCTTATTTTTTCTGATTTAAAAAAAATTTGGGGCAGAGTACAGAGAGGTATAAAAACGGAAATGAAAATTACCATAATACTGCTAAGGCTCTGATATATATTCTTACATACATATAAATTATACATACATATTTTCTGATATATATTCCCCATACATACTATTATATACACTAACTTTTGTAAAAATTAAATTGTACTTTAATACTGTTTCAAAGTCTGCTTTTTTATTTAGCAATATATGATGGATATCTTTTTATGAGCAATAGTGTTTTTAGAAATTTTTTTTAATGTCTGCAGATTACTCCATTGTATGGCAACAGCATAGTTCACATAATCTCCTATTGATGAATATTTGGACTGCTCTTAACTTTTTTGTTATTCATAAACAATGCCACTGAAATATCCTTATACATAAATCTTTATGGACAGTCATAATATTTCCTTGGGAGAAATTGCTAGAGGTGGAGCTGCTAGTTCTAGACTACTGTAAATGAACTCTAGACTATGGCACGATCCTAATGGTTCTTATTCCCTCAACAGAGTAAAAGAAAGATCATGAAATTTAGAGTAAAAGGACATGGGTTCAAGTCCAAGTTTAACCTTTCAGTCACTTACAATCTGAGGGTCAGTTTCCTCATCTATAAAAGGGAATTTTAATGATACTTAGCTCACAGGGTAGTGGTGATAAATAAATACAGTAATGTAAATAAAACATTTACATTTATGGGTCTCACAAACTTTAAAACACTTAAATGCAGAAATTATTATTATCTTTTGTTGTTAAGAATTAAGAAGGCAGCTTTAGAGTGGGCCCTGTCTTCTAAAGGTCTTCCACGCAGAGAGGACCCCCCAAAATCTTTGAGGGATCACCATCATCCAGAATAACACTTCGGAGTTCACAGGCCCAATTCACCTGCCTCAAGGGGCAGGGGGCCTTTCAACCTAGTGGATGTCTGGCTGTCAAATAACTAGATGGCATTTGGTTCCCCAAAAGCTCTGTGTTGCATAGCATTCACCTGCTGATTGTTTGCCATTGTCTGCTGTACTGGGGAGAAAAGTTTTTCATGTTCTCTTCCTCACTGGGCCCTCTATAAATACACCCAGATTGCGTGGGCTTGAATTGAACATTGGCGAGAAACCAATTTTCTCAGGAAGAAAGAGATCAGTTGCATTACAACACAACTTGCAATTCCTTTCCAAACTTCTGGTGCTTTTGTTTTGGAGTAAAAAACAACAATGACAACAAAAAAACTGCTGCTGTTCATCATCACTAGCCAAAAGCATTTATAGATTATGATTTTTTTTTTTTTTCATCTAGAAGGGCACTCCTAGCAAGCTTGGTGCTCTTTATTAGAGGTTGTGAGACATCCAGCTGAGTACTGGCATTCAACTCAGCAAGTGCTCAATAAATGTTACTTGATCTTGGTCACTGTCTTTTCCCAGGTCTTTTTTTTTTTTTTTTTTTTACTACTTTCCATTAAAGACAGTCACTAAGGGCACAGAGAAAAAAAAGTCAGGGGTGGCCAGCTAGCTCAGTTGGTTAGAGCACAGCCTCATAACACCAACCTCACGGGACTTCTAAAAGGAAGGCAAGCTCATCTTTTTGTGGCAGAGAAAAAGCTTATACAAAAAAAGTTGTTTTGGAATAAACAAAAGAAAATACATAAAGCAAAATATAAATGAAAGTCATGATGGAGACTGTAGTGCCATAAGAAAACAAAGACAAAAAAAAAAAAAAGAGAGAGAAAGATCGTGGGTCTCTAGAAACCACAGGCGTCTAGCGATTGTTTCATTGATTTTTCCAGTCCCTGTGTCCAGCGCAGGACTGCTGGTTAAGTAAGGCAGGCCTGGACTAGGGTGATGGCATGGGGACAGAAACAGATCTCAGACAATGTTACAAAGACTGACCTGAAAGCTCTTGGTGACTGGCTACAGAGAAGAGAGTTCAGGAGTAACGATTTCAGCAAAGCGATAACTTAAAGTGAGTGGAACATACTAGGTACAAGGAATAAGCAGAAAGTAGAGAAGATCACAGACCCATCTGCCCTTCCTCATAGAAACTATTCCCTGGGGGCAAGCACGAGAAATCTATGTGATAGGGGCAGGTGTGCCAAAGATTTTGATTACTTCATTCACTTTCATAAACCGAAAATAAGCAAGTTTCCCAATATCTAGCTAACTACACCCGAGGCATGAATCACCACAGGACTTCAGGACTCAGGAAGACTGGAGTCAACAAATAAACTAGGCATGTGAATTGTTGTTTCATCTCAGCTCTTCAGGCCTCAACAGGCTGAACTTGGAGTTGAAAGGAGCCAACAAAATGAAAGTTCCTATTACTCAGGCTTTGACAGATAAAGTAGCTTTTCCATCTTTGCTCAATACCATATTTTCCAGCCACAGAATAGGCAGAGCAGGAGGGAGTAGTTCATAGCCCGGGGTCTCTGTCAAAAATAATTCCACTGGATGAGAGCTGCAGTATAGCCTCCAAGTAAAGGTCAGAAAAGGGAGACAGAACTGGAAGAGAGAACTCAAGTTGAGGACCTAATCAATGAATGGAATGAGAGCTCATGGGGAAGACATGGAACTATTCCACTGTGTTTCTCGAGAAAGTGAAAGAAGGATTATTCTAGATGACTTTTGGAAGACTTAAAATATTCTGTACATACTTTATTTTTTTCAATATATTCTTTTGTTTAATTGAAATATAGTTGATTGTACATATCCGTGGGGTACAGAGTTGAATATCAATACCTGTGTGCAATATGTGATGCTCAAATCAGAATAATTAGTATATTCAACATCACACAATTCTGTATATGAAAGGCAGAATACCGATGTAACATTTTATATTTTCTGATGGTGAAAAGAATCCCCCTACTTTTTTTCTCTCTGTACACTCACATGTATTTTCACGTCTTTCTCATGTGCAAAATATGTTTACCCCATCCCAATAGCCCTGAGTCTCAACCCATTAAAATACCAACTCTAAATCCCAGATTTTATCTAAATATCATTAGCTCAAAAGTCTCATATCTCATCATCTAAATCTAGTACTGGTAAGATTATGTGTATGGTCCAGTGGGAGCAAAATTCCCCTCCATCTGTGTACCTGTGAAAGTAGAAAACAAGTTATCTGCTTCTAAAATACGATGGTGAAACAGGCATAGGGTAACAGTTACAGACATCCCCCCAAAAGTGATGGGAAATAGGCAGATCAAAAATTGGAACAGAATCCTCCACTTATTCATGCAATAAACATTTATTGGTAATCAGCTTTGTGCCAGGCACTGTTCTAAGAACAGAAGATACAGTGGTAAGTAGAACAGACAAGCCTCTGCTCTTACGGAACTGTTGTAAACAAGCTCCTACGCTGCCTAACTGGAACACCTTATCTGCCTTCTTAGCATCTGCTCCGAACATCAAGGGCATAGGGGGCCGAGGTGGACAGAAGCAGCAGTGTCAAGTGCCAGCCAGAGTGGCTGGGTGAAAGGTCAGCACAGGACTGAGTAAAGTGAGCAAGCAGGATCCCACATATAAAGTGTATAAAGTTCCTGGAGACTGTTCTAGGGAAACAGCACAAACTACAAGTATCTGCCATAGTTAGAAAAACACAAGAGTTGATAACAAATAGGAAAATGTGTTCTGAGAAGGTATGGAGAAGGCGAACAGTCACTGCTTCCCTCTGCTGCCCCCACTCCTCTTTGTGAGGCTGTCATGAAACACAGTAGTCTCTCCAACACATCTAAGCACCCACAGTGGCAGCTGAAGAAAAACACTATAATCTCTCTCAATCTTTCTCACAGTTTTGGTAATTTTTGAGACTTCTGTGAATGGATGGTACTCAACATTCAACAGCCAAGGAGCCACTATTAATTGGAATCCTGACTAAAAAAAAGTGTGTAACAAATTGATTAAAAAGTAATAGTTAACACATTCATCAGGGAATCTAAACGCCTCATTGTGAAAACTTCTACTTTAGGTTCAATGAGGGACAGATCTCTGCAGGTACTAGAATTTTCTTTTCATTTTCTACTGTGGGACCTGGAGAAGCTACAGGTTTGCCGTGAGACTGTTACATCATACCTTCTGCTCCTGAGACCCAAACCACTGCCTGCTACAGCTCTTCCTATGTCCTGGCTGACAGCCGTAAGATGATTGACCCAACTTTAGGGACAAAACAGTTCTCATCCCCTAAACTGTTCCATCAGGCAGTGAAAAGGAAGGTTAATAAATTTTAATAATAAGCTTCACTTCTTTGTCTTGTAAACCCTATCAAGCTTAACTGGACTCCTCGCCTTCAATTTCGGATCTCTAAAACACCCTTTATGCTGCTGGCAGAGTTAATATCATTAAATACTGATGTGACCATGTCAGTCTCGTGCTCCAAGCCCTTCATGGGCTCTCCGCTGCAAACACAGTAAAGCTCAGATTCCTTATTATGCTATTTATGGCCCTCCAAAATTTTGTACCACCTTTTCATTCTCATCTGTCACTGCACACATCTTCTTCCATTATGGCCTGTGGCCCCAGCTCTCCAGCTGTATAAGGCTGTTGATGTACTTTCATGTCTTTGAGCTACTGCTCATACGGCATTCCTCTGCCAGGAAGATCCTTCTTTCCAATCTCTATCTGTCAAAATTCTCCTCATCTTTCAAAGCCTGGCTTAAAGGCTACCTCCTATTTTTGAAGTCTTGTCTAATTCCCTCGGTAGAAATTAATCCTTCCCTTCTCTGGGTTAACATAGCACTTGCTTTATATTTCTCTTATGACACTTACACTATGCCTTGGACTATAGTTATGTAGGTATGTTTTCATCACCCTCTTTGAGAGTGGGGATCATGCTCAAATTATCTCTGTAACCTTGGCCACAGCCCCTACCCCTAGTGCTTGGCTGCTTAATACTGAATAAATGAATCCAAATGGTGATAATGTATGCATACATGATGATAGGTGTGTAGGTGGGGGGAATTCTCTATGTCCTTATCAACAGAGCCCACTGCACTCAACACTATACAAAACATGAGAATTTAATAAATAACTCCTGAATAAATGGTGAGGATATACATAAAATTCTATTTTACTTTATTTTGTGTCTTATGAGTTTCACTTTGAAAAGGAGTCACAGAAGTAATGATGGTTTAAGTGACTTCCAAGAACAGCAGACAAGAACAAAGGCCATTCAACCAAGTAGAAGCTCAGATCTGAGCTCTATCACAGCATCTTATAATGACACATGTAGCTTTAACAATAATTTGTGCCATGGGTTATCAGATTGTAGTTATTGATCAACCAATTTGCCACATAATAGCTAAGGGAATGGCATAACTAAAAAGAAATCAGCTGGCCAGTTAGCTCAGTTGGCTAGAACATACACTTGTAACACCAAGGTCAAGGGTTCGGATCCCAATACCGGCCAGCTGCCAAAAAAAAAAAAAAAAAAATCCTCTAAAAAAGAAATCAGCAATAAGAAAATTGCTCCCCACAGGTATATCCTTATCCTATACTTGTGTCTGGCAAACAAAGACAATAGCACCACTGGGCTCTGGTCTGGAGATCTTTCAGCTCTCCACTGATTGCCTTCAAGAATCCACATGCATCTATAATGAACTCTAGCTTGGCTTAATCTTTCGTATTAGCTCATTAATGAGTCTGGATTCCTTCCCTATTTTCCATGGTATCCCAGGCAGGGACAAAGGCTCAGGCAGCAGGGGGCAGCTTTCGTTTTGCCCGACAACAAGTGGTCACTGGTACCGGTCTGTGGCTAACAAATTCCATAGTTCTTTGAAGGCAGAGCCCACAGAATGGGTCTCTTCGGCCCTAGGCTCTGCAGTGCAAAATAAAGCTTTGGGAATTTGGGCCTAGGCAGTGTTCATGACATCTGTGACATCACCCCAACAGCTGAGAGTGATGGTGTCTCAAGAAAGCTCAGTAGCCCCAAGCCCTGCGAATTCTTTCTGCTTTGTTGGCATGTGAAATACACACACACTCACAAACATATTATATGCTGCTCAAAATCTTTCTAAATACCTCCTGTGAGACATCTGCCAATAAGGATATCATGTCAGCCAGGTTTTAAATATAGGAACCTCTCACCATCTTCAACCAGAGAGTAAAATGCAAAAGGAATGCAGATTAATTTGCCCTTAACTTTATAGCTCTGAAGTCTGTCCACTTGATACCATCCCTCCACGGAAGGTCCTGGTAGGGTTGAAGATGAAAACAAACAGGACTTCTGGATCATGTGGTAAGATCTCTAAGCTGTACTCCAAGGGCAGACTGTCTATTTACAGAGCCTCCACTTTCAGGCAGAGTTCAAACTTTGAAAATGTGAAGAACTTGATTTAAACACACTTATATACACACACACACACATACATATATATATATATATATATATTTAATTTACCATTTCATTTTTTACTCAGTTACTTTGAGCCAAACTAAACTTTAAATAGTTCAAAAATCTGTTGAACGTTGGCTAGATATATTTTTTCGAGAATCTTTAGAATTTAGATTATTATATTTAGAATTATAAAATCACTTAAACACCACTCCAAACTACAAAAATCATAGTGTCTCCATTCCAAAACTTGATAAACTGAGACATGGAGACTGAAGCCACCTAAAAGGTCATTCTAGACCTTCCCTTAGGCTAACTTGTCACACTGTAATAGTATGAAGAAAAAGAGTAGCTACAATTTATTGAATGTCTACTTCACACATTATCTTTAATAATTGTGTTAATCCTTCAAGATAGGTGATAGTATACCCATTTCACAGACTAGGAAACTTGAGTATAGGAAAATTAAATAATTTGGCTTAAAGCCAGGTAACTACAAAGTGACATAACTGGGAATTAAATATAGATCTATTTGGCTCTAAAGCCTTTGTTCTTTCCCCAAGCTAGATATAGTGCTGTGGCTCTCAGATTTCTCACTGACTCTAAGTCACATACCAATAAGGCTTTACAACTAAAATACTACCTAGTATTGGTTTAATAAAAACTCATGTAGAACAGTGAACATTACAATCCCCAAATGGCTTTTTTTTTTTACTTTTAAATACGGTGGAGAATATTTTCCTAGCCACTCACTTCCATGTCCCTCCCTCCCCCACCCCAACATACATGTTCATATATTCTGCCAATATTCATATATTCCCCTCCCCCTGCCAATAATGGCCACAACGTCAAAAGAGCTGCTAATTGATAGCTGCATTTGAGGGATGTTGCTTGGAGTCAGTGAAAGCTTCATAGTTTCTCACTGCTGTTTCCATCATAAATAAAAACAAACATGTCTGCTAAGTTGGGTTTTTCCTATCATGCTATGCACTCATGTTTGTGAATCTACGTGTAATTGATACTTTACATTTATACCTGTAACATTTCACCTTGCTTGTTTTCTCTTGTCATTGCAGCCTATTGAGATATTTTTGGATCTTGATAGTGTTATCTGTGTATTAGCTAACCCCACCTACCTTCATGCCATCACTAAATATTAGAAGTATGCCTTCTCTGTCTTGAATTAAGTCACTGGTAAAAACTTTAGGCAGTGAGGGTCAAGTATAAAGCAAACAACTAAACATCCTTCTCTAGGCTGACTTTCGTATGTTAAGAAAACATGAGGGTACTTCAAAGAGTTCATGGAAAAATTCATATTATCTTTTAATTCCACTTTTCCACAAACTTATTGAAAGTTTGTACTCTTCGGGTATAATTAATTAGCTACACATTTACTGAACTAGATGACTGATCACTTAGCCAACATTCCTTGTTACTTGTTTAAAAACAAACCATAGGAATCTCTGTCAAACACCTTTCTGAAATCTGCCCATACTATGTCTGTGCCATTTCTCTGATCCAGTAAGGCATGTGCACATACACATGTATGCACACATAAGGGGAAATGGCCTGATTTGTTCTGAATGACCCCACAGTATCTCCTAGTAATTACCATGGTTGCTGCTGAGAGCTTATGCTCTCCAAGAATCGAGCCTAGAATTTTGCTAAGATGTGACACCAGGTTCGTGATTTCCACAATCCCATTTCCATCCCTTATTGAAGGTGAGGGTAAAAAACTGCCTGACTCCAGTCTTTTGGCTCTTCTGTTTGTTATGATACCTCAAAGTTTACTGACAGTAAACCATGATAATAACCATAAGACTCTTCAGTGCCCTGGGATGTAACTGACCTGAACTTGGGCCTCATTTTTTGTGATGTACCACAAAAGTAATTCTCTTAGCCTCTTTTGGTCTTCTTAGCTGATTGCCCATAATACAGAATAGATATTACTCTGAGAAGGGATGACTTACCAAAATACAGACTATGAAGAAAACATCTAGATCAACTTATTAAACAAAAAAAGAAGATCATATTTCAAAACTCTTAAGAAATCATCCAATAAAATTTAGTGCACATGAATAATAATGTAATTTTCACTTTGGATATTAATTAGAACTCTGCTGGATACACTCCACTTAACAGTTGCTATGCAAAATCATTGTGGTTGGTATCTAAAGAAAGCATATAGTTAGAGATGCAGAATAGACCTCATTATTATAATTTTACCTTCACTAACACTGAGCCTACACAGAATGTGAAAACATCTCTGGTCATGTGTCAAATAAATATACAGTTGAAGGTTAGGCCTCAAATAACCACAGGTGTATAGAACCAAGATCAAACATTTAGTTTGGCCAATTAACATAGAACTGCCATCCAGGAGCAAGAGTGTCTGCTCTGCAAAGACAAGTTAGTTCAAGACAAAAGAGCTCAGTACTTTCTTCCCATTGGATTTTGTTAGAATCCTAATGACACAGGCAAGGAAACCTTAGCTGTGTTGGTCATCAGGCTCAATGAAGACACTTTGGGCTCATGAGCACTAGAACATGGTCCCTTGGTTATCACTTCCAATAGGAATAATGTTACCACCAAGCCATTCACATTCTCTCATTTGGTACCCATTTTGAACACCAGTTCATTTTAGGAGGTGGCTGATAGAGATTGGAGGACATTCGGTGACTTCCTTGCTTGTTGCCAATGTTTAGTATGTACATTGAATGAACACTCAAATAAAGAAATGGCTCACATGGTATCAAACCTTTAATGTTAGCTTCAAGAGCACCCTGAGATTTTTATTTTTGCAGTTGGAACCCTTCATTTAAGTGAAATCTTACTTAGAAGACCAATCTGTAAGAGAAGATTTTATAAAATGGAGCTGCTCTTATTAAAATAGGAATGGGGGACTCAGAACTACTCCCTCAGACGCTCTCCCACATTCCCTATGAAACATAATCTGCATACACCACCCTAAACAACTGGGCTATCTGGCACATAAGCCCACTGACTAATATGATGCTAATTTTGCTATTCTGGAAGGAGGGAGGAGGCAATAGATAAATTATTACAGGCTGTCCAGTAAAGTGGAGGAATTGAGATCCAGGGAATGAAAATGAAAGGATGACTGATCCTGAATGAGGACAGGAGCTTGAGTCAGACTCCGTGAGAGGGTATAAGGCCCAAGCAACAGGTTCTGCTGACTCTGCCTGCTTCTGGTTCAGTGATCCCAGCAGAGATTTCTTCCCTGCCTGTGTGTGACAATTGCTCAATGGGTTTAATGAGATAGTGGGCACTGAGGTACACTTGTTATGACACAACCTAGTTATTATCCATAATAAGAGATAAATAACTAGCAAGTCTATGCCTCATGCTGTGCAGCCTTTGTTCCAAAGATGAACTTCTTAGGTATGGGCTTCTGCCATGGTTTGGAGTACTTATTGTATGGAGCTAAGAGAGAAAAAAGGAAGGAACGAAAGACCACGGGGGTGCATTGGACTTACAGAGAGAAAGAACATACCTTGGGATATAAAGTGGAGTTGGGGGGGAAGGGAGAACGGGAGAAAGGTTGGGGATAATTGGGTGGGGGTCATGGGGTACAGAGGCAACTTGTGGTAATGGGTATTTTGCCAGTACGAATCTGGCCTTCACATCTTGGGCATGTGGGGTGACAATCAGCTCTGTATCTCATGAATATTCATAACCAATAAAAAAAAAAGAAAACACGATTGCATGTTTGCAAGTGTGTTTGCATTATACAAGTGCCTTTGCATGCAGAGCAGCAGCTCTATAGAATATTGATCTGTTCATTTCACAGTCCCAGCATTGTCATTTACTGGCAGTATGACTTTGGACAGGTTATTTTCCTCTCTTAGCTTTAATTTCCTCATCTTCAAAATAAGAGGGTTAGACCCTATCACCCTGCACAGAAACTGGTTAATATTGAAAAGTACCTTAAATGCAATCTGAACTCAGAAATAAATTAAGGGCAGCAAAGGCTGAGACCTTTGAATTTACTGTTCAATAAAAAAATTATATATATTGAGTGTCTAAGAGTACTTCAAAAAGGTTGTGGAAAAATGGATTTAAAATTATGAATCTTTCCATGAACTTTCTAAAGTATCCTCATATATGCTTCTGTGTTAGGTACTACAGCAAACAAACTGTATGCATGATCCCACACTTAAAGAGCTTACAGTCCAGAGGCAAGATTTCATATTCATAAATATATCTAGGTGAAGGGTTATCTCTGAATTTCTTGAATAGTATTTGAACAAATATATATACCAATATACAGCTTATAATAAAGATTTATGAGAGTAGAGAGCAACTATTTGTAACCCTTTATTTAAAAAAATATTGGGTTGCATTTGGCCATTAGGTGAATGTAAATAAAATATGAGACCCTGTGGATTTCATAGATAATTTATACATGTATTTCTAACTTCATAAACCTGGTATCCTGTATAGTTTGACAGAATTCCCTTTTCTTATGTAGAACTTGTTTTTCCATAGCTAATGCTAATAATTCTAATTAAAAAAGAAACTTATGAAGGAGTACAATACTGTAATGAAAAAAGTTAATTGCCCTCCATTGCTCCATCACGATTGCCATAACACTGCTACCACCAACATTTTGGCTCATCATTGACTCATCTGTCATTTTTGAGTAAGTTAATCTAATATGCAAAGACTAAAATACATGACCCAGTTTAAGTAGCTTCAATCTTGTATATTCTAAATATAGCAAATAGTTCATTTTCAAGAAATTTAATATGAAATACTTTGGAATTCTTCTTGGTGCAGTGTTATTAAACTGTACATGGTAATTAAGATATTAAAAACATATGCTCCCCAAAGCCACCAGACATCGTAATTATTTTTCAGGCTATTAAGCAAAATGACAGAAGATTTTTAAATGATAGATGTGTTTTGGAATGTATTAGTTAATTCCCTTTTACTTCATGAAATAATGTTTAGCTCCATAGAATCTAAGTCTGGTATTTAAAGACTAACTCACATTGTTCTTTTGTGACTCAAAAGTCATTCACTGGCTCTTGTTAACATGCCATTGTAGATACTCTGTCTTACACACACACACACACACACACACACACACACACACACACACACACACACACACACACAGACACACACATTCTGGCTCCATATGGCAATGACAATTAGTAGAGTTCTACCACACTGTTTGTATGTGAAGAATTGTGACAGACACTAGGACATAACTTCAATTGGGAAGGTCTTTTATTTAAACTTGATTTTCAATAGGTTTCTCCTTTTATTTAAAAATCTTAGATCAGTGTTGGCTTTTCGCAACCATTGTACTACACCAGTGTTTTACGACTCTCACTGGTTTTACTGTGAGAAACAGTATGAAAACAAGTTACTTGAAGTGTTTTCTATCATGCCTGAGATTCATTTCAAAGATTTTTGGTTTTTTTTAAATCACATGTTAAGGAATGTCCTGAGTACTCTGGCACTTTAAAAACTTTACTAATTAACTTTTTATCTTACTATTTCAAAAGTTAGTATCTTCATTACACCAGAGTCTGCCAGGCATCTTAAAAATTCTTTTCCACTGTTTACAGAGGGGGAAGGAAGTGGAGACATTTCATTGTATGCTCTACATTTTAAAAATTTCTTTGATCATTTACCGTCATTCTGTGAATTAGAGATAGATAACAGAAAGTGTATCTGCTATCTGTAATTCAAACCCATGCCACAAAGGGCCTTGGTTTTCATACCATACAATGTGGTGGCTATTTTTCCAAGAATCTTTCCACTTTAGATTTGGTAAACAACATGCTTAATCTTTCTTTGCTGCCAATTTTAGAGCTTCAGACATAGAAATTGCTATATTAGGCACTTGGAAATTGTTAGACTACAAATTAATGTGTTTTTGTTATTTGTACAGGTTTTATCTATGGATCATGCTAACATATGTGCCATGTCTTCACAGTAGAAGAAAAGAGCAGAGGGAATGAAATCAGAAGCCCTGGATTTTAGAACTAGTTCTACCACCTACTGTATGTAAATCACTAGCCTTCTAGTGCCCTCAGTTTCTTCATCTGGTAAATGTAGGTAGTAATGCCTGCCTTGCTTTCCTCTCAGAGCCACTGTGAAGATCGATTTATCTAATGGTACACAAAAGAGCTTTACAAACTGAATTGTGCTGTGCAAATACATGGCAGAGTTACTCATTTATATGGAGCCACATGGTTAACATGATTCGAAGACAGGTCACCTATCTAGCCCTGGAGGAGGGACACTTAGGGGTGATAAATGCAAAACTGTTTTTATAGTTTAATGTTTTCATAGCCTAATGAGAACAAGGCAGAAGAACAGAAGAATTGCGTGGGGGGAAGGGCAAGTTTAAGTTCCATCTGGCCAGGCTGGAAGACTGGTGGGAAGACAACAACCTCTGAAAAGATGAGAGGTTACAAAGTGGAAAGGGGTGACCTGGGAACAGGGTGTTTTAAAAAGAGTGGCACAGCAGAGAATAAAGTCACAAGGCTTGTTCACAAGAGGGTGCTGGGTTAAAGCCTGACCTTGAGCCACAAATCACAGAATCACACGGCTGGAAGGAATCTTAAGAGGCCATCTCGTCCACTCCCCCACCATTCAGCAGGACGTTTCAACCATCCCAAATAGATGAGACTTTATCTAACTTTGAATGAAAAGCTCTGACACCAAATGGGCAGGTATTGACTGCTCTGGCTTGAGCTGTTTACAATGGGTAGGAAAACAATTTCTGGAATTTCATTTGAACCTGAACTGAAATGGGGAAAATAATAAATGGCTATTTTTTTCTTGGGAACAACAACTTCTATGGCAGTTTAGGAACTTCTAAATTAGCACTAACTACATAGCTACTCTTAAAGAGAGAAAAAATGTTACTAACAAAACTGGGTAAAAGGATAAATGGCCCCCAGTATCAGATGAGTAAGAGTGTACTGTGATACCAAGAATATCATTCTTGGTATTTGCAGAGTCTTCTCTCCATGCAGGAGCCTGGACTAGAATAACACTAACAAAAACAAAACCTGGTTTTAAAAAAAGCAACGTGGCCCAGCAAATTCCAGGACTGACACTGAGGACTTAAAAGAGTTCAATTCTCCTAACACAAGACAATAAATCTTCACACAAATTAGAAACTGAAAAGGACATGAAAAGGTCCTCCCTTCCAATCGTGGGAATGTCACGCACAAACTCTGGCTTGGAAGGAAGAGGGGAGGACATTCCACACCTGCAGGCCTTCCCAGGAAAGGCCTGGGCCTGACCCTGAACCCATCCGCTCAAGGTTACACCATGGGACTATCAATGTGGAAATAATGTTACTTCATTCCCTTAGTGAGTATATTATTTTCAGTGCTATCAACAGCAACCATAACCGGAAAGGAGGCAGCTGAGAATTTACATGAAAGAAAGTGAAGAGTTATTTTGGGATGTACTCATAAACGGCCTAGCTGCAGTTCATCTGGATGGACACATGTGGCCATACATGCATAGACAGGGAGACCCTATTGATAGATATGTATGTTGGAGCATGTTACTATAGTTTAATAGATGCAGCACCAAGCAAGGGACTTAGGAAAATAGCATCACACTCCCGGATTCACCACTCACTTACATGTGAACTTGGGCAAGTTAACTTGATTCTACCTCCCCATCACCAAAACTTTACATCAACTTAGTCAGGCATTCAGTGAATCCAGATGTTTGGCAATGTGTGGGAAACAACATTTGGATGATTGATTGAATTTTCAACTGAACTCACTGGATGTTTGGCAGCATGCCCACACAGCCTTTAATGGCTTTTTGCCTCAGTTTCCCTACCTATAAAAAAGGAACCAGCATTATTTGTCACTTACCTCCCAGGGAGCAGTAAGGATGAGATAATATTCAAGGGTAACAGCGAGTTCTCACAAAGAATGATTTTGTGATACTACTACACCTTACACAATTCCAAGATGGAGTTTTTTCTAAACAGTTAGTCTTTACAACAAGAAATCACTTTGGAATATGGTTAAATGCTATACAAATCTAACACATCATCATCATCATCATCATCATCATCATCATCATCATTTTCTTCTTCATGACTTCTCTAAAGCATCTCACTTTCAGATTGAATCATGTCCAAAATATAAATTTTGTTTAAAGTCTGAGAAAAATGTGTTTTGGCCATGTAAAGCAACACAGTTGAGAAAAAAAAAATCAGTGTGGGTGTTTAGAGCCCAACCAATTTTAACAGCTCAACTTAGACAGGTAAAACTGGTCCATCAATGAGAATTAATTGGTTACTCAATGGTATTTGTATGGAAACTGAATATGTTCACACACTTATTCATGGCCAGAGGTAGGAGAAGGGAATTGTCATGGTGACCTTTTATACTCTGACTATACACACCTCCATACCCATGAGCTGATTTTGGCTTTTGTGGCTGAAGGTTAGAAGAAAGGAAAAGAAGGGAACAATATGGGAGAGAAAACAAGGGATTCATCATAAGGATCTGCAGCCATACAAAGCTGGAGGAGCAGAATTAGACTGTCAAAAAGTACTGGAACTCCCTCTCAAACTCAAGTCCTGCCTACAGAGAAAATCCTGAACATAATCCTCATAACTGTCATTTATTAAGTGCCTGTCATGCACATGCAATTATAAATATATTTGTGTGTGTATATTTTATATACACACACACAGAAGCTTTTGATATCTTTACAATACTACAGATGAGAGATTAACTGTTTTGCCCAAGGCTATACAGCTAGTCAGATCCATAACTGAATTCAGATCCATGTGGATCCAAAGCCCCTATTCTTTCCAGTATACCTGAAGCCTTTGCTAAAAGGGCTTGCTATAGATACTTTTAGTGACTGCTGGACATGTAGAAGTCCATGTCTGGTGCAGCTTTCCCTTTTTCTAGGGTCAGTTCCACCCACAAGTCTTTGTCTGATCTTGCTTATGATTGCCCCTCCCTTGCTTATCGTTACCTACTCAAACCCTACTCATTGTTTATGACAGATCTTAACAGTTGCCCCTCCCTGGAATCTTCTTTGCACCAGCCTAGCCCACTCTAGGCCTAAGCATACTACCCGAAACTGATAAACAGCATTCCTCTCAGGCTCTTCATCATAGGCTGCCCTTTGTCTTTATTTAACCACTTCCTATGCTTGTGCTTCCCCTCCCAAGGAGGCTGCAAAAACAGAGGATTAGACTTTTGAATCCCCAAAGTCCCCGGCACCTGGCTGAGCACACAATAGGCATTCCTTAAGGTCTCTTGACCAAAGAGACCTGTTGATAGTATTCCTCATTTAGGATTAGGGACACAATGATGAACCCTGAGATTTTGGCCTTACCAGTGCTGGGGTCCAAATGATTGATTGTCCCTACATTCAGTTTGAGATAATTTAGAAATAATTTGGAAGACAAATACTACCACTGTCTCCAGGTGAAGCATACCATGCCTTCGGTTCAGCAATAAGTGCTTTACGTTGTCACAGACTCACTTTGAAATAATCTTACTATATCTAACAAGGCTTGATAAAACTTCTTGAGATTGTGCTTTCACAGAAGAAAGGATCCGTTATGTAAATACTGCCATTATCACGTGCTCAGCACCAGTAACAACTATTTATTAAGTGTTCACTAAGTGCAGAGCACTTTATTAGGCCCTGGAAGAATTACACCCAAGCATGTTGTCAATACTTTTTCAACACAACTGCAGTGAAATATACCACTATGAGAAAGTCCTTCCAAACATTTTCTAAGAACCACAAATATTGCACTGCTAAACTTCACATTAAAAAACAAAACCAATGCCAATTTCTTCATACAGAAACCCCTGTCCTGGCATAAGGATTTTAGTTTCATTAAGTTCATCCTAAGCTACAAATAGAAGTCACTGGTGCCAGGGCCCTCCCACCCATGGATCAGGGGGCAGGAACACTGTCACTCTGGCATATGGTAGTCTTTTTGGTGGCTTTTTAAAAAATCATAGCCACAAAGCAATCACAAGCAGATGGTGCAAGTAACTTCTATTTGTGTCTTGTTACTAAACTCCTTACACGAGAAAAAACTATGTGTACAGTCAGGGCAATGCGTGGGTGTCTCTGTGCATAGCAGTGAATCAGAAGTTGGCAGTGGTTCAGTGAAACTGGACCTCTCATATCTTGCTTGTGGCAGTGAAAACTGATACATTCTCATTGGAAAGCAATTTTAAGACATGCGGTAAAATGCTCATATCCTTTGACCCAATAACTTCAGTATCTTAAAAATATAATCTAAGATCAGAAGAAAGCATTATATATGAAGAGGTAGTTTGGTTTATGATGGTGACGAATTGCAAGCAAACTGAGTGTCCAGCAAAAGCAGGCTGATTAATTACAATGAATACTCAGTGGAATATTATGCAGCCACGACTAATGATTAATATAAAGATCTGTGGCAAATGAAAAAGTGCTGCCAATATAGTGTTTAATTTTAAGAACTACAAATCACTTGTATACTTACAATCATGTAAAACGTCTGTGTGAGTGTGGGACAAATATTAGAAGAGAACATGTAAAAATACAGTCAGGGTAGAATAGTGGGATTGTGAGAAATATTTTCCCAGCTTTTTCACATAGTGCAATATTGTCTTTATAATTTAAAAGTGGGATAAAAAAATGAGGGTCCGAAGTCCTTTTTAGCAGAGAGAATATTTGAAGAAAATGAACAATAGCTGCCTCACCAAAAGCCTAATAATACAGTTTAAAGAGTGGAAACCATCTGTCTCTTACTTTTTTTTGCTATTTTCACTTTTGTTGGATATGTCACATACCTGGTTAATGTGTTTCAGTTTGTCAATAATTTGGCTGACCACTGGCTCAGGGCCCTTCATTTTTAGCTCATGGAGGTTGAACTGATTTTTCATTCCATTCCTCGCTGCCTTTTGGCTGTATCTGTAAGGGGAAGGTAAAGAAAAGGTTTGTCAAAGAAAGTCCCAAGCCAGGTGAAAGCTGACTGCATTTGGCAACAACAGTCAAGCTGACCACAGGCTCTCTTCAGTCTTTTTAACCATGGTGCAAAAGTAGACCACCCCAGATAGAGTCTACTTGCATTGGAGAACATTCATTCAACAGTCAACACATATTAACTCAACATCCTTTTTTTCTAGGTGTTGGGGATACAACAATGAACGAGACAGACAAGGTCTCTACCTTTATTGTGCCCCCAGTCTGGTGGGGAGTCTAGAAGAGTCAGGGCCAACGGCAAAGCAGAATGATAAAAGCTGTGCTAGGGGAGGTTCAGCGTCTGGGCCAGGTAAGCATGCTGAAAGGCCCTTAACTTGGAGTGGGCTTTGTACTCATTGGAAGGAGAAAGACTCTTCATGTTCTTTACCTCTTCCTTCTCTTCTTCCTCCTCCCACCATTTCCTGTAAGGCTCAAAGCTGAGATTCTACGTAGGAGGTTTTCTCAAGGCATTTGCAGCATAAATTACGCTTGACAGCTTCCCTCTGTGTTCTCCATGAGAGAACACACCAGCTCAAGGGAAGGTTTTAATGTGCTCCTGCAGGATAAGCCATAGGCTTTACTTCAGCATTGAAGTTTCTAGGTATCTATGAATATGTTCACCACTGGAAGGAGAGATATACAATCTTGGGAAATTCTGCCTTTCAGTGTGGGGTTTTGCCAACTTCAACTAGGACAATAATTCACAACTGAGTTGGTTTCTTTACTGCACCCATGGTTCCAAACCTCTACGTAGAGTTATTCCCCATTTTGCAAAACAAAGCAAACAGAAAACAAAACAAGAAACAGATTTCATTTCTTTCTTTCTCTTTTATAATGTAGAAATGTCAGAACACCATTACTAAAGAGGGAAAAAGGTTTTGAGCTCTTTTTTACTTTCTCCTCACCCTGATAATGGAATGCTTTCTCAAAGAAATGGAAAGATTCACAGGTCTTTTGAATTCTCTTTATATACTTTTTTTTTTTTTTTAAATAAGATAGGGTTGTAAGGGTTAAGGACAAATTCATGTTTTTTTAATTCATATTTTTAATTACAAAAATAATAATGCTCATTGTAAACAATTCAAACAGTACTGAAATAAACAAAGTATAAAGTAAAAGTTTTCCCATCATCCTGTCTTTTCAAGAGATAACCATGGTTAACAGTTTGATATATATACTTGCAGGGGTTTACATGTACACATACTAATACGTAATTTTAACAAAATTGTAATCATACTATTCATATTGACTGGCAACTTTTTATCACTTAAAATATATACTTTGGACATATTTCCACATCAGAACATATAGAACTGCCTTGTTCTTATTCCTCTGCATGGTTATATCATAATTTATTTATCTAATCCCTAACTGATGGACAATTGAGTTGTTTCTAATATTTTGCTAATATAAACAATGCTGCAGAGAACATCCTTGTATAGTGATTTTTACACATTTGCATTTGTATCTATACAGGACAAATTCCTAGAATCCAGTCGATTTATGTTTCTAATCCCAAATTATGAAGTACAATGAATAATTAATACTACTGTACTTTTGCATAGTACTTGACAAAGCAGTTTCATACCAACCACTCAGCTCATCTGATTTTCTCAACTACGCTGAGGTGGATAGGGCATTATCTCTTTATTACTGAAAATTTCACAACTTCAGAAGATACTGATCTGATTCTGTTAGATGTCCCCTTGCACGATATAATTTATCTGCCAGTATTAAGGACATGCTTTGAAAAACATGCACGGTAGCAGAGGAGGTCAGGAAACAGTTAAAAGCCATCTTCTGAGAAGGAAAATATTTTGCAGTAAAAAAGCTGAAGTGCACATCTGATTGCATTTCTTCTAAAATGGTAGCCTAACATATTCAGCTTATTTAACTTTAAAAGTTAATTAGTGAATATACAGATCACCAACTATCAAATACTAAGTGCCTTTGGGGCTGTTTTAAAGAAATGTAAAGAAACATTATCTGGTGGGAATCAGCTCACTACTAGCTGCCTCTTTTATGTTCATACTTGTTATCTGTTTAAATGTCATTCACCTCCTGATGATACCACCAACTCTATCTTCTCTTTCTTTACTCCTACCGTTGCCTGAAGCAGAGACCCTATTGACAGATAAGGAGGTAAGACTCATTATAAATCTTCTGAAATGAATTTCAGGAATGTGTCCCTAGAGATATTTCCTTGGATTTGTTCATATCAAAGACTGCCGGCCACTTTTACGTCCACTCCTACAAAATAAGTGTCTTCCTGAAGCTTACTATTTTCATTGGAATAGTGTAAAGACATCTGCCAACTTAGCAATTTTGCCCTGTACTCCCTCTTCCAAAACTATTACAAATCATTAATCAAATTAGTCCACAGCTGATCCCTTGTGTCCCTACTGTATTATTTTCTGCAATTCAGAAAAGTGCCCCTTAAGCTCTATTTTTTTTTAAAATGTCTTATCTCCAAGTCATGGATAAGGAGCCAGGACAAAACACTGCTCCCCAATACCATGGTGACTCTATTTTTTAATAACAGCTTTGGGTTTAAAAGCTTGCCAAACTTTTTGAAAGTCAAAATAGCATCCACTGCTCTGCTCTATCCATGTGCTATTTAAATCCTCAAAGGATTCTAGTAAATTAAGCATGGTTTCTGGTTACAGAAGTGTTGGAAAGAGCTGGCCTGTGGCTTAGACCTAAAACCTGCCTTTATTTCACTTACTTCACAAAGCACTAACCAAAAGTACTCTTTCAACTGATGCCTATAGTTGCAAAAATTTAATGGCACTATTTTAAAATTCTGTGTTCTTGCACTATCTCAATACTTCTCCCCCAATTCTCAATTTTTTTTTTCTGTTTCTAATCTCTCTATCCTTTTCTCCTTAGCCAGACAAAATATTGAACCAAATTTTAAAAGCAATGAATATTATGATGGAATATGATGCAGACATTAAAAGAGCACAGTAGATCTATATGTGTTGATATGGAACCAAGTCCAAGATACATTGAAACAGATCCAAGTAGCCGTGGTTAAGGATGTACAGTACAATTCCATTTGTGGTAAAAATGAGTCGGCATATGCATTACTTTCATACACTGTACACATGTTCAAATATGTACAGAAAAATTTGTGATGGATACATAAGAAAAAGATAACAGGAGTTAGTTCTGGTAAGTGAGAATAGGGAGATGCTGGGGAAGCCTTACTTTTTTTCTTTTATAGCCTTCCATATCTTTTACATTTTTTACCATGAACATTTTTAACCTTTGTAGTAATTTAATTTTTAATGAGTGAAATTTTATATGGAATTTAAAAATTTTTTCTATCTTTCTTGAGGTATAGACAAAAATCATCAATGTACAATGTGACATTTTAATACATGTATATGTTGTAAAATGATTACCACAAACCAGCTAATTAACTAATCCATCACCTCACATAGTTATCTGGTTTTTTTGGTATGTGTGGTGAGAAAATTTAAGATCTACCCTCTTACTGAAACTCAAGTATACAATACACTATTGTTAACTATAGTCACTGTGCTATACATTAGATCCTCAGGCAGTTAATTTTTTAAAGGCAAAAGAGAAAACAAAACAAAAGAAAAATAAAACATGGAGCCAACTCATAGGCATATGTTAAGGCCTCTGGGAAATCCTTCTTGGTAGTAAGAATTATATTGGCCATTGCCAGTCTCCCAGCATAAGGTGCTTTTCTCATGACAGAACACATATTTGGGCCAATATTCAAATATCACCCTAGAGTTCCTTCAAACCTCAGATAGTTATCATCAGATCACAACTTGACTTTGTCAGGTTAAACAGCCCATATGGTTTCTACTCTGGGTAACTAGATCCCGCCTACTTCAAAAGGACACTCTTATCAGTGAGGATGTGAATGAAAGTACATTATTAGTAGCACTCTCTCTCTAAACAGAAGCAAAAAAGTTACTCAAGTTCTCACTCCCCTTCCCTATAGACGTGTAAAGTCCTCTCCTGATGGGAAGTGAGAGCATCTGCGAACCATCCTGGGTCATCACGACCTCACTGCCCTTGCGTCTGAATGTACTGGAGGCACTGTCCTGGGTCGCTAGTGCTCCTCTTATGTACATTCCATTGGCCAGCCCATGTAGTCTGTGAGCTCTTTGAGGGCAGAGGCTCGATCAGTTCTGTTTTGAATCACCCCACGGTACTTACACTAGCTAGCAGTTATTGAGTGCTTCCAAGCACTGAAGAAAAAGAAAACATGCATTATCTCACTTACACCTCCTCATAACCGTATCATTGGCCCTTTTTTGTAGATGAGGAAACTGAGGCACAGAGAAGTGAAGTCACATGCCTAAGGTCACACAGCAGTCTATAGCAGAGCTGGGGTCTGAACCTTGAGAGTATCTCCAGCTGCCTGTTCTTAACCACTATGTTGATACTGCCTCCTTAGAAGATAGTGGATGCCAGCTAAATATCTGATATCCCCTCATCATCCCGCTCCATCCATCGCTCCAATGTGTAAGACAATGCAGCTACTTGTAATGGTCTATAAGGCTCCCAACAGTGCCTGCAGCAACAGCTCTCTTGACCTACTCAGCAGATTCCTGGGCTAACCCTTTAAAGGCCCTTGGGTAGAGAGAAACTTGTGTGTGGAGTTTCTTCTCTCAAGCAGAGATCGGACAGTACAGCTATTCAGTGAAATATTTGTGTTCTTGGGAGGTAGGTTGTTGAAGTTAGAGAACTAAATAATCCACCGCCACCACTACCACCAGGCCACTAGACAAACACCAAAGGCGATTTGAAGATTTCAAATCTCTAAGGACAAGAGGAAAACGGATGCAGGGTAATGTTGTACTTAATGCCTCCCTGCCTTTGTCACCTTGGCTAGAGCAAAACGACATATGTGATGTGCCCCTGGGGACCTGCATGTAACGTTCATGCCTGAGCTTCAAACCCAGAGGGAATCAGTGGGGGTGTCTCTGCAGCTTCCAGTTAATTCATTCATTCGACATTTCATTTCCACAAGCTCCCTCTGTGTCATTGGGTGCACACAGTTCATGACAGGCCTTGAAAGAGGATGAGCCACCGTAGCCACAATTCTCATCCACAGACTGCCCAGAGGGTGTCAGGAATAGGGACACTGTTAGCCATGGGGAATTTTAAGGATGGGTTATCAACTTAGTAATACTCATCTTTAATTAAATTAATTGTCCTCTCCAGAACATTGCTTCGTTTCTGAAGCTTTGACATACTTCTGGAAACGAATCCTGGCCAGTGGGGAAGGAAAAATAAAGATTAGTCCCTACCTCCAAAATCTAATGTGTTCTTAACTGGACATGTTATACATGTCAGAAGTGTCACCACTAAGCATTACAGGTACTGTGTTCTTCCCCCAGCCAGATCAGTATCTGTTTAGCCCCAAAACGACTGCCATAATACTAAGAAAGCCCTATTTGTGAAGTGCAAAGGCGGACATGCTTCTATTCAGGCAAATTGGTTAGGGATTGAGGGGTGGGGAGGGAGGGGGGAAAACCTGTGCAAAAGCCATAAAGAGAAAAGGAACCTAATTAAAACAGGACATCTGGGCATGCTTGTCTTGGGACAGTTGAAGCAAAGAGAGCACTTGTAGGAGAGGAATAGAGTCAAACAAGCGTAAAATGGGCGATCTTTTCTTCACGTTTCTGTGCTGGCTGAGGCAGCAAGGGTGTGGTGGAAGGAAATCAACAAATTCAAATGCAGAACATTCGAAATGGAAGTGCCCTTAGGCATCATCTGGTCCCGTCCACTCACTGTGCAGAGGAAGAAACTGAGACCCCGAGTGAAACTGTTTTAACCGTTCCTATCACAAGCCCCACATTTAGAAGAAATCCTGTTCTCTAAAAGGTCCCACAAATGCGCCTTGTTTTAAACATGGCTAGTAATGATTTAGGACAGGGAAGTGGCTAGAACATTCACTTTGCTTCTTCCCCTAGGCATTAGAATGGTGGCAAGTGTTTGAGAGCAAATCTCAGGAGAACAAGCTCCCCACTAAAAAATATTTGATTTTTCAAAAGTTTAATTTGCCGCCCGGTTAGACCTGACTACAAATAAGTTACAGATGTCACATTCTCAGAGCGCCATCTTATGGGAAGACAGCAGTATTGCATGTGCTCCCTAATCCAAGCAGTGCTTTATCAGACTGTTTCTTGGGAAAGCTCTCTGGCCGCAATAATAACTGTGGAAAAACAGGATCATTTAAAGAGCACAAATAGCTTTAAAAACAAACTAGAACATAGGGTAGAAAAACCATCTTATGAAGAGGCCTAAGAAAATTTTCTATCTATCCGAGATGCAGTCTTAATTTAACATAAATGCACAGGAAAATACAGCAAAAGTGAAAATAGCTGAGATTTGTAAATGTGCTTAATAAAGACAGCAACAGTTTGCTTCTTATTTATTTATGCACATATTTAAAGAAAAATATTTTCCATAATTTTCAGCATAGCAGTACCACTTCGGAGGAAATTTTAGCTGGGAGAGTGCTAGAAATAGATATATCCACCATATTCCAAGAAGTACCTGTGTTCTCAAACAACAGCCTTTCAAAAACTGCAAATAAATTTCAGTAGAAAGGAAGTAAAAGCTAGGGAAAAAACCAGGGGGGTATAAACCCATTTATATCTCATTTAGTGGACATTAGCTATATAAGGGAATGACTGCATTAGAGTCTGTTTTTAGCCTCACTGTGAGGAGGGACTAAAAGACTGGTCTTGGAATATAATCAAGAAGTCACTTAAACCAAGAGAAGCAAAGAATATTTTCCAGATGGTGAGGAAAGAATGAGAAGTTGCTATTACCCGCCACAGGGAGAAGAATCTATAGCTGTGGGGAGCAGTCCTCCAGCAGAAAGGGGAAGGTAGAGAGAAAATACCCGAGATGGAATCACCTGGATGTTGTCTAAAGAAGCAAACTGCAGAGGAGCCTGGAGGTCAGGAGAGAGAAAAGTAAATCAGAATAGCAAAAATGATTCTTGTGAGAATCGCAGGATAGGTGGAACCCAATGTGTGGCCATGCTGGTGAGAACCAATCAGGTCAGTCAAAATCCTAGGCCAGGGCAGGCAGGACTGGCCAACAGCTCTCTGATGGCTGTCCTTGAGGGGAACATACAAATGAGGGGAGCACTCTTACCCAGATGGAGAAATAAAACAGTGCAATTCAAAGCTCAATAATGGGAGGGGACAGTAACAGAGCAAGGAACGTTGGGGGGGTGGGATTTATCATCCAGTCACCCCAAACTCATTGACCAAGTCCTTCTAGCCCAGAGAACTATGACCAGACGTTCTTAACCCACTGGAGTTAAACCAGTAGGAAACAATCTTCACCTGTTAAGTTAGTTTTTTTTTCTGTTAGATTTTTAACTCACAAAAATATCAGAGTTAGAAAAGACCTCCACAATCATTCAGTCCAATGAACTCCTCTTACAGATGCGCAAACTGGGGCCCAGAGGGGCCAAGCCATAGCCATTCAAGTCATATTGGCATCAGTGCTAGTGGGACATGAATGGAGCTGTAACTTCCCCCAAAGGGAACAGCCAAGAACAAGGGGGCAGGGAACTGTCACATGCCTCAGCAATACATGAAGGCATTGTATGAAAGTAACTGATGTTCAAAATAATGATCAATAATCATTTTTAAGAGGCAAAATTCAGTTTGGTGTACCCAGTTTCCTGAAGCAGCGAGTACACAAGACATTTTAGAAAGGCTGAGTCATGCGCTGGAAAGAGGACAGACCTTGGAGTCAGAGACAGAGGTTCAGAGGCTGGTTCCACCACCTACTGTAGGACTTTTGACAAATAATTAAACCTGGCTGAGCTTCAGTTTCCCCATCTGTAAAATGGGAATAGTGCCAGCTGCACTGTTTTGAGGATTATTTGATATAATGAATGTTAGTAAATTGAGATAACACAGGCAACATGCTTAGAATAGTGCCTGGCACATAGAAAGTTCTTCATGAGGGCTGTTATTATTATTATGTGAAAGCACCGAACACAGTGCCTGACATGCTGTAGGTGTTTAATAAATATTATTTGAAAAGAATTTCCTGAGAGAGGATAAATAAACCTTGCAACGGTTAGGGGAATCCTCAAATCCCCTCATCCCCACACTGAGAAAACTTAAGAAACCGAAGAGTCTCAGTTGTCTTCAGTATGGTCCTAGGTAAAGTATGGGTTGAGGCAGGGGTGGGAATAGTTTAGGGTCAGGGAAACTGGGCGAAGAAAAAAAGCACTGGAGCTTTCTTTGGCATGACAATTGAGCAATGACACATGGGTGCCTGGCACTGAGCATCTAGGCCTAGCTGAAAGGGACCTGTCGGGCTAGGGCTCACACCCTTCAAACCCATTGTACAGACTGGGTCACAGACCCCTCATATGCCAGGCTGAATCACCAGACCCCTTACATACAGCTCATGAGCTAGATAATTGGGAAAGATCCTGGGAGCCATTGGCAGAGTTGACAGGTTCATTCCAATGCAAGCTCAGTCCTCAGCTTCCTCAACAGCAGCAGCAGTGGCGGTGGCCTCCCGGGGCCCCTGGCAGCAACAGCTTGTAGCAACAGCTTGTAGCAACAGCCTCCAGCAGCAGTAGCAGCCTCCCCGTAGCCTCCCCACCCCCCACCCCCCACCCCCACCCCACCCGGGGCATCCTAGGGGAGAGGGGCAGTGCGGATCAGAGTCGTGTCCTTTATACTTATGTCTGATAACCCAGGAACACCTGGGTGTGAGTCAGACAACCCAGGAACACCTGGGTGCCCACGCACATCCACAGACAATAGCCAAGGAACACCTGGGCACACGTGTGTGGTTATCATTTACATCAGATGCTCGGCAAGATTCTAAGCCTCCTGAGGGAGCCTGACCATTTACCTTCACTTTCCCTACAGGACTCTTTGGCAGAGATGCCCTCACAAAGCTTCCAGGGGACAGCACATCTGAGGGGAACTTATCAGACAGGACTTCAAACAGTTCACAATTAATTTTAGTCCACAGAAGAACAGAGCATTCACCTGTGGCCCAGGGCAGCCTGCCAAGTTTCCCAAGTGGCCAACTTTGGGTGTCAGAAGCCTGTTCCACTCCCTTCTGCCCATGCAGTTCATATTCACTCTGGACATTCTGAACTTGAACTGCCACAGATCACGTGAACTGCCACAGACCACGGGCAAAGGACAGACTGTTTTCATACTAACAGGTACTGCTGCAATATTTTGAAAGAAAGTGAAACATTCCTGCCACTGTTTTGCTGTCAGCTTCTCTCATCTTAGCCACAGAGTCATTTGCAGGCCTTAAAACCTTCACCCTGCAGGACTGGGCTTCCCCAGATCCTGTGCCAATAGAGGGAAAGGCAGGAAGGTGTTAGCCTAGCTGATCACCTGTCAGGCCCTGGGCTCTGGAATTAGTCTTGCTCCTCAAAGCCAGAATTTCATGTCTTTAGAGTGAGCCCCAGGTGCTCAGGCAAAACTTCTTCTTGCCAGTGATGTTGTCATGGGCTGTATAACATGATCTCTGCCCTGGTTTCATTGTTTGTATTCATCTCTGGGCCCACTGCCTTATCCAGTGCCTAGCATATAGTAGGAAGTCAGTAAATGTCTAATGAACTGACCTGAGATGGGAGACCTCACTCAAAGCTCAGCTTATAGAGCAGAGACTCTAACCTACTCTACCTAGCTATTGTCAGCCTGTTCCCCCTGGAACTTTTCCCCCAAGTTTGCAGCCATTGATGGAGGCTGTGCCTTACACTGGACTTTCAGTTTAGGCCCTGCCAAGTAAACCTGCCCTTGTGTCCCACCCTCCAGATCTCACCACTTTTGAAACCAATATCTACCTAAAGAAAGGGAGAGTTTCTTTCTTATGCCCCATTGAATGTCATGATTTCAGGTGGTGGGACATATCCTGTTCAGGCTACCAGACAGCTCAGTGAGGTCCCACAACCCAGGCTCCACTCTTTCTAGCCTCAGTCCCATCCCCATGGACCAATCACTGGGCTTCCACACAGAGCTCACCTAAGATACACACCTGCTAGCAATATCAATTTGCATTACAAACTCTTTTCTCAGTATAAACTTGGCTCACTTCAGTCTCTGAATGAATGAGATTTTACTGTTGTGAAAACAAATCTTCTGAAATACCTGTAACATTTCCATAAGTCAAGGCAACAACCTTGAGAGGATTTCAAATCCAGTGGTGAGGTTTGTAGGTTGTAAGACTTTCTTGGGTCAGAGAAAGGATATGCTGTCTTCCACTACTACCAGAGCCAGCAGAGAGCAAGTGCTCTCTATTCACTGCCTACCTATTAAGATCTACACAGCCCTGTGCTCAGCCATAGAACACTAGTAGTTGGCGGTCCTGAAGTTTCCAATGTTCTGGCCCACTAATTCCAGTTTGTACTTTATGGGCCAGATTCTAGTTTTAGCTCTGGCAAATCTGGTCTTCAGAAAGTAAAACATTCAACTAGTGACCCTGTTGGGTTCCCACTGAAAACCTGTGATTGAGAACGTGCAGCTCTACTATTACTTCATGACCCGTCTCCAGACACATCGCCCTACATCACGACATCCAGAGTCTGGGCCCGAGGGCTGGTGTGGTTGACAGCAAGGACAAGGGACTAGCAAGAAGAAAGTAACTCAGTGTAAGACTTGTCCAAGAACACTGAAAGGTTTTGTCTGCAGAAAGCAGAAATGCTACTTCTGTTGTCTTCTCTTAAAATCATTTCCAGAGCCCCAGAACCAAGGGCTATAGTCAGAGCCTTGAAGCTGCAGAAGGAAACACACTTAACAAGTCTGCTTGGTGGAGGGGCGCGGCAATGGTGGGCATGGGCAGACACATGAGCACAGGGAATGAACCTGCCACCGCCAGTGTCTGAACATCAGACCAGCTCTGCCCTCAGCAGGCCCAAGCTGGCACTGCCACCCTCTGGCTGCAAGCAATAAAATAAAACTAAGAAAAACTGGTGAACTGAAGTATAAACTCCACCCCGCTCCAAGTGCCCAGGTAGCTGCAGGTGCCCTCAGCTACTCGACTCTTTGCACCTGCTCTCCTGCTGGAACAAGGGGCCTATTGTGTGAGGCCGCACGCATGGGAGTGCTAAGCAAACAAGAAATGGCTCTCCTGATCATAAAGTAGATGGGATTCCAGGAAAACTTCGCTAAGCCAAATAAAAGTGATTGTAAAGCACTTGGTAAAATATAAACTGCTACATAAATACTTAATAAAAGCTCACAGCAATGCACACAAGGACAACTGGGTCAAAAATTACCCAAGCTCTCCTCTCTAGCCCAGAATGTCTTGGATAGAGTGAAAATTGTCTTTCTCCCTCTGGTTTCCTCAGCCACTTTGTATTCCTCTGCTCTTACCTGCCCTTCAGCCCTTGGCACTTCTCTAGATGTGTCTCTCCCGTCACTGATACACCTCTGTAGTTAGAGGGCTTCTCATTTTCATTCTGGGCAGTTGTGTCAAATATTATTTGGAGCAGTAGACATTGAATTCCATTTCTTTTGCTCAGAAGTCCCATTGGAGCTATGTGGTGCTATGGGGGAGACATTTTCTTTAAGCTTTAATTATGTGAGTCTTACCCCAAATTTTTCAATATCAGAAACTGAGAACAACTCTGACAACATCTCCAACAGCTAACCTATCTTGTCCCCTGTAGCCTCGATGACACCTGGAAGAATAAAATGAAGAGCTCACTGCTGTTCTCACGAGAGTGATTATACCCTGGGACTCCTGTTGAATCACTTTCACTTTAGTCTATTAGGGAAGCCATCAGGGAAAGAGCTGGAAGCTCAAAGTCATTAAGGGCATTTCTTCCCCTTTCAGGCTTCCTCCTCCCCAAATATCCTTGTCATAGGATTTCATAGCTTGTTAGAGATGGAAAGACATTTAGAAAGAATTTTGTCAAATTCCTTCACTTTATAAGTAAAAGAAATGGCTGAAGGGCAGTGACTTGGCCAAGGTCACATAAGTTCATGGTAGAGCTAGGGCCCAGGCTGGGCTCTCAGCCTAGGGCTAAAGGGGTCTCTTTTTGCATGGGCTCCAAAGAGTCACAGGGAATGCACGGTCAATGGCTTTATTAAAAGAGCCATGTGTGTAGAGGAGATTGAACAGAGGGCTAGCCTTGGAGGCAAGTTGAAGGTCATTCCCTAACAAGGGGCTGGAGTAGCTCTAAGGGGAAGAGCTCGTTCTCCCAGGAATGCCACCCTACAGCCTTGAGAGGACACAGGAGCAGAGAAGCATGAAGCATGGTAAGAGAGGCAGGAAAGGTACAGCTACTCTCGTGGGCCCGAACCAGGGAGGGACCAAGATTTAGCAGCTGGGCAGAACACTCATTCCAGGCCTGCTGGACTAAAGAGAAAAGCAAGCTTAGATCAGGATTTCTGTCAAGAATAGGAGGAAGGTAGGAGGGCTCTGAACCCTGAAGGAGTGAAGCCAGGCATTTGACAGGCAGCACCATAGAACCGTTAGCTATTATCATTAACCATCTCTGCTGTTTCAGTCCTGCTTTCTGAAGTTTCACTGCAGCCTTAGGACTTGGAGAACAAAGGGAAGACAGCAGTGATCAGAATGCTTCAGGGAGGAAAAGGTAAGAGAAGTTCAAAGAGAAGGCAGATAAACTAACAGAATGGGTGAGCTGCACTTTCCCCAGGTTTCCTCCACCCCTCCAGTGTAAACCCCATACAACTGTATCTTTTCTGCTAGAGTCACAGCTGCCAGTAGCTGACCAAATGTCCTGGTTTGCCTGGGACCGAACAGTTTCCTGAGACTTGGGACTTTCTGTGCTAAAACTGCAAAGTCCCAGGCAAATTGGAACAAGTTGATCACTGTAGGGGCCAGAGGGTGTTTGCTATTCGAGATTATTATTTGTTTTAACCAGAGAGCAAAGCACTGCTGCTAGATGCTATACAATGGGGTTTGGAAAACCTGGGTTATCCAGGAGCTAGGTACAGGGATTTTTAATGGGACTTTATTCATGTCTATAAAGGGGAAAAAAAGAGTTTCTTAAATAAATAGGTTTCACCAGGGGAATGTTAGCCAATTTGAGGATGATGGTCTTTAGAAGGACAGTCACACAGCAACCTCATTATCAGCGATTTCTATTTGTTTGTTTCGATTCTCTGATACATGTTGTCTTTCTCCAAGTTCAATTCCCAGCACTGTTATTATATGTGTCTGAAAGTAATAAAACTGCATTTATTTTAAAATAATCTGTCACTCAGACTTTTCATTAATTTAAACTGATACTATCAATCTCTCAATGTATTTCCTTATCCAGGGCCAACTAGTTTATTCAGCACCATGGGCTGACTTGTTTAAAAATAGAATTTGTGGAGATAGGTGGATTTGCTTAAGGAAAAAAAATTAAAATAATATTTCTAGAGAGATGCATAGAGAAAGAGATTTAAGCAGGCGCTAAAGGGTCCGTGTTTGTAAAGAGACCAGTAATGCTATATCATTTACCCAGTGTACATTTCCATTTATTAAGGGTAGAACTTCCCCCCACATCTGATCTACTCTTCTACATCTAGTAGATGGAGGGTGCTTTATAATTTTCAAAGATATTTCACAAATATTTTCTTACTGGAGGCTCACAACAATCCTTTGAGGCAGGTAGGGGAGGGATTAATTTCACCATTTCACAAGAGGAGAGAACAAAACACAGAGAGTTTAAGTAACCTGCTCAAAGGCACACAGTATTACCATGGGGAAGCTCAGTCTAGTCCTCAGGTCTGTTACCTACAAGTATGTTTGTTGGCTCATCCATTGAATCCAGTAAACATGTATCTAGAGTCTACTCTATGCCAGGCACAACTAAGCAATGAGGATATATAGATAAAAGGCGCAGTACTTGTCTTTTAGGAGCAAATGGAAGACTAGAGACAGACATGTAAAAGCTCTCAGTTCAGGGTAACTGGGAACATGCCAGAAGAAAGCCTAGGTACCAGGGAATTTTAACCCAGACTACGGATGGGACAGGGAGATTCGGGGTCCTCAGAAGAAATGAAATTGAGTTAAGGATAAGTAGGGGTAAGTCAGCCCAACAGCTCTTTTTCCAGACCCTTCTAGGATGGTCCTTGTCTTAGTCCTCCCTAATAGTGTTTGGAAATTAGCTTTTTAGCATGAATTCTTGCATAGCACAACCCCCTACATGTCCTTCCAACTCCAAACTGCTGTACCCCTACCTGGGGTGGGAACACCTTACTCTGGCACCTGTTGAACAGAGACGCATCCCAGCTCTGGGCCCCAAAGCTGTGCCCAGAAGCAAGGAGAAGGATGACAAAATGTACCAATGAGTGGCTCAAACCAAGGAAAGCTTCATTTGGATGGTTTTTAAGATCCATCTCACCATGTGGATCACTAACATATGAGCGAGCAAAAAGAAGGAAGCTCCCGTAACACTGGAGCTACAAATTGAAATAAATTTTCCTTCACAGGGAAATGAAACCACATTATAAAGAAGACAAACCCAAGAATTAAAGCCAAACTCACATAAAAGAGTAAAATTCACTGGCTTCAGAAACTGGGAAATCGTGACTGATTTTAATGATCTCTCTCCTTTTCCACAAAGATTAACCCAGGGGTGATAAAAAGGTCTTCAGAGAATTGAGCAACTAGATTTGATCTGCAAGTAGATTTATCCTGGTTTCTAATGTAATTTAGGAAGCTTACCTGGGTTAATACCTATAAAGTAGTCCCAGGAGGAATGGTTTTAAGAGTCTTTGCTATGAAACAAGATATTGAAGGCCAGTCTGGTGCATACCGTTAGACGCAAATAGCTCTCATTTGATCCCCAATGGACCCAAATATTCATCATTTGCACCAGCCAGGACCAAGGACAGGGATTTTGGTGTTTTTGCAGAAGGGAAGGAGATTAAGATAAAAATGAGTGGGGGTAGGTGAGGCTGTTCCTGCAGAGTTAAGAAGGGAGCTAAAATCAATACGAGCTCCATCTATCTTCCAGTAAAGATCTGCAAGGGCTGTTTTTATAGGCTTCTTGAATAACAGCAATAATAGCAATAATATCTGCCATTTTTTGTGTTCCAGGCACTATATTCTGCATTTCATAATCTCTCTGAATCCTCTCAACAATCTGTTAAGGGAGAAATTATTAACTCCATTTTACAGATGGGGAAACTGGCGCTCAGAGAAGAGAAAGAGCTAATGTGTAATGGAGCGGGAATTCAAACCCAGGTTTGCTGACTCCAAAGTTGTACACTTAAACACTTTACTACGCTGCCTTATGGTTGCCATGTCACTTTGAAATTTGCCTCTATGTGCTTTTTGTTAACTCCCAACTATTTGGCTCTATTTCTATCAGTAAATATCACCAGAGAAACTCAAACATTATTCTGCACTTACTTAAGCATAGGAGGAAAGGGCGAAAAACCAGGAGAGCTCAATTTTTTTCAAAGAAGCCACCAAATCTTGTACACTGCGGGGAGAACTGGAGCCAGCCATTTCCTGTGGCCTGTAGAGGAGAAAACCACCCCCACAACCTAACAATCACAACGGCAACAACTACAACAGCCAGAGGGGGCCTAAGAGTAGTGCCACTGGCACGAGGCTCCCTTCATGGTACCGTCTTGTAATTCTTCCAGGCAAAAAGAGAAGAGCTCTGGTGCATGGAACAGTGATGGTAAGAGAAGCCAGGCCTCACCCAACCACCACAATCACATTTCAAAGAGGAAATTAGGAAGTATTATTCATTTATTGAGGGTTTGAATATGCTGTAACCTGCTTTGGAGGCCCCCAAATGCTCTTCATATATCAAAATGATCCAGTTGAACCCAGGAGGGGCTGACATTGTGTATTAATAGGAGACAATCTGTTTAAAGTAATAAGCCTCCAGGCTTCAACAGGTGGTCTGTAGACATAACAACACTGAGCCATGAAAATGTCTACTCCTGCTACTTAAGACATGACAGTCAACCAAGTATGGCCCATCCCGAATGTGGCACACTTCATTAAGCCATCAGTCAACAGGATAAGCTGTGTTTTTCTCACTCAGTTCTGAAGGTAAAGCTACTGTATGTGACACCATAATCTTAAGGGATAAATGTCACTGTACTGCCATAGAGTACATCCTGATAAATAGCTGTCACTAAAGACTACTTTTAGGATGAATCTACGATGAAAAATAGGCCAATCTAAGCTCTTAGAGGGATTATTACATAAGGGTACTCCCCAAACTGATCTGTCTTGCCTTATCAGGATTTTAAAAAATCCTTAGCTGCCATAAATATTTCATGCTATACCAAATTAAGTCATTTTCTACATAACCCATTTCGCCTTCAAAGTCTTTCCATGAACACTCTTGACTCACCTAAGGTAAGGTAGAATATGTAAACTGCCATACTAGCAAGCAGCATTATACTTCAGTACTTTCGTTCTAGGGCATACACTCAGGCTAACATAGCAGTTCCCCAAATTAGAAAGAATGAAGTATCATGTTTCTGCTTCCAGGAAAACTAAAGTGGAAATGAAATCTAAAAATATCAGAGGGAGACCGAGAACTGTGGAGACAGATAGTGATAAAATAAATACTGAAGCCTTATCTGTTCCTCTCTTCCTCCTACTAGCCTTTCATAAGCAGAGTTTCCTGTAGAATAGGGGACAAAGGAATAACTAGCCAGGAGGAGAAAGAGCTGGGAGGTTGAAGACTGTACGTCAGTTTCTAATTCTCAAAGCATCACGACTGGCTATTGGAAAGAGCTACTGAGTTTTGGCTACAGCATGACTTCAGTCGGACTCGTGCCTAGGTAAGTTGTGAATCAGATGACTTTAGGATCAGACTCAACGCCATAGAATATTATTTCCATTATTCATTGTTTATTTTATCCTGTGCCCTCTTAATCTTGGCTCTGTATTTTATCCTATATACAAATATTTGCTTCCCTATTGCTGCTTTCATTGGCTATCCCATATTTAAAACTGTATGTACACTGCTTTGAACCCTTTGGAGAAAAGCCACCCTATAAATCTAAAATAAAACCCCAAACAACAAATAATAAGCAATGTATTTTAGCATGAGAGCATGGGAGCTATGCATAGCAACTGCTTTATACCACTGGCCTGTTCTGACGCGACAGGAATGAGATGTGCAGGTTTATACATACGAGTATGTCTGAGTATGTATGCACTCTGGCATATTGGTCTTTTCTCCACTTAATTCCTTTTCCACCAGATTGAAGATTCTAAAGGTCTTTCCTTGCTAGAAATCCTCCCCTGTGAAGTCTTCAAAACATAGTGTTCTTAAAATAATTGCATTATAAAAACAGAATCAACTATACTCCTTTGCCTTTCCTAGATCAAAAGGGAAAAGGAAATTATTTTGTTCATCTCATTTTTTTTTTAATCATTTGACACATTTCCAGAATCAGGTGTTAAGGGCTCTCTCGTTCACTCCGACTTCCTGATATGCCACAGTCTATCCCTCCAAGTCAGCAGAAAAGAGAAAAAATAATCCCCTTACCCCACTTTTCTGAACACCCAGAAGGTTTTGAGACAAGAAAAAAAAGAGAGAAAAAAAAACAAACAAACATATTTTCACTTCTGCCTTTCAATTAATCAGAGAAATCCTGGAGAGACATTATAAACATTAGAAGGCTTGTCTGGTCAGTGGAAAGAAGAAGGAGAATTCACAACAAGTGTGTGTGTATATAATTTCTCAGGTGGAATGGGAGGTAAGATTGTGTAGGATGGAGAGGAGGCACCTTCACTGAAATTTGCCTCCTGCAGATCTCAGGGAGTTTATTCTGCAATGCTGGGTCTCCCAATGTGAGAGTCGCAGAGTCATCATGAGAAAATACATGATGGATATGGATTCATAATGGACAGAAGTGGCTAGGTAGAACTGTCAAGCCAGAAAATAACAGCAATGTCCTGGTGCTGATATGTGGAGCCAGGCCCATCCAGCGCAGCGACACAACAAAGGAGCAGCAAGAGCAGCTCGGGCTGAATCACAAAGGGAAGTAAGGTACCGTGCAACAAAGTAAAGCACAAGTAGTTGTCTGTGCAGAGATGATAAGCCTCAAAGTCTCTAGGGAAGTATAAACCCCCATGGGAGGTGTGCTAATTGTAGGAGAGGCCAGCTGGCTACACACACAGGGCTGAGAAGGAAAGACTCAGGGGAGAATAATTACACAGGGTTATAGAGATAAGGCCAGATGACAGAGAGGCTAGCATTTAGGTGGAGGTCGAGGATGATGGGGATGGGAGGCCTGAAGGTCTGGCCATCCTGTCCTGAAGGTTAAGGGTGAGATGAGCTGAATCCAGAGGCAGAGGAAGAGGCCCAGCAGAGAAGTAGTTGCTCAGGGTTCATATCAAAATGGATGGAAAACTGATGAATGGATAAACAAAATGTGCTATATACGTACAATAAAATACTATTTGGCTATACGGAGGAATGAAATGCTGATACATGCTATAACATCGATGAACCTCAAAAACATTATGCTAAGTGAGTGAATCCATTTATATGAAACATCTAGAATGGGTAAATCCATAGAGACAGAAAGTAGATTGTTGGCTGCCGGGGGCTGGGGAAAGATGGGAATGGAAAGGACCACTAATGGGCACGAGGTTTTCTTTTAGAGTGATAAAAATGTCTTGGAACTAGATAGAGGTGGTGGTTGTGCAACACTGTGAATATACTAAGTGCCACTAAATTGTACACCTTAAAATGGGTAATTTTATGTTATGCAAATTTTACCTCAATAAAACACACACACACACACACACTCTCTCTCTCTCTCTCTCTCTCTTTCTCTCTCTCTCAATACAAATGAATGGAACCACTGCTGTGATGCCTTTAAGGGGAACTCTCCCTGGACTGCTGGGGAAGAGAACTGGTTGATTTTCTTTCCTCATCTTTCTCACTAGGTTGTAAACTCCTCAGTAGACAAAGGTGCTGGATTCTACTTATCACTGTATGCCCCACAGGGCCTGGCATATACTAAGTGCAGCATTTTTTCCTCTCAAACTAGGAGTTTTTTTTTTTTTTTTTTTTTTAACATGTATAGGCTTAAATAGTTTCTCTGTTACACTAATTTAAAGGTAAACTTGATTAAACAATAAAACTGGGCTTACATAGTATCAAGCTATCCAAAAAAAAAAAAAGAAAGAAAGAAAGAAAGAAAGAAAGAAAGAAAAGAAAGAAAAATAAAATGTCCATCAATTATCCAGACATTTGGCTTCCAGTTCTAAAAAGGTGTTTGAGAATGTATTTACTAACATGTTCACTCTTCATCCCAGTGTCAGTGCCAATGCAGGCAAAGCCTACATTTGCCAATTGTTAAGCCCAGTGTTAACTTCCTTCCACGGGTTCCTTTATTTTTCTCTTGATCCCACGACTCTCTAATGGAAATTCTCTATAGTTCCACAAAGGCAAAAGCCGGAACATTTTCTGACTTTGGCAATTGCAGGAAATCTTTGCCTGTACAATACATGGGTGGCTCACACGAAAGAGGGTACCTCAAATGAGCCAAGCTTACTAATTCGAAGATTTCTAAGCTAAATCCTGGAAGCCAAGCCAATATCTATCTCAAGCCAAGATGGGGAGGTGATGGGGAGGTGAGAAGGACTAGATCTGTGAAAATACTCTCTTCATTCATATTTCAATTGATTATGTTCATAAGAAATAAAAATGGAAAGGATGTGAAATATGACTTATTTAGAGAGACAATGAGTTAACTCTTTAAAAGGTGAGTGATCTGTACATCCATAAAAGGAGGGAATAAACAGCTGTGATAACCCTGCTGACCGTAGTTAGAAGATACACTGCTTAAAAATATGCTCGATATTTTCTTCAGCATCAATATTTTCTTTTTGATCAAGAATCTCCACTGACAAGTCCTGCTCCCTGTCAGGGCCCTTGATTTTCATTATTTTTCTGGGCTAAAAGTGAAACATTTTCAAAGGAACACAAACAGGACCTACAAAGATAACAAAGTTACAACCCATTTGACAGTATGAAGTGGCAACTGTTACTTAAAACTAAATTAAATGAGAAATTTAATGAAAAGCTCTGGAAAGAGATTTTAAGTATAGATGAGACATGAGTGCAAAGCTAATCTTTATAAATGGTACAAATAGAGGGCACACATGTCTTCGGGCTAAAGAGCTTCATATTATTAAATGTATATTCCTGAGCAATTTTTTAAAAATCTAGTTTGACACTATTCCCTACTCTCATCACTGCATTAGGTCGGTAATATAAGTACAGGTTAATTATAACCTGAGGTTACTAACCAAGAAGGAGTCACTTCCTTCCTTCCTTCATTCCTTCCTACCGTCCTTCTTTCCTCCCCCCCCCTTCGTTTGTTTGTTCCTTCCTTTCCTGGATAGTATATATCAAAATTAAAACTTGTTTTGAAGAAATAGATCTTTCAGAAGTATAAATAGGAGTTTGGAGTGATAGCTTTTCTCCATACTACAATATTTATTATATTATTTTGCTCAATACCCTAAGGTATTTAAAGCTAGCATATTAAACAAAAATTTTCAGTTAACAGGGTCCTTTCAATGGTACAAAAGTGCATTTGGTTAACTTTTGGACTCATTCAAATTTAGAAGGCTTTGGATTCCACCATTTCATAGAAAAGAACTTTCTTGGTTCCAGGGCAACATCCTTCATGAAGTATAGTGGGCATGAAATAATTAATATGAGTAAAATTCAATAAAAATTTCCACTGATTCAAAACACATAGGCCTCAAAAGAAATTATTTTGAATTAACTAAAACTGGATCATCTTATTTTTTTCCTTAAGCAATAGAAGATATATCCAACTGGGTCACAACGTTTGCTTTAAACAATCACAAAAATGAAGAAACCAATATTAGTGTCTGATACATAGTAGGTGCTCAAATATTTGTTACATGAGTAATAAATAAATGAATTAATACATTACTAAACAAATATATTGTAAATTAAAATTTCCTTTTTAATAAGAGACCATAGTTAGAAGATATGCTGCTTAAAACACATAAGTATTCAGGAGTTGTTCATTTTTCACTATATTAACATAACAGAGGACAAATCACTGGGATGGTTTCTCATCAAGTTTATTCAAGTACCACATATCTGACCTGTGGGTGCTTTCTTTTTTAAATATTATATTGTTTATACCTGTTTTAAAGCATCAGCTTTCTATAAAGCCAAATACCAATTGCTTTTCTCTGATAATTAAAAAAAAATGTCATAACATTTAAGTACATTTTCATGATTCAACTTAGTACCTGACGAGCTTTTAGGATGACAAACACACAGTATTTCTGCAGAGTGGAGTGGGTGGCATGGGGCCATTAATCCCTCCAGCCTGATTCACATTTGCTAAAGGGAAGTCTATCTCCAGGCAAGTTCAGAGTCTTATCCAGGGTAGCATGTAACCTCGTTCTCATTGTCCCATGTCAGTAAAACAGCTTAGATGAGAAACATGCTGTTTTCAGGCATGTGTTTTGTTTGTGTCAGGAAGAGGAGGGGGAAGGGAGAAAAAAGAGAGAAGTATAGTAACATGAATTGAGCTTCTGGTATATGCCAGACTGCTAGGGTCTTTATTTACATTTATGACCTCACCTAATAGTTACAACAGCCTTTCCCTTACAAAAGAGAACACTGAGACTTTCTAGGTTAAGTGACTCACTCAAGGCCACACACAGTAAGCAAAACTGAGATGCAAACCCAAGTTCATCTGGCTCCAAAGCCTTCCTCTCCTCATTATATTACATTACTAAACAATTCCATTCACCCCTCCAACATCTATATCCAGCCCAGCAACAACCACTGAGCCACTGTTGGAAGTGCCCACAGCTCCTGAGCCAAGGTAGGGGTACTGAGGGCCTCAGCCATGCCCCCTGACATCCATATCCAGCCCAGCAACAACCACCAGGCCACTGCCAGAAGCACCCTAGGCTCCTGAGTTGGGGTTGGAGGGCCAAGGGCCTCAGCTACATCCCCCTGATGTCCATATCCAGCCCAGCCATGACTGAGCCGCTGCTGGAAGCCCCCTGGGCTCCTCTGCTAGAATGAGGGGGGTGCCATGGGCCTTGACCACACCCCCCTCCTCATCCTCCCACCCTCTCCCCTCCCCCTTCTCCTCCCCTCCCCACCAAATGCTCTGCAACAACATCTTAGAATGTAAAAAGAAATAATAATAAATAAATAAATCGATTAAATTCCATTCAGCATCCTATGCCCTGGTATAAGATCCCACTAGAATGTAAGCTTCTCAAAGCAGATACCTCGCCTTTTTCAACCTTGCATCCCCAGCACCCAGCTTGCTGCCTACCACGTAATATCTCAAAACATAAATGTTGAAGGTATGAATGCATGAATAAGTTAGGAAAAAAATACACACAGACTGTAAGAGCTGGAGCAGCTCTAATCCAGCAGTCTCAGTTTTTAGATGGGGAAATCAAAGCCTAGAGAGATTAAGTCACTTGTCCTAGGTTGAGCAACTAATTAGTGAAAGATTCAGAACTCGATTTCAGGTCTCTTCTGTATTTTCCTCTACAACATGCTACTACTTGTACAAATATTTTTTAAAGCATGCTCACCAACTCCACATGGTTTCCTAAGCATTCTACCCTTTTGATTTAATTTCTTAATTGCAAGCTATACCTCACACATGCAAAGCAATGGAGGTTAGGAATACCATTAGCCAACAAGAATTAAAAACTCTATGAGGACAGGGAATTTTCTGTTTTGTTCATTTGAACATGCCTTGGTACTTAGAAGGTGCTCAGTAAATACTTGTTGAATAAATGAGTATATATTATTTCTTTCCCTCCCCTTTCTTCTTTCCTACATCTTCACCTGGAAAATGGGGGGAAATAATGGTACTCATTTCATAGGATTGTTGTAAAGATAAAAAAAGTTAACAAATACAAAGCACTTAGCATAGTGCTTAATACATAGTTAACTATCAATAAATGATAGCTATTAGAGTGAATGTGATTTTTTCAAATCAAATAAATAAGGGCCTGCATAATGAGAAGATGGAAGAAACCAAAGGAAAACAAGAGTTGTTTTCGCTTTACACTTTGTAAAATGTCCTTGAATACATAGTTCTCATACTCGAAAGTTTGTAAATTCTATGAGAGCTATTAGTTATAGATAACATCTGGAACATCATAGGTCCCCATCTGTATGTTTTTTTCTAAAACTTTTCTTGTAAAATTAATGGAGGCAGAAAGAAGACATAATTAACCTTCAGATGAACATATGATGGCTATTCTACAAATACTGCCACATTTAACTTTCAAAAAAGATCACCTCTCCACGAGTTCTTGTCCATTCCAGCAAAGGGTGTCGTTTTCAGCCACAGGGCTATGGCTGCAGATGTAGCCAGGCAAAGCAGTATAGAAGCTGATGAAAGATTTCAACTTCTGAATTAGTTCCCTGAAAGAAAAACAAAACATCTGTGCATAAGAGGCAAGTAAACACAGTATGAGAAAAGTTTAATTTCCTTATCAGCATGACAGAAAGGCTCTGCTAGGCTGATTAGAGCAATAAATGATTTTTAAAGACATTCTTGGCTACAAGGCCACAATTTAGTTTTTTTTCTAAATCAATAAAATGATATTAGAAAAAAAAGTTGCCTGCCATATGAGGTGCTGTTCCTATCAGAAGGATGATTTAATTCCAACATCCATTTTCTAACATTCTCAGCTTCCATTTTTTGTTCAAAATGCTGTTACCTACATTCTCAAAGGTGCTGATTACAAGGCACACTAGAGCACTACATATCTTTTGGTTTCTGAGTGTAATTGAGTGCATTGATTGTAATTTACAATGCTATTACCCTAGAGATGGCCCCTTTCCATATAGGCTCTGGCTAATGGCTAGAGATCAGAATCGCAGGGTGCTCAGAACAGTATAAGCTCTATGAAATTCTCCTGACAGTATAGTCGGAGAAACTCACATCTGCTAGAATAGGAAGGTTTCTTTGTTCTTTGTCTGCATATTGTGGTCCCTGTGAGGGGGAGGGAGGAGGAGAGAATTCTAGTCTATTTTATTATTTATTTGCTTCGGTTTTTCTGTTGTATATGATAAGTATGTCTGTGCATGTGTGCATGCATGCACACACACGAGAGAGAACATATTATGTATACAAATGTGTATCAACACACACAAATCAATACCACCAAAATTTCTGGCCCATTATCTTGGTTCAGATGTACATGGATACACAAAGACACCACAGACTGGAGAGAAATGGATATGTTTATAAACAAATATTAAAATACCTACATAATAGATGTCCAGTGGTAAATAAACAAAAATAAAATACACTTTATTTTTTTAAGCAATGCTCCTGATAGAAAAAAAGTTAAAGCGATCTTCACATCCAAGTCTACCTTAAGTCTACACCACATTTTTAGAGACTCTGGTCAGGGAATTTTCCGGCAGTGGAGTAATTATTCAATACTGTCTCTAGGCTAAGAATGGACTGGCCTGATGTACAGACCTCTGGAGGAACCAGAGGCCTGGATTTCATTTGGACACTGGTGGAAGCCCTGAGCCTAGAAATGCCTTCTGGGGGTTGTTCTCAAATCTGGCCAAACGAGGAAGAATGGTTGGAATGATTTTCTTGCCCTTAATGCCACTTTCCATTTTATTACCATAAAACTGTTCATTTCAACTAATGATCCGAGAGAGAGAGAGAGAGAACGCACTCTCAGCACATGTTCATAAAGGCTCAGGTCACAGCAAAGCCAGGGTGATGGACAGAACAGCTCAAGAAAGATTATTGGGACATATATAACTCCTGACCTCCCAACAGCTGCTTCCTGCTATGCCTATACCTGCCTCACAGCCTACTACTGGCATCTGAAAACCGTCAATCTCCAAAGAGAAGAGGCTCAAATACAGAGCTTTGAAAATAAACATCAACATTATAGTTTCTCACAGAAGAAAAAGATGGGTTCAATTAACAGCTAATAGGAGAGATGCTCTGTTTTACAAGGTAATAATATAGCTCCCAAGAGTGGAAACTGAAAGCCTAAAGGCTGAGGCTGAGTAATTCCCCTCGCTCCATGAGGAAACAGAATATGGCCATTAGTCTATGGGAAACGATGGCCCTCTCTTTAATGAAAGAGTTTCCCTTAGGCCTCCTCCTACCTCCAAACCCTCTCTCACTAACATAGCACATGGCAAGAAAAATTGAACCCACAGCAAGGCCTTCCAATATGATTTCCCTAGAAGTTAAAAAAAAAAGAAAAAAGAAAAAAATGAAATAAAACACCCTGAACTTCTCCCAGCCTCCCAACCCTTGCAGTTTTCTTGGCTGATCATAAAGAACATTGACAAGTTGAAGAAAATCCAGATGAGGTTCGATCTAAATGTCAAGGGGATGAGGGGCTGCAATAAACATAAGACCTCCCGCTTTAGTATGGAAGAACAATACCTGGAAGGGTCAAGATAAAAGTCTAAGAACAACACGAAGAATGTGAATAATGTGAACACATCTGGCTCATCAAATTCTTGAAGTCAGGACATCTCTCTGAAACTTCAACAAGGTAACTTGGGGAAATAAAATGTCACCTTATTTCATAGAGTACTAATTACCTCTGCAAGACAGACAAGATGAACATAGGAAGAGATTGTGTTTTTTAAACTTACTTCCAAATTAGTTATTTTAAATTTAGAACACAGTTTCATTTAGCAACCATGTTATAATGATGGTTGGGGTCTCAGAACAGTCCCTTAAGCCTGTTATGTGTAGTAGGTGAGAGCACTGATTTTGGAGTCTAGCCCAGATGAGTTTCAAACGCCAGCTACTCCCTCACTTACCAAGCAGTGAAACCTTAGGCAAAGTCTAAAATTCTCTGAGCTTTCGTTTCCGTTTTTTTTTTTTTTAGGTATATACCTAAAATATTTGAAAATAGGTACTCAAATAAGTACATGTGCATAGCAGCACCATCAATAATAGTCAAAATGGGAAATAAGACACATGTCCACCCACTGATGAATAAACAAAATGTGGTGTATACATACAATGGAATACTATTCAACCTCAAAAAAGAAGGAAATTCTGACACATGCTACAACATAGGTGAGCTTTGAAAATAGCATGCTAAGTGTAAGAAGCCAGTCATAAAAGACCACATATGCGATCCCATTCATCTGAAATGTCCAGATAAGCAAATCTATACAGAAAGTAGATTAGTGGTTGCTTAGGGCTGGGGAGATGATTAGGGGATGGTAGCTAAAGGGTACAGGGTTTCTTTTTGAGGTTGATAAAAATGTTCTAAAACTGATTGTGGGCTGGCTGGTTAGCTCAGTTGGTTAGAGCATGGTGTTGTAACACCAAGGTCAAGGATCCAGACCCCCATACTGGCCAGCTGCCAAAAAAATAAAATAAAATAAAATGAAATAAAATTGATTGTGATGATGGTTGCACAACTCTGTGAATACACTAAAAATGATTGAATTATACACTTTCAATGAATGCACTGTATAGTAGGTGGATTATAGTTCAATAAAGCTATTGCCTCTGCTCCTCCATAAAAAGCATAGAGAAGAGGTGAGAAATATGTCTCAGAAGGAGAGACTTGTCTACTGGAAGAGGGATGCCCTGTGGAAGAATGGAAGAATGGAAAGAGACAGGCAGGAGAGCTGGGAAAAGCCAGGTTGGATGGACATAAAATAAAGACATGGGTGAGAGATAAGAAGAGAAACTTGTAAGAGCTGCAACTTCAGCACTGCATCAGGAAACAGTGGTTAAAATCTATTTCTTCCTTCATCTTTCAAAATAAAGCATTATGGTTTTCTTTGTCATTGTAAAAGAAATATATGAACATTATGGAGAATTTAGAAAATAAAATAAAGAAAGGTAGAAGAAAAAAAATTCATAGTCTCACCAGCCAGAGATAATCATGGTTAATATTTGGGTATATTTCCTTCTAGACTTTTCTCTCAAGTAATAAAACCTATTCTTTTTGATAGGTTCTCTGAGTTCTTTTCGGTTCTCAGTATATATTATCCCCATTAGAACCCACCTAGAATCCAAGGTGGATTTGATTAGGAAAAAATATCAGCATAATGAAATAAATGCCGTTCTCAAATAATTCCCAGGCCCTGTGGGATAAGGCAATATGCGCCTTTTGGAGAACCAAGAGCAGGGCTCCAACACAGCTAGTCAACTGGCCAATACCTAAGAGTGCCAAAGGACAGTGTTACAGTACAAGCCATTCCTTTATGCAAAACCTTCTGAATTGCTATGGGAAAATAAACCTTGGTTTCTAAAAGCAACTTCGATTCTTGAAAATAAATCTAGACATACTCTTTTGGAGGGTAGAAAAAAAGACTTTCTAAACTCTTGGAGAATTAATGAGCTTTTCTAGGGACAAGGACAACAGGTGATAATGTCCTCTGACACCACAGCAGCAGAGTGTGACAGGAGTAGTTTACCTCCTACTGAGTATACTGGGCCTCTCATCTTTTCTCTCATTTGTCTGTTCCTGTCATTCCTTCCTAAACTTGTTCCACCATGAGAATTAAGTGTGTTTTATTTTTATCTTTTCTTAAAGCTTTATATCCTGATGCTTATACTTTTAAAAGGAGATGAGTTGAATATTTCTATTTCTCTTTAAAGAAAGACACCAGAAACAAAATTAAGTGACACATTAATTACCCATGTATTCAGTCCAGATTTTGTGAGTGTGTGTGCTAGTAGCCCATGACAGACAACAAAAGAATCTCCACCCATGAACTAAGGCAGTCTGCCGGACTGAATTGTCTCTACGAAAAAAAGGATAGAAAGTTTGGACAATTAGTTGCCCGGGATGGGAAAAACAATTTGATTGAATGGAATGTTCTTTGATTCAAATTCCACTTTATTCTAATACATATATGTCAAACATACCATTGACATAAATAGTGGAGCCTATGGCCCTCGCTGAGGACAAACCTAACATTTGCTTTTGGCAGTCTGCTCAGGAAAAAAGAGTCTCTTCGTAGAGGTTTCCATTCAGTGTGTTAAATGTGGAACTAAAGGGTAGGGCGCCTTTATATGCATGAGCCATTTTGAAATATTGTGGCTGGGTGCATGTGATCTTCCCTGGAGGGCTGCCATCATCCTGGAGAGGAGTGTCCCCTTCTTTGGTTATGGGGGAGGGGATTACCTTTGTTTTCCTGCAATGATTCGCTTGGGCAGGCATCAAAGCAGCACTAATTGGAAACCACCGCATGTAAAAACAGCCTTTCATCCCGGATTGCAGATCCCAAACTTTTTTCCTTTATTATTAAGACTCTTTTTTTCTTAATGTAAAGTAATATGAGCTCATTATTTTAAAAATGGAATGAAAACAGAGAAGAACATAAACTAAAATAACTAAGATTGGAATGATGCAAGATCATGCCCAATTCTGCTGGAGAGAGCCTTTCACAGTTTGACTCCAAACTACAATTTTCTACCGTTCCGGAGACTAGCCGGTACTGTTACCCGTAAGTTCCCTTTGCCTGGAACATCTGCCTTTCCCTCCTCCAGCTACTGAATTTCTACTTATCCTTCAGGCCCAGCTTAAAAGCTACCCTTTCCAAAAATCCTTTCTTGACTCTCCCAGGAGACCTGCTAACTTCCCCATCTGTGATGTTGCCACTCTTTTGTACACGGCTTTGTCTGGGCAGTCACTCCCAATGTATGCAAATTATTTACCTGTATGTCTGTCTTCGTAACTAGGCTAGGCAGTCCTCCATTCATTAGAGCCTAACCCTTACACAATGCTCAGCATATAGATGGTGTTGACAAATGTTGAAGGAAGTAGAGTCCTGTTTAGGGCAGAATGACTTGTACCAGACCCCAAACTCGTTGATTCACTCAGGATGTACTTCATTGTTTTGTTCAGAGGGTGGAAGGCACCGCTGAGCTTAAAGAGCTGCCTGGTCAAACGAGAGCAGCAGTCTGAGAGGGAGTGGGAGTAAGCACTGATTTTGCACCATGGAGGTGAGATCAGCTTTTATTCTTTACTTTCTAGTCATTTACTAGTGTCACCTAATCCATTGCCCCTTTAGACCAAGTCACAGGGGAAGAAGAAGAGGGGGAATGCAGAAAACGGAGGGCTGGAATACATAGATGTAATTTCACAAGGGAGGAAGGACTGTGTGACTTTCTCACAGGTTAGCAGTTGGGCCAGAAGCTTGGTATACAGATGCAGGACAGGTCATTCAATTGTAGATCTGGGGTTTGGAAGAGTGAAAGAAATTGCTCATATATTCTACCAAACAGTACAGGGGACATGAAAATGACGAGGTAAACAGTATCGTAAGGGAGGCAGTGAAGGAGCTATTCAGTAGGGCAAAGGTGGGAAAGGTTGACAACTGAGATGTGCTGAAAATATTAGAGCTCGAAGGGGCTGTGAACAGCCTATTTCTTTTATTCTGATTGCACTACTTGTGCATCTTGTTTTCAATCTGATGACAGATATTTTCAATACTTATCCCTTAAAGGAACACCGAGTCCCGTACATAGACCACCAGTTGAGAATCAAATTGTCTTTAAATTGAACTAAGCTATTTCTAAGATTAGTTGTGTGTTGCAAACTACCCAGTTGGGGGCAGACAAAACAAACAGATGACTTCTGAATGCTACCAAAGGAATCCTGCATTTCTTTATGTGTTGTTATTTTAATAAGGCAAAGGTCTTTTCAACTTGTAGTCAGATTCAGACAGCTTGCTCACAGCCTCCACAGACTCAATGCTACAATAGGGTTCCTTTCCAATTATCATATTTTTAACCGCGAAGATGGAAGTTGGGCATGGGTGTGGGGGTGCTGGAGGCTCATATAATTTTCTGACCAGTGAGAAATGCTGTGCAGAACATACTAAGAAATTTACAGAGGTACTAACACTCTGCTAAAACAAACCCTCCTAATAACATGAGATTGCAGGTGGCAGTGTATTTAGCAAGAGATCATCTTAATCCCCACTTCTCCCCTCTCCCTTAGAGGGCTTATAAAGACTATTTGAGAGTTAAATGAAAACAGACACTCTCCTGTTGTTTTGTTTTCTTCTTCTTCCAAAGAAGTCAGAAAGAAAGGCTCCATCTCAGACTCTATCTCAGTTTGCAAAAAAGATGAGAAACATCGGAAGGCAGGCTCGTGCGTCCAACACCAATAGGAGCCCTGCCTAACCAACATTTACTCATGTGTACAGGCTTTGTCAAGTTTTTTACTATCCTTTATCTTCTTTGGGGGTTAGCTACAACTTCAAAAATGAATTTAAACAAAGTGCCAAATCCAGGTGCCCAGCCCAAAACACATTTTACCTGTTTCTTCTTCCGCTGGAGGAATCAACACCCATAGAGCCCTCTCTGATAAGAGGGAATAGGTCTCACAGAGCCCAAGAGAGAAGCCATGGCCGCAGGGCCTCGTTAAACCTCCTTTGATAAATGTGTCTAGATTGACAGGGTCATTTCAAAATGGGACTGGGTTGGTGTGTTTATTTTTAAAAAACTCTGCATGTGATTCTTCTGCAAATTCATATACCACTTCCCCCAGGAAGCCTCCCCCATAACTCTCTTGGGCAGAGGTTCTGTCTTCCCCTGTAGGTTGCCTCTCTACTCTGGACATTCTTTTGCTTTAGCACTTATAAAACGGTTTTGAAATTATCTGTATTCAAGTCTATTTCCCCATTAGACTGGGCTGGAAAGCAGAGATTATGTATTTGTATTTTCTGTGCCTAGTACATGTTCTGGCACATAACAGGAGTTTAATAAATTTCTGCTGAATTGAATGAAAGCTATATATATAAATTCACTTCAGTCAAATAAGGGGTTTCCACTTGTTAAAGATCAATGCCTTAGATGGACTGAGGTTAATTCCTCAGGTGATTCAGGCCAAGAGTAAAAGCAATAGAGAACAATTAACAAAGGACAGGTAGGGGCTAAAGAGGCCCTTGATAAATGCCTTAATTTCGTCTTCCCAGAAAGATGAAAACTTCCCAAAGAACCCCTATGCTATAGGAAAATGGTTCTAAACATTTTGATGTCAGGAGTCCTGAAATGGTTTTCAAATATGTCCACAGATTCCCTAATACTCCTCCCTTCAAGAGGTGGAGCTTAATTTCTCTCACTATGAGTGTGGATTACAATTAGTGACTCATTTCTAACAAATAAAATATTCCATAATTGACAGTGTGTCACTACCAAGACTAGGTCATGAAAGACACTGTGGCTTCTCCTTGCTCTCTTCCATCGATCACTTATTCTGGGGAGGCCAGCTGCCATGTTGTGAGGAGATTCACGAGGTCCATGTGCTGAGGCACTGAGTCCTCCTTCCAGCCACTGGTACTAACTTGCTAAATCTGTAAGTAAGCCACTTTGAAAGCAGATCCTCCAGCCTCAGTCAATACTTCAGATGACTGCAGCCCCAGGCAACACCTTGACTGAAATTTCTTTAGAGACTCTGAGAACCACCCAGCTAAGCCATTCTAAAATTCCTGACAGACAGAAATTGTCAGATAATAAATATTTGTTGTTTTAAATAACTACGTTTTGGGGTAATTTGTTACACAGCAATAGATAACTAATATGACCCCTTTGCACTCTTAAAAATTATTGGGGACTCCAAAGAATTTTTGTTTATATGGTATATATCTATCAATATTTACTATTTTAGAAATCAAAACTCAGGAAAAAATTTAAATTATTATTAATTTGAAAATAACAATTACAGACCCATTATATGTTAATATAAATAACATTATTATAAAAAAATGAGTGAGAAAAGTGACACTGTTTTGCGTTTTTGTATGATATCTTTACTGTCTGGCTTGATATCTATTAATGTCTGCATTTAATCTGTTGCAAATGTTGTTTTGGTTAAGGTACATGAAAAAAATCTAGTTTCACACAGATATGTAGTTAGCAAAAAGAGGATCTCACAGACCCCCTGAGAGGGTCTCTGAAACTCCCAGGGGTCCTCAAATCACACTTTAAAATAGGGAAACTAGAAATTCATCAGGTTGAAAGTCAACAAAAGAAAATGGGACTTTCCAAAATGCTTCATTGGGTGACTCTCAAGCTGCATTACTGCCTTCTCTTGTCTTAAACTGTATCATATAAGAAAGACTAAGGATTACCACTTCAAAACTCCCTGTAGTAAACTGATAGGCATGGAATAATTTAGCCCAAATCTGAAATGTTACTTATTTCATTTTTTAATTTTCCATGTATAGGCCAATTTCTCCCACCCCTTTTAAAGTCAACACGAAGAAGAAGTCATGTTTAGCTATTCTTGAGCCAGTGGCAGTGTTGGCTACATGTGCAGTCCTTTTGAGTAAAGCAATTCTAGAATTGTGTTGGACTTCCCATCCCAAAAAACTAGAATAGGGCATGGTAACAAAGACTGGATGGGGGGAGGGGGAATGAAGAGAATAACAAACAAACCTATATTTTGTCCCTTGACTGTAGTTTTAAGAAATAGAAACCAGATCTTTCATTTTATCATTTTTAAGAGTGTGTAAAGTGTGCAGTGTATGCGCACGCACGCGCGTGTGTGTGTGTATACACATGAGTGTGTCTTGCCAGCTTCTCTCTGGTGAATTTAACCCTGACTCACTGTTAATAATGGGAAAAACCACAAACCAAGCCATGGAATTGTGAGATCAGATTATAAGCAAATATTCTGTTTAATCAGTAAAGAATTTTGAATAGGGAAGTCCATTCCACCCTGTGCTGCTATGCTAGATATTTACACATTGTAAATTTACATTTAAATATGCCTTGGATATAATACAATATTTTTTGTTCTTTAACACATTGACAGATGATAGAATTTAATTAGTTAAGCACTCTACTCAGAAAAACTAAATAACATGTATTTAAGAAGCTTTACTCCAATGGTTTTTTTTTTTGTTGTTGTTTTTTTTTTTTTTTTTTTTTTTTTCTCGTGACTGGCACTCAGCCAGTGAGTGCACCGGTCAGTCCTATATAGGATCCGAACCCGCGGCGGGAGCGTCGCCGCGCTGCCAGCGCAGCACTCTACCAAGTGCGCCACGGGCTCGGCCCTACTCCAATGGTTTTTGACGTTAAAATACAATTGCTAATTGTGTGCTGAAATAGAGGGAGAAAACCTCTCACCTTCTTCGGCTGGATAAGGTTTCTTCATGTTCCACATGAGCAACTTTTAATATTTTCTTGTCAATAAACAGATCTTCAGGATAATAAGCAGATCTGTACTGGCGTTGTTGAGAATGGGCACATAACTTGCCAATCTGAAAAAAAGAAATGCAATATAATTATATGAAACTTTTACAGATATGACAGTAGAAACAAATTTTGAAACGCACTTTAATTTCTTCCCCCAATTTCTTCTTAAAGAACGGAACAAAGCTATCATTAGAGTCAAAAAGGTGATAAGCTTTCAAGACAAAGAACCATTGGTGTAAAGGAAGGCTGAAGACTGGGAGGGAAGGGGGACCCCATTCTGAGGGCAGCCTATGCAGAGATTTCCTAAGATGAAACATGCTTTTTCCTACAGTGAAGTGTACACATGAGAGAGCTTTCTACACAGGCCTCATACTATTGATACCTTTCAATGGCACTTGGTGTTTGTATGTATGAAGAAGTTCACAAAAGGGAATTGCAAAGTTTTGGCAGAACTGGAGCAGGAGATGGGGGTTGTGGGTGTGTGTGGGAGTAGCCTGTTAACAGAAGAGAAACCTCCCATGCACAGTGTGGTCCCAGTTCTTATGAGCATTTTGTTATAAGACCCAAGCTAAGATATTCTGAAAAATGTCGGTATAGTTGCTCATCTGGCTTTCTTAGAAACACCCAAGGGAAGAAGGCAAGTCAACCAATCAATAGCCAGTGTCATTAGCTGTGAATCACACATCACTGAATAAGGCCAGGATTGAGAGTATTAAAGAATATAGGTGCTCAAGAGAGTCTACGTGCCTTCCTTCCTTCCTTCTTTTTTCTTCCCTCCTTTCCTCCCTTTCTTCCTTCAAATTCATCTAATTTATTCATTCAAAAATATTTATTGTATACCTCCCCCTAAAACCTACCTCTTTTATACTCATGTAGCAATGATTTTTTAAAATGGCATCAGCTTTCTGGCTTAGCTCCATTCTGATTTCTTTTTTTAAATTATTTTTAGATTTGTTTTTCTTTTTCCATTTTTAGACAAAAGCCCAAATGAACTACCATATAAAGAAGTATGAATAGTAACATTCTTATATATCTCCCTTATGCCAGACACCATGCTAAATATTAATACCCCTATTTTGTAGATGAGGAAATTGAGGCTCAGGGAAGTTAAGTGACTTGCTTAAGGCAAATAGGCAGTGGAGTCACTAGTCTGACTTTGAATCCATTTGTCTGACTTCACAGCTTATGCAACACTGCCTCCCTAGAAGATGATGCTTGATTTCTACTTGCTTACATTCTATGTTTTGGAAAAAGAAAGAAAAGAAAAAAAGAAAAAGAATTCCTAGCTCTCAGAAACATAGCTAAGGTGAATATATAGATTATAAACTTTGGGAAAAATATTAGAAATATCTTGTGAGAACAAAGGTTGTATCTTTGTCACTTCTGTGTCTCCATGGAATTCAGAACAGATTTTGTACACTGTCAGGCACTGTTAGGTGAATTAACTGAAGTGAATTGAAGAAATCTCCTATAATCAGGCCCAGCACACCACACTATTGATAAGCCATGGCTCTGTGTAGTAATCCGAGCTTCTGGATTTCTCAAGATGGCCCTAATAGCATTTACTAAGTTATCTACCTATATATAAAGGCATAAAAGGCATTTAGTTTGTATAGCTTTGGAGAGCCTTCTATATAAATAAATTCTTAAATTAGAAAAAAATCTAGAACCAAGCAGCAGAATCACCTCCATTCATGAAAGACAGCACATAGAGCTTGATATTCAGACTTGCTATTCTCAACAGTTCATCTTAATGGGAATAAAACAACAGCTGCAGACACTTAAAAATATTTCATTTGGCTTTGGAATGTATGAGACTAAATTTTTCAGGTGTGCTTATGTAATGCTATTTGACTTGGGTTAATATTAACTTCAAAGGATGAAATCTGTATTCACTGTATATGCCCTGACTGGTAGCCGTCTGGTAGCGTGCTTTTAGTCAGGGGCTGCTCAGCTTGACTGGGGAGTTAAGTTCCAATCACTTCCAAAGCATATAACGCAGATACAAATAACTGAGGGCAGACTGTACATTATAACTTTATGTCTATAGACATATACATGTTTACTTTGTTAAACTGCAGGTGAAATTTCATGGAACAGAACCTTGATTTTCACTGCATAAATATCAATTTATTATTCTGTGAACATACATCAATGTGAGAGTCTATGTCACCAAGATCAGAGTATTCTCAGCACATTCAGGAGCACAGGACACAACCTTCTGACCTACGCCTGTTCCAAATCCAGCAGCAAAATAAAATCTTTCACACCTTTCACAGTAACTTGTCTACTTGCAACCCACAGCTGCGAAGTTTCCTTCCTCATTGAAAGTCAGCCCTTTGTATCAGTGAATACTAATTGGGCCACAGCAAGACTTTAAAATTTTTACCCCTCCCTCCCCTGCTGCCCCAACCTACTGGAAAGGGGTGCAGCTGAGGCAAAGTAGGAAGGTTAAGAACAAATGAGAATGTAGCCAGTCTGCAGTCTGACCTTTCTTCCCAAGCCACCCAATGTGGTATTATCAAGCAGACTTCCCAAGGCCCTGTGTGGGGTAAGGGGCAAACAATGGTGTCCTGCCCCTATCCCCACTCCCCCATCTGAAATGTGCCACATCTTATCAGACAGGGTGTATTTTCTTGCACAAATTTACCATGAAGCAAATTCTTCTCATATATAAAGCATTTGTCAAATGCATCCCCCCACCTTTTGGGCCCTTCTCCCCACATCTTTCACCTCCACACTGCATGAGCTGTAGGTGAATATTATGAACTTATTTTGAGAAGTGGACACTAAAAGAAAACATAATTTACAAAGAGATGCAGCATTCACATTATAGAAGTCCTTTCAGCTTCAAACTTGAGAAACAGCAGGCTATACTGCGAAACCTAGATCTTACTCTTTAGCTTCACTTACTCAAGAAGGCAGCCTCCCAAGTGGCATTTTAGAAATCAGTATCCCGCCCAGGAGTTTTAGCCTCTTAAATTAGAAGTGCAATCCGATTTCCTTTCACCTACTAATGTACCTAGTCAAGGATGCTGCTACCTTTAAATTTGGTTAGTTGGAGTGAATTTATTGTATAGGTGAGTGTCTCTATCAAAAGAGCTAGAATATAAAATCTTTTTGTTTTCCATGAACTGTGATTCCTAATGGTGCCTTTAATTATGTGCTAGACAGGTGGTAGGGAAAGCAGTAGTGCTCTGAAGTGTTACAATTCCTGAAACATAAGAAGAAGGGAGGGCCTCTTACCATATCCAGGCCAGCAAGTCATTCTAAGTAACCTCATAGTACCATTCTTTTCCACCAGTGTCCAGAAGCATCATCTAAGTACACACATGAAAATACAGGGTTGGAGCCCAGCAATGTCTAGTGCAGGGCCCAGTAGGCTAGGCATCAGGAGATCAGGCCTACAACCCCACTTCAACCTCTAACCCACAACAGTACTTTGTGTTGACCTGGTCCACAGTTCCACTCCACCTGCAACTCTAGCCTTGTACAAAGGAAGAAGATACAATATTTGAAGTGCCATATTTTATTCTAGGTTCCCTTGAGAAAAAGGTGAAAATTACTTTCTGAGTGGAGTATGTTACTGTAGGGGAGAAAAAATTTATTTTATTCACCCATGGCTGAGGTACATGTAATAAAAGACATATTAACAAGAGAAAAGCATGCAAATATATTTAATACAAGTTTTAAGTGACACAGGAGCCTTTAAAAATGAAAACCCAAAGAAATAGGGAAACCTGTGTATTTTTGTGCTAGGTTTGATGAAAAAATAGATAATGGTAAAGAAGTATGATTGGACAAAGGGGGTATGATATGATGGTAAAAACTAGGGAAACTTGGCAAGACTTTTGTTCAGATTCTTTTCTGTGTCCCTGCATCTTCAGAGATAAGGACATTTCTTTCCTATGAGTATAGGGAGGGCACCTCTTACATGAGGGTCCTATGACCTACTTCAGGGGAGAGTCAGCTAGGTTTCATGGCCTGCCACAGGGGAGAAGAGGCAAGGGGAAGGTGAAATTGACTTTCCAGCTTTGATGTTTTCACAAATGCCAATGTGTCATATTTTGGGGTAGTATGTCCTGAACCCCATCATTACCAAAGATTTTGAAACCGTGCAAAGCATTTGGTCTGATGCGATTCACACCTGCACCCCATAATTGACATGTCAAGAAATGCAGATACTCCATTGGTTAAGATCTAGCCAGTTAGGTTTTAACCAATTCATTCTCAGGCTCCCATTTGCTGTTGGTTCTGGGAATGTTCTTTCTCTCTTTTTTTTGTTTTTGGTGGCTGGCCAGTGATCTGAACCCTTGACATTGGTGTTATCAGCACTCTGCTCTAACCAAGCACTCAGACTGATCTTTCACTCTGGATGGCTGATCAGGGAAAGAGAGCATATACTGTAAGCTTCTCAACAATACCAATACCTCACATTTGTAGCACAATACCTTACTTCCAGCCTAGTGCTTCACAAATAACTTCTACATTCATTCTCCATTCTCTCCAGTGGGTCCTACAACAATCCTCTGAGGTATACAGAGCAGGTATTTTTAACCCCATTTTAGAGATAAGGAAACTGAGACTCACAAACGTTGAGGAACTTAAACAAGGTCACAATGCTAGTAAATGACAGAGCTGAGACTTGAAGGCTCGTCAGTCTGACACTAAAACCTATGTTTTTGTTTTTGATTTTCCCTCTCAGTGCCACGAATTTCTGTCACCAGCAAAGACTCTGGGGCTTCCCAATATTGGGTGTGGCCCAGGTCTGTGGTCCTGTGGATACCCCACCCATAATTGGAGAACTGTGATGATGATGAAAAATTCAAAAACACTCCAAAAAAGGGTTAAAGTTTTTTAAGATAAACAGAAAACCAACACCCAGTTTTAACCTAGGTTTCAGGCAGTATTTCTAGTAGCTGTAAGCCAGCAGAATGATTTAAACTCCTTGGCCTGCCAGGGAAGAGTCAATTAGTAACTGTATCAAAGCAATGATGTCAAGTTTTGTGGGAGAGGCAGCTCCCAAGTAGGTCCAGCCTGCTGCTTGCTGCCTGCGCGATGTCCCTGGACCCTGGCTCCTGAGTTCAGATTCTTGGACAGGCTACTTAATTCCTATGATTTTTTATTCTGATGTCTGACCCAACTGTATCCTTTATAGTTTCCCCTGAAATGGAGATTCTGGGTTAATCCTACAACTATAAACATGCAACAGATTTAAACCTTTAGCTGTAATAGCCTAATTAGTACAAAATGGGGGCCCAGGAGGAGTGTGCCACTACATTAAAGTGTATCTCTGGCTCTCTTCCACTCTTAACCAACCCTAACGGATCCATTTTGCTCTTGATGAATAAAAGGCTTTACATTTTCTTTCTCAAGAAATACGTAAGAGATGTGCGTGCGCACGCGGGGGGGGGGGGGGGAGACAGAGACAGGGAGAGAGTTCGTGCATTTCAACTTAAATGGCCTGTAATAGAAGAATGAGGAGGAAGAGGAAGGGGGGAGAAGGGAGAAAAGGAGAGGGCGAAGCAGAAGCAGAAGCAGAAACAGAAAAGTTCCCATTAGTGAGTCTGTGGCAGAAGAGGCGAGGATGCACCATGCTGCCCTTGGATATCTGACAGTATGTGAGGGGAAGATGGCTGTCCCGCTGAATTGGAGATCACAACTCCCCTCTCAAGAGCTGCACTTAGGGCCACCAAGACTTGAGGACCTCTTGAAGACTTTTTCAGTTTTATTTAATTACAGAGTGACTTTTCTGCTAGAACTCAGCTAATTACTGTGGTCCCAAAGAGTGCTTTTCTGAGAAATGTTGCTAAATACTTTGTATAAATTTAGTCTTCGGTCATTGATGGATTCATCAGAATCCTGAAGAATTAAAAATAAAACTTCCTCTATGGTCATGCAATTTAAATATCAACATGGTCCACTTTGGATGAATATTACCTGTGGCATTTGTTTGGGGTACCTTGGGGGCTGGGGGTAGAGTAGAGTGAGAATTCCATAGGTTTCCAGTTAAAATAAAATAACAAACTTCAGTTCATTCTCTTAAATCATCTATTATACCATTATACGTTTTCATTTAATTAAATCTTCACAGTTTTAAAACAAAATATACATTGAAATTATGTGATATACAACATAAACTTTTTAATGGTAGTAACCATGCCCATTTAACAATTCTACAGGTATAATAAAAATGCAAATATATGTTAATGTTTAGTCTGTGGTTAATGTTTTGTCTTGTTAATTTCCCCAGGGCTTTTATTACTGATTTAAATCTGCCACACTACTCAACTGATTGCACTGCTTCCACAAACTGCATGGAAGTAGCTCAAATGAATACTGATTAACAGAAATGAACAAACATTTGGCTAAGAAAACCATTCTTATTATATGCTTGTAATCATTACATACATTTTCTTACAATAAGATAGGCATGGCAGGCACTTTCCACTCACGTTTCCTACAGAAAATATGCATATGAGCATTAAATTAATTTATAACCTTGTACTCCAGGAAGCACATCATTATTAATTAACTATTGATTGATCTGGATATAGAGCACAGCGGATAATGAACAGACCTGGTGACAATGTAAGCATTTTTTTTCACCCCACAGACATTTTGCTGTGACTCGTTATTAATTGCTTGACCATTATAATAAAAGCTCACTAATAATCTGTATTATGAATCAAACTACTTAAAAAATTGGGTGCTGTTATTTGAGTATTCCGTACAAGTCAGCTCTTGAAGTAAACTGGAATGCAAAAAAATAAACTAATGTGCTGCAGATCAGTCTGCTAAGTTGAAACTACAGCACCATATTATAGTGAAAAGAGCACACAATTTGGAGTCAGGACACCTGGGTTCCAGTCCCAGCTTATCCTCTTACCATTTCAATAACTCTAGACAAGTCACTTAACTTCCTTGAAACTCAGCTTCCTCATCTGCAAAACGGAAATAATAACAATGCCTGCCACGTCTGACTGTACTGTGAGGATCAAATAAAACAATGGTTGAAATTGTAATGTCTCCCCATCCAGATAGAAATCTGACTCATTCATTCTGTAATCGGGACCTACTTACCTTCTGCAGCCTGCTTTGTGTGTCAAAATTCTGGCTCAGCTGGTCAGGTATATGGGTAGCTATATGTAATATGTTTAGAGTTCTTTCACTGGGGATTTTTGGGAGACAATGAAAGGGTCTGATGAGACTGGGTCTCCACTCTGAAAAGGAACCACATATAGTTGGCCCACATCTGACAGCCACACAGTCTGGTCTATTCTGCTCTGGGAGACCTGGAATATCCTCTTCTGTTCTTCGGAGCCTGAATTACTGATAGGACATACATGATTTTTGCTGGTTACCCTGTGTTTCTAACCCACATGCTTGTGTCTGTGGGACTGAATGCTGCAGGAATGAGAGGCAGGTTTTCAATGCTCTTTCCATAGAGGAGACCTGCTTTTTACCAATTTATATCTGCCACATATAGAGTCTGGGCTGAAAATAGAATCCTGCATGTGTGCCTAACACTTCTTGTGCATTACCAATTTCCTCTCAGCACGAGGAGCCCACGACACTATTGTTTAATTGCACATGACCAGTAATGTGGGGGTTCAAAGAGAACCTCATGTAGTCAATAAACTCCATACTGAATTCAAATACCACTCTTCCAAATCTACTCATCTCCTTGTCTCCCCTGTCTCAGTGAAAAGAAATTATCACCTCCTCAGTTGCTCAAACCAGAGGAAACTGAAGCATTTCTGCATAACTGAAGATTCATATTCAGTTAGATCTAAGGTGAGGTCTGAGACGGGTAACAAGGCACTAGTGCAGTGGTTCTCAAAATGTGATCCTAAAGCTTGTCAGAAATGCAAATTTGGGGGCCCAAACTTAGACCTACTGAACCAGAAACACTGGGAGTGAGGACTGGCCATCTGTATTTTAACAAGCCCTCCAGGGAATTCTGATGCACACACAAGTTGGAGAACCACTGCGTAGAACATCCCAACAGCCTCTTAACTGGTCTCCCAAGCTCCCGTTTTGACTTCTCCAATCTGTTCTTTACAATTCTCTGAGAGCCTCGTAGGAGGTCCTAAGGTAAAACTTATTTTCATAATAATATTAAGATTTTATTTGCCCTTTTCATTCTTATTCTCTTACAAGCATACAGAGGAATTTTCCAGAGGCAACATGGTAAAAAATGACATCGCCACTCTGAAATATGTGTTTGTGTATTCTTGAATGTTCTAAGGTAGCAGGTTTAGGGTATGAATACATGCATTTTCAGAGGTGAACTTAATTTATACTCAGAGCTTACTGCTTTTACTGGTTATTTAGGTTATATGTACCATAATCTTTGTAACCTCCTTATCATTTATTAAATTATTAGTTTGAAATCTAGAAGTTTTGTGTTTATGTGAAAATATAAGAAATAAATATACTTTGTGGCCTATTTTGCAATAATACTTTGAATTTTTTTGAAAAAAATCTAAGTCTTAAAATTTACCTATAATTTATTATTGTAGATTTTATATTTTATTATATAATAAGATAAAATTCATTTGCAACATATTTTTCTGATATTTAAGAATGGATGGTTGGCTTCAAAAAGGGAGATTAGAAGACTCACTTGTTCAACCCACAGCTTCAATGTCTATGTCTAAAGATGCTAAAATAGTGTGAAACTGACTTATCAGAGAGTTCTCTGACTCATAGAAGAGAGGGACCTACTCTGTAGATTACAATTGTAATTAAGAAACAAAAATAAGAAGCACCAGCCCCCACAGCCCAACCTGCTGAGGTGAGCCCAGCAGAACCTTGTGGCAGAGGTGACCCCTCACCTTCCCCTGGACCCACAGAGGACTGCCAGCCCCCATGGCCCAACCCACCAAGGTGAGCCCAGCAGAACTGTGCAGTGCTGGGGGCTCATTCTACAACCACAGATTCTGGAACAGGACCCAAGGTGGTTTAACACAACCACCACCACACCTACTGTCAAGCAAAGACAATTCACCTCCACAGTAGCAACCAGGGCCACTCCACAGCCAACCTCAGTGTAATAGAAGAAGCAAAGCCCCTAATAAATGAGCAAACATCATTGAAAAAATACTAGAACTACAAACAAACAAGAAGAAATGACACCACCGAAAGAATAGAGTAATGCTATAAATGTCAGACTCCATGGAACAGGGAATCCTTGAAATGTCTGAAAAAGAATTCCGAGCAATGATCTTAAGAAACTTGAAGAAATAAAGGAAGACTCAATTAGAGAAGACAATGAAACAAGAAAAAATATCCTGAATATGAAGGAGGAAATCTACAAAGAGATTAATACCTTAAAAAGACTGTAGCTGAATTTCTAGAAATGAAAGTTCACTCAGTGAAACAAAAAACACAACTGAGAGCTTGAGCAGCAGGGTAGAGCAAGCAGAAGAAAGAATTTCAGAGCTTGAAGATGGTCTTTTTGAAATAACTCAGGCAGACAAAAAAAAAAAAAAAAAGGAAAAAGGAATTTAAAATAATGAGGAAAATCTAAGAGAGACAGCAGACAATGTCAAGTGCTCTAACATCTGAATTGTGGGTATTCCAGAAGGGGAAGAGAAAGGAAAGGGTATTTGAAAATCTATTCCAGGAAATAGTAACAGAAAGCTTCCCAGGTGTAGGGCAAGATACAGACTTTCAGATCCAGGAAGCTCAAAGTTCCCCAGACAGATTAAATCCAAAAAGATCCTCCCCAAGGCACACATTACAGTTAAATTTGCAAAGCTCAAAGACAAAGACAGAATTCTAAAAGCAGCAAGAGAAAAGCATCAGGTCACCTAATGGGGAACCCCCCCATCAGACTAACAGCAGACTTCTCAACCGAAACCCTACAGGCCAGAAGAAAGTGGAATGATGTATTCAAAACACTAAAAGAAAAAAATTGCCAGCTAATAATTTTTACCCAGCAAGGCACTTCTTCAGAAATGAGAGAGAAATAGTATAGTTCCCAGACAAACAAAAGATGTGGGAGTTCACCACCACACAACCAGCCCTGCAAGAAATTCTCAAGGGAGTCATTCATCTGGAATTTGAATAATGGTGAGCAATATAACAATCAAACAAAAAAGAGCAAAACCCACTGTTAAAACAAAAATGTCAGTAAGAAAGAGAAAGAATCTAAATCATCTCACCTTAAATTTCTGATTAACATTTAAGAAGAGAAATAAAAGGACAATAATGATCAAAAAATATTTAAACCATTGAAACAAGATGTAATTAAATGACAGGAATTAAGCAACACTTCTCAGTAACTACCTAAATGTAAATGGACTAAACTCCCCAATGAAAAGACACAGACTGACTGACTCGATTAAAATGCTAGACCCAAGTATATGCTGTCTTCAAGAGACCCACCTCACCTGTAGAGATGCACAGACTAAAAGTGAAGGGATGGAAAAAGATATATCAAATGGAAACCAAAAATGAGCAGGAGTAGCTATTCTTATATTGGACAAAATAGACTTTAAACCAAAAAACATAAAAAGAGACAAAGAAGGCCACTATGTAATGATTAAGGGATCTATCCAGCTAGAAGACAAAACAATCATAAACATGTATGCACCCAATACTGGAGCACCCAGAGATATAAAGCAAACACTCTTAGACCTAAAGAAAGAAATAGGACCTAATACATTAATAGTGGGTGATCTGAACACCCCTCTCTCAATATGGGACAGATCTTCCAGGCAACAAGTCAACAAAGAGACACAGGATTTAATCTACACCTTAGACCAACTGGATCTGGCAGATATATATAGAACATTTCACCCAACAACTACAGAATATACTTTCTTCTCATCAGCTCATGGAACATTCTCCAGGAAAGACTATATTAGGTCACAAATCTAGTCTCAGCAAATTTATAAAAACTGAAATAATTCCAAGTATCTTTTCAGACTACAATGGACTAAAATTAGAAATTAATAATAAGCAAAACTCTGGAAACTATACAAACACATGGAAACTAAATAATAGGCTCCTGAATGGCTTATGGGTCCAAGAAGAAACTAAACAGGAAATCAAAAAAATTCTAGAAACTAAAGAAAATAAAGATACATCATACCAAAATCTGTGGGATACTGCAAAAGCAGTACTAAGGGCAAATTTATTGCAATAAATGCTTATGTCAAAAGAACAGAAAGACTTCAAATAAACGACCTAACACTATGCCTCAAAGGACTTGAAAAACAACAACAATCCAAACCTAAAGGTAGTAGATGGAAAGAAATAATTAAGATCAGAGCAGAACTAAATGAAATAGAGACCCAGAAAACAATAGAAAAGATCAACAAAATAAAAAGTTGGTTTTTTTAGAAGATAAATAAAATAGACAAACCATTAGCTAGGTTAGCACAAAAAAGAAGAGAGAAGACCCAAATAACAAAAATCAGAAATGAAAAGGGAGACATTAAACTGATACTACAGAAATACAAAGAAACATTAGGGACTATTATAAACAACTGTATGACAATAAATATGAAAATCTGGAAGAGATGGATAAGTTTCTACACACATACAGACTACCCAGACTGAACTAAGAAGAGATAGAAAACCTGAACAGACCAGTAACAAGAAAGGAGATTGAAGCGGTAATTAGCAATCTTCCAACAAAGAAAAGTCTGGGTACAGATGGCTTTACAGCTGAATTCTACCAAACTTTTAAAGAGGAGTTAATACCAATTCTCCTCAAACTATTCCAAACAATTGAAACAGAAACTACTCTCCCAAACTCATTCTATGAGGCCAACATAACTCTGATACCAAAACCAGATAAAGACACAACAAAAAAAGAAAATTATAGGCCAATATCCTTGATGAAGCTAGATGCAAAAATCCTCAACAAAATATTAGCAATCAGAATATAGCAACATACTAAAAAAATTATACACTATGATCAAGTGGGATTCATCCCAGGGATTGCAAGGATGGTTCAACATATGAAAGACAATAAACGTGATACATCACATCAACAAACTCAAGGACAAAGACTATATGATTATCTCAATAGATGCTGAAAAAGCATTTGACAAAATTCAACATCCCTTCATGATAAAGACTCTCAACAAATTAAGTATAGAAGGAAAATACCTCAACACAATAAAAGCCATTTATGACAAGCCCACTGCCAGTATCATTCTGAATGGGGAAAAATTGAAGGCCTTCCCCTTAAGGACAGGAACAAGACAAGGATGTCCACTCTCACCACTTCTATTTAACATACTACTGGAGGTACTAGCCAGAGCAATCAGGCAAGAGAAAGAAATAAAGGGAATCCAGATTGGAAAAGATGAAGTCAAACTTTCCCTATTTGCAGATGACATGATACTTTATACTGAAAAACCTAAAGACTCTATCAAAAAACTACCAGAGCTGGTCAATAACTTCACTAATGTTGCAGGATACAAAATAAATGCCCCCAAATCAGTTGCATTTACATACTCAAATAATGAACTAACAGAAAAAGAAATAAAGAAAGTAAGCCCATTTACAATCATCACACAAAAAAATAAAATACCTTGGGATCAATTTAACCAAGGAGGTGAAAGACCTCTACAATGAGAACTACAAACCACTTCTGAAGGAAATTAAAGAAGACACAAAAAGATGGAAAGATATTCCATGCTCTTGGATTGGAAGAATTAACATTGCGAAAATGTCTATACTACCCAAAGTGATCTACAGATTCAAGGCAATCCCCATCAAAATACCAATGACATTCTACACAGAAATGTAAAAAACAATCTTATCTTTCATATGGAACAAAAAAGACCCTGAATAGCCAAAGCAATCCTGGGCAAAAAAAATAAAACCAGAGGCATAACACTACCTGACTTAAAATTATACTACAAAGCTATTATAACCAAAATAGCATGGTACTGGTATAAAAATAGACATTCAGACCAGTGGAGTAGAATTGAGAACACAGAAATCACTGCTCAGGCTTACAGCCATCTGATATTAAACAAAGGCAATAAAAATCTACATTGTGGAAAAGATTGCCTCTTCAACAAGTGGTACTGGGAAAACTGGATATCCATATGCAGAAGAAAGAAACTAGATATGCATCTCTCACCATACACTAAAATCAACTCAAAATGGATTAAAGACTTAAGTATAAGACCTGAAACTGTAAAATTACTAAGGGAAAATATAGGTGAGACACTTCAGCAACTAGGTCTGGGCACAGACTTTATGAACATGAGCCCGAAAGCACAAGCAGCAAAAGAAAAAATAAACAAATGGGACTGTATCAAACTAAAAAGCTTCTGCACAGCAAAGGAAACAATCAACAGAATGAAACAACAACCTACTGATTGGGGAAAATTTTTGCTAACTATGCATCCAACAAGGGATTAATATCCATAATATACAAGGAACTCAAGCAATTATACAGTAAAAAAAAAAAAAAAAAAAAAAAAACCCAATTAAAAAATGGGCAGAGGAGCTGAACAGTCAGTTTTCAAAGAAAGACATATGAATGGCAACATGTACATGAAAAACTGCTCAACAACACTAGTCATCAGGGAAATGCAAATTAAAACTACATTGAGATACCACCTCACCCCGGTTAGACTGGCTATAATCAGAAAGATGATGAATAACAAATGCTGGCAAGGGTGTGGAGAGAAAGGAATGATTCTACACTGTTGGTGGGACTATAAATTAGTACAACCACTATGGAAAATAGTATGGACGTTTCTCAAACAACTGCACATAGATCTTCCATATGATCCAGCAATCCTACTTTTGTGTATATACCCAGAGGAATGGAAATCATCATGTCAAAGGGATACCTGCACTCCCACGTTCATCACAGCTCTGTTTACAATAGCCAAGGCATGGAAACAACCTACACGTCCGTTGATGGATGACTAACTAAGGAAACTATGGATTACTACTCTGCCATAAAAACGAATGAAATACTTCCATTTGCAACAACATGGATGAGCCTGGAGAAACTTATGTTGAGTGAAATACGCAAAGCACAGAGGTTTAAATACCACATGTACTCACTCATGTGTGGGAGCTAAGAGAGAAAGAAGGAAGGAAAGAAAGACCACAGGGTGCATTGGTCTTGCAGAAGGAGAGAACATTCCTTGGGCTACAAAGTGGAGTCGGGGGGGGGGGCAGGGGAAGTAGGTTGGAGATAATTGGTTGGGGGACACAGGATACAAATGCAATTTGTGGTAATGGGTATGCTGCCAGTATGGATCTGGCCCTCACATCATGGGCACCAGGGGTGACAGTCAGCTTTGTATCTCATGAATAGTCAAACTAGAAAAAAAATGACAAAAGCTAACTTTCCCTTGAGTTTATAGATACAAATAATTTATTTTGTGTCTGATGCAACATAACATTTTAGAATAATACTATATTGTGAGCTACGTTGTACGGTTATCTTGAAATCAATTATTCATAGTTTAAAGAAAACAGTATTAAATAAAATAAAAGTTATGAGTTCTTTAGAAGTCCAAATTGTATGTTACACCTTTTCGAAATAGAAATGAAAAAGCCACTGAACCATATTATAGGGTAAGTTATTGCATTACATTAGCAAGAAAAGTACACACGATAGTGGAAAAACTAATAAACCACTGTAGGGTTGACATTGCTGAATGCCTGATGGATGAAACAATCTGTAGAATAAATCATGACATTTTCCAAAGAGAGAAACTATCTCATCAAATTAAAGATTTAGCTGCTAACATAAAGACAAAGTTAATATTTCCTCTGCAGATTGTGGTTTTGCGTTACAAATGGACAAATCTACAGACATGGACTGGAATTGCTGTTTTGCTTATATTCACCCAGTAGCAGCACTAACTAATCACAGAAGAAGATCTATTATGTGAAAGTTTTGAGAAAAAGAAAACCAGGAGTGATACTGAAATATTCGAAGTATTGAATAGTCTGTTTGAAATTCATGGTTTCCCCTCAAATAAATGTGATGAAAATTGCACCGATGGTACAAAAGCTATGGTGGGTAAAACTGCTAGAACCTTATCATGAGTCAAGGTAGTGACACCAAACTGCAATAGTAGTCATCATAGTTTTCATTGTCAGGCACTCACATTAACAAAAAAGCCAGTTTCACTTAAGAATGTGTTTGAAGAAGTAGTAAAAATTAATTTTATTAAATCCTGATCCTTGACTACATGTCTTTTTAATATTTTGTGTGATGAAATGTAAAGTAAGCATAAAGTACTTCTGATACATACTGAAGTATGATGGTCATCTAGAGGAAAAGCACATGTGTGACTGAGTTATGAAATGAACTAGACACTTTTTTCATGAAACACTATTTTTACTTGAAAGAAAGACTGACAGACAAACTGTTAGTCAAATGCGAGTATTTGGCAGGCATTTTCTTGGAAATGACTAAAGCAAGCCTGTTATTTCAAGGAAAACAACTGACAGTGTTCATAGCCAATGATAAAATTTGCACTTTGAAGCAAAAATTAGAATTTGGGAAAACATGTATCTTCCACTATGGGGCTTGACAGCTTTGTAATACTTAAAAGCTTTTATAATGAGAACAGTGGTGATACTAATGAATATGATGTTTTGATGTTGTATAATGAGGTGTGTTAATATTTAACAGATCTGCATAACCCAGTGAACCAATATTTTTCAAATGACCTATGCATCATGACACAAAAATCACACAATGGCTAAAGATTCAAGCAAAGTGCAACAGAGATTTTAATGTAACAGAAAATGGAAAGCTAATTGATATGTTTGTAACTTCCATATTAAATCTAACCTTTAAGAAACTGTCACTTGCCAAATTTTTGTGTAGTATCAGAGAAAAACATCCTTAATTATCTGAAAAGGATATTAGAACACTGTTCCTTTTCCAACTGTATATATGTGTGAGGCTGAATTTTCTTCGATCAAACCAGATTGAGTGCAGAAGCAGCTGTGAGAATCCAGCTGTCTACTATTAAGTCAGAAATTAAAGAGATTTGCAAAAAATCTAAAACAATGCTTCTCTTCCCACTGAAATAAATTTGTTTTGGAAAATACACCTATTTTAAAAAGTGTACATGTGAGCATCCAATGGCTTTATTATTATTAATTTTAAATAAATTGGTAAGTAAATATTTTTTAAATCTTTGGTGTTAATTTCTAATACAGAAAATAACAATAAATATAACTCACACAAACACATCTCTTTGGGGTCCTCTATAATTTTTAAGAAGGTAAAAGGGTCCTGATATCATAATCTCTGTTTTACATTAATACCCAGAGTAATCTGAAAAAAATAATTTATAAGTAAATTACAAATAAATTATTTATAAATAAATATTATTTATGAATAATAATTCATTAATTTATCACCTACTATGTGTTGGACAGTATTGTAAGTGCTGAGACACTACAAAGATAATGTCATTGCATAGCTTAAAACTCTCCAGTATTGTTTTCAATCATCAAGAAAGCCAGAAAAGACTACCCAGCATCACTTTCCCTCACAATCAACCAATTTACAACTATTGAAAAGCGAAGACTGCCAACCTGGGACCTCTGGAGTTTGAGGGAAGAGGAGGAGAGACCTGCAGAGTTTGTGAAGGCAGGCAAAGCCATGGCAAGAGGAAGAAGAAACCACTCTGACTGTTTCAACCTCTGGCTCTTTCAGGGTTGCCCTTGTGAGAGGCTGGCAAAAGCTGCAGCACACGGAGCAGGAGACGGCAAAAGCGGCAGCTGAGCCCTTTGTGTGAAGTTGCCTGGAATCTGCAGGGGAGAATAGGGCTTTGAAGTGTATCATACCAACCTCCAGGCCAGCAAGACCACTGACAGGGCTCCCATGGACCCACATAGGAGTGAGGGCCACAGCTAACTGAAGAAAGGAGCCATCCAGAGGCCCATGAATCATCGTGAGGGGCCCATGCATGGTCCACTCTATGGGAAGTGTTTGGGGAGTGGGAGGGACGCTGGCCCACTGGGAGAATATTGGGGAGCAGAGTGGGCAGCTGATCTACCTTCCGACTGGCACAGGACCACTCATTGGAGATTGATCAGGGTGACAGAACTGCAGTGGGCAGAGTTTTCTGGAAAGACTCAGGCCCTGGCCAGAATTTCCACACAGCCCAGGTGTATCTGACCTCATAAGACCTGGAAGTGATTAAAAGGCCAACAATTAAAATCAGTCTGCACAAAAAGCCTTCCCCAGAGAATCAGCAGCAAAGCAGCAATTTAGCTCAACCACAGGGCTCAAGTGCTGGTTCCCACAGGAAGTTCCCTCAATTTTGGAACTAAGCAAAATGACAGACCATAGACAAAACTCTGATATTAACCAGTAAAGGTCTAACACCACCAAAGAACATCTATAAAACCTAGAAGAGGTAGCTGTCTCCTCAAATGCCCAGGCATCAATGTAAAGACACAAAGATGAAGAAAGAACCGAGAAATGTGACAACAACAAAGGAAACAAAAAATCACCAACAACAGATCCAGAGGAAAAGTGAATTTATGAAATGTCTGAGAGGTAATTCAGAATAACCCTCTTAATGATGTTCAGGGAGTCACAAGAAAATACAGATAGAAAATTAAATGATATCTGGAAAACAATCCAGGAGCAGAATGAGAAACTTGACAAAGAAACTGAATTATTAAAAAAAAAAAAAAGAAATTCTAGAAAAAAAGAATACCTGAAATAAAATAAGAAATAAAGATTATCTGAACTAGAAAGCTCCAACAACAGATTCAAACAGAGGAAAAAATCAGTGAGCTTGAAGATAGAAAATATGAAATTATCAAATCAGAGAAGCAAAAAAAAAAAAGAATACAACAAATATGGGACTACCTCAAGCAAAATAACCTCTTCATAATTGGCATACCCAAAGGAGAGGAAAATGGAAGAGATGTAGAAAGCATATTCAATGACATAATGATGAAAATTTCACAGGTGTAGAGAAAGATGACAGCTTCCAGGTACGGGGAGCTCAGATGTCATCAAATTCAATCCAAGGAGGAACACCCCAAGACACATCATAATCAAATTATCAAAAACTAAAGACACAAAAAAGTAGACTGAAGGCAGCAAGAGAAAGGAAACACATAACATTCAATGGAGCCCCAATACATCTCTCAGCAGATTTCTCAGTAGAAACCTCACAGGCCAGAAGAAAATGGGATGATATATTCAGAATGCTGTCAAGAATTCTCTACCCAGTGAAACTAACCTTCAAATATGAAGGAGAAATAATGTCTTTCCCAGACAAACGAAAGCTAAGGGAATTCATCAACACTAGAGCTGCATTACAAGAAATGCTAAAGGGAGTTCTTCAGTCTGAAAGAAGACAATGCTAGGGAGCAGCAAGAAAACATTTAAAGGTACCTAATTTATTAGTAAAGTAAATTCACAGAAAATCTCAGAATACTCCAATTTCATAAGGGTGGTAAATAAACCACTTACATCCTTAGTATGAAGACTAAAGGACAAACCTAACAAGACAACAACAAATACAATAACCATATAAGACATAGGCAGTATTAAAAGATGTAACTTGAAACAACAAATTGTCAAAAAGTGGGGGACAGGGGATGATGCCAAAGCATAGACTTGGGCTTTGATTTTTTCTCTTTTCTTAGATATCAAAGTTAAGTTGTTATTAGTCTAAAATATTCTGTTAGGGCCGATCCCATGGCGCACTTGGGAGAGTGCAGCGCTGGGAGCACAGCAGAGCTCCCACCGCGGGTTCAGATCCTATATAGGGATGGCCAGTGCGCTCACTGGCTGAGTGCGGTGCGGCCGGTCACAAAACGAGACAAAAAAATAATAATAATAATAAAATAAAATATTCTGTTATAACATGTTTTTTGTAAGCCTCATGGTAACCATAACACAAAAACTTATAGAAAACATACTAAAAATAAATAGTGAGAAATCAAAATACACTGCTAGAGAAAACCACTCAATCACAAAGGAAGACAGTAATATATGAAAAAAAGAAAAAAGGATCTACAAAACAACCAGAAAAAAGGAAGAAAATGGCAGTAACAGGTCCCTAAATATCAGCAATAACTAAATGTAAATGTATTAAATACTTGAATTAGAAGACACACAGTGGCTCAATGAAGTATAAAATAAAAATCAATAATATTCTGCCTACAAGAAACTCAGCTCACCTATAAAGACAAACACCATCTAAAAGTGAAGGGATGGAAAAAGATATTTCATGCAAATGGAAACCAAAAAAGAGCAGAAGTAGGTATAATTATATGAGATAAAATAGACTTCAAGCCAGAGAAAGTAAAAAAAGATAAGTAAGGTCATTATATAATGATAAAGATCAATTCTACAAGAGTATATAACAATTGTAAATATACACACATCCAACTCCAGAGTACAGAGTTATATAAAGCAATTACTATTAGACCTAGTGGCAGAAATAGACCCCAACACGATAATAGTTGGGGACTTTAAAACACTACTTTCACCAAAGGACAGATCATCCAGACAGAAAATTAACCAGGAAACATCAGAATTAATCTCTACTCTAGGCTGATTGGACCTAAGGAACATATATAGAACATTTCCTCCAACAGCTGCAGAATACACATTCTTCTCAGCAGCACATGGAACATTCTCTAGAATAGACCATATGTTAGGTCACAAAACAAGCCTCAACAAATTAAAAAAAAAAATTGGAATCCTATCAACTACCTTGTCCAACAACAATGGAAGAAAACTAGAAATCAACAACAAAAGGGACACTAGAAGCTGTACAAATACATGAAAATTAAACAACATGCTCCTAAACAACAAATGGGTCAAAGAAGAAATCAAAAAGGAAATTAAAAAATTCCTGGAGACTAATGAAAATGAAAACACAACATAACAGAACCTATGGGATACAGTGAAAGCAATTCTAAGAGGGAAGTTTATAGCAATAAATGCCTACAGCAAAAAAGAAGAAAGACTTCAAATAAACAACCTCACATTACACCTCATGGAACTGGAAAAACAATAACAAACCAAACCCAAAATCAGTAGAAGGAGAGAAATAACAAAGACCAGAGCAGAAATAAATGAATTAGAGATTTCTAAAGAGTACAAAAGATCATTGAAACAAAGAGTTGGTTTTTCAAAAAGAAACAAAATTGAGAAATCTTTAGATAATGAAGAAAAAAAGAGAAGACTCAAATAAATAAAATCAGAAATGAAAAAAGGAGACATTACAACTGATACCACAGAAATACGAAGGATCATAAGAGACTACTACAAATAACTATAAGCTAACAAACTGGAAAACCTATAAGAAATACATAATTTGCTGGACACATACAACTTACCAAGGTTGAATCACAAAGAACTAGAAAAACTAGACAGACAAATAAGAAGTAATAAGATTGAAGCAGTAATAAAAAGTCTGCCAACAGGTTCCAGTCAAGATGGTGGAATAGACAGTCCCCAGCATCACTCTCTCCCACATAACGAATTTACAACTATAAAAATGTAACAACAGCCAAGCTGGGGCCACTGGAGCTCAGGGGAAGAGGAGGAGAGACCTACAGAGTTCATGAAGGGGGAGACACCATGATGAGAGAAAGAAAAAACTGCTTGGAGCATTTCAGGCCATGGCTGCTTTAAGGCTGGAACTGCCAAGTGCATGGAGCAGAAGCTGGCAGAAGCCACAGCTGTGCCCTTTGGATGGAGTTGCTTGGAGGCAGCAGGGGAGAAGAGGGCCTTGGTGGCCCCCAGGAGAGCAAGACCACTAATACAGTTCCCGTGGACCTACACAGAAGTGAGGAGCTAGAACAGCTGAAAAAGGGGAGCCATTCAGAGGCCAGTGAGTCATCACAAGGGACTGGAGCAGGGCCTGTCCCATGGGAAGTGTCTGGAGCACGGGCAGTGGGGGAGACCAGCCCACCAGGAGAACACTGGAACACAGCAAGGTCAGCCAATCCACCCCACAATCAGCACAGGACCACTCACAGGAGACTGGTCAGGAATGCAGAATTCATGGGGTGCAGTTTGATGAAGAGATTCAGGCCCTGATCAGAGTTTCTACACAACCCAGGTGCTCCTGGTCTCTGGAGAGCTGGAAGTACCTATAAGGTCAACCATTAAACCCTGAGCTGCATAAAAAGTCTTCCCTATGGAAACAGCAGCGAAGCAGCAATTTAACTCAACAACATAGCTCAAGTACTGGTTCCCACAGGAAGCTCCCCTGTTTCAGAAGTAAGCAAAGGACAAAAAATGAGTTCCAGCCCAGGCATACCACCAGCACCTCGGGTCCTGCCAGGGGACCTGAGGCATGGAGCCAGGGATGAGACCCCCTGTCCACATCCAGGCATAGCGCCAATGCCCTGGGGCTCTCTGCCTGGGGACCCGGGACATGGAGCCAGGACCAGACACCCCCACCTACATCCAGGCACAGCACCAGCACCCCAGGGCCCCACCTGGGGGCCCGAGGTATGGAGCCAGGGACCAGACCTGCCACCCACAACCAGGTATACTGCCAGCACCAAGGAGCATGCCAAAAACCACCTCCATGTAGGTGGTCCACCACAGCCACCACAGTAACCATGGCTGCTGCAAAAGTGGCTAGATGTCATAACCACCATGCAGATGGTCCGTCAGCCACTGGTGTGCATTGATACAAGGACTGTCACCAGCAGAGACCAAAGAAAAGAATAGTATGTCTCTCTCCACAAAGCCCACTCCAGAGTGACAGAAGAAGCATCTGCTCTATGATAATACTGGGGAACCTGAACACACGTCTCAGCATTGGACAGATCATCTAGGCAACAAATCAACAGAGTAACCACTACTCTTTCAGGGGGAGAGAAGAAATCTAGGGTTATTAGTAGTGGGAGGGGGGAGGGAGAGGGAGATAGGGAGAGATTGGACAAGGGGCATAAAGAATAACTACAATTTGTAACAATATATATACTAGTAATATTGATTTGAGTGACATATGTCAACACTGAATCCCCAAAATATATATAATCAATTATGATTCAATAAAAAAGAAAAAAAAATGTTCTGCATCATGGCATCAACATCAGTTTCCTGGTTTTGACATTGTACTATAGTTTTGCAAGATATTACCATTGGGAGAAGCTAAGTAAAGGGTACACAAATCTTTTGGTATTATTTCTTAACAACTGCATATGAATCTACAATATATCAAAATAAAATAATTAATTAAACCAAAAACAAAACAGAAAAAAAGTCTCTAAACAAAGAAAACCCCAGCACCAGACTGCTTCACTGCCAAATTCTACCAAATATTGAAAGAAGAACTAATACCAATTCTTCACAAACTCTTCCAAAAAATTGAAGAGGAGGAAATACTTCCAAAATCATTCTATGAGGCCAACGTTAACCTCATACCAAAACCAGAAAAAGACACAACAAAAAAAGCAAACTATAGACCAATATCCCTAATGAACACAGATGCAAAGCTCCTCAGTAAAATATGAGCAAAGGAATACAACATCATATTAAAAAGATCACTCACCATGATCAAGTTGGATTCATCCCAGGGATGCAAGGATAGTTCAACATATGCAAATCAATAGACATGATACATCACATCAACAGAATGAAGGGAAAAAAACATGATTATTTCAATAGATGCAGAAAAAGCATTTGATAAAATCTAACACCCCTTCATGGTAAAAAAAATATTCAACAAATTAGGTATAGAAGGAATGTACCTCAACACAATAAAAGCCACATATGGCAAACCCACAGCTAACATCATACTGAATGGACAAAAACTGGAGGCCTTTCTTCTAAGATCTTGAACAAGACAAGGATGTCCACTTTCCCAACTTTTATTCACCATAGTACTGGAAGTTCTAGCCATAGCAATAAGGGAAGAGAAAGCAATAAGGAGCATCCAAATTGGAAAGGAGGAAGTCAAAGTATCCCTATTTGCAGATGACATGATCCTACATGTAGAAAACTGTAAAGATTCCACCAAAAAATTACTAGAACTAATAAATGAATTCAGTATAGTGGCCAGATACAAAATCAACACACAAAAGTCAGTAGCCTTTCTATTTGCCAATAATGAAATAGCCAAAGAAGAAATCAAGAAAGTAATCCCACTCATAATAGCTACTAAAAAAAATGATATACCTAGGAGTAAATTTAACCTAGGAGGTGAAAGACCTCTCCAATGAGAACTATAAAACATTGTTGAAAAAAATTGAATAGGACACAAATAAATGGAAAGATATCCCATGTTCTTGGGTTGGAGGAATTAACATCATCAAAATGTCCATATTACCCAAAGCAATCTACACAAAATACCAATGACATGCTTCACAGAAATAGAAAAAGCAATCTTAAAATTTTCATGGAGCCACAAAAGACTCCATATAGCAAAAGCAATCTTGAACAAAATGAAAAGTTGGAGGCATCACACTTCCTGACTTCAAAATATACTATAAAGATACAGTAACCAAAACAGCATGGTACTGGCTTAAAAACAGACAAATAGATTAATGGAGCAGAACAGAGAGCCCCAAAATAAACTCACATACTTACAGCCAACTGATTTTTGACTAAGTTACCAAGCATATCCAGTGGGGAAAGGACAGCCTTTTCAATAAATGATGGTGAGAAAATTGGATATCCACATGCAGAAGATTGAAACTAGACCCATATCTCTCACCATACACAAAAATCAACTCAAAATGGGATTAAAGACCTAAATTTAACACCTGAAACTATGAAACTACTAGAGGAAAACACAGGGGAAACTACACAAAATGTGAGTGGTCAGTGGTTTTTTGAGTGAGATTACAAAGGCACAGGCAGCTAGAGAAAAAGTACATAAATGGGACTGCACCAAACTGAAAAGCTTCTGCACAGCAAGGGACACTATACATAGAGTGAAGAGACAACTTACAGAATGGGAGAGAGTGTTTGAAAACTACACTTCAGACAACAGGCTATTATCCACAATATATAAGGAACTCAAACAACTCAACACCAAAAATCAAACAACCCCAAAGAAGATGTACAAATTACCAACAGGCACATGAAAAAAATGCTCAAAATCAGTAATCATCAAGGAAATACAATTTAACACCACGATGAGATATCATCTCATTCCAGTTAGAATGCCTATTATCAACAAGACATAAAATAACAAATGCTGGCGAGGATGCAGAGAAAAGTGGTCCTTCCTATATTGTTGGTGAGACTGTAAATTGGTATAGCCATTGTGGAAAACAGTATGGAGGTTCCTGAGAGAACTAAAAATAGATCTACCTTATGACCCAGCTATCCCACTCCTGGGTATAGACCCAAAGGACATGAAGTCAATATATCAAAAAGACACCTGCAACACTATTCATCTCAATGCTATTCACAATAGCCAAGAGATGGAACCAACCTAAATGTCCATCAATGGATGAATGGATTAAAAAAACCGTGGTACATATATATATACAATGGAATACTATCCAGCTATAAAAAGAAATGAAATTCTGTCATTTGCAGCAACATGGATGGAGCTGGAGACCATCATGCAGAGTGAAGTAAGTCAGGCACAGAAAGGCAAACACTGCATGATATCTCTTATATGTGGAATCTAAAACAAACAAACAAACAAACAAATAAAACCCCAAGTGGTTCTTATAGAAGTAGACAGTAGGATAATGGTTATCAGAGGCCAGGAGGGGAGAGGGTTGTGGGGAGGAGAAGTGGTGGACTAACGGGTACAAACCAATGCTCTCTACCCTAAAAGTGAATCATTGTGCAGTATGTGCATTTATTGAAACAACACACTGTACCCCACAAATATGTAAAAGTAAATGTTAAAAGAAAAAAAAAAAAAACTTCTTCAGTAGCTTCCCATAGTCTTTAGGGTAAAACATATACCTTAACTTCACTTAAAAGATCCTTGATGATCTTGTCCCTGTGAAAATCTTAGCCTCATGTCTCACCATGCTCCTATCACATTCTATGCTCAGTTCTTTCACAGAATTCTGAGCCTTTTCACATGCTCTTTTTTTCTGCCTGGAAACCATCCTCCTTGTTCTTTGGGTCCCAATTATATTTAACCCATTTAACTTCCTTCCAGAAGCCTTCCCTCCTTTCCCCCACCTCCCAAGTCTAAATTCAACTTCTTCCTATAATCTCCCATAATATTTATACTTCCACAATCATGGCACTTATCCCACTGCATTGTAATTGCTTCTTTTAGTCTCTGCCTTCCTCCACAATGCTGTAAGCTTCATGAGGGCACAGGCCAAAACAGTCTTGCTCATTACTGTATTTCCAGTGCTTAGCAAAGTACCTCCACTTATTAGGTGATCAATAAATACTTGTTAAGTGAATGAAAAAATAAGCAATAAAATGCTATACAATGTATACACTAAAATATTAATAATAGGACATCAGCAAAAACTGCAGAGTAAAGACCTGGGAAAATTCTCTCCCCTATAAAAACAATGAGAAAATGGGCAAATATTGTCAGAACCAACTTCTTCAGAGCTCTGGAAATTAACAAAAGGATTGTAGCACCTTAGGAGCATTTATTCAAGAAAATGGCTGAATCTTGGTAAGAACAGTGAGCTTTGTGGCATTTTAACTTCCCTATTCCCATTCCGCATCTCCAGCTATATGGTAGTCTTGAAAACTAACAGCTCACAATCACAGTGAAATCCAGCAACCTGGCAGCCTCTGGAGGGGGCAGAATGGAGTTCATTCAAAGCCACACTTCCAGTAAATGGTAAAATGTCATTATTTGACCTCTCTGGTAGTTACCTAAAAGACCCTATTTTCTTTTTCTTATTGGTTATGAATATTCATGAGATACAAAGCTGATCGTCACCCCTCATGTCCAAGATGTGAAGGCCAGATACACACTGGCAGCATGCCGATTACCACAAGCTGCGATTGTACCCAATGTCCCCCACCCAATTATCCCCAACCTAATCCCCATCCTCTTTTCTCCCCCACTCCACTTTGTTCCCAAAGTATGTTCTCTCCCTCTACAAGTCCAATGCACCACTGTGGTCTTTCTTTCCTTTCTTCTTTCTTTCTTTGTTCCCACTTATGAGTGAGCACATGCGGTATTTCTCCCTCTGTGCTTTGCTTATTTCACTCAACATTAAGTATCTCCAGGCTCATCCATATTGTTGTAAATGGGAGAATTTCATTCTTTTTTATGGCAGAGTAGTATTCCAGGGTGTATATATACCACATTTCCTTATCCAGTCATCCATCAATGGACATTTAGGTTGATTCCATGTCTTGGCTATTGTAAACAGAGCTGCAATAAACATGGGAGTGCAGGTATCCCATCAACATGATGATTTCCATTTCTCTGGGTATATACCCAGAAGAGGGATTGTTGGATCATATGGAAGATCTATGTGCAGTTGCTTGAGAAACCTCCATACTGTTTTCCATAGTGGTTGTACTAATTTACAGCCCCACCAACAGTGCAGGAGCATTCCCTTAAAAGATTCCATTTTTGAGGCTGTCTTTATGTAAACTGATATGGAGCTCACTCATGCAATAGTCTTTTTCCCAGGGGAATTTGTTAAAATCAATTAGAGGAAACTTTGCAGCTGTCTGAGGCAAGAAGAACATGGTTGAAGCAAATAATAGTCTAACCAAAAAGTTTACAGGAAAGGCTGGAGAATAAGACATCCATAAGGATTATAAAAACTCCTACATATTTCTTGAGGTCTAGTATGTCATGCTGAAGCATAGGGCTGTGTGTGTGCCCAAGGCTGTACTCATACTCAAGACCTGAGAAGACCGTATGCCCTCATCTTTGGCTGACCTTGAAGTTCTGTGCAAGCAGGAAATAATGGATAAGGCAAAATTGGCAATTTCTTGGATGAATGTTAAAGGTGTGTCTTAACACACACAGAGAGACCCTCCACAAAGACTGAGAGACTTATTGGTTCCAGACATTTGAGGAAATCACTGTCCAATCATTAACTGACTACCACTAAGTGAACTGAACAATGATTTCAGTGGCTATACATGACAAAGACTACAGACTTTATAGAATTGGTTCAGAAAAGTCACTGAACAAATAACAACCATTGCCACAATAACAAAACCCACCAAAAATAAAGCATGGAGCATGGGGAGAATCTGATTTCTAGAGATGCCACATTATATTCAAATATTTAGTTTTCAACAAAAAATTACAAGACATGCAAAGAAAAAAGAAAGCATGTCCCATACACAGAGGAAAAAAACAATCAATCAACAGATATTGTTCCTGAGGAAGCCCAGATGTTGGACTTACTAGACAAAGGCTTTAAATCAGCCACTTAAACTATGTTCAAACACTTAAGGAAACAATGCCTAGAGAACTAAAGGAAAGTAGGAGAATGATGCCTTGTCAAATAGAGGCTAGACAAAGAGATATAAATTATAACAAAATAACCGAATAGAAATTCTAGAACGGAAAATTACAATAACTGAAATGAAAAGTTTACTAAAGGGGCTAAGCAGGAAATTTAAGCAGGCAAAAGACAGAATCATCAAACTTGAAGATAGGTCAGTTTATATTTTCCTGTATGAGGAAGGAAAAGAAAAAAAAAATGAAGAAAAATGAATAGAGTCTCAGAATCCTGTGGAACACCATCAAGTGTACCAACATACATATAATGTTTGTTCCAGATAGAGAAGAGAGAGAGAAAGAGGAGAAAGAATATTTGAAACAAAAGTGGCTGAAAATTTCTCAAACTTGATGCAAAACATTAATCCATACATCCAAGAAGCTCAATGAACTCTAAGCAAGACAAACTGAAAGATATCCATAGTAGACACATTACAATCAAACTGTCAAAAAGCAAAGACAAAGAGAAAATCTTGAAAGCACCAAGAGAGAAATGACTCATTGCATTCAAGGGCTCCTCAATAAGATTAACAGTTGATTTCTCACCAGAAAGCAGGGACATAAGAAGGCAATGGGATGATATATTCAAAGCACTGAAAGAAAAAGACTATTACCCAATAATTCCATTTACATCAAAAATGAAGGAGAAATTAATATATACCCAAATAAAGAAAAACTGAGAGTTTATCACTAGAAAATATGCCCCACAGGGCCGAGCCCGTGGCACACTCGGGAGAGTGCGGCGCTGGGAGCGCGGCAACGCTCCCATCGCGGGTTCGGATCCTATATAGGAATGGCCGGTGCACTCACTGGCTGAGTGCTGGTCACGAAAAAGACAAAAAAAAAAAAAAAAAAGAAAAGAAAAGAAAATATGCCCCACAAAAAACACTAGAATGAGTCCTTCAGTATAAAATGTGAAGATACCACTGTATAACTTGAAGGATACTATTAAGAAAATGAAAAGACAGTAGAATGGGAGATAATATTCTCAAATCATATGTCTAATACAGGCCTAATATTCTAAATATATAAAGAATTATTACAACTCAGCAATGAAATAATAATAATACTATTATGCACATGAATACTGTCTGATGAGCCCCTTTATAGTTTGTCCTTATCTGATACTCACTAACATGCACCTGCACTTCATTCCTCATAGCTTGTTTCTATTCATGTGTCTGTTTCTATTCATTAGGAACAATTAAGACTTGAGTCTGATTTAAGATGTAATTTCTGGGAATGCATGGCACATAAAACCAGGGCTGACTACCATGCAACATTACATACCACCCTAACATAGAACACTGAATTACATACAAAAAGTCTCTGCCTTCCTAATTTACAGCAAGTATACCACCACATAGTATAGTATGTCAGGGAAGCTCAATTTTGGAACTTAATTTTACTTATTGCCATTACATTTTCATAGGCTGAAGGAGTACGAGATGGGTTATAAGGAGAAAATATTAAAATGCAACATATGTCATTTTCATGCTCCATTTTTCAAGCAAATAGTAGAAAAATGCCATTTAATTAAGGAATAATTCTTAAAATTGTATGGGAAGCTGTGCACCTGGTAGGCAGCAGCACTGTTGCAAGACTGTTCTGGCTGTAACTTCAGCCATTAGCCACAGTCCATCTAAATGAAGACATAGTCTCTGACCAACATCTTGGGTCTCTGCTGATTGCCCTGCACTGTAGACAGACCTCTGCTGACTGGTTTAGGAAAAAGTTATAATCAGAATGGCTCAGAAACACTTCTGAGATGAATTTTGAAAAGGACATGATTGAAAGAAAAGGAAAAATCAGTTGAATTGAAAAGAGTTGTGACCACTGAACAGAAATAGCACAGAGACTCATCTTGCACATTTCCTTCTGTGACAGTCGCATTGCACATTGCTGTCATCCCAGCCCTTCCTGTCTACTGATGTTATTTTCACTTTCTCTTTCAATCTCTTCTATTGATCAGTTCCTTAAATGTCTGTCATGGTTTCTTACACCCAGGATTGACTTCTATCTTTGTCCATCCTATTAATGAGGAGATATCATTTTGGCAGCTTGTGGTTTTTCCCAAGTATTTGCACAACTGCAGCTAGCCTACAAAACTATGGGCATCATCTAAAACTGGCTTTCCCCTGTTGCCTTCCATGTATGTGTCTAGACTCACAGACACACGGGTATCAGAGCTGGCAGGGACCATGTGATCAGTTAGGGGAATTCTTTTTTTACAGTTAGGGAATTGAGGCCCAGAGAAGGGCAGGGAATTGCACATGGCCTGCTTCTGGATGTGCTCAGGGAATTCTACCTCAGTTGAATTTCACTCTCAGCAAACAGATTTCAGAAGCTTCCTCAAACACAATGTATTCTAAACCCAAACAGAAATGGTATCTAGATGAGTTTATGTGTTGTATTATCTGTGTTCCTCTCCCCTACCATTAGTGTGAATAATTGAAAGAGAGCTGTTCTACCGTTTAACAGACCATACAAGAAGTGAGAGCATTTGAGCCTAATTTTATGAAATCTGTACTGGAGGCATTTTTATAACTAACATTTTGGTTGGGCATAGCCCTTCATTCTTTACAGAGCACTTGTCCACTTTACATTATCACATAGGAGCTTTGCAACCAGCCTCACGAAGTAAGATATCATGCCTATTTTTACCATTGAGATTCCAAGAGGTTAAGTGATTGCCTAAGGCAACAAAACTAGTAGAAGACAAAATAGGGCCTTGAAATCAGGACCTAAATTCTAAATCCTAATGTGTTTGCTTACAGTCCTTACTTGAGGAAATCCTCTGAGAGTAACTGATGATCAAAGATTCAACTAGCTGAAGGTTAATTACTTAAGAAACTGCGGTCTTCAAGAAGATGGAAAAAGTAATGAATGGGGAGAGAAATAGTCCTGGCTAAGTGTTTTCTCTATTTCTCTCCTAACAATAAATTGTCTCAAGTAATACCTACATTAGATGAATCTCCAGTTGGACATAGGAGTTAAAAAGTGGGTCCTATTTTTATTTATGCTAAAGAGAAATGAAGACTTTGCTTGAAATTTACCTTACGGGCCCCAACTTTAAAAGCCATTTATCATTCTTCCTGGGGCACTGAATCAGTGGTGTGAACAGCCAAGGCTATAGTCCTAGCCCTGCTACTAAAATTATGTGCCGCTGCTAAAGTCCCTTTTCGTCTCACCTACATAATAAAAGGGATTGGATTAAATAATCACTCCCAACTCTGGCATCTTATAATTTTATGGATCTAAGAGTAGGACTGGTGCAAGGAATGGAAATTAATTTCCCTTTGAAAGTAGAGGATGTCCCCTTCTTTTCCCATCATCCTGTCATTTTGTCCCTGGAGATTTTTCAGTAGCCATCAAAAGGTTGAGAAAGACTTGGAAAGAACTTCATTCCTTGTGCCATAATCTTTTAAAGGGCTTCATAATTCACCAGAGTGATATGACAAATAATAATGAAAAATAAAGAAACAGCAGTTTGGGCACAATACCTGATGTTCCTCCATAGGCACCATCAGATCAGATGGACTTCAATCTGTTAAGAGAGCGCATTGCCTCGGGCAGCTGGGGCCCAGAGCAGATTTGGGAGTAAGGCCACTGGGAATCTCCCATTGATTTCAAATGCCTTTTTGTGGTGCCCAAAATATTGTAAATAGAAATAATCTCAGCTCTGCTACTGATTCACTTAGGGCAAATTATTTAGCATCTCCTTAATACAGGACATTTTCAAAGCAAGTTTATTCCGAGGAGCAAAGTTGCTTTCAACAAAAATTCCTACAGTAACATCAAATTCTTCCTATGTGAGGAATGCTTGCACAAAATTAGTGACTTCTACGACAAAATGTTGGTAGACACAATTATGCTGGTTCCACAGTCTGTATAGCAGCTGCACAATCCCATTTGGACTAGAGACACTTGAAACATATTGTTCCACTTGAAGAAAAATCAAATCACTTCATTTTGGAGTCGATTTACAGAGGATGAGAACAGGGCCTCAAAGACATAGGTCTAGAGGAGGGCAAGTGTGATAAAGAAATGAGTTGCTGTGAATATGACCAAAGAAGAAAGGGAGGAAAAGCAACACTTGGCTGCACATAGCTGGTGTTAATAATTCCTCTAGCTCTTCCAAGGAGTCAGCCCCAGGTTTTATCAAGAGGAAAAGAAACAAAATGAGATTCTCACCCTTTAAAACAAGAACACAGGTAGTACCGGAAAACGAGCAGCTCAGACACTAGAAGTCCAATAGAGACACTGAGAAAAGACAAGATGATGATTAGTTTCTTCTGTATTGACTTTCCTTTAGCAACTTTTGATTAACTGACAAATCAGCAGGCATCTTGCTAGAGTCATGAAATCACATATATCTGGAGCCAAAGAGGGAGAGTGAGACCAAACACATGAGTGCTGTATCTGCTCAGTTTTATTAAAAACTCATTGCTTGGTGCTAAGAAATATGAGAAAACATTATTTTTCTAATAAAGGCAATCTCTTCATTCTTTGTTTGCTTATCTAGGTTTCTGTAATATACAAAACAGTATCTGCCTCATGTCTTGCCGTCATGCCAGAGCTAATAACATACATGAGTCAGAAATGGATTATTTTGGTCAGAATGTTAGCAGCTCACAAAAGAACACACTAGCAATCAGTTTACAACTCCTCTGCAAAAGGTCACTGGGTAGGGCTCCCTTAGGATACTGCCTCAAATATCAACTCCAAGACAGGGAATCTGGATTAATGGAGCCATCATAAACATTTAAAAAGCACATAATTAAATAATGATAATAAAGGCACAGGAAGTAGTAATGACTATGTGGAGTTAGCATTCAGGTGTCTGCATCACTCCATAAAAATATTCCTTATACAAATGTCCAAAGAGCAAACCAGGCTGTTAGGAATTCCCTGAAGTCTTTTTGCTGTAAGTCTTTTATACTTACTCATTTGCTTTCTTAGTTACTCATCTACCCAATGTACCAACTCTACGATCCTCTTCTCATGGGGTCCCTTCAACAGACAGTCACGCTCCTATCTTTCTACTTTCCTACTCTTGATCCCATGTGCTCAAATATTCCTTCTCCCCTTCTAACATACCTCCATACTTATAAATTTTTCTGTTGGCTCTCATTTCTCCGAAAAAAGCACTCCCTATCTGGCTGGCCTTGTACATGGCCCCCTGTAAAAGCTGGGTCACCCATGTGCTCTTACTATCAGAAACTCTCTCCAAACCTAGCTTTCCTACCTCCTGATTTGACCCTGTCTGTGTATTGACTTCATGACTGACACGTGCATACTCCTTGTATTTGCTCCCAGGTTACAAACTCAGCAACATGGGCCAGGAAGCAAGGTGTTTAACTTGAACACCCAAAACATGGATATCTGGTCCCAGGTCTTCTGTTTCTTCTCAAAGGGAAAGAAAACATTTTACTCTTCTCAGGCTCAGTTTCCTTATCCGTGAAGTGGAGGAAATAACAAGTTTCACTTTATGTGGTTGTGGTGAGGATTAAATTAAAGAATGTATATAAAGTGTCTAGCAGGAAGCTTGGTATAATAAAAAGCACTCAGTAAACAGCAGTTCTTTCCTCCCCATCTTTACTACATGGCAACTCTTTCACCCCACCTCCTAACCTTACCTAAAAATTTAAAAAGTGACACAGTGTACTTCTTAACATAATTCATATTCTTCTTTTTGACTTTGTCTTGCCATGGTTATCTCTAGATTCCTGTTCTTCTCTATGTGCATCTCTCCTTCCTGATCTGGTTCTGTTTCCTCATTGGTAATAGAATGAGATCGGACTAAACAATCTCTAAAAGTCTTGCAAGCAGCACCTCTATGGCCATATCCTGGGTCTCAATGCTTTTTAGGCAACCAAATGTTATAACTACTCCCTCATAAATGAGTTAGATAATGACAGCACACCATACAGGAAATTATCTTATAGAAAAAATTTAAGGGCATTTTATTTTGTACTGGATTTTTCTCTGATCAGAGGAAAGTGCATGAGAAATAAAGGAATGACATTTGTCATTTCAATAAAAATCTTTGGAAAGCAAATACTTATTTCTACAATCTAAATGAAGCCTTGGCCTTTTGATTAAAAACATGAAACTGACATATGATGCCTTTCCGTCCTCAGGGAAACAAGCCTTCTAGGTTCTATTTATTTGCTTCTGAAAGTTTTATTGAGTTTCCACTTTGCGTCCTGCAACCTATCCTAAAGGCAAGGGAAAGGCGCAAGGCTGGCTTCAGATCTCCCCACATGTGAACAGCTACGCTCCCATGCTAGTGGCCTATGTGTCGATGCAGACCCCTTTGGCTTTGCTTCCTGGATCAGTTAAAGATCTGCATCTGGAGACAAAACACCCTGTAGCAGGTTTTCCCCTAAGAGGAAATTGCAATCTTTTCTCACTTGTACATTTTTCTTGAAGGAGAATGAGAACAAGGAGGGAGGAGGAAAAGGGAAGGAAAGAAGGTATGACTGGGAGGAGGAGAAGACAAAGAAGGAGAATTTAGACAGGAAACATAGTTACCTTCTAGGATGTACTATTCTCAAATGTGATCCAGAAGTCAGTATATGAATCTCTGCTGTTGCAAACAGTTTATTTCAAACCATCTCTGACTCAATGAGTTTACAACTCTATTCCCACCAACTTAAAGTCCAGCAGTCCAGCCTAGCAGCCTCTCAGCATCGTACCCATGCAGGCCATTTGGCTTAGTACTTCCTTTAGCAATGTTCTCTAAAAGCAAAGATTGACTATAGCTCGACTTTTTAAGCTATGGATCTAATTTGAGACAATAAGTACATTTTATTGGGGAAGCTAGCAATTAGCTATTTTTATGCAATTTATGATTGAATATAACCTGAGTCTTAAAGGGCAATATGCTGAAAAGCTGTGCATTGGCTTTTCTACTGGTGACTTCATGAAGGCTTTTTTTTTTTTTTTTTTTTTAATTACTACTCATAAAACTCAAGTAGAAAAATTACTGATGATGTTCAGGTCTCTTAATTAGTTCTACATTATCCTAATAGCAATCTAAAAGCAAGGGTACAATTTATAGCAAGTGTTTTCTTTAGAAATAGGACCATTTTTTCCTGTCCCAAATCTTTTTTTTTTTTTTTTTTCCTGGAAGAAGTCCAGGCCTTCCCAGACTTACAAGCTCCTGTTTCCAAACTTCCCATATATGCAGGTGGCTGGTCCAGTGTGGGAGGCCTGACTTCTTCAGCTACTGTGTTACCCTCTTGCTGCCAGAGGCAACTATAGTGGGGCTGAGGGATAGTCAGTATAACAGAGTCCTTTCTTCCAGGGTTGATGTGGAGTCTCAGAATCTATGTAGGACATGTGTCTGGGCCACTGCATGAGCTCTGGACCTGAATAAGAAAGACCTTCTTCCCTCCATTATTCCTCAGTCTCCACCCAAGCCTCAACCTTCTGCTGTTCCTTGCACCAATCATCAATTTTCACAGGCCCTTCCCACACCCCTTCAGTGATCAGAAGATCCTTCGTTCAGGGGAGATTCCTCTAGCACCCTCCCTGACCTTCCCAGGCTGGGTTAAATGATACCCCCTTAATCTGTGCTCTCGTAATGCCTGTGCATAAGCCAATCTCTGTTTCTGTGACTGTATCCCTCATTAGACTATGAACTTTCTTGAGGGCAGGTGCTGGCTTTTTTCATCTTTCTATCTATATCACACACCCAGTGCAGAACATAACAGAAGTACCCAACAATACTCATTGAATATATGGATGAGGCCATGACCCTGGTAATATTGACTACTTCCACTTAGTCAGCCAAGCATTTGCTACTGAAACCTTATCAATTGAAGTCGGTTCTCTGAAATTAACCAGGTAACAAAAGAATCTTCATACACATTGTCAAACATTTAAGATATAACATCCAAATGTTCTTTTCTACCCATATTTTTAAGAATTAGCTTAATTAACACTGACACTTTGAAAATCCTAGAAATAATCAGGATCATTAGTGTCATCCTGACAAAGGTATGAAGAAAGTTTCTGTAATATAGCCCAAACTGCTTTCACAAGATTGTCTGGAAATAAATAGCTCACTGTGAAATTTATGACTTGCTTTATATATTAATCAACAGTACAGTGATGCTCTAACAAGGTTAAAAGTGTTCTCTGATTTCCATTATAAAGATAATTTCAATCAAGCAGCCTAACAGTCTAACAGTGTAGGTCATTCTATAATTCAATTGTACTAATGACTATAGCGTGCATGCAAACAAGAGAATAAAACAGGCTGAGAGACCAAACCTAGAAAAAATGCTTTATAAAAAACAACAACATGATTTGCATCTTGCATTTTCAATGACCTTTATAGTACTCATCTGCAAATGAAATAGAATCATTCCTCATGGCCCAACAGATACCTTTTGTTCCTGCCCATCCATTTTATGTAAATTATATATGCTGACCTTTAATTGGCCATAACTGGAGCACATTTTGAGCAACACTTTTATATTGATTTGCTTAGATGTGTGCAAGAGCCTAAACAGGGAGAAATAAGACTTACAGTTTCTATTCACCATTTCTGTAGTGAGCTATATTTCAGAGGTTCTACTAGTCTCAATTGCATATTTATATTTATATTTGATTCCTTCCTCATAAACAATTTTTTGGTAACTTGTAAAAACACAGATCCAAAAATATCTTGGCAAGAAATTTCGTCCTTTGCCAATTTCATTTCTCTTATTCACATAAAAATGCTCATAAATAGTCTGTGTGTTGAAATCCATGTTAACTATGCATCTATTGTGATTTCTACGAATCCTACAATCAAAAAGCAAAGAAAATCAAGACTCATCCTAGATGCTAGTTTGAACATTTTTAGGTAGTAGAAGATAGAATAATTCTAAAAGCAAACCTTAAAAGCATACTCATTAAGCCATATCAAAAAAAAAATAGATGGTGTAGCAGAAACAATACTGGCCTGATCGTCAGAAGCCATAGGTTTTAGCCCAGGTTTGACATTAACTGATTAATCTTTGACAAATCTTTTGCCTCAAATTACATGCCTCAGTTTTCTTGTCTTCAAAGTGAAAAGTCAAGACTAGATCTTTGAGGAGCATTTCAAGTGTCACTCTCTGACTCTAAATATAAAGAAGAAATCATTTGGAAAAAGACCCCAAACCTTCATGTCACCTACAGGACACAGAGAAGGGGAAGGAGAGACCAAGAGAAGCGAGAATACTTTGCAGGATCTGAGAAGGGAAGAAAATTTTGATAAGAGAAAAAAGGTGTTAATCCAAGGTTAGTATTCCCTTAGGACATATTTAAGAACAGACCATTAAGGGAAGCTTGCGATTTGGGAGGATACTTCCTGTGGCACCCCTAACAAAACAGAACCCCAGTTTACAAAAATGCCATGGGGCCGATCCTAGGAACTAAGCTTCAGAGTCTATGGCCAGCATCTTCTTTTATGGATGTGTGTGCACGTGCTAAACTGGACTATTTATCTATATTTCCACACTTAAGTGTTTCTCTTTCCCCTATAAGTTAATTTTTCAATTAGCCAAACAGTACAAGGCAAACATCTTGAAGTATTTATGGATTTTTCCTTTGATCCTAGAACTTACAGATGCTACAAAAATACCCAATTGTATTTGTTTTTTCTGTCTTTACAATGGGTAGCCATACTTCATCTGCTTACTTCGCCATGTTTCTAACTCTCATTTTTCTACCTTTCTGGCTCGTCTGCCACATTCAACCAACCAAATCTCTGTATTCTGGCTTGAAAAGATAAAACAAGGTAATGTCTGTCCTGTCTATGTAAAGCCTTCCTAGCTGCTAGGCTAATAGAATTGTTTCCTTTTTTTTTTTTTTTTTTAATCCAATACCTTCTTTCATTCTGCAGAGTAAAGCTCCCCAGACAGATGTCTTCACTTGCTGCTTTTTGAAAGTTGTGCATTCAATGAGTATTTTCTTCATACTCTTTTGCTGTCACTTTGAAATCCAAGGCCACAGTCCAGGATAATTGGCTGGGGTGGGTGTGGAGTGGGATTTCTGGCTAATACTCCAAGCTGGAAAGTCTAGATGCTGTATTAAAAGAAGTGTGTGAAGGAAGAAAAAGAAAAATAGGCAGGTAATTTAGATCCAGGGAAGCCTGTTGACCTGTAGAATCAGGCTTACAAGGTTCAGGGACCCAGATAAGGATCTATGAAATATAAGACAAGGGACCCAGCCACAGAATCTGGAAAAGAAGAAAGCAGCATCTGTGCAGAATTGGAATGACTGGCTCATAGAATTAGCAAAAAAGGAACTTAAATCCTAAGCCACTTACTGTCAAAGCCATAGAGTAATATAGGTGGAAAGAAGTGTTGGGGATGAGAGAGCAGAGAGCATACATAACCTGTAAAAAGTCAGAGTTTGTATTAGTTTATCTGGACTGTCCCAGACCTTAAGCAAACAAGGCAGGCATGGAATTGAGTAATTAAGAAAACTTAAGAATTGGATGGGAGAACAAGTAATATTCTTTAAAAAGTAAAGATAAAAAAAATAAAGGTAAGGTGAAAATAACCAATTTTTAAGTGATGAGAAATCTTTAATCATCCTTTTGATAAATCTAATCAGGCAAAATGATAGAGGGAGACATCAGGGCAGATGTATAGATTGCTCCACGCATCTTACCCCTCCTAATCTCCAGCCAGAAAAAGAAAAAATATATACTGTTCAGGAGAAAGAGATCTCTGGAGATCCTGAATCACCCAAAATGGCATCTGAAATGACTCAGATTCCTCCAGTCTCTGTACAGCTTTCCTCTTGCTTGGGCCTCTAGTTCAGTCCTTTGGAGGTGATCCACCCCAGAAATCAAGAATTCATATTTCATATCTGAAAGAGCTTTTTGATTTCTACTCTATATTCTCTGTGGGCAGAAAAACTGCTATAATTAATTGAAAATATTAACTAGTTTTCATAAATTAATTTTTTATTGCCTAAAAATGTGCTTTGGATGGACAGTTTTGTTTCAGCCAGATTATACACTTTATTCTGAGTTACTTCCCTTTGGCTTGTGGGCACTTCTCAGCAGGGCAGCCAAAAGGGCAGTTAGTTATAGCTGGAGAAAATGACCTTCCTGGGGTGGGATTGGCATTGTCACTACTGCAAGAAAATTCAGAAGCACTGATAAGAGCAGTACCCTGTGAATTCCTTCTCAGAGGGGTGGTTGAAACTTCATTGTCCGTTCTGCATTGTGTGGCCATTAAGCACATGTTAAGTCCAAGTTGAGGTGAAAAAATGTAAAATATCTTATTACAATTTAAAAAGTATTGATTGCATGCCAAAATAATAATTTTTGGACATAGTGGGTTAAAGAAAAATATTATTAATTTCACCTATTTCTTCTTACTTTATTAAATGTGACTATTAGAAAATTTAAAATTACATGTGAGGTTTACAGTTTACTTCTATTGGGCAGTACTAATCTGGACATCACACTGAAATACAATCAGGCCAAAACAGAGCACAAAGTACAGTCATGTGCCATATAGTGATGTTTTGTTCAGTGATGAACAGCATAAAAGACAGTGATCCCATAAGATTATAACGGAGCTGAAAAATTCATATCACCTGGTGACATTGTAACATCATAGCACAACACATTACTCACGTGTTTGTGGTGATACTGGTGTAAATAAACCTACTACAAAATATGTTGAGGAGGAGTGACTAGCTTACCCACAGGGTGAGCCTCCCAAAAGGTAGCTCAGACCTTTAAGATAGAAAGCCAGGCATCTGACACATTGTCTGACCCCAAGTGAAAGGGTTGTTGTCTATTTTAGAATTCTTGCATTTTTAAATGATTCCCACCCACCCCCATAGCAAAATAATAGTTACTAACAGTCAGCTAATACTGAGTGCTTGTTGAGTACCAGGCACAATTCCTACCTGAAATTGAATTTTCGTAACTTTGTTGGGGTGGTATTCACACTTAACAGATGAGGAAAGTGAGACACAGAGAGACTTAGTAACATAACAAGAAGGCCCACAGTCATAGAACTAGTAGCCAGTGTAGATAAAAGGAAAATTCATTGCTGTTCCTTTTCCTTTTTTTCTTTTTTTAAATTTTCACTTCTCAATATACATTGTAGTTGATTTTCATGACCATTTACCCATTCCTCTTCCCCCCCTTCTCTCCCCTCATAATACACTTTCACAAAACAACAGAATTGCCTAATGATGCATTTCTTAGAACATATTCCCATTGTTAAAAGACACATGACTGTACACTGAATTGCAAGGAGAGAGAGATATTATAATCCCCCAAAACCTAGCAGAAAAGAAGTAGATGGTTACAAAATAAGACTCAGAATCAGTTGGCAGAACTGATAGTAGGAAAAAACTACTCTAGGGCCTTTTCCAGCAAGAAAAACCATCTTCAAATCCTAGGAAAACAAATAAACAGTTATCTGACCAACAGAGTGGACAATCCATTTGAGAAAAGCTAAAAGAGTATATATATATATATATTATATTTTCAGTTTTATACACACACACATATGTATAACTGAATCTCTCAAAAGAGAGATTGCCAGATTGGATAAAAAACAACACACAACCATATATATATAACTGAAATATATGTATCATATCTATAATATAATATAATACATATATATATATATAAACTCTGGAATTAAGTTATATAAATCTTAAGTACATTCTAATAAGCTATATACTGTAAGCCTTAGAACAACCACTAAGAAAATAACTGAAATATATAGTGAAAAAATATTTAAAGGAATTAAAACTTTAAAAAAATACTTAATGAAAAAAAGCAGCAAAGGAGGAATAGAAGGAAAAAAGATATGAGATATGTAGAAAACAAAGAGTAAAATGGCAGATGTGACTCCCACCTTATCAGTAATTACATTATATATAAATAAACACTTCAGTCAAAAGAGAGATGGTCAGATTGGATAAAAATCAATATACAACCATATGCTTTCTATAGGAGATATGTTTTAGTTTCAAAGATACAAACAGGTTGACAGTAAAAGAATGAAAAAATATATATTATACAAACGGCAACTGTAAGAAAGCTGGAGTGGCTTGACTAATATTAGAAGAAATAAACATTAAATTAAAAATATTACTAGACTACCAGCCAGCTGCCAAAGGAAAAAAAAGCTTCATAAAATATTACTAGAGATAAAGAGGAACATTTTATATTGATAAGAATCAACATGTCAGAAAGATACAGCATTTATAAAAAATATATGTATCTAACAACAGAGCCCTAAAATACATGAAATCAAATTGACAAAATTGAAGGGAGAAATAGACAACTCAGAAATATAGGTTGGAGGCTTCGATGCCTCACTTTCAATAACGAATAGAAAAACTAGGTAGATTATCAACACAGAAATAGAAGATTTAAACAACACTATAAACCACCTAGACCTAACAGACATCTATAGAACACTGCAAAATACACATTCTTTTCAACAGCACATAGAATATTCTCCAGGATAAGTTATATGCTAGGCCATAAAATAAGCCTCAATAAATGAATAAAGATTGAAGTCATACCAAATATAATTTCTAATCATTGTGAAATAAGAAGTCAATACCAGAAAGAAATTTGGGGAATCCACATACATATGGAAATTAAAAAACACACTCCTAAGCATGTTGTCTCAAATAACCTTTGTATGAAAAGGTCAAATAAGAAATCACAAGGAAAACGAGAAAATACTTAGAGATTGAGGAAAATAAAAGCATATCATATCAACATGTATTGGATACAGCTAAAGCAAGAAGTACATAAAGGTAAATTTATACTTGTAAAAACAACTATTTAAGAAAAGAAGACAGGTAGTGTAATGCCTCCAATTTTATTTTTTTGCTCAGATTGCTTTGCCTATTTGGAGTCTTTCTTCATTCCATAGGAATGTTAGGATTGTTTTTTTCTATTTTTTTGAAGAATGTCATTGGTATTTTGATGCGGATTGCATTGAATCTGTAGATCACTTTGGGTAATATGGACATTTTCACAAAGTTAATTCTTCCAATCCATGAACATGGAATGTCTTTCCACTTTTTGGTGTCTTCTTTAATTTCTTTCAGGTGTTTGTAGTTCTCACTGTAGAGATCTTTCACCTCTTTGGTTAAATTTATTCCTAAGTATTTGATTCTTTTGATAGCTATTGTAAATGGGCTAGCTTTCTTGATTTCTTTTTTGGCTTGTTCACTGCTGGTGTATAGAAACACTACTGATCTTTGTGATTGATTTTGTATCTTGCAACATCACTGAGGCAAAGCAATTCTAAGCAAAACAAACAAACAAACAAACAAAAAAATGGAGACATTATACTACCTGACTTCAAACTGTAGTACAAAGCTATAGTAACCAAAACAGCATGGTACTGGCACAAAAACAGACACATGGACCAATGGAACAGAATAGAGAACCCAGATATCAACCCATGTACCTACAACCAACTGATCTTCGACAAAGGAACCAAGAACATACATAAGGGAAAGGACAGCCTCTTCAGTAAATGGTGCTGGGAAAACAGGATATCCATGTGTAAAAAAAATAAACTAGACCCATACATATCACCATATACCAAAATCAACTCAAAATGGATTAAAGACTTAAGTATAAGACTTGAAACTATAAATGTCCTAAAAGAAAACATAGAGGAAACACTTCAGGATGTAGGACTGGGCAAAAACTTTATGAATAAGACCCCAAAAACACAAGCAACAAAAGAAAAAATAAACAAATGGGAATATATTAAACTAAAAATCTTCTGCACAACAAAGGAAACAAACAACAGAGTGAAAAGAAAACCTACAGAATTGAAGAAAATATTTTCAAACTATACATGTGACAAGAGAATAATATCCAGAATCTACAAGGATCTCAAACACTTAACAGTAAAAAATCAAATAATCCAATTGAAAAATGGGCAAAAGAGCTGAATATACATTTCTTAAAGGAAGACATATAGATAGCCAACAGGTACATAAAAAATGCTCAATATCACTAATCATCAGGGAAATGAAAACCACACTGAGATATCATCTCACCCCATTTAGACTGGCCATTATTAAAAAGACCAAGAATAATAAATGCTGGCAAGGATGTGGAGAAAAGGGAACTCTTCCACTTTGTTGGTGGGACTTTAATTTAGTACAGCCATTATGAAAAACTGTATGGAGGTTTCTAAAATAACAACAGAGAGAACTACCATATCATCCAGCAATCTCACTACTGGGTATATACCCAAAGGAATGGAAATCATCACGTTGATGGGATACCTGCACTTCCATGTTTATCACAGTTGTATTGACAGTAGCCAAGATATGGAACCAACCTAAATGTCCATCAATGGACAACTGGATACCGATAATATGGTATACATACACAATGAAATACTACTCGGCCATAAAAAAGAATGAAATGCTGCCATCACAGAAATATGATTCAGCTTGGAGAAAATTATGTTAAGTGGAATAAGCCAGGCATAGAAAGATAAATATCACATTAATATCACTCATAAGTGGGAAGGAGGGAAGGAGGGAGGGAGGGAGGGAGGGAGGGAAGAAGGAGAGAGAGAAACAAAAACCACAATAATACACTGAACTTTCAGAAGGAGAGAACAGAACTAGGATTACTAGAGGTGGGAAATGGGAAGGAGAGGGGGGTTAGGGAGAATTTGGGTAATGGACACAGAGAATAATTATGATATATAATGATGAACATCCTAATAATACTGATATGATCATCACATGCTGTACACAAATACTGATAATCAACTCTGTGCCACATAAATATGTATAATCAATTATGTTTCAATTAAAAATAAAATATTAAATTTTTGAAAAAAAATAATGAAGATCTCAAATCAATAATCCAAACTGTCACTCCAAGATACTGGAAAAAGAAGAGGGCATTAAACCTCAACCAAGCAGAAAGAAGAAAATAGTAGAGTGGAAATTAATGAAATCTAGACTAAAAAACAGTAGAAAAAAAATCAACAAAACCAAAAGTTGGTTCTTTAAAAAGATCAACAAGATTGAAAAAGCTTTAGCTAGATTGACCAAGAAATAAAAAGGTAAGATTAAAATTACCATAATGAGGAATGAAAGAGGGACATTACTACCAGCCTTATAATAATAAAAAGAATAATAATGAAATACTAAGAAAAATTGTACGTCAGCAAATTAGATAGCATAGATGAAATAAACAAATTCCTAAAATGATAAAAACTACCAAAGCTGACTCAAGAAAAAATAAAAATCTGAATAAACCTGTAATAAATAAAAGATATTGAATCTGTAATTTTAAAACTTCACACAAAGAAAAGCCCAAGACCAGGTGGATTTACTGGCAAATTCTACAAAACATTTAAAAAAAGAATTAATACCAATCCTTATCACACTCTTCCAAAAAATAGGAGAGAAGGGAACACATCTCAACTCGTGCTTTGAAGCCAGTATTGCCATGATACCCAAACCAAAGACCACAACAAAACAATACACCACTATTTCTTATGAACATAGATGCAAAAATCCTCAACAAAACCCTAGCAAACTGAATTCAGCAACATATAAAAAGGACCAGATACCATGACCAAGTGGGATTTATCCCAGGAATGGTTAACATCTGATAATAAATGTAATACACCATATTAATAGAATAAAGGACACATCCATATGATTATTAGTCTCTAAAGAGGCATTTGATAAAATCCAATGTTTTGATAGTAAAAACAATCAACAAACTAGGAATACAAGAGAACAATTTCAACATGATAACGCACTTATGAAAAACACACAGCTAATGCTAAACTTAACAGGGAAAGACTAAAGGCTTTTCCTGTACGATCAGGAAAAAAATAAGAATGTCCACACTTGCCAGTTCTGTTCAACACTGTACTGGTGGTTTAAGCTAGGCCAATGAGGTAAAAAAAAGGAAGGAAGGAAAGAAGAAAAGAAGAAAGGAAGGAAAAAGAAAAAAAAAAGCATCCAGATTGAAAAGGAAGAAATTAAACTATCTGTATTTACAGATAACATGATCTTGTGCACAGAAAACACCAAGGACTCACACACACACCTACACACACACACACAAACTAATAAATGAACTCAGCATTGTTACGTGGTACAAGATCAATATACAAAAATCAATTTTATTTATATACTCTAGCAATGAACAACCCAAAAATGAAATTAAGAAAACGATTCCACTTACAATAACACGAACAAGATGATAATATTTAGGAATAAATTTAACCAAAGAAGTGTAACGCTTGTACCCTGAAAACTATAAAACATCACTGACAGAAATTAAAGATCTATGTTCATCAGAGATATTGGCCTGCAGTTTTTTTGTTGTTGTTGTTGTATCTTTGTTTGGTTTTAGTGTCAAGGTGATGCTGGCCTCATAGAATGAGTTTGGGAGAGTGGGCTCTGTTTCAATTTTTTGGAACAGTTTGAGGAGAATTGGCATTAATTCCTCTTTAAAGGTTTGGTAGAATTCAGCAGTAAAGCCATCCAGTCCATGAGTTTTCGCATTGGGAAGCTGCTGATTACTGCTTCAATCTCATTGCTTGTTACTGGTCTGTTCAGGTTTTCTATTTCTTCTTGGTTCAGTCTTGGTAGTTTGTGTGTATGGGTCTGGAAATTTATCCAGTTCCTCTAGGTTTTCAAATTTGTTGGTGTACAGTTACAGAATAGTCTCTAATGATTTTTTGTATTTCTGTGGTATCAGTTGTAATGTCTCCTTTTTCATTTCTGATTTTTGTAATTTTGGTCTTCTCTCTTTATTTTTTATTTTAATTTTTTTGTTAACCTAGGTAATGGTTTGTCTCTATGGTTATCTTTTCAAAAAATCAACTCTTTGTTTCACTGATCTTTTGCATTGCTTTTTGGGTCTCTGTATCATTTAGTTCTGCTCTGATCTTCATTATTTCTTTCTGTGTATACTAACTTTGGGATTGGATTGTTCTTGTTTTTCTAGTTCTTTGAGGTGTAGCATAGGTTGTTTACTTGAAATCTTTCTATTTTTTGATGTAAGCTTTTATTGCTATAAACTTCCCTCTTAGTACTACTTTTGCAGTATCCCAAAGGTTTTGATATGATGTGTATTTATTTTTGTTGGTTTCTAGAATTTATTTTTGTTTTCCTCTTCAATTTCTTCTTGGACCCATATGTCATTCAGAAACCTACTTGCATAGCATCCTGAGTTTTGCTTGTTATCAATTTCTCGTTTTAATCTATTATGGTCTGAAAAGATACTTGAGATGATTTTGACTTTTTTAAAGTTATTGAGATTTGACTTGTGAACTAACATGTAGTCCATCTTGGAGAATGTTCCATGTGCTGATGAGAAAAATGTATATTCTGCAGTTGCTGGATTAAATGTTCTGTAGATATCTGCCAGGTCCAATTGGTCTAAAGTGTAGTTTAAATCCTGTGATTCTCTGTTGATTTGTTACCTGGATGATCTGTCCAATGATGAGAGAGGGGTGTTCAGATCCCAAACTATTATGTATTTGGGGTCTATCTCTTTCTTTAGGTCTAATACTGTTTGCTTTTATACCTGGATGCTCCAGTGTTCGGTGCATATATATTTATAATTATTAGGCCTTCTTGCTGGATAGATCCCTTTATCATCCTATAGTGGTCTTCTTTGTCTCTCTTTATGGTTTTTGATTTAAAGTCTATTTTCTCTGATATAAGAATATCTACTCCTGCTAGTTTTTGTTTCCATTTGCATGGAATATCTCTGATGAATATAGACACAAAAATCCTCAACAAAATACTAGCAACCAGTATACAGCAACACATCAAAAAAAATTATACAATGTGATCTAGTGAATTCATCCCAGGGAGGCAAGGATTGTTCAACATACATAAGCCAATAAATGTGATATACTACATCAACAAAATCAAGGATAAAAACCATGTGATTATCTCGATAGATGCTGAAAAAGCATTTGACAGAATTTGACATCCCTTCATGATAAAGACTCTCAACAAATTAGGTATAAAAGTAAAGTATCTCAACACAATAAAATCTATTTATGACAAGCCCACAATCAATATTCTGAATGGGGAAAAACTGAAGGCTTTTCCCTTAAGAACAGGAACAAGACAAAGATGCTTACTCTCACCACTCCTATTTAACATAGTATTGGAAGTAATAGCCAGAAAATCAGAAAAGAGAAAGAAATAAAGGGCATCCACTGGAAAAGACAAAGTCAAACTGTCCCTGTTTGCAGATGACATGATCATATATATAGAAAAACCTAAAGACTGTACCAAATACTCTTAGAGCTGATTAATAATGTCAGTAATGTTGCAGGATATAAAATCAATGCCCCCAAATCACGAACTAACAGAAAAAGAAATCAAGAAAGTAGTCACCAAAACAAACAAACAAAACCCTAGGAATCAATTTAACCATGGAGGTGAAAGATCACTACAATGAGAACTACAAATCACTACTGAAAGAAATTAAAGAAGACACAAAAAGATGGAAAGATATTCTATGCTCTTAGACTGGAAGAATCAATATTGTGAAAGTGCTCATACTACTCAAAGTGATCTACAGATTCAGTGCAATCCCCATCAAAATACCAATGACATTTTTCACAGAAATAGAAAAGAACAATCCTAACATTCATATGGAACAACAAAAGACCCCAATTAGCCAAAGCCATCCTGAGGGAAAAAATAAAATAAAGCCAGAGGCATAACATTATCTGACTTCAAATTATACTACAAAACTATAGTAACCAAAACAGCATGGTATGGACACTTGGACCAATGGAACAGAATAGAGAACCCAGAAATCAACACACAGATTTACAGTCAACTGATCTTTGACAAAAGCAATAAGAACACACATTAAGGAAAAGACTGCCTCTTCAATAAATGGTTCTGGGAAAATTGGACATCCATATGCAGAAGAATGAAACTAGACCACATACCAAAATCAACTCAAAATCAATTACAGACTGAAATATAAGTCCTGAAACTATAAAACTCCTAAAAGAAACATAGGAGAAACACTTCAGGAAGTAGGGCTGGGCAAAGACTTTATGAATAAGACCTCAAAAGCACAAGCAAGAAAAGAAAAAATATATAAATAGGATTATATCAAACTAAAAAGCTCCTGCACAGCAAAGGAACCATTCAACAGAGTGACACAACAACCTACACAATGGGAGAAAATATTTGCAAACTATGCATCTGACAAGTGATTAATATTCAGAATATACAAGGAACTCAAACAACTACACAGTAAAAAAACAAATAACCCAATTAAAAAATGGTCTATGGAGCTGAATCAACATTTTTCAAAGAAAGACCTACCAATGGACAGTATATATTTAAGAACATGCTCAACATCGCTAATCATCAGGGAAATGCAAATTAAAACCACATTGAGATATTATCTTACTCCAGTTAGACTGGCTATTACCAAAGACTGAGAATAACAAATGTGGCAAGGATGTGGAGAAAGGGGAACTGTCCTACACTGACGGTAGGACTTTAAATGAGTACAGCTACTATGGAAAACAGTATGGACATTTCTCAAACAACTATAGATAAATCTACCATATGATCCAGCAATCCTACTTCTAGTTATATACCCAAAGGAATGGAAATCATTGTGTTGAAGGGATACCTGCACTCCCATATTTTTTGCAGCTGTATTTACAATAGCCAAGATATGGAACCAATCTAAATGTCCATCGATGGACTACTGGATAAAGAAAATGTGTTACATATATATACTATAGAATACTACTCAGCCACAAATAAGAATGAAATTCTGCCATTCACAGCAACACAGATGATCTTGGAGAATATTATGTTAAGTGAAATAAGTGAGGCAAAGAGGGAAAAATACCACATGTCCTCACACATAAGTGGGAGCTAAGAGAGAAAGAAGGAAGGAAAGAAAGATCAAAGTGGTACAATTGACTTGCAGAAGGACAGAACATACCCTGAGTTTTCAGGGGTAGAGAGGGGGAGCGGTAGGGAGGTCAGGGAGAGGGATGGGTGGGGGACATAGGGAATCACTGCAAGTTGTGGTAATGGGTATGCTGATAGCATTGGTCTGACCATCACATCTTGGGCAATCATGGTGACAGCCAGTTTTCTACCCCATAACCAATAATAATAATAATAACAATAAAAGAATTTGATGAAAAAGAGGAGATTTATGTAGAAAGTATGAGGAAATGTGGACTTGTGAGGACTTTAGATTCTTATCCCACATTCTTAAAAAAATAATTTTCTCCTTATAAAAATAGACATGTTGTTGTGAAAATTTGGAAAAGTATATTAAAGTTAAAATAAATTAAGTATAAAAATAAAAATTAAAAGAAAAAACATTAAAAAATAGAAATTAAAGATGTAAATGAGTGTAAAGACACTTCATATTCATATATTGGAAGACTTAATATTGTCAAGATGCCAATACTCCCTAAATGATCTACAGATTCAATGCAATCCTTATCAAATCCCAGTTTACTTCTTTGCAGAAATTAATAGGCTGCTTGTAAAATTTACATATATTTTCAAGATATCCCAAATAGCCAAAACAATCTTGACAAAAAGGACAAAGTTGAAGGCCTCACACTTTCCATTTTCAAACTTACTACAGAGCCACTGCATTCAAAGTGGAATAACACTAAAATAATTGTAGACATATGGATCAAAACGAAGTAGAATTGAGATCTCAGAAATAATCCCCAAGCATTTATGGCCAATTTGCTTTTGACAAGGGTACCAAAACCATTCAATGTATAAAGAACAGTGTTTTCAACAAATGAACCTAGGGAACAGGATATCCACACACAAAAAAATGAAGTTGTACCCCTACCTCACACCATATTAAATATTACCTCAAAATGGATCACAGACCTATATGTAAGATATAAATCTATAAAACCCTTTCAAGAAATCTTAGGTGTAAATATTTATAATCTTGGATTAGGTAATGGTTTCTTAGATATGACACATAAGCAGATAAACTGAACTTCATCAAAATTATAAACTCTTGGGCTGAGCCCGTGGCGCACTCAGGAGAGTGCGGTGCTGGGAGCGCAGTGATGCTCCCGCCACAGGTTCGGATCCTATATAGGAATGGCTGGAGCACTCACTGGCTGAGTGCCGGTCACGAAAAAGACAAAAAAAAAAAAAAAAAAAAATTTATATATATATATATAAACTCTTGTGTATTAAAGGACATTATTAGGAAAGTGAAAAGACATCCCAGAGTATGGATGAAATTATTTTCAAATCATATACCTGATAAGGATCTAGTATCCATAACATATAAACAACTCCTATAATTGAACAATGAAATTACAAATAGCCCAGTTTAATTATTAGGAGTGGATCTCATTAGACCCTTCATCGAAGAAGATCTGGCAAAGAAGCAAATGAAAATTACTCAACATCATCAGTCATTAGGGAAATGCAAATTAAAATCACAATGAGATAACACTTCAAACCCACTCTGATGGCTATAATCAAAAAAGCAGAGAATAACAATTGTTGGTGAGGATGTGGAGAAGTTGGAACCGCCATACATTATTTGTGGGAAAGTAAAGTGGCTCAGCCACTTTGGAAAACAGTTTGGCAGTTCCTCAAAACGTAAATACAGAATTACCATATGATCCACAATTTTTCTCCTAGGTATATTCCCATGCAAAATGAAAACATATGTCCACACAAAGATTTATAGCAACACTTCATAATAACTAAGAAGTGGAAAAAATCCAAAAGTCCATCAATTGATAATGGACAAACAAAATGGGATATTATTCAGCCATAAAAAGTAATGAAGTAGTGATACATGCTACAACATGGATGAACGTTGAAAACATTGGGCTAAGCAAAAGAAGCCAGACACAAAGACCACATATTGTATGATTCCATCGATATGAAATGTCCAGAACAGACAAATTTATAGAAATAGAAAGTAGAATAGTGGTTGCCAGAGGCGGGGGAGAAGGGGGAATGGGGAGTCATGGCTAATTGGCACAGTTTTTCTTCTGTTTCATAAAAATGTTCTAATATTGCTTGTGGTGATGTTTGCACCACTCCATGAATATACTAAAAACCATTGAATTACACACTTTAAGTGATTGAATTAGTGAATTGTGTTCTATGTGAATTATATCTCAACAAATCTGTTTCAAAAAGGAAGTAATGAGGCATAATTTATCACTAACCCAATGGGAACAAAGATTTGGACTTGAAATTAAATAGATTTAAAAGTAAAAGATGCTCTAGAAAATGGAATATTATTCAACACTATAAAGAAATGAGCTACAACCCGTAAAAAAGACATGATAGAACCTTAAAGGCATATTACTGAGTAAAAAAAGCTAATCTGAAAAGACTACATACTATATGGTTCCAACTACATGACATTCTGGAAAAGGCAAAAACCTGGAGACAGTAAAAAGATCAGTAATTTCCAGTAGCTAGTGGGGAGGAAGGAATGAACATGTGGGGCACAGAAATTTTTAGAGTAGTGAAATGATTCTATATGACACTTTAATGGCTGATACATGTCATTATATATTTGTCAAAACCTAAAGAATGTATAACAGCAAGAGTGAACCCTCATATAAAATATGGACTTTGGGTGACAATAATGTGGCAATGTAGGCTCATCAATTGTAATAAATGTGTTACTTTGGTGTGGGATGTTGCTAGTGAGGGAGGTTGTACATGTGTGCAGGCAGGGGATGTATGGGAACTCTGTGTAACTTCTGCTGAATTTTGCTATGAGCCTAAAAATGCTCTAAAGAATAAAGTCTACTATAAAACAAAAAAAGGCCAAAAAATAAATGAATAAATAAAAGATGCACTCTTTCTTATACCCCTGATTTTGTAGGTGGAGATTCATGTTCTCTACACCCTAGATGGCTCCTCCCTATCCCAAGGATGAACTCCATACTCCTTTACCTTGATTTAAGAGAAAAATTAAACACCTACTCTATGTAAGGTTTTGTATACTAGGGGATGAGGAGAGGAGAATGGTAGTCTCACATACTAAATACTAAACATACTGACGTTTGATCTTTAAAAAAATGCAAATGACTCACAGTTGAGACATAATGTGTTTTTCTGTATTTTTTTAAAAATCTAGAACCTGTGACATTTGTATTGTGCTAGCATGAGTGGGACAATGATTATATTAAGCAAATACTTCAGAGGACCTGTACCTGGAAAATATCGTTTTTAAAGCGGTCTGATTTACTTTCCATCTTCCTCGCATTCCCCTTAAACTCCCTTTAATTCTTCCTCTATTACCTTCTCCCTTTCCTTCCGTGAAAGAAATGGTGATAGTCTAAATCCCAAGAATCAGAAAGGTAGCTGCCACTCATTACAAAGAGGAAAAGACTCTGAGTGGGCAGGATAGATAAGAACAAACCAAAAAATTTAGGGATCTAATAAAAGGACAGTATCTAAAACAAGGGGATATCATTAAATTATCCCAAAGATATGGAATAGACACCTATTCATTTTTATACCAACCTAAGTTTAATCATCATTTAACAGTGGTACTCAGCAAAAGCAATTTAGCATTATACTACACAATTCACACTCCAAAACAAAGGAGCTATAAACACAGCTTGAGTCCTCCCTCTGCTCCCAAGGATTTCAGCACTAAACCCAAACAAAAGCAGATGAATGCTAAAATCCTTATCGGGAATCCAGATCCATCACACTGCCCTTTATCATTAGTCTTCTGTGAAGACCACTGTGAGCATCAGAAACTTGTGTGTTCAACATGGTCTGCCTGGCTGGGAATCAATCTACCTAAACATCTGGGGAAACATGATTGATGGTTATTAGTGGCAAGGGCTGGGCAAATGGAAGCCAAGGCCTACAGCCTTACAGGCTGAATAAACATGTTCAAATGCACACCAAGCTTGGAGGGCAAAAGACTAGCAGGTACCTCAAGTCCTTAGAAGTATGGAGTACCTGGACAAGCAGCCTCTCCTGAAAGAGCCATCCTAACATCAGGAAATAATCCATAAATTCTGCAACCCAACTGGTTTAGCTTCCTGAAACAGGTTCCTGGTATTTGTGTTGCCGGCTCCTGGCATAAGGCCTTTGTCACAGGAGCTCAGTAAATATTTGTCAATGATGCTGCTGCTAATAAGAGGATTCCAAAGATGAATGCTCCCATGTGAGGAAAGACCTAAGAAGAAAAGTCTACTTTGTCTCACAGATCAGATGCATCATGTTATATGTCAGAATTTACAGTGCTACTATGTGCTAGGCATTTTTGCTAATTTTTATAGTGGTTCTGTGAGGTTGGCATTTTTATCCCCATTCTAGATGAAGCAACTAAGGCTCATGGAAATTGCACAACATGTCCAAGGTCACTAAGATAAAGAATGGTGGAGTAGAGATTCACACCCTAACTCCTGAAGCCCATGCTCTACTACTTCACACAAACTTTTCTTCCTCTGCTCCTTGCAATGCCAAGCTGACCCATTCCTGTGCAGGGTATCGACTCAGCTGTCCATCTCGAAGATTTACTCTTAAAAATCTCTATGGTGCCATTAAAAATGAATGTTTGTTGTAATTTATTATTCCTGGTATCTCAAAGAGTCTTTGGCCAATGATAACCAGAGCTTAGACAATTCTGAATGGGGCCTTTTAGAGCACAGCAGTTTGAGTCATGCATTAATTTTTTTAAATCAATATATTACAGATTCAGGAGAAATGGTGGGGGAGGAAACAGACTTTAAAGCTTGATAAACACAGATGTGTAAGGGAAATATTTCCATAAGTGTGTATTCTTTCACCCTCAGTGATCTGGGAATTGTTAACATACTTTGCATATGGTAGGAAATCTAACATGGATTCTATAGCTTCTATCTGTCAAGTTTGATTATACCAATTTGTCACAATTATTGCTTTATTTTTAACCAGACACTAGTTTAGTTACCAGCTTTTTTGTCTGGAGTACTTTATGTCTAGAAAACTTGTGAAGAGACTGCTCAAAGATGATTTAAAGTTTTCACAACTTCAAAAAAATCTTCTAGGAGGTTGCTACAGTCAGAAAACCCATTCATTTTGCAATAAGAATTTGTTAAGAGGAATAGTATTTGAGTAATTAGAAACTCAGTTAATAGGGAACTCTTTCCATGTTTGGGAAGAGATCATTACAGGTTTTAATGCAGAATTAGAAAGACACAGAGCTTGGTATTTCACCATTCTTTGGATTTCTGATCTGAAAGGGAGAAAATGTAGGTGCCATATATATTTTAAAGTATCTTTTAAAACTAAGCTTGTCAAGAATGGATTTTTTTTACAGAAAGGTAAATTAAATAGGTTCTGATACTGGTGTAGATCACAGCTCCAAGCATCTAATTAGGATTAATTAACACAAGTATGAGGAAAAGCAGAGAAGAAAAGCTAAGCCCCTTGGAAGTTTCCATGCAATTCTCAAGGCCACATGTAGGAAATGGGATGAATAACTGAAAGAGGAGGCAAGAATAAAAGACTCTTAACAACTTCTGGCTCCCCATCCTGCCTCATTCTCACCAACTGAGTCAGCTTGCGACCACCTGAAGACAAGGTCAGGCCTTGTCCATATTTTTTAAGACTTGAAATGGCTCTGTGCAGGTGACGCACCTCAGAAATTCCTGCAGCAAAGAAGTAGAGAGCTTATAGCTGGCACCTACTTCCACCCACTGTCTCTGCCTCAGTTCTTTAGCCAGGAAAATGGTTTCTCATAAGGATTTTTGTCAACATGTAAAGAGCTTATAAATGTGTGGACCACATAGCAAGGGCTTACTAAGTAATCACTGTCATCATTATCATCATAATCTTCCTCACTGCATAAATTAAGAAACGGATACCAAGAAGTTGCTTTTCCGAGGCCACTAGCTTGTGGTCCGATTTCTGAACTGAGACTCTTTACACCTTATGATGCCTAGCAGGTGTACACTTAAAACATTTCTCCTTACAACTGCATCACATTGACTGATATCTACACCTTGCTTAATAACCCTTTCGAAGAGTTTGCTAGCAATAAATAATTTTGCTAAGTGAAGTGGGTTTGTTTCTCCAGAGAGGGAACGCATTAGGAAACTAGCAGAAGCAGAAATGGGCTTCCTGTGATGACTGAACCATGATCAAACACCTTCACTCCGGCCTGAGTGCAGGGCCTGAATGAACGAGACATGGAGCAAGATACAATTTTGAAGGAGAGGAAGAAGGAATGCATTCAGAGCAGGAGTTGGCCAGAGGCGTGGGACAAGCAGCTGGAATAAAAGGGCAAAAGCTTTCCAAAAGAGTTCAGAGGAATTCCTTCACAAACACCATGCTTTTAGGTTTCATCCCATGCAACTGAGCCTCTGACTTACATCTGATAATTCATAATTTTCTGGACGCACAAGAGAAACCCACTCCCAAAACTCAGAAATGTGAATATGTTGACAAGTGGCCAAATCAAAGTCTCCTTCAGTTCTACTACATGAAATTTAATGATCAAAATAATTCACAGCATAGGCTTGAGATTTAAAAAAAGAGGGGTCCATCTATTAATTATATAAGAATACAAGAAATGACATTAAAAAAGTATACATACAATTTTTTTCTGAAAAAAAGATAGCACATTAACTTCAAGCAGTGCTTGGGCTGCATATTTTATGAGGTTTATTTGTATTGCATATCTTTGATGGGCTCTATTTGTAGCTGAAAGTACAAACATACTGATTACAATCACTCTTTCCTACATTTAGGAACAAAATTAATTATCTGCAAAAAGCAGAAAGGCTTAGATAGACTCTCAGTCAGTAAATGATAATAGACAGCACCCAAATATAATGACTCTGCTTCCTACTTTATCTGTTTTAGGCATTCTGAGTGGAATGAAAAAGGGAAAAATTAATTCACTTTCTGAATATTCTTCAGAAAGGATTTGAATTGGGTAGTAAGGAGGCAACAATAACCTTCCTCCCTCCCCCCTCTCCCCTATGAAATAAGAAAGACGCCTTGCTGAATTATGCAGTTCCCAAAGGGACATTTTAAAAGGACATTAAGGGGGCCGGCCCGTGGCTCACTCGGGAGAGTGCGGTGCTGATAAAAGGACATTAAGAAATCTGTACTTTCATCAAAACAAAGGTTATTTATTTTACCCCATTAAGATTCCCACCAACAAGGAAAGGAATGGTAAACTACAAGACCTAGTACAGTCCCCAGCACTCAGCATTCAGAAAATCATGACGGCTGGTAATGATGAAGTTTGTATTTTATCTTGCAAAGGCTGCAACACTCTGGAAGACATTTGCACAGAATTTCGTCATTTTGGCCTTTTGTGAACCTATTACACAAAATATTAAAATAGTCCCCTCCCTTGAGTAAATTACTATACTACAGTGCAACTTCATTAAAAAAAAAAAATGCTTCTATGATGTTCAAAATATGTTTTCAACTTTTAAGGTTGGGGCATAAGGATTAGTCCTTTTTAAGAAATGGTCCAAGATAGAAAGCATTTTCTGCCAGAGACCTGGGCAAGGTAGCAAGATGCATAGGCATAAGAGGTTAGGGAGCCAGGGTTACCTGTGTGGCACTATTGTGAGTTCATGATGCAGCTCTACATTTGCCAAGAATAACCTTATTCCAAGTGGGGAAAAAGGAATCACAGAGGAATCACACTGGGTACATAACTCCATGTTTTCTGGGGAGTTTCAGCTTTTGCAATGAAGACAGCAAATATCCAGGGACTTTTCTGCCCTCATGAGGTAGAAGGCTGCTTTTACTGTACTCTGATTCCCTGCCCACCCAACATTTTTTAAAGAAGGCATATTGGACTCCCTCGCTGTCATCCTGGGAGCACACAGGTTCTCAAATATCAGGCCATAGGAGGTCATGCCATGGAGAACATGGAAACGATGCCATAGAGACTGAACTAAAGAGCCATAGAGCAGTAGCTGGAGGCTCAAAACTAACAGAGTTTATTCCTAATGAGAGGCAACAATCAGGTGCCCCTTTGATACCTTCTTTCTAAAGTCTTTTCTGAAGAGCTGAGAAAATGGTCTTTGGATGTGCCTTCTGCTACCCCCTAACAGGTGGCACATAGCCCTGACTTTTGGCCAACGAGTCAGGGCTGAGCTAATTGTCTTCTAATTTCTGATTTCTTTGCCTGATCCTTCAAAAGCACTGAGAACTTGAGAGACTCTTGCAGCCAACCAAGGGTGGGGGACTATGTGTTGGAAGACAGTTCTCCATGGATCTTGTGCTTCTGTGTGTCTTACAAACAGCGGCACTGACTTCCCTTTGTGCCAGACCATCCTTTTTAAGTATCTTTGTACAGTGAACAGCCTTGGAAGACAGAGAGCAAGCAATTATAGATTTGTTTTTTTTTTTTGTTTTTTTTGTTTTTTTTTTTTTTAATTAACTGGTATGGGGATACTACCTCTTGACTCGGTGTTGTGAGCACCACCGCAATTATAGATTTGTAAAAAGTCCACTTAATTTCCTAATATGACCCATAATATATATAATTTCTGGATGAAACATTTTAAAAAGCTTCCCTTGTGTGACCACTTTATGAAACTTGTCCTGAAATTAACATTTAGTGCCTAAAAAGTGGTGCCAAGTTTTTCATTTGTATTCTTTCAATAAATAGGTAATCTATGTTTAAAAACTACAGGTAGTCCCTGACTTACAATGGTTCGACTTACAGTTTTTTGACTTTACGATGGGTTTAGCAGAGTATTAAGTGCATTTTTGACTCACAATATTTCAGACATACAATGAGTTTATCAGGACATAATCCTATCATAAATTGAGGAGCATCTGTATATCTTTTCGCCATGGGAATCACCAAAGCTATTTTTATTGTGAATGAAAAAAGGATAACCGCCTGTAAACATTTTCGGGTTTCCAAAAATGGACCTCGTGCAAGTAAAGTTGCTTCCCACAGGTCTAGATGCTGACCAGCACACACTAACTAGGTAGAGAGTCATTAACTTGCTTTTATCACTTTCAAATCACTTGGTACTGAAAACAGCTTGTATGAATTCAGACAAGGTATCTCTATCTGAGACTAAAAAATGAAAGTCCAAAGTGATAGGATGAGGAGAAAAACACTGACATTCTGACACCTGAGAAATAACCTCAGCCTTCAAAAGCAGAGAGGAGGGTAGGGCTAATCTTGGAAATTCTGATGAGTTACAGTCACTCACACTGACAGCAAAATATAAGAATTTGATAGAGTGAATTATTATTGAGGATCAAAGAGAATCTTCCCCAGAGTTTCCTAGCACACATAAATAAAAACTGACTTCCCCGAGGCTATCTTCAGAAATCCTAGCCAAGGAAATGGATGTACTTGGATACCAGAGTATGTTAGGTTCTCAGTAGGCAATGTTACTACTAGGGAAACTCCATAATGGAGATCTGGATGTACTTTTCATGTCCAGAGCTAAAGGCAGATGCATTAAAATCTATCTGTTGGTCCAACAGACAGATTCCTGACATTACAACTGGAAGATACCTTATTCCTCACCACTGACACAGCTCATACAGATTCTAGGCAAAGCCATCTGACTGTGACTGGATCTTCCATCACCTACACAAACCCTTCTCCTAGAAACTACTCTGTTCCTTTAAGTTTTATGAAGACAAAAAATATCATGCCTTTTAGTACTTCATTGGGAAATACCAGAGCAAAAGACTCCAAGGAGGGAGAATAAATTAAAAAACTGATGATGAAGAAACAGTAGAGAGTAATACAGGATATTAAATAATATAATAAAAACCTATTTAGCCTGTTTGGGGAATAAAGATTCTGGTGAAGAGAGAGTGGAACTATTTGGGAGAGCAATATAGAGAAATGGTTAAGGGAATGAGCTTGGAGGCAGATCCAGCTTTAAATACTAGCTCTGCCATCTACTAGCCAAGTGACCTCAGAGGGCAGCAACAGAGTCATAGTCATCTTTCAGCATCTATCATAGTGCCTCCACAATTGGATGCTCAATGTTTCCTGAAATGAATCCTATTTCAGATGGTGCAAAAATGAATATCACAATGAGGAAAGAAGGGGAGAAATAGTGGTGGTAGAAAAGGTTGCAATTTCGCACAACATTCAATGAAGCACATAACAAGCCAAGGTAATGACATTGTGGGAGACAAAGCACTAATGCTGAGAAATGCTGAGATGAATCAATAAAGTACATGAGTTCAAGTGGAAAAACAAAAGTGCAAACAGCCATGAGAGGATATGTGAGAAATTACTTTGGGGGGTAGCGAAAGTAAACAAAATCACAGAAAGTTTTGGGAAACTTTCTGGAAGAGGGATAAACATCCAACATGCTGATTATTACTCATTAAAGAAATGAATGATATGTGAAATGTGCAATGGCTATGCCTGTAGTCCATACATAGGTATATAGTAACAACAATCACATGGATTTCAGAATAAAAACAATTGCACTCTAAAAAGAAGCTGTGGCATTCAACAGTTTGGGTGTAACAAAAATGCTGAAAATATATGTATTGCAAACTGTACATATTTGCAGTTGCTTCAAGGTATAAGATGTGGAATTTAATAATGTGCTGATAAACTTAACAGTGATACTTTCACTCAAATATTAATGACCTACTCAATACTCACTTGGGGCGAAGATATTTATCCTAGTTTGCAAATGTATATGAAGAGTCAAAATGGATCTATTTACAGTCCCTCATTAATACTTTCTTGGACTTTTCAATACAAATTTTCTCTTTCTCTTTCCCTCTCTTCTTCCCCCACCCCCCACGTATGCACACACATGTATTTCACACACTATGTTTATTTACTTCCTTTGGACTAAAACAACATTAAGAGATCTTGGCACTCAAAAATAAGTTTAAGAAAAACCCATTGTCCATTTGGTACTTAAAATAATGTACTAAGAAGGAGTACTGGACTGGGACTTAGCAAAATTTGCCATGTTTCTGAACCTATCATTTATCAACCCCATTTTACACATGATGAATATGAGGTCTTGGCTTTGCCACTAACTGTCTGTGGAACTTAGACCATTCACTTCACACCCCTGGACCTTATCTTTTTTATCTTTCAAACAAGGTGGCTGGATTTGCTCCCACGAGAGCATCAGAATCAACTGGGGCACTTTTCAAATGGAAAATTCTCTTGGCTCTCCACAGATCTATGGTATCGGGATCTCCAGGGGTAAACTCCAGGAATCCGTTTAGCAAGTTCCCCATGTGATTTCAATGACGAGCCAAGTTTGGGAACTAGAAGCTTTACCATCTCCAGGGGTGCTGCCAGTGACAACACCCCAACATTCACCTGCATGCCTTCACTTGGTATGCTGAAATATTGAGAAATATCCTAGGAAAAACTAAAGCACTAACAAGCCATACTTATAAAAATATTTAACAGTGCCACATTTACTTAGAAGACCAAAATTACCTTCATAATCTGGTGGCAGCCATGAAAACAACTGGGCAAAATCCTTGTGTGGCAGACCTCATGGCACAGCTTTTAGCTAGGTAAAAATGCTGTACCAAAAGAGTTCAAGGAAAGCATATTTTTAAAGAGGTTTCTCACCACAACTGAACCTCAAGCAGGACTGACGGGCAGGGTTTTTAGATTTTATCACAACAGGAAGGAGAGGGTGCTACAGCAGAATCTCATTAATGCTTTAGTTTTAAACCAGCTTTTGCTTTGGGGCATTCTCTGGGTGTGTTAACATGAGCAGAGTTCTGCAGTCTACCTAGCTTTCACTTCCTCTCAACCCCATAAATGGCTCAGCTTCTTTCTGGCCCGTACAGAGTATGGGCTGGCCAATGATTTCCCTACCCCTACCATTTGGTACATATTAGTTAGAGTTGGTGATCATAAAGCAGGAACAAGGCAGAATTTACGTGTGTTTTCTGGTTTAGTTCAGGTATTCCCTGGGGACAGCAAACTTCACACTCTCATAACCAGCTGGGAGCTGGGAGCAATCAAGCCCTTAATGGGCAAAACAGAAAGGGACTGCATCACTGAGCACCTCTTGACAGCCAAGGCCTTTCTTCCTGAATGATAGTGACATGAAATGTATTCCTCCTTCATGCACGCATGTGTGCACGTACTGTCTCTCACACACACACACCCCATGTGCACACACGCACCTCAAATGCAACAGGTTTGGCAGCCCAGCTATCCAATGTAAGTTCACTATGTCTTTGCAAAATCCTAATGGAGCTTTTCGAGTGAAAGTCTGGGGGTGTCTAATGGTGGACAGACTGGTATAGCAGAAAGAGTATTAGACTGTAGCAGCAGAAGACCTTGGGTTTTACTTCTGGCTCTTCCATCGATTATAGAACTGTGGGCAAGCCTCCCCCAATTTTATTTTTTTCATTTGTAAATCAATCAGATTGAACTAGCTAATTTCTCACGGCCCTCCCAACTTTCACATTATAGTGAAGTGTTCACTATGGTGAAATTCACTCGGTTTATATGTCTTTCTACCAACTAGACTGTGACCTTTCAAGACTTAAGACCTATAACTTGGGTAGTTTTGAATACCCAGCACCTAGCGAAGTGCCGTGCATAAAGCAGATGCTTAATAAATGTTCATTAAAGAAACCTTCATGTCTAGCACCTGATCAGAACAGTGAACCTAATTCCTTACCTGCTCTTCACCTCATTTTTCATGTTTAAAAGTCCTAGAGGAGGATACATGTTTTCAAAATCAATTATGTCGCTGTCAAATGACGAAGATCAAAGTCAACCTTTAAATACTCCTGCAGCCTGCTTTAACGTTGTCCTCTTATTTTTCCTCTTACTGAAGACATTTTCACACCCCTGGCACCCTTGCTTTGTGTCTGACACATAGTGGGCCCTCAGTCAGTATTAGGTGAATGAACATATGGATGCACTTACTTTTCATTTTTCCAGTTTTGTGAGATTTACTTTTGCATAAGGCCCTAGAATCTGGCCTCGAATTATAAAGCAGTCAAGGTAATAATTAGCCAGTGAAGAACATCATCGTTAGGACATTTCCATTCATTTTACTATGAAATATTTTCCCAGCAAATATGTTTTAAATGACCAACATTGTGAATGGGGCAATTAGAGAAGCTCCATAAGTAGCTATGCTGAAGGTTGCATCATTTCTGTCCTCCTTCCTACTTTAACTCACCAAAGAAACCAATTATGCCTGTTATTTTGCACTTCTGGAGTTTAAAAACAAGGCTAAATGGCCAAATCTGCCCTCTACATTCTGGATAAGCAATGGCTCAGAGTAAGTAGTAGTTGCATTGTATAGACACTAAGGGCGTTAGTTAACCAAGGCAACCAAGCCTGCATTTGGATCTAAGCTCCTCCCATGTAACTAGCGTTGAGATCTTGAGCAAGGTATTTAAACCTCTCTAAGCTTTATTTCCTCCTGTGTAGAATGGGGATAATATTAGGATCTACCTCATGAGTTACTATGAAATAATACTCATATTATGTAAACTGGCCAGCAGAGCACCTGAGATGTAGTAGGAGCTCAACAATGGTAGTGTATTATACTATTTTGCCACTTTCTCCTACAAAGCTGGCAGCATTCAGGAATCAGACATTACCTTAGGCAGATCTGGCTGGTAGCTCTTGGCTGTACGTTCTGTATGTTCTAGAATTGGGTGCATCCTGTGGTTCTGTTACTAACAATGTCTGTCTGAAACCAAGCAAATTGCTGCCTCACTTACAGAACTGTCCTTCCCCCATCACAAATCCCATCAGGCTTAGACTGGTACAATCAATGCTACAAACACAACAGTTGGGGAAAGTGGATGTTTTGCCTTGCTCATGTTCTTGTGTAGGGTTAGTTAGTGGGTTCTAGCTGGGTCTTGTGTTTAAAGTCACTACTCAAAATGGTAATGTGATATACATGATTAAAGCACAAGAGTGAAATCAGAATCAGAAAAATTAGTGATACCGAAATTAAAGGGAGACCTGATTGATCTCTGAATCACAGCTCTTCCACTAACTACAGTTGGGTGCCTTGGGCAAGTTGCAATTGCACTAAGCTTCAGTTTCCTCATTTATAAAATGGAGATAATAGCTCCCACCTCACAGGATCATCGCGAGGATTATGATAATGACAATAATGGTAATAACAGCTCATATTATTGAAGACTTACCATGTACCGGACACATTCTAAACGTTTTAACATGTTATTTCCTATGAAGAAGATATTCTTTTTATCCCTATTTCACGAATCAGAAAAAATGAGGCTCATAAAGATAAAAGGACTCCCCAATGTTCTACAGCAAGGAAGTGGGTGTAGCTAAAATTCAAAGTCAGATTTTATGGCTCTATAGCTTGTGGTCTTAATGCACTGCCTAGCTCTGTGAGGTCACTCAGTCCATCTGTCATCCCTGCCCACCCTCTAATTTTTCTCTTACTTCTTTCCATTAGCACCTACTGCTGGCTAGGCCACCCCACCCCAATAAGGCCCAAATCCTCTGAAAACTGTACACTGGTACTCACGGTGGTGGTTAGCTTTCCTCCATTCTTCTGCACATACTGGATGGAATCATGGATTGTTGAAAAGAGACCAAGTAGTACATTCTCCATGTCGTAGATTCTGTACATGCCATTCACAAGTTCTTCAAGAGACAGAATGTATTCTCTCCAGTACTTGTCAATCTCCACCACACCTGCCATACAGCCTTGCATGACCACATTGCAGTAACCACCACAAGGCTTAACCATCATCAGTCCCTGGCAATAAGAGCAGTACCACATTCTGGTGAGCATTCGGCCACAGTCCTTACTAAATTTCAGGTGATCCGTTGTGTTGATGACTTCAATTCCGAGATTCAGGGCCTGAAGGAAGATCTTAGTGACTTGCAGTGACTTGGAAACCTGGGTCATAATAAGCTTGGGGAAATTTCCGAATACTTTCAAGTCACGTCTTGCTCCTCGGAGACATTCATTGATGTCTAAGGCTGACTCAGGCAGGCCTGGGTTCATTAGCTGGGTATAGATGACTGGAAACAGGCTGTCAAACAATTCATTGACCATGTCATCCACATTGATGTCAGAACCCAAGATGTAGAGAGAGACATCTGTGAAAAATTCACCCACAAACTCAAAAGCTTGTGGGGTCAGGCTCGGGTAGTTGTTCTTGAACATGGCATTGGTGTAATTCTTGGCATGGCGAACAACAATTTCAAAGGCCTCTGTAAAATAAAAGATACAGAAATGCCCACAAATTAAAGCATAGAAATCCAGGGTGTAATTGAATTTGAGATTTCTCTATTGCTGTGGTGATTAAGGTCCCATTTGCCTTAAATAATTGACTCACATTCAATTCTGGCATTGCCTGTACTCCTGCAGTTGTTTGCTCCTATAAATCAATTTTCCTTTCTAAACATGAAGTCCAAAGTCTAATGTGCACATAAATTCTTAAATACACAAATTATATTTGAAATGACAAAAGCCAGGATTCAGTTAACATTTCAGCCTTTCATGAAAATATTGATTAAAAATTGGCTAAATGAGAAGTTATTTCTCTTTCTCTCATTGATTTATTCAGTTAAAAAGAAATTATATTTCAGGACATTTTATTTTTAGACAGAGATAAATATTTGACAATAAACCATATACTGTATAAACTCACATAACAATTTAACCCTGTTCAGTCCTGAAGGAGAGGCAAGGTCTTAGCTGAGAATAAAAATTATCACGAATTCAATCGTTTTTGGTAGATTCTCTCCAGATAACTTTAAAGGGAGCTATCTGACAGATTGCCAGAACTGGAAATGGAATTTATCCACTGAATGGGTACCTGGATGGAAAAAATAATCCATGCACTTATTTACTTATACATTTGATATTGAAAATAATACCTCTGGTATTTGCAACCTGAACATCTGGAAGGATAACTGTTAAGCATCCTTGGTAAGTTCAGCTTCCACATGGTGTAGAAGCCTTATCTACTCTACAGAGACCACGAATTCATGATTACATCTGCTTTCTCAACCCCTTGGCATGAGGCCCAATTAGTGTCATTGGTCTGAGAGGAAAAGTAGTAATGTAGCCATCTCATTTTCTCCAAACTGGTACAATTCAGACACAATTTATCCCAAATAATCAGAGTTCCACATTTATATGAGGGAAGGAAAAACAACCATAATAATAGATATTTCAAGACATATATTTAAGACAGTTTAAAACAAACAAAAATAATCAAGTTTCCCGAGACATTTAAAATTAACTTAGTACTTTCTTTCATTTTTTTTTTCCAAAGTGCAAAGGTCCATGACAGATGTACTCCAAATGATGCCAATTCATGAGCCTTGAAAAATCAAATTATTACCAGTTTCAGACTGTCCTCCAACAGCTCCTTGGGATCACTTACTCCAACATTTCAGTCATCTGTGGCAAAAGTGGGCTCTAGGTTGTGCCACCACCATCTACCCCAGATTCCTTACAAGGTAGAACATGCTCCCTAGATTCTTCCCTTGGGCTTATGACATGCCCAGCAATGTTGACCAGATGCCAGTGCAGTTCTACTGGGCTTCCAAGCCCACTTGAGAAAATAATGAGTTTTAAATAAAAATTAAATTTTACATAGGTTTTTGAGAATATGTGTGTTGGCTACAGGTCTGAGGGCAGCTAGAGTATAACCGTCAGTAGGAGACACTACTTTGTGTTCATTATTTCTACTTTGCAGCTATGTGACCCTGGAAAATACTTTTCTTTTCCATCAGTTGCTGCATGTTCATTTGTTTGTTTTTTCTTTAGAACATTAAGCAATTCCTAGAAAGTTTATCTATCTTATACCAATCTTCCTAACTCCACATGCTACTTTATTTTCAATCCTTGAATCTAAAAGTTGGATAAGGCCAAGACATCATCTAGCCCAATACAAAGGACAAATCAATGAATTTTTTTAAATCATCAGAAATTTGGAGATGTAAAACTGCTTATTAATTTTGATTTCTGCTAGCATTCATTTATTATATATTAGGCTTTGTGCTAGGAACTAGGGGTACATAAGTGCTAGGGAGATGGAGATAAATGATACACCATCCTCATCTTAGAAGAACTCACAAGCCATGTGGTTTAGAGTTTACAAAACATTTCCAAGTATATTATGACATCTTTTTATGACGATCTTTTAAACTTGTTATTGCAATCCCCATTTTATAGATGATGAAATGGAGGCTCAGCAGAGTTAAAGCACTTTCCTAGAGTCTCACAGTAAAGTAGAAGCAATCAACACAAACTAGTGTCTCCCAGTGATGGTTACACTCTAGCTACCCTCAGACCTATGGCCGACACACACATTCTCAAAAACCTTTGTAGGAAGTTAAGTTCTATTTTAAACTCATTATTTTCCCATTGGCTTCCTCTCTCCAAATGAAATATACTAGCAGAAATTAAAGCCCAAAGACCAACAAAGTAGAGTCACACTTACACCTTTGCCTTGGGGCAGCATGAAGTAAGAGAAGGGAGAAGACTGCTTCTGAGATACCACCCCTGTAGATCTCAATGATCCAAGCAACTCTGAAAGAATTCTCTACAAGGCAAATTTTATCCTGAGCATAGTGCATTCGTTCTCTAATGTGTAAGATATATGACAGGGAAATTCCATAGACTGTACTACCATAACTTTTTTTAAAGCTTCTGTGACTAGCACTGCTGGATCAATAAAAAAAGAAAATTACAAAAGATCATGAACTCTTCAGCAGAAAAAACACATTGCAAAGGGAAAGGGCTAGGGGTTTACATCGAACCCCAAGCTCACATGTACTCCCTACTTCAACTTCCATAGCTCGGAATCCACTTAGCACATCTCTGGGTTTTGCACAACTCCCTTACTTATATCACAGGACAACAGACCAAACTATACCTGCTCAAGCAAAGGCTCCTGGGGGACTTATAGGAACCAACACTAGGTGAAAAGTGATGCTCAGCTTTTCTTGGCAACTTGAAGGTTTCATGAAATGATGTCAAGGGCTAGAATTACTGCCAGGAAGTTCAGCCCATTGATTTTCTGGTCAGATAATAATGTACACTCTGGCTAGGGGAGGCTTTCCTCAGTGTCTATCCTGGGAAGAAGTCAAGAGTTATGTCCAGGAAAAATTGGAACAAACAATGTAAAATAAGAGCTATCAGGAAAAATTTGGCACTGAATAGAAAATAGTTAATTTGTTTTTACTATACATAGAAAGATAAGCAATGCAGATAAATAGATCTAATAAGTTGAGTTAATATACATCCTAATATAGGAAGGTTTCTAGAATTTCTAAATTCCTCCATCACCATCCTAGTCACCACTATTTGGCCATCCTCTAGTGTTAGGCTTATGACATGCCCAGCATTCAATCTTCTCCTTAAATTATGTGCTCAAGAAGGGACACAATGACACAATTCTCCAGATGTGCTTTTATAGGTGCAGTGTACAATCTGGCTATTATCTCTCTTTAAATGGTTCAACAACTTCTACTACCCCTCAGGAGATATAGCCTATCACTGTAGCAAAACGACTGTCCTTAGTACTTAGTACTGATATTCCTCTATTCAGACCCAGACAGAAGAAAAATGTGTTTTTATGGACCCTTTCAGTAGTAGGCTGGGTATCAGAAAAAAAAAAAAAAAAGATAAAGAGTATACCTGTGGTTGGAAGAAGAGAGGACTAAATAAACCATGGAGTTCCTTTCAAACCGTTCAGAACAAGGCAGTCCTTACAGAAGCAAGGTTTTGGGGGTTTTTTAGTCAGCTTTTTGGCACTGTAAGAATGGCAAATAATTTATAAGAAGACCTTTTTAGGATCCTAGGATAAGTGTCTCATAATGGGTTGGACTCAAAACAGTTCTTATTTTCAAGCACAGGTACCATAATGGAAAAGGAAAACTAATATTTATAAGGTACCTGCAAAATATATGCCAGGACCTGTGGTAAACTTGTTAACATCTGCCCTCTCATTCAATTTTAACATAATCATATGTGTTTGGAATTATTTTTTATTTTGCTGGTAAGGAAACAGGCTTAGAGAAGTTAAGTGGCTCACACAAGGCAATACCTTTAGTTAAATGCCAGGGCCTGAATTTGAATATAGGTCATCTAATACTGACCCCTTTGCTAATTCTACAACACGTTTTAGCCTTGAAAACTGGAAGACTATGGTTTCAGCTCTGACAAGGAAACAGCTTGGAAGCTGTCACTCTCATCCTCAACAACAAGAAAATAGCTGAATAACTGATAATCAATGATTCTTCTTAGACCCATCAGGGAATTGAGGTCAGGACAAACTGCCACGTTGGAATCTGAGGAGACGTGCAAATACAGAGAGTCACAACTGAAATCAGCTTATCTGGAGCACAAGCCACTAGAGCTATAAACTAGTAGGAATGCTTAAGTAATTCTGATGAGTTCCTAGAGCCTGAATGTGAACTACCTAGAGAGTTAAAAACTCCTGGGGCTCAGACTTATGGATTCCCTCACACTTCTATGGATTTTGCCTCCGGAAAACCACACAAAGTTCTCAGAGTGAAGATCCAAGAAAAATCTCCTTGTTTTTCAGGCAGGAGAAAGGGAAAAGAAATAATTTTGAAGTATACCATGAGCATTCACCATAGCAAATTCCTGTTCTTCAAGAGTAAAACAATTTTACCAAAGCCTGATATACCTAGAGAAAGGGCAATTAGATAACTCCAGCTCCCTCTAGCTTTCCTGAAACACCTAGGGGGAGAAAAACTTCTGAGGGTCACAGTCCAAGGACTTATACCCAATAAAATACTAAGATTAATCATAAGGTAACTTTCACTCCCCCTACACCTTACATCAATAGGTCTAAAGTATAATAACAGCAGATTACAACTGAGAGGGCTGAAAGACATAGACCCTATTTTAAGAAGGCGTTTTTAGGGAAACCCAAAAACAATACGTGAGAAAAAAGTAAAAAACAAGGGCACTAGAGGAAACTGAAGCCTCTAGAACCTACACCTACAGCAAATATTAAATAGCCGAGCTCGTAACCAGATTAACATAAAACTTCACATTAAAAGTCTAATTACTTCAAATTTTTATTACTCAAAATTGTCCTGCTTTTAACAAACAACTACAAGCTATGTTAAAAGGCAAGAAAAGCACAGTCTGAAAACACAAAGCAATTATCATAACCACATTCAGATATGGCACAGATTTTGCAATCATCAGACAGGGACTTTAAAATAACTATGATTAATATGGTAAAGGCACTAATGGAATAAGAACATGCAAGAACAGATGGAAAATTTAAACACAGAGATGGAAACTCTATAAAATATCAAAAGGAAATGCTAGAAATCAAAAACACTAAAACAGAAATAAGGCATGCTTTTCATGGTTTCATAGTATACTAGGAACTACCAAGGAGAGAATCAGTGAGCTTGAAGATATGTCAATAGAAACTTCCCAAACTGAAGTGGGAAGAGAAAAAGGAATAACAATAATAAAAATGAATATCCAAGAATGGTGAAACAATTCAAAAGGTATAAAATATGTATAATTGCAATTCTAGAAAGAAAGAATGGAGAAGAAATATCTGAAGATATAATGGCCAGGAATTTTCCAAAATTCATGGTAGACACCACCAAAGGTCCAAGAAGTTCAGAAAACAATAAGCAGGATAAAAACCAAAATATCTACTCCTAGGCATATCATATTTAAACTGCAGAAAACCAAACACAAAGAGAAAACCTTCAAAGAAACTAATGGGGGAAAAACCCCACCTTAATTATAGAGGAATAAGGATAAAAATTACATGTAACTACTCATCAGAAACCATGCAAGCAAAAACAGTAAAATGAAATATTTATCACTTTAGATAACACCAACCTAGAATTCTGTATTCAGCAAAATTATCCTTTAAAAGTGAAGGAGAAATGAAGACTTTCTCAGACAAACAAAAAGAAATGTTTGTAAGAAATGTTAAAAGAAATTTTTCAGGGAAATCATATAGGTCAGGCAATCAGATCTACATAAAAAGGAAGGGTGTTAGAGAAGGAATAAATGAATGTAAAATAAAATATTCTCTTCTTAAAATTAATCTAATAGTCACTGTTTGTTCAAAGTAATAATAACAATAAACTTGTTTTTTTATAGCATATGGATAAGTGAAATGAATTAGAGCAATATTATAAGGAATAGGAGGGAGGAATTGAGAGAACTCTATTATAAGGTACAGTACTAGTGAAGCAATACAGTATTATTTGAAGGTGGACTTAGAATAGTTGCAAATGTATACTGTAAACTTGAGGGCAACCACTAAAAATTTTTTTGAAAAGTATAATTGATATGCTAAGAGAGGAGAAAAAAATGAAATCACACAAAATGTTCAATTAAAAACAGAAAAGGCAGAGATTGGAAGATTTAAAACAAACAAACAAAAACAAAACAAAACAAAAATAAAGAACAAGGGCAATAAATAGAAGAAGTTACAAACATGGTGGATGTTAATTCAACTACATCAATTATCACTTTAAATGTGAATGGTCTAAATATACAAATTTAAAGACAGGGACTATAAGACTGGATATAAAAACAATACCCAACTTACTTTTGTCTACAGGAAATACATCTTAAGTATAAAGACACACATAAAAGGATGGAGAAAGACATACCATACTAACACTAATTAAGAAAAAAACTGGAATAGCCAAATTAATTTCAGACTAAACACACTTCAAAAGAAGGAAAATTATTAGGGATAAAGAAGGGCATTACATAATAATAAAGGGGTCAGTTATCCAAGACATAACAATCATTAATGTGCATTCACTTAACAACAGAGAGTCAAAATAAATGAGGCAAAAACTGATAGAACTGTAAGCAGAAATACACAAATCTATGAGTATAGTTGTAGACTTGAACACCTCTTTATCAGTAACAAGTCCGTCAGGCAGAAAATTAGTAAGGATATAGTTGAACTGAATAGCACCAACTATCACCTGGATCTAATGACATTAATAGAATACTTCATCCATCAAGAGCAGAATACACATTCTTCTCAAGCTCACGTGGAATATTTACTAAGATAGACCACATTCCAGACCGTAAAATACACCTTAATAAATTTAAAAGCATAAAAATCATACAAAGAAGAATGGATCAAACCACAATGGATTTAAATTACAAATCAATAACAGAAATATAACAAGGCAATTTCCAACCACTTGCAAATTAAGCAACAAATTTCTGCATAGTACATCGGACAAAGAAGTAGTTGCAAGAGAAATTTTAAAATATTTTTAACTAAATGAAAATTTAGTAACTTAAATGTAACTTAAAATTTGTGGGAGGCAACAAAAGCAGTGTTTAATAAGAAATTTACAGCATTGAATACATATACTAGATAAAAAGAAAGATCTCAACTCAATAATCTAAGATTCCACCAAAGGAAACTAGAGAAAAAAGAGCAATATACATATAAAGCATGCACAAGAAAAATAAATTATAAAAATTAGAGTGGAAATCAATGAAATTGAAAACAGAAAATCTAACAAAACTAAAAGCTATTTCTTTGAAAAGGTCAATAAAATTAAAAAATATCTAGCCAGGTAAACCAAGAAAATAAGATAGAAGACACAATTTACTAATATGAGAAATGAAAGAGGGATCATCACTACTGATCTCATGGATATTAAAAGGATAATACACAAATATTATAAACAGCTCTATGCTCATGAACTTGATAAAATTGACGAAATGGACCAATTCCTTGAAAGACTCAAACTACCAAAAATTACACAAGGAAAAATATATAATCTTAATTGGTCTATATCTATTAAAGAAATTGAATCAATAATTAGTAATCATCCAAAAAGAAAGCAACTGGCCCAGGTGTGTTCACTGGTACATACTACCAAACATTTAAGGAAGAAAGAATACCAATTCTCTACAATCTTATCCAGAAAACAGAAGCAAAGGGAATACTTCCTATCTCATTTTATGAGGCCGGCATTATCCTAATACCTAAGCCAGATAAAGCTATTACAAGAAAGGAAAGTTACAGACCAATATGTCTCATAAACATAAATGCAAAAATCCATAACAAAATATTAGCAAATCAAATCCAACAGTGTATAAAATGAATTATACACCATGACCAAGTAGAATTTATTCCATGCAAAGTTGGTTCAACATTCAAAAATCAGTTAATACAATCTATCACATCAACAGGCTAAAGAAGAAAGATCATACAATCTTGTTAGATGCAGGAAAAGTATTTTCTAAAATCCAACATCATTCATGATAAGAACTTTTAGCAAACTAGGAATAGAGGGGAACTTTCTCCACTTAATAAAGAACATCCACAAAAACATTTACAACTAACATCATACTTAATGGTGAGATAAAGGATGTCCCTCTCTCAGCACTCCTGTTCACCATTGTGCTTAAAGCCCTAGTTAATGCCGTAAGATAAGAAAGGAAATAAAAGGTATACAAAGCGGGAAAACTACAAAACTGATGAAAGAAAATAAAGAAGATCCAAATAATTGGAGAGAATCTCCATGTTCATAGATAGGAAGACTCAGTATTATTAAGATGTCACTTCTTCCCAACACGATCTATAGATTGAATTAACTCTCAATAAAAATCCCTGCAAGTCATTTTGTGGACATCAATAGTAAAGATTATATGGAAAAGCAAAAGACCCAGAATAGCCATCACAACACTGAAGAAGGACAAAGTTGGAGGACTGGCATGACCCAAATTCAAGAATTCTTGTAAAGTTACAGTAATCAAGACAGCATGGTATTGGTGAAAGAATAAAGAAGTAGATTAATGGAACAGAATACAGAGGTCAGAAATAGATCCATACAAATTTAATCAACTGACCTTTGACAAAAGACAAAGGCAATTCAATGGAGAAAGAATAGTCTTTTCAACAAACAGTGCTGGAACAACTGGACATCCATGTGCAAAGAAATAAATCTAGACATAGACCTTTCACCTTTCATAAAAATTAACTCAAATGGATCATAGAACTAAATGTAAAATGCAAAACTATAAAACTTCTGAAAGATAACATGGGAGAAGTTCTTGATGATTTTGGGTTTAGCAATGATTTTAGATATAACATTAAAAGCACAATCCATAAAATAAAAAATTGATGTGCGACTTTATTAAAATGAAAAACATCTCTTCTGTGATATTAAGAGAATGAAGAGGATGCATTTGTCAAGAGAATAAAAAACAAGCCAGACTATGAGAAAATATTTGCAAAACACATATCTGATAAAAGACATATCCAAAATATACAAAGAATACTTAAAATACAACAGTAAAAAACCAAACAACCCCATTTTAAAATGGGCAAAAGATCTGAACAGACACCTTACCAAAGAAGGTATGGACATGGCAAGTAAGCATAGAAAAAGATGCTCAATATCAGATGTCAGTAGGGAACTGCAAATTAAAATAACAATGAGATACCACTGCATAGCTATTAGAATTGCTAAATTTCATAACACTGACAATACCTAATGCTGGCAAGAATGCAGAGCTACAGGGACTCTGATTCTTTGCTGGTGGGAACGCAAAATTGTACAGCCACTTATGTTTGGCAAGCAGTTTGGGAGTTTCTTATAAAACTAAGCATATTCTTACTATGTGATTCAGCAATTTTGCTCCTTGGTATTAACCGAACTGATCTGAAAACTCATGTTCACACAAAAACCTGCACATGAATGTTTATAGCAATTCTATTATAATTGTCAAAACTGGAAGCAAGCAAGATGACCTTCGATAGGATAAGCAAAGTGTGGTACATCTCATATATAATGGAATACTATTTAGTGATAAAAAGAAATGAGCTATCAAGCCATGAACAGGCAGGGAGAAACCTTAAATGCCAAAGTGAAAGAAGATAGCCTGAAAGGTCACATACTGTATGATTCCAACTATATTACAGTCTGGAAAAAGCAAAATTATAGAGACTGAGAAGTTCAAGCATTGCCAGGGGCTTGAGAGGGAAGGAGAGGGGCTGAGGGAAGAGATGAAGCATGGGGTATTAGGATAGAGGATACAAGACATTATATGCATTTGTCAAAACTCATAGAACTGTACAACACAAAGAGAGAACCTTAATGTAAATGATGCACTTTAGTTAATAATAATGTAGCAATATTGGTTTATTAATTATAACATAAATCACACTAATGTTAATAATGATAATAATAGAGGAAACTGTGCAGGGGAGAGGGAGCATATAGGAATTCTGTACTATCTGCTCGATTTTTCTTTAAATCTAAAACTGTTCTAAACAAATTAAGTCTATCGATTTTTTTTTTGGAAGCTGGCTGGTTTGGGGAGCTAAACCCATGACCTTGGTATTACAAGGCTGTGTTCTAACCACCTGAGTTAACTGGTTAGCCAATTTTTTTGTGTGTGTGTGTGTGTGTGACCGGTAAGGGGATCGCAACCCCTGGCTTGGTGTCGCCTGCACCGCGCTCAACCAGTGAGCGCACCGGCCATCCCTATATAGGATCCGAACCCGTGGCGGGAGTGCCGCTGCGCTCCCAGCACCGCACTCTCCCGAGTGAGCCATGGGGTTGGCCCCTGGTTAGCCAATTTTTTAAAAAAATAAAAAAAAAAACACTGGACCTTGGAAATTAGTCCTTGATGGAACTAGTGACTAGAACCACTGAAAAAATGTTAAGTCACTTTCACTTTTTTCCCTCAATCTACTTTGACATTTCTTTCATGAGTTAGGGAGTTTTAACATACAATAGGTGCCATATGGCATTAATGTAATTTCAATTGGTAAAACTATGGAAAAGGTTAATGAACCAAAACACCCAAATAGGTAACACATTTCTATGTTATTTTTGAATACTGGATGATTTTTCTAAAATCAGCCACATAGAAACTCCAAGTTTAGGATGTAAGAAAAACCCCACATTTTCTAAAATAGTTCACAGAGAAGATACTAAAAGTGTTACTCCAATTTCTGTTGTATTTTTCTGGCATTTTTTGCTCCATATTAATTTAACTAGAATTGACCAAGCTTAGAAATAAGCTGCTATTAAATATAAGCCGTTTACTTCTGCAGGCTCATGACCAGCCTATAAATGTATGTAGTCTTGCTTTTTAAGTTTCACATGCTAGGCTTCTAAAAACAAGGTACACCAGTTAGAAATAAAGAAATGAGTGAAAAAAAGGATGAAGGAAACATATCATTAGATAGATAGACAGACATAGTTTTTTTCCCCCAACAGCTATTACGAACCAGAAAAGACAATTAAAACGATTCACTCAAAGGGTCCTCAGAAATAAGAAGTGAGTATCCTTAACTGCAAGAAAATTTATGAATCTGCAGCAGTTGACCATCCCTTCACCCCATTAGCCCAAGTAGCTCTTATCATATACCCTTCATTAGCTTTCCTGAACAACTAGTTGATATTAACCTTTTGGGCACTGTGATTCATGTAACTTATCATTTTTCCCTCTTCACATTTATTTCTAGAAAGCTGAGACTTAAATTTACGGTCTACCTCTATCAAACATAATAAATTTCATGTCATGTATTTTGCATCATAGCCTTACCCTGGCTCCATCTTACTTTCCTACCTATATTTTCTCCTTTGCCTAAATGTTCCTATGTATTTTAATTGCACTGCATTTTACTTTTATTATGTAAGTTTTTGTAGATCACTTGAAATTATTTTGGGACAAGGTAGGAAATAAGTAGGTAAGTAAATAAAATAAGGAAAAGGAGAGAGAAGCTATACCTATCACTCAAGACAAAATATCATTTCAACAATATATTCTCACCAGTTTGAGTAGCAACTATAGAAATGTTTGCATTCATGAATGGCCAGGACCTTGTTAGGGCCCTTGGTTGAATGTGCATACATAATCCTTCACAAGTCATTCATCTTTTTACCCTTTTTCCACATCTTAAAAATTGGGGTCAAATGTACATAACTTTAAAATTAGGAGGCACTAATAAGGCTGGCTTCATCACGGCTCAGACCGTGACAGTTTTCACATTGGATTCAGGAACAAGACACCCTTGAGAAACCATGAAAGTAGCTAAACAGAACAGTATAGAACCACAGATGAGAACCTGTTTCTTAAATTCATAATATCTTAAGAACAGTTTGTCTTGCAGAAGCTGCTGGGATTTAGAAACTTTTTTTTTTACTGTGGACACACCAAGAATAATATCTGGTTCTTATAAGAGAATCTTGTGGGTCAGCACTTTTCATGCTATCATCTTGATGAATTGTTTCTAAGACATGATTCTTAGTCTTTTTTCATTCTTCTCTGTCTCCCAGGCTTTCATTTGGATCAGCCAATTCTTGGTTGATTGGAAAATATTCTTACTTATTCAAGGTTCTCATAACTAAGAAATGACACCTACCAAAAGAGGCATCAGGGTCACATTCTTAGATCTTTTAATTCGCTCTTTATGAAAGAAAGCCTGATGGTATCCAAGGAAGTAAAGTTCTACAATTTCTCCAAGGATCCACACATTAAATAGTTAAAAGTCCCTCCAGTTCACCAAATCATTCCACTTAATTAAAAACGTTTCTTTTTTTTAAAAAAAAAAGGTCTTTATTCTAAGAGTTTATGGGGAGGGGACATGGATTACTCCAAACAGTCATGAGAAGAATGGCTTATATCTTAGCTAGTACAAAAAAAAATCACTGAAACACTTGCCTTGTTGCTGTTTTCTCAACTTGAGAAATTTCATTTTTATAGTGTATGAACATAATTTCATGAATCAAGACTAAAGAGTTTCTTCTCTTAACGACTTACTGTTACTAACCATAGCTTAGGAAAATAAAAAATAGGCTTTTGGAGGACACATTGAATGAAAGATTCTGCTCCATAAAAAGGGAATGGCTTCATTTAAAGGTTTAAATGCAAACAGTCTGGCAGTGCCTTTATCTAATAAAAATTTGTATTTCTTTTCAATATACCCTTAGTTATTGGGGAAAAAAAGAACAAAACATCTAGAGGATCTTCTGTGGTTCTGTTAGGACAATTAATGTATGCATTTTATGCAGTCTTGTCTTATCTGCTCTTCTTTCCCCTTTTAACCACTTAGACACGAAATTAGTATCCTAAGGTCAATCATCAGTAGTTTATGCAACCATTGTTATTGGAGGGACTTGTGTCTGTAACCTGTTATTAAAGATTTCCATTGCGCTTTATATTTCTGTAAGTGTGTCACAGCCAAGGCTTTAGTGATTACAAAAGATACAGACTCCTCTTCCCCCATGGTTACTGAAAGACACATTTCCATTCTCTTTCCCCTCACTAATGAGAAGTACCAGATCTGAGTTCACACACATATATACCCTCCCAAGGCCTATTCATTCATACACTCAATAAGTACTCACTGAGCATTCATTATGACAATTTTCTTTTTACTTTTTACAGATAGAGAGCCATGAGACTCACTGTTTATATTCTCTTGTGAAAGATAAGGTAAATCTGAAGTAAGAAATCTCAAACCACAAAGGTTTGGGCTATTGCTTCTCCTGCGGAGCTACACCACAGTCTCTAAAGACAGGTATCCAATTCAAATTTCGACTTGTTTGAGACCTAAATTATCACAGGCCCCTGACATTATGTGAAGTCAGCAACATTAACCACTTGCCAGAAAACTATTTAAAGACTATTTTTGAGGCACCTTAGCCGTCTCATTAGATTAATTGCACTTGTATAGGATACCTTTTTTTCCACTTAGTATTTACCGAATACACACTGCTAGACTGTGAATAAAACATGCAAACAACATGGACCCTAGGTCCTAAAGGCTTGCAATATCCAGTGTGATAAAATATTAGATGACCTACCTCATTTGAAAAGCATAAACTACCATATAGATATGAAAATACATTTTGTTCTGAGAATCTTTTACACTTAAGTATACATAGTATGCTTGGCAACAAATCATAACAAATCTGTAAAGTGCCTCAAGTTGTTTCAGATTTTTAAAATCTATGTTCTAGTTTAATTCCCCTCCTCCTTGTCTATCACTGAAGGTGAGTGTGTGTGTGTGTGTGTGTGTGTGTGTGTGCACTCATGCACACATGTGTGCATACAGTAGCTAAGGGAAACATTACTACCACAATTTGACAGATGAGGTAACTGAAACTAAGATAGCTCCAAGTACAGCTATGTGGTGAATGTTAGCAGCAATAGTACACAGGACTCCTGGCTATCTGTGTAGTGCTTTTTCCATTACGTCCATCTCCTTCAAAGGCAAATATTGCATAGCACTTAAAGATTAGCTTTCGGTATAATAAAAACTAGCATCCTTGGAGCATTTACCAATTGCCAGGCAGTGTTTCAAGCATTTTATGTGAGTTAATTCATGTAATTTTCAGAACCACCCTATGAGATGACTACACTATTGTATACATTTTATAGATAAGAAAACCAAGGCACAAAGAGGTTAGGTAACTTGCCAAAGATTATACAGCTGGTAAGTAGAAGAGCCAAGATTTGAATACAAGCAGTCTGGATCCAGAGCTTACCCACTAAAGTACTATGCAGTAATGCCTTGAGGTATGCGTAGCTTGTCTATTTTTCTTTTTTCTTTTCCTTTTGGTTCACCTCTAAGTAAACTTAATACTTCAGTTTTTTGGCTACACAGGGTCTACCAAATATTTCAGGAAAATAACTCCATGACTGGTAAGATGTGAAGAAGGAGGCAAGAATCTAAATGATTCCAACTACTTACCAAGAACAATAGTTCCCCAGAAAATGCATTGCCTGTGGTGTCTTATGGTTATAATTAAATGAAAATTATAAGAAAATAAGTGAAAAAGGTCAATACCGTGCATTTCCTAGGGATTGTTGATATGGGTATGAAATCTCATGGCTCTCAGCTTTGGTATTTAACTGAAAAGCTAGCCTTTGCAAAAAGGCTAGGCCCTCCCTTGAGCCACTGTTCCTTCAGAGGGCTACTGGCAGAGACAGGACTCAAGGGCCAGGATCTTGACAGTTTCTTGGGACTCAGTCTCCTCCAGGGTACTTCAACACATGAAACACAAGGAAGGTGAAAGCCAGGGGACTCACGAAGTCTGCCATGATTAACTCAGGGGGAGCTCCATGATTAACTCAAGGAGCTCTGGTAGCAGGCAATGACTTGCCAGGATGGTAAATACCACCATAGGAACTCTAGCCAAATTCAGTGGCAGGTGGGAAGGGGTGTCACACAAGCAAAAGTCAACCATGTCGTTTTCCCCTGAGCTTGTCAAAAGGAAGGAATGTTTCACCTTTATTAAACTGCCCTTGTATTCTATAAACTTTATAAATTAATTTTTGCCTCTGCATTAGTACTGAGGGGTGTGTGTGTGTGTGTGTGTGTGTGTGTGTGTGTGTGTGTGTGTGTGTGTGTTTGTGGTATGAGTCTATGTTAGCGAATAGGGTGGGAGAAAGAATAAATCTCCAGGATTATGGTCATAATATGACAAAATAAGTTAGTTGGTAGGAAAATTACAGTGCTACTCTAAGGAAGTCCCTAGTGAAGCTGGGCATGTTAGTTTCTGACTCTCTCAATTTTCTTACAAAGCCATCAAGGCACTAAAACAACCATTATGATTTGCAATTATGACTTAACTGCTGGAGAGTTTGATAAATGCTTCTCAAAAAGTCTGTAATGTTTACATGCAGAAGGGGAAATGTTTCACAATTCACTGAGCATCAAATACCTAAAGTAAAGAATTCTTCCTCCAAGAAGAACTCCAAAGTGACTCCATGGATCTTCTCATGAATCAAACTTTTCTTTCTTCAGGTGTTTGACAATCTCTTTTTGACATTGCCTTTCTTTTGTTTAAAAAGAAAATTATTGTCATGTATCCAAAACTACAGTGTGTACATACCTGAGTATTGCCTATGATGTCTCTCCTCCTTCATACCCTACTTTACCCCTTCTTTCCACCTTAATTTTTGACGAAGAACCAATCCTACTGGCACCTAGAATGGTGAGATACAGTAAAAAAAAGAGACACCTGCACTGCCATGTTCACTGTAGCACTATTCACAATAGCCAAGACATGAAAACAACCTAAGTGTCCATTGATAGATAAATGGATAAAGAAAATATGGCATACCCATACAATGGAATTACTGAGCCTTTAAATAGAAGGAAATTCTGCCAATTGGGACAGGGACAAATCTGGAAAACATCATGCTAAGTGAAATAAGCCAGACATACAAGAACAAATACTACATGATATCACTCTTATGAGGAATCTAAAGTACTCAAATTCACAGAAGCAGAGTGGAATGGTGGTTGCCAGAGGCTGGGCTGAGGGCAAAATGGGGAGGTATGAGTCAATGGGTACAAGGTTTCAGTTACACAAGATGAGTAAGTCCTAGAGATCTACTGTACAGCACAGTGCCTATAGTCAACAATACCATATATACATAAAATTTTGCTGAGAAGGTAGATATTATGCTGTGTTTATATCACATACACAAAAATAATAAATTAACAGGATGGCAGAAACTTTTGTAGGGGATGAGTATGTTTATGGCATAGATTGTGGTGATGACTTCACAGGTGTATCTCTAGACTCATTAAGTTGCACACACTAAATATGTACAGCTTTTTTTGTATATCAATTACACCTTAATAAAGTGGAAAAAACACTACAGTACCAGCATGATCTAGGAGGCAGGTCATGTAATTTCTCTAGGCCTGAATAAAATATTAATTGGTACCTATTTGCACCAAACCAGCTAAATTCTGAGGCTTGGCTACTACCTGAATTCTGGTCTACAGCAATTGTTAGGGGCTTCAGCAATTATCTGAAGTCTAAAAACCTAGTGCAAATTCAAAGAAATGATTTAGAGAAACATCTCTTTTATTAAAAACTCAATTGTACTCGTTTTTTAAAGGGACAAATTATCTTAAGACTCAGGGCTGGGTGGTTAGCTGAGTTGGTTAGAGTGTGGTACTGATAACACGAATGTCAAGGGTTCTGATTCCTCTACTGGCCAGCCACCAAGAAAAAGAAATCTTAAGACTCCAATATATAAAGGACATTCAACAGTTATTTGTAGTAAATGCCAGATGCCCTGCATCGAAGAATAGACCACCTTCCTCCATAAAGCAGTGACTTTGCTGGCCACAAGGGCTGTCTGTATTGTACTATAAAACAATCACATGCGCAGTTCATGATTAAGGACCAGATAACCTAATGGAATTTGACCTGAATGACCTTCAACAGTTGATCATTTTAACAAAATGTGGAAATGGATTCAATGGGAAGTTATAAAAATGAAGAGCCAACAATTGAAATAATCCTAGAATTATAACCTGGAAGGAGAGAGGGTGTGGTCAGAAAGACATGCAACCACTCCCACAAATATAAATGCTTGATTCAACTTCCCTATTTTGTATTGTCTGAGTACCTCTGGCAACCATCATACGCGATATTACAATCTGAGAAAGCCCCAGGTCCTGACCTTGACAGGAACCAAGCCCCCCAGTGCTATCTCACTTATAGCATCAGTGACGAGGTCACTTTTTGAAGCCATTTGTCCCCAAGTTTCTGACAAACTACAAGTCTTTATTTGCACAAGACCAAAATCCTTGCCACTACCTTCCCATTGCTATTCCAGATAAGAGGAAAATCTGAGCCCAGGATCTTCCTCATAGCAGGATGCATTGCTGTTTCCTCTAGGAGTTTCACTCTCAATAGCTCACAGTGAATTTTCTTCCTCCTAACTCCCCCATCCCTCACCCCCCCAAGTGCAATGTAATATTTAAATATGGGAGGGAACAGGGGAAGTGGTGAATCAGGGGAAGATAGTTCCATCTAGACAGATGGACAAGGGACAATATATACTCTCAAGGCGCAATCCATGTGAAGAGAACTTCTGCAGGAAAGAAAATCCAGCTGTTGGCCAGGCAGCCCCATTTATGTCTGCTCTCGGTACACTGACATTTTCTGGGTTCAAAGGAAACAGCGCCTGAATTTCTAAAAGGTCTGGGCACTATTTTAAAATAATGCTTGGAGCGATCTGATGTCTAAAATGGCTTTCTGCCAGTCTTCTGCCTTGGCCACAGTACTACATTCAAGAGAGCTTATTTTAAATGGACATTTAAAAAATGGTCCATGGCTGTAATTTGGCAATGTGCCTAGAAAAGACTGATTTTGAGACTGAGCATTTTAAACAAAATCTCTAAAATACAAGTTACAGTCGCATTCCCTAATGGGCCTTCTGATCCTGCCGCTTAGCACTTTCCTGGGGGCCAACTCTTAAATATGCCTGGGGGCCCACTTGGGGAGGACTCTGGGGTGTTCCCCATTCCAATGCAAAGGAAGACACAGCAAGACACAGCACAATTGCACTGTGTCCTCCTCAGCTGACCTCACTAACCTGACATACGCTATAAATTCCAGCTTGTGTGATCTAGAACAGTGGGGTAGACATCACTGTAAATTTAAAAAGAGAAAGATGAAGGGAAAACCCTCAAATGGAATATGAATGTAAATGATGTTCAAATCAGCCCTGTAACAGACCTGTAATTAGCTTATCCCATTCGTATGCTATGTCTTTAAGCTTTTCAGAACTGTTCAGATCTGAATTTTTCCTACAGAACAAGTTACCAGTATTCACATACACCGACAAATCATAATACGACTCTTCCCTGTGTCCCCTTCTTTTTGCTCTACTGAGTTTTCAGTCTCCTTTCCTTGTGCCTCTTGAAGAATGCCAGGCAGAGGTCAGTGAATGTTGCCATAAAAAGAAAAAGACAAAAGAAAAGTTTACCTGCCATTTCTCACTGCTCATTAGAGGAAAAGTACAGTTCTATACAGTACAACTTTTTAGCCAAGGAGTTATGTTGGTCAGCTCACATACGGGCTTGCAAACATGCTTCCACAAAATGAGTTGGGCCAGATGAGAACATTAATTTATTTGAGCATATGTATGTCAGTACTGATAGTAAACAAAGGTACTGGTACATCATGCGAGCACACACCACCAACAAAAAAGGTCTGCTGCTTACAAGCAACCACATGAGCAGATTCACCATGATTGGTCCCAACCTAGCTGGAATCATGTCTCTTTCATCAGCTCATTTAGGCCAATGTCATTAGGCTCATTAGGCCAATCATACTCTGTCCCTCCACAAATGCTATGTGTCCTTTTTCCATTAAATTAAAATGAAAGTTAAGTTTGTTCTAAGAATGCCATGGCATCATTAAAGACAGTGCTGATAATGACAAACCAGGTTCAGTATCACTGGTTAAGACCATGTCAGCAGACCAGTTTTATAAAGACTAAATAACGGTAACAACAGCAATGATAATGACAATAGTAACGACAACTAATATCTGCATAGCATATTCATTTGGACCATGTACTATTCTAAACCCCTTACATTTTATTAATTCATTTAATCTTTGCAACTACATTATGAGATAGGTATTATTATTCCCACTTTATAGATGAGAAAACTGAGGCTTAGGGAGCAGAACTGACTTCCTCAAAGCCACACAACTAGTAAGTGGTGCAGAGCTGGAATTCAAAGTGAGCTCTTAAGCACTCCTCTCTAACGTCCGATATGGGAGACTAGACATTCTCCCTGGAGAAGGAGAGGTGATGGTAGTTTGAAATGGCATGTTCACTATTACTGAAATTTCAAATAACATAAAAAGAGGGCAAAAGATTTTTAACTTTACTAACAGAGTACATGAGTTAGTCAAGAAGGCAGAGTCCAGGTGGCCTGCATACCAAATATAAGGAAGGAATAGTATAAACTTACAGAGAAGCACAAAGCTAGACTAAGAAAATGACTCAATAACTAAGTAACTGAACTAACTCAGAATTGAAACAAAAAAATTAGAATAAAATAGAACAAAATAGAGTGGGATTTTTTTCTGGGATGAACAAACTCCCTTGGAAAATTAGAAGAATGGCATTTTAATCTGACCTGGTTCAGTAAATGTCAGCTCTTGCATACTAGTGACAGTTCTTTCTCCATTAAAAATATCAAAACAAAGGAGAAAGTTAATAAAGTGAACATAACAAAAGAGCAATGTGAAGGGCTCTACCTATGGAGTATTTTCCATGTGGCAGAATAATAATCAAGTGGGCCCTTCATCTTTGATTTTCATTCTTGGTTTCTGATACATTCTATCAGTGCCTTATCTCTGCTTTGATGAGTAATTCAGAAGAATTCTTCATGATTTACATGAGCACCGTGCTGCCTCAAATAAACCACCTGTCACCTTAGGTAGGTCATTTTCCCTCTCTGGCCCTCAGGGAAATAGGACTAGCTGAGTGCTAAGATTCCTTCAATCTCTATAATTCCATAATTTTGTGCTATTTCTTGATAGTTACTTGTTGGATACTATTACACATCAACTCCAATACCAGTATACTTTAGTATTTTACTAAGGCACTGTACAAACTCATACACAACACACACAAAAAACATCAGACTCAAGCAAACATACACAGAAAACATGAAATGGGGTTTTAGTTTTATTTTGTACAATTTTTTATAGAAACAGAGGGAGTTCATTGGCTAGAGTATGCTGGCAATCTGGCTGCTGGGAAACCTCATTGGGTCCAGAGTCTGGCCTTCAGTACAAGAAGAGTATATGCTTCTCTCAGGGGTGTGCATTCACATCAACCAAGCTCACTAGGGACCATGTTTAAAATTTAAAAATGCCCAGGGTTTGGAGGCTCAAAACTCAATTCTGACAATGTCCCACATTGGTTGAACCCACACTATCAAGTCCTCCAAAGACTGTAGGAATAAGTTGAACACCAGTGTACCCATTTATAATGACACATATAATTCACAGGACAACAGATTCTCACATAATCTCCCTACTAGTAAATAACATGGGAAGCCAAATTATAATCCAAAGCTTGTTTGATGACCATGGAATCAATGTCGACTCAAATTATAAGATTTGCATGTCTAATTATGGCATCATATTAAAATATATCTCTATAAATAGGATATTATAAACAAAACACTATAATAATAGCTAACATTTATTGAGGGATTACTATGTTCCAGGCACTGTGTTAAATATATAAATGATCTCCTTTTAGTATCACAATGGCCCTATATGACAAGTACTATTATTTAAATTCCCATGTTACAGACAGAAACTGAGGCTTAGAAAGGTGTTGCCACTTGCCCAAAGTAATAAAGCAGGGGAGTAGTAGGCATGAGACTACGAACCCAAATCAGTCTGGATATGGAACTTCACTTGTAACCACTTTGCTACATTCCCTCTGTACTTAGCCCAGAGCCTCTAGAAGACAGTTTCTTTCCTGGTTGGACTGCGCTGATCAGTGCTACTATCTTTCTCTGTGACTCTCTCCTTTTCATCTGCTTTCTTGACTGACAGCCTCCAACCCCCACTCCTTGATTGACACATTCTTTCTTCAACTGTGTTAACACTGTCAATCAGGCTACTGTCTGGTCTTTTTTCCTCTAGGAGCCCTTAAGTCTGTCTCTGTCTCAAGTCTCACCCTCTCTCTTTCTGAAATTTAAGAAATAAAGTTCAAAGAAGTAAAGTAATAGTCACCCAGATTCCCGCCAACTATTATCAACAATAGTTAACTTTCAGCAATTTGCTTCCATCTTTCTTCTACATTTATACTTAACAAAATTAGACAATAGTACATGATACCTTGTTCTTTTGTAATTCAGTCTCCTGAAAGGAAATTTGCATAGCTCTGTTCTCATCCATAACTTGTTGATTTTCTAGCTTGACTATTTCATTTTTCTTATTTTCAGGGTCTTGGGGAGGCCCCTCTAAGTTGCTTGCATGTCCCAACTACACATTCCGAAACATGAGATCGATATAAACAGTCAGGCAGACAGATTAGCCAATCTTATTAACATTACAGCCCAAGATCGTGCCCTCTGTCTAGCCTGCCTAACTTTCTTAATTGTAAAAAAAAAAAAAAAAAAAAATCCATTTCCACATAAAGAATTGCAAAAATTGGTATTGTGTAAGGGTCAATGGCTACACAGTTTTTCTTCAACAAACCAAAAGGATGTGTATATTGACAAGGAAATCACGGGGTTGGAGATAAACAATTCTTTACATGGGTGACTTTAGCAGAACTGAGAGCGTCACTTTGAAAAAGAGAAATCTTGGAAACAGAAAAGTAATCCATTAATAAGGCACCTCTGGACATCTCTGAGACTCATAGGCATAATTCATAATATCTGATAACTAGACCATTTAGTATTTATTTACTTCAAAATGAAAAATTAAAAGAGACATTGGTTTATGGGTTTAAAGATAGATGCACACTTGAAACTATTTTAAAAGGTTATCTGTGGAAAGGATAAAACCACAAGGTTGATGGAAAATAAAAAGCCTCCCAGAAGGGAAAAACTGTGGTGTACATGGCAAATATGAACAAGTGAGTACAGTGAACAATGGTCAAAGAAATCTTTTCTATGAAATCAAAGAAGCCTTTTTCTGTCTGTGATACATTAAACTTCTAGGGTTATAATTATTGAGTTATTTTTATAGTTTATCTACTCCAAATATATCTTTCTAATGATATATATACAGCAGAAAACTTAGGAAATGTTGAAAACTAAATTCATCGCTATTTTTGATCAAAACATTCTCAAAGAATCTTATCACACAGATTGCAGGGTACAAACTAAATGACTGGCGCCCCCTCCTGGCCTTTTGAGGAAGGAATGACATAAAACACTGCTCATGCCTTAGCCTTTGCAGTACCCTTCTCGGGGACCACACTTGGTCCATCTCTATTATGCATAGATCTGCAGTGAGTCTTGCTGCTAGTACTTGGTGCCATCACCTTCATGATGCCCATATTCTTGTTGGCTTTCAACTGGAGTAGCAAAATGCACCTATACAGGTTATTGCTGTGTGTGAAAAATCATCAAGTGAAGAGCTTCTCCATTAAATATACCACTAATGCCAAGAACCCTTCACTGTCGCTCTTTATTCTTTGTTATCAGCTCTCTATGAGTCATTTGTGCTGAACATCCCAGCTCCTTCAGATCCACCTCCATCTTCCTGTCTCTCTGCCCACACTGTCTGGCTATTATCCCTTTCCAGTCAGTCATTTTCCTCAGCCCTTGAAGTGATAGTGAAAAGGTCAAAAGAATACTGGGTCAGGTGCATCCCCAATACCTCTTTCTCTAACAGACATTTCTGTTCTAATCACAGTTCATGCATTTACTCTCATTCTTTTACAGTAATAAGTGTACTCAAAAATTAGAGCAGAAAGTAGGCAGTCACATCTTTTATTAATGCATGGATCACAGCCATTCCAAGAACTGAAATCTTATTTTTATTCCCCTGGTTTCAACTCTTCTTTATCCACTCCTCTCTTTGTTTCCACCCCTCTTTATTCCCCTCTTACCTGAATTCCAAATCTCAAGCAATTCTTGTTAAGGTAGGCTTCTGCTCCTACTGATGCCTTCCTGCCTGCCCTGGACCTTTGGACCCCGAGTTCTTGACCTGAAATTATGACCTCATGGTACCTACCTCCCTCTGAATCCTGACTCCAACACACTTGCTGGACTTAAAACCTTGCCAATATCTTATGGTTGGGCCTGACATCCAGAATTCTGATTTCAGAATGCCAAAGCCTAACACGAAAATATTAACATCACATTCTTCTTACCAATCTGTTTATTTTCATCTAGTATTTAGATTAGAAATTTTTGATATTAGAATTACAGATGTTGAAACCTGAAAGGGACCTTAGAAATCATCTAATTTGGTGACTTCTAAACACTGTCGTTCTGTAAACCTATTATAAGAATCTCCTGGGGTGCTTGTTAAATGTACATATTCTTAGGCTCTACTACAGACCTATAAATTCAGAGTTTCTAGGCACTGATCCCAAGAATCTACATTTTAACAAGCTCCCCAAGTAAATTTGATGAAGAGCCAGATCTGGGCACTCTGATTGTCAAAACCCTCCATTTCACAGATGAGGAAACTGATAGGGCAGGAACTAAAACCCAAGTCTCATGAGCCCCAGTCTTTTGTTCTTTCCATCATACCACTTTCTCTCCTGCTGGGAGAGGTATTTTGGAACTGCCTTGCATAAGAGCTAGTTATTAAGTCCATTAGCAATAAAAGCTTGTTTTGTAAAGAACACAGTGGCCTATCTGTTGAACTCTCTCAAAACCTTACTTTTAAAAAGGTTGCATACTACCAAAGACAGCCATCTCATGGTGACACGCATTAACTACTGAAGATTTATCATTTCTCCCCGCAAAACTCTCATAGGTCAAAAGCAGGAGAGACTGTTGAACGTTTCAGCAGTGCATTGGAGCCTGAGAGCAATATATTGGGATGATTAGTTGTGCTAGCTGAACTACGTATTACCCCCTTTAATGTAGATGATAGAAGGCAAGTTAAGAGCCAAAAGCAGAATGGAAGAGAAACAATAACAAAGAAGGAACTAATAGGTCCTGGCTCCTCAGGCAGACCTCTTTTTTAGTTGCCTGTGGTTGAGCTAAAACTTACATGTAACCAGTAGAATAGATTCTCACAAAGAACTTTTTCCATTACAGATAAATAGTTTGGAAATCAAATTAGTAATGGACCCACTTAGCAACTGACATTAATTGAAAGAGCAGTGTGATTATTAGATATTATAAACAACTGAGAATTTAAGATAGTTTCCAAGTACTTTTTGGCCTGGGCAAGATGAACATACAGTCTATTATAGCATTGTCGTGATCTCCCTCTCGGTAAAAATGTAAAAGGTCACTTTAGACATAGCTAAATATGGTAAGCAAAGACATGCAAGAGACACTCAACCAAAAATATCAGGTTGTCTTCTTGATCTGGGACTGCTTGGATGCTTCTGAGAGCTTGGTTTGAATATAATAACATTTTAGAATCCATGGATGATTTCGGAAATAGCAGGTGGGACTCTGAAGAGTCATATAAAGATATGACAAAGGCACTGGGCATCTATAAGTGATCAGTGAGGACATCAAAAGTATTCAGATATGAGTTTAGCCACATTCAAATATGACGTGGTTTGGGAAGCACACTTGCATGGCAGTTACCTACGAAACCACAGGGCCTCAAAGCTTAGGAGTCCATGCTGTGTGTGGAGTTGCTAGGATTAAGAAATTTTAGTGGTTGTCTCTACTTCTCAACCCATTAGTTCACTTGGAAAAAGAGAACAATTACACAAACTTCCAAATGAATGAAAAAGAATCGGTGGTCTACCTATCTTGGTCTCTTTCCCCCTCTGTGCTCCCATAGTCCACTGTGTATACCTCCCATACTAAATTGTACATACTGAAATGTAATGGCAGTTGATACTTACAAATCCATCTCCCCCACTAGACCACAAGGGTGCTGAAGGCAAGGACTACGTGTTCCCTTCACTTTAACTCCAGTGTGCAGACAGGCTCTCGGTATGTAGGAGGCTCTCATGAATGTTTGCTAAATTAATGGACGAACGAAATGAACAAATGGATGAGAAATCAAAGGACGCTGCCTAGACATCGTGGATGGCTCACACTGTTCTAAAATGAACATTAAAAAATGAAAAATTGACTTAATCCATCAACTGGTTTGTCTACATGACACCAAACAAGCAATCTGCTGGTTTTTTCCTCCCTGCAAATACCAAGACATTTTGGGTTATGCTGCCACTCAACCAAAGCTGAAGGACATGAAATACCTTAGGCTACTGCACAAGACTTGAAAAATTCACACATATTCTGCCTTTAGTTTTCTACCTCCTAGAAATATGGTCAGCAATTACACTTGGTGTTTTGAAAAAGTCTTCACTGTCAAAGGAAATCACAAGGACTTTATTAACATTATCTCATTAATCTTCAAAAGACAGCTGTAAGGCAATAGAAAATTTTACTGATGAGGAAACAATTATTAAGTAGGCTAAGTGACTTACTTAAAGTTATTAAGTTAATTCTTGACTCAGTTAACATTTGACACTGTTGACATTTTCCTTGCTAAATTGCTTTCCCTTGACTTCCATGACACTAAACTATTCTCACTCTTTTCCTCTTCTTATGAATTTAAGCTTCTTTACAGAAGAATGAATCTAATGTTAAATCCAATGATTTGCATCACTACAAATCGTCTTTAACAATGTGTTTATATATGTGTAGCTGTGTTTACATATTTTGATGTTCTTTTTCATGTACAGAGACATTTGTAGTATAGTAGTTAAGAGCACGAACTCTGGAGCCACAATACATTCTTCCAAATCCTGGCTCTGCCACGTGCTAAATGTGTGACCTTGGTCTAATCACTTAACCTATATAGGTAGGGAATCCAAAGTACAGAAAGGTTAAGTGACTGGCCCAAGGTCACACATTTAGCACGTGGCAGAGCCAGAATCTGTTGTGAGGGTTACACGATAAAATACATATGAAGTGCTTAGAACAGTGACTCGGATATAATAAGTGCTCAATCAATGTTAAGTATTATTAACAACATTATTTCATATACACATTTCCATGTAGCTATGCAATGTTCCACTGTGTTAATATGTCACACCTTGCTTAGTTAATTTCATCTTGTACTATTTTAGGTGAGTTAATAGGAATTTGGAAAATTACTGAAAATGAAAAAAAAAAAAAACCGGAATGAATCATATCCATAATTTTTTTAATTCAATGTCTTTCTTCCCTCTCCCTCCACATCCTGGTCTTTTCCCCCCCAGGCCATTGCTACAATCCCTGCCTAGGCACTCTAGCACCTCATAATGTTTTTTTGTAATGGGAGCATGGTGAACTAATAAAGCCCCCACCAAACTGGAGTAATGTGGCATTAGATCACAACACACCTAGCAATGTCTCACACAGGGTGACTTTCTATAATGCCATATGGATGGATAAAATGAAATGGTTATGGAGACCACATGGAAGAGGAGGCTGGAAGCAGGCTGGGGCCCAGCTGGGAAGGGGCCTAGAGTTTAGGTTTGATCTTGCAAACTAGGAAGAGCCACTAAATTTCTCTGATCTTACATAAATGCGATTAGATCAAAAGCTATCTGGAGGGTAGAAAAGTAGTTTATAGCTTCTTTACTATTCAATAGTATAGTTCACTTCTCTTTAACCTTAAGAAATATTTTTAAGTTATATTTTGAAACTGCCCCTGCCAACTATTGCAGAGTATCCCTTTTCTTACTTGTCCCTCTTACAAAAAGTCTTCTTTAAATGTATAATATTTACTTTTGTACTTTGTTTTAATAACAGATTCTGGTTTTCTAGAGGACCCAGCCATACCTCATTTTAAATGCCACACTGTCTTATAATATTTAAGAGAAACGACTGGTGTCCAAGATTACCCTGCCTAAAAGACAGGTAGTTGCTGGTGGGCTAGGAAGCCTGGATCTGAGCTAATTGTGAGTTCCAGCTGGTCAGTTGCACAATAATCACCCAAGTCTGAAAACAATCCATAGGAACATATAATTACCTACCGACTTGCTTTTGCAAGGCTGGACCTGCAGTTTAGTGACAGCCACCCTTCAGAAATGTGGTCCCTAGCCTAGGAACAAAGCAGGTTCTATTGCTAGTGGTCTAGGAGATCAATGGGCAACCTCACCACCTCAATCAAACCCCACACAGCCTACTTGGGCTGTTGTTATCCCGAAGGGAAAGAGAAAAACGAACTTGAGTACTTCAATAAAAACTTCCAAAAAGGAGGCGCCAAAGGATTTCTGTTTTAGGATCATTACAGTACAGGCATAGTGAATAGCAACTCATCAGAGACCTTTCTCCATAATGGCTTATTCCAGATACTTTGTTTTCCTCACATCTTAAGCCCTGTGGAATTGCACTGTTCTCACTGACTTATTGAAAATTATTTCAGAAATGATGTTCTTGGTATGCGAGATATTGTATTTCCTCAATTACAGCCTTGCATTTTGTTTCTTTTCAATTCTATATTTTTTATTATTTTTCTTTCTGAATCGATCCTCTGTATCTACAAAGGTAGCTTTACATCTTCTTTCCCACCTGCCTCATTGATGAAGAAGGGTTCTCTGGCAATACAGGCCAGAAGGAAATTTCTCTTGGTCTCATTTCCTTTACTTTAAAAGCAAATCCACTTGTCTGCCACATCCACAAAAATGTAACAGGAATGTTTTTCTGCCACATTAGTCAATCCCGATGCAGGAAGAGTGAAAGGCCAGGCCAGATGGTGACTGTCACAGCTGGCTGGCTACACTGCTAGGATCACAGAGGCTAGAGCTGAGCCAGGTGTCAGGGCTCAAAATGAGGCAACTGGGGACTCCATGAAATTACTTTAAGGCCACGCTGACAGGAGAACAATAAAGCACCTTTTCTACAAACTGAGAAAACAACTTGCAACCCTATCTATCTTTACTAGCTGACTTCTGTTTGTAAAGGTGAACTGCAGATGGTTTGGCAGAAGTGATACATTGGAGTAGACCTCTTTTCTAAAACCCTCAGACAGTGCTGATGAAGTGGAAACTAGATGCAAGCAGTGGGAAGGTAAGGAAGAGGCAAGTTGGAAGTAAGGAAACTGGACAAGACCAGAAAAGTGCAATAGCCAAAGCAACGCTTACCTGTTTAGCCTTCACTTCTGTGTTCAGTGAGTGCCTGCTCTGTGGCACACACTGTGCTAATGGTGCCAAGAGCATGGAAGAGAATCAGGTACAATTCTTATCCTGAAGGAACTTCCTGTCTGGTATGAAACCCAATCTCGATTATGCCTTCAACAGCTTATTTAGGGTTCCTGGGGACTTTAATGTTCTCCACACTTCTGAGGACAGAAATTTGTAACTTCTTTTGAGTCAGAAGCGCTGTCATTTGCAAAGATCTCCATGTATCATGCGAACCACAGCGACTCATCAGAGAGCCCATTCCCAAACTAGCAATTGTGCCAGAAGGAGACAGCCCTAAATGCTACCAGAGGGATCCTACTTATTGAAGATCCCGGGCATTCCCTTCCATCTCTGGTAGACAGAGTACTAGCTCTAAACCCCTGGCCCAGCACCAAAGCAACATTCTGGTTAATTACCTACCATGCATACTCACATTGTCTGCTAGGGGCTGGGACCTTCACCATAATTACTGCCACTTGATAAATTTCACCTCTATGGAAAGTATAATAAAAAAGTGACTATCTGAGAAGCACTTGTTAGAGTAATCAAGCCTGAAACTCTATGACAGAAATGAAAATCTGAGGTTGCCATTTAGTTAACAGAAAGAAAAGGCCTGCCCAGCATAGCACTCAGCACTCCACCTGTTTTAACTCACAGAAACACTCCGCCTCTCAGTATGTCTCTTTGCATTTCCTATCCCATATTTCTGCCCACCCCATTCTATCCTTTTTCCTTCCCTCTTGTTCTTTTCATTTTCTCCATTACTTCTTCCTTATCCCCTCCTAGCACCTTACTATAAAACAGAAGTCAGGACTAGACTCAGAGCAGTCCCTGTTCATATATGGCTGCCTGATGGAGTATGCATGTCCATTCCAACTTGAAACACAAATTTTGGATCACCCTCTATCAGATTACCGATGCCACTGCTCCCCTCCATTAGCACTGACAACTAGTACATGACCATAGAGATTTAGACTAAATGCCTATCATATAAACTTGTGTGCCTAATTCCCATGGTTACAGATGGAAATCTGCCACAAAAATAGGTGTTACATCTATGCAAACAAGCTGCCAGAGCTTTTGACTCAGGCACTAATAAGGCAGGTTAGCAGAAGTCGGTTTTTTTGGTTTTTTTTGTCTTTTTCGTGACCGGTACTCAGCCAGTGAGTGCACTGGCCATTCCTATATAGGATCCGAACCCGCGGCGGGAGCGTCGCTGCGCTCCCAGCGCCGCACTCTCCCGAGTGCGCCATGGGCTCAGCCCAGCAGAAGTCAGTTCTGAGAGTTCATTAGGCCAGTAGAGTTTGACAGCTGTCAAGGGGTCAGCAAACTGGGGGTGGACAGAGAGGCATGTGTGACCATGGCAGATATCAGACAAAAAGAAAAAGAAAAAAAAATCCAAAGTTCAGGTGTCTTAGGACTCAGCTTGGTCAGGAGAGCCCAAGCAGATAGAAGACAGAGAGCCAGAGACCCTACACCTGCGGGTGTTGGAACCACAGCAACCCAAAGTACAACCTTCCTTCCTGATCTGAACTTCTGGACAGCATTTCTAGCAGCTATTTAACAGCTACTACCATTCACAACAACATAAGTTGTGTTTCAAGAGGTGTCAAGCAATTCTAGACCACAGTATAATATAGTTTGCAAAGCTTTGGGAGTTTCTTTAAAATGAGATGGAAAATGTTTTATAGGGCCTAGAAAGATAAGCCAGCATGTCAGGATCCTCAGATGAATGACCTTGCTTTCAAGTTCTTATTAGCAAAGTTAAGCAAAGTGGGTGACAGGATGCTTGATACTGATGCACTTCGGTGCCTTGCTTTTCCTTTCCCTTCTTCATGCCGGCCTGCAGCTGAGCAAGAGTCCCTTTAAAAACAAAAACACTTTATCCTTTCCATCTAGCCAGCAGAAGGCCCCTTTGGCCTGAGAGGTGGTGCTATCATTCTCCAGCATGCCCTAGAGTGAGACAGATGTCTGAAGAGGGCTTCCAGGAAGAAATGCTGACCAGAGGGACTTCTTTATTTCTTCCTTCTCTCATTCTGATACATCCCCCAGAGTCAAATTGAGTACCAAACCAGTGCTCTCCCCCATTAGCATAGATAATCAAGAGCTGACTGTGCTCTATTGCATTTGAATCCTTGCAAAACAAAGTTAAGTTTTATAAACACCTTCTGGCCATTATTTTAAGGGGAGAAAACCTGATATTGGTTTGTATGATACTTATCCATATTAGAGTTTTTAGGACATTAAATGGTATCTTAAGTCAAAGCAGATTGGATTCATTAAAGGAATTGGACCGCCTCTCCAAACATCAGAGCAACTTTTTAGTAACAAGAAACCTTACTTCCTCCACTTAGTTGAGCTGGAAAATTAATGTTGTGTGCTTCTGAAGAAACACATAATGAACATGATGAATTTTCATCATCTTGCTGGAAAGTGATTCTTTATGTTCTTATTCCAAATTTACAGCAAGTAAATGTAACGTTCCAAAGCTGCTGAGCCTTTTTAAGACCTTACTATCAATTTGTGGGGTGCTTTAACTGGTTCTGACCTGGAATTGATTAGCGTTTTCTGAAAAACGCACGTATAGCAAATTGCTACACTTCAAGATAAATCAAGTTATTTGGGGAAGTTACACTTTATTCACCTTTCTCCTAAGGGGAAAAAAACCAAAAAACAAAAGCAAAACATTAAAAAAAAAAAAAAAAAAAAAAAAAAAACAGCCTTTACCTGAGTATCCTGCAGAGAGGCAGGGACCCAAACTGGTTCTCCCACTTTCATAGGAAATTTGTAATCAGGGAGCTAAGAATCCCCATCGGCTCCTGGGCAGAGTTGGTTTCAAAGTGACCACTGTTCTTTAGGCAAAGGTCATAGGCCACAAATGGCATCCCAGAGCACTGTGAACCCCCAAGGACATGGATGCTTTAAGCAGACATTCCGTTTCTAGGAGCTTTCCCCCTTAATAGCAGACTGTTCAAAAGACAGAATTTAAGGAAACTACCATTGTTAGAAGAAGAAGGGGGAATAATCATTCCCTTTTTTCTTAACTGAGATATAATTAACATATCATAAAATTCACCCCTTTTAAAGTGTACGATTCATTGGTTTTTGATATATTCACAAACATGTGCAACCATCATCACTATCAGATTCCGGAACATTTTCACCACCCCAGAAAGAATCCTTGTACACATTAGTCATTCCGATTTCCTCCCTTCCCCCTCCCAGCCCTAGGCAAGCACTACTCTACTTTCTTTCTCTATGGATTTTCCTATTCTGGACAATCATTCCTCTTTGCATAAAGGTTTTGTTTTTGATTTTGATTTTTAAGTAACCACTGGATTTTTCCCTGCAGGAAACAGGTCATTGGAAATGTTGAGGTGGTCCCATTTAAAATTCACGTCTTTGAATCAGCCCAGTATGGGAACTTCCTTGGAAGAAATTTCCTTTAGGGGGCTTTACTTGTGAATGTAGACAGCTGCTGACAGATAGCACTGCTTGAGCATAGACTTTCACACCAAGTCTGATTCTTTCTTCCTCCTTTGGCTGAGGAAGTAGAGGGTGTTTCTTTTCTGTTTATCAGAGACAGGGCAGATCTGAATATCTCAAAGCCAGTTCCAGCCTGTTTGTGAGAAGCAGCATAGCTGAGTAGACTCAAGAGTCAGGAAAATTAGGTTCCACGCCACAGCTCTACCACTTTTTACAGGTTACAGGGTGTGTGACTATGGGCAAATTATGTGACCTCTCTGAGCCTCATTTTCCCACCTGTAAAAAGGAAGTGATAGTACCTATTTCACAGGATTTATTTTGAGTACTAAATGAGAGATAGATAGATAGATAGATAGATAGATAGATAGATAGATAGATAGATAGATAGATAGATACAAATATAGATATAGCTTGGTACTAAGATCTCAATAAATGATATCTAAAATTAAATGCCTATTATGTGCCAGGTACTGGTTTTTGCATTTACTGGTTGCTTACTTATTGATGATAAGTGTACCCTATCTAAAGGAAAGATAGGCTTCAGAATGCAATGCCTCTGAAAGATACTGATGTAATAACATGACGTGATGTCTGATCAAGTATATGAGACTGATATATCACATCAGTAAACACTAGCCCCAGATTAATTTCTTGACAGGCAAGGCAAGTTGACATTCTCAGGAAATTAAAATTCAAGGTGTTCTTTCTGCAAAGAATACTATAGTCCATGAAAATCAATATGTTTCACCCTGACTATATGGCAGTCAGTTTCTCCAGTACTATAGCAATAGCTATTCTTGCACAGTATAATATAAAATCTATAGATCAATAAGTCCTTTGATTTATAAAAAGTTACAGCAAATCGCTAGGGACAAAAGATCTAGAAAAGATAAACATCTTTCATCAAAAGGCTACTTTAAATATAATCCTGTCAAAATAACGAATACATATTTTATAAAGTATGGTTAAAAACTCTGACAGGATTTTTAAACACAATCAAACATATATTTTCACTCATAAAAAGTTCGAAGTCAAATACTTTATAACTGCACACATAGTCGATCTGGTAGGTGAAGAAAAACAAAGGAAGTAACCATAGGTCTCTGCCTATAGTGGGTATTTAACTTCTTTCTCAGGTGGGTTTCCAGCAGAATTTCATTTCCATAGGATTTCCCATAGTCTTAAAAAACTAGGGCCATTCAAATCCCTGGTCAATGACACTACCCAAGCCTCATAAAATTATATCCAGAAGAATAGATTGGAGCCTCTAACATTTACCAATGCCAAAGGGATGAGGAGTCTGTCACAATTGTTTATCATTACCCTGATATTGGAATGTATACCTTTAAAAAAATCTCTCTTTAGATGAGGATTTCCACTTAGGCTCTGGAGGTCCCATGCCAAAGTCCATGATTGTATGAAGCAATGATTAACTTTTAGGATTTTTTCCCCACCAGTGTGGGTGGTCTTTACTTCTTCCAGAAATCAGTCTTTGGTTCTGATCCAATTAGCCATTCCCCTCCAGCACAAAGTAGTTTTGAGCAGAGTGGACAAAACAGAGACTGGCAGGTGCCTAAGGACCCTAGGCTGTTACCAAGTAGGGGTGAGATCAATCACCTGCTCGACTCCTCCTATTCTATTCTATTTTGATAGTTGATCTGGCTTTGATCCCACTTCTGCCATTAACTCTATGACCTCAGAAAGTGGCTTCAATCTTTTGGGCTTTGTATCCACACCTGTAAAATATGGAAGTGGAACTAGATGATCTACATTTCTGAGATCCTATGATTCAATTCCAATGTCCTTGGTCACTATCTATTTTACTCTCATAGTCATCAGGACTTGAAATGTAGAAGATAGGACAGACCCACTCGCAAAGGAACCTTCACTGAATAAGTCAGTGATTTAGGCTTCCCTTAACATTACTGCCAGGCATTGTGTTAGCCTCTGGAGATTAAAGATGAATATGTTTCTATCCCCAAAGATGTTTTATGAGATATATGCATAAGACACAGAAATGTCTGCAATGGCCCAAGGCAAATATTGACTTCACAGTAAACCCACCCCATCCAGCTGCCTAGGTTTTAAAGAGACCTAACAACCAGACAGAGGACATGACAGAAATTTAAGGGGAAAACTCTGCTGGACTCTAGGAAAAGACCTAGAAGATGGGGAGATACAAAATTTGAGCTTAAGGGTCTATTCAGATCCTTGGAGAGGGCACCAGGAATTCAGCTGTGGGATTAGGTGCTTTTTTACTATCACACCCTGTATCCATAGACAAGCTACATGAAAAGATGAATTATAATCAGAGGGTTGATTGGTGAGCCTGGAACCATTACCAGGTGAGTTAGTTAAATCATGCAAATGTTCAGTGGCATCAGCTCTTTGTAATCTAATGAATCATTTCCTCAATGGAGCTAAACCTGCCATAGGAACTGGCCCTTTAGACACCCATGCCCTAAGACAGAACTGGACAGGCTCTGCAAAATGACCTCAGTTACTCTCTCCAGCCTCCATTCTCATTGACACATCATTTCTTTAACTATGTTAATAACTTCCAGAGATACTTCTCTGCTTTGATCTATTTCATCTTGTTTAAGTTTAATTATCTGAGAACAACCTACTTCCAGGGTCTTCGGGGGACATCTGTCACCTCTATGGACTGCTAATAGAGACCAGATTTTCTGATTTTGAGTCTGCAATGCTTTCAACTCCATCTTGCTGCCTCACCAGCAAATAGAGATGATCCTATATACCTCCCAGGGTTTTATAGGAGAAAAATGAGACAAACACAAAAGTTTTTTTTAAAGTACTGTGCAAATATAAGCTATTATTTTGAAATCAGCACAAATGAATTATTTTGCTATCCTTCAACCTTACCAAATAAAGTGGTAAAACAAGAGCAGAGAGCACTTAGTGAAGGAATTTCCAAAAGATTAAAATTCTCAGTCAGCTAACAACTTAGGGAACTCCTACTTATCTGATTTTTTTTTTAAGATTCCCAAGGCTATCACTTATTTCCAAAACAGTGCTGACTCAAGATATGCAATGAAATGAGGTCAATGAGTGCAGGTAATCAGTGCACAATTAGTTGTTAACTGATAAATGGGGAGTCAATTGGCTGGATGACATGAAATCAGCCAAAAAATATATACTGGACGATTTAAGAGACAGAAAGAGAAAGAGGGAGAGGAAAAAGAAGAGAGAGAGTGAATGAGAATAAATTTGAAAGCCCCGAGGAAGAAGTTCATGTAGCAAAGAGGTCCTGGCAATCAGCAAGCACCAGAGGTAAAGAAATAATTTCTTCCCCTCCCACCAACCACATGGAACATTTCTCTCCCTGGGAAGAAGAGGCGATCGTTTCCTCAGGAGATTGATTACACTCTCACAGGTCATACTAAAGGTTGACCTCAGATTATATTCAACATATTTCATTTCAAACTCTCATTTTTTGATTGTCACACATGTCATTCTCTGAGTTGGGGGGGACAGAAAAGGGTATGTTATAGTAGCAGATGGAATATACTTATCTTTCAAAGGAACATATTTTGTGCTTGAACTTTCCTTACTCCAGAAATGCTGACTGAAAAAAATTTCCTTTTGGTAGTAGAAAAACCAAAGGTAAATAAAGGCTAAATGAATTATCTACTACACTCCTGTGCAGACTGCTGGTGTGTGTTAAAAGGCATGTTCACGATTAGGCTATAATATATGACACCATATCTACATATGACAGTAGATTTTATAGAGATGAAAATCAGGCCTTAAAGGTCAACTAGAGAGATCTTCCCATCCAATCTTTGAACCATCATGTAGAAAGAAATAAGAACAGGAGGCCATTTCTCTTGAAGAAAGATCCTAGGCACAGTACAGATAGCCCCATGAAAGGAACGGGCGTTGGGAGGTAAAAGCTGGGAGGGCCATGGGCATGACAGAAAGTGTGAGCGGAGCGGGGTCTCAACAAAGGCAGTGTCTCCTCAGTCTGTCCTAAAGACTGGACTGCCATGTGGATGAGGGTTCCAGTTCATGAGTGTTTTGACCCTGTCTCTGAATCTGATGACCTTTGAGCAACACCACCATCACTTTGTGAATGATAGAGACCTTCCTGCCACAGAGTTCTCCTGACTTGGCTTCATTCAAAGCAAGCCAAGATAGCCCCTCCCCAACCCCAACACGGAGTCCGGGAGAATACAGTCATCCCTTGGTATCTTTGGGAGATTGGTTCCAGGACCTCCTGAAGATACCAGAATCTGAGGATGCTCAAGTCCCTGATATAAAATACTGTAGTATTTGCATATAACCTGTGCACCTCCTCTCGTGTACTTTAAATCATCTCTGGATTATTTATAATACGCAATATAATGTAAATGCCATATACATAGTTGTGATATTGTATTGTTTAGAAAATAATGACAAGAAAAAAGTCAGTACATGTTCAGTACAGATGCAATTTTTTAAAAAAATATTCTCAATTTGTGATTGGTTGAATCCACGGATGCAGAACCCATGGGTACAGAGGGCTGACTTTACAAGGAATAGCCATTCTGCCATGGTTGGGGGGATGAAGATGGGGGGACAGCAAGTGACCTGATGCTGCAGCTTCCCTGGAAACTCATCCTCTAAGGCACACAAGCCACCCAGCAGTCAACTGGCCAGTCCCAGAAATCACAGGTTTACAACATCATATTTGAGCAATAGAGTGCCATTCACACAGGTGAATGCCAAGTTTTCTATGCAAAAGACACCTGTCAGACACATTTAGACGTGAAACCCCTTAAAACAGGGAAGTCACCTTAATTCATGTTTGTGTCACCTGCTGACCTGGGGTCTAGCTGTCTACCTGATATATAGAAGAAGCTCAATAATGATTTTTTCTGTTATTTTACCTGGATGCAGCTCAGAGATAAGAACACTGGTTTCGAAATCAGGGAACATGCATTCTAGTCTTGCTTCTACTTCAAAAGAGCTGCAAGATTTTAGGCAAGGGTCTCCCCCTTTCCTGGCCTCAATTCCCTAAACACATTCCAAATGGCTTGTTCCCTCACTTCATTCAGCTCTCTATTCAAATACCCCCTCCCCAGAGAGGCTTTTCCTCCCCGCTCCATCTAAAATACCGCCACTGCATGCATCTCTCATTAACTCCATCCTGCTTTGCTTTTTCTTCATAGCACTTGCCGTAAATTTTAAATTACCTTATTTATTAATCCTCTTGTTTGCTGTTTCCTTGCCCTCCACCCCTCACCCCACCAATAGAATGTAAGTTCCATTAAGGCAGGGATTTTTGTCCATGTTTTTCACTGTTGTATCCCTCGCTTCAGGGCACAGTGCCTAGCACACAGTAGGTGCCAATAAATATCTGTTGCATTAAAAATTACAAACATAGTAGATGCTCAGTAAATGTGTGCAGAATGAGAGGAGGAAGGTGGTGAAACGGATAAGCCTCAAGGTCCTTCCCAGTGTTGAATGTCTAAGGTCCATGTCACTCACACCTCAGGGACTTTTCTGATAAGAATTTGGCAGTGAAAACCATAGCTGCTTCCCTGTACCAGAGAGAGTGCTCAGGCATTTGTCTCCCCAAGTTTCTAGTGTTCAGAACTCCACCTTTCGGCACCTCTCTGAGCTGGACACCGGAGGGCAGTATACCCACATTTACTGTTTCCCTCCAGTAGAGGGCCAGAGGTAGGGGAAATCCAAGTTCTGGATAAATGGCAGTACTCGGGTGTCAAATTGGCATGTCAGGACCGGCGCCTAACTGCCCCCTGATGTGAGGAGCTGCAGACTGCGGGACAAAGGGTTCAGTAAAGACTTCATTCAAAATTTGTAACATGGAAATCAAATGTGAACAACAGACCCCAAAACCATCTGTTCTTGCCAAAGCCAGGACGGACTCCATGGCCAGCTGCCAGAATAGTCCTGGGTTGTTCTATACACACTAGGGGAGGGAGCCACATTTCCTTCTAACAAAAGGCCATTATGCAAAGGGCTGCCAAATGCAATCTTCCTTTTGATGTATTCTCTTTAACTAGAGTAATGTAATGAAATGATAATGATAATCTTGTGGTTATGATTGTCCTGACTTAACACCAAAAAAAAAAAAAAAAAAAAAAAGCCAACTTCTGGCATCAAAGTAAGTTGACATTACAAGCTGATTATTTGCCTCTCCAAGAAGTTTATCACTGTGACTTGGTGGAAATGCATTTTAATTAAAACACTATACACTTTATAAGTTGGGAAGTTTTTAAAAGAGCACAATTAAATCCAACCTGTACACCATGCTACAGTATTAAAGATGTGCATAAAAATATACAAAGGAAAATCTAGTGCAGTTAACACATACGGGCATATGCACATAATTTCTATTAAGAAATTTAAGGCCTTAATGAATATCTAAAACCATTCAATATGTGAATTTCTATCGTGATGGAATATCCTATTACTTTTGAATTTTTGGTTACTTTGATGAATACATCTATTTAACAATACCTTCCCGTGAAATAAAAAGGTTTAATGCTCTTAGTAAATATACTCCAACCCTTAGAACTAAACAGATTTTCTTTATATTTGTCCTAAGTCACCAAATCCAGAAATATCTTAACTCTGTACCCTGGGTGACATCCTTTTATGAACTCTAATCTTGCACACAATTCCTCAGGCCACAACTGCACGGCTGTTCACAATACTAACAGCCAATATATTTGTGTGTAAAACCACGGATCTCTAGTTTCAGAACCAGATCACTGCCTTGGACTTCTGTGAGGCTTTTCTATGGTATTTCTTCTATAAACCTGCATAGCCTCACTGTAAGCTTTTGATGAATTAAAGTGTTCATTTGGAAAGAGATAAGCTTAGCAGGCTTGTCCCTGCAAGTTCCTGTTAATAAAGCTGAGAGTGTTTAAACCCTCAGGAGGTGAAAAGAAAGAGCTGGTCCATCTTGTGCTGTCGGAGGTGATCATTTTCAGTAGGCCCCCTGATTGTGCCAGTAAATGTATCCATTTTAGCATCACTTAAACCAAGTTGATATAGGACGCTTCTCCTCCATCTGCACACAAGACAGCAGAAGGGGGAAAAAAAAAAAAAAAGCTCTAAACTTATGAAAATAACTCTACAGAGAATTCAAAAAAGCAAGGCCTCTAAAGCACTTCTTTTTCCTTTGAACAAGACATGTGCAGAAAGCTGGTCCCATTTAATGCTTTTATCCCAATTGCACTGGATTTGCTTCACCTGGATAGGGTGTGGACACCAGCAAGCAATGCTTGGTGTCTGTTCCGTTGTTAACTTATCATTTCTACAGAGGCTTTAGTTTTTAATCAAGAGAACAGGAAACGAGCTGAAAGCAATAAAACACAGAACAGAGCAGGGCCTATGAATTCCAGGGAATAAACGTAAGTGCTTGAGAATGTCCCTAAGCACAAAGGAGGCCTCCTTTGTGTGTAAGTTGCTAAGAAAAAATTCAAGGACTAGACAGCTAAATATAGCTTATTGAAAATATACGAAGTTGACACCAGGGTCAGTCACCTTCTGAGCCCAGAAGGCATGTATTTGGCGGGGTGGAGGGGGACGAGAGGGGGGTGGGAGGGGTGGGGCACCATATGTGCCTTTTTATCTTTTCTACCCCTTCATCTCAGTGCTTCTCTGTCTCTCCAATCCCATTCTTTTTCCTCCTCCGGTCTCCACTCATTGTCTGTTCCTTCTCCACCCGGAGGAAGAGAAAGACTAAAAGTAACTGTGCCCCAGAGCCTAATTTATCCCATCTCAACAGAATCCCTACTCTAAATGCTCTTCCTGATAATCATAGGTTGGCTACCAAATGGCTGAAAATGCCAATGGCTTCCCAGTATAGTTTAAGGAAGAATTTTAAAAACAATATTTTGTGAACAGCAAGCAGAAGAACAGATTCTAGGAGGCAGAGACAATGTTTTTGTGTTGGCTCTGATAGCACATTTTGTATACTACTAACTGAGTCTATCACAATATATTGAAAATATCTGTTTATGCATTTGTCTTCCCCACTGGACTGTGAACTCCTAGAGGGTAGGGACTGTCTCTCTCATCGTTGTGTCTCATATCTCAATATTTACCTCAGAGCCTGACGCAGAATGGGACATTTAATAATCATTTGTTTGGACCAAACTTTGCATCAACAGTCAACAAAATGGTGGCTTTGGCCTAAGATATGCAACTGAAAAGAATGTGATGTGTGGATCATTTAAAGTTTTTAAAAATTTGGTAGCTAAGGCACATATGGCTGTTACAACCAGAAAACAACTGATAAAATCTAAAGCAGCAAGGAACATTTAAAAAGCCGTTATATTCCTCACGAACAATGTCCTTTGGGAAGACTATCCTTTATCCGCCTGTCAGGGACCGTGTCTTCCCCTTGTGGTAATTCACATAAAGTGGTCAGAGTCATGAAAAACTACAAAAGTGGAGAGTCTGCTTATGCTTTACTAGGATTAGATCTTAAATAAATGGATAAAGGTCACACATGGTCCCAATTCCAAATTCATGTTGCAATGCCTGGTCAAGGTGGGGTGAGACAAGAGAAAATTTCAAGCTTCTCTTCTGAACAACCTGGCTTAGGTCCAATAAGATAGATTGTCACAAAAACTATTCAGTGAAGTTTAATTTTTCATTCAAATCTTCAAGAGAAAAAAATACCAGTAAAACAAGTTTACTATCTTGCATATGTATCTACATACTTATGGACTTAAAATATGTTTTTAAAAGGTTATATTACAAATAATACAAATTATCTTGAGACTTTTGAAAAGCATATTATGTGCTTGAATAGTACTCTATTTCCCTGAACTTCTACAATATGAAAAATGGTGGACGAACCCACTCATAAGAGTCTCCAAGTAAACAATCATCATCAATATAGTAAATGAACTCCAGTACATTCCATGGAGCAAAAGTCCTCATGGTCCATGACTAGAGCCATTTTTCACAGTTTAATATTTCTGTAATTTAGATTTTCTCTTTCAAAGTTAAAAGATTGTAAGAACCATTTTCAACACACATCAACAAAATTTCATTTCTGTGTGCTGAAGTACTGAAGTACGAAATCAACCCTAAACTGAAACAGTTAAAAGTACCACAGTTCAAAAATACGATTTTCCACCATATATGACAAATCCCTAAATGTTCCTAAAGAGAAATGAACTGATAAGTTAGACTTTGGATATAGTAATACCAAGAAAAGGGTGAACTAGGAAAAGACAAATGATTTTAAGTTAAAGCACAACACATAGGAGTTGGGTACACCTTATCTGAGACTCAAAACAGAAACTACTTATAAGGCAGCTTTCTCTAAGTCTGGAACATTCTCTACTTCTATAAATCAGATCAGTGCTTATTTAGATGAGGTTTTTCTAGCATCCACTGCCTCAATTACTTGGTGAGTCACCACTCAAATAAGGATTTTAAAGGACACATTATTCCAAACTAACTAACGGCTTAAGTGGTACAATTTATAAACTGTCAGAGATAACCTTTTCTTTTTTCAGTCTTCTAGAAATCATAACACTTTTTAGCTTTGCTTTCACAGTTAAACCAACTCAACTTCATTGCCACTATTTTCTTGAGTGACTAGAGATGAGTCCTCTTCATAATTCCCCCTAATAGCCCAGCTCTACCTAGGCTCAGGGTAATCTCCGAAGCTGGGAAAGCTCCAAGGAACCATGGTGCTCAGCGTCAAGTCTCCCTGGCCTTCTAGATCTGCTCTGACATTTCACCCAGTTGCAATAACTGGGCCTTTGGTAATTCCTTGTGATTTATATACCTCAGTCTGTTCCGGTATTTCTGCCCATCCTGACACTCTATCTTGCCTATCTGAGTCCCTGTCTTGGTCTCCTGGACAGGACTCTAGCTCTCTTGGACTGCCCTGAACCTTGAATTAGGAATCCAAATTCCTAACCACAGTCAAATGGCCTCAGCAACAATCAGATGTCTGTCTCCCCACCTGGACTCTGAGCTCAAGAGGAAAGACCTTATTATATTTATCTTTGTTCCACAGAACACAGCATAGTGCCCAGCATATAGAAAGCCTAGAGGGGAATGAATGAGCAGACTTTTGGCATATTTCTTGTTGCCATGCTTGCTTGAACCTGGTGTTGTACCTACAAAACTAATTACCTGCCCCTGGAATTTTCTCTGATCACAAGCCCCACTTCCCTGAGTCTCCTTAAAGACTAGCAGATAGGTGTATTATTATTTTTTGTTTCTAAAGTTTGTAAATGAGTGTTAAATCTAATTTCTTCTATTCTTCTTCAGTCTTCTTTCAATCTTCCCAAAGCTATTTTTTAAAAAAGACCTTTTTTGAAGAAACATTATAATAAATTTCCTGAAGTCTCAAGTTGACAAATCTTTTCTCAAAACAGTAAGTTTGCCAAAATGTCAAGAAATCCCTTTTTATAATGCTTCTTTAGCAAAAGTAAAGAAAGGTCAATTTTATCAACTGGAGCTCAGTAACATATTAAGATTTTATACTTCATTTCAAGTTTATCTAGCTAAAATAACTAAGCAAACCAGCTTTCCTTCCCTGAAAGATCAGATTGTAAATAATTAAAAGAGGTCCTAGTCAGGAAAATGGTGCGAAGATGGTGTTCATGAGAGAGGGGAGCCCAGTCCATGCATCTTTTGGCTAGGTGGCTTAGATGGGCCTATGTGATAGGCACCCGTATGGTGAACAGGGCCCCTTAGGCTGACACCATCTCCCCCTCTTGTATGCTTTAGTATTAAAAAATTCCACCTAGTTGATGCTGGCAGAGAATGAAGGAGCAGGGCTCAGTTCTCCTACAGTCACCACCAAAACTGCTAGATACTGAGCATAAGCATTTGACTCCCATTGGTCACAGAATGAACGTGCTTGTTTTAGGGAGCTTAGCCCATCCATCTAGCTTGCTTATTTACCTTTTATGAACAGAACACAGAAAGCATCAGACTGCTTGTGCCTTGTGAATGGAGTAATGTGCAAGAATGAGCTTTGTAAAAAGCACAGTTCAAATGTTGCTGTTGCTGCTATAACTGTGATACATACCTTGTTTTTTAAAAATCCACCTTAAAAATGCATTTCTTTGAACACTACCCTTTGCTTGCTATCCACCTTTAGAAGGCAAATAGTCCTTGGAAGGGAAAGCCATTAAGTTCTCTAAGGTTGGGTAGGAATGAGTTTATCTGAAGCTCCCCTCACAGGGACAGAGCTGGGGTGACATATAGAAGACAAAAGGGTATAAGAAAAAGCAATGGGTATTTTTTGTTTTGTCTCAGGTCAATACTTGTTAAAGTAGTATGGGACACAAACAGAACAACCCTCATAATTTGTGGGGCCCAGTGCAAAACAAAAATGTGATCCCCTTACTCAAAAAATATTAAGAAGTTTAAGAGGGCAACAGTGGAGCATTAAACCAAGTGCTGGGTCTTTCTGAGTGCAGGTCTCTGTGTGACTGCACAGATTGCATATATCTGAAGCCTGCCCTGGGCAGAAGGCTAGAAGGTGAGTACATCAGGACAAAGTCATCTTCACGACTGAAAAGGCAGGTCAGAACAGGTATCCTACTGACTGTGAGCACCACAAGGGCAGGGCTTATGTCATATGTTTGTCTTTGTAAGACCGGGATATAGTGCCAAAAAGCTTTTGTATTTGTTGTTTATTACCTAAGCCTGAAATTATTATACTTTTTTTGCATTCCATGTCTGTTTTCTACATGCCAAATCCTTATTGACCCTTAAATCTTCATTTTAGGCATTTCCTGTCCTGGAAGCTCTTCTTGACACTTCTTCCCTCACCCCCATGCAAAGCCAGCATGGTCCTCTCTGGTAAGATTATGACTCCCATTCCTCCTGTTTGGGAATGTATGTTATACTCAGGAGGGACTTCAGATGGCTGTCACCTCTCTAGAGCCTGAGTGTACAGAAGGAAAGGTATACTCTTCCATCAGCCCTTCATCTAGCCTCCTGTCTCAAAGGACAGTCTATTGCTTTCTGGGTGCCCTGATGAGTCAGTGTGTCAACACAAAGGAAAAAGAATGACTCAGGAGAGAAGCCCCTGCTTTCTGAGTGCTGTGGTGAGAGCCACCTAGGATGGCAGCACCCTTCTGAACAGAGATGGCTGATCAACCTTTGTCTTAGTTTTGTGTTGCTATAACAGAATACCTGAGACGGGTATTTATAAAGAAAAGAGGTTTATTTGGCCACAATTCTGGTGGCTGGAAAGTCTTAAGAACATGGCGCTGGCATCTGTTTAGCTTCTGGTGAAGGCTTTCAAACTGCACCATAACAAGGTGGAAGGTCAAAGGGGAAGCAGACATATGAGAAGCAGCAAAACACTAGGGGCGTCCTTACTTTTTAACAACCTGCTCTCGTGGGAACTAATTCATTCCCAAGAGAACTAATCCAGTTTCACAAGAGCGAGAACTCACTCACTGCTGTGAGAACAGCACAAAGCAACCCTTGAGGACAAAGCCCCCATGACCCAAAGACCTCTCATTAGGCCCCACCTCTTAAAGGTTCCAACATGAGTTTTGGCAGGGACACTCAAACCATAGCAACCTTGCACTTTCTTTGACCTGTGGTACTGCCAATCCCTTCTTTCTTCAGCCTCCCAAAGATTGATTGCCTTGGGGAAACAGACAATACAAAACAAAAACAAAAAATACACAAATAGTCAAATTCAGTATTTGGATCAGACAAAAATAGTTATGTTGACATGCGATTGGAAGACTATTTTGGCTTCACCTGACCTCTTTCTTCGTTGAAGCATTTCCCAGAGCCAAAGAGCTTTACTAAATGTACCACAGAAATGTCCATTTCTTCAACACAGAGAACAGGCAATATTTTATAAATTCTAGACCAGCCTAGATATTAGAAATTACAAACCAGAGCACTCAGATTTCTTTGGACTTGAGCAAAGAGTTCCAAACCCCACTCTAAATCTGATTTTGTCCACTGCATTGTAATAATCAAGCACTCACAACTCTGAAATATGGTTATTATGGCGTCAGGAGATGGGCAGTAAGTTGATGAATACTGTCAACCTAGTCTGTTTGGGCTCATTTTGTTCTGAAATCCTTTTGGTGGTCATTTATAAAAAAGAAGCAAAAGAGAAAAAGCACATGCTAATGACTTTGGAAATAATAGAGTGGGCTGCAGATTCAAAAAGCAAAAGCAGGAAATTTTCTAAGTACATTCTGGAAAGACTGTCTAGAGAGAGCTATCAGAGCTGTATACAGTAGGAAGGTCCAGTTTGATAACAAAACAGAGCCAGCAGAATGCTTGGAATTCAACTAAATTAAAAAGTATTATGGAAGAAGACTACCAATGTCCGTGAGGAAGATCCCAAAATCAAATTGAAGTCCACCTCTTTTGCTAGGGGAAGTATTAAATGTCCATTTAATGAGAGAGGTAAGCCTTTTGTTTAAGCATATCTAGTCCATTTCAAATAGTCTAAGCTGCGATAATGCCATTCCTGCTCTCATTTGAAGTCTACTCATGTATATCTTCTCTCACAAGCAACTAACCAAATAAACAAAAATACCCCCCACCCTCCATAAATGAGCTAGAAGATCTGATCACTAGTAATCAAGGTTAGTGGGAAAGGCAGGATTGATCAATGAATTCTGAAACTTTCTTGAAGAAACACCTCACAAGAAAAAAATCATGGCAACAGAATTTACAAAGGTTTATTATTATTATTGTTTTATTCAAAGAGAAATATCTACCACCAAAAGCTCTTTATCTGAAGCAGCCACAGACATTATATAGATAGGTGGTCCCATGCAGAGATGCTCTTTGAAATAAATTTTCTACTTTTGAGCAGGTTTAATTGAGAGTATTCCAAGCAATGAAGCTGCTGCTTGTTTCCTTCCCTGCTTTGGTAAATGGAGGTTCACAGGTCTTATTTTTCATCAGGATATGCTTGCTAATATGTGTTTATATGTGCATCTTTCTGCTTAGGAATCTAGTAAGGCCATATAAAGGTCTAATGCAATTTTATAAAATCATGCAGGAAAAACACTTCTTTCGCTCCCTCTAGGGAAAGAAATAGCAAGTGTGTTTTTTAAAAAAACTGTCAGCAAAACCGGCATTACCCTTAACAAATGCCAATCTTTGGTAACTTCAACAAAATCTATGTAATCTCTTGAAAGTTTCATTTCAAGGGATTTTAATTAAAAGGTCAAGAACACTAAAATACAACACAACATGTACTAGCACATCTCCGTTAAACAAAGAACACTTAGAGATACATTTTGTCATGGCTGTAAAGATTCTTTATACCTCAGGCACTCAAATGAACTTCAGTAATAGGTCTCTTAAGCTTTTGTTTTTTATGTGTTGTCTCCATGAAGTCTGCATTCTAAGTTTAATTGCACATGAATGAATTAACCATCTACGGGTGGGGGTGTGTGTGCATGTGCACGTATGTGTTTAAGGATAGTGACAGAATGCAACTGAGAAACAGAAAATAGGCTGGAGAAGGAAAAAAAAAAAAAAGCCCTTGCCGACCTCTCCATTTCTGCTGACCATTCCCAACACACTTAATTATAAACTCTAACACTCTTAATCATAAATCCCAAGTCTTGTAGCCTTATAACTCCTTCCTTCCCCAAATGAGAGTCAATACAAATAGAACATGCAGATGAATAATTAATTTGCTGAAGGTCTGGACACATGCAACATTTCACGGGATTATGTTTTCTAATCTTAAATATGATACATAAAATGAGCACATTTCTAAGTGCAAAAGCCCTCTGTCATTGAGAGAAAAGTCAAAGAACACACACACACACACACTCACACACCCTTCCTCATCAGTTCATTAAAAGTTAACAGCATTTTAGGAGGAGGTGTTATATTCAAAACAACATAATATATTAAGATTCAACTCTGTGGCTCAGTCCAGCCTACAAACGGTCTTGGCATAAACTGTGTGATTCTCCAGACTGTGCTTAATGATTTTCCCTCTATGGGAAAACTTATAATGTTAATGATCACCTGCCTGCAAATTTGCAAAACTGTTTCAAAGCCCATGCCTATATATTCTCTTGTCCATCATGCGTCCTCTTCCTGATTGTACAGGAAGGCTGAAGCTGAAGGACGCTGAACTGAGATCACTCCAAGCCTTGGTTTCTTGTCTATAAAATAGCAGTATTAAACCTGCCCTACCCTTCCTGTCTCACAGGGCTATTGTGAGAAGTGGATAACACATATAAAACTGTTCTGAAAACACGCCCCCCCCCAAAATATGCCAGAATAACATTTTATAAATATAAAATTTACCGGCCGAGCCCGTGGCGCACTCGGTAGAGTGCTGCGCTGGGAGCGCGGCGACGCTCCCGCCGCGGGTCCGGATCCTATATAGGAATGACCGGTGCACTCACTGGCTGAGTGCCGGTCACGAAAAAATGACAAAAAAAAAAAAAAAAAAAAAGTAAATATAAAATTTACACACTAGTGATTGATCATTCAGAAATCTTTCCAGGTTTCCTATCTAATGAAAATTCCTGCCCAGAGAATAGGGAATGTGTCCAGCTCCACTAGGGAACACCTGTCTAGATCAGCAGAGGGAGAAAATGAGAAGACTTGGAAATGTGTAAAAGATGCAAGGTCACAACAGAATAAACTCAAAAAGTAAAATATGACTTCGGTAGGGTTAAGCCAAAACATAATACTGGACTAAGTTGATAATCGAAGTAGATATAACTTATTTTAATTCCATAACCAGGATTTTAGACCAACTACATTTCCAAGTTCCCGACTGTGATCTAAAACTGTCCTATTCTAGGTTTATACGTCATCTGAGAAGGCAAGTCTGGTTCATGGCCATTGCAAAGGATTCTGACTCTCTGGGGCCTGTAATAGCCATTGCTCCCTCCATCCTTCAATTTGACTATTTGGATTGTCCTTAAATGTACCTGAAAGGAACGGTGCCTTCTTCTCCCAAGACATAGTCAAATAAGAAAAATCTATCTGTCTCAAATGAGAAATAGATCTGATTCAGGAAGACCAAAGTACTCTGGGTTTACACTTAGATCTGGTAATAACCCTTAAAGGAAAATATCCAAAAGTCAACCTTAAATATGGCTTAGCACTTATACCCCATTTACGTTATTTGTAGCAGAACTATCATTTTCCCTATACTATTGTACAAAGACAAATTTTTCTCAAAGTCCAGGTATGATTTTCATATCTATAAGGCTCTATTTGTTGAAATAAAAAAGTAATTTCAGTATGGAAGCCACTGATAGTTGCTAAGTACAGTATTCCCCCCTTATCTTCAGGGAATACATTCCAAGACTCCCAGATGCCTTAAATCAAGGATAATACCAAACCCTACATATAATATGTTTTTCCTATACATACATACCTATGATAAAGTTTAATTTATAAATTAGGCTCAGTAGAAATTAACAATAGCTAATAATAAAATAGAACAATTATATTAATATACTATAATAAAATTTATATGAATGTGATCTCTCTCTTTCAAAATATTTTGTACTGTACTCATATTTTTGGACCATGGTTGACCTTGGGTAACAAACCACAGAAAGGGAAACTTCAGATAAGGGGGGAGGACTACTGTATATTCTATTTATATAACATAATATAATTATCCCAGCACTCTGAATTTTTTTATTATTTTAATGTAACTTCAGAAAATATGCAAAAATTACCTACTCAATGTCTGCGTTAAATCCAGAAAAAATGATCCACTTTTTAAAAAACAGACAAATCAAACCAGGGATTACAATGGAAATGGCTCTACTGTCTCTGGGGTTTTCATCAATATTTCCTCAACATATATCTCTAAAATTTGCTTTGTTTTGGAAACTACTTTCTTTTGAAAAGACAGGAGAAGAATCTTTCACATTTTATGATCCCCTTTGGAGGCAACAAAGCAACAGCCAAGTCCTGAGTTGATGGATGAGCCAATGAGCTAACCTGGCTGCAAACAGAAATGGTCTGGGGAGCTTGTTAAATAAGAGGGAGGGAAAAACCTGGGCCCCATCCCAGATGTGCTGAATCAGAACCTCCAGAGGAAGGACCTCGGAATCTGTATTTTTAAGTAGTTTCAAACCATCTGTACTGGCTCATCCCATCCTCGGATATCATCTCTGATCTCTTTTGAGAATTCCCAAATCTCTCCCTGGCTCTTTCTCTTGAGCTCCAGACAAGCCCACTGGGTGTCAAAGGGGCACCTCAAATGCACCAAGGCCCATGAATTCATCTCGTTTCCTCTCCAACTTGTTGTTCCCTCTTTAAGGCTGATTTCAGGTTGTTTTTCTTAACTTGATGTTTCAAAACTTGTCTTAAGATTCCTTGCATTTCTGTGAACTAGAATTCTAACTTGCTACCAACCTTATGCCTCAATCTTTCTTTAAAAATAATTTTTAAAAACTGGCCAAAAAAATCTGTTATAAACCTTTACCACCCTGCATTTGTCATTTCTCTTCAGATTACATACATTTATTTTTAAAGTAACAGACCCTAACAAACATCTGCTCTATTTACAAAAATCTAATAAGTGTATTATATTATCTGTATGCAGAGATGGAATATTACCATTAGGTACTATATTAGATACTAATATTACCATTAGATACTATATGTTCATTTAAAATAGGTCTTGATTAAAGTATCAGTGGTGACACGAGAGGCAAGTTCCATCATCAGTTTTTCAGAGAGACTGTTTATTCAGCAGATTATACAGAAGCAGGCCCATCTGATCTGGGTCAGAACTGGCCCTGGAGTTGTGTTGCATATATGAGAGCAGAATTAAGCTGTAGCCTTTTTAAAATTATCTGATCTATTATTTAGTCCTGCAAATCAAAAGAAAATACAAAGAGGACAAAAATCAAACAAGCACAGAAAGTTGTGATAGTGTCACAAACTGGACCACCTACAAGGCTGTCTGGCCCACTCCCCACCCCTCCAACTATCCCCCAACCCCATCGCACACTAGGAAGACAATAAAGGTGGGTGGCCTGTCCTGGAACTCCCTTGCCCAGAATGCCTAAGGAAAGAAACCGAACCAGTAAAAGGGAGCAGAGGCAGCCTAGGACTTGGGGAAAGTGGAATATAAAGTCAAGTTCTAGGCCATAGTTAGAGCTGGATACAAGACAGCTTATCTTTGAATGTGGTCATCAATGAACTCTGCCTCTTCTGTCTCGCCATACATAATTTCCTTTACTCAATTACAACACAAGAATGATGATATGGTTGGAAAAAACCAAGCTTTGGAATCAGCAGACCTAGGTTGGAATCCCAGCTTTGCTAATTAATGTGTATGACTTTGAGGAAGTTCCATAACCTTTCTGAGATTCAGTTTCTTTCTTTATAAAGAGAGGGCAGTAATAGTATTAATAGTGCTGACGGTCTAAAGTTGTTGAGAGGAGTTAATGAGAAATCACATATGAAGTATATGGCACGTAGCAGGCCCTGTATAAATGCTAGTTATTAGCCTTATCATCATCACCATCATCAAGTACCCTGAGTAATCACATTATATTGCTATTTTAAAACTGTACTGTTTAAAAGCATTAGGTTGAACCCTATCAAATTGCCATTTTTGCTGATGAAAAATGTCAAATATCAGCAATTTTATGTGGTGCAACATAACATTTTAAGATCTACCATATGACCCAGCTATTCCACTGCTGGGAATATACCCAGAGGAATGGAAATCATCATGCCAAAGGGATACCTGTACTCCCTTGTTTACTGCAGCACTATTTACAATAGCCAAGAATTGGAACCAGCCCAAATGTCCATCATCAGATGAGTGGATAAATAAAATGTGGTATATCTACACAATGGAATACTACTCAGCTATAAAAACGAATGAAATACTACCATTTGCAACAACATGGATGGACTTAGAGAAAATTATATTAAGTGAAACAAGTCATGCACAGAAAGAGAAATACCACATGTTCTCACTTATTTGAGGGAGCTAAAAATAAATTTAAAAATAAATAAATATACAAACAAATTAAGGGGGGAGAGGGGAAGACACACCAATTGCAACAATTCCTTGAACTTGTTAAGACAAGTGAACAGATATGATGTAGTGGAAGGGAGGGGAGGGAGTGGAGAAAGGAGAAATTGGTAAAGGGTCACAAAAATCAACAATGAATTTTTTTTTTTTTTTTTTTTTTTGTCTTTTTCGTGACCGGCACTCAGCCAGTGAGTGCACCGGCCATTCCTATATAGGATCCGAACCCACGGCGGGAGCGTCGCCGCGCTCTCAGCGCTGCACTCTCCCAAGTGTGCCACGGGCTCGGCCCAACAATGAATGTTGAGAAATTAAAATAAAAATAAATAAATAAAACAAAATAGAATAATAAAATAAAATAAAATGCCACCTTTATTATATATTACATTTCTAATTATACTTTCACATCCATATGGACTCTTGATTAAATAAAAACGTATCTATATTTATATTTCTACTTCAAAAAAAAAAAAAAAAAAGAAGTATATCCTGGGGAAAGAGTACACTATGTTTAATACCTGGTTATATGTGGCAAGGACCCAACATGATTTTTTGGAATTAAGGAAAGAAAACGGCTTCATGCAGTTGAAGGATGAATATCTGGCACTTAGTACAATAATAAAATATCTATGGTACTCTGTGCTACAGGGAAAAAGAGCAGAATGTGGGAGGTTTTCTACTTTGTTTTCATTTTTATTGTTGTGGTTAAACAAAGACCCATAACAATGTGTTTCCCTTCTCCGCTTCTGCAACAGGGCAAAGACTGAAAAGAGTCACAAAGACTATTGTCAGAATTAATTGGGAGTGAGAAGATCACAAAAAACTTAAAATTTTATCTTTAAGTTAGAAGTCTTTGGGTCTATCTTTGGAGAGAAGGTAAAGCCAAAGTAATGGAATAGTGACCAATGCAGAACACTTCATTTGATGTGGTACTGTAAGTCAGTCTTCAAGTTAAGTTAGAAAATTATATGTTGCTCAGGCCTGAAGAAAGGCCTGGTTTTGATTTAGCACCGTAATCAATGCTCTTGTTTACACATCAGTAATTTATGCAGATTTTAAAAACAAGGTAATAATTTGTTGAAATTGTGATCACCTATTTTAATGGAATTCTGGGGGTTCATTTCCAAGAAAAGACAAATGAGTGAAAGAAAGCATCCTACTGCATTTTCTCAGTTCACCAAGACAAGGGGAAATCACCAAGACCAGGGAATCACAGACATAAGACAAAGGAAAAAATAAAGAGTCTCCAGAAGGTGAACTTGCTAAACCAGGCAAATGCTGTTAAGTGCTCTTGCACAGGTAACTCTGCAATGGAACAAGCTAGCAAAAGAAAAGGCACAGTGAATAAACACCACTGTATACACAACAAAATAAAGCATCACTGACATGTACTGAGTACTTACTATGGGGCCAGGCACTGTGCTCAAGAGATGTACAAATGTGCAGAAAATATTATCAAGTGGTAAAGCTAATTTCCTTCATTCTCTACTGCCATGATTCTCAAAGTGTGGTCTCTGAACCAGAAGCTTTAGCATCACCTGGGAACCTGTTGGAAATGTGAATTCCTGGGCCCCAGCCTAGACCTACCAAATCAGAAAATATGGCATGGGGTTCAGAAATCTGTCTTTTAACAAGCCCTCCAGGGGATTCTGAAGCAAGATCAAGTTGAAGAATCATTGTTCTAGTGCATTGTCATCTCCAGCTTCCCTGCCTCACAAGCATTTCTGCTGGTCCAAAGCAGCATCAGAACAAACAAAAAGCAACTCTGTTAACAATACTAGCCAAGTGCTAAAGGCTAAAGCACTACAATGACATTGCTATGATTTGGTACTATGAAGCAATCATGAAAGGACCCTGAAAATAGGAAGCAGACCATGTCTGCGAAAAACAAACATTAAACATAAGCCTGGGCCCATAGGGTTTTTCCCTGCAAGAAAAGCAGAGAGCTTAATGAAAACCATGCCCTCAAGACAAGGAGAAATTTAACACACTCTGCCTTTCCTTCTTAGTTTCAAATGACAATTTGATTTTTCAAAGAAATCCATGTGTTGGGGAAAGAAAATAGGAGAAGGGAGGGGTCATTCAATCCCAAAATACAAATCAAAGCTTAGAATGCATTGTAAATAGAAAAAACCCTCAACAGACTTTGGGATATAAAGAAGTTGACTATAAGAACACTGAGGCCAGTGGAGAAATATGCCTGGTCCTTATATGGAAGCAGGAAAACCCGGAATCATTTATGTTTGGAAGCAGTATAGTATAATGAAGAGAGACTGGGGCTTTGGAGCCAGACAAATCTGCATTCCAATTCCACTTCCACGACTTTACTAGCCATGAGACCATGGGCAAGACTCCACACCTTCACAAGATTTTTGTGATAATTAAATGAGATAATGTATTTAAGGCACTCAGGATGTAATAAGTATTATAAAACCAGAAAACAACTAAATACCTGTTCTAACTTTGCAAATTTATAACACCACCTACAGTTTCTACTGTATTCCTATATATCCTCTCACACACAAAAATGCACAGTGCACAAAATGAAACTTCATACACAATATAAAAGATAGTTCTTGGCTTCAGGTATTCCCAAATACAAACACAGGACATGTATCTAGATGGGGAGATGTTCCGAGTGAATTAGATAAGTTGTTTTTTTTTCAACTGTATCTTTCAACTTATTTTCTTTTTCCCGTTCGTGTTCTTATTATGAGGTCCGTGGTATGGAGAAGAGACAGAAGACAGAGAAAAACTTCCAGCATGTAAGAGTAAGGAGAGGAAGTGAGTAAAAATAAGGGCCAAGTAGAAAAACACCAACTATACAGAGTGTGCAAGAGGAATATGAAGAGTGAAGAAACAAATGACACAGAAATAAATAACTGACCATCCCACAGCTATACTTACACAATTTTACATTCCTCCATCAGCAAACTTTCTAGGAAGTTCACTCATAATGCAGTTAGTTAAGTTGGTGTTCCTTTTTAGTCATTTGTTAAAATTTATAACTTGTGATGCCAAGTGACTAGTTTGCCTGGATATCCAGAGGTTTATATGGAGAGAAGGGGAAAAAGTCTCAGGGTGATCAATCCACTAGGTAGAAGTGCTAATTAGGAAGGAGAAAAGAAGTGAGGATACTGAGAAAGAGCTAGAGACGCCCCAAGACCTCATTCCTGGCTGGTCCAGCTGTGGTGGGTGATCCAAGTGTCCAGAGCCTGGTAAAACAAACACCAGTGTTGTCACTGCAGGCCACAGACCATCTTCCTATTCAGAGTCATTAGACAAATGAAAGGAAGAACTCATATTGGCTTGGAGAATCAATGTGGCATCCAGCAATGCTATTCGGTCAACAAATGATTATTGAGCTATACATAAAGAGGGAGTGAGATATTGATCTCAATGTTAAAGGCCTTGTATTAGTTATATCCATATTTCCATTAGGATCTGACAATATTTTTATTCTATAAGTCCTTGTTTTCCTGTGCTTTAAAACTCATCCATATGTTTTCTCTGTCATCTCTACTACTGGTAACAAAGTTTCTAAAGCAAAGTGTGTTGCTGGAGCCCATCTTCTTCATTAATGAGGGAATCACTATCACTGGGGCAAATAAATCTAGCGTGTGAACAGAAATGAAAGAAGATACACGGGATAACAGCAAGAGGAGACAGTGAGCATTACATTTATAAACTTAATCCCAGATTCTGGCCCATTTTCTTTCAGCTACATTCTGTTCAGTTTCAAAACACATCAGCCACAGCTGAGAGTTTCACTCATTCTCACCTCTCACCCAGAAGCACAAGCTCAAGTTTATTATCTCAGGAGAAACTGTATTCCATTGCCTTACCTTGTTGATTAGCAGATGTTCACTCAAATATGGCTAGTCTGAAAAGAGTACCTCAAAATTAATTAAGGATTCACTTACTTCCAATTTAAAAAGAAAAATATTTTCATATTTAAATTATCTGAATGTTTCTATAATATCTTGGTTTTTGTTAATTTATCATCCTTGTAAACTGCAGAAAAGTGGAGGAAAGACAACAAATGAGTTTGCAGTAGGGAATTCAACCAATATCAGTGTACTTGCTTAGTTGTGAAGCACTGATTTGGAGGGAAGAGAGGGCAGGGATTCTCATATCTGAAAAGTTTCATGCCTAGAAGCTATCCATTGGACAGAAAAAAACTATGAGAATGAGGGCTCTATGTTATACGTCCTTCCATCTTGCTAGAGTAGTGAGGCAGGGGAATAGTTGAAAGAGGCCTGGGATGAAAGTTAGAAGACCTAGATCATAACCGGTCATTGCTGGTTTAGTCTCAGTTGCCTTTTCTAAAGAGGGGTAGACTAGATGCTTTCTGAAGCCTCTTACACCTTAGCATTCTAGTCATCTATGTGGATAGGGTGGCCATACATACTGATTAGCCTACTATAGTCCTGGTTTATACCTTGTAGAGCAACTAACCTGTTAATTATTTTTAGCACTTCCTTTAACTCTCAAAAGTGTCACTGTCTGCACAATAATTTGTATCGACAATCTATCTGTATGTTGTTTAAAAATGTAAGCTTTATACTTTGGTACACAGTTCTAGGCAATTAAATCTCTCTAGCTAACATACTCAAAATTACAGAGATTCATTCCTCAAGGAAGAAAGAATGGAAGGAAGTGAGGGAAGAAAGAAGGAACTATAAAACCAGTGAGATAAAAAGAAACAAGGTTGAGTAAGGGGAGCACTAAGTTGAGATTTACCTGTTCGACTAAAGAGATATAAGGACTCTCCTAACTTAAATTAGTGGGGGGTTTTTCTGCTTATTTTCTCTTCTGTTCAGAATAACTACAGAGGAAACTCTCCTATGTAATTCAGTTCCCACAGGACCATTTAAAATCTCTATTGCATATCTAGAGACAGTTATTTATTTTCTGCTTAATGTGCACTGATGCTGCTCTTAAGAGTGACTCATCAAATATCATTTACACACAGTGTAGGTGCTATGGTTTGAATATGTCCCCCAAAGTTTATGTGTGGGAAACTTAATCCCCACAGCAGCAGTACTGAGAGGTGGGACCTTTGAGAGGTGGGACCTTTAAGAGGTGATTAGGTCTTGAGGGCTCTGCCCTTATGAATGGATTAATGCCATTATCACAGGAGTGAGTTAGTTATTTAAGGAGTGTGTTCCTGATTAAAGGATGACTTTGGCCCCCTTCCCTCTCTCTCTCTCACCCACGTGATGCCTTCCACCATGATATGATGTAGCAAAAAGGCCCTCACCAGATGCAGCCCCTCGATCTTGGATTTCCCAGCCTTCAGAACTGTGAACCAAATAAATTACTGTTCATTACAAATTATGCAGTCTGTGGTGATCTGTTATAGTAGCACAAAATGGACTAAGGCAGTAGGTTAAGTCATATAAGTTAAATTGAGAGGAAAAGGCCTAATGCTGAAAACTAGCCATTTTAAAGTCACATAGTCAACAAAGCTGTTCATGTAAGCCAAAATCTGCCCTCAGGTATCCACAAACAATTCCCACCAAATTAATCATAGAATTTACAGTGCTAGTTTAAACTTGTTTTGACAATTTCAGGCTTAAATAACTTTAACTTTGAGATTACTTAAAATAAATTCTTACATAAGTATCTAGACCTAGTTAAAATGTACAAGTCTTAGATAAAAGTTTTGGTTAAAAACCAAATAAGGAAAAGAGATTTTGTTGAAAATAGTGATGAAAGAGCCAGTCTTCCTTTCTGGGATTAAAAAAGCTTACAGCAAGCTATTGCAAAGACTCAAAGCCATATTTAAACTAAGAAAGTAGTCCAAAACTTCAACAAATACTTATATTATTTGGATAAAATCATATTGAGCCTTTACTGAAATCTAAGTATTTAATTTTTTTTCAAGCTAAAGATAGATATGAATGTAACTAACAGACTTCATCATATAAAAATATTTAGGTACTCTGATGAAGAAGTACTTGACAGATCTAGTCTCAGACCCATTTACTATTCTACCCAGAAAGATCTACTTGTTTTTATTCCACAGCCATCTGAGAAACAAAATGATGTTAATATTTAAACTCAAATGAGTTTGTATTTCTTGTAGTTGACTCAGGCTATGTATACAGATATAAAGTGTTTGGAAAGCAGTAGCCATTATTTCCATAAGCCCTGTGGGAAATTGGGTGGGGAGACAGATGTGGGGGATAAAAGGGGGTGGGGAAATAGGCAAGTTGATAAAAAGAGACCTCAATGCAGATCTTCCTGGCTTGACTTCAGAATTGATCTTGCTGCTTGGGACCTGACTCAAGCTTCTTTGGTAGACCATTTCTCTTGTAACTGGACTCTTGTCCCCTTGGCCATGGGCCTGCCTGATAGTTTAGTCTCCATCCCCTCTAATCTACCCCACACTCCTACCAGCCAAATAACCAAATCTATTGCCTCTGAATATGTGAGTCTCAGTTTCCTTAAAATGATCCCTCTTTGGGAAATAAAAACTAAAAGAGCTCAGGATGGCTACTAAACGCAATAAACACAAGGTGTCCGGGCTCCCTGTGAGCCTCTCTCTGAGTCAGCAAACTCACATTCTTTGACTCTAGGAATTCCACACCAGGCAGTCCACGAAACAATCCTGCCCAGTGCCCAGACTCTCTAGGTCTCTAGATAGATGTTTATCTACCTCTCTGTGTTCTAATACGATTGTCAAAGCCATCCGCTTAAGACTTCTCCAGCTACAAGCTAAGCTATTCCCTGCCCCACTCTGAGGCTCAATGAAGTGAAGGAAAAGTCTCCTGAGAGGGGTTCTATGCTGAACATTTTATCTGAGAAAATCTCTTTCAGAGAATTCACTTGTCACATTAAATGGCAGGGGTAGGAGCTCCTGAAAGAGTTTTTGACTTTATGAAACTCACCTATAAACCAAATCTATTTAAATTTAAGGTTTTCCTCCTCTTGGCACAGCCAGGGCTACTATGATATTCTGGGCCCTAATACCAAGCCTATAAAAGAGAGCTTTCAGGTCTTTAGGATCTCCTAGTAGTTGCTTAGTAATGCTTCTGTTAGGGCAAAAAATGTTCAAGAAACAAGAGCTGTCATTGCTCCTTAACTAAAATGAATATCCACATCTTACTTATAAAGTTGATCACCATTCCAATAACACTGGCTGTAGCAAAGATCAATACACCTAATTACCCTGTCCTATGTACTCTGAGGACTAACCTCTGGGGAAAGTATTTTTGGTGGAAACACAATAAGCATTAAGTATTAATGACATGCCCAGGTTTTCTGAAAGGATAGGTAAAGTCAGGGCGGAAAAAAAAATCTCAAAACTTTGATTCTCTGGCCAGCATTAGAAAACCAGTCTGCCCATGAATATCAATATCATGTCAATAATTTTGATGCAGAATGAAAGAAGTGTGGCGCACAACTACCCATTAAATGGAAGAACACCAGGTGACATTCCTGATGAGTTTGCATAATTAGTGCAGGTTTAGAGCTAGTGGTGCATAGAGCACCCGTCAGCAGACAGCCCTCTGGTTAGTTAAAATTCTGGAGGACATGTCAGTGTTTCTTCTTTCTACTCTTCTCACTAGAATATCCCGAGGAAGCAAATTGCAACCTAATGTCAACCCAGATTTGGGCACTTGGTGAAAATAGTGAATGAACAGCATTAAGACGCCACTCCACAATGTCCAGGCTTCTCAAGCATGGATAGCCTGCACCACATAAAAGCGACTCCAGAGCTCCAGGAGGGGATTCAATCGTACAAATGTCAGAAATGTAAAGGAGTCTAATAAGCTCTTGTGTCAAGGAATGCCAAAGAAACATCTGCAGAATGGCAACTTGCTCGGAGCATAGAGAACAGACAGCTGTGCTTTTAGGGGACATTTTTGGATGCAGAGGTCACTGGAGAAATATGTCAGTTGGCGTGGTAAGTTACCCCATGCTAAGAGAAACCAGATCAAATTTTTGGCTGGTTACCCAGGACACTCCAGGATACCTCCTCTATAATAGGATTTTCAATCCACATCCTCCTTCAGCAAAGGGAGTATTTGTTTACTCAGTTTTCCCTTTTCTCTGAAGCACACATACTTTGTGGGGCTCCTTGTCAGAAATAGTTCCCCACCCTGGAATGAAATCTGCTGATGTGGTTTCCTAAAACTGAGGCTTGTCTGCTCACTAGGAGAGACAAACAGTTTCAATTAGGGACAGCACGTAAGCCTCATTTGAGATGCTCCGTTCTATCAAAAACCCAAGCAACTCAGGGCAAAGGTAGGTAACAAAGTTGGGTAAGGTCTTCGGAGTGATATTCTTAGCTTTGTCAGAGTCCCAGAGTCCTAGGAAGTCAGCATTGAAAGGGACTCACAGAGTTCACCTAGCCTGATGCTCTTGTTTAATAAACTATTTCTAGGAATGGGGAACATGAGGTGCCTAGGAAGAGAATGGCTTTCCCCAAGCCACCCAGCTTAGCAATAGATTCCAAGTCTCCAAATACTGAGTTCATAGAAAATAAGCTATAGCAGCGGATTTTTAATAACACATCTTCTGCCTCCAAACTTGATAGTTTGATAAATCAACCAAATAAACCAACAAACATACCACGTCATTACATAGTGACTAGAAACTGTTGCAAGTCATGGAAAAGAGAATAAGGGCAAGATCCGATCCCTGTCTACAAGGTGCTTTGATTAAATAGAAAAGACATAAAAATATGAAATGAGCAATGAATAAGACTTCATATTTTGCAACACTATAAATCCAGAAGTAAAACACAATCCACGCAGAACAATGCAAAAGGTACTAAATTGGTCAGTATAGACAATAAGTACAAAAGAAATTAGGAAATGGTTGAGGTCCACGTGGTCTGTGGCTATCAGGCAAAGTACATGAGCTGGGGCCTGAAGGGAGACTGAATGAATAAGGTCAGACATTCCAGGATGAAGAAATATCATGAGCCAAAATTCAGAAGTGGGAGTGAGGTATACATTGTGAGAGGACATTTAGGAGAGATAGACTTGATGTACACTACTTGCTGGGAGTGAGGTAAAATTGGAGAGGTAACAGTGGGGGCCAGTTTCTGGCAGGCCTGAAAATTCAGACAAAGGATTTTACATGCTGTGAGGTAAGCATTAGGGAGACATTTTCTGCTCTTAAGAGAAAATAATAGCTCTCTCCTGAAAGCTTGCAATATACCAGCACTGTACTAAGCTCCTTACATGGATTACCTCATTTAATATTCATAACAAGCCTATGAGGTAGTACTATCATTACTCTAATTTCTAAATAGGGAAAATGAGCATCAGAAATATTAAGGAACTTACTAGGGTTACACAGTAAATAAAAAGAGAGATCAGGATTAGAAGCCAGATATGTCTGAGTCCACTGATCATAAATACATACTATGTTCTTAAATACCATGCTCTATGTGATGAAGGCAATTTTTATTTTTATTTATATTTATTTATTTATTTATTTTTTAAAAGATGACCGGTAAGGGGATCTTAACCCTTGACTTGGTGTTGTGAGCACCACGCTCAGCCAGTGAGCGAACCGGCCATCCGTATATGGGATCCGAACCCGGGGCCTTGGTGTTCTCAGCACCACACTCTCCCGAGTGAGCCACGGGCCGGCCCATGAAGGCAATTTTTAAAAAATAAATCTGGCATCATTGCAAAACAGAGAGTGTTAGGAAGCAAGAATACTGGCTGAAAGCAACCTCAAAAATCCAGACACTAGGAAGAAAGGTCTTAAGAGAAGGTGGTGAAAGTAAGAACGGAGGAAGGATAAATCCTAGAGGCAACGATGATGTATGGGGGAAAGCAAAGGATGGACTGGAGAAGAGCAATAGCTCTAGCAAAAGGTGGGGGAAGGTGAGAAGGGCAACCTGTTTGCAGGGAATTGGTACGAGGGAGATGTTAAATTAATTTTTTGACATGTTGACTTTGAGGGGACAATTGGAAATGTTCAATGAAAAACAGAAGGTATGAGTCTTGAGATACACCTTTGTTATGTTTATGAGTCTCTAATGAAATCTGTGAACACATTCCTCAGAAAATGTACACATGAACATACATGAAATTTTGTATCTCATTTCAGAGGGCCAGTGACTCCCCCAAACCTACCCATAGAAACTTTGAGGAATAAATTGAGAATAGAGATATACAGATTGGAGAATCTTGTTCATAGTGGGTATCGTTTTAACTTCTCTTGGCTTCCTGGTTCCCTTTCTTCCTTTCTGTTCACTGCTTTTCCATTTCTTTTGTTGGCTCCTACTCTTTTCCCTGTCCAGTGTTAACCAAGAATCTAGACTATTCTTTGCCCTCTTTTCTCTCTACTCAGTTGGCTGATTTTTATAGAGGTTTTGTGAGGATTAAATGAAATAATACATGTAATTTGAACAGCACAGTTCTTTGCTTGTAAAAAGCTCTTAGTAAACGGTAGCCATGATAATAACTTGAGAGCAACTGATTGAACTTTATAAGAATTCCACTGTCAGGACAAGAGAATAAAGAAATTGGTTGAATGAGACAAAGAACAAACTGTCAAAGAGGTTTTGAGAAGCTTCAAAAAAGAGCAATATACATCTATATATAGATATATATAGATTTTTTTTTTTTTGGTGGCTGGCCAGTATGGAGACCCGAACTCTTGACCTGATGTTAATAATACTGTGTTCTAACCAACCGAGCTAACGGCAATCCCAAAAAAGAGCAATATTAAAGAAACTTCCCAGGATAAGAACGTATCACAGAAGGAGAGAAAGGATGTGCAATGTGCCTCAACAAGGAGGAGGAGAATAATGTTGAATTTGATTTGAATTCAAAGATGTCTCAAGTCAAAACCAGCAAAGAAGGTTCTTCTTACTCCAAATCAAAACAATCATTCTCAAGATGCACAGTGGTAATTAATCGCTCCAATAAGGGGCCTCATGCTGACACAAGAACACCTGTTTGTTTGTTGTGGCGTTAGTGGCATTTGCTATGGCTTACAAGATAATTTTGACCCTGTCATCATTAGAAAATTTGGAAAATGAGTCCTCCAAGAAATGTTCCAATGAGCTCAGGATATACTTTTCAAGCTAAAAACTCAGAAACCAAGTATCTCTCAAAAGCCGATTCTCTCCTAATCAGAAAGGCAAGAACTTCATGCAAATGAGGCTCTGGGAGCTTTTAAACAAAACAGCATTCTCTTATCAGTTCCCAGACTTATCTCTCCCTAAGGGACTTTATATGCTACTCAATATACAAATAAGTGCCATGGTCTTATATTTGCAAATACACAAATCACGTCTCTTGAAAATTTGGCAGCATTTCTTCAAGTTAAGGAGTACAGCTTTTTTCATTTCCTAAGCTAAGTTTCATGGTCCATATACCAACAGAGATGTATCTCTCTGAGAAAGTTCTGCAGCTTCTGATTTATAGTTTTTCCTTTCAAAAAACCAAATCTGACCACTTCTAGGGATCTATTAAGTGAAACTAGAGCTCTACTTGTTGACTCTAAGAATGATGAGTTCTATCTGATCTGCTCCCGAGTCACTTCTTAGAAGTCAGAAGGACTCCTGGGAAAGGATATGCTTATTTTTTCCCCTGCAACTGGGTATTATCATTAGAAAATATGTGCATGGAGAAGGGAGGAGGTAGAGAGTATTTGAACCATTTCTGTGAATAAACAACTCAGTGACTATGATGCATAATTCTTAAAATTTGCATCTGAAAATCTGCATTTCAAATTTTTCAAAAATTATAATGCAAGTTAGCTGGCTTTTCATTCCTGTTCTCCCCCCAACTCTTGTGATCATCCCTAATTTCAGCTGTGATTCGCTAAATATTTTCTTCCCTTGGAAATTATAAAATGATATCCTAGCTCATTGTTTTATTTTATATTGAGCTTCATTGGGTTTTCAGACATTTACACTGTCAGCTCTCCTTCCCTTACTGTAAAATCTTTTTTATTGACAATTCAATCATGTCAAGTTTGGAACAGGAGAGGCACTGATTTGATCAGCTATCATTGGATTTACAATATATAAATGACAGCACCATATCTGGCCCTCGTCTAAAGCAGCTGCCTTTTATCGATTTATATTCCACTAGCAAGGAAGAAAAATTGCAGCACAATGTAGTGGTATGGTCCAAGATCAATACCAATTTTTTTCTTAATGACACAAAGGCCAAGATAAGGACGGCATAAGTCAAAGCTAGACAGATCAAATTTGCCCGATATCCCTTTCAATTACTGAAGAACATGCACAGGGATGTATAACATTAAAGCAAAGGAGAATATTATTCCAAGTGGTTTAAAATTACGACATCCAACAAGATTGCATAGCATCCTCCCCAAGATATGGAATTGAAATGAGCTGAGAATGGACAACTACCCACCCCTGCAACTTGTTCTAAAAGCAGCTGGGTGTTTCCAGAGTTAGTCTAACTACTAGAAGACAGAGTACTAATTCAGCTGTGTAATCCAAATGACAAGAATTGAAAACAGGACTCCAGCAACAAATACTCTGAATTCCTTAGGTGAGCAACAGGTAATGAAGAGTGAAGTAGACTGGTCACCCCCCAGAATGGAATAAGTGTTACAGGAAGCTAAAAAGCAAATTACCCAAACAGCTTAACAAGGCCAATAGAGTGGTAGGCCACATGAACTCCATGCAAATTGTAAAGTTATAGCTACCTCCACTATGGCAATGAAAGGCTGCTCAGGCCCTGTGGGACTCTGGAAAGATTCTCTATTTTAGCAAAAATGGACCTGGGCCAAGGTCAAAGCAGTAAAGAAAACTGGGTGCACGATTCCAAACCACCTACTGTGTTTATCATAACATGGCAAGTTATGATAAATCAGTTCAAAGGAATCCTGGACTGAAGACACATTTGGTGATTTTCTATATTGTTGGATTTTTTCTTTTAGCCTGCTACCAACACTTAAGAAGTAGGGGGCTTCTCCTCAGTAAACCATGTCCCCATTCTCCTTGCATATCTTTCTGATAGTCTCTTCCTTTTCAACAGTGTCCTCTCTAACATAACACCAACATGATTAGGCACTTTATAATTTTTTTTAATTTTAATTTTATTTTGCCAATATACAATGTGGTTGATTATTGTGGCCCATTACCAAGACCTCCCTCCCTCCTCCTCTCCCCTCTCCCCTCTCCCTCCCAACAATGTCCTTTCTGGTTGTAGTATCAACTTCAAGGAATTGTAATTGTTGTGTCTTCTCCCCCCCCCCCCCAGGTTATTTGTGTATTTATTTATTTATTTATTTTTAGCTCCCACAAATAAGTGAGAACATGTGGTATTTCTCTTTCTGTGCCTGACTTGTTTCACTTAATATAATTCTCTCTAGGTCCATCCTTGATAAGGCACTTTAAATAACAGCAGTTTTTTGCCACAGAGTACAATCTCAACACAGATTAGGTAAATTATAGATAAGCTAAGGTGTTCAAAAGAAGCGTGAAGAAATCTGGGCAGGTCTTTGTGAAATATGTTGTAAGGGAAATTCAAATATCAGATCAGTGGCACAATAGATGATATTTGGGTTCCTTCCAGTCTTAGGACTATAGTTGGAAGCATCTATACTTCCAAGTAATAACAGCTCAATGCTGTATTAATGGTAAAACAAAACAAAACAAAGCAAAACAAACAAAACAGTGTAGAAAGACTATGGGTCTTTGGAGTAAAGCAGACTTGGTTCCAAACTGGACTGTAACACTTACTAGCAGTGTAATATTGGGCCAGGCGCTTAGCGTCTCTGTGCATGAGCAGCAGGCACAGTGACAAGTGTGCTATAAAAAATATATCTCGTTTGATCCTAACAACCCTATTAGATTGTTATCTTCATTATAAAGATGAAGAAACTGAGGTTCAGTGAGTTTAAGTCAACTTGCTCAAGGTCATACACAGTTATTTGTAGAGTCCAGGTTCAAACCATAATCCATATGGCTTCAAAATCCACTCTTACCACTCCTTCCCTCATGCCGTAGTCCTTCTAACCCAACCTGGACCTGAGCTATTTTCTTCACTGTCTCTCTGTTCACTGAGAAATCAAGTTTGGGCCACACAGTTAACCACAACAGAACTGAATAATCTCATCTACAGTGTGAGTAGCCAATGACAACTTAGAAGCCTGGGCGGGAAATGCTGAGAAATCAAACATAGAACCTCTTCTTCAAGCCATGTTTGTTACCAATGTCTTCATAGTAATATATCTAACTGAAGAGAAATAAGGGTCCCAACCTGAACGACAAGAATGGAAGTTGTAACAAGAATGCTAAGTGCAGCATAAGACATACATCTTATACAGTCAATTTTGACTTGATTTTTTAGTAGTGCTGGCTAATGCATTTTTCTTGCAAATTAGTGCAATATTTACTGATCATGTCATCAGATGATGCAGTTTAGCTGTGGGGAACAGAAACAGGCAATTCAACCTGGTGTGAAGCAATCAGAAATGGGATGCTTTATTTTCAACAAAATGTCACACTGGGACTTTGAGTGGAAGTAAAACTGGAGCTACCAGATGGGTGGTGGGACTAGGAGGTTCAGTAAAACCATACTAGCAGTTCAGGTTAGCACCATTAGGAGATAAGGAAGCCAAAGAAGTAAGACAGATTAAGAAATATACAGATATCAGAAGTCAGAACAGGCAGTGGGGTCATGTGTTTGGGTGGAGCAAATGGGAGGAACTCCATACAAAAAATCATTAATTACAGCACCTACCTTGAACCTAATACTCTCACATACTTTCTCTCACAAAAAAGAATATACCAGCTGTCCTCAGATAGCAGCAAAGAGGGTAATGATGTCTGGCTGGCAAATGCTCTTGAATGTACTGGGAAGCCTTTAAGTGATGAGCAAGATAGAGGAGCAACTAGCTGGTAGATGGAAGACAGTACAGGAATATGATTAGGCACTCTGGCATTAGAGTCTCAAACTGACTTTGTTCAAAGGTATGACTGAGAAAATGTGTGCCAGGAACTTAGTCCAATGGCCAGCACATAGTAAGAACGTAAGAACTCAACACATTTCTTAAAGTCCTGCAAGAGAAATTGTGCCTAAAAACCAAAGGATGAAAATTTTCAAGTGTATACAAAGTGTTCTAGCCACACACCTGTATAGCAACATTTTCAACAAAATCATTAGTTTCAGCTCATAATTGAAAAATGAGGGTAAGTGTAAGTTAATGAGCAAAAGTAACCTCAAAATAGCTTAGTTTGAAAATATAAATAAACACTAATTATTATTATTATTATTATTATTATTATTTTTGTGTGTGTGTGACCGGTAAGGGTCGCAACCCTTGGCTTGGTGTTGCCCGTACCGTGCTCAGCCAGTGAGCGCACCGGCCATCCCTATATAGGATCCGAACCTGTGGCCTCAGCTCTCCCAGCGCTGCACTCTCCCGAGTGAGCCACAGGTTTGGCCCAAATGAACACTAATTATTAAACTAGCAAGCGACATGTGTACTTCATTGACTAATAAGCTTTCTTACTCCATCAGAAATAAAAAAGAATTTTGGTGGACACAATAGCTAATTACTAATATATTGAATTTCTGTATAATCCTGGCACATTCTCAAGTGACCCATATAGGTCAAGAACAACAATAGTTATGTACTAAATTGTATTGTATCTATCATTTGGGAATATTAGCACATGCACAGTTCTATTCGAATTGTAGTGGAATGCATAGTTGCCTTATCTCTCTGTTGAAGCAGTTACTTCTTTTAATCTCAGATTATGTACTTGATAGAGGTAACCCTGGGCTATAGAGATATATAGAGAGTCAAAAGATCTGAGCTGGAGGTCTGGTTCTACTACTTACTGGCAGAGCAACTTCTCTGGACCTCAGTTCTCTCATCCACATAACAAAGGTAAAAATACCTACCCCTTCCAGTGTAGGTATTATTCATCTTTACATTTGCCATAGGCCTGAAAACTGTGACAAAGCATGACCAGATGCCCAAGAAACATTGTGGCTTGGTGATACAAATTTCAAAAATATATAGTATTTTCATTTTTGACCCTGGAATTTTGTGTTTGCCAGAAAGACATTCATATTAAAAATTTTTTTAAAAATTAATAATCCAAAAAGTATCACTCTCATGCAAAATCGTTTTGTTGAAATAGATTGCTTTGGCCTGATTAAAGATTTATCTTTGAGAAGGCATCACTTGACCCAGTAAACAGGAAACTGTATACTGCCAAGTCTATGCATTTTTGCCTTCCTTAAAAAATGCACAAATATCACATTCAAAACATTCACATGTGTTTAAAAGACAAAATTAACCTAGTTATCACAGGCTATAAACAAGACCAAGAGCCTCATAATATAACATACTAAAATCCAAGATACAATGCAAAATTCATTGGCATGAAGTTCTGGCGGCAAGACGGCAGACAAGGGGTACCCAGGACATGATCCTCCCACAGAAAAAGACTAGAACAAGGAATGGACAGCTAAGTATATGGGAGAGCATCAGTGGAAGAGTGTAGATGGGCAGCAACAGCCTGGTGAGGACCCTGTGGAGCACGAAAACCCTAGAGGGTGGTATAGAGAGGAGAAAGAGGCACATAGTTTCAGCCACCATGTCTCCAACACCAGGATCAGTGCGGGAGGAATTCTCCCTTGTGGTGAAGATAATTTGCTCAGCTGTGAGCCCTCCCCACTGGCAACCCTCCTCTTGTTCCTGCCCCACCACCACCATAGTCACCAGCACCATTGTCTAGTCCTGAGCCATAGCCTGTCTCCCGGCACAAGATATTGTCCCACACCCTGCCACACACACTGGCACCCACCCTCCACCTCAAGGCCCTCGACACCCATTTGCAGCTTCAGCCATTGGTGCCCCCTGCCGCACAACCCCCACTGCCTGCAGCCTGCTGCAGGGCCCCATTATGCCCCCTGCTGCAGGGACTCACCACCTGCAGCTGAAGCTAGGAGCACTCCTTCTCACCTATAAATGTGCCACAGTCACCAGCACCCCCACCACCCACAGCTGCAGCCCCTAGCTACACAACTCCAACTGCGTGCCTCTAGCTGCCAGCTGCAGCTGTCATTGCTGGGCCCCAGAGTGCTGCAGGCATAACCACCATCTCCCCACGCAGAAGCTGGTCCAGCTTCCCACCATAGCTATTGCCCCTGCCACCGCTGACACCCAGCCTAAGTGCAACCAACTCCACTTTGCCCAGATCTAGGTTTTCCTGTGTTTTGCCAGACAGGACAGAAGAGCAAAGAGCAATGATCCACTGAATGCCCCAGTGCCTAAGTCACAGAGGCACTGACAGACAACTCTGATGTTGAATATGGCCAAAGTAACGACATGGAGACTACGCTACTGAGCCTACCCAGAACTAAAACTAAAACAGCCCACCCAATGGTCAATATAAAACAAATCTACAAGAGGGAGTCTCTTTTCTCAAAACCTACCCCAGAGTAATAGAAGAAGCAACTGTTTCACCAGATGAGCAGAGATCAACATAGGGACACTAGAAATATGAAGAAAGAAGAAATATGATACCACCAAAGAAATGCAATTATTCCCAAATAACAGATCCCAAAAAGCAGAAAACCTTTGAAATGTCTGAAAAAGAATTCTGAGCAACAATCTTAAGGAAACTCAGTGAGAGAAAAAAAAGATTCAGATAGACACAACAAATGAGAAGAACAATCCAGTACATAATGGAGGAAATTTACGAGGAAATAAATCATTGAAATAGAATGTAGCAGAACTCTTGGAACTGAAGTACTCATTCAATGAAATAAAAACTACAACTAAGAGCTTAAGACACAGGCTAGAGAAAGAGGAAGAAAGAATTTCCAATCTTGAAGACAGTCTTCTCAAAATAACACAAGAGGACAAAAACAAAGAAAAAATATTTTTTAAAAAAAGAAGAAAATCTACAAGAGCTAACAGACAACCTTAGGTGCACAAGCATCTGAATCATGGGTATTCCAGAAGGGGAGGAGAAGGAAAAGGCACTGAAAACCTATTAAATGAAATATAATAGAAAACTTCCCAGGTATTGGGAGAGATATGGACTTCCACATCCAAGAGGCTCAAAGACCCCCAAACAGATTCAATCCAAAAAGGTCCTCTCAGACACACATTATAGTTGAACCCTCAAAAGTCAAAAACAAAGACAGAATTCTAAAAACAGCAAGAGAAAAGCATCAAGTCACCTATAGGGAGTCCCCATATGACTAAAAATAGACTTCTCAGCAGAAATCCTATAGTCCAGAAGAGTATGGGATGATATATTCAAAGAACTAAAAGAAAAAAAACTGCGAGCCAAGAATACTATACCTAGCAAGGCTATCCTTCAGAAATTAAGGAGAAATAGTTTATTTCCCAGACAATCAAAAACAATGGGAGTTCAACACAAAATGACCAGCCCCACAAGAATTCTTCAAGGGAGTCCTGCACCTGGAATTAAAAAAATGATAATCACTACCATAAAGAGAAGGAACAAACCTCACTGGTAGAGCAGATAAGCAAATTAGAGATAAAAAGAAACTATACCATACCACCTCAAAAAACAAATGAACACTGAACTGAAGAGAAACAATAAAAGGGACAAAAAGGAACAAAAGATATTTAAAACCATACAAAAATCAATTAAATGCCAGGAGTAAGCCAATTCCTTTCAATAACAACCTTAAATGTAAATTGAATTCCCCACTCAAAAGATGTAGACTGGCCAAATGGATTAAAAAATTAGGCTCAACTATATGCTGGCTACAAGAAACCCACCTCACCTGTAAAGACTCACACACACTAATAGTAAAGCAATGGAAAAGATATAACACACAGTTGGAAACCAAAAATGAGCAGGAGTAGCTATTCTTATATTGGATAAAATAGACTTTAAACCAAAAACTATAACAAGAGACAAAGAAGGGCACTATATTATGATAAAGGGATCGATCCAGCAAGAAGACATAACAATCATAAATGTATACACAGCCAACACCAGAGCACCCAGCTATATAAAGAAAACACTATTTATTAGACATAAAGAGAGAGATAGACCCTAATACAATATATGGGACCTCAACAACCCTCTCTCAACACTGGGCAAATCATCTAGGCAACAAATCAACAGAGAAACATGGGATTTAAACTACACTTTAGACCAACTGGATCTGGCAGACATCTACAGAACATTTCACACAACAACTACAGAATATACATTCTTCTCCTCAGCACATGGAACATTCTCCAGGATAGACCATATGTTAGCTCATGAATCAAATCTCAACAACTTTTGAAAAACTGAAATCATTTCAAGTATGTTTTCAGACCACAATGGATGAAAACTAGAAATTAATAACAACAACAAAAAACCCTTGGAAACCATGGATTACATGGAAATTAAACAATATGCCCCTGAAAACTATGCGTCCAAGAAGAAATTAAACAGGAAATCGAAAAATTTATTGAAACTAATGACAGTGAAGACACATGACACCAAAACCTGTGGGAAACTGCAAAAGCAGTATGAAGAGGGAAGTTAATTGCAATAAAATGATTCATCAAATGAAAAGAAAAATTACAAATAAACAACCTAATGTTATACCTCAAACAACTAGAAAAACAAGATCAATCCAATCCCATAATTAGTAGACAAAAATAAATTAAGATCAGAGCAGAACTAAATGAAATAGAGACCCCCCCCCAAAAAATACAAAAGATCAATGAAACAAAAAGTTGGTTTTGTGAGAAGATAAACAATGTAGACAAAGCATTATCCAGACTACTAAAAAAAGAACAGGGAAGATCCAACTAACAAAAATCAGAAATGAAAAATGAGATATCACAACTGATACCACAGAAATGCGTAGAATCACTAGAGACAATTATAAACAACCAAACACCAACAAATATGAATACCTTGAGGAAATGGATAAATTTCTGGACACATACAAACTGTGAAGACTGAACCAAAAAGGAACAGAAAATCTGAACAGACCATTAATGAGCAATGAGATTGAAGCAGTAATCAGGAGAATTCCAACAAAGAAAAGCCCAAGACTGGATGGCTTTACTGCTAAATTCTATCGAACCTTTACAGAGGAATTAATACCAATTATTTTCTAACTATTCCAAAAATTTGAAAGAGAGACCATTCTCTCAAACTCATTGTACAAGGCCAGCATCACCATGATACCAAAATCAGAAAAAGATACAACAAAAAAAGAAAACTACAAACCAATAACCTTGATCAACACAGATGCAAAAATCATCAACAAAATATGAGCAAAGAGAATACAGCAGCACATCAAAAAGATTACATATCACGATCAAGTGGGGTTCATCCCAGGGGTGCAAGGATGGTTCAACATACACAAATCAATGAATGTTATACACCACATCAACAAAATCAAGGATAAAACCTATATGATCATCTGATAGATGCAGAAAAGGCATTTGACAAAATTTAACATCCCTTCATGATAAAGATTCTCAACAAATTAGGTAGGGAAGGAAACCATCTCAACACAACAGAAGCCATATTTGACAAAACCACTGCCAATATCATCCTGAATGGGGAAAAGATTTAAGAACAGGAAGAAGACAAGCACGCCCACTCTTACCACTCCTATTTAACATAGTTTTGAAAGTACTTGCCAGAGCAAACAGACAAGAGAAAGAAATAGAGGGCACCCAAATTGTAAAAGATGAAGTCAAATTGTCCCTGTTTGCAGATGACATGATCATATATATATAAAAACCTAAAGACTCACCAAAAACCTCTTAAAGCTAATAAATGGATTCAGTAAAATTGCAGGATGCAATATCAACATACAAACTTCAGTAGCATTTTTATACTCTAACAATGAACTAGCAGAAAAAGAAATCAAAAGAGCTACACCACTTACAATAACTACCCCAAAAATAAAATGACCAGGAATAAATTTAACCAAGAAGGTGAAAGTTCTCCACAATGAGAACTACAAATCACTGTTGAAAGAAATTAAAGAGGACACAAAAAGATGGAAAAACATTGCATGCTCATGAATTAGAAGAATTAACATAGTGAAGATGTCCATACTACCCAAAGCGATCTACAAATTCACTGTGATCTTTGACAATGGCACTAAGAACATACACTGGGAAACAGCCTCCTCAACAATTGGTTCTGGGAAAACTGGATATCCATGTGTAGAAGAATGAAACTAGACCCATACCTCTCACCATATATCAAAATCAACTCAAAATGGATTAAATACTTAAGTATAAGACCTGAAACTGTAAAAGTCTCAGAAGAAACATAGGGAAAACACTTCAGGATTTATGACTGGGCAAATACTTTATGAATAAGACCTCAAAAGTATAGCATCAAAAGAAAAAATAAACAAATGGGATTATATCAAACTAAAAAAGCTTCTACATGGCAAAGGAAACAATCAGAGTGAAACGACAACCTACAGAGTGGGAGAAAATATTTACAAGCTATACATCTGACAGGTATACAAGGAACTCAAACCACTTAACAGTAAAAAAAACAAGTAACCCAATTAAAAAATGGACAAAGGAGCTTAACAGACATTATTCAAAGAAAGGCATATAAATGGCCAACATATACATGTAAAAATGCTCAGCATCACTAAGCATCAGTGAAATGCAAATCAAAACCATTTTGAAATATCATCTCACCCCAGTTAGATTGGCTATTATCAAAAAGACAGAGAATGACAAATGCTGGCAAGGATGTGGAGAAAGTGGAACCTTTCTGCACTGCTGGTGGGATTGTAAATTAGTACAGCCATTATGGAAAAGAGTGTGGAGGTTTCTCAAACAACTACAGTTAGAACTACCATATGATCCAGCAATCCCACTACTGGGTATATACCCAAAGGAATGGAAATCATGTCAAAGGGATACCTGCACTCCATGTTGAACACTGCTCTATTGACAATACCAAAGTTATGGAACCAAGCTGAGTGTCCATCAGTGGATGACTGGATAAGGAAAATGTGGTATATATACACAATGGAATATTATTCAGCCATTAAAAATAATGAAATTATGCCATTCACAGCAACACAGATGAGCTTGGAGAAAACTGTGTTAAGTGAAATAAGCCATGCACAGAAAGAAAAATTCCACATGTTCTCACTCATAAGTGGGGGCTAAGAAAGAAAGAAAGAACAATCACAATAATACATTGAACTTTCAGAAGGAGAGAACAGAACTTTGTTTACTAAAGGTATGAAAGGGGGAGGGGAAGGGGGTCAGCAAGAAATTGGTTAATGAACACAAAGAATGACTACTTATTGTAATGATGAATATGCTAATTATCCTGATGTGATCATCACATACTTTACACAAGTATTGATAGTCAGCTCCATACCCCACAAATATGTATAATCAACTGTTTCAATTTTTAAAAATTACATGGCATAAAAGATCTAAAACCAAAAATTCAACTCACATGGACCAAGATAATCAATATTTGCCAACAATGAGATGACCCAGTTGATGGAGTTATCAGACAAAGCTGGTGAAGCAGCTATTATGAAAATGTTCTAGCAAATAAGGGCAAACACTCACAAAAGGAGTGGAAAGATAGAATGTGTTAGCAAAAAAATAAAAGATATAAACAAGGCCCAAGTGAGAATTTTAGGACTGAACAGCACAATAACCAAAATAAAAAACTCACTAGATTGGTTCATGAGCAGAATGGATAGGACAGAGGAGGCATCAGTAAATTTGAACAAAAAGCAATAGAAATTCTCCAGTTTGAATAACAGACAGAAAACAAAGATTGAAAAAAGAAAATGAACAGAGCCTTAGGGATCTGAGAGAAAATAACAAAAAGTTTAATATTCACATCAGCAAAATCCTAGAAAGAGAGGAGGAAGAGTGTGGTGCAAAAAAACATATATGGGACCCCCAGGCCCTGAGGGAGCAGCATCAAACCAGCAGCAGCCACACTGCAGGACCCAGCCCAGGCAAGCCCCTGCCCCCTGAGAGGTCCAACCTGCCGAACCTCAGGCCCCAAGGCAACAGTGCTGAACTGGCAGCCACTGACAGACCTAACCCAGGTGAGTCCCTGCCCCCAAGAGGCCAACGCGCTGACCCCCAGGCCCTGAGGCAGCAGCACTGAATCAGCAGCCCCTGTGGGATCCAGGCCAGACATGAGGGACCATGAAACCCTCTGCCACAATGACTAAACACCAACAGAGAGATACCAGAAATATGAAAAACCAATAAAGTAGGACACCACCAAAGGAATATAATAACTCTCAAGTTCCACATCCTATAGAACAGGAAGTCCTTGAAATGACTGACAAGGAATTTTGAGCAACAATTCTACGGAAACTAAATGAGATGCAAGAAGACTCAGACAACACAACAAAATGAGAAAAAGTATACAGGACCTGAAACAAGAAATGTGCAAAGAAATCAATGCTCTGAAAAAGAATGTAGCAGAGCTTGTGGAGCTGAAGGATTCATTCAATGAAATAAAAGATACAACAGAGAGTTTAACCAGCAGGCTAGAATGAGCAGAAGAGAGAATTTCTGACCTTGAAGAACAGCCTGTTTGAAATAACACAGGCAGACAAAAAAAAAAAAAAACAGAAAAAAGAATTTAAAACACTTAAGAAAATCTAAGAGAGATAACAGATAATGCTAAGCACTCAAATATCTGAATCATGGATATTCCCAAAGGGGAGGAAAAAAGAGATGGCACTGAAAACATCCTCAGTGAAATAATAGCAGAAAACCTCCCTGGTATAGGAAAATATACAGATCTTCAGATTCAGGAGGGTCAAAGATCCCCAAACATATTCAACCCAAAAAGGTCCTCTCCAAGACATGTTATAGTCAAATTGGCAAAACTCAAAGACAAAAAGAGAATCTTAAATGCTGCAAGAGAGAAGCATCAAGTCACCTATAAGGAAGCCCTTATCAGACTAACATCAGATTTTTCATCAGAAACCCTAATAGCCAGAGGAGAATGGGATGATATATTCAAAATACTAAAAGTCAAAAATTGCCAGCCAAGAATACTTTGCCCAGCAAGGCTATCCATCCAAAATGAAGGACAAATAGTATATTTCCCAGACAAAAACTGTGGGAGTTCACTACCACATGACCAGCCTTACAAGAAATTCTCAGGGAAGTACTGGGTCTGGGACCTGAAAAACAACCATTACTACCATGAATACTCGAGAAAGAACAAATCCCACCGGTAAAATAAAAATGCTAACAATAAAGAGAGAAAAAAGTTTATCTACGATACCAAGAAACCAGCAAACACAGAAGACAAACAATACATTAGAAAGAAATTAACAAAAGATATTTAACGCACCCAAACAAAAATCAATAAAATGCCAGGAGTAAATCGATACCTTTCAATAATAACTCTTAATGTAAAAGGATTAAATTCCCCACTCAAAAGACACAGACTGACTGATTGGATTAAAAAGATGCATCCAACAGTACGCTGCCTTCAAGAGACTCATCTCACCTGTAAAGACAGTTATAGACTAAGAGTAAAAGGATGGAAAAAGATATGCCATGCAAATTGAAACAAGAAATGAGCTGTAGTAGCTATTCTTATATCAGATAAAATAGACTTTAAACCAAAAACCATAAAAAGAGATAAAGAAGGCAACTATATAATGATATATCCAACAAGAAGACATAACATTCATAAATATAAATGTACCCAACATTGGAACAGCCAGATTTATAAATCAAGCACTATTAGACCTAAAGAAAGAGATAGACACTAACACCATAATAGTAGGGGACCTGAACACCCCACTGTCCACATTGGACACACCATCTAGGCAAAAAATCAACAGAGAAACACAAGATCTAAACAACACTTTGGACCAACTGGACTTGGCAGATATCTACAGAACATTTCATCCAACAACCTCAGAATATTCATTCTTCTCATCAGCACATGGAACATTCTCCAGGGTAGACCACATGTTAGGTCACAAATCAAGTCTCAACAAGTTCAAAAAAACTGGAATTAATCCATGTATGTTTTCAGACCGCAATGGATTCAAATTAGAAATCAATAACAAATGAAACTCTGGAAACAATACAAACACATGGAAATTAAACAACATTCTACTTAATGACATATGCGTCCAAGAAGAAATTAAACAGGAAATCAAAAAATTTATTGAAACTAATGAAAATAATGACACATCATATCAAAACCTGTGGGATACTGCAGAAGCAGTACTAAGGGGGACAATTATCACATTAAATGCTTACTTCAGAAGAATGGAAAGATGGCAAGTAAACAACCTAACACTTCACCTTAAAGAACTAGAAAAACAAGAACAATCCAAACGCAAAGTTAGTAGATGGAGAGAAATAATTAAGATCAGAGCAGAACTAAATGAAATAGAAACACAAAAAATGATACAAAAGATCAATGAAACAAAAAGTTGGTTTTTTGAAAAGATAAATAAAATTGACAAACCATTAGCAAGGCTAACTAGAAAAAGAAGAGAGAAGACCCAAATAACAAAAATTAGAAATGAAAAAAGGAGATATTACAACCAATACCTCAGAAATACAAGGAATCATTAGAGACTACTGTAAACAACTATAGGGCAACAAATTTGAAAATCTGGAGAAAATGGATAAATTTCTGGACACACACAAACTACCAAAACTGAGCCAAGAAGACACAGAAAATCTGAACAGACCAATAACAATCAAAGATATTGAAGCTGTTATCAGCGGTCTCCCAACAACGAAAATCCCAGGACTGGATGGCTTCACTGCAGAATTCTACCAAACCTTCAAGGAAGAATTAATACCAATTCACTACAAATTATTCCAAAAAATCGAAACACAGGCCATTCTCTCAAACTCATTCTATGAAGCAAACATCACCCTGATACCAAAACCAGACAAAGATACAACAACAAAAAAAAAACTACAGGCCATGATAAATGCTGGCACGGTTGCAGAAAAAAAGGAACCCGCCTACACTGTTGGTGGGACTGCAAAATGATGCCTTTATGGAAAATGGTATGGAGGTTCCTCAAACAATTACAGATTGATCTACCATATGACCCAGCTATTCCACTGCTGGGAATGTACCTAGAAGAATGGAAATCATCATGTCAAAGGGATACCTGTACTCCCATGTTTACTGCAGTGCTATTTACAATAGCCAAGAGTTGGAACCAGCATAAATGTCCATCATCAGATGAGTGGATAAGGAAAATTTGGTATATCAACATAATAGAATGCTACTCTGCTATAAAAAAAAATGAAATACTACCATTCGCAGCAACATGGATGGACTTAGAGAAAATCATATTAAGTGAAATAAGCTAGGCACAGAAAGAGAAATATTGCATGTTCTCACTTATTTGTGTGAGCTAAAAATAAATAAATAAATATGCAAACAAATAAATGGTGGGAGAGAAGACACAATATTCACAACAATTCCTTGAATTTGTTCAGGCAAGTGAACAGATATGATGCTGATGGGGGGGAGGGGGGAAAGAGAATTGGTAAAGGGACATGAAAATCAACTACATTGTATATTGATAAATTAAAATAAATAAATAAAAACATATTTGAAGAAACAGAAGCTTAAAATTTCTCAAATTTGGCAAAATGCATAAATCTACATATTCAAAAAGCTTAACAAACTTCAAACTGGACAAACCCAAAGGAATCCACACCTCCAGACACATAATAATAAAACAGCTGAAGACTAAAAAAGAAGAAAAATTTTGAAAATGGCTAGAGAAAAATGACATATTACTTATGGGAGAATAAGAATTTGAGTGACTGTGAATTTTTCATTAAGAGACTATAGAGGCAAGAAATAAGTGGAACATTTTTTAAGTGCTGAAAAAAAAAAAAGAACTATATCAACCCAGAATTCTGTATTTAGTGTAAATATCTTCCAGATTTCAAGATGTAATAAAAAACATTCTCAGAAGATCGAAAACTAAGAGAATTCATAGCCACTGAACTGCTCTAAAGAAAGTTCTTCATATAGAAGGGAAATGATACCAGAAAGAAAATTGGAAAATCATAACTAAAGATGGAACAACAGTAAAGGTAAATATCCAGATAAATAAAATAAGAGTATCTGTCTGCTCTTGAGTTCTTTAAAATGTTTCGTAGTTAAAAGAAAACATTATAACAATGTCTGATGAGATTTTCAATGTATTTGGATAGGATAACAACAATATAGAAGGGGAAGGGAAAAGGGAAGTATAGGGTGAAAGATTTCTGCATTCAGCTTAAAGTGGTTAAATATTAATAGAAAGAGGACTATGAAAAGTAAAGTATGCATATTGTAAACTCCTACAGTAACCACTAGCAAAACAACACTATACAAAGAGATACAGTAAAAAAGAAAAAAAGATTAAAATAAGGAGAAAAGGAGGACTGAGAAACAGGAGAAAAACAGAAAACAAAAAATAAAAAGATAGATTTAGATCCAAACATATCAATAATGACATTAAATGTTAATGGTTTAACAAACCAATTAAAAATAGATATAAACTACAGGATATCTACAGAAGACCCATTTCATACATAATGATATAGATATGTTAAAAATACAAGGAAGGAGAGTGACATCAGTGAAAATGACAGAGTAAAAACTTCTGAAAAATTGTTCCTCCATAAAAGCAATGAAAAAATTGGCAAAAATTGTGAGAATCGTGTTTTCCGAATTCCAGAAATTAATCAAAGGCTTGTAGCAATCCAGAGAGCATTTATTCAAGAAAAAAATGGCTGAATCTTGATAAAAACAGTAAAGTTTGTGGAATTCTAACTTGCTCTAGATCCATCTCCTGCTCTCCAGCTCCGCAGTAGCCTTGAAAAATAACAGCCTGCATTTCTGGTGCAGCCTTACAGCCACCTGAAGGAGCAGAATGGAAGCAGAGGTCTTGTAAAGCCTCATTCCCAAAGAACTGTAATTATTTGTTCTGTCTGGAGGTTCCCTGGAAGACCCAACTTACAAGGCTATCTGTATTTGACCTAATTTGGAGTGCACACAGTGTGGAAAGCATTTTCCTCAGGGGACATTTGTCAAAAAATATTACTGACAAGTAATAGCTTCATGACTTCCTGAGGTGGTTGATACAGCTGGGGCAACCAAAAAAATAGAAGAATAAACAAAAAGCTTAATAGGAAAAACTGGAGAAGGAGATATCCACAGGGGCTTTGAAAATCTTAGACATATTCTTGGAAATATAGAGGGTCACACACAAGTGCAGAGCTGTGCTCATGCTCTCAAAAGACCTGAGAAGGCATTAAACACTTACTCATGGTTGACCTAGAGGCTCTACACAAGTAAGAAGTGATGGCTAAAGCAGAGTTGTCAACTGCCTTGCTAAGTGTTGAAGAAATACCCCAAAATATACACGGGGCTCCTCAGGAGATATCAGAAGTTAGTTGCAGGCATTTAAGGAAATCTCTGTCCAGTCCTTAGCTGACTATTAAACTAACCAGGCAGAGAACTCAGTGGCCACACACAGAAATTACAGAGTTAGTTTGGAAAACTCACTTTAAAAATACAATTAAGCTAAGTAGCAACAAAAACAAACACAAGAGGGAGGGAGGAGAATCTGATTTCCAGGGTTGCTACATTATGTTATTTAATATGTCCAGTTTTTAACCAAAAAAATCAAAAGACATGCAAAGAAACAAGAAAGTATGGCCCATACACAAGGGGAAAAAGTAATCAATAGACACTGTTCCTGAGGAAGCACAGACATTAGGTTTACTGTACAAACACTTTGAAACAGCTATTTTAAATATATTCAAAGAGGTTTTTTAAAAGTCTAAAGAATTAAAGGTAAGTATGTGAATGATGTTTCACCATTTATAGTCTATAAATAAAGAATTAGAAAAAATATTTAAAAGAACTAAATAGAAAGTTTGGAGCTGAAAAGTAAAATAACTGAATTGAAAAATTCACTAGAATCAAGAACAGATTTGAGAGCAAGCAGAAGAAAGAGTCAGTGAAGATACACCAATTGAAATTATTTGGTTGGGGAACAAGAAAAAAAGAATAATAATAATAATAATAAAGTGAACAGAGTCTTAAGAGACCTGTAGGACACCACAAAGTATGCCAACACACACACACAGTGGGTGTTCCAAAAGGCAGGAAAGAGATAAAAGGACAGAAAAAATATTCAAATAAGTAATGACCAAAAACTTCTCGAATTTGATGAAAAACATCAATCTACACATCCAAGCTCAACAAACTCTTAGGAAATACTCAAAAATACCCATACCTAGACACATCATAATCAAACTTTTGAAAGACAACAAAGATATAACATTGAAATCAGCAAGAAAGAATTGACTCTTGTACAAGGGATTCACAATAATATTAATAGCTGATTTCTCATTTGAAGTCATGGAGGCCAGAAGACAATGGATTAATATATTGAAAATGCTGAAAGAGAAAAAACTGTCAACCAAGAATTCTATATCTACCAAAACTAACCTTCAAATGCAAGAAAAAATATGGAGTAACTGATTGATGGATTCAGGATTTCCTTTTGGGGTGATGAAAATATTTTGGAAGTAGATAGAGGTAATGGTTGAAAAACATTGTAAATATACTACATGTCATTGCATTGTTCACTTTAAAATGGTTAATGTTATGTGAATTTCACCTCAGTAAAAAAATCTAGGCAAAATTAAGATATTCCCAGATAAACAAAAAGTTAGAGAATTTATTACCAGCATGCCTGCTCTACAAGAAATACTAAAGGAAGTCCTTCAGGTTGAACTAAAAGGACACTAGACAGTGACTCCAATCCACATGAGGAAATAAAGAACACAGGTAAAGATCACTACAAAGGTAAATATAAAAGATGATGAAAATGTATATTTTGCTTGTAACTACTTTTTTCTCCTACTTGATTTAAAAGACAATTACATAAAAGAAAACTTACAAATCTGTGTTCATGGGCACACAATGTATAAAGATGTAATTTGTGACAATAACAGCATAAAGAGGAGGAAGGAATGAAGTTATATAGGACAAAAGTTTTTATACTTATTTAAATTAAGTTAGCATTGATCTGAACTAGATCATCATAAATTAAGAACTTAATTGTAATGCTGAGAACAAGCACCATAAAAATAACTCAAAACTATACAGTAAAAAAAAAGACAAGAGAATTAAAATGGCACAGCAGAAACTATTTAAAACAAAAGAATGTAGGAATAGTGGGACAAGAAAAGACATAAGACATAAAGGAGACAAACAGTAAAATGGAAGATGCAAATCCTACCCTATCAGTAATTACATTAAATGGAAAGTTATTAAACTCTCCAATTAATCACACCTATATGTGGAATCTAAGAAAGTTAAACTCATAGAAGCAGAGAGTGGAATGGTTCTTGCCAGAGACTGGGGTGGAGGGATGGGGTAGGTGGGGATGTTGGTCAAAGGGTATAAAGTTTCAGTTAGCCAAGAGGAATAAGTTTTTGTGATCTATTGCCCAACATAGTGACTATAGTTAATAATAAAGTACTGCATTTTTTTGAAATTGGTAGAAGAGTAGATTTTAAATATCTCACACCACATGCAAAAAATGATAAGTAGGTGAGATAATGCATGTGTTAATTAGCTTCATTTAATCATTCTGCAATTTGTGTGTGTGTGTGTGTGTGTGTGTGTGTATCTCAAAACATCACATTGTACCCCATAAATATATAAAACTACTATTTGTCAATTAAAAATAAATAAATGAAAATAACTAAATTAAACAGGACAGAGGAACAATAACAAACAAAAACCTCTCAATTAAAAAGCAGAAATTGGCAGAATAGGTATTAAAAACATGATTCAATTATATGCTATCTACAAGAGATAAACTTTAGATTCAAAGACACAAATAGGTTTGTATTAGTCTATTTTCTGTTGCTGCTAACAGAATACCTTAAACTGTGTAATTTATAAGAAAACAAAATTTATTTCTTACAGTTTTGGAGGCTGGGAAGTCCAAAGTCCATGGAGTGCATCTGGTGAGGGCCTTCTTCTTGGTGGGGACTCTCTACAGAATCCCATGGACACACAGGGTATCACATAGTGAGGGCTGGGTGAGAGCACACCAACATGCTCACTTCCTCTCCTTATAAAGCCCCTAGTGCCACTCCCGTGATAACCATTCACCCATTAGCCCATTAATCCATGAATGGATTAATCCATTCATGAGTGCATAGCCATCATGGTCCTTTTACCTCTTAAAGGCCCCACCTTTTAAATAACATTGGGAATTAAACTTCAACATGAGTTTGGACAACATTCAAACCATAGCAAGGTTGAAAGTAAAAGGGTAGAAAAAGGATATAGATATGCCATGAAAACAGTACCCAAAAGAGAGCTGAAGTGGCTATACTCATATCAGATAAAAAAAATACTGCTAGAGACAAAAAACAATTTTGCAATTGTAAAGGGTTATTTAATAGCACAGCCCCAAAATACATGAAACAAAAACTGACAGAATTGAAGAAAGAAATAAACAATTCAACAATAATAGGTGGAGACTTCAATACTCCACTTTCAATAATGTATAGTACAACTAGACAGAAGATCAGCAAAGAAACAGAAGACTTGCACAGCACTATAAACCAACTACACTGAGCAAACATCTATAGAATACTCTTTCTGACAACAGTAAAATATATATTCTTCTGAAGTGAATATCAAACATTCTTCAGGATAGACCAAAAGTTAGGCCATAAAACAATTTTAAATAAATTTAAAAGGATTGAAATAATACAAAGGATATTCTCTGACCATGATAGAATGAAATTGGAAATCAATACAGAAAAAATTTTGAGAAAATCATAAATAAGTAGAAATTAAAAGGATCAAAAATGATATATCATACAAACACTAATCAAAAGAAAGATGATGGGCTGGCCAGTTAGCTCAGTTGGTTAGAGCCTGATGTTTTAACACCAGGATCAACGGTTTGGATCCCCATACCAACCAGCCAACAAAAAAAAGAAAGCTGGAGTAACTATATTAAAATCAGACAAAAGAAACTATAGAGTAAAAAGAACTATCTGGATAAAGAGGGATACTACATAATGATAAATGGATCAGTCCATCAAGAAGGTATAACAATACTAACTGTGTATGTACCTAACAACAGAGCTTCAAAATACATACAGACTTAACATAGTAAAGATGTCAATCCTCCCCAAATCGACTTACACAATTTAACACAATTCAACGTACTACAGTTTTGTAAGATATTATCCTTGGGGGAAGCTAGGTGAATGGCACATGAGAATTCTCTGTACTATTTTTTAAACTTCTTGTGATTCAAACTATTTTGAAATAAAAAGTTATATTTATAAAACTCAACAGTAAGAAAACAATCTGATTTTAAAACGGGCAAAAGACTTGAATAGACACTTTGCTGAAGAGGATACATAGATGGCCAATAAACATGTGAAAAGATGCTCAATGTCATTAGCCATTAGGGTAATACAAATTAAAACAATTATTAACTCATTTAGTTTTTACAATAAATATTGTAGGTAAATCTTACAATATTTTCCCTTTTACACATAAGGAAAGAGATACATACTGAGCTTCAACAATTTATCTAAAATGACAGAACTTCCTAGAGGTGAGGTGGTGATTAAAGTCCATCTTCAGTATAACACCAGAGCCTCTGCTGTTAACCATGAAGCTATACTGTGCTCTATGCTATTGCTATGAGATCTTTAGAAGACACTCTCTCTGCATCAGTAAACCTATTTGAGGTACTCACTAACTAAAGAAATTCCTTAAGATTTAGAAAGATAAATTCATACACCCAATTAGTCAGAAAGAAACAGAAAGAGGTGAAAAATCTACCAGTCATAATTTACACCTTACTTTCCCACATACTGTACTGATTAATACAGGTGGTTGGTTTCTCTCTACTTATTTTTTGTTCTTTTTACATAAGTCCATATGATAACTTGCTACTTAAATATAGGCAGCAACAAAGTTTTATCATTCTCAAAATACCAAAGGAAATTTGAGTTTCTTAAAGTAGCTGAAGAAGGAGGAGTTTTTGAACTTGTTTGCTGGTATTAAAATTAATTTCTAAAGGTATGCAGGACAATGGTACTAAAAGATTATTAATTTATGCGGCCTTGATTTGTGTTTGTTCCTACCACATTGCCTTTGCCTGCATTCGGAATTGTTAATGAAAATTCACACATGCCAAAATGCTGAGCAAAGACAAAAAGGAAGTAATACAAAATCTCTCCTTGGGGAAGAGAATGAATAAATGTTACAGAAGATCATGCTTAGTTATTGTTTTTGAAATAGAATTGGCCAGCAAAACTAATTGGGTGGTGCTGTTTAAATCTCACTGCCTCTGCAAGGTCTGATTTTACTTTTAGGGGAAAACGGAGCCAGATATATTGTTTCAGGAGGGAAATGGATCCTGCAGGTTTTTATAGTTAGGATGCCTTTGGATCGTCTCCTTTTATGTGTTCAAAATCAGTCCTAAAATAAAGGGGTGCTTTCATAAAGTAGACAGGGAATGAGCCTGATTAGAGGTTAAAGAATGTATAAGGGAAAGATCATATATAAGGTTCATGGTTGAAGAACCCTAGACATGTTCAGTGACTATCCCCAAATCCATTTTAACATACCACAGCCAGCTGTATGCTGTAAAGTTCATCATTTGAGAATCAGACTGCTTGTTTACATTTCAAACATAACTCTGCCAGTGATTCAAAAGTGTGAGGGCAGAAGTGCACAAGTGACCAGGAAGAAGAAGGGAGGGTCTGATTAAAATTGGGAGAAGAGTACGATACATTAACCATTCACTCAACAAACAGGCACTGAGCATCTGCTAAATGCCAGGCACTGTGCTAAGTGCAGAAGATACAGATATGGCTACAATCCAGCCACTACCTGCTATTAGGAGCTCACAGTCTGGTATGGGAGATCTCAGAGCATTTGAGGAAATTCAAGTAGCACTGTGTGGCTGGAGTTTACAAAGCATATAACAAATGATGGGGGACTATTAAAACAGAAGCTAGAGGAATATGCAGTGACCACATACTGGAGAGCTTTGTATGCCATGCCAATGAATTTTACATTTTATGTCCTTTCTTTAAACACAAATAATCCATGTTTACTGTAGAAAATTTAAAGAATACAGAAAATCAAAGTGCAAAAAAAAAAAGTGACCTCTAATTCCACCACTCAAAGCTGCATGATCTCTCTCTGTGTTCGTGTCCCTGTCTGTGTCCGTCTGTCTCTCTGTGTTTCTCTGTCTGTCTCACTTGATAGATGATAGATAGATAGAGGTAAGTAAAGACAGATATATTAGATAGATAAGCAGATAGATCGACAGATCTCTATTTCTATCTACCTATCAAGAGAAATACATGTATACTCTGTCTCACACACACACATACATACATACACACGTGGTTTTTTTCCACTTAAAAATATATTATTCATGTCATTAAATCTTCCTCAACAACATCTTTTTAACAAGCTGCATAGGATTCCATCATATTGCTATTTCCTAATTTAACCAGTCCTTTATTGATGGTTGTTTCCTATTTTTGCAATTATGATAGGAGTTAACAATGAAATGCAATTGTGTTTGCATTCCCATGACAGGTGTTGTCCAGAAACATGGCAGATGCAGGCTGCACAAGAGTAGAATTGCTAAGAAAGAAAAGGAAGAGGAGAAGATCACTGAGGGATAATGAAAAGTCAGGCAGTACATGGGGAAAAAAAGCACATTCATGTAAGGTGGTACCTAGTAGAGAGAGAGAGAGTACTAAGAGGGAGGAAGGAGTTTGCCCATGCTGTGGACACTGGTAAGTTATTCATTCAACAAAACTTTTTTGAACACCTACTCAACACGTATGGATAAACCTAGACCCTGAGTCCCAGTTACCTGACTGAGATTTCCAATATGATTCCTATGCAAACTATTGTTAGTCAATGGTTCCTTTGAGGCATCTGACACTTGAGAAAGAAAGAATTGAGTGGGCATGGTGACTAGATGATCACCCATGATTTCTACATTACATTTCTGTATTAATAATCAGAAAGACAAGTACCAGGACCATATTATCTCAGCCTCCAAAGAAATGTCTAAATTGAATTACAATTTAATGTTACACTCTTCACTTCTTATGTAGAAGGTCAATACAGGAATTATCCACTTCAACAGGGTTTCTGTTCCTTCACAAAACTGTAGTTGAAAATGTCTACTATAAGCTATTATCTTTCACACGAGGGAACATCAAATAAATTTCAGGATAAAATTTATCTGGGGAAAAGAAGCATACATATTTTTCTGTAGCAACAATAAAAACTATGCACGCCAATGTATTTTCCTGTTTACTTTTGCTGCTAGGAAACAGACTTGAATTGGCTTATCCAAATACTTCATGACATCCACCCATTCTGGTTCCTTTAGTTACTCTCCTTGCTTTTTAAATTTTAAAGGTCCTATATTTTAGCGCTTAATTTTGTACACTACCTCAGACCCTATTGAACGTATATGGAATGAAAGAATCAAATAAATTTGGTCTCTAAAAGCAGTTTACAACAATTGGCTCACAGGCTACTAAAAATTGGCTCAATGGTAGTCAATATCTGAGTTGAGAGCTGTGAGACTTTATATTTGTAGTTGATAGTTTTGATTGTGCTGTCATTAATCTCTTTATGATTAATACCTTGAAATGTGCCATTCTAATTTGTTTTCATAACATGCAAGTGCTAATAACACACATCTTTAATGAAGATAACCATGAACTTGTTCTTTTCCTGTGCAGAAAGCAATAGAGAATAGAATGAATTAAACTCAAAATTGTATGAAAGTGCTCTTCTCTCTTCTTACCTCTGATCTGGTGAGGGATGACTTATAGGAAAAATGACTTAAAACCTTTCCAAAGCTGTCCACTGCCTTTAGGATAAAGTCCAATTGCTATGGTAAGATGTGCATGCTATATTGTTAAGTAAAAATGGCAAATTACAGAACAACATGATTCCAATTTTATTACACACACACACACACACACACACACACATAAAATAGACTAAAATATGCACTGAAATTGGTAATAGCATTAAAAATCATTCTTTTTAAATCTATATTTTCTTATTTTTCTAAAATAAACATGTTACTTCTGTTATCAGAAAAAATATTTTCCTTTTAAAATGTTCAAATACGGGCCGAGCCCGTGGCGCACTCGGTAGCGTGCTGCACTAGCAGCGCGGCGACGCTCCCGTCGTGGGTTCGGATCCTATATAGGAATGGCCGGTGCACTCACTGGCTGAGTGCCGGTCACGAAAAAGACAAAAAAAAATAAAAATAAAAATAAAATGTTCAAATACTCATATATTCTAGAATTTAGAGACTCCTGGAAGCATGTCAGAGCTCACAGAACACTAAAAGACCATCTGGCCTCTTTCTTCTTTAGATCTGAATATACCTGGGCCAGGAGAAGACAAGTGATATCCACAAAGTCTCGTAGACAATCAATGGAAGCCTAGAATAGATCCAGAGCTTTACCCAGTCCAAGGTTCTGATGCTCCAGCTACCTCTCTGAGTAGAAGAACAATAACCCTCTGGCAAGGGACTATAACAAGAACTTAGCCCTAGGGGCCAGGCTGGCTTGCAGAACTCTAACATTTCTTGCAACTTTAAGAGTCTATGAAATATGATCTGGCAATATGGTCTTCTCTCAGGTCAGAATTCCTAGAATCAGACAAGAGAAAAACAAAAGAAAAGTACTTTTAAAGCAAAATGATTTTTAGAGGCAGGATTATTTTTGGACTTTATGACTGATACGCTCTATAATTCAATATTTTTTGTTAATTTCAGATTGTACAGCTTGCTTATTTAAAAATAACATTTCTACCTATATGAAAAAAATGTAGCAAAAAACAGAGATCTTTTGGCTGGCCTCCTGGCCCCTTGGTCCAGAGGCTTATTAAAGGCTATGTCAGGAGATTGATTTTTCTTCAGGGACTGGGAGTTGGCCTGAGCTCCCAAATTCCACATCTTTCCTTCCAACAGAATGGTCTTTCCCTTCAAAGCTTTGAGCCTCTGAGCTGGAGCTACATAAAGCTTTAGTTAAGTCAGTTTGTTCTCTTTTTTTTTTTTTAAGTGGGGGATGTTGGTAAATCAAACTAGCATGTTAACCTTTGGACCAACCTCAGGTCACAAGCCAAATTATGGTGACCAAGAGACATCCTCCCTAATCTCCTGGCTAAACATGGAGTCAGATATGGAGTACAGACTTTTTGTTTTGAGGAGATGAAGTAACTTCAGGAACAAACTCTTGCAAACAAGAGTAATAGTAATGATGGTGATGACTGTGGTGCTTTATCCTGTCAGCAGCAGCTCCTAAGGACAGACCAGGCCAACAGTTCTTCAGAGGCCATTTTGGCCCTAGTCTGTGTTGGGAGACAATTCTCTGTGGATCTCTTGTGTTTCCGCATGTCTTGTGAGCAGAAGCACTGAGTAACTTTATTCTGGAATATCTTTTCAAGGATGTTTGTGTAACAAACAGCCTTGGAAGACAGAGATAACCACTGTCCAGTATAATAAAGATAATGTCACTCTCTGTGTCCAGTATAATAAAGATAATGTCACTCTCTGAGCAAAGAGCTGGCATTCTTACTGCCTATTATAAAAAAATATGAGCTCCCTAAGCTTGGGGCTCCTCTCTTATAATGCAACCCACTGAGTGTGCAGATATCATGTGGCCCTCGTCACATTATCTTGTGGGTACTGGGGCAAAAATGCTGATACTCTGGCCACTACTACTGTTGTGAGTAATAAACTGCTCTTCACCTCTGATCCAAGAGTCTTATGCCTCTTGCCAGCATCTAAGAAACTGTCTCAGGCTAACTTGCTGGCTGCAAGTTAAAAATTTTTACCTTTTTTAAGGTAAAAATCCCAGACCGTTCACAGTTCTTAACGGTCTATACTTCCTGACTGGACTCCTACAAAATACCTGGAAGGAATTAGGCAAAAAATAAGGAATCTATAGCCTAAAGGTTAAAGGATTGCTAGTGGCTCAAGATCATCATTGTTACATAATAACTGCATGTGTTTTTGATAATAATTACTAACTACTTTAGTTGCAACTGGGGCCTAAGGGTCACAAAACCTCATCAGTGCCTGATTTGGGGTGATAGTGATAAAAGAACAGGCTTAGACCTAACCCAACATGTCTTCAAGGGCAGGTTTAGACAGAAGCTAAACTGCCTTGTGAAGGAACTCCTTGGAAGAATCGAAAAGTCTCATTACTGATCAGTTCTGCACCTGGGAGAGCTTTGTTTCAACTCTCAGACTAAATACCAACAAGCTTTTTTATGACATTTTATTCAATTTACATAGTACCACTGTTAGAAAAATAAAATGTTCAGAATAACTAATCCATTGTTGAGGGTTTGTGGCTTTTTTCTCATTTTTATTTCTAGCTCATTATAAACCATACAATATGCCAATGTATTCTTTTAGTGCAATTATACAGAAGAAATATAATGCACAACTGGAACCCTTTATTCAACAGTGGCCACGTTCCAAAAACTAACTACGAAAGATGTTATTTCCACTCCAAAAAACAAACAGTAATTCTTAAATGCTGAACAGAAAGCTGAATAGATTTTCAGAATTACTAGATTATTGCTTTACTATTAAAATAATTCAGTAATTACATCTTAGCTGGGGGGTTACATTACTTAAAATATGTCATTTTAATAGCCTACTTTTCTTCATTCTAAAAAGTAACCCCATTTTTCTTTTATGAATATTGTTATTTCTACAACTAAAATGACTCATTTTTTTCTGAAATAATAAGTTATGCCAAGAAATCCTTATCTCCATTTTTGAAGATGAAGGGAGGTAGAAGGGATGTTCCCATCTTCACCTCCATGTCTGCAAATAAGTCAAGGTCCCCCACTGTCTTTGCCTCAAAGGGTCCCAAAAGTATTTGTGAAAACAGATGTGATGTGAGCCTCACACTGAGTACTTGAGTCTTTTTGCTCCCTGAACACATTAACTTGACATTTGGAAATATTGTGTTTGAAAGTTATTACCACATGTAAATTTCTTAAATATTTCTGATAGAAAATAAGATCTGCAGGGTGTCAATAAAAACAATAGTTTAATTAATTTTAACACAGAAAAGGTCTATACATCCTCATCCCTTGTATATACTCCTGGTTGTTGGCCAAATTTATTCTTCAAATGTAGATCAAGAAGTTTGCTATATCTGTTAAAGCCACAGCAACTCTTCTTGCTCCTGGCCTAACTGAAATACAAGTTTTACTAAAGTTAAAGCAGTGCTAAATGGCATAATCCTGTGGGATCTTCTCCCCCAACATCTAACCACCTTCTGCAAAGAAAGCAGTAGAAGCTTTTTTACCAGGTCCTTTTTAACTCCCTTAGTAACAGGTGGCACAAGCAACTCCAATGGGCTGATGGGGCAAGAGTATTGACCCAGTGCTAAGGGAGTAGACTTCAGCAGACAGCTGATCCAATTCCCACGTACAGTAGCAAAAGAGCAGCTTTGCAGGGCAAAGTCCCAGCAAGAGAAAGAAACAGGTGATGAGAACATAGTACTGACTGGTTGCTCAGAAGGGCTTTATCTTTCAGGGTCCAGTTTACTTGGATAAAAGTCCCCCACCCCCATCCCAAGTCCATATACAAACACTACCATCAGCATCAGCACCATCTGCTTTTCCTTTCTGGAGACTGCTGGGAGGGTCTTACTGGGAAAACAAACCAGAAAGAAAGCAGGATTTTCAGAATCTTTTATTCCATTGTTTTCATCTCCTAGCCCCCAAAGCATTTTTGGCTCCCCCTTGTGGGGAGATGCTGTATTAAAGCATGCCTCACAAAAGGACCCAGAACCTTTATCAGAAGGGTCTGGGAATCCTGGGATAATAGACATATTTTAAACAAGTTAATGTGTTAATTAGTCTGATTGTGGTAATCATTTCACAATGTATGTTTGTATCACATCATGTTGTATACCTTAAATATATACAATTTTTAGTTGTCAATATACCTCAATAAAGTTGGGGGAAAAAAATTAAAGGACTCAAGAGGACACTTGAGTGAGAGAAGATAAATGAGTCATCAGCACTTACGGTGTAATTCTCAAGCACATCACTGGTATTCGTCGTTTGTTCCCCAATTTAAACTACATCACTTGAGATATCTCAGAACAGTTATGTGTATGCACTGGCTAATGATTAGAAATGTAGCTCCACACGCATAACTCTGAACACTAAATAGAAGAAAAAACAACAAACTAGGTATTTGGAGACCTAGATTCTAGTCCTAGCTCTGCCACAAGCTTACTGGATGACTTTTGGTAAGTCACTTATAGCTGCTTGAGTCTCTATATTCCCATAAATGGTGATAATAACTTTCATAGATGCTTTACTAAGATGTTGAGAACTTCAAATTAGAGAAGACACCAAAGTAATAGCAGATGTTACAGTGCCTTGTATCTAGCATATGTAGATTTATAGGCTACATATATGACTTTTAGAGTTCCCTCTAACTCAGTAATTCTGGGCAGTATTATCTTCTTTAACAAAGCACACAGCATCCATTAAGATGAGTGAGGTCAGTGGTGGGAGTGGGGATGGCAAAGGGGTCACAAACAGATTGAGTCAGATAGACTTCAGTCTCAACCTGAATTCATCTCTTATTCACTGTAATCTTGGGGGCCTCAGTTTCCTCACCTCTAAAATGCGGTTAAATATAGTAGCACCTATCTCATTCAGTTGTTGTGAGGGTTAAATGAGATAATGCATACAGACCACTTAGCACATGACCTGGTACACAGAAGAAAATCAGTAGATGTTAATTATCACCATCATCATCACCACCACCTTCTCTGTTCCTGTTCTTTGACAGAGGTTTTAGTCTAAGCTTCTCACAGCTGGTGTATTATATGGACAGGGTATGTCAAAGGAAAAAGCTAGAGTTCTGCATGGGTTGGAGCAAGGGTTGGTTGCAAAGGAACACATTTGTAAAATACCCAATAAAGGAATTTTTGAAAAGGCAGAGCTTTGTTCCCATTCCAATGATACCTAGGATTGTGGGCCCTTTTGGCAGAACTGGGCGTTGAGACCTCAGGGAATCGCTGACATCTTTTCTGTTCGTAAATATTATATCTATGTATATATTTATTTTTGCCCATTTTACCCTAATGCATTACCTAAACTACTAGAAGTTCTTCTATCAAAGTTTTCCTATATACATTTTTGCCAGCTGGCATTCCACTACCCAGAAAAGCATAGAAATGCCTACAAATAGAGATTTCATAATACATATGTTCATTTAGCAAACACTCCAATGTCAACTTCATGTCAGACATCCGGTTAGGCACAGGGGTTTAAAAAGATAAGAAGCTGGCCCTACTCTTAAGGATTTCATAGTTCAATGATGAAGCAGGTTATTCACCCAGAAAGGGGGTACAGGAAGAGCAAGTTTAGAGAGGAAAGTGATCAATACTTTGAACATGTTCAGTTTATATGTCTTTGGAGATAGATGCCTATAAAAAACAAGTTTAGGCTGAAGGTACATACTTAATCCTCAGTAGTGGGCACCCATGAGGTCACTCAGGTAAAATGTATATAATGAGAATGGAGAACCAAAGATAAGCCCCCGAGGAAACTGTTGAAAGGGTAGACTGAAGGAAGAGATCCATGAATGTAACAGACAAAATAGAGACAAGAAGGGAAAAAGAAAACGAGGAGAAAATGCCAGCTCAGAAGTTACATGAGGAGTCTCTATACAGAAATCAATAAGACAGAAAAATAGTAGCTGCTATTATTGTTATTATTATTTCTATTTTTAGTACTCAGAGATTTCTTCCTCATTCACATGGATGGTGTGGTAGCCAGCTCCAAGATGGCCCCTGATAATGCTCACCTATTCATGCCCTTGGGTAGTCCCTTTCCACAGTGAATTAGGCCTGGCTCTGTGTGACCAACAGAATACAGCAGAAGTGATGATGTGTGACTTCCAGGTTTAGGGCAAAAAGGACATTGCAGCTTCCACCTTGGTATCTTGGATCACTTGCTCTGGGAAAAGCCAGCTGCTGTGCTATAAGAACATTCTAGCAGACCTATGGAAGTGGGAAGGAACTAAGACTCCCCAACTACAGTCAGCACCAACTTGCTGGCCATGTGAGTGAGCCTCCTGGAAATAGATCCTCCAGGCCTAGAGAAGCCTTCAGATGACCGCAGCTCCAGCCAGCAACTGACTGCAACTTATAAGCTGTAAACGTATACAATTTTTTATTTTTCAATTATACATCAATAAAGCTGGAAAGAAAACACATTACTGGATGCTCCCCAGTGAGGTAGATTGTGCTTATTCTCCATAAGAAAAAGTATGAGGACGTCACCAACCCAGGGATGTTTGTACAGGGGCCCTATCAATGCGAGACTGGGTATAGCTATTGAGGAACCTTATTTGGTAAATCCATTTTGCTTCAAAAGAAGAAGAAGAGGAGGAGCAGGAGGAAGAAGAAAAGAAAAGAAAAAAACAGAACTTGTTCTTCACATTCGAAGGGAGGGAAGACATGTTTCACAAAACCCTCTCACCCTCCCCACCTCCCTTTACCCTCATGCTTATGGAAGGTAGAGGAAGATATGGTTGAGTTACAAGAGTAACAGCATATAAGGAACAGTTTTGATTTTAAATATTTGGTCCCACTTTTAGATCACATGCCCCCACCATGTTTAGTTCAAAAATATATTCACTGTAGATAAAGGGTAAGTAAGTCAGTGAGTTTGCAGCTGGAGGGGCTATAGAAAAAAAATGGCTAATCCAGGGCAGAAGCCTCAGGGCGCTAGTCAGAAAACAGGGAGATTGTAGGTAACGGTGCTAAATTCCCTTTTTGGACTCCTCTCACATTCCTCCTTGTTGGGTATAGGATGATACCTTCCAAGTTTAGACAAATGACTTTGCTTGTATATGTCAATTTGGAATAGATAAGGTGCTGGTCAGGAGAGACACAAGCTCAGAGAGTAATAGATTAAACAGGTGAAAGGGGAAATCAGGTCTGGAAGGAGCCGAAAACTGTGAGAAAAAGGACAAAACTCCAAAATAAAGTATGGGGAATGAATAGCATTCAACTATTCAACTATATCTCAGCTATAATGAGAATTAGCCCTGGGGTGAGCGTGGCTAATGAGGGCAGAAAATGGGGGTTTGGGTGAAAGCTTTTCTTTTTTCAAAGATGAAGGGAGCTTAGAAAAAGTTCAGCTTTGGGCAACAATAATAGATCAGAACTAGAAAGAGAAAGCCCACTTCTCAGACACTCAGGGAAAAAAAGGTCCTAGTCTGAGATCAGAGTGGGTTCCGGTAACTACACACAGTCCTAGGACCTTGGGCTCCCTCAGCATTTTCTCTTGAGTTGAACAATGCCACACTCCCTACAGTTCAGGAGACTGTGGTTAGAAGTGACCCTAAGAAAACTCTTATAAATATTTGTTAATGTTCATCAAAGTCAAGCAATAAAAAGAGCACATTAAGTAAAAGGAATATCAATAGTGTTTTGTAAATGAGCACAAAGGAATGCGATATAATTAACTTTCATTTACCATTATCTGCTGACTACAAATTTTCCAGGATATTCCTCCCTCATAATTTTAATGAGATCCTTGTACGTTCACTTTTCCATGTTACAAATAAAATATTAAGAGATATATTTCCTTTATCCAATCCTTCATCCAAGGTTTTGATTTTGGATCCCTTGATAACACTTCCTAATTCACAACTGGGAGTGAATGGAAATTTGTATAATCTTGATCCAAAATTCTTGAGAAGGTGTTAAAAGTACATAGGTGCAAGTCTGCATAAGCTGTGATTCTGATGAAGGGAATTCAGATGTAGGGTGGGATTACTGTACATACCATAGCTAGAGTGGAGTGAACAAAATGTTGCCTAGTAAGGATTTTTGCCTCACATGCAAATGGCTGTTTGAAATTAGTATACCAGGCGCTGCTTCTAAAGCGTTTGAAAGTTTATTCTCTAAAGCAGTTTAAAAGCTCCCTCAGGCAATCTTGTTTACAAATTAACAGAATTCTGAATTAACGAAGTCCAACTGCTTTCTTTTTAAATAACTTCAAATACAAGCTAACCCTGACACATATGGAAATAATCCTACTCCAACCCCAGTGATACACTGGACCTCAAAAACATAACTTTTCTTTCAGGAGTTGCTATAGATTTCTTGCCAGAGAAGTTTTTCCAACAGCGCCCTTCTGAAGTGAATGGTGAATCCTCTAAAATTACCTCCTTTATACATGACATGTCTAACGAAAGTACATATTTGTTTTCTTCACTACTCTTTCCATATTTCTCTCCAAAGACCTGAAGAGATGGTTTGGCTTCACAGTCATCATAAATTTATTATACTGAACTTGTGACCTAGGTCTGGATGAGAACCAGAACAATAGCCAACGTGAAAAGGCAGAATTCACTCAGTTCTGCAAAACTGCCTCCTTTCGGAAATCCTGAAAAATAGCTCCTTTTATTTTTTTTTACGTTGTTCTCCTCTCTAACTACCACCAGAATATTTTATTTTAATGGTTCAACCTGCCCTAATAAATACATACTATATTGTTTTTGTGCCTTTCAGTTATAGATGAAGAATTCTAAGATTTGCTATCACAAGCTTTAATATCATTTTATCAAACAAAACTTCATCACCTAAACCAGCTTTGCCCATAGAACTCATTCTGAATCTTCCATTACCCAAACTACTGCTTATGAGAACTAATAGATAACAGATTTTTTTTTTCCTCAGGCTGATACCTTACATGTTCTTTATTTTAAAATCTCTGGTATGTGACCCCCTCCAGCCACATAGCAAAGAAAAAGCCAAGAGTAGTTAATTTAAGTGGATTTATACAATCAAATGATATGTATACATATATATACACTAATTATACGCATATGAGACAAGATAAAGACAACAGATATCAGCAAGGCAAAATCCATAAAATGTTTTAAGATGAAATAATGTAATTACACATTATACCACCTATAGGGCATTTGTCTCAGTTTGTCATCTGTAGCAAGGAGTATTTTTATTTCTCTCTCCAAAGGGTATATTTTACATCCTCTCTTACTTCAAAATGAGGAAAGATGTCTTTTAAAAAAAATTGCTTAAAAAGCTGATTCCTGCTTGAAGATTTCTTTCCCTACCATAATTTTCATTATTCAGAAAGAATATCTCATCCTATGAATTGTGGATTTCATATGTGCTCAATTTCAGGTACCACTGCGCATGCACTCACTGAAAGCAGACATCCAACTGCCTATAAAATAGTTTTATAAATGGAACAAGTTGGCTTAAATTGGAACAATTTTAGGAGACTTTTCCTTTGCCTATTTTCCATGACAGCTCTCCAGCTTGGGGCTTTCAAATCTGAAAGAAAGATCTTTTACAACAACAGTGAGCACAAGCACATATCTACAAACAGGAAATTTTTCATAAGTCACACTCAGAAATAAGAATGAACCATTTCCCAAAGTGGAATGAGTTAAACCTCGGGGTTTTGCCCACTTACAGAGCAGAGCACAATACAGAGTGCCTGACTTGCTGGATGAGAGTCAGAATCAGGATCAATATTTTGGGCTTATTTCTCTGTGGTGCCTGCTTCTATTAATGCACTGAAGAAGTTCACCATAAGAAGGGATATTTGTGTCAAAAAATATTATTCAGAAGAGACAAAAGAAACAGCTACTCGCACTCGTAGAGACATGTGTTCGATTGTTTTTTTTTTTTTTTTTCCAAAACCAGAAGCAGAGATTAACAAAAGAAAATCAATGCTGCCACTTCAATGAAAAAAGAGAGAACGAATGTCATTTCAAATACATGAAGTGATAGAAAGAGGAAAGGGAAATAGTTTCTATATTTCAAGGTCAGTCAGTATTAATAAAAACAAAGGTGGAAAGACATGCTGCCAATAATTATTATGGAAACATTCATGACAGCCAAGAATTCAAAATTAGTTCAGACTCAAACCTAAATCAGAGTCTACGGACACTCCATGGTCACTGACTCTATGCTTGTTTTGGGGGGTAAAGAAATATGGGGCGGAAGTAAGAGAAGAGATTAGAGCTGAGGGGCATGGGGTCAAGGAACAAAAAGAGGAAGAATTTGTTACCTTAAAAAAAAAAATCCATCATAACTCTGCTTCCTAAAATATTCTATGGTATTCCTCCCATAGAGCACACAGATAGAGAAGGGTAATGGACTGGAAGATGAACTAGGAGATACACAATCTTCACATAAACCAACTGAAGTAGCCATACCAAACAAAAAGCAGCACTGAGGCATGCATGCTGATAGACTGCCAGAATATCAATGCTGATCACATTCCCAGAGGAAACTGAAAATCAATTGAAAATAGACAAGAAATCTAGCATTTCCAGTGAAACTGATGAATTTTTTTCATGAAAGTCATTAAAAGAGTGAGGTTCAAAGGCACACCCATCCTTTCTGGTATGTAGTCCCTATAAGGGCCACGCAGTCCCATAACCACAACACCAGCAAGGTACGTATCAGTGCTGTGGGGGAAGGAGGGCGGATACATTGCAGCATTTAGCAAAACAGCTGTCATACTCTCTAAATATCTGGAGGGCGGAAAGATACATGGAATGTAGAGGTTTAGAGAAAAAGAAAGATCATCAAAGGGATGGAGAGTAAGGTTTGAAAGTAAAGGTAATGACAGTGGGACTATTTAAGGCTAGATAAAATAAGGGAAACATTTAATTAGTCTTCCAGGATATTATTATACACATGGCTGATCTCCATCTCTACTGAAGACAGAATACAATAAAATACCATTTACAAGAGTTGGGTTAAATATAAAGATTTTTTCTACAAATTCCTTGCCAAATACTTGAATAGATTACTAAGGGAAACTGAAGATATTTTAAAATAAAATGTATTCTCACCTAACCATGATAAACTACACAGGACAACAAACTATATGATTTCACTTAAGTTCTACAAGGCTATAACTTTCTGATTGATTCTAGTTAGAACTCCAAAATGCAAATGCAGCTTTTATAGAGATCATGGAGGTACAACTGTCCTGATCTGTCAAAGCAAAACAACAGTATGTCTGTAATTCACCACAATGTCAGTTTTCAGCCGAAGAGGTAATAATTTCTATTTCATCAGCTTTTTTTTCTTTCATCTTCTTCTTTTTTTTTTTTTTTTGTAATCTCCCCTCAACCACTTTCAAATCTTTTCCATCTGGCAAAAAAAGTAACAGAAAAATCTCATTTCCTGTGCCCAGCTTGCCTGATCCTTGCTGGAGACAGGGCCCACTTAACTGTCACCTGATCCTTTAGTCCAGTTCTCACCTGATCTTCCTACCCTTACTCAACTGTAATCTCGTCCACTCCTAAATTTGCAGAGCACTATGTTTACCTCTCCTGCCACATTTGACATATTCCACCTTAGATTATTATTGGGCTGTGCCTTCTCTTTCCTCCCAGACAAGAAGTCCCTTGAGGGTAGAGATTATGGCTGACTCACCTCTGGAACCCTATGACTCCAACGAAACTGCCTGTGTACAAATGTTTAATGAGTTGAACTACAGCCATCTTCTAGGCTGAAAGACACTGTGTTACCTAATCAGTAGTTCACTGACAAGAATTTACCTAATTCTCTATTTCTTTCATTTCATGTCTGGATTATTGTGCAAAATATTATAATGGATGAAACCAATAACTTTCACTTTAAGCCCTGAGATTATAACTTTAAACATCAAGATACTAAAATTCTGTTCACTAGATAGGCTCATCTTTATGATCTGACCTATGTTTTTATTTATTTATTTTTTTAATAAAGCTAGTTGAGCTCTTCTTTATAGCTTAAGATGAAAAAGTTCAAACTTCACTGCTTAAACCCAGTGAATTCACAGGATTTCTATTAGCTTTTCCACAGTCACTTGTAAAATGGTTTGAAGAGTGAAGGTTCAGAACGTCACACAATTATCAGAACCTCCAAAGCCTGGGAAATATTCTGAAGAATGGGAAGAGATAGCTACTGTTGAATTTCAGGAGGGGGGGAGCAGGGAGGTCAATAACTAACATCACTCTACCAAAAAGAGTAGTAGTATTTACTCAGTAATCCTTACTACAACAGCAGTCAGCCTCAGTCAAAAACTTCTGACACTAGTATGAAGGAACGCTGGCTGAAGCAGTGAGCTCTGAATCATGCAATCTTCACTTAATAACTACCACAATGATCATGCAATTTCAAGTATGTATAAGATACATCTATTTGGTGAGTTCCCCAACAGCAACTCCTCAGCTTCGGGTCCCAAGACTGTGCTTTGGAGAAGAATAGTCTTTCACCTACTCGAACTTCCTCTTTCCTTAGGCAGAATCTCCAATTAAGGAGTGAAACAGTGATAATATTCAAGATTAAACATAAAATTTCATTTGTCTCAATGAGCTATTCCAAAATTCACCCCTCAAAGATTGTATTCCTCGTGTATATTCAGCTGTTCTCTTGAAAGACCTTTACCTTGGCCTATAAGAATACCCATTCAAAATGGGTACTTGTAAATTGTGACTTTTCATTTTGCTAAGGCCTTCCAAAAGCACATCACTCCAATTACAGTATCACCAGAGTTTTTCTTCACTTGTGCTTCAAAATCAGTGGATTACTACGCTCCCTTAATACTACACCATCACTGTACCCAGGTGCTACTAAACAAGTTAGTATTTTTCTTTGTCTACTTCTTTTCCCTACTTCCTACTAGTTATAGTGGAGATTGCATGGGTTTTGTGCAATCTTGTTCTCTTTATTTAAAATCTAGCCCCTCAAAATCTCTCTGAAGTGGGCCCTTTCTCTTCCAATTATTTCATACTATTACCCTAAAATCTTTCTCTTCTACTGATTCATTTCCAATGACATTAACATAAAGTTCTACTTTCTTTTCCTGTTGCTTTCCTCCTCCGATAAACTGCTTCTCCTTATTTGAATGCAAATCCATGATGAAATCACTATACGTTTTCCTATTCTGCTTATATCCCTGCAGCCTGGCACATTTCTTCATTGTTTCTACTGTAATCCAACTCTGAGTACTTTTCAGCAGATTTCAATGTCATGCATCTCCCTAAGACTTCTAAATTGCTCATATCAATTGGGCTTAAAAGCACAGCTAGAAAAGAATTCAAACATTAGGGAGAATTTCTTGACCATGAGAGAGACTTAGGCTTAAACACTGGAACAGACTACTAGAAAAAAAGACAGAAAATATCTATCTTTAGAAATCTTTTTAAATAGAATGAAAAACCACTGTTCATTTATGATTTAGGTGTTGAAGTAACTAAGCAGAAGGATGAACTAAATGGCTTATTTTTATCCTTTCCCGGTCTTAGATTCCACAATATAGTGAACTTAACTATATTTCTAAAATTTTGCTAAGAAAGCTTTGGATTCTTCTAGAATGATGATAAAATGCATTAAGGCAAAACCAAGCCAAGATATTCTATCAAATGACCCAACATTTCATTCAGTCTGAGTTTCCTCTTGGGAGCAAATGAAATTTGTAACACAATAAGGACTCTGAGGGGTGGAGGGGTAAGACAGACCCATCTTGCTGTCTGCCCTTAAAGCTGGTGTCAGGCTGCCTCCAGAAGGAAGGACAGGAATAATTAGAAAATCTTTATTGGGTCTGGAACATTGTTTAGCCAACTAGATGCAATCAGCTGCTATGGATATTAACTTTACTTTTGACAGCACATACCTAAAATGGGATTCTTTGAAGATCCAGGCAAGATTTCCTCGTTCTTGGGGAACTAAATACATCCTAAGCTTTTAAAATACTGGAAAGCAACTAATCACCTCTAATGAGCTGTCAATTGCTTCTGAGAAATTAAAAATAAGGAACTTTGCCAGTCAAAAGATGAGCAGCATGCTGAGGTGGGGATCATAGAGCTGGTGGAAGTTCAGTAGAGCCAAGAGAGAGACAAAAGTATAGGAGGTGGGCTGAAGGTGGCCAGGCTTCCAACTGCAGCACACAGGCTGGCATTTCATCCCTTCAATGATAAGGCAAGATAATGTACGTACAACTTTGGTGCTCTCAAATACTGCTTGTGCCTTTCATTGATACCACTATCGCCTTTAACTTCTCCTTTACCCTAACTTGTAGAGCACCACACAGTAACGCTATGTAAATAAGCTTACTCAAAGGTCTAAGAACTATCAGGGAAATTTAAAGGGAAGTCTCAAAAGAAAGTATGACATATTAATATTTGGTTAATGTAATAATAATTTTGTTATTATTGTTTACATATAATTATATTATTATTTACATAAATTATATTATGACATATAATTTTTAAAATTCTTACAAAAAGTTTTTTTTCCATTTTATTCCTTTTAATGCCAGTGACCTCCTACAGTCTAGTGAGAGGCAGTATGGATTATGAGAAAGACACAAGGAAAAATATAAGCTTTGAATTCAGACAGACATGAATTTGGATTCTGGCTCTGCCACTTCTTAACTGTGTGACCCTGGGCAAGTCATTTAACATTTCTCAGTTGTCTCATCTGTAAAATGGGTGTGATTTTACACAAAGAATTACTGTGAGGTTTGTGTGCATATAAAAACATAGCATAGCAGCACATGGTTCACAATAAAGGTTCATTTCACTTTAGGATCACCTTCTACCCACTATCCCCCTCCTCTGACCTCCTTGGTTTCCCCTCATCTGTTTCCTTCATATTCTATCTCCCCAGCTTGCTGAAATTTCTCTACAATAGTCATTCCTCTCCTTTCCAAGTGCAGCCTTACTTATGGTAAAATCTCAACAATTAGCAGAACATATTGGGAGTCACTAGATGTCTGGCAGACTTACACAGCCAAAGAGATTTCCAGTCGCTTAGGGTTTAAATGCCAAAACATAACAGCACACCTTTGGTAATCAACATGATATCCTTCAAAAACTAATATTAAGCATCCTGATGCATCGAGCATTATGCTAGATATTGGGGTTATAGAGATAAGGACCCAGCCTCTGCCCTCAAAGAACTCACAGATTATTGGGGGAGACAGACATAGAAACAAATAATTGTAGCAGAGTGTAAGAATTGCAAGAAGAGAGATATGTATGAAGTACAGAGCTGGCAAAGAGAATGGAGAAACCCAAACCGCTTTCTTGTACTACTGTGAAGGGTGGGAAATAATGGGAGTAAGTAGTAAAGGAATATCTCAAGGAAAAAGACACTCATCCCAGTTCTATCTATGGTTTTATACAAGCTGTAGCACCTTGGCCAAGCCAGTTCACCTCTTTGAGCCTGTTTCCTTATCAGAAAAAAGAAGGGATAGGAATCGACAATCTCCACTAGTCCTTGCAGTTTTAAGCTCTATGACTTCCTACCAAGTAGGAAAGTGAAAGGAATATAGCTCTAGATTCCATATTTTTCCTCCCCCTGCCCCCATATCTTCTTATCCATTCATTTATCCTGGTAGCCAGTGAGTCATTTCTAGTAGTTTGTTTTTGACTCTCGTCTATTATGGGGGTGCTGTGCTTATGAATTTTCTACCATGGCTGCAAAAGGGTACTTTGGCAAAAAGAAGTTCCCTTGCATAGAAAGATCTGTTTCTTCATTGTTCCTTGTAAAATGATATGATAGGTTGAGTCCTGAGCAATGCTTTTAAATTTTGACTCTAGGGACTCTTTTTTCACATGACAAGACTTCAAAAACTATTTTAGTGACTTAACATTGACCCTCACAAAAGCTCCACCTCCATATCCATTTAACAAACATTTATTAAAGCTTTCTCTGTGTCAGGCATTAGGCTGGGGGATATGGGGGATGCAGAAATGATTAAGATATAGGTCTGGTTGTCAGGGAGCTTATGATTTATTCAGCGGCTGTGGCACTGAGCCCAGTGCTATATAAAACATATTAGCAAGGCAATCTTTGTTCTGTCACAACTGGAGCCATGAGTCCTAAACATGTATATGTGGTTTTGACTAGAAGTTGTGCATTCCGTAGGCGTTGAAAGCCACATGTCAAAAACTGAGTTGTTAAAAAAAAGTTCAGCCCCATTAGCAATCTAAGAAGTGAAAGTTCAAACAATGAGATTCCATCATTCTTCCAGCAAATTGGCAAAGATGGAAAATGATAAAATGCAATGACAATGAGAGTGTGGTGAGATGAATCCTCTCATACACTGCTAGTGAAAAAAGTAAATAAACTATAGTACATTCTTAACAAATTATGGTACACCCACACAAGTGAATTCTGTGCAATCATTCACAATAATGTTTTCATGTACATTTAATGATATGGTAAAATACTTATGATGTAATATTAAGTGAAAATAACAAGTATCAAACTATATATATAGCATAAACATGTTTCGGTAAAACAATATATTTTTTCTTTGTGAATGCATAGAAAAAAAGACTAAATGGAAATATAGAAGAATGTTAACAGTTATTATTACTTGGTAGAGTGATTTTAGGTGATTTTACTGTTCTTTTTAGTGTCTTTTTGTTTAATTTTTCAAATTTTCTGCAGCATCCCTATCAAAATACCAATGACATTTTTCACACATTTTGGTAAAACAATATATTTTTTTTCTTTGTGAATGCATACAAAAAAGACTAAGAGGAAATATATCAGAATGTTAACAGTTATTATTATTACTTGGTAGAGTGATTGCAAGTGATTTTACTGTTCTTTTTAATGTTTTCAAATTTTCTGCAACATCCCTATCAAAATACCAAAGACGCTTTTCACAGAAATAGAGAAAACAATCCTAAAATTCATATGGAAGTACAAAAGACCCTAAATAGCCAAAGCAATCCTGAACAAAAAGAATGAAGCTGGAGGCATCATACTACCTGACTTCAAAATATACTACAAAGCTATAGTAACTAAAACAGCATGGTACTGGCATGAATACAGACACTTGGACCAGTGGAACAGAATAGAGAACCCAGAAATAAATCTATATACCTACAGCCAAATGATTTTTGACAAAAGTGCCAAGAACATACATTGGGAAAGGGACAGCCTTTTTGATAAATGGTGCTGGGAAAACTGGATATTCATATGCATAAGAAAGAAATGAGACCCCTATCTCTCACCATACACAAAAAGCAACTCAAAATGGATTAAAAACTTAAATGTAAGACCTGAAACTATAAAACTACTAGAAGAAAACATAGGCGAAACATTCCAAGACATTGGTCTGGGCAAAAACTTTATGGAGAAGACTTCTAAAGCACAGGCAACAAAAGCAAAATTAGACATAGGATTACATCAAACTAAAAAGCTTCTGCACAGTAAAAGAAGCAATCAACAGACAAAGGATTAATATCCAGAATATATAAGGAACTCAAACAACTTTACAAGAAGAAAACAAGCAACCCAATTAAAAAATGGGCAAAAGAGCTAAATAGGCATTTCTCTAAGGAAGATATCCAAATGGCCAACAGACATATGAAAAAATGCTCAACATCACTCAGCATCCGGGAAATGCAAATCAAAACCACATTGAGATACCATCTAACCCCAGTTAGGATGGCTAAAATCCAAAAGACTATGAACGATAAATGCTGGCGAGGCTGCGGAGAAAAAGGAACTCTCATACATTGTTGGTGGGACTGCAAAATGGTGCAGCCTCTATGGAAAATGGTATGGAGGTTCCTCAAACAATTGCAGATAGATCTGCCATATGACCCAGCTATCCCACTGTTGGGAATATACCCAGAGGAATGGAAATCATCAAGTCGAAGGTATACCTGTTTCCCAATGTTCATCGCAGCACTCTTTACAATAGCCACGAGTTGGAACCAGCCCAAATGCCCATCATCAGATGAGTGGATACGGAAAATGTGGTACATCTACACAATGGAATACTACTCAGCTATAAAAACGAATGAAATACTGCCATTTGCAACAACATGGATGGACCTTGAGAGAATTATATTAAGTGAAACAAGTCAGGCACAGAAAGAGAAATACCACATGTTCTCACTTATTGGTGGGAGCTAAAAATTAATATATAAATTCACACACACACACACACACACACAAAACAAACCGGGGGGGGGGGGAGAAGATATAACAACCACAATTATTTGAAGTTGATACGACAAGCAAACAGAAAGGACATTGTTGGGGGGGAGGGGGGGAGGGAGAAGGGAGGGAGGTTTTGGTGATGGGGAGCAATAATCAGCCACAATGTATATCGACAAAATTAAATTTAAAAATAAATAAATAAATAAAAAAAGAAGCAATCAACAGAGTAAAGAGGCAACCAGCAGAATGGGAGAAAATATTTCCAAACTATTCATCCAAAAAGAGATTAATATCCAGATTATACAAAGAATTTAACAGCAGAAAAACAAATAATCTGATTTTAAAATGGGGGGCAAATAACATGAACAGACATTTCTCAAAAGAAGACATACAAATGTCCAAGAGGTATATGAAAAAATGCTCATCACTAATCGTTAGGGAAATGCAAATAAAATCACAATGAGATATCATCTCATCCCAATTAGAATGGCTATTATCCAAAAGACAAAAATTAGCACATGTGGGCAAGGATGCAAAGAAAAGGGAACCCTTATAAACTGTTGACAGGAATGTAAATTAGCACAACAATTATGGAAAACAGCATGGAGGTTCTTCAAAAAAAAACCTAAAAATAACACTACCACATGATTCAGCAATCCTACTGCTGGGTATTTATACAAAGGAAAGGCAATTATCATACTAAAGAGATTTCTGCACCCCCATGTTTATTGCAGCACTATTCATAATAGTCAAGACATGGAATCAACCTAGGTGTCTATTTACAGATGAATGGATAAAGAAAATGTGGTAGATATACACAATGGAATACTACTTAGCCATGAAAAAGAATGAAATCCTGTCATTTGCAGCAACACAGATGAGCCTGGAAGACATTATGCTAAGTAGTGAAATAAGTCAGGCATGGAAAGAAAATACCACATGTTCTCACTCAAATGTGGGAGCTAAAAAAAAAAAAGTTGAGTTTTCAGAAGTAGAGATTAGAATTCTGGTTACTAGAGGCTGGGAAGAGGAAGTAAGACAGGGGATAGTAAAGTGTTGGTTAATGAATACAAAATTATAGCTAGAAAGGAAAAATAAGTTCTAATAGTGTATAGTAGTGCTAGGCATCTATAGTTAACAGTAATTTATTGTATGCTCTCAAGTGGCTAGAAGAGAGGAGCTCAAATGTTCTCATCACAAAGAAATGATAAATTTTGGTAATAAAAAATATGCTAATTACCCTGGTTCGAAAATCACATTTTGTATACATGTATTGAAATATAACTCTGTACCCCATAAATATGTACAATCAATAAGTGACAATTAAAAAATAAATTAAATTTTTTTCTGCAATAATATTGTATCTTTCTAATAATAAAAAGGTATCAAAATGCATAGAAAAAGATGTTAATAGCAATTTTCCTCAGATAGTAGGATGATGGTATGAGTTTTATGTTCATGTTTTCCATATTTTAAAAATTTTCTGCAGTGAACATCTACTAACTTCATAGAACTAAAAACTAAAACTTGATTAAGAAAAACTGTACTGTCAGATAAATCAGCAAAGACTAACGTGAACAAGCATATATTATTTAAATGAGTCAGTTCTACTGCCACAGAGCTTTGCAATACTTTTAGGCTCTATCTCCACTGATTATGGTTTGGGGCAGGTCACTTAACTTGTGTGTGCTGTAGGGAATCAATAATTACTGCGTGCTTCTAAGGGATCCTGTGATGGTGAGTGTGATAGCATTGGTGAAGTGCTTTGAACTCAGGAAAGAAAGATATACATACAGCAAGTAGTAATGGATATTTTAATTATCTATTGTGTAATTTTGTTGTTTAGATTGCCCTCATCAATTTCGCCCATTCTCATTTCTTCAACCATCATCTCTGTACAGATGACTCCCAAATCTCTACCCTTCTCCACCACACACATAAACATTTCTTTTGTCTAAATCCCCCTTCTTCTGCTCTGTTCTTGTTCTCTGGCTCCTTTTTCCTCCATCTCTTGCTTGTACTACAAGTATTTTCATATTAACTTCAAATGATTATGAGTGAATCATGAACTTGATTAACTAGTTTTTCTTAAATCAATAAGGTTTGTTTAATTAACTTGGATGTGAAGAACTATTTTTAAGTTATCCTTCTTTGGCTCCTGATATGTACAGCTATCATATAAATTGCACGTGAGGTCAGCCCCAAAAGCTATGAGCTCAAGAGTCCTGGCCTCAGAGCCACGGAAAACAGGTTCCATCCTGGCCCCACCAGTAACCCAGCTCACAGTGGGAGCTTAGGCAAGGCATATTCCCTTTCTGGGCCTATTTCCTCACCTTTAGGATGAAATGAGCAGACTGGATTATCTCAAAGGCCCAGATGATAGATATAAAAGCATCTCGACAAATGGAGAACTGGTAAGTACCACCGTACAAGTGACCTGCCTCCACTGTTCACTACATCCCCACCTAGAACAGCATCAGGCATAAACCAGGAGCTCAATATATGACAACGTAATTGGAATGACACACTACAGCAGAGGAGCCCATATCCCAAGCTGCCAAATAACCTTTTACTGGCAAGTACAGTCCACTAAGCCTTTTGGCAATTATTTCTGAACAATAAAGCTGTCAGCCCTTGTTTTAAAAAGTACTTATAGATAAAAGGACAAAAAGGGGGAGGGGAAGCTAGTTTTGTCAGAAGAGTGGGTTAGCAGAGCTGGGGAGATATTTTAATCTGCCAGACAATGTTCAGATGGTATGGTAAATGGGAGATCAGACTGTTATCAGGATGAATGGATATCTGGGTACAGAGAGCAGGCCGTATGTACAGAGTCTAATAAGTGAAACAATGGGCAGTTCAGGAAAGGGGTCTGCTGAGGGAGTGCTGGAGAATCTTCCGAGCTATCACTAATCTTCCTTCTGTGCATCCCATCTATTACCAAATAGACACTCTTGCCTTCTCACCATCTCCTGTTACTCCCCTTAGGGCCACTGGTAGCACAGAGGGCACCTATGTGCATATTAGGAAAAGGCTCCCCTGTGGTGCTAAATGGCGCCCCCTCTGGGCCATCCAACTAAAAAAAGGATGCAGCAGTTGCAAAAGGTACTCTCTCTGGGTGGACTAATTAGAAAAGTTTGTCGAGCAGTACCCTGGCTGGGTATAAGTTCCCACTTACACCCTCTCAGCCTGGCATCTACCATGCTCCGGGACCCTGACCAATTCTCTACCCCCCCGCAACCCCCGCCTCACCTAGCATTAGTCCAGGGCCAGATTAATTTCTGACTAATTGCTGTGCACTACTGCCCCACCTCCATCACTGCTCCGATTATACTGGACACTACCATCAATTCTCACTGCACTTTGGATTGGGACGAGATTCATCCCTGAATGACTAAAAACTAAAGGTTTCAGTCAGTATCTTAATGGAAAGGATATCATTTTGGAAGATGGAAACCAGAATGAGTCTCATTTGGTTGGAGGGAAATAATATTTCGAAAAGTGTGTTCCATGTAACATTTTGTCCCATGAAATACACCTTGGAAAATAAGGGTCTTTTGGTCTGGCAAATTTAGGAAACCCTATATACTATATCTCTCTTGGTGATTAAAATCACACATCAGTGAATTAAGGCACTACTTGATCCACCATTTCCCAAACTTATTCACCATGGAACCCTACTCAGAAGCCCTCATCTTCCATTCAAGACTTCATTTCCAGGAACCTTCCCAAATATATGAGCCTCTGTGCTCCCGGGACAGACTTCCTGGAGAGGATTTCCAAAGGCAGAGCTATCGGGGCCTGAGGGAGGGGTTCCTGGAGAGCAGCAATTCCAGCCTGAAATTCCCGGCTCGGTGTCTCCCTGGGAATTCCCTCAGGAGGCCCAGGTGTGTTCCTGGGTGACAGAAAGCTATTGTCGAGGAATTTTGCTCTGCCAGGGACCCCAGGGCCTGGCTTGGGATTGTGGGGGTGGAGATGAAGGGGAAAGTTCCAGCTACTTCAGATGACAGTGAAACCACTTTAGCAAACAAGGTCTGGGGCTTGAGAGGGAAGAGACAGCACATGTCTGTGCAGGTTTCAGGTTCCTGACAAAGAGAAAATTTTGAGAGAGATTTACAGACACCCTCCCAATCCATCACATATATTTATGTCAGGATTTTGAGTCTGCAAAACACTATCAGAATTGTCTCACTGGATCCTCAGCAATTCTGTGAATTAAGAAAGAAAGTAAATACTTATAGAATACCTAGTATATGCGAATTACCAAGGGTTTCATCCATATGGTATCCTAGCAAATAGGATACCATATGGATGATACTCCTCATAACGACCCTGTGAGGGTAAGTACCATTATTATTCCCCTTTTATCCAGATTTTAAAACCGAAGCTCAGCTTGCCTACTTTGCAACAGTCACTGAGCTAGGTGCTGGGAATACTAAGAAGAATCAGGCAGACAAATTCCTTTCCTCAAAGTATTCACAGTCTATTGAGGGAGGCCGCAACTAAGCAGCACTCAGAGAACGCTGAAAAACTATGACAGTTAAAAATCCTGATAATGAGTGCTTATTAGGTGCCAGGCTTTATGCTATGTGCTTTGAATGCAGTGTATGATTTAATCCTAACAACATTCCTGTGAGGAGGATTCTACCATTATTTCCATTCTAAAAATGAAGAAACAAGCCCAAGAGAGATGAATTGACTACTCTAAATTTGACCAACTAGGAAAGGGTGCAACCAGGATTCTAACTCAAATCTGTTTGACAATACATCTGTTATTAACTACTAAGTTAATTATAGAAGGTTCTATGGAATCTACCTTGAGTATCCTAAGCTTCATCATATTCTAGCACACATGGTAAATCATCTTTAAAAAAATGATTAGAATATTCATTTTAGCCTGGACGAGCTTAAAATTTTATTTATAATGTCAGCACAGTAAGTGACTAATCTGCATCTAGTCTGGTTACACTTAACTTGAGATAACTTGGGGCAGCTGAGCTCTCAAAAAACAGACAGAGGAGCAAAGGCTGGGACCTCTTCATTTAAGTCACAAGAATGAAACTGAGGGCCGAGCCCGTGGCGCACTCAGTAGAGTGCTGCGCTGGGAGCGCGGCGACGCTCCCGCCGCGGGTTCGGATCCTATATAGGAATGACCGGTGCACTCACTGGCTGAGTGCCGGTCACGAAAAAACGACAAAAAAAAAAAAGAATGAAACTGACTTAGGCATATCCAGAATTTGAATCCTAACAGCTAGAATCTGGCCAGTTTCTATGTAAAGTTTCTACTTTGGGTTCTTATTTCCACAAGATTAACAACCCCAAAGTTTGATTAGCTGAAGTTTGGTTATATCTTCTGTGCTAGTTTAAATGGGAACTGGATCACAGATGATACTAAATATATTTGGAGATGCTTAAAGAAACTGAAGGGTCTGGAAAGCTCAAATTCATATAAGAAGTTTTCAGCTCCTTCAACCAAATTTATAAATTAGTTTTTCATGTGAATATGAGCTTATATTTCCTCTTTATTGGCTATTTTCTTGTTACTTTAGAAAAAGGGGATTTTTTTTTTTTTTTTTTGCCACTCAGTAATTGAGGAGTTTTATTTTCCACTCTACCCTTGGAGGAGGGAATACTTATTTAATATGTTATACCTGTCTTCTTGTCTAATCAGTATATACTAAAAAATTATTTACCAGGGTCCTCCTACAATCATTCCTAGATGCCAACACAAAGATGTATCAATATGTGGTTAACATTCAACCAATAGACCGTAAAACAAAAGTAAGTCAGGCAACCCTCACCTTTATAAAGTGCCAAGTCATGAAGTACAGCTGTCTCAAGACTGTTTCTTTTTTTATTTTTTATTTTTGTTGCTGTTGTTGTTGTTTCTTTTAAAGAAAAAAAAATCCTGACTAAATTAATCACAGAAGAGACAGAAGTTATCCTACTGCCTCCCAGGCTTCCACATATGATTGTGCCTTGCACAACTCTAGAGGGTGCCTTTCACGTGGACTGTGATGTGAATGTGCAGAGCACAACCTGCACAATTTCACACAGCAGGCTACTATCTTTTTGCACCCTCCATTTCTCCACATCATTGCTTGGGTAGTTTTGCTTTTGCATACTGGAGATGCTTTTGCTCACACAACCACTTGGCATTGAACTTTGGATCTACTCAGCAGCACTAGGAAAGCACGAGATACCCATTTACTACTTAGCACTGCTTTTCTCATGTCAATTCTAAGGTCAACAACATTTTCATTCTTTATTAGACATTAATGAAAACAATAAGCAAAGCTGGGTCAATAATAATTGGTCTTATGTAGAAAATGACAGATAGTCAATTATTTTTGATAAGCCCCTAGAAACAGCAAATAAAACATCTGTGCAATAACCCCTTGTCAATAGAATACCCATAAATCCAGGTCAGAATACTCTGACCAATGCTCTAAGGAAAAAATACTTTCTTTAAGCATAGTATCAGAAGAATTTTGAAGAACGATGTCATCTCTCTAAATAAGAATGAACATTCTGATAATCTTGAAAGTTTCTTCTTGGCTCCACTGGGCAGCTGGAACATTTTTAAATTGTGTTTCTGTCAGGCCATAAATAAATGGATGTGAACATCTATTCAAGGATAGCCCTAGCAGGCAAAGATGGGGACACCCAAGTGATGGGATTTGAAGAGTGTTGAACAGAAGGCCACAGAACTAATAAATGTTATCATGTATGTTTCATCCCTTTGTATTAAGGGTACTGTGCAACCAGCACCAGCGTCAACACACACACACACACACACACACACACACACACACACACATGCGCGAACACACATGCTCCTAGTTAACATGAAAACATACCTAACAGAGAGAACACATTAAGCCTCCTTTGATTACTGGCACCTTTCTCTTCCCAAAGACAGTATCTGGAAGACTAAGAATATCCAGCTAACTTTAAGTAGAGGGAGAGGAAGGTAAGGCAACAGATTCAAAACCTCAAGCACAGAATATTTTCTGGAAGGAATGCAGCAGGGTGGTGGTGTGGGGAAGAAGAGCAACTGGAGAGGAATAAGAACAGTTGGGGCAGTGTTTTAAAGGTATGGGATACTGGGCACCTTACAAGGGGAAAAGGGAAGGGATGACAGATGAAGAGAAGGTTAAGGGCATGAAACCCAAATTGTGCTCACTTCACGGTTTTGACTAAAACCGTTCCTGATCCCATTTCACAGGGATTGACTCTGAAGAAATTTCCCATAATAGAATTAGGAACATAGGCTATTTTTTGGTATGTGTTCCTGAAAGGCTCACATTAACCGACAGTAGCTCCTGGGAATTTATAGCTAATTTGTTCTCCAGCTGTTGGCATATCACAATGGTGGGTAGACACAAACAGCTGCAACTCCCATCGCCTCCCCTTTCCACCTGGCCCCATCACTGGTCAGCCCCATCCCTAATTTCTGTGAACAGCCAATGCTCACATCTCTGGAAGATTAGTCTCTCCTAAACCCAAATGTAACTGACAGATTGGCTGTGTTTCCCAATTTAAAAATATCTTTTTTCTTGGGAGTACAATTCTGAAGTTTTGGTGAAAATTTATGAGAAACTGTGTTACAATTTACCAACATTTGATTTGACTATTTTTGTTGTTGAAAACATTTATTCATAAAGCAAGAAAGTTTCTCATTTGAATATGAGTGTGAAACACAAGTCTCAAACTGTGAATGAAATGAAACTAAAATGACAAGTGTTAATTTTGGATCTTCTTTCATTCTGAATGTCCCTTGCATTTAAATAGCTTACGGAAACATACCTGGTGTTTTACACAGATTACAACTTGCCAGTGGGAAAAGGGATGTACATTTTCTTCCTGAACTGAAAATGTAATGTGTGCACTATATGCTTCCTCTTAAACACTAGTACTTAAGTGTGGTATTGCTTTCTGTTTAACATGTCCAGCTGTTGCCTTATTTACAAGTTCTTTTCCTTCAATAAAATTCAATTACAGTTATCTGTGGGATGTCTTTTTATTTATATCCCACACAAAATAAAAAGATATTTTAACATTAATGTTTTCTCCCTCTATTAGTTAAAAACTCAAGCCTATCATGGCAACCGTAACTTCTAAAAAGGGATAACTTATCACACTGTGTGATTTTGGTATTGGAAAACAATAAAAGTCATCCTTATTTTTTTACAAATAAGCAACAAAACAATTTAATTGAGATTACATTATTGCAAATGGTATTTTAACAAATAAATTACTTTTGCAATTTTTTATAAAATAGATGTGTATAAATATTGTGATTTCATACTGGAAAGTCACAAGCAATCCTGCAATCTTCTCCATGGGGTACCTACTCTTTAATGAGCTGTGTATGTTCTTATTGAATCAAACAGGAGGGGGAAGAAAAGACAATTCACACAGGGAAATGCAATGATAGAAGGGGAACTCTGTTTGGATTTTGGTTGTTGCAACAAAAATCTATACAAAGTTTGCTTACTTTAAAATGTATAGGCAGATGTGAATCAGTTGATTCTGTTGTTTCAAGTAAAACAGAGAGCCTTTTTCATCTTTTCCTACATGTGGTAATTGGTAAGCAACTAAGCCCATAGTTACAAAATCCTGAAGCCCACATCTAATTAAGCCCTAGAACCATTTTGGCATTAAATCTCAAGCACAATTAGGAGGGCCAGGCAATTCACTGTATTGTATACCAAGGAGTTCAACCAAGCCACTTCACATGGGCCAAGAACACTGGGCCTCACTAGTTTTAGTAGACAATGCTACAGGGATGTATGGGGGCATTGCAGATCTACTTAAGTAGCTCTGAAAAGTAACTATTACTTGTCATGCAAATTTCTAGTTTTAAGCAGTAGCCAGCTATGAGATTACTAAAGTATACAGACAATTCAAATATGAAAAACTGAAATAAAAATAGACCACTATATGTAGTATTTCCAGACACAATCATCTGAAGCTATTATTCTGCCCTCATCTATGTGAGCAATAAGGAGAGAAGGAAAATGATACTTAAATTGAGAGAAACTAAAGAGAAATGACCTCATGTTCCATTAACTAAAATCAATACCTTATATATGCAAATGTAAGTTTCCACAGGGTATCCATATGCAAATTGTAAATATGAAGCAGCATCCCTTTTAGTGCACAATCGAGCATTGGGTCACTATTTATTTAGGGGATTTTCAGTAAATTGTATGCTTTAATCTCTGTATTATGGGAAATGGTCCCCTTCACCTCCTTCAGCAGTTACCTATGGCAATTATTAATGCCCACAAGCAATGCAGTGACCCTGGCAGTGCATAATTCCACAGTGCATATTTAATTTTGAAGGTGAAAAATGAGGCATAGTCTCCTCATAACACTTCTTTTTATGACTCTCTTAATTCTTTGAAATTTATTATTTTTACTAAAAGCACCCAGAAGGTAATTGAAATAGATTTTCCAGATACATTTCTAGATTATCTTAACCTACAATAACATGTTAACTCATTCATAATATCCTCAGCAAGTACAGGAAATAGAACTTCCCCTGATTAAAAAAAAAAAAATCCCAACTAACCTGTTATTTCATTATTCTTCAAAAAAGACTAAAGTCATTTTCAAAGAACTTCTGTGGGGTTTTTGTTGTTGTTGTTGTTGTTGTTTTGGAGATCAGTCTATGGCCCCCAAACCTCCCTAGTCAATCACCAGGACTAGAAAAGGGAATAGGATAAAAGGATAGGTAAGTAAGAGATGGAAGTGGCCCTCTGGAGATGAACCTGCTGAGAAAAGAACCAATCATTCTCTCTCAGGCTCCTGCCTACCATTTTGTGCTTGAATAAGATCATTTACTCTAAAACGTACTTGTGGCTTGAAATGGCTGAGTAGCTCTCTGGAAGGAGTTTGTTACTGTCCCTGTCAGTCTGGCAATGAGTCTCCACTGAACCAGATATTGAATAATTGGGTAACTGGGCCAAGAAAACAAGTGATAAAAAGAGAAATGATAACAGTTTTCAGAGCAAAGTAGAATATTAAGTAAAATTGCAACTGGGGAAATGAGAAAGACACATGAACAAGTCACCAGCTAGCACAGAACAAAACAGGGTGTACGGAATTACAGGTAGAGCAGTCTTTGGTGTCTATTCTTTCCACATAGATAAGGAGCTCCTGGAGGGCGGTCCTACATCTCAAAAATCCCCTGTAACTACAATGGTAGAGCTCAAAACATAATTGCAGGATCAGTGGGGAGAATGGCATACTGTATCCTACATTCACTTGTTCATTCAGTCAAAGTGGAATAAACAGTCAGTATGGGCAAGGCACTGAAACAGATGCTGCAGGACGAAGAGTACAAAGAGCTGCTAAAATACAAGATAACAAACACAAAATACTAAATAATAGGCCCCTTTAAAGAGGTACAGGTAAACTCCAGAGCAAGGGATGATGAGTTCCAGCTGAAAGAAAAGAAGACCTCATTAGAAGATGCCACCTGAAAAGGGCCCTTTCCAGAGTTCCTCAAGCAGACCCTCACTTCCTTTTCAGTGGGCCGTAGGTGTTGGCTGCCTTCCCCTGCTTCCCTGCTGACAGCATTTATTCTTTGACTCCTGTTTTCTCTTGGGCCATTGCCAAGCAGAACACAGCTATATAGTTTCCCCTCCTCCCCATCTGTATCTACTTAAACCCAGGAACCATTTTGAGGTTTTGTAAAGGATTTTACAGCTAATAACTAAAGGGGAACAGACAAGGTTTAATAACACATATGGAGTAGTGGTTAAGAGACCTCTAGGAACAGCTATCATAGATACTCAGTGGAATGGAGATGAAGTTAGGCCTGATTTTCCTAGTTCCTTTCACTGAGCTCAAGTCTTCTTCCCATCTTTAGCACTATCTACCTTTCTTTGTCCTTGTTCCCAACCTATTCTTTCACACACTTAGAACTTGAAGAGGAAATGTAATTGTAGGAAAGTGGGTGTATCTAGAAGTAAACATGACAGTACTCTACGTTTCAGAAAATACAGGCTACACTTAATATCTTCTTGTGTCACTCACAAAAAGGCATGGTGCCTAGGAAGCACTAAGACATTTTGGAAGGAATGCCTTGCAAAATCAACCCTAGGAAGTAATAGGAATTGTCACAAGTAACTTCACTCAAAGGGCACACAAAATCTAGCACTAACAGATGTTTCATGCATCTTTCTTGAGGGTTTACATTAAGTCACACCTGTTGGGGTTCAGTGAACACAAGCAACTGTAAGCATGATGGGAAAGACTACTGACACAAAGCATGGCAACATAAACATATTTCAAGCTTGCATGGCACAGCCTGCCTTAATAACAAGCACAGAATAGTAACCTGATCGAGGGGTGGGGAAAGGAGCGTGACTCCCCCCGCCCCCCCCCCAGTTCTAAGAGTCACGGGCAACTACAGAAATCACCACCTTATGTTTCATATGGCTTCAATGAATTCTCGCACATGGAAATTCAACTCTGATTTTTCAGTGATGACTTACCAATCATCACTCTAACAGCAATAAGTTAGGGGGTGGAGAGAATTCTCTTTTTTTCAGCCACATTTGGAAGGACAATTGATTTCATTTGCTGCAAAGGGAATAAATGGTCAGAAAATGTATGAGTCAAGTAATCACTTTTCTTATTCCAAATATTCAATGTTTTTGGTCGTCTCCTAAAAGTCTTCACTGTGTGACTTTTCTCTATCTTCAATCTGCCAGTTCCCAAATCATTTACTCTCTCTGCTCCCATTCTTAATTTCATGACTTTTTCTCCAGTAACTGCCGTGTGTTAGTGGAGAAAGTCATGTAAGTTTGCCATTTTGATGGCATAAACTCACTATGTAGCTTAACCTTAGCTGAGCCATGGTTGATGTTTAATAATCCTTTTATTTATATCTTGCTGCCTAGCTGTCATTTCCCAGGACAGCCAATCTCAACCTTTCCCACTTTCCACTCTTCCCAAATTTTCCACGTCCCAAACTCAATGCTGTCCTCTTCATTCTTAACAAAAGATATTTCTCCAATAAGGTTAAAGACAATAGACATGATTTTCCATAGTGCCCTACCTCTCTCTCTCTCTTCACCTATCTCCTCTCCTTCCTTCCTGTCTTCAGCTACCAGTCTCCTCTCCTCCACCCCCGAATATGTGAAAAGAGGAATCAACTCTCACTTCCTCAACTCTAATCAATGTGACTTTCATGTCCATCACCCTAATGAAATTTGGTTCTCAGATGTCACCAATGACTTCCAAGTTGCTAAATGTCATAGCCACTTCTAACCTCCATTCTTTTCTACCTCTCTGTATTATTTGACAGTGCTTCTTCTTTAGTCTCTCTGCCTTCCATGCCAACATACTCTCTAGGTGTTCATTCTGATTCTCTGACTATTCCTTTGCTGGATCTTTTTTCTAAAAACTCTTTTTAGCAAACTTTCCAACTTTAATGATTTTAGTGGATAATTCCTGGACTTCTCTATAAGTCTCAACCTCTCTCCAGAGCTCTAGGTCCATATTTCTGACTCTCTCTTGGACATTTCCCCATAGGTGGGTCACTCACATTGTGAACTCAACATGACCAAAGTCTAATTCTTCATCTTCCCTCCTGTAGTGACCACCCCATCATCCGTATTGTTTCAACTGATTTCCCTATTTGTATTCACGGCATCACCATGGTCCTTTCCAGTTACAAATAGCTCCGAAAGACAAAAATTTTTCATTCCTTCCTATTGCTCATCCTCATCCAACCAGTCACCAAGTCCTATCAGTTCTCTTTTCCTCAATGTTTCTCACACCCATCTCCAGCCTTTCTCTATCTCCACTGCTACAACCCTAATTAAGATCTTCACCTCTCACCTCCTATGTGAGAAGCATTGGGCCTAGTGCTTTACTTAACGTACCTCATATAGCAGGTGTACCACAAATCTTTGTTCAATATATCATCCTTTTCCTACAGATGATGCCAAAAAGGTATTAACAACCATCACCACAAACCAGCACTCCCCAAATAACTTCCCTTTAAAAATGTAAACGCCTTGAATAAAAAATACCAGGCAAGAGATCATGTACTTTTTACCACATATAAAGTAGGATGGAAGAAGTGATTAGGTGATATCTAGTGGAAGTACACCATCCTCGAGTAGAGCAATTGCACAGTGCACAATAAGTATCATTGTATTACCCTATACTAAGAAAGAAAACCACAGAAAAATAAAATGGTGCCAAAACATTTGGTCCTTTCCAAAGGGATCAACAAGTATACCAAATAAAACAGAAGCATGGTTCTTAAACTGGCTTCAAATCTGTTTAGCACCCAAGGAACTTGAAGATAGCAGGTTACCTTTTACACTAAATGTCTCCAGGCACATCATACCACACTTTTCTCAGAGATGTTTAAGAAACATGACAGGAAGAAAAGGTGCAATTTTCTGTTTTAAGTACCCATAAATCTCATGTATTTTTTCCTCTAAGGTTCAGACATTCTCCTTTAATATATAAATGTCAAGGGGATATTAAAGGATGCAAATGTAGTTTCTTGCAGAACAAAGCTAGTTATATGCTTACCTGCCTAACTGCCTCTGTGGGCTTCTTGATGTCACTAAAACACTTAACATTTAAAGACACATTCCTGTTTTTGTAAGTATAATTCATGGTTCTCTGGAGCTCAAACTATTCATGCAACAAATAGTGCTGAAGTAAGGATGTGGGATAAAGCCAATAAAATACTAGAATGATTTCTCCTTCCACCTAACCATCTTTTCCTCACTCTTGAATTGCTTTGGGCTTCTGGTGGGACCTAGAAAGGGATGGAGACGGAGGAAAATACAGATGAGAGGAAAGGAGGAAGAAAGGAAGATACAGATGTTGTTTCTAAGTTTTCACAACTTAAATGAGCCTGTCCACTTCAACTGAACATCTGCCTACTGGCTTCAAAGTCTGCCTTTCTTTTTTTTTCCTTCAGTTCTATTTTTCTGTAGGGGCTTAAGAGGCTCCTGGTGCCACCAATGCTAAAAGAAACATGCCTGACCTAAATGCCTTGGGGCTAGGTCATTTATTACTACTCTGTCTCACTTTGCATCCTCAAACCACAGATGTTAAAGCCATCCCTTCTGAATTATGACCTTCCTTATTTAGTGCCAACTGCCAAGATGGCTAACATGTTTAAAAGGCACCCAAAGAGAGAGCTTAAACATCTTTCCTTTCCCTTATATTTCCTGGTACAGACTCTTTTCCTGAAATAGGAGCTGTGTAGTACCTAATAAAAAGCTGAATTTGCTAAGAAGTTTTTATACCCTTATAAAGTAGCCCTAGTGAAAGTCATCTAACTGGCAGGAATTGTACAGGTAACAGATGGCTGGAACTCTACCACATACTCTTCTAAATTTTGGTTAATGGGCCCTGGAAGGCTGCCACCCCAGGAGCTAACTACAAAAGTAAAATGCAAGAATAATGAATTAAAAAACAGTGCCAGGCATGAACACTACTCTTTGGCATTCTTTTGCCAATGAACAAATATTATAGATGATTCTGCAGGCTCCCAGGCAGGCCAACCAACAAAAAGTGCAGGCAGTACTATGACAATACCAATGTGTATATTCTCCCCCCAAGATGCCGCCAACCCAAAGAATATTGCTGAAATGTAAATCATATACAAAGTATTAAAATGAACAAAATGGTACTCAGGGGTATAAGCAAGGTGCTTTTCCTCCTGGGTTACAACGTATTATTCTGACCCCACCAGAGCTGAGACAGAACAATGCTTGAGAAAGTTAGCTGCTATCTTCAGGGGCCTGGAGAAGCTGCTATATGAGGGCAGATTACAGACCTCAGGCACTCCAGCCTGAATAGAGGAAGGTTGAAAAGAGATGTAATCACTTTGTCAAATAATAATGGCTATTGACAAGGTGAACTGAACTTATTCACCAAATCCTAACAGAGTGGAGATAAGGGAAGACTTTTGAAAGTAAACAAAGATAAGCTCAAGATAGACTAAAATGTGTGGTGGTGTGGAAAGCAACTGGTTTAAATATATGGAACTCATTACATTACTCAAAACAAGAGGTGCTAATGGTTAAAAATACATAGTTACCCCAAAAGAGAATTAGAAACATTCATAAGATTTAAATTCACATTAGTTTATTGAAAGGGAATAATTTCAAACCAGACCCTGCTCTTCAGGAGCAGACTCTTGAAAAGCATAGAAATTATTCAGTTCTAATTATGGTACCTAAGAAGAGCTCCCAAGAGCTCCCAAGGTTTACCTGGGATCTAATTTGTAGCAAAAAGTCAACAAAATCACATCTTCCTTCTTATAATTCTAAGGCTTTAAATTGAGGAACAAGATTATTCTCACTTGCTTTTTCAAGGATAATTTTACAATTCTCTCATTCCATGTTCTCTATCCATTAGACCCCCAAATCTTTTGCAGCTGCATTTTGGGAATGCATAAACTATCACATTTCTTTATCTCACAGAAACTATTTTTCTCATTCTGTGTGAACTTTTCTGCTTGGTTTGACCAATAACCTCCTGAGCATTAGATATGATGTTACCTTGGTATTGTTTCAATCCTTTTATTTCATATGATCTTTTAAAGATTTTTTATGTCATTGAATCATAATTCTTCCATTTTATGTTTATATTCTTTTGCTGTAGTTCCCTACACACAACTATTCTACTTTCCCTTTTTAAGTACTCCAACTTTGGTCTCTTCCATATTTATTGAGTACAAACTAAGAGGAAATAGCTGTAAGCCACAGAATAAAATATTTCAGTTAGACATGTCAGTAGCACTTAGGATGATGCTATGTAAGTAATAGGTTGGGCAACAAGCAATGTTTTTATTCTCTACCCAGCATGGAGCAGGTTGCAGGAAATTAGGCCAGCCTCTCAGCAGCTCAAGTCAGACCTTTACAGTATGACTTCATTATTTAGTTTGAAAGTGAATTTCAAAAACAGACTCACCCATAGTCAAATATAAGTATAAAGAGACTTTCCAGGTCACATGTAAATGAGTTATTCATCATCTGCCATTTGCAATCGCCCATATACCTCTGGTTCCCTGCCATTAGATTCAAAGCATCTTGAAATTTATTTTAGAATATTGATTTGAAAGGTAAAGTTCTGGAGTCTTTCTTGCTTTATAAAAGAACATAATAGATGAAGGAAGTGGCCAAGACAGAACATAAAAACAGATAATGTGCCAAAGACAGATTCTGGGCTGTCCCTGGCTAGTGGAGTGTCTCATATGAAGGGCTCATACATGAGATAATTTGATCAATGACTTTAACTTCCAAACATCCAGAAATACATACTACATCATTTAACTAGAGAGTAGTGAGTCTGAAATCACACAGCTGGTCAGCTTGATCCAAAAAGATCTTACCCACTCTGGCAAAATTTTCCAATCCAAATGTCTATTTCCAACTGGCCTCATTGGGTGGCCCACATGATATACGCAGAGACTAAAGAGGGGACTGTTTAAATTAGGACACCCTGAAGGGTTATTTTATAATGCCACCTGTTGTACAGATTAACTCGAGATTTTGTTCTTTGGGTGTTGCTTTAAGTTAAACAAGTTTTAAAATGTATTCATATTTATTGAGTTCTAGGCATATAGCCTTAGAAAACAGCTGGGAAATGGAAATGAGGGTATTCTGTCCCCTGCATGCCTTTTCAACTTTCTCTTCCACTATACCATTTCCTATAAGAAACCTTTTATTCCAGCCCAAATAGTTTTTTGGCACCCATCAAGGTCATTTTTCCTGCCTATAAGATTTTGCTTAGGCTATTATATCTACTTACAATGGATGTCCCAGTCTCTCATATTCTTTTATCAATAGCCTTCCTGTCATTCAGGATCAGCTCTAAAAGTGATAGCATGTGCATGGCCTCTTTGCCACCCAGACTATAAACTCCTTTGAGAGTAGAAACTGGATCTTATAAGTCACCCCCACAGTACCTAGCACAATGCTTGGCACTTTGTAGATCCTTAATAAATATTTGTGGATTAAATAAACCCATCAATCAATATTTGTCTCAAGATGCTTACCTTAACATGACCATTCCTGAGATCTAACTTCAGCAAATAGGCTCATTCAAAATATATTTTCTGCTGTCTGAAAACAGTTAAGCAATAAGAACCTATGCTATTATCACTACTTGAATTCAGTATAAGCACCTTGATAAAGTACTGTCATTTCCGGAAACACTGAAGAAGTACTACATTCACAAAGATTATTAGGCTATTTAGATCTTTATTACTAAAGACATTGAGATTTACCATCTACCCCAAAGGTTGTTCAATCAACACAAAACAATTGAAGTGAGGAACATTAACACATTTTAGGCAATTACTGTAACATGATCATAATTCCTAGGCATCTTTAATTTTTTGTCAAACACAACAAAATTCAAATCACATAGACTCCTATTTTATTAAGATAATATGATTTGAAATAACAATGGCAAGGGCCTAAAACAGAATACACACCCTGTTAACACTTGAAGGGCTACTTTTTTTCCCAATGACCCATCAGTAAACAGTAAGAAGGCTTTTTAACACCTGAAGAAATGATTCCTATTAAAGACTTGCGGGGTGTGGTGTGTGTAGGGGGGAGGAGTCCCAGGGTAAGGTGATACTAAGGAAAACACAGCCTCAAGTAAGATAAAGCTTTATCTTGGCTTTCAGAACCTGAATGTTTTAGTTCCAATTTATGTCCTACCTACCTGGGAATCCAGAGCAAAACAATGTTATCACATTGATTCTCTAAGGCAAAGAGCATGAGGTCTTCAGCAGAGTCCAGACCTGGCACTCTGGTGACCTGGAAATTGTGAATGGGCTATCCTCAGACAAAGGCCATGGTGCCCTTGAGTAAGTGCTATAGGGAAGAAATAAAGACTACTAATGCGGTTTGTCCTTTTGGCAGTATTGTTTTGGTTTTGGTTGGGGATTTGGGGGTGGATGTTTGTTTCACTTCCCACATTTGATTTGGTTATGTTTCATTTAAGGAAATCATCTTTAATTGTGATATCCCATCTCATTCTGGAGTTTTGACACAAAAATCTTATTTTTTTCCTTCTTCTTCCAGAAATGAGTCAACAAAAGTTTCAATTCATTTTGTAGATGTTAAGGGTTATTTATAATGGCTTGAGAGGAGGAGATTTAATCCTGACAGAAGTAATCTTTTCAGTGTCTTGATCCAGAACTTGTAAGACTATTACTTAATAAAGAATAATACTGTAAACCTGCTTTTGGTAACCAAAAAGCTACAATAAAATCACTTTAGGCTATTATTTCTCAGTTAAACATAACCTTTATAGTAGATATTTTAGGTGTATGTCAGAAAACATATTGAAAATATAAAAGAATGCCTTTGAGAAGTGATTCATCATACATACCAAATTCCACAAATCAGAGTTTGTAATAATAATAATCGAAGTAAATTTATTTTAAGGCCATGGTTGCATTAAGTTTTCCTTCATGGATAGCACAGCTAAATCACTACTGATCTGTCACTAAGTTTTACTACAATAGTGGTAGAGTTGAAAGAATACAGAACTCAGAAAACTAAAGGGCAAGTGATATTGTCATGTGACTTTGGGCAAGTCTTGAATCTCTCTAAAACTGAGCTTTGAATCAGTAAATGATGGATAATACCAACTGTTCTCTACTCACACACTGCTGGTGGCACTAAAAAAAAAAACAACAAAGTGCAATTTGGAAACACATCAAAGAACATTTACATATTTATACAAGTTTTTTGGCCCAGTAATGGTGATATTCTAAGGATTTATTCTGAGATAGATCTTCCATATCATCCAGCAATCCCTCTTCTGGGTATATATCCACAGGAATGGAAATTATCATGTCGAAGAGATACCTGCACTCCCATGTTTATTGCAGCTCTGTTTACAATAGCCAAGATATGGAACCAACCTAAATGTCCATCAATAGATGACTAGATAAAGAAATTGTGGTATATATACACTATGGAATACTACTGTACCATAAAAAAGAATGAAACACTTCCATTTGCAACAACATGGATGAACCTGGAGAAACTTATGTTGAGTGAAACAAGCAAAGCACAGAGGGATAAATACCACATGTGCTCACTCATATGTGGGAGCTAAGAGAGAAAGGCAGACAGGAAAGAAAGACCACAACAGTGCCGTGATCCAACAGAGGGAAGGAACATTCCTAGGGCTACAAATTGGAGTGGAGGGGAGAGAGGGAGGGGGAGGGAGGTTGGGGGATAATTGGGAGGGGACAAAGGGTACAAAAGCAATTTCTGGTAATGGGTATGTCCCCAATATGAACCTGGCCCCCACATCATGTGCAGGAGGGGGGACAATCAGCTTTGTATCTCATGAATATTCATAATAAATAAATAAATAAATAAAAATGTTCATTGAATAAATAGTGGAACAGAAAAAAAAAAAAAAGAACCAGAAATGCACCCAAATATTTATGTACCAGAATGTTAATTATAGTATGAGCTCTAATTACAAAAGTCAGAAACAATCTTATAGATGATTAAATCAAAACAATTTACTCTATAGCCATACAATGGAGGCTATGCAGCCATATAAAATAAGGTTTTATAAAAATATTTAATGAACTAGAATGTTCACAATATATAGTGGGAAAAGTGGGTTTCAAAGCAGTACATATAATATAATGCAAACTACAATACGGATACACACACACAAAGAAAAAAGCCTGGAAAAAAATACATCAACATATTACCCAATTAAACCATTTTTATCTTTGGGTAGAATTATGGATGATTTTTTTTATATACTCTGTTGCATTTTCAAATTTTCTTTTAGAAACATATATTGAAATTATATTCAGAAAAAAAGAATTTTAAGTAACATTTCTTCTCTAATCCCATTTTGAAAATTATGTGAGATATTTTGGGAAAGGTATAGTTGTAAATTCTAAGATAATATTACAAGAGTAAGATCATATTATCATTACTAGAAAGGTCCAAGTCCTCACCATCAATAGACAAAAATTAAATGATTCAACTGTGGAAATAATACAAAAAAGGTATTTCTGAAAAGAACTCCTAAGAAAATTCAATTCTGTTATCCTTGATTGACTTTTCCACAGCCAAAATGTGCTTCTGATGTTTTCTTCTTTTTTTAGACACGCTTCAGTAACTGATAGTATAGGTCAGAGTCTGTTGCAAGCTCCTTAGTTATTTTAGCTGCACAACATCTTGGTTTTATAAGAAAGGATGTGCTGCTACTCTGCCCAATTAGATACACAGCTAAAATATCCACGTGGCTATAAGAGTCAAAGAAGGGCTAAAAGAAAAGCCAGGAAGACATGGTAAAGTCAAAAACTGCTCTGTTAAGTATGATGAATAAGGACGCAATACATTTATCTATCACTCATCATTCACAAAGCTCCCAGTCCATAAAACAATCTTAGAATTTATAAACTCATTTTTAAAAAAAGAATTTATAAACTCATAGAGAAGAGAGCAATCCTGGAAAACTATCCAAGTCAAATGTCTACTTGGGAAAAGATAGGAAAATGAGATTACATAAGACAAATATAGAAAATAGAGGTATAAAAGACAGAACTTTAAAATATGTTTGCTGGATTACTATGGCTGTGTTGGACTAAATCAGCCTCAGAGAGAAAGGGTCAGAGTACATCCAGGGAGAGATTTTAAAAACTAAGGAAACCAGAGTATATTAGTAAATTATTTGCATACGGTTAATTAAGTCCTTTGCTTCCCTACTACCTCCCCCATCCTGGGAGATAAGAAAATTTACCCAAATTTCCATCTCTGGCTTTTAAAGTTTCATTTTATATACAGAATCCAGGCTTCTACAGAGCACAGTTAGGGTGTTTGACAATGCCTAACATACTCCAAATGCAAAAATCAAACAACTTAGTGACTACCTCTGTAATAATCTAAATGCAAATTCAAAAATTAGTGATATTGAGAGGTCTAACAGTCAAATGATTAACTGAGAAAGTCGATGATTGGAAACAATAACAACAATACAATTAATTGATCTATCTATCTAGACATAGATATAAGTATATTTATTTTTTTAAAAACTACAATGAAATCCTTATTAGAATCCTTATTAGTATTTGAATCAGCTATCACTACCTTGTTTCACTTAATAGACTCTTCCTTTTTCTCATAAACTGTTTAAAAGACAAAAGACAACAACTATTTCCTTTTGAGAGGATTTTTCTATATAATCCCCTAAAAGTGAATATAATGTAAGGGAGAAAACAGAAGTCCACTAAGAGAAAGCACTGTAAAAGGAAGACAAAAATCCAATGATGCTTCTATCCCAATGTTTATGGCCATACATCCGAGAAAGAGAAAATAAACACAACTTTTATGAGCACAGTAGCTGACTTTGAGGCAAATGGTAATCTGACCCTCATGTGACAGAAAATCAGGTCAGGTCCTCCCGGAGAAATTAGATATCCTGATGGAAGCCAGCAGTGAACAATCTCCTGTTATACTTAACAGATGCTATTAAATAATTTTTCCCTCACTCAACCTCAACAACGTTCACTTGAACTTTCAACAACCTATTAATATGAGTCGAGGGCAAAATACTGATGTTACCTTACGGCCAAAGCCACTTTCTCAAAAATGCGAACTTACCATGGCAAGTTACCAACACAATGGGCCACATATTCTCTCCCACTGTTCCATAGTAAAGATCAAAGACCTACAGGCAGCATCTTATTGCTTTCGGCTATGCACGCTGAATGGATTACAACAACAACCTTGCCCATTTGAATACTGATTTTAAAAAAGGAAAAGACCATTCCACAATGACGTCTGCCTTGCCTAACTGTTTGGCTTTGCTAATTCAATCATCTAGTTGATAACAAGGATAAATTATATAATGTGATACACTGTGGTAAAAGACTCGTTGTTATTCCAGGAAATTCTGAATGAGATCTATGCAAAGATCAGAAAAAAAGTCAGACAATAAAAATAACCCAAGTGTAACAACAGGAATGTGTTGCACCTTTTATAATCACTGACAGTAATGCTTAAGTGAAGTTATTTAAAATAAGATGAGGCAGTAGTCTTCAATGTATCATCCTGAACTGCAAAGCTAATTCTGAGATTTATCCAAAAAAAAAAAAAAAAGTGACACTGGCTTTTCAGCTCAGTATATTTTGACTTGGTCTATATTACTATGTTCTAAACATACCCAATTATTTAGGAAAACCCAGCAAAGTTACTTGTTTACAGCAAGTAACATGCTTTTTAAAGTCATTAACCAATTTGCAAACATTTGAGAACCTCTCTGCCCTGAGATATTTCAAGAAAGGCAAGTTTGTTAATCATTTGGTCATGCTGCAATTCAATATCAGCAGCGGAATCAAGCCTTAAGCCCCTCCAAATTCTAAAATACCTTCCTGAATCCCTCACAGTATTGCAAAGGGCTTTTCCTGCTCTCACTGTACACCCACAATTCCCATCAGCATTATGCGCACATGCACCATTTGTCGCTGACACTCATCTAGAGTCACAGACAGACATGCTCCACTGGAAGACCGATTTCCAGAGAGAAGAGATACTTTAAATGAGAAAAACAATCTACCCTGCATGCTCTAATTGCCTGTGTTCTTGTACAATTTGAAAAGAGAGCTGGAAAGGGATGGGGGGGCAGCAAATTAATTTTAATCTATAAAGTTAAAATTAATATGAGCTGCATTTTATTTTCAAATTTAAATCATTTCCATTAAATTTAATTTACCTAATTGTTAATGAATTAGCAAACTCATTTAGCAACCAAATCACTTACTAATTGGATACTAATGAAAACTACTTAGCTGCTTGTTTTCATGTTGATCACCACATGTGTTTCATCAAAGGTGAACTACACCCCACACTTCTGGCTAGTGAAACAGCACTTTCTATTTGTCACTCTGTTACCTGGATCCTCAAAGGGTAAAATGTAGAGAACTAAGTTCCTTTTTTCTCCCTCTAGGGCCAGGACATTTACTACAAAGAGCAAGGAGATCACCCAGCTCCAAAAAACCAGAACTGTATAAACTCCATATGCCACTGCTTCCTGATAAACCTAGTAAAAAAGAAACTCTTCCTCAAGTTGCTAGCTGAGGCATCTAAGGATCTGCCAGTTTTCAAAATAAAGTCTGAAAATGAGACTGGAAAATCCGGACATGCTTTAGAAAGGTCTTTGCAAAATGCCAGAAGGGCCCTCACCCCACTCCCCCATCCCTCCCCCCACTCCCCCATCCCTCCTCCCTTTCCGTTTCCTCACGGCAGAGGGATGTAGCCAGAGGCAGGGCTTCTTCCTGTGGAATGTATGGCCAATTATGTGTGAGTCCCTAAAGCACTCTGGGCTCCTTTAGTCTGGGGGCCAAGGCTTCAAATGAGGGTCTCCTCCTCCCCCACAATGATTCCAGTGATGATAACAATCTTGCAATCCATTCTCTTTCCTCTATAAACACAACCCAATGACCTGCTTCCTTTTGTAACTGGTGCCAGACCCCGAGTTGATTTCATCTACCACCTTTCCTAATCTCTAGCTTGACCTGGGTAAAAACCGTTTAAATCTGGACCTTGACTAAAATTGTTTCTAGATGTTACCAAGCAAAACAGACCCTAGATCCTGCTTCGATTTGCCTATTTTTGCTCCGGAAAGACACCAGACCATGGATGTTTACTTAAGAAAGAACTGATTAGATGTATCATCTTGTTTTTTTTCCTAGAATGAAAGACAAATAATTTAGCTTGATTTCCATTTAAATGACCGCCAGCTCTTTTCTACAGCTCTTTGTGACTTAGCTGCCAGTTGAATTGATAAGGAGTTGCCCCTGTGGTATCAGTCAGCAAGCCTTTCCTGTGAACCTGAAGAGGCCCTCGCAACTGTGCCTCTAAGCATGAGAAAAGTTACAGACCAAGTCCTTGCCTAGAGGGAATTTACAATCTGGCTTTGCCATTAACTCATCATGTGGCCTTGAACAAGTTCTGCAAAGAGGAAAGGAATGATGCAAAGGATGGGGTCAAAATGGGAAAATGTCCTGCTCAGAGGTAGGCGGCATGCTGGAGGAAGTCCTATCCAATCCTCTGAGAACCTAATTTCCAATATGACTACCAGTGCATCAGAGAATTCCAAATAGATTGGCCCACAGCTGATCCCACGTTCTCTTCCCCAGATGGCCTAAGGTCACATCCATCTTCTTCTCAAACAGGCCTCCCAGGTCCAGCAAAATGTCTCAAACTGAGCCATCACTTACTTAAAGATAGATTCTGAACTTTGCCCCAAATGCCTTTACACTCTTCTAGTCTAAATTTAGAAATATATTTGTATGTGTGTGTGAATGCTTGTAAGTGTATATAAAGCCTTTCCCTAATCACCTTTTCAACAAATTTAAAAACATGCAAAAAGGTTAAGGAATGCCTTATTCTGACTGTGCCTTTATTCTGGGCCTTTCAATACTTATAGATTCCTTTTGTATTGCTTTCCAATGCAATTACAGCAGAAGGTTATAGGAGGTATTCACTCAAAAACACCACTCCTCTGGAATCAGCAAAATAGCCCCTTTTGTACACTCTTCCCTATACCTTCATTTTTGTGAGCATTTGCAGTACCCAGCTTAGCATGGCCAAATCAAAACTCTGTAGGCTTTGTGGTTGGCATTTATTTAAATAAGATTCTAATACAACATGGTCATTTTTGCCATCCTGCCAGTAAATAGAATTCTACTTGCAATATATACTGAATGCACATGTACTAAAAGGACACAGAATGAGGTAGGGGAATTTAAAGTCAAGTTTTATAGAATACAAGGAACTTAAGTTGAAGGACAAGAGCATATAAGAAGGCAATTAAGCCAAAGAAATCCTTTAAGCAACTGTATTGGGGTGGAAATTAAAAGCAGATTGGGATATGTTCTAGAAATAGACACTCAGGTTCTGAATACTATCAAGTCTACTTTTAAGGTACTCATTACTTATATTCTTACCCCAGTACCCCACCCTTCCCTTATTTGTATTCAATTTTAGCTTTCATTACTGAATTTCATTTGCTCAGAAAAATGTTATTCTTCGACACTGCAACCATAAGATACTAACTGCTTCATATATACATTGCATGAGTTGTTATATCCCTGTTAAAGATTAAAGTAAGGCTGTCTTCTACTTCCTGGCTCTTTGTCAAGGATATGTTAAATGGCCTTTTAAATTTTTTAAATTATTTAGCTCTTGAAAATACATTATATAACACTTACACAATAATTAACCTGTGGCTTTCAGCAGTGATTAGTAAGCCTCTGTAGTGATAATGATGGCTCATTCATATCATTCATAGATGAAGTTTATTAAGACTATGGTCCAGAGCTCATTGATATCCCAGTGCTCATCTAAAGGATTATATACAGAGAGAGAGAGAGAGAGAGAGAGAGAGAGAGAGGGAGAGAGAGAGAGGGAGAGAGAGAGAGAAAGATAAGGCAGGCACCAAATTTCAAAGTTTCACTATAAAAAAGAAATGTACACCCACTAACTGCATTTACCGATTGCCTTGAGAAGTTTTCATTTTGGTGAGTCAAGAATACTCCGTTATGACTCCCTATCAGTTTTCTGTGAGCAAATTGTCTCCACTTCCCAGAGTCTCATTCCTTCAGACTGCAACAAGCCCTTGGGCCTTAAGAGGTTTAACAAATTGCAAGAGAAAAAAGTACAGCAGGCTTACTTCTTAGCTGTCTCCTTACCCAATCGTCAAAGCCAAGACTGGCTTTTGGTCGTAATATCAACTTGTCATTGATTTCCTACGATGTGCAAGCACTGAACTAGGTGCTCTGCACATATTATCTTTATTTAATCCTTTGAGATAGCTGATACCCATTCCATTATACATATTAGAAAACTGGGACACTGAGATTAAATAATTTGCCCCAAATCATAAGCCAATAGGCATTGTTAGTCTGACTGCAAGTCTCCAGCTACAATGTTGTAACTCCTCACACTCTGACTTCCATACATTAGTCTATTGTCAAATTAACCAAACATTTATTGATAGAACTATTTCCCCTTTGTCTATCACAATGATATGGCACTAAATATTTTACTCTTGCAAACACAAGTTATTTGACAATTTTTCTCTCTCTCTTTTTTTTTTGGTGTTATCAGCACCATGCTCTAAACAACTGAGCCAACCAGCCAGCCCTATTTGACTTAATTTCAAAGGTTCCCCCTCCCCAAGACGTTTGACTCCACATCACCTATCTATCTATCTATCTATCACTTTTGGTAAGCTATTTTCTGGTGATTTTGGCAATACCTGACCCAACATAACAATTCACTGCAGCACTGGATTATTTGTCATAGACTTATCACATGTAATTTACTGGCTAGTTTCTTTTAGTGAGTAAAAGAACATTCCACCCATATATTAACAGGGTCACAAATTTTACTGAGAAATATTATTTGGATTTCCCTTACACTTAATCCTCAAGTGTCCAGAATGCAGAGAGCAATCAGAATATAATCAATGAAAAGGTAATTTAGCAGCAAAAATGGAGACCCCTCTCACCCCAACCCAAGTTCTCTTTCAGAGCTGAATACTTTTGCTTACCAAGAATCCAAATACATTTCATAAACTAGTTTTCAAGACCCCAACAGATTAAAAGCAGCAAGTTAGAGGGAGAATGGTATGTTACTAGTAGATTTACAGTACTCTGATGAGAATTACAGAAAAAGTCACAAAAGTCTTATATTTGAAGAGGCCAAATCTATTGAGATCTTGATATGTGTTTATCATTATGAAAGGTCAAAGGCTGGGGGGAAAAATGTAAAAAATAGATGACTATAAGTAGGTATGCTCTATGTGCTTTTGCAGTTTGTTTTGTTACATGCCAGTAGCTTCTATGTCAGTATTTCATCACTGTGCTATAAAATATTCTTAAAGCCTATGTTTAAAATGTTGAGTTTAAGCAATTTTAACAATCCATTTTAGGCAAAGAATAAGAAAAAGAAAATTTGAAATGTATTGAAGAGAAGAGAAAAAAAGAAAATAACAGGAATTTTCTCCATTTTCCTCTTTAAATTCCCTTGCACACTCATTAAAAGTACCAAAGTTTAACGATAAATGCTGGCGAGGTTGCGGAGAAAAAGGAACTCTCATACATTGTTGGTGGGACTGCAAAATGGTGCAGCCTCTATGGAAAATGGTATGGAGGTTCCTCAAACAATTGCAGATAGATCTGCCATATGACCCAGCTATCCCACTGTTGGGAATATACCCAGAGGAATGGAAATCATCAAGTCGAAGGTATACCTGTTTCCCAATGTTCATCGCAGCACTCTTTACAATAGCCACGAGTTGGAACCAGCCCAAATGCCCATCATCAGATGAGTGGATACGGAAAATGTGGTACATCTACACAATGGAATACTACTCAGCTATAAAAACGAATGAAATACTGCCATTTGCAACAACATGGATGGACCTTGAGAGAATTATATTAAGTGAAACAAGTCAGGCACAGAAAGAGAAATACCACATGTTCTCACTTATTGGTGGGAGCTAAAAATTAATATATAAATTCACACACACACACACACACACACACACACAAACCGGGGGGGGGGGGGGGGAAGAAGATATAACAACCACAATTATTTGAAGTTGATATGACAAGCAAACAGAAAGGACATTGTTGGGGGGAAGGGGGGGAGGGAGAAGGGAGGGAGGTTTTGGTGATGGGGAGCAATAATCAGCTACAATGTATATTGACAAAATAAAATTTTAAAAATAAATAAATAAATAAATAATTTAAATAAATAAATAAATAAATAAATAAATAAATAAATAAATAAATAAATAAATAAAATAAATAAAATAAATAAAATAAATAAAATAAATAAAATAAAAAATAAAAAAGTACCAAAGTTTACTGAGCACTTAACAATATACCGGAAAACATGATGAGCATATTGCAAGGATTACTTTATTTTATCTGTGTATCAACCCTGTCAGATAGATACATCATTCACATTTTATTGATGAAAAAATTGAAGCTCAGTTTCTAATGTCAATTTAATCAGAGATTAGAATTCAGGTTGGTCCAACTACAGACAGAATTCTTTTTTTAAAAAAATTTTTTATTGGATATTGACAAATTATAATTGTATATATTCATGTGGTACAAAGTGATGCTATGATATACGTATACAGAATGATTGAAGCAAGGTGATTAACATATTAATCACCTATACTTATCATTTATTCCTCCTGTTTAACTGAAACATCCCTTTGACCATAATCTCTCCATTCCCCCTCCCCAACCCCCAGCCTCTGTTAACCACCATTCTGCTATCTGCTTCTGTCTTGTTTGGTTGTTTTAGATTCCACATAAAAGTGAGAACATGTGGTATTTGTCCATCTGTGCCTGGCTTATTTCATTTAGCATAATGACCTCCAGGTTTATCCATGTTATTTCGAATGACATAATTTGCTTCTTTTTAAAAGCTGAATAGTATTCTATTGAGTATGTATATCACATTTTGTTTATTCATTCATCCGTTGATGGACATTTAGGTTGATTCCACAACTTTGCTATTGTGAACAATGCTGCAATAAACATGGAGTGCAGATATCTCTTCCACACACTGATTTCAAATCCTTTGGATATATACCCAGAAGTGGGATTGCTGAATCAGACAGTAATTTTTTTCTATCTTCATTTGTTTGAGGAACCTCCATACTCTTTTCCATAATGGCTGTATTAGTTTATATTCCCATCAACACTGTACAAATGTCCCTTTTCTTCACATCCTCACCAAAACTTGCTGTCTTTCATCTTTTTGATAACAGCCGTTCTTACAGACATGAGGTGATATCTCATTGTGGTTTTAATTTACATTTCCCTAGAGATTAGTGATGTTGAGCATTTTTCAAATATCTGTTGACCATTTGTATATCTTCTTTTGAAAAATATTTATTCAGGTCCTTTGCCCATTTTTAAATCATGATATTTGTTTTCTTGCTATTGATTTGTATGAGTTCCTTGTATATTTTGGATATTAATCCCTTATCAGATACGTGACTTGAAAATATTTTCTCCTATTTCATAGGTTGCCTCTTCACTCTGTTAATTGTTTTCTTTGCTGTGCAGAAGCTTTTTAGTATGATGTAATCCCATTTGTCTATTTTTGTTTCTGTTGCCTGAGCTTTTAGGGTCAAATCCAAAAAATCATTGCCCAGACCAATGCTGTAAAGTTTTTCTCCAGACAGAATTTTTAACATCAACACTACACTATATCCTGCCCACAAAAGTAACTCAAGTATGTCCAAAAGGAACTATATATATTCCTGCTGGACCAAGCTGATTTCATCTCCAGACAGGCAGTCAGAATGGTTGTATGTCAACACACAAACCAGTATGACTCTTTGCAACTGACTTTTGGAGATTGGCTTGATGTGACAAGCCAGTCAAAGCAACTGAGCTGAGTTTGTGTATACTGTTGTAGCCTGAGGCAAGACTAGCCTATTATTAGAATACACAAATCTCATTTATGATGTAAATGGAACACAGATTTAAATTTCCTTCACACAACAATGGCATGGAATGTAGCAACACTTTCTGAAAGAGTTTACACCATGCTGATAATCAATGCTTAATGAGGTCCTTTTTTCCAGACTTAAGACCTTTATGTTACTGTCATCCTGTTAACCATCTCATTTTTCCTCACTTGAATGGCTTTGTCCTCTTACAAAGGCCCATCACTATGTGAAAGTGGCAGTATAATTAATTTTTTCAGTAAAAGCCAAGTTGCTTGGTCTCAAACATCCTGCAGTTCAGGAAATGTCAAAATGTCAGACCATGTAAGTGGAAATAAACTCTTCCAATCACTTCCTGTAGGGAAAGAATAGCTAGACATTACATCGAGAAGGCAGAGATGCACAGAACCATTCCCCCCAAAAAAAGATTCAATGTCTTTCTTATCTGATAAATACATCATCAGTAAATCTTAATCTATTTGTAGTAAAACACAACACCGTAGTGATGCTTGTAAGTTCCTGTGACATCTCCAGAAGTTGGTGCATGTATATGTGTGTGTACATAATACACAACCCCACACACTCCTTTTTGGGTTTTTAAAAATAACATTATTTTTTCTATTTTCTTATTACAAAATACATGTATACCATACAATGTGACTGGCACACACTATGTGCTCAATAAGAAATAATGAAATAATTTTAGAAAAATTGGAAAATACAGATAAAAAAGAAAACCTCCTATAATCCCACCATGTATAAAGAACCACTGTTTTCTGTTACCTATGATTCCAGCCTTCTTTCTATGTATATAAAATATATTTTTATAAAAATGCAATCACACTTCACATGTTGTTTTGTCACTTAAAAAGTTGTCAGCATTTTTCTACGTCATAAATCCTTCTACAACATCATTTTAAGAGCTGTACATCATATAAATTTTCCATAATTGAACCAATCCCTTAATGTTGGAGAGTCGGGTTATTTCCAGTTTTGCACTTTCATAACATCACAATAAATATCCTTACCATCCATTTTTTATGTTCCACCTTTGTCATTTCCTTAGGATAAATTTCTGGGCATGCAAAAAATGGAAATAACACAGGTGTTCATCAGCCGATGAATGGATAAATAAAATGTATATATCCATACAATGGAATATTATTCAGCTATAAAAAGAAATGAAGTTCCGACACATATTACAACATGGAGGAACCTTAATAACTTTATGCTAAGTGAAAGACACTGGACACTTATTATACGATACCATTTATATGAAATGTTCAGAAGAGGGAAATCTATGGAGACTGCAAGTTGACTGGTGGTTGCTTATGGGGAGTTGGGGGGCATACTGGGGTGATAGCTTGTAGTGAATTATGTCCCCCATACCTCCCGGAAACTTGAATTGTGTCCCCCAAGTTTTATGTATTAGAAACTTAGCCCCCACTGTGACTGTTAAGACGGTGGGAAATCCTATTATGGTAATTGAAAGGTGGAGCCTTGAAGAGGTGATTGGATTGTAGGGCTGTGCAATAGTGAATGGATTAAAAATGGTGGTCAGGGGTATGGTTCTGAGGGCTTTAAAAGAAGAGGAGAATCTGTCTCTCTCTCTCTTTGCTCTGTCTTTTCTCTCTGCTCCACCATTTTGCAATGTGAGACCCCTGGGTCGCTATCGCCACCACCAGATGGACTTGGGACTTCTCAGCCTCAGAAACTGTAAGCAATAAATTTCATTTTCTTTATAAATCACCCAGTTTCAAGTATTTCGTTATAAGCAACAGGAACAGACTAATATATAGCTAAAGTGTACAGGGTTTCTTTCTGAGGTGATAAAAATGTTCTAAAATTGACTGTGATGATCGTTGCAAAACCCTGTGATATCCTAAAAACCATTGAATTGTACACTTTAAAAGGGTGAATTTTATTGTATGTGAATTGTATTTCAATAAAGTTATCATTTAAAAAATTGAGACATGTTATTGTTTGACCAAAGGTTGTGCAAAATTTTAAGCTTTTGATGTGAAAGAATTATACCTTAATATAAATTAAAATTAATTTTGTTTTGAGAATATTCTGAGGATCACGCAACACCCAGTGAGATCATCTAGACTGAGACTTCTTAACATTGGCATAAAAATGTTAATATCATGAACACCTGTGGGTTTATTACTTACACATTACAAAAATCCAAAAAGGGCAGAATGCTTTTTGGGGAAGAAAAAAATAAATATATATATATATATATACACATACGTACATACATATAGACACACACATTTTTTTAAAACATGAACGAATGCAACAGTTTTTGACAGTCAGAAAGGTTACCTGTAGTGTCATCACACAAAATGCCAGATTATGAATCAAGACAGAAATGACAGAAGGAATAAAATGGTTGCATTCAATTCAACCAAACTTTTTAGGTGCGTACTATGTGCCAGGAACTGTACCAGCACACTATTAGGCACTAGGATTGAGACACAACCTAATGTTGCGTCTGTGACTCCCCGTGGGAAAAACCTGAACCTCTTCTTTCCCAACAGATCAGGTGTTACTCCTTGGGAAGGAGATCCACAGGCACTGGCACAACTAGCACCTTATAAATCAGTACTGTGGTCAGTAGTTGTGGTGAAGCAGCAAACTCACTGGGCTTGGAGCCAAGAGACCTTGGTTCAAATCCAAACTCTTCCTCTAACTAGGGAATCTGTGTAAGTCCTTTTACACTAGGAGTTTTAGATTCTTCATCTGGAAGATGGGCCCCCACCTCACTAGGTATTGTGAGAATTAAATGAAATTATATAATGGAAAGTGCCTGAAACACAGAAACTCCTTAAGTGTTAGATGAACAAATTCATGCAGATTGTTTACTATCAGTGTCTGTGCGTACAAAGCCTTTCTCTAGGAGCTGCATCAGGCTTAGTCCCTGTATCTGAGGGTCTTCTCATCAAAGACAAATTACATTGGTTTTTCAGCTTCCCTCTACTGTCTCTGAACAAAACACACAAAACATCATTTTACTTACTTAAAAAAAAAACCAAACTTTAGACAAAGCCTTCAGTGTACATTCTACTTTCCTCTTGATGCCCCTCTTCATTTCAAATGCTGTAATGAACTCATTTTTGCTCTTTTACTACTCCTTTCTGGTATGCTGCTCCCATGGGTGCCTCCTAAGTGGTTCAAGCAAAAGAGCCATCATTGCTCAGCAATCAGAGCAAGTTAGAGCCACAAGTCAAATACCTTCCTGAGACCTTTAACCTTGCTGAATGGGGTGGAAGAGTGATGAAAGCCATTCTGCATACCAGGAAGGTCTAATGTCACAGTTTACAACCTGTCCAAACAGGATGCTCAGACATTTTTTTAGAACTAAATAGTGATCAGGGTGGCTCTTAAACAGTATTCCTATGGTGACACCCTCAAGCCGCCCCACACCAAAAGGGAAGGAAGGTCAACCTCGAAGGAGGGAGGATATACTTGGCCCCCCAAACCACCCTCAAAAGCTGCCCTATATGAATTCTTGAGAATAAATGCTTTGTAAGTCTCTGTGAGGAACTTTACACACCTCAGAAAGGACTAAGAGAAGATGAACAGGCAGTGCCCAAACAAGCAGCTAGTCAGAAAAATCTTTGCCAGCAGGGCGCAGGTTAGGTTAAGTAAAAGCCACAGTCGTTAAGACATCAGCCAGAAATCGGAGATTTATATGCATCTTTAATTACGTTATTAGGTACTCACCCAAATATTTCTCAAGGCCCTCATCTTCCAGAGAAACATTGGCACCTACTTAAGCTCCCAATCAAGTTATATTTTTGAAGTGTCTATCATTTCTCAATGGTTTCTAGAGCCATCATGATACCCATGATACCTGTGAGGTATCAGGGAAAAGAGATTGCAATTTTCCATTAGGTTTAGCCTATTTGGTCCTTCAATATCATTTTCATTCTATTTTTATAAGGCCTCATTCAGACTGCTTAATTTTTTTTAAATAATAGTAATTATAGAATCAAGTGATGAGAGGCAGGTTTCCAGCTCCTATGTAGTGGCATCCTTGTAGGGAAGACGTTCCGCCACACAAATGAGTTAACCCTCAGGAAACTTGAGAATCCCATAAAGAACACCCATGATCCAACCATGAGAGATGGTGTAAGGGTACAATGACAAAATTTTTGTTGAAGACGGAAGCCCCTGCTTACCCACCGTCTCTTCTTTAGGTTGTCTTGAGAACATAATAGGCCTTATTAAAAGTCTCAACCTTTTGATTTTATGATGCAAGTTCATGGGCCTCTGACCCTTGGAACTGCAAATATTTACCTCCAGAATTAGCTCAGGGGTCTCTCACAAGGTATATGTGAGACAGTCACAAGGTACATCGTCTTGTCTCTCAAGAAAATAAGAGAAGTTTTAAATTGGTCTCTCCTCTACTTTTTTTTATAAACTTGTGTGGCGTTCTTTCCAGGTTTTGTAGTCATTTGTGTGCTACCTTACATGCATGTAACTCTGATAATGCTTACCCAATATTAAAGTCGTGTTTTCTCTATCTTCAATATTGGTATGGAAGGGTCTTTTGTTGATAGACTGTTTTCTAACAAAGACAAGCTATTATGGGTTGGGTTGTTATGACTGAAAATGCACTGAAACACCTGAAGAAAAAGGGGAGAGTGTAGTTACACAAAACCCAATTTAATATGCTTGATCTAGGGACCAAAAGCATCTATTGTTCACTTTCAAGAACATTTTCAGTTAGTCAGTCAGTCAACATTTTCTGCAATCCTACTATGATCAAGCCCTATACTAAGTGCTGAAGATGCAAATAAGACATGGTCTGGGCTCTAAAAGTGTTCACAGTATAGTGGAGGGATCAACAGATCACTGGATTCCTACAGGTCTACTCTAGGAAACAAAGTCCAACTTACATTGAAAGAGACTAATTTTTTACTCCAGCTAGGACTGTGAATGGGGATTGATGGTGGGAATTTTGCTGTCTCCTTGAGGTAACCTATTCCTTCTTCCCACAGTTTAGATTGCTGGAAAGTTTTTGCCTGGACTGAGAAAACTCTGTCTTCCTATAGCTCTCTTCCATTGATCGTAGTTTGCCTCCTCTCATCCCAAAGCCACAAAAATCTAGTTTAATGCTACTTTGACTTGAGAGGTCTTCATGTTTTTGATAATAGCCAGCATGACCCTCTGAATCTCCATTCCCCCAAACTAAAAGGATTCAGTTCCTTCGACTTTTTTTCACATAATGTGATTCTGAGTACCCCTGCCATTCCTTATTAAAGAAATCACAGGTAGCAGCAGATAGAGGTATTATTTAGGGGGCTGGTAGCTGGGCCCTGATGACAATTTACAAACCTATTTTGATGGGGCAAAAGGAACGCATTAGGCCCTCAAATAATAGGGTGCCAGTTTGTGGTCTTCATTATCAAGTATAGGCAGAATTAATAATTCATATCCTGCTAATGCACAACAAATCACATAAGAGCTTCAGCTTAGAAAAGTCTTTAAATGAAACACATGCTCACGCACGGCTCAAAATCATGAATAAAAGCAATCTGTATATCCATTCCAATCAATCAGGCTTCCTGATTACTAAAGAGAGTTCCCTCACTTGCAAAAGAAGTTTATGTCCTTACTAAGGAGAACCACCCTCAGACTCAGCAGTCTATCCCATAACTTTTCACTCTAAATAAAAATGTTCATTCCCAATTAATAAAGACTCAAAAGCTCACTATCCCCATGAAGTTAGGATGTGAGCAAAGAATCACAGTGCTTCTCTAGTCCAACTCTTTTTAAATAGAGGAAACTGAGCCCTAGAAAGGAAATGTGACTTGTAAGTAGCAGAGCTCTGAGTAGAACTCAAGATTTACCTGTTTTCTTTCTTCTCCATCAAAATGCCTCAGAATTCTTTTTTTTTTTTTTTTTTAAGTCAGCAAAAAGAATCAAGAGAAATAAAATTCACTAGTAGTGGTATCTTGAAAAAAAAGGTTCCTGGCAATCAAAGCTGTATTCAGCGAGTTTGGGTCTCTCCTGCCCACCACCACCATCACTTTTTTCCTCCTTTCAGCTCTCTATAAATGAACACTTTCTATATCTACCTAATGCACCAGAGGACAATAAGTGCGTAAACTAAATCGACTCAAATAACATTTACCGAACATCCATGAAGTGCCAGGCATTTCCACACACATAATCTCATTTATTCTTCCAGCAACTCCATGAGGTAGGTGCTATTACACCCATTTTCCAGATGAGCCACTGGAGCTCAACTCATAGACACCACCCAGGACTGACAAGATTGAAACCCAGAACTTTTAACTCCAAGTCCAGTACTCCCTCTACTACTTTCTCTGTGTGTCTTTTAATGACTTCAGCAATGAGGATGATGATGATCTGTTCATCTAAGTTTTTGCTTGTGTCACAAACTGATTTTTTTTAAAGTTTGATCAAGTTGAAATCCCTTAGTAAGAGAAACAAAAGATCCAACTTCAAGCACTCCCCTTGCATATCAAGCTACTGTAGTATCCTGCCTATAGCAGCAGTCAGAGCAGCATGGTTTTCTCCATAAGATTCTGACACATTATAAGAAAAGTCACAGTCTGAACAACAGAGATGAAGTAGTGTCTCTAAAAATGCTCTTCTGGATGATGTCAGGAAGCCCTTAAGCAAGTAAAATAACTGGATGCTTCTGTGAAAGCCCCAAATCACTTTAGCCTGAAATAAACCTTGACACCCAAGTAGGGGTATCAGACAATCACATCGGCCATTTATACCTCCGGGTTGCTGTGAAAGGGAAGGAGAGAGTTTCCTAATCCGGACATTGAAACACTAAGTGGTAGCCTCCCATTTGTAACCAATGAGTATTCACAAGGACAGGTGGGTAATGGAGGATGAACATTCCCTCCCAGCATTTTTAATTAACTGGTTGTTGGATTTATTGGTCAGCTCAGAACTTACTACTTGGAGGCTATTTTTATAGCCTTCTGGAGTTGGGTTGCCTTAGTACAGACACCTGGCACCATTCCTAGAAGTGGTTAGATCTGTATTTTTCCCTTTTAAACAGCAACCAGTGAGTAGATTTGAGCATTCCAGACATCTGGCAGTAATCCGATTTAATAAAGGTGCCCCTCTCTGTTCCCACTTTGGTTTATCCCTTCACATCCAGCAGCAGGTCAGAGGCAAAGGGAGTGTGGTTAAAATACAAAATAAGCTCTGTAAAACCTTGGAAGCAAGGAGCTGTATCCATCATCAATACATTTATAAGCTATAAAACCAGAATAAGCAGTCTCTGAATAAGTAATATTTGATCTTATCAACTCTAAATTCCTCAAATCAAAGTTTTAGCTCATTTCCTCTTTGTCATCCTTCAGATAAAGCACTGTTTAGGAAAAATGAGAGCCTTTTGCCATTGGAGATCTTTTTACAGCATACATTAACAATTTCTGCGCAGATATTTGGGTGGCAAATTGTAACCCGATACCTATTTTGCAATAAAATTACCACGGCATTAAATTGACATAATAGAGACAGAAATTCTATTCAGTTGAGTTTTGGTCATGCAGGCACTCACTTTAATGTGGGAGATGAATTAAGCCCATCCTTGGGAAATCCAAGGGTAATGACCGAAACACAATGTAATCGAGCTAATTATCAACCAGGTGTGCTTTAAGAAGTTGATGGTTCAATCTATTACTGCTAAGTGCACAAGCCTGTTTAGGGGAGGAGTTTATGAGAGCAGGTCAGACATTGCAGCTTCCCAGAGGGCAAAAGACAATGTTTGCGCAGATCTGGCATTATGTTCAACCCACCTAAATCCTGCCCAAACACCTAGGCTAGCTCAAGAACCTGGAAACTTTTTCAGACTATCCAAGACCTCAGGAAGCTGGCCATCCCCTGAAGTCCACGGCAGTTACCGTCTATAAGCAATTGGCCTGGACTGCCTGGTACTGAGAGTCAACTTTTCATTTGTATATGTCTGATCTTCTCAGCTAAGTAAACTGTACAAAGGCACACACATGTTTTTGTTTGTTTGTTTGTTTCTTTGGTATTCCACATGATGTCTGACCTTGCTAAGTATTTGCAGATTGAGGTCTTCTGGATAAAAAGTAACTTTTTAAATACTTACACATTGCTGTATGGATGTTTCTTACATTTGTTTGTCTTTGTAAATAGAGTACTGTATATGAAACAAACTAATGGCTCTGGTTCATTATAAAAAACATTAGTTTCATATGGTCTGGGACACAGAGCTGGGCGTGTGTTGATCTCATGATATCCCTGACCGACCTTGGCACATATTACTGAACAGAGCCCTGCTTCTCTGAGGCCACATCTACTTTCCTACAGCCATCTCTTGTTTCTTCCCCCATTGGTTATTGCTACTCCCTCCACTCACACATCTCCTTCTTCTCCTCCTTGTTCCAGCACCTCAGAAGCCTAGCATTCACAGCCACTACCAACCAATTCCAGCACACATTTCTTCTGGTTGTCAAAGTGTCTTCCTCAAACTGCACATCATCAGTCTTCTTCAATGAATCCCAGTCTGCTAGACTATAAGATCCCAGGGAACAGGAAATAAGTCTGAACCATTATTGATTGTATGTAAACTCTACCTTCCACCCTTCAACACCACCCAACCCAGAAACTTAGTTCAAGAGATGTTCATAAACAGTTGAACGGAATTCCAGGATTCCAAGTTGCCCACCAGCTACTGGAAGATCTTAATTCTCTAGGTGGCTGGTAAGTGATTTGACTAATGGTCTAGTGGTTATTAGATTCTACTTAAACTAAAGCACAGAAGCAGAACACACACATGCCAACTGGCCTGTGGGAGCTGGTTCCAAGAATTCAAGAAAGCATTCTCCTAGCAGGGACCCCTTTTTCAGCAAAGGGAAACTTCAATATTTGAATGTTAAACGTTGAATTCTCATTTAAAAGATAGCAATCAATCAAATATTTATTAACTGCCTGGCACATCGAGGGCCCTGTGCAAAAAGTCCCTGAGAAAATGGATGCCTTTCCAATAAAATAGTCAAGTAGTGGTAGCAAGAACCTAGCAGCAACAACACACTTTTTTTTCTTAAGAGTCTGAAGCCATCCAGACAGAATAGCTGTGGGGCATGAGAAAATACCAGATACATATATACCTTACTCCTTCTGGAAAGTTTGAAGATTAAACACAACAGATACAAGGCTGCATCTTCTTTAAACATTTTACCAACTTCCATCTTCCTTGTCTACTGAAAATCGATTTCCTTCTCAAATGCTCCTCTAACAAAAGACAAGGAGGAGGGGAAAAAGTGATATGAGATCTTACCGAGGCCATTTCAAAGGTTGTCGAAGAGCTCCCCATTACTTTGCTGAAACATTCTCTCATGGCAATCCCTCTGTAACAGTCCATGTTCTCTTGGCTATACGGTGGTGGCAGAGTCTCCACCACTGAGCAAAACAGGCTTCCACACAAGCTCCAACTGAGCCAGAGTTGACAAAGAACAAACTACTAATACCAAAAGGCCCACCAAGTACCACCCAGAGGGAACATTTTCACAAAGTAGTATTCATTTTTTAAAGTAAATTATGTTCTGTATTGTCCATTTCACTTTCCTTGGGAGAGCGTGTGGGTTTTCCAGAAATTTCTGTTTGAAACAAACCAACTACTAAAGCAAATCAAATAAAAAGAATAATTGTATTTCTGGTTAATCCAATAGCATACCACTATAAAAAATTCACCAAAAGAACCATTTCTATGATAGATGTATTTAAGGGTATGTGAAATGCTATCATTTGATTCAGAAATTAACTATGTCAGATAATTTTGAATTTTCTGTGAGAGGGTATACCGAAATGGCTTAGAAGACATTAAACTAAGTGAATTTTTTACACCAAATCTTTACTTAATATTAGAGTAAACTTTTTCTTTAATTTGAAAACATTCTCGAACACAAACACCATTTTTAAAAATTTCACCAAAGCGAAGAATTTGCTCATTTCATATCACAAAGACACACACACACACTTTTTAACTTGTCTCTAGATATTTTTGAGTTAAGGTTATATACCTGAAAAGGGGGGAAAAAGATAATTTCTTATTTCAGAAAAGAAATTTGAGGTATATGTTTTTAAGAAAGCAACTACCTATATAGAATGTCAAAAACATCTTTGCTCATTGGAAATATAACAGATACAGCAAAATACTGTATATCTCCAGGTTTCTAGAGCTGGCTGCGTGGCCTGAAGCAAGTCACTTCGACTGTATGAGTCTCAGGTATGTTAGAATTGTGCCTAGCACAGAATAGTGTGAAAACCTACCATTGAACTTTACCCAGGGGTAGGGCCACATGATGCATAAGCTCCTTTCCATGTCTAAAACTCATGGATGAAGATGCCATCTAAATATTAAAATTTATTTTAAAATATTTTATATTAACCAAGTCCATGAGCCCTCCCTATTTCATTAAGTAACAGAAAGTACAGTGATACTTCAAGAAACCCTTTCTAAAAAGAAGGTAGTTTTTTTCAAAGAAAGACATTTTAAGACACTTTATTGCTATTTTTTCTTCATATTTTTCTATATTTAAAATTTTTCCATAAGGCCAATATATTACCTTTGTTAAATAATTACCTCCATTTTGGCATATGAGTTTGGAGGTCAAAAATGGTGGCAAGGAACATTTTCTCTTTATTTTTCTGATTATAAAAATCATACATTTGCATTATAGAAATAAAGAAGAAACTACCCATGATTCCCTCACCCAAAAATAATCTCCATTAATATTCTAGTATATTTCCTTGTAGTATTTTCTCCATCTGTACTATAATCAATTGAGATCAGATATTTTGCTTGATGTTTTGCTTTTTTATATGTATTACTTAGTGAGCATTTTTCACTGTCACTAGAAGTCTTAGAAAACACCATTTTAATGGCTTTATCATAATGTGCACTACACAACCATCCCCCTATGTTTAGACATTTGTTTTCCAATTGTTCGATATTATAAACAATGCTGCAAGAAACCTTATTGTAAATGCATTTTTGCACACATCTCTATTACTGAACAGAAACTTCTATCTCCTTTGCAGCCAGCCATTGGCAGAGAAAAAAAGGGCAATGCTGCAAGGAGCCAAGTGGGAGCTGACTTGTACCATTCCCAGCCCTCCCCCCTTTCTTGCTTGCCTTTCTGGTACTCAGTTTTCCCCTCCCTCAATGGCCTAAATCTGGTTCTGGATTTTGATTGACCTTGACCCTGACGCAGGGTGCGCAGAAACACGGAAGGCACCAATGACCTGGCCCACAGGACTGCCGGCTCCTAGCCTGGCTCAGGGTACCCAGGAGCTCCACCCAGGTAGCTCCTCAGCCTTGGGCAACACCCGTGCCAGTACTGAGGTACAGATCACCAACATAATCTAGAGAACAGAGTAGAAGTACAACTGAAGTGTTGCAAACAACTCAGTGTACGTTAACATTCTCATCAGTAATCTAGTTTATGTTTTCTGATATATCTGACATGATTTTAATCAGAATGTAATGAGAGCTTAGTACCAACCCCTTGTCTCCCCCACCAATTTTCTTCTTTGAAATCCTGGAGCTCTTATGTTCCTAATATCATTTCTTTCTCTAGTCACAAGCTGTGTGACAACAAAGTGCATCACCATATACCTCTTGTTAATAAAGGAATAAGTCCATGAAATATGACCTCCCCCTTCAAAGCACTGCAAACTAATTGGAAAGCAAAAGGAAAACACAAGAAATGACCAGAGAATAATAGAATTAAGTGCTAAAACTACCATCCGGCTCTGAGAGGCCAAAAGTAGGGAAGAGGCCAGTCTGAGATGGGGGAGGAGGTATGACTTAACTGTGAAGATGGGTACGCTTTGGCTACCCAGAAAGAGACAGGAAAGATATTCCCAAGACTAACAAAGTCACTGAAGAGGAAATGTGTCCCCATCAATAGTCATTCTAGTATGTCTCCTCCCACAGACTAAAATGTTGCTGAGAAGCAGGGACAGTTAAACAAAATACGCTGGCTAGATTACTGGCTCATGTCTGGTTTATCACTAGAGGCTTTAAGAAACTGCAGTGTAGAGGTGGAACTCAGACACTTCAAAGAGAAACCTAAGCCCTTGATGAAACAGCACTAAATAAGCAGGCAGTAAAAAAGAGAAACTAATAAACAACATGGGGGCCTAGATCTGTATAAAAACAAAAATAAAGAAAAATAGTCTTTCCTGAAAGATAGTTGACATCTAAGTGCAAACGGCCTCAAGGGTACCTGTCATTTGCTTTCTGGCCATTTGTACATGACCTTATCCACAAGGCAAAGAAAGCAAATTTACCACATCATCCCCACCCCATGGGTACCATCTGCTTCCTTCGAAATAAGATTTTCCCTGTCCTAACCAAGCACCAAAAGTTTACGTGTTTAACTACCAGCAGATACTTATTCTTAGAACCATTTTATTTTTTTTAAAAAAAGTTAAAAAAAACATGTAATCAAGAACCCTATTCTATAGGGAAGCTAGAACAACAAAAAGAGCACATCTTTACTAATATTTGCTAACATATTTTGGACATACTGAAGAAAACATTCATAAAATTGTGCTGTCTCTGCCATAAATCACTCCAATAGAATTCTTTCTGAATTATTCTGTCTCCATCTATATGGAGATAAAAGCCCCACTGGCTAGTCCCCACTGAAATAATCTACAGCTTCCAATGGAATTATCTGCAGGCAAATGACCAAGCTATTATTAACACTTGCCAGACCAGTGAGACTGTAAAGTTAACTGCAGTTGAGGAGAAAAGAGCTTTGAAGAACACAGCTTTCTTTCAAGTTGTCCAGATCCTCCATTTAAAAATACTCATCCCAGGAGATCACACCTTCAGGAAAATCTCTAGGTCATTGAATCTGCGTAACATGGTCAGCGTCAACCAGCTTAGGACATCTTTAAAGAAAATGACTCTCCCACCAATAAGTGAGAACATGTGGTATTTCTCTTTCTGTGCCTGACTTGTTTCACTTAATATAATTCTCTCAAGGTCCGTCCATGTTGTTGCAAATGGCAGTATTTCATTCGTTTTTATAGCTGAGTAGTATTCCATTGTGTAGATGTACCACATTTTCCATATCCACTCATCTGATGATGGGCATTTGGGCTGGTTCCAACTCTTGGCGCGTGCGTGCGCGCACGCGCACACACACACACACACACACACACAAAAACTGGGGGGGGGGGGAGAAGATATAACAACCACAATTATTTGAAGTTGATACGACAAGCAAACAGAAAGGACATTGTTGGGGGGGAGTGGGGGAGGGAGAAGGGAGGGAGGTTTTGGTGATGGGGAGCAATAATCAGCCACAATGTATATCGACAAAATAAAATTAAAAAAAAAAAAAAAGAAAATGACTCTCCCTTCTTTGGCTTTGTAGAAATGTCAATCCAACATGGAATGAAACTTTTCATTTAGCAGAGATTTGGGATAATAAAAAGGGATTTGGCCAGTTCTGAAGAAGAGTTTGCTTTCCATTGAGACAGAAACAAGGTGATACAAGAAAAGACGAAGGAAAATATTTAAAATAAGATATAGGGGCGTGCAAAGAGGAGGAAAGAAAAAAGGCAAAAATATAGGTGAGGAACAAAAATGGTTATTAAATTCATCTTCTAAATATTATTGTTCACAGTATCCTTAACATGCAGTGTACATAAAAATAGAGGAGAAAATATTTCTACAGAAATACATATGCTAAGCAGAACTGCAAGTCACAAAGAGCAGAGTCATCAAATGTGAACATGTATAAAAACTCCACTTTCTTCAAATCTAGACTGTCTTCAAACATTCTGAATGAAACCAGATCTGTTATGGCCTTTACCCCTGCTAGAATGCTGACACCCTCAACATCACAGACAAAACTTAGAACCATTCAGTTTTCCAAGGTTGGCAGTGTCCTTTTATTAAATGGGAAAGCAGAAAAAAAAATGATACAAGTGATTCAAGAACCAAGATATCTCTACCATCATTACAGAATGAAAGGGGAACGGGCTGCATTAATCAGCGTCACACTCTACCAAGTGAGCTCAATGGCCAGCCAGTGGCTGCATTAATACATAGTCTGAAATTGACTTAAAAACATAAGAAATGAAATTTGCATCAAATGTGCCTGTGAACGTGCCTTCTACTTTGTAGAAGGCAAACTGTGTATTGAATTAAACAATGGATATTGGAAAAGCTACTAGTAATTTTGATAGAAGAGGAAAATTGGACTGGATTGAATGTCTAGTCACAGGTGAGTGCAAATTACTTGTAATGGATGCATTTTTACAGTATACAGAGGTCTGACAGCTAGAACTTTGATACATCTGAACAATATATAAATGGCCATTAAAACAGATTGATTTAACAAGATACCTGATTTCCAGATCCTTCTAGTATACATCAAGCCATTCAGTTTTATCCATTTACAATCTACCTTTTATTCTTCCCTCCTCATCACCAGGAACCAGTCATTCAACACTGTATTAAATGCCTGCTACCTGCAAGGCTCTTTTTCATTTCTATCTACAAAAGGTTCCTAGCTTTCTAGAATCTGGGATGCTCATCTTTTTTTTTCCTTCTTAAGAGTTGCATCATCTTTTATTTGTGAGGTTTCTTAACATACCCTTGATCTAAAAGTGTTCACGATGTATGTTTACATATGTTTTGAATTAAAGTGAATTAAAATTAATTTTAATTAAGTTGAGAATTAAAATCTATTTTGCTCTGAAGATGTTTGGGCTTGTTTTTCCTCACAATTTTATAACATCCTTGATATAACTGGAGAGACACAGGGGTGTTAAAAACCTGAACTATAAATCCAAAATTCTAACAGTCTATTTTTAGACACGTAGGATACACTTTTAAATTGTCTTCAATATAAAAAGCTTCTCAAAGAAAAATTTAGAAAATGCAAAAAAGGAAAAAATACTTGGTCATCTTACCACTGAAAAACAGTCACTGTTGGGTTTATAGTATAAGACATCCCAGGATTTATTCTAAGTACGGATTTGTTTGCTTGTTTTTAACAGTTGTAACATACTATACACACAGCTTTACATCCTGTGAAAAATACAAACTACAAAGCTTTATAACATTCTATCAAATGGACACATCACAGTTTATATAACCATTCACTCCCCTATTATTAAATATTTTTGTTTCCAATTTTTTGTTAACATAAAACACCTCTGTTCATAACGCTTTTTTTTTCCCCCTGTATTCAGGATAACTTTTCTAAGGAGAAAGTCCCAGAAGTAGAATTACTGGATCAAACAATGAATATTTTTCAGGCCCTTGATAATACATATTGCCAAGTTGCTGTTCCAAAAGGGTTGTACCAGAAAGTATGAGTGTGTCCATTTGACTAAATCCTCGCCAGCAGTGGATATTACTTTTTTAAGTATATTATTTTCCTAATTTGTAAGTAAAAATAATGGTATCTCATTGTTTTCATTTGCATCACCTTGATACTATTGCCAGAATTTTTCCCCATTTTATTTAAAATGCTCCTTTTGAAGAGAAGGCATTTTAAGATTCCTGTTAAAGTAGACATGCAAGTCCAGTCTCAAGTCCTATTACAGGCCAAAAGAAAATCAGATGGAGAGACCTTTTAAAAAAAAGAACCATTCAAAAACTTTTAGGAACTCTTTTAAGCTCCTCTTTTTTTTTTTTTTTTTTTTTTTTTGCTCCTTTATGTAATGACTATAGATGCCAAGCACTATAGTTCTTTATCAGTTTTTCTCAGCTGTACATAACGCTCTCACAATTAGGGATTTCACTCACTCATTCCCTGAGTATTGCTGAGGACTCACCCTGGGTCAAGCATGGTGCTAGGTCCCACGGATGTAACAGTGAACACAGAGCCCCTATCCTGCTCTACCAAAGTCCTAGTCTAGTGGGGAAGGCATGAGGGTTGTTCAGAGGACTGTGGAGCACATAGCAAGGGAACCTAACCAAGAGTCTAAACTGAGCCCTAAGGCAAAAGCTAAATATCCCCAGTTCTTTCTTTCAATCTTTTCTCATGTGACATGATTTTCAGACCCATCCTGGTCACTATGTTCTGGATACACTCAACTTTGTCAATGTTCTTAAAATGTGGTGACTATACTTGAACATAATACTCCAGATGTGGTCTGAGCAGCACACATGCTTCTAATACAGCCTAAAATTGTTTTTGCTTAAAAAAAAAATAAGCTACACCACATTGTTGGCTCATATTAAACTTGTGATCAACTAAATCCCCAAGAACTTTTTACATAAACTGCTGCCAAGTCACATCTCTCATATCCTGTACATATGCAATTTTTTTAAAACCTAAATTCAAGACTTTACATCTATCACTGTTAAATTTCATCTTGTAGGTTTTGACCTAGAATTCTTACAAGTTGAGATCATTTTAAATCTGGATTCTGTCATCCCATGTATTGAACTACGCCACCCAGCTTTGTGTTATCTGCAATGTGAAAAGCGTGTCTTTGTGATCAATTGTGACCAACACTCTGCTCCTTTAGGACAGGGGCCACAATCTGGACACCTTTGCATTCCTCACAGTGCTTAGTAGGGTGCCTTGTACATAGTATGTGCTCAGTATTTGTTAAATAAACAAACACCTGGGCAGTCCTGTGGCCATTCCCTAAAAACATCTTCTTCTAGGCTGACATTGAATCAGTTGTTCAACCAGCTGTGAATTTGCCTAATTACTAGTTATGCAGTCAAATTTCACAATCTTATGCACAAGGATACTGCAGAAGACTCTCAACTGTTTTGCTAAAATCAAGACACCCTATATTTATATTTGACATTCTGGCATGGTTGTTCTGATGCAGCCATCATGATGCGGCCATGACAAAAACAGACTACTAAACGCTGTTTATCATTTACCTCCCTGACATTTTTTCCTTAACCCTTATACAAATTATAGGGGACTTTCACTTTCTGCTTTCCTCAATATAAATATTCTTGAATACGCATTCCTTTATGCCTCTTGATATTTTACATTTCAGGAGTAAATTTTAAAGAAGAATTTGTATTAAAAATTGCGTTGAGAAAGTGAAATTTTCATGTATTTATAATCAGAAAAAAATAGAAGTATTTTCAAGTTTGTTTGGTTTTGAAAGAAGATAAAACTCTAAAGAGCCTTATTCCCTCAAACCATCATATCAAAGTTTTACAATATTAAAAACAGAAGATGCATATTGCTTTTCAATATGATTTTACAGGGAATATTAATGAGAGAACTGGCAGACACTTGCTGAAGGCTTCTCAGTGAAGCCTGGATCTGAGACTGTGGGACCATATTGTCACCCAAATACTCTCCCCTACTCCACTTCTTTCCCTTGGAGGTTTGGAACCAGAAATTTTAGGAAACAGACTATTAAAAAAATAAGAAAATTCTCAGAGAATGAGCAGTTACTACGCCCAAAATGATTAATGGCCTTTCAAAGATGAGCAAGTGTGGGAAACACATGAATCCTGGCAACGTGTGCTTTGCCTGGCAGATGGTGTCTGACCCTCCACACCATCCCTCATCTCTTCTCTGAGCTTTACCCCATCCATGATACCCATTCCATCTTTGACCTCTGCTCCCACCTTATCCCTGATCTCTACCTTCAATCCTGAGGGATGAGGTGAAGCTGAGGGATAGGGTAAGGTTTTCTGTTTTGCACATTACTTGGTAATAATAAACAAAATCAAAACGTCATATAACCACTTATATGATAGAATAAAAAATATATCAAGGAATTGGAAGACTTGAGTGCTAGTTCCAGTTCCTATCAGCTGTCTTCCAAACCTTGGGAAATTCCATTTTCTACTCTGAGTCCCGGTTTCTTGCAAATAGAAAGTTTGGACTAAATGATCTTCATAGTTCCTTCTCAAGCTATGATTCTCAGTACCTTGTATTGTTATTTGACTATTTCACTTGTGACTATCTTGCTTTTAAGCATCTCTGGGACAAGGACCATATGAAGAGATCACACAATCTGAACACAAAGTAGGTACTTACAACCATTTTTCAATTGAATTGATAACCAATTTATGAGTTAAACTGTCTGTAATTAGGCTTCTATTCAATTACTCCACTCTGATGACCATAGAACATCACAGGTAACCTTGGCTGCTGGTCAGACTCTATCCAGCATCAAGCCAAACTCTTTGCTTGTACAACATAAGAATTGCAGGGACAGCCCAAGAGAATATTTAGCCCCCACATCAATCTGATGCAGAGTCTTCCATGACCCACTGTGGCCAGATGAGTGATACTTCCAAGTGACCCTCTGTTCAACTTCACCTCCCGACACTGCCCTTCACCCAAATGGTGTGTGCTAAGTGTGAAAAACACTCTCTGTCCTATAGTTCAAGAAGAAAAAAAGTGGCCTGGTGAGATATTGTTAAGACTTTACATTTTAGAATAAAGCTTTTCTTAAAACATAAGCATTTCAGTGATCTTTTTTTCAAATTAGATTTTATTCCTATCAAATTTTTATTTATGCTAACTACTATGAGGGACATTTCTCAATAATTCAGCACTTTTAATCTTTGGTTTGCTAAAGTAACAAATTCATTCTACATATTTTAATTGAACCCCAAGTAGATGCTAGGCACTGTGCTAGCTAGCAGCAGACAAATCATATAAGTATGTAGTACACACAGGACAAATTTACACATTTGTTCAGCTAGATATATGTTAAAATCCTGGAAAACACATCAGCCTTTAGCTTCCTTTCATGACAGTGATTAAATACCCAGGTCCTCAGTTTTGTTTTGTTCTGTTTTTTCTTTTTTTCTTAAAGGATGTTCTAATTTCCTTATTAAGAGGACAATTCACCAAAGACTAATCTGGGTACGTTTCTCTTTCAACTGTATGCTGCCACCCTGGTCAAGTTTGATTAAATAGCAGTGTCACTACAATTTAGGTCACCCATACCTTACTAATAGAAGAAATTGACATACCAAATAGATAACTGAAATTTCTCAATGGGTTTACACTTTCTTTTAGCCTGACTTCACAAGAATGGTATGGTATATAACTGAACTTTTGACCTTCAGTACTGCTCCCATTGAAAATGATGGCAGACTTCTGCTTTTAAAAAACGAAATGGTTACAGAGATGCTAGCAGAGTAAAAACAGCCCAAGTAAAGCATCTGGTTTGGCATGTGGAGAATCTTCAGTGAGATGATGTTGCCTGGTGATCCTGCTACGGGCTTCAAAAAGACGCGGAGTTTCTCAATTCTCTGATTCTTAAGCAGTATCAAGTTTAAAATTTTGTAGTATTAGGCAAATACGCCACACAGAGATGAAAGCCAACCATTGCCCATGGGCATTTGGGCCTTCCCTAATAATCTGTGGAAGTGGTTTTCAGTCATTGTCTCAACACATTGATATGTCCAGATCAGCTGTGAATGTGTTTCACGTCAGCTGTTACTAATACTTAACTACCAACATTTGTAAGTAATTTTCTTTTTAAAAATTAGTGAATTGAAAGTTACTCCTATACTATAGAAATACCATCACCAAATCACTCACGTTCCAATAGGCTTTCTAGACCAATAGAGAAGAAAGGGGCGGGATTATCCCCCCCACCCCCACCCTGGGAACCCGGCAGAACCGAGGGCAGCCCCGCCCATGGGAGGGGCCCGCTTGGGAAGAGTCCTGAAGATTGAAGAAAGCTCAGCTAAATCCTGAGAATTATGCTTAACCCTGAGTAGCCCAGAGCGTGCAAGTGTGTGTAAGCTATCACACTGAGCTCTCATAATGGTTGAGAACTGCTCATGTGTATGATAGCTTGAACTTTAATTTTCAAGATTTGGGATTGTAATTAATTGGGTTTGTGTGATTTTGAGGGAGTTAGGGGTTGGAATTTTTTGGTGGGGTGGTGGGGGGCGTTATTCTAAAGCAATGACTTGTCTGGTTTTCAATTCTCTCAGCCTGCAAGTGATATAACAGAAGGTGGGAGAGTAATACTGCCTTAAAATGAGGAGGAAAGCTAGTTTAAAACCAGAGGGGAAGGAATTCTCTTTTGGGCTTGCTGAGTTTCACCTGATGGTAGGAAATCTAAATGGAAAAATACAAACATATATAACTGATTTGAGTTGGTTTCCTCGTCTGTAAAATGGGCTTAAGACTATGTGCTTTGAAGAGTGTTGAAAGGGTTAGAGATGATGTATATAAAGTACACAGTACAATGCCTGGCTCATAAAAGACCATTTTAATTATTATTAAGCAATAAAAAATATAGGACTCGGGCATGAGTAAGAACCCAGAACTGTAGAGTTAACTGCATTGAGGCAGTTGAAGCCATCAGAACGAATGAAAATTAGAGGGACAAGAGAGCGCTAAAGACACCCCTTTGGAGAACAGTCACATTTGGATGGGGGAGGGGGCAGAGGAAGATCTGCCATCACAAAGGAGAGAAGGAATATTCAGAAAGTAAGAGGAAAGCCAACTTCATGTAGTGTCACAAACCAGGGGAAGAGAAACATTCAAGGTGGGTGAGGAAGAGGAAGAGAAATAAGCCCGAGTGAATTCAGCAGAAAGTCAGTTGTAGGTAACCTGCAAGGGTGCGACTTTAGTAGCAAGGCAGTGGCAGAAGTCAGATTACAAGGTGTTCCAGAATTAGTGGTAAAGAAATGGAGCCAGCAGATGTAAACCACTCACTTGAGAAGAGAAAGTCAGTAATATCTCAGTCTGACAGCTGGACCTGGTCCAGACACGCAAGAACAGACTTTAGCCGTAAAGACTTAAATGTGGGATTTTAATATGGAATTTCTGATGGCTGCAGGTATAGAGGGGGCCTCCCAAGGGAAAAACACATTCCTCCTAAAACTAAATATGGCTTTCATAAGCTCAACAAAGAGAGGCCAACCTTGGTTGTTTCTTAAATCTCCATGGCTTCAAGATAATGCCACTCTATTCTAGGGACTGAAGAGAAGAGAAAAAAAAAAAAAAAAAAAAAAAAAAAACAGAAAGAAAAATTTAAGAACATACAAAGATTGGTGGAGAGCCTGCTCTCTTTGGTGGCCTCCCTGCAGAGCTTTTGTTCTTGAAATTCCCAGACTCTCCAAGAGTCTTAAAGGAGCGTAACCCAATCAAGCCTCCTCAGTTTAAAGAAAAAAAAAATCTTGCCTATTAACTCCAAACCAATCACCTCCTGCTTCCCTTGTATTACACAAAGTCCCTATTTTCAGTGAGTAAATAAATACCCCCCCACCCCCACCCAAAAAGCAGAGAGGTTTTCTGAAAAAGCTGGTAGGGCCCACAAAGCTGATTAGAGCTTGTTTATTTGAAAGGTTCAAATAAAAGGCATTTCAATGGTCAGGAATGTTTGAGAACTATTAAGATGTGACAGGATTCACTAGGGTAAACACGTCCTGCCTCAGGCTTCTTGGAGCCTCTAATCCCTATAACAAGTAAGGTCCTAAATAAGAGAAATAATAATACTAGCTACCATTTATTGAGCAAGCCTATACCATGTGCCCTTTACATGAATTGTCTGATTTAATCCTCACAATAGCCCTATGAGGTTAGATATTATTAACCCCAGGGATCCAGAGCCCCTGAGCTAACCCCCTGGTGCCAAAAGACCTCCCAGGTTTCACCAGCATAAGTGCCCTATACCTATACCCTGGCCCTCAAATTTGTACTTTCTTGTCCCAGTACTGTTCAAACTGCTTGGTTTTCAGCCAGTTAAGAAAAAATGAAAGAAAAAAAAACCTCCCTGTATCTTGATTTCACTATATTTTATCTTACATAGACTTTGGAAATAAACAGACCCAAGTTCAAATCCTGACTCTACCCCCTCCAATCTGTTGTGGTCTTGGGCAAATGACTTCCTCAAACAGATAATACTGGTACCTTTCTCACAGTGTTGTAAAAACTGATATACTAGAACAGAGTTAGCAGGTAGTTAACAATTAAAAATGTTACTTTTTAAAAATCTCAGCATTAAGTATTGATTTTGATATTTTCCTGACTCAAGTAAAATTATTTTTATAACTATGTGTGTGTGTGTGTTGCTGTTATTTTGGGGAAAATCCAGAAAAGAATAAAGAGAAATAAAAATTAACTGTTATCCCGCCATCCAAAAAAACAACCTGGTACGTCAGCATAGGTATATATGGGTTTTTTTTTTTAATCAAAATGGAAAATATATATATATATATATATATATATATATATATACACACATGTAATTTTAATCCTGTTTTTAATAAAATTGTAACATTTATCATGATCATTTTTTCATATCATAAAATATTCTTTGAAAACATTATTGTTAGCTTCATAATGTTCCATTGTATGGATGTACCAGAACTGATTTAACAGACACAATGCTGACTTAACAGAAACTATTGCCCTTCAACCTACATCTTGAGAACCTCAACCCAGAAGACACTTCCAATGAGAAATCAAGGGAAAAGAGTGTTTCTGTTTCCCTTAAATTACATCTCGTGTTTGGCCACCATGGTTTTATCTCCCTCTGTCAGAAATTTCTGCTTTTACTGTTACCTGTGGATGTCTAAGCAGAAGCTTTAAAAGTTAGGCTTTAGGGTCATGTCCTAGGAAAATACTAACTTGAAAAAGAAGTACACAACATTATGTACATTCAACCATAGCTACCTAATAATAAAATGCATATTCTGAACGTTTTAACAAGCCAATTGCCAGGTGTTTTGTGACATCAGAGGGACATTCTCAAGCCAGCAGACTGGTTCTCATTAAGATAACTAAAAGGAATTGGTTAAATATAGTATACCCAGACAATAAAATACTGCACAGCCATTATAATGATGTTGACATCTACGCAATAACATGGGAAAGTGTCCACAATGTATTGTTAGGTTGTTTAAAAAGCATGGTATAAAATGTTATGCATATTATAAGCCTTTTAAAAAAAAAATATGTATATATATATATATATATATATATATATATACACATATATATATGAGGGTACTTCAAAAAGTTTGTGGAAAAATAGAATTAAAAGATAATACTAACTTTTCCATGGACTTTTGGAAGACCCTTTATATAATATATCTACATATATATACACATACACATACACACACATATATATATAATTTGTTTCTATTAAAAAGTCTGTTAACCAAGGTGTTATGAGTAGTTATCTCTAGGTCTTAGTATCATGAGTGGATTCCTTTCTTTATATTTTGAGTTTTCTAAAGGTAACAGGTATTATGCCAATACATTATTTTTATTTTTAATAACCAGCCAATATTGGTAGCTATGGTGTATGCTACCATTCCCCCTAAATAGTCTGGCTTATCAAAACATCACTGTATCCACAATAACAAATAACCCTGATGGAGCCAATAGAATACTGGATTTAGAGTGAAAGCCCTGAATTGGAAACTAAACTCTCTCACTTCCTAGTATTATGCCCTTGGCAAATTACTTTTCACCTTGAGCCTCAGTCCTCATCTCTAAAGTAGGGAATAATATCACCTACCCTACAGGGTTGTTATGAGTTTAAATGCAACAGTGCAGGTGCAAGCACCTGTCTCCATGCTTAGTGCACAAAAGTCAGTTAAACCTACTTCCAATACCTTTCTTAGCAAGATAGGAAGTACAAAGTGACTCTCATTCTAATTATTCAATTCATGCTGTGCTTCTCTTTTCATTCAAAGTGTTCAGAGTGGAGTTTGAGAAAGAAAACACAAATAGGAGAGATGCCAACAAGAGTGGAAATACCTGAGACAATGAGGGTAGGCAAATGCCTGGGTGGCACACAGTCCTTGTATTATGTGCAAATTAGAGGTGCTTGGTCACAAACTGAATCTAAACATAGCTGATTGCCCCTACTGACCCTGTAACCATATCTTAACCAAAAAAGAAGAGAACCTCAAGTTTAAATGTCAAGCTTAAATGGTCCAGTGTTAATGCAGCCATAGTTGCCAGAGGCACACATCTGACTTAAGCTTTTGGGGGAATGTACTTACAAAAGTATGATTAATAGTCATGAGGGCTAAAGGAAACTCCCATTGAGTTCATAACAGAAGAAAAGGGCTATACAGTCAATGTTAATTATGCACTTGTTTGCTATATGAGCTTATGAGAACAGATCTGTCCTCTGCTGTGCTAATGAGCACCTAAAACTAAGGATCTATCATGTGCATTTTATCACTGCCATTGGTTTTTCCAAAAGCAGCGTCGTATTTGTCTTAGACAGAAAAAAGGGAAGGTATTTCCAAATGAAAGTTATAATAATAACAGTTAAAGCCTCCAGCCCTTCCTTTCCCTCTTTCCCCACCCTCTCTCAAATACCACTGGCTTATCATTCTATAATTCACAACTTCCAAAAACCAAACTGAAAAATGTGATTGAATTAAATATGAATAATCATCTGCTCTGCCCCTCTGAGGAGAGCAGGATATCCAGAGCCCAAATACAGGACACTAAAAAAGCCCACCCTCTGGCATACTTAGCAAAGTATTCTTTGAGCCTACACACTCAAAAATTGAAAAAGATAGGTGAAAAAGTGAGCCCTTCAGTCAAAATTCTCACTTTTTAATGTTTGCAATTTCATCCACCATTCAGAATTGCATCCAGGGTTAGAAATTGTGTACTTGGTACATCTTTTTCAAAAATTATATAAATCAAAAACTACCTAGAAGTCTCAAAACATCAGATAACATGATTGGTTTTATTCCTTTATAACTACTTGAGCAGGAGAGGAGTGAACGGGCTTCAGAAATCTCTTATTTTTCCAGCAGCTTTCTTGCAGAATAATATACTTTCATAATGAAATGTAAGATTATAAATTGCCAAATTGATTTTGCATCAGTGGTAAAAAGTCATAAGTGACTAAGTGTCCTAAGGTGACCTAGTATGTTATAGAAAATGTGAAACCATAGTATACTGACAGTTTAATTGGTTTAGCAAGAGTTCATATCACTTGGCTGAAATGCATCATTGGCCTTTTTATCGTTACATCTTATTGCAGCTTTAAAAATAAAGTAGATGACAATCTAGCGAAATATTTCCTTTACTGAATCAGGTTCTTGTCCTTGACTTTATAGCTATGCCTAGCTTTCCAAAGCAATGTTTACAAACTGCCTCTGCCTTTTAATATATTTTGAATAGTGAAATTTATCTCCCAACTTGATCCTTTCGTGCCAGGAGATGGGAAAACACTAGTGTATGGTCTGTGTGAGGAACACCAAAACAGATGGCATCAAGGAGTTAAATACTAGAGTGGATGGCACCTTGACATTTATTGCTGTCTAGTGCAAACCAGAATATATAATTTGACTCTTTTACAGCATTAGGAGGGCAATTTAAATGCGTTAAGACTTGAACTATCAAAAGATGCTGTCTCCTGTCTCCAGATGTAATTACAAGACAAGACTATTAAAGCAGTCTTATAAATACGAGAGGAGCTGAGACTGTGAAGGGCGACAGAAGCAGAAAGAACTACTTCCCCAGTGGCGGCAGCTCGTTTTCTAAGAAAGCCGCCCCTGTGGCAGAACAGGAGGCCAGCACACCGGCTAGGATACTCTCCTCTAGAACCACTGTTGTCAAGTGAGGTCCCTGTGTCAAATGAGACCCAACACAGTAAGTTGGAGCAAAAATTACATTCCCACCACCAAGAACATTCTAGGTCCTTTTGCCTCCATTGCACAACTGCATGTTATACCAGCAGATTTCAGTTGCTAGCCCTGCTTATTGAGAAGCTGCTTACTATATGAGAGGAGCACACAGTGCTAGGCAGTGGTGCATTTTAACAAATCCAGGCCATGCCAAGTTGATGGTCTCCAAACCCCCGTAGGTGGTGATTCCCTAAACTTCAACTTTCACTTTGTTCACACAACCCCCTCCCTTCAGTGGTATTAAATGTGAGTGTGTGTACATGTATATATAAATATCCAAAGGAACCAAAATATTTGTCTGTAAATTTCACAACATTCCGTGAAATAAAGTTAAAGAGAAAGAGAATCTCCAGTTACTTATTAGTAAGATATTTTTAAAAAGAGATAATGCCCCAGGTAGCTACCATGTTAAGGATTTATATACAAAAATGGTAAAAGGGTAAGGGAAGAGGGGGCTAAGCATGACCATTATAGAACTGCAGGGCTGAAACTGAGATTCTCAACAGAGAGCTAAGTTAGAGCAAGTACATGAGGCAGAAAGATGCTTTTTCCTAATAACAACTCAGTGTTGATTAGAAGGCAGTGAAATAGGCACCTGCACATTGCTCATGGGTGTATAAATTGGTCAAACCCTTCTGGAGGGCAGTGTGGCATTAAATATCAAGATCCTTTTTAAAGTTTATATTCTTTGATGCAGTTATTTTACTTTTAGGTCTCTACCCTCAAGGAAACATAAGAAATGAGCACAAAGATATGTGTATATAAGTGATCAATGCAGCATTATATACAACAGCATAAAATTGGAAACAACTTAAATGTTCACCAGTAAGGGGCTGGTTAAATACATTATATATTAACTGTCACATTTAAGTGAACTTTTAATGGCATAAGAATATACACATGTATATTGTTAAGAGGGAAAAGGACAGAGTTCAAAACTGTGTATATAGTAGAAAACATCCTAATCCCTACCCCAATCCTATGAATTTTCAAAAACATCTCCAGACACATTGCAATGAAATAAAAAACAAAGCAGAGCTCATCAGTGTTGAAAGTAAGAGAGTTGGGCCACTTAACTTATTTTAAAAACTTTTTTTGAAATAATTTTAGATTTACAGAAGAGTTGCAAAATTAGTTTCTTTAACATCTTACATAACCATGGACTATTTGTCAAAATTTAAAAAATTAACTTTGGTACAGTACTATTAACTAATTTACCACCTTTATTTAGATTTCCTCAGATTTTACACTAATGTCCTTTATCTGTCCCAGGCTCTAATTCAGGGTACCACATTACATTTACTTGGTGACTTAAGTTTAACAAGATAATTCAAACTTTTTGCCTCATTCAAGACTCATTTATGACTTTTCATTTAATCAGATTTTCTTTTAGCTTGGCTATTTCTGAGTCATGAAAATATAAAGAAGATACCATTTTAAAATAAGTCAAAATATTGTTTTCCTGATTTTCACATGAATTCTTTTATCTCAGAATTGTTCCCAGAAACCTTTATATTGTTCCTCTGCTCTGGGACCTGGGCGTCTCTTAACTATAGTCATGACCCACTAATGATCAGGCCCCTGGTGAGTGGAAACCAAGGCAGCACTGGGTAGCTGCTCCACTTATCTTAGACAAGGGACAAAAACAAGTACTAAACTGAATGGAATAGAACTCTGAATTGAGGAGCTACTATCAGTAACTCCAATTTTACCAGGAACAACCTCAGGATAAGATTGGCTTGTTCAACAAACATTTCTTTAACATCTATATATGTGATTTCAGAATGGTGCAGAAAGGCTGAGTAACTTGACAAAAAGTCACTTAGCATTAGCTATCAGAGCAGTGATTCAAACTCCAGTTCTGTGTGACTCCAAAGTCCATGATCTTAACTATTCTATTATTGTGCCTTTCTTGAAAGATGCTCAATAAATGATTGAGATGGATCATTCCAATTCTAGCTCTTGAACCCTGACTATTCCAGCCTTGAATTGAACTCTGACCCTAGCACTGGTTCTGACTTCATCTTTACGGCAATGGGCTTTCTTTTCCCTTTTACTAAACCTTGGCCCTACCTACCCTGATTTGATGTACTGTATACCAACCCAGTTGACTTCTCTGTGATGTGTATCCGCCATGTTTTGTTAACATTTCCTGGACGTGTCTGCATCCCCTGGTTGGGGTCCATCCTGCCTCTCCCCTGACAATGAGGGGCCTCTTGTGTCCTTTGCTCTGTCATCCCCATTAAGTAGTTCTAGACCCATTCCTGGCCCTCTGCTGCCTCCTAGCAGTCACCGGCCACTATGCCCCATCTGGAACACAGGTCCCTGTACACTTTCAATTGGTACCCTTAGAGCCAGGAAAGGGAAATTCTGGCTGAAATGGCCTGGATTCCCTGGGAGAATGACACTTGGCAGCAAGTAGCTCAAGGGAAATGACTTTCTCTTCCTCCTTTAAAAAAAAAAAAATAGGAGGGAAAGGAGGGAGAAAGCCTAGTCCTGCTCCTTTTCTTCTACTGAGAATCTCTCAAGAGATACTGTTCCCAAAATGGCACCTTGGAAGATCTGATGTGTCCTACTTACAAAGTATGTTTGTACTAGTTGTGTCCCAGCTCACAAAGGAGCTTTTGAGCTCTGAGAATGGAAGACGGAGAAGGCAGCATGTCCTCGAGCCTTAGGGAAATGAATATATTAGTGACTTGGCCCAGTGGATACTTTCTAAACTCCTCTAGTCTAGTGGTGACCTCAGGATCTGCCAGCTGTGCACAGGTGGCAGAAGCCTTTGATGATCGGTTTCCTCTTCCCTAGAGTCATTTAGCAGCAGGAGGGGGTGCAGGGTGGACGGAGCAGCTATTTATTCTCATGACACTTCCCACCACTGAAGACAGCTGTTTGATTGATTCTCCCACCTCTCAGAAGATCTAACTTGTTCTCTGGGGACAGAAACAGTCTAGTTAGATAGGTTGTGCAATTTCCTCTTGGTCAAACACTGGATCCTCAGGAGAAGAAAACCAACTTTCCCCCATTCTGTCTCTTGCTGGGGGTAAGGGGGTGACTACAAAGGTACCACTGCCACCACCCACTTCCCACCTTTGCCAAGCTTATTCACTTGATCCTCACTACAACCCTATGAAGTACATTCTTCTATTATCCTCATTTTAAAGTTAAGGAAACTGAAGCTCTAAAGGTCACATAAAGACAGAGCCAGGATTTGAACCCAAAAGGTCTTAGAAATAAGAGAGCCTTTAGGATTAAAAAGACTTCAGAAAAGAAGCTCTACATTCCCCACCCAAGCACGCACGTGCACACACACACACACACACACACACACACACACACACACACACAAACACTCTCATACACACTCACCATTCCAGTGATTGTTTCTCTTTTCCAGCAAAGAGCAAGAGCAATTTAATCTCCTTTTAGGAAACAAAATCTGACCCATTTAGTCAGGGAGAGGAGACAGGCTGAAAATAGAAAAGCAAGTGAAGGGAAAAATCAAACTTGCTAAGAACAGGAAGTAGAGAAAGCAGCCTGGAAGCTCTGATCAGAGAGATGGAACATGGTAGATCTCAGGCACTGCTCCCCATTTGTGAGATGTACTAAAAATTCAAGAGAGAATCATCTGAAACACATCCTCGCTAGAACCCCATTTCACCCCCCAAAATAGAGGGTAGGGTTTGTCTGATCACTGAGAGGACAGAGGAGAGGAATGATTGCCTTTCCTCTCTAGCCTTCCCTGAATTCCAGCATTAGTCAAGGCTGGGAACTGAAGATAGAAAGAGGGAAAACTGAAAGAATTCCTATGAGAAGGGCTGTACACATTAGGTCAAAGGATTGGAGGACCACCCTGAACTGCATGGGAACAACTAGAATACAACAGCTGGTTGGGCCAAGGCTTCCCAGCCCCAGGCTCAGCAGTGGCCCAAGCCTACTGTTTATTTGCATTGCAAAAGCATATCACCCTCAAGCTGGATCTTCCAAAGATGATAAAGTCAGCTCCCACTTAATTATAAAAAGGAACAGTCAAAATAAGCAGATGACTCTTTTTTTACTGCCATAGGTAGAATTTCAGTGCTGATTGACACTGACAAATGCCAGGTTTGTGGGAAAATGGCAGAGTCCCAAGATGCTTTGCCTGGTCATTCTCTCTGCCCATGAATCGCCCAGGAATATTGTTTTTAAAGGGAGAGATCACCTTGACGTTCTGATGATTCTAAATTTGGGAATCACTGTCAGATACCAATGGTTTTTACATGACATTTACATATGAAGATTTTTTTAATGATAAATATCTTCTATGCATACTACTTGGCTGAAAAATATTCTATATGTGTGCTGGTACAGGGCTGCATTGAAATTCCAGTCACTTTTAGAAAATGCTCAACACTTTTGAAGCTATTCCCTACCAATGAGTCTATTGTACAATATATAGAACCCAAATGGCCACTTTAGAAGGCATATCAAACTCCTCCACAATGGATTTTTAAAAGTTGTTAAAGAAACTCATCAGCCCTCAGTAATCACTTTAAAGTAAAAATGATTCACTCAAAACTAGAAGCTAGGGCCGAGCCCGTGGCGCACTCAGGAGAGTGCGGCGCTGGGAGCGCGGCAACGCTCCCGCCGCGGGTTCGGATCCTATATAGGAATGGCCGGTGCACTCACTGGCTGAGTGCCGGTCACAAAAAGACAAAAAAAAAAAAAAAACTAGAAGCTAGTACAGTCCCTGCTCCCACTCCAAAAGCCATGATCATGAATAACTCCAATTCGCCCCAATTTTGGAAGTACTAATTACCTCCAAGGATGCTACACGGGCAGCTGAAAAGCCTGATGACCACAAGCAATTAGCCAATCAATTTGGCTTGAAATCACCTCCAACACAATTGGCAGAAAGCCATACATGGAGTCTAAATGGGCAGCCACCTATTTGAAAGGAAACAAAAGGTTTTTAGCTGCCCACACTACATTAATAACTTGCCATGGTGCCCAAAATTACCACCATTTTAATCACATGTTGGGACTTAGGTCCTGCTCAAAAAGCAAATAGATCACTCATTGTTGGAAACATGTTAGCCCATTAGCACCCATTACCACACTAAGTAACTCTCTCCTAGGAAAACTGAGGGCAGTGTTCTGAGTGAATGAGAAGGAGAGAGTTCAGGGGTGGGAAAGTGACAAAGAGAGGAGTACGTATTTGTGGAAACATGTGTGGGGGAGGTGGCGGAGCTGACCAAAAACAAAGCCAGTCTAATTTCCATATTCCTAAAAAAAAGAAGGCGGTTGTCACAAATAATAATCTCACAGTCTAACATCAATCCCAAGCAAGATCGCAGAACACATCATCAAGCAGATTTGTGAGCATTTCAAAAAGGAAGAGGCAATCACAAGAAGCTGGGATAGTTTCAGGATAGTTTCATAAGAACAAGTCATGCCAGACTAACCTAATTTCCTTTTATGGTGGGAGTACTGAGATGAAAACCACAGGAATACAGTGGACATTCTGCTTCTGGATTTCAAGAGAGCCTAGGACAAAGTGAACAGTCATGTCCAAGACAGGCTGCTCTGAATTGCAAAGAATAGCACTGGCTAGTCCCTTCACTGATTTAATGCTGTACACAAAGGTGCTACCTAATAGATTAATGTCAATGGAAAAGGAAATCTCTAATGGGGAACCTAAGAGATCTGCTCTGCTCGGCATTTTTATCAATGACTGGTATGATGGCATAAATGGTATACTGATCAACTTTCAAATTATATGAAGCTGGGAGGAACGGTTAACCCATTTTGAGACCCTAGAATTTGGGCTCAAATTTAACAAGATATATTACTATAAAACCAAAACCCCAAATGTGGGATGAAGGGTAATGTGGGATGAAGGATAATGGTTTGGAGAGTTTTGCTTGACTGTTAAGTTCAACACTCACTTACTCAATAGTGAGTGGCTGTTAGGTTTGCTGCCTCGATAAGAGTATACGTAGTATGTAGACCATAGGGGGTGATCGCTACCCTGTGCTCCGCACTGGGAAATGCTGAGTACCACTATTTAGGAGGATAATCACCAGGTAAAAGTCTGTCCACCAGTATGGTGAAAGAGTTACATGGAGACTGATTTTGGCCCAATAAACATAAGAACTAGCAGTTAAAGTTGACCAAAAGTTAAACAGCTGCCTCTTAAGGTGTGGATTCCTGATCAGAACAGGTTTTTACTCCAAAACCAAATGATCACTCACCCAGAATATGTTGTATACAAGAGTCACACAGAGGTAGGAGGGTTGCATCTGATGGCCTCTAAAGCTCCCTATTGACTTTGAGATGCTGTGACATTATGAAACCACCTTCCTAATTTACAGAACTGAAAAAAGAACACAGAACTAAAGCCAAACCTCTGGGTAGTTAATTAACACATGAATAAGAAATATTCTGAACCCGGTAGAAAGAATGAGGGATGGAGCAGATTATCCCAGTCCTTTCTCCCCCCGCCCCAACTCCTTAGCGGTAGGGGTCTTGTTTGCATGGATGGCTTGGGAGTTTAAACAAACTTCACTTGGGTGGCTGAAATGTTTGTAAGGAGGACAGGGGTGAAGGGAGTCAAATGGTGATGTGTAAACAACTTATTTCCCTGCCTTCTGTGAAAACAGAATTTGTGTTTTTCTATAGAGAGAGTGATTTATATGGATAGAGACAAAAAACAAACAAGGAACTAACCCACTTTAAGAAGATTATTTGTGAAATATAATTGAAACGGAACCTGAAGCAAAACAAAGCATTTCTTCTCTGAGTCCTTAATTAAGACACAAAAATAACACAGATAGATCATGTCCACAGACAGACTGACCTAAATATTTGAGGAGTACAGCTGAATACTACCATGTGCATGTCTGAAAGTGCCCAGGAGTGCCTGGCATACAGTCAGCGCTCACTAAATAGTTGTTGACTGGCGGACAGTAACAGAAAAATGAAGTTTGAGGTATCTGACCCAAAACACCCCTCAAATTCGAGCCTGCAATATTATAGTAGAAATCAGGTCTTCTGCTCGAGGTAGCTTAACCAGGCTCAGCCTGGAGCTTGGTATTCCTTGGCTTCTGGCACACTGAAAAGAACACAGTTTCGTAGGCAGACTGCTCAGGGTCGAGTCCTTTGGAGTGATCACTTAGGTGGTTCCCCAGTGAGCTATGGAAAGTACTGGCTCTTTCTGCACATTGGGAGGCAGCAGAGTGTAATACTGGCTGTTGCCCCTGGAAACCTTGTCCTGAACCCAACATTCCTACTTCTAGGTGGTTCTGCTCCAGGGATTGTCTTTCAAGTGCACGAAAAGGTATGAATAAAGATATTTCTTCAGCACTTTGTGTAAGAGAAAAGAAAAACTAAAGAACACTAAATAAGTGTTTGCCTATAGGGGAGTAGATGGATGGGAATATCATGCAGCAGTTTTTAAAAATGACAAGGTCTTTAAGTACTTGTTTTGATTCACAGCAAAATTCAATTTCGGTTTAGTTTTTTGTTTTGTTTTGTTTTTTGTTTTTGTTTTTCTTTTTTTGGAGGCTGGCCAGTACAGGGATCCAAATCCTTGACCTTAGTGTTACAAGGCTGTGCTCTAACTAACTGAGCTAACCAGCCAGCCTAAGTACTCATTTTGAAAGATGCCAAAGACATATGAAGTGAAAAGGTATTATGCAAAACAATATGTATGGTATGATCCCATTTATGTAGGAAAAGAACTGTGTGTTTGTGAGTGAGTGAGCAGTGAGTGTGTGTGTATCTACACAAATACATGGGAGAAGGTTCAGAAGGTTACAAACAAACTGTACAATGTTTACAGTTAACTAAATCAATGAGACAGAAAGTGAGGGATAAATGGGGGACTTTCACTTTTTACACTGAATTTCTTTTTTAAAATAAATTTTATTATGTATACTTAATGTAAACAATATGATGTTTTAAGACACATATATAGTAAAATGGTTACTATAGTGCAACAAATTAACATATCAATCGTCTTACTTAGTTACCCATTTCCTCCCATGGCAAGAACGGCTATAATCTACTCATTTAACAAAAGTCATGAATATAATATACTGCTATTAACTATAGTCCTCATTTTGTACATTAAATCTTTCAACTTGTTCATCTGACACATTTGCTACTTTGTATCCTTTGACCTACATCTCCCCATGTCCTCCCCTCACCCACCCTGATCCTGGTAACCACTGTTTTATTCTCTATCTGGCAAACAGGAGCTCAGTAAAATCAAAGTGTTGATTCACAGAAGCCCAAGAGCAATAAAAAAACCTTGACACACATGTCCTTTCCTATCAAATCCACCCAGATAACATGCACATACAAACGTCGTTTAGGAAACGAAAATCAGGCAGCATCGAATAACTGGATTCAATCAACAAAGCACACCAGTAAACCATTTGTGAGCTCCTCTTTGGTTAGTCACATACAATTTCCACACTATATACATTGCATAATGATAAAATTTTTAAAAAATTAAAAAGTGGATCAAAAAATTCACGATAAAGAAATTTAAAAAAGCAAAAGATGAAGAACTGACAAAAAAAAAAAAAAAAGAGCCTTTGTGAGAGAAAGATTAACATACAAAGTATCTCACAGACCACAGTTTTCCTCATCAGAATGAGAACAGGAGCCAACTCAGAAATAGAAAGAGAACTGGATTTAGAGTTAGAAGGCCAGTTTTCAAACCACCACTTGCCAGCATAAGACTTCAATCAAGCCAGTAATTTTCAATGGAAGGTAAATTTGCCCCCTGAGAGACATCTGACAATGTCTATTGACATTCTTTATTGTCACAACTGGGGGGAGATACTCCTGGCATCTAGTGGGAAGAGGCCAGGGATGCTGGTAAACATTCTACAATACACAGGACAGCCCCACAACAAAGAATGACCTAGCCCAAATGTCAACAGTGCTGAGATCGAGAAACCCTGATTTAGGCAAGTCATTTCACATCACTCTATCCTTGGTTTTCCTACCTGGAAAATAGGAACCATATGTCTCATGAAAGTAGAAATATTTTAACGCATTTAGCGTAGGATTATCTAATCCCAGGGTCATTTTTATTATGTCAAGTGTATCAAGAATGCCTGAGAACTGTTCATTTTCAACTTCAGCTTCAAACTTTAATTTGGATTTCTAAATATCTAAATTATTTTAAAAAGTAATTTAAGGGCCGACCCCATGGCTCACTCGGGAGAGTGCGGCGCTGCGAGCGCCGAGGCCGCGGGTTCGGATCCTACATAAGGATGGCTGGTGTGCTCACTGGCTGAGCGCGGTGCGGACGACACCAAGCCAAGGGTTACGATCCCCTTACCGGTCACATAAAAAAAAAAAAAAGTAATTTAAGAAAGAACCATAGAACACTTCCTGGTGAAGGTAGTACTTGAGGCAAAAGATTGTATAGAGCAGAGGCTGAGATCAAGTAAGAGCGTCTGGGGTTCAAATTCCAGCAATGCCGTGTAATAACTGCGGTCATGGGTAAGTTACTGAACATCTGTAAAACATGGTACTAATAGTATCTATTTCAGAGGGTTGTTGTGAGGATTCAATAAGTTAATGCATGTAATGAGCCTGAAATGGTACTCGGTACATAGTAGGCACTCATTAAATATTGGATATTATTATTTTTAATGAAGCAGACTAGGGATACACAAGGTACTATGGAACACAAGAGAGAGTAACCTAACCCAATAGAGGGGCTGGTCAGGAAAGGTGTCCTGGGGACCACCATGAGCAAAGCTCACCCTCCTGAATTGAAAAAATTTATGGACAAGAAGTTATCATTGAAATTAAATGGTGGCAGACATGTCCAAGGAATATTGTGGGGATATGATCCCTTTATGAATCTTGTGATAGATGAATGTGTGGAGATGGTGACTAGTGGGCAACAGAACGATAATGGAATGGTGGTAATACAAGGAAATAGGACCATCAAGTTAGAAGCCTTAGAACAAGTATAAATAATGGCTGTTCAGTGGAGAAATCCATGTCCCCTCACCAAAGGGCCTGTTTTTACTATGGTGTAAAAATCAGGTCATGTACATTTTCATATTAGACTTTTTGTTAAATAAACTTGTAATAGTCACAAAAAAAAAAAAAAAGTCAGGCTAGAGCTGAGGGCTGTAATCGGAACAGTGATTGTAGTGATGGAGAAGAGGTATAATCAACAGGACACAGTGACCAATGGCTATGGGAGAAAAAGAAATCAGGAAGGAGTGGGCAGATGGTAGAGTACTGGAACAAGTTACTGGAAATAATACTACCTACCTAACTGGATTACTTGAAGGATTAAATAATTTTACTTAAAAACCTGTAGCATAGTGGCACATAGTAGACAATAAATGAAAACTCTCACTATTATTATTATTATTATTAATGACAATTACAACAGCCCTGGAAGGGGCCCCTAGATGACAGCTAGCCCAAAAGGCTTAGCATCAGGAAAATACTTGCCTGATATTATACTATCTGCTTCGTGGCAGAGCCATGAATAAAAACTCGATCTTCTACCTCTTATTCTGTGGTGTGTTTTTAACCCTCCCCCCAATACTGCTCTAAGTGATTAGTTGGAGAATGCTCCCTTCCCAAAAGTCAGGGTGAGCCAACTCACATTGTTGGCAGCCTTCTCCTAATATTAGCAACGAATAGGATTCTAAAACATACTAGAGGACCACTTCCTTCTTCCCTCTATTCACTGTAAAAATTGCCCATTTCTTAATCTGATAGTCGTATCCCAACTTTCTTTATTAAAATAGAAAGCTCAGTGTACACAACTGAGTGAATAAACTTGCTATTTCTACAGATGGTGGGATTTTAACTGTATCACTTCCCAAGAGAACTAAATGGTATACAGTAGCCTCATTATGATCAGAACAAACACAGCTGGATTTCTAAATGCTGCAACTACCTTAATGCTTCTACTGGGCTATAGCTTTGCTATTGCTATTTGATTTCTTTAAAAGATATTCATTACACTCAGTTGACAAACATATGGGTAAAGCTTCTAATTCTGCAGATCAAAAACCAGCTCCTCTTAAAAGCAACACAGGTGAGGACAAAATAACTATGTTTGAGAAAGGAGATGGGAGGCAACATCCAAAATAATAGTTCTTCCTTCAAACCAAGTAGAAATCTGAGTGGTAGCAGAACGTGCCAGCAATCAGTATCTAAATGGATATTATTAAATCTGAGAATCCTGAGTTTAGTGCTATTAAAATAACTGAGACTACTTATTTGAGTCCATTAAATAATCATAAATTTGAATCTATTTGTTCAGACTAGGATTTTCATAAAATCAAATTAGAGCTGAATGGAGTTTTAGAGATTGGCTAGCCCTGTGGTTCTTAACTGTTTGGGAGGCATAGGCCCCTTTAAGTATCTGATTTAAACTATGTGCTGTCTCTCCAGAAAAAAAGGTAACACTATACAACATATATATGTATCAAAACATCAAATTGTGCCCCCAAAATATGTACAATTACAATGTGCCTATTAAAATAAATTAATTTTTTAAAAGTCACATACACAAAAAAGTTTACATACAGTTTCAGGAGCTTTGAGGATGCACTGCAACCCATCCACGGATCCCAGTTAAGTGCTAGTCTACTCATCTCCTTGGACAGACAAAGAAACTGTACGTCAGGAAGGTTAATTTGCCCAAACTCCCTATGAGAAGACATCCTTGTATTTTAAAATGTAAATTACACATAACAACTCTAATTAGTGAGAGCCCCTTACGTAAGTGTGCATAGAGTACTGTTTGGTTTAATATGCAATTTTATAAACATATCTTCAAACTCTCATAATCAATACAGACCAGACATGTAGTAGCTCCATTTTATAGAAGAGAGATCCAAGGTTTAGAGAAATTCAGTAAAGTCCCCCAAACATCTATGGAAAATCTACTATGTGTATCTACCCCCCCAACGCTGAGCAAAGGGGGCAGAGATACAGAGATGAACTCAAAACAGACCCTGGAGTTGATTTCAATCCAGCGAAGGGGACACACATCCTCCACCCCATCCAAAGCACATCATCCCTAGTTTGGTAAGTGCTAAGACCAAACTAGAAGAGAGCATAGAGTTGGGGGCAGGCCGGATAGTGCCTGGGCGGAGTGGCAAGAAGATCTAGCCTAACCTGCAGGTTTGGGAAAGGGTCCCTCAGGGGTTCAGATAGCTTGTTGCAGGTCTCAGCGCTAGAAAATGACCATGTTGGAACTGCATCTACATGTTCTTTTTTTTTTTTTTTTTTTCTTGTCTTTGTTGTGACCGGCACTCAGCCAGTGAGTGCACCGGCCATTACCCATATAGAATCCAAACCCGCGCGGAGCGTCGCCGCGCTCCCAGCACCGCACTCTCCCGAGTGCGCCACGGGCTCGGTTCTACATCTACATGTTCTGACGCTAAGGCTTCTCCATGGGCTGAGCTTCCCAAAGGCCTTGCAACAAGAAGGAGGTGAAAAATCTCTACTGGGAGCACAGCTTCAGTCACAACAGGAATAGGAAATGCCTAACTCTTAACTCTTAAATTTTCAATAAACGTCACTCTCAGTGCGTGCTCAGTACATGCAAACTTGCTTTAACACATGAAAGTTAATTAGCCATGACTCAACTTAAACACGAGATATTTCAGCAGGTAAACCTAAAGCGCTTCCTTCCTACTACTGACCAATGTTACTATACTCAAATGTTCTCCCTCCACAGTTCTCAATTTTCTAATCTTGCTTCCTTTGTGTTTTGCTTTGGCGCTAGGTATTTATCTTTCCTGCTATGCTAGTAATCAGGGACTCTGAATGGCTTGGTAAAAAAAAGAAAACAAAAGTGATTCTTGAAGAGGCCATACAACTTTCTTGTAAGTACAAAGGCACATTTCTACTACAGTTTCACCGTCTGTATTAAAGATGTCTGGGAAAGGAATAATAAGTGTGTGACAGGGGTTGGAAATAGCTACATGACTGACAGAAAGAATTGTGCAGGACAGCTATATTTTAAATGTCTTTTTCCTCTCATAGTCTTCTCTCCCTGACCTCCCACTGCCAGCTGCTCACCCCTCCACCACAACCCACCCCCCAAAAGGCCCTGAGCGTTTTTGAAGCAAGATGAATTATTTCTCTCTTCAGAGTCTCTGGAACTATATTTTTAGCATTGTATTTAATGACTTGCAGTGCTCATGTTTTACTTGAAAATTGTTCATTTGTCAGTTGTATATGATTTTAAGTTCATTGAATCCTTTAATTATTTTTATGACCTCTGGAGGACAAAATTTTCTGTGGTAATATATCAGGGTATCATGTAGGACATAGAAGAGTTTTGATTTGCAAAACTGACTTCCACCTAACTTTTCAGGACCATATCTATTATATCAAGTCACACCTACCTACAGAAGGCCTAAATAATAGCACTAGACTGAATGAAACTAATAAAACCTCACATTTGTGTGGCACCTAAAGCATGATCTTGAGTCTCTTAACAATTTGAGATTAAGGTAAGACTAAGGATTATCCCTATTCTATAGATGAACAAAATGAGGCTCAGACAAGTTAAGTGATTAGCTAAAGGTCACACAGCTTCCACACGACAGAAACAGGACAAGAAATCAAAGGTAAAAGTTTTTCACATATGCTTAAACCCGTAGGATAAAAAATATCACAGCTCTCTCACCTTGACTTAAAAGTGCTAACAACAGCTTGTGAAAAATGAAAAGCCTTGAAGGAAGACAGAATAAAAATCTGAGAGACAATCACTGATCTTTTATCTTCTAGACTTCAAGCCAAATCAGGTTCTTCAAAGAAAACCCAATAAAGCCCAGACATTTTCATCATAACAAAATAAATAATTCAGTCGGGCTTTAGAGGACTCCTGCATTATGACTGGCTATTTGATATATTTGTGACTTTGCCGCCACAAAACTGATTAAAGCTAACCTGATTGACGCAGTTATGTCGACAGAGCCTTTGACACTGACAGTTACGAATGGAAACTGTAAATAACGATAAATAACCTGGAGCTTCCACATTTACTCCTAATGGAGAATTTAGCACTTTCAAAAGTCAAACACCTGATAGGCTAAAAATTATAGCCTTTGGTCTATCTGGTGCCACAGAAGCCGTTGTGATTCATCACCCCTCCTCTCTTTAGGAAGATATCCACAGAGCCTCAGGTTCTTCCAGGAAGACAGGCAGGTTTGATTTTTTTAAAACTCAAACTCTTTGAGCTGCAAAAGGCTGTAGAAATTATCCGATCTAATGCTACATTCGATATATGAGAAAATTAAAGCCCAGAGAAACGAAATTAATTGCCCACGGTCATCCAGTGAGTCATAATGGAGTCAGGGCCACAAGCCATGTCTACTTACTCCCAGTGCAATGCTTTTGTCACTAGACCACACGCAGGGAAAAATCTCCACCCGGCACGCACAGGCGTGTGCACACATGTGCACACACACGCACACATCCATTCTGAATTATAATTGAAGCCATATTTCTCTCTGCTGAATTTCTATTGGTCTAAGTCCAAACAGATCTGACGACTCTCAGAAATAAAATTACATGCAATTTTTCAAGTTCAAGTCCATCTCATAATTACAAATTAATACTCTTATTTTAAGCCAAACCTGAAAATAACTGAAGGAAACATGCACACTCTTTGGTTTATCACCAGTATTCCTCTTAATGTGTACAGTATGATTCCATTTTTGTAAGAAGATCTACATCTGTGTGTGAGTGTGTGTACACAAAGAAAAAGTCAGAAAGCCTACTCTAACCATGGTCGTCTCTGGATGTTAGGATTCTGGATTATTCTATGTTCTGTTTTATATTTATCAAACTTTACTAACTTCTCCTCTAAAACTAACACCTACTAATTATACACAGAAGAAGAGAAATAATACTAGAAATATTATAATAAAATATTCATATGTATAAATTGTTGGTATTTTTCAGGCTCTGTGACAACGTCGCAACATCAACTCATGATCAACTAAGCTTATAATGCTAGGAAAAAAACATAAAACCTGTCCAGTTAGAATTTCCCTCCTAGGAAACTAAAAAGACTTTAGACCCAGTGATCTTCCCTTTCCATGTGTGTATTTGGCCCACAGAACAGGTAGGCAAATTTATTAATCTACTGTCCCCAGATGGCCTCTCATTCAAATTCAGGAACAGCTAGCTCAACAAATAGTGAAGAAAAGGGCAGTATAAGTTAGTGAAGTGTGATTTACAACTACTTTTCAAGAATAACAAACACCAGCTAACACTTATGGAGCACTACTATATACTAGGCACTGTCTTAAGTTTTATATGCATCATATCATTTACTCCTCACAACCACCATGTAAGGTTAGGTCCTGTTATTGTCCCTGTTTTAGAGATGAGGAAATTGAGGCTTAGAGAGGTTAAGTAGACCCCCCCAGGTAACAAGTCCAAGTCAATTTATTCAAGAATCCATTCTCTTAAACACTACACTGCCTTTTATTATTTTTCCATACCTAGAGTAACTCAAACTCACTGCTAATAAAGTGTTTCCAAGTAGAAGTTCTATCAGGTTTGCTTTAATAAGCAAAGCTCATTGTAATTAGCAGCCCCAATTAATGGGCTTGCTCAAGTCCTTCAAGCAAGTTAAACATGCCTTCCTGCAATCTTATATACACTATTAATTTGTTTAGCAGATTCTTTCTTCATAAATGAGATGAAAGTAACTTCAGTCCAAGTCAAATTATCACAATATTCAAATTAACAGAGTCCAAGTTAATGAGAGTTCACTCTAGACCATTAATTTTTACAAAATATTTACCTCCTGCCTTGAGTTCACTTCTGCTATTTCAGCAGTTATTGCCTGTATATCTAATGTACAAACATATGTTTGCACTGTTACAGTTTTCCCGTAAAAGGCTTCTGACCACCTTCAAAATAAGAAGAACAAGCCTGACTATGATCCTGCTTAATTGTGTAACATTCATAACATAGTCTCTAAGAACTGGGCTGTAACAATTTGTTAAAAACCTAGTCTAGCATCAAGTAAATATACAATAGAAGAAAACACACGAGTTGGCATATGTAATGAACACCTCCATTCAATTTTCTTAAATAGTCCTCTCTCTGAAGCAAAGTGTGATGTTCCAGAATTTTGGTGGCTGAATTAGTAGCTATTTGCCCCCACTTCTGGGAGGAAAAAAAAAGCATAATTACACTGCTTTTTTCTAGCTTCTCTGTCCCTTATACATCTTATTAGCTAAGGTTCTAGATCAGCTACTGGCTCCTTATTCTGATTAAGTTGGGTTGTCTCAACCCTCCCGTGTCTACATGCAAACAGTAGAGAAAATAACAATAGTTGCCATCAAGTTTCAACGGGAAATGCCTGAAAATATACTCACTGCATGCAAAGCACATTGAAATCCCTTGAGGAAAACCACAGTGTTTATAAACTACAATTGATTATACCTTGAAAGTACTGAATATTTATATTACTGCCTCCTCCTTTATATGTCTAGTATAGTGGATATAAGCAAAATTTAGAGCTCAAGGAGTCTAGTTCAGTGTTTCCTCTAAGTAGACTTCATGAGCAAGGAAATTACAGACCCATATGTGCCTCTAACACTATAGCGCCTACATTTTAACTAGGCCAAAAAGGAGAGGCCCTGTGTGGTATGGCTAACTACTTATGGGAGTTATTTTGCCATACAACTATAGCAAATTTATTTCAGTTCCAGATATCATTTTCCCCATTAACTCAGGAGACCAAAGGAGAATAACCACTTGCCTTTCATCCCTGTCAAACTCAGCAAGTTTCTCAGGAAGCAAATACTATTTAAATCATTTTCATAATTCTAAAATGCCTGTAAGACAAGTCCAGGGTCTAATTATACCACTTAAATTTGTTGAAGATGTTTGGGTTTTTCTTTTTTTAATTTCAATAACGAAAGAGCCCAAGGGTTTAAAGCCCTAATAATCTAATAAACTTTGCTAAGTGAACATTGTAACAGATATGCCTGGATGGGATTTTGTAAATACCAGACAATTTCCCCTGATCTTTATCAGGGAAAAGAAGTCTAAATCTTTGGCAGGGAGAAATTAAATGTAGTGCAAAATAATAACATCTGGCCAGATTGTGTTTGTCAGGGTAGCAGCCCCTTTAGATGTCAGGCTGAAAAGTACTAGAATGAACTCTGAAGGGTGTGTGTGCAACTCTTAATGAAGCAATAGGAAAGGCTGCCATGCTGCCATAGAATACTCAGTGTACAATTAACTCACCCTAGTATGTCCCTACAGAGAATTGTTTCACATCAATGGAATTTGAAGCCTTCTGCCAAATAAAAGTTTGGGGCCATTCCTGGGGTATTTTGTTTATTTCTCCATTACTGTACAGATTCCTAACAGCACTTTATATTTTTTAAAACTCTCTATGATCATTTTAATGAGTTATTAAAGCTTATTTTTATCTTCTGACTCCAAGGGAGACACTGTGACTTAATGAAAAGGGCAATGACTTTGAAGTTAGAAACTTCTTGTTGCCACTTACTGGTTATGTGGCCTTAGGCAAATTGCTTAATAGCTCTTAGCCCCAGTTTCCACATCTGTAAAATGGAGATAATAATACTTACAGGTATTATTACCGTTATGAAGATTACTCAAGTCTAGGACTTTTAGTAATCTTAGTACCTTGCTTCTCCTTCACTTAGTGACCCAAATGAGTTCAAATGTCTAACCTCACCATCTTTCCAGAGACCTCTGACCTTCAAGAAGGCTTAATTTATGCAGGCATACACTATCTTCCCCTCCCATCAAAACAGAAACAAAAACCTTCAAGGTTATATTTATATTTTGAAATAATATGTACATCACTTAAGCCTCTTCTTCCACTATAAGCCATCTCAACCATCTGGCAGAGATTGTCAGAAAGAACACACTTTGTTTTTCTACTAATGATTACTTTGATGCATGAGAACTTTAATTGTTTTTCCTGCCTCTGATTTTTTTTTTTTAATCTGGAGTTTAGACGGGGAGAATTACGGTCATCTCATAATTTTTTTTAAAAAGTTTCCCAATCAACAACTCTTTCCAGAATATATAGCACAAAACAATGCTAAGCCACTGATTTGTCTGATAGGCCGGTGTATCTGTTTCAAATGTTATTGCTAGAAAGAGTACTGTTTTTCCAGTCCCCAAAGAATAGGAGTGCGGACAGGCTTTGGGGTTTTCCCCCACCTACTAGTCTATTAGACAAGAACAGGCACTTTGGCCTCACTAACTGGGTTTCTTAAGCTACCCTTCAAGGGCTGGGACATGTGAGAGTAAACACACATACTACATCAAAGAATAGTTCCAGGGCCCATTTTCCCAGCTGAGAAGGTAGGAAGGATGCCCAGAATCCATGCTCCAGGCAAAGAGACTGGTGGCAGGCAACAATTCACCACCTCCGAGCACCTTTCCAGCTACCAGGGCACAGTCTCCAGTACATTTCTAGACTAAGATTACTTCCTGTGAAATGGCCAGATAGATTTCAAATTCAGGGAAAGGAGAGGCAATGCTGATATCAATACAATAGACATGAACTAATTCAGACTGATAGTGTCAGGGGACAACTGAATAACAACTGTAGACAAGTTTCAAGATGGCGGCGGCTGCAGCGGCTGGCGCGGAGTAGCTGAGGTGGAAAAGGTGGCCACTGGGCCTCAGGCAGCCGGGAAACTTGTGGACCTTCCTCTGGCCATCTCTTAAGGGAGGACTGCTGCTGCTGGCCGGTCGTGGGGGCTCAACGCCACTTTGCCCCCGGCAGGAGAGGCTGCCTCATTTACAGGCAACAGCTTTGAAGTGTGGAGCAGGAAAAGAACTGATTCTTAGCTGCAAAAGCGAGTCTTGAAACAGGGAACACGGCGCCAGGGCTGCTGTGGATGCAGCCAGGATCCCGGAGGCTGGGGCCGCACTGAAGGCGGCCAGCTGCCCTATTCAGGATTCGAGGTTTCAGGCCGGCATTAAAGAAGATTCCTGGGAGCGCCCGAGCGGCGCCGCAACTGAACAGCCCGAGGCGGCAGCGCCGAGAACACGGAAGGCAACAAACCAGAGACAGAGCGAGCGCCCGACCTGGCACAGCACTGTGAGTGATCCCTGGCACAGCTCTGTTCGGGGGGTGGATGCCCACGCGGCTCCCGCCTGCACCACCAGGCCACTCACTGCCCCGGTGCTGCCTCCATTTTCCCAGGTGCGGGCAGCTCCGCCCTGCTCGGCCATCACTGAGCCCATTTGCTTGGCCTGGCGCGGGGCTTTCCGGACCCTGCGGGCCGGCCTCCTCTCCCACTCCCTCCGCGGTTCTCTGGCGGGGCTGGGGGTGTGGGGCGTCCCGACCAGTGTTGGGAGGGCTAGGAAGTACGGGCGGGCCGACTGTCACTCCACCACACCCTGGACTCCGGCCCCGGTAAACTTCCTGTTACTGGGAGGCAGATACCATCTCTGCGACCACCAGTTTGGAAAAAAGCCTAACGAATTTCTGGTTGGGAATAGTGTGGTAGGAGAGTTCCCAGGTCCGCTTGAACCTGCCGGAGAGCAGGCTGCAGGCGGGCACTAGACTCGGTTTATACCGGGGGGATACAAAGGTGAACAAGACCCGAGAAAGATCTACACAGTGCTACAAAGGCACCCAGAGAGACCGGTCGTCTGTGCCTAGCAGAAACCTGGTAGACTTCCTGGGCGAGGCGGTGCTGAGCAGGTCTTGAAGGCCCAGCTGATAGACGAGGGGTGCAGAAGACACACCCCAGCCCAGCACAGTGTGCACAGAGGGGGGAGACGTGCGGCCAGGGAGGCGGAGACTTGACAGAAACCACACACCCAGTGGGGTCGCCACTGCACGATCTAACAGCCTGGGCCAGAGCACACGGAACGGGGAGAAGTCCTGTACAGAAAGTGAAAGCTCAACAGAGATCACACACCCTGTGGTACGTGATCCACCAGCCCAGCAGAGTACAAGCTGACCAGAAAGGTGGATCCCCGGAGAAGCCCAAGACCCGAGGCAACCACACACACAAGACACTAGAGGCCAACTGAGCAGTCACGGCGGGAGCCATACCAAATTGGCAACCACAGCAACATCCTAGTTAGTCATTAGTCTCAAACCGGTGGACTGTGAAACCCCCTGCCACAATGAATAAACACCAAAAAAAAGACACCAGAAATACAAAAAATCAAGAAAGTACACCACCAAAAGTTAATAAATCTCATACTCTAGATCCTATAGAACAAGAAGCCCTTGAAATAACTGACAAGGAATTTCGAGTGATAATTCTAAGGAAACTGAATGAGATACAAGAAAACTCAGCTAGACATCATGATGAAATGAGGAAAAGTATACAGGATCTGAAAGAGGAAATATACAAGGAAATCAATGTCCTGAAAAAAAATGTAGCAGAACTTGCTGAACTGAAGAAGTTATTCAGCGAAATAAAAATCACAACGGAGAGTTTAACCAGCAGGCTTGTCGAAGTTGAAGAGAGAACCTCTGAACTTGAAGATGGGCTGTTTGAAATAACACAAGCAGACAAAAAGAAAGAAAAAAGAATCAAGGACATGGAAGAAAATCTGAGAGAGATATCAGACAACCTCAAGCGCTCAAATATCCGAGTCATGGGTATTCCAGAAGGGGAGTAAAATGGAGACTCCATTGAAAACATATTCAACAAAATAGTGGCAGAAAACTTCCCAGGTATAGGAAAAATCACAGATCTTCAGATCCAGGAAGCTCAACGATCTCCAAACGTATTCAACCCAAAAAGGCCTTCTCCAAGACATGTCATAGTCAAATTGGCAAAACTCAGAGACAAAGAGAGAATCTTAAAAGCTGCAAGAGAGAAGCGTCAAATCACCTATAAGGGAGCCCCAATCAGGTTAACATCAGACTTTTCATCACAAACCCTAAAAGCTAGAAAGGAATGGGATGATATTTTCAAAATACTAAAAGACAAAGATTGCCAGCCAAGAATACTCTACCCTGCAAGGCTATCCTTCCGAAATGAGGGGCAAATAGTATATTTCTCAGACAAACAAAAACTGCGGGAGTTCACTACCACAAGACCACCCTTACAAGAAATCCTCAAGGGAGTACTGGGTTTGGTTCCTGAAAAATAACTACCACTGCCATAAAAACCTAAGAAAAATCTAAACCCGCTAGTACAATAAAAATGGCATTCATGAAGAGAAAACAAGCTAACAAAAACACTATCTACAACCTAAGGAACCAACAAACAAAGAAACCAAACAGTAAATCAGAAAGCAAGGAACAAAAGACACCTAAGACAACCAAACAACCAATAAAATGCTAGGAATAAATCAACACCTTTCAATAACAACTCTTAATGTTAAAGGCTTAAATTCCCCAATTAAAAGACACAGACTGGCTGACTGGATCAAAAAGCAGGACCCAACTATATGCTGCCTACAAGAGACCCACCTCACCCATAAAGATTCACACAGACTAAGAGTGAAAGGATGGAAAAAGATTTACCATGCAAACAGAAAAGAAAAACGAGCTGGAGTGGCTATTCTTATATCTGACAAAATAGACTTTAAACTAAAAACCATAAAAAGAGACAATGAGGGACACTACTTAATGATAAAAGGACTGATCCATCAAGAAGACATAACAATCATAAATATGTACGCACCCAATGTTGGAGCAGCCAGATTTATAAAACAAACTCTATTAGACCTAAAGAAGGAAATAGACACTAATACCATAATAGCAGGGGACCTGAACACTCCACTGTCAATATTAGACAGATCATCTAGGCAAAGAATCAGTAGAGAAACACACGATCTAAACAAGACTCTAGACCAATTGGAATTGGCAGATATCTACAGAACATTCCACCCAACAACCTCAGAATATTCATTCTTCTCATCAGCACATGGATCATTCTCCAGGATAGATCACATATTAGGTCACAAATCAAGTCTCAATAAATTCAAAAAAATTGGAATTATCCCATGTATCTTCTCAGACCACAATGGATTAAAACTAGAAATTAATAACAAACAAAACTCTGGAAACTATACAAACACATGGAAATTAAACAGCATTCTACTTAATGACATATGGGTCCAAGAAGAAATCAAGCAGGAAATCAAAAAGTTTATTGAAACTAGTGAAAACAATGATACATCATACCAAAACCTGTGGGATACTGCAAAAGCAGTATTGAGGGGAAAATTTATTGCATTAAATGCTCACTTCAGAAGAATGGAAAGATGGCAAGTGAACAACCTAACACTTCACCTTAAAGAACTAGAAAAACAAGAACAATCCAATCCTAAAGTTAGCAGACGGAAAGAAATCATTAAGATCAGAGCAGAACTGAATGAAATTGAAAACCAAAAAACAATTCAAAAGATCAACGAATCAAAAAGTTGGTTTTTTGAAAAGATAAATAAAATTGACAAACCATTAGCATGGCTAACAAAAAAAAGAAGAGAGAAGATTCAAATAACAAAAATTAGAAATGAAAAAGGCGATATTACAACTGATTCATCTGAAATACAAGGAATCATTCGAGACTACTATAAACAACTATACGCCAACAAATTTGAAAATCTGGAGGAAATGGATAAATTTCTGGACACACACAAGCTCCCAAAACTGAACCGTGAAGATGTAGAAAATTTGAACAGACCAATAACAATAAAGGAGACTGAAGCTGTTATCAGAAGGCTCCCAACAAAGAAAAGCCCAGGACCAGATGGATTCACAGCAGAATTTTACCAAACATTCAAAGAGGAATTGACACCGATTCTTTACAAACTATTCCAAAAGATTGAAACGGACGCAAATCTCCCAAACTCATTCTATGAAGCAAACATCATCCTGATACCAAAACCAGGTAAAGATATAACCAAAAAAGAAAACTACAGGCCGATATCCTTGATGAATATAGATGCAAAAATCCTCACTAAAATACTAGCAAACAGAATACAGCAACACATACGAAAAAGTATTCATCACGATCAAGTGGGATTCATCCCAGGGATGCAAGGTTGGTTCAACATACGCAAATCAATAAATGTGATACACCATATTAATAAACTCAAACACAAGGACCATATGATCATCTCTATAGATGCTGAAAAAGCATTTGATAAAGTTCAGCACTCATTCATGACAAAGACCCTCTATAAGTTAGGTATAGAGGGAAAGTATCTCAACATAATTAAAGCCATATATGACAAACCCACTGCCAATATCATCCTGAATGGGGAAAAGCTGAAAGCTTTTCCTTTAAGAACAGGCACTAGACAAGGATGCCCACTCTCACCACTCCTATTCAACATAGTGTTGGAAGTACTAGCCAGAGCAATCAGAGAAGAGAAGGAAATAAAGGGCATCCAGATTGGAAAAGATGAAGTCAAACTGTCCCTGTTTGCAGATGACATGATCCTATATATCGAACAGCCTAAAACCTCTACAAAAAAACTGCTGGAATTGATAAATGATTTCAGCACAGTAGCAGGATACAAAATCAACACACAAAAATCAGTAGCATTTCTTTTCTCCAATAGTGAACATGCAGAACGAGAAATCAAGAAAGCCTGCCCATTTACAATAGCCACCAAAAAAATAAAATACTTAGGAATTGAGTTAACCAAGGAGGTGAAAAATCTCTATAATGAGAACTACAAACCACTGCTGAGAGAAATTAGAGAGGATACAAGAAGATGGAAAGATATTCCATGCTCTTGGATTGGAAGAATCAACATAGTGAAAATGTCCATACTACCCAAAGTGATATACAAATTCAATGCAATCCCCATCAAAATTCCAAAGACATTTTTCTCAGAAATGGAAAAAACTATTCAGACATTTATATGGAACAATAAAAGACCACGAATAGCCAAAGCAATGCTCAGCAAAAAAAATAAAGCTGGAGGCATAACACTACCTGACTTTAAGCTATACTACAAAGCTATAATAACCAAAACAGTATGGTACTGGCATAAAAACAGACACACTGACCAATGGAATAGAATAGAGAATCCAGAAATCAACCCACACACTTACTGCCATCTGATCTTTGACAAAGGCACCAAGCCTATTCACTGGGGAAGGGACTGCCTCTTCAGCAAGTGGTGCTGGGATAACTGGATATCGATATGCAGGAGAATGAAACTAGATCCATACCTCTCACCGTATACTAAAATCAACTCAAAATGGATTAAGGATTTAAATATACACCCTGAGACAATAAAACTTCTTAAAGAAAACATAGGAGAAACACTTCAGGAAATAGGACTGGGCACAGACTTCATGAATACGACCCCAAAAGCACGGGCAACCAAAGGAAAAATAAACAAATGGGATTATATCAAACTAAAAAGCTTCTGCACAGCAAAAGAAACAATTAAAAGAGTTAAAAGACAACCAACAGAGTGGGAGAAAATATTTGCAAAATATACATCTGACAAAGGATTAATATCCAGAATATATAAGGAACTCAAACAACTTTACAAGAAGAAAACAAGCAACCCAATTAAAAAATGGGCAAAAGAGCTAAGTAGGCATTTCTCTAAGGAAGATATCCAAATGGCCAACAGACATATGAAAAAATGCTCAACATCACTCAGCATCCGGGAAATGCAAATCAAAACCACATTGAGATACCATCTAACCCCAGTTAGGATGGCTAAAATCCAAAGGACTATGAACGATAAATGCTGGCGAGGCTGCGGAGAAAAAGGAACTCTCATACATTGTTGGTGGGACTGCAAAATGGTGCAGCCTCTATGGAAAATGGTATGGAGGTTCCTTAAACAATTGCAAATAGATCTACCATACGACCCAGCCATCCCACTGTTGGGAATATACCCAGAGGAATGGAAATCATCAAGTCGAAGGTATACCTGTTCCCCAATGTTCATCGCAGCACTCTTTACAATAGCCAAGAGTTGGAACCAGCCCAAATGCCCATCATCAGATGAGTGGATACGGAAAATGTGGTACATCTACACAATGGAATACTACTCAGCTATAAAAACGAATGAAATACTGCCATTTGCAACAACATGGATGGACCTTGAGAGAATTATATTAAGTGAAACAAGTCAGGCACAGAAAGAGAAATACCACATGTTCTCACTTATTGGAGGGAGCTAAAAATTAATATATAAATTCACACACACACATACACACACACACACACAAACGGGGGGGGGGAGGAAGAAGATATAACAACCACAATTATTTGAAGTTGATACAACAAGCAAACAGAAAGGACATTGTTGGGGGGGAGGGGGGGAGGGAGAAGGGAGGGAGGTTTTGGTGATGGGGAGCAATAATCAGCTACAATGTATATCGACAAAATAAAATTTAAAAAAAAAAAAAAAAAACTGTAATAGTCATTTAAACTTTTCAAAGCATTTTCATATACATTACCTCTTTTGATCCTCAAAAGCACTGGCAGGTTGGCAGTTCAGGTGTTATCATCTTGCACATAAGAAAATAAACTCAGACACTTTAAATTACTTACCCATTATCACACAGGTGGTGCAGAATAGAAAACAGAACACATCATTGAGTCATACTAAGGCTAATATCAATTAGTAAAGAACCAAAGAACGTATTGGAAACCAAAGGAAGGTACTGATACATTTGACTGAAGGTGTTTTTAAACCCCCACAAAAAAATGAAAAATTAAATTAACAAACCAATAAAAGCAATTTATAACATACAAAGTGGGCTAGAATCTTAAATATAAAAAGAGCTCTTACAAATCAATATGAAAAGAAAATAGCATCTAATAAGAAACAACAAAAATCTAAATATTTTTTAAATGATGAAAAAATATTAATGAGAAAAAAACACAAACTAAAAAGTCCAAATGATCAACAAATCATCCTAGTCATCACGGAGAAATATTTTTTCACCCAAACTGGGGTTATTGTAAAATGACAAATGGCAAATGGTTAGGAAAATGGGCATTCATACATTGCTAGCAAAAATGAAAGTAGGTACTAACTTTAGAAAAAATCAAATAGGTTAGGGCTTGCTGGTTAGCTTAGCTCAGTTGGTTAGAGTGCAGTTTTTTAACACCAGGGTCAAGGATTCAGATCCCCATACTGGCCAGCCACAAAAAAAAAAAAAAAAAAAAAAAATCAAATAGGCAATAAATGTGAGAAACCTTAAAAACTGCATAGCCTCTGACCCAGCAATTCCAGTCCCAGGAATTTATCCTGAGGAAATAATTAACAATGTGCATAAATATTTAGTTACGTGGGCATTATTTATCTAACTGTGGTTTACTGAAAGCCAGCTAAATTTCCAACAATAGAGAGGGTCGGATTAATAACATATGAGACATTCACATTACTAAGTAGAGGGTGGCCCCAAGATACTGTATTTCTATTGTGTTACAGAAATATATTATTGACATAGAAAGATGGCTCTATTACATGAAAAAGCAGTATAATTCCATTTTTGAAATAAAATACACACACCTATAACATAAGAATAAAAGTATGAAAGATAATATGCCAAAATGTTAATAGTGGTTATCCTCTGGAAGATAGGATCTGGGTCATTTTATTTTCTACTTTTTTATTTCTTTGTGTTTTTAAATTTTTCCTCTAATAAAAAATTAGTACTTATTTATTTAGCAAAAACTTGTTTCTTAAAAAATCCCGAAATAAAGTTTGTGCTATTTCTTTTAAGGGCTCACAGTAACTAAGAATGAATAAATAATCCACTGGCCTCTAGAAACCTGCCTTAACAAATAGATAAGAATACTTTCTACTGAACCTATTGATTACTGATTTCTTAATGCATACTGAACATTTCATTTTAAAAAATCCTCTTAAATCAGTTATTAATTTCTCTCTACAATTTTGTTTACACTATTCATTTGCCTACCAAGTCTTTTCTTCAACCTGAGTCAATCTTAGTCCTACCTATATCTGATGAAATTACTATACCTAGATCAAATTCCAATTTATTAGAGTTGACAAAGGAAGTGCTACTGTAAACAGATGTGAAAAAGAATAAGAACTTTAGTCTTTATCTTCAAAAAGTAACGATGGCTACCATTATTGAGTACCTATTATATACCAAGCAATATGGTAAATGCTTGACATAATTTATGGCTCACTTTCACAACAACTCTGGAAGGTTGTAACTATTATCCCCATTTTGTAAAAGGGGGTTATGTAACTAGTGAGCAACAGAAGTATATGAATTCAGAACTGTTTTGACTCTAAAGCCTGCCTATTCTGTCATTTTGCCTTCCATTAAAATATCAAATATAAAACTCTATCTAAGGAAAGGTAAGGTTATGTGAATGGCCCCCAAATTAGAGGCACTAGCAACCACGCTGAGAGAGAACACATAGTAATGTAGGATAAAAGCACCAAATTTAGAATTCAGCATTCTTGCGTCAAGCAACTTCACTATTTAGCATTGGGTTAACTTGCCTCAGTTACCAAACTCTCTTAGTTTTAATTTTAGTGGGATTAATACCACATTTTTGAAAGGATGCTGTGATGATTAAAATAAATACAAGTATGACTGTTTGCTGTATAGGAGACATTCAAGAAAAGTTAGTTTCTCTTCCTGTCCAGTTATTGTGAAAGGATGGTAGGACACACAAGAGCATATTTGGCCAAGCTGACAGGTGTCAACATTGTCATGATTCTTGGTAACAAGGTGCAAATCTGTGGCACTGAACCTTGTTCACAGTGCTCTGTGAAGAGCCTAGGTCAGGCTGGAAGAAAAGACAACCAGCAAGCCTGGGAGTGGTGAGGCCAGTAGCAGAGGCAGAGGCTCAGGTAAACATAAGATGTTCCCATCTCAGTGGGCCAGCATCAATCCATTATCTAGACTTTTAAGATATTACATCAGAGTTGATTTTAGAACCTAGAAGTAAATGCTGCAGGCAACAGGTTCTATCTTTTCTATTTGGTCATAGTGGCAGTTGCTGCAGGGGAAGGGGAAGAGTTAGAAATACGCTTCTATTAATACTACTTATTTTAATTTTGTGTGAATGTTGAGAGTGTGAGTGTGTGTGTTCATTCAAACATTTATTGACTACCTACTGTCTCACCTGGGGATACAGGGGTCTGCTACAATAGGCATAAGCCCTACCCATAGAGAATTCATTCTCTAGTAAAGGAGATCCATGTTAATCAAATAACCATACATACACGTGTCCCACTGCAAACTTGATAAGTGCCAGAAACAAAAAGCACAGGTTCTCAGAAGATGGAATAGAGTGGATCCTGGTCTATTCCAGTGATTACATTTCAGTTTATGGGATCCAGAACCAATGTTAAAGAACTCAAGCAAAGGAGGGGAGCATCATAAGCATTCTGATTTCCTTTCAACATTTTTGCTCTCCTTCTCCTAATGCAACCCAATGAAATCAGTTTCCCTTTGCTGGTTAGATCTAGAGGCTACATGAACTCATTCAGACCACTAGCGGACCATTTAGAAACTGCCTACTATATAGTCTTAAATATACACATATACACACAGAGAGAAGAAGAAAACACACGAAAATGGTACAAGTGATTATTTCTGAATGGTAAGATTATGAGTGAGTAAACTAGAATATTTTTATATTAATTATAGTTATATTAAAACATTAAAAACATTAAAAAATGTATATATGCCAGATATGTGACATTCAATACTGCAAAGTAATTTTATTTCATACACAATTGTGCTTATAAACGTACAAGAGAGAATAATAAAAGCAATGGCTACCATGCATTTGATTCCTATGGGCTAACATAAGACTGAGTTCTTCACTGCTCTCATCCGATTTAACCCTCTTTAATAAATGGCTCAGAGAGAAGTGACAAAGAGAGGTCACAAAGAGAGGAAAGAGCAGAGCTAAGACCTAGACCCCAGCTTGCCTGAAGCCAGAGCACATGCCCTTCACACTGTGGCCCTCTGCTTCCCTTGTAGGTGTTTGGTCCTTTTGAGAGGGAAGGCTGAGTGAGAGGCTATAAGGCTAGCCAGGGAGTCCAGAAAGACTGGTATGTAGCAGGCAATTAAGAATTTGAATTTGAATTTAATTGAGAATAAGATTTACCTAACTCCCTCACCTGCCTTTATCTTTGATCAGGAGCCATGTCTGTCTGGAGAATTCATACAGGCCATCTCCTCCAAGAACCTCTACCCTCTAGTTAGAATTAATCTTTTCCAACTCTACACTCTCATACAGAGGTGGAATTACTGTGAAGCTAATGAAACTTAAGCTACAGGGAGCCATACCTGCGTGCCTTCTCCCAGAAAAGCCACAGGCATTTTGTACTTTTAATTTTGTCTTTTTCATAAAGAGGGCCACCAAATTGTATAAGTTTTGAGCCCCCTAAAACCTGGATCCCCCCTACTTCCAATGGAAAACTGTAGAGTTTTTCTCACAGCATTTCTCTTAGGACGCCTTGTTCCCAAGTTATTCATATATAAACATCTTGGTTTCTGACTTCTGAGCTATTTGAAGGTAGGCATGAGGTAGTTTTTGTCTTTGAATCCCCCATAATATTTGCCTTCAGATATGCTACGTACTTGCTCAGCAACTGTTTTCCAAATTAAATACATTATAGTTCCCTTGCAGGAAAGAAAGCTAGAATTGAGGAGACTACCCACAACCATGAAACAAAATACACAGAGGCTGTGTAACACGTGGTGGTTAAGGGCACAGGCTCTGGAGCTGCACTTCCTGGGTTCAGCTTCTGTCTGCCATTTATTGGCTGTGCTACTATAGACAAGTTACTCCATCTAAGCCTCCACTTCTTCAGTGGTAAATGAGGCTAATAAAAGTACCAACCTCATGGGTTGTTGTGAGGTTTAAATGAGATAATACAAGTGAAACACTTTAGAACAGGAAACTTCCTTTATCTCTCACTGATTTAGCACATGTTCAGAGAAGAGGTTTCTGATCCTCACCTAAGCACTCAACTTTCTTCTCCTCACACCACCCTGACTACCTCCACCCAGACTCATTCAAACTCAGCCAAAATGGCACTCTTAATCATTACACTCCATTGATGAACTAGGAAGCAAAGGAGGAGACTAAAGGAGTGAAACCCGGTCATGCTTTGCTCATAGTCTAAGATGTGAGCTGATGGAACCTGTAACTGAAATCAGAGAAGAACTAAAATCAGAAGGCATCAGCATGTGAAAATTAGACATCTAAGACCCAGAGAGGACAAAGGAGAATGAGATGTAGAAAAAAGATGTGAGGAAGTATGAAGGCAGAAACAAGTCCCTGTGACTGACTGAAAGGTGGGATGAGAGAAAAGGCGGACAGACACGTACCTCAGCCCCTGGAAGCAACTCCCAGACAATAGCAGGAAAGGTGCTTTGAATTTCTGTTACCACTTCCAGCTTAGAGGAAAATTGTTTCCACCTCCACTCTACTGACGGCAGAATTCAAATCTCTCAAACATATGCTTCATTACTCTGATATCAGGTAGTGCAACTCAGCAAGACAGAAAGAGGAGGTGGAACATATGTTTTCAGAAAGTAAACAAATCCCAGTGGGGGATGGGTGGGGAGTAATCACTCTAGGCAAAAGTAGTATTTTTCCTGGAAGCTTCTAGAGGGCAGGGACAATGTCCTTTAATTTGCTTTGTTCGGCCCACTAGTGAGAAAGGTGGGCAGTGATGATAATAGCAAGAGGGGGGTGACTTTAGAGCCCTATTAAATCTAGGGCCATGAGCTGGGGTAAAAGAGTTAATCTGCATAATCTCCTCACCTAATGGTTGGCCCCAGAACAGTCTCCGCCTACACACTGAGTCATTTTTCTAAGCTCTTTTTATTAAACAGTTTTCAGCCTAATGACTGACTTTTCTAAATCAATAGAGGGCACAGGAAAGGTTTACGACTCCCCCAGCCTTTGGCTCTGCTAAAGCCACAGAATTTTGAAAGAAACCGAATCCAAAAGTTCTTAGTTTAAAACTGAAATTTTCGACTTTAAACACCCAGTTTCCAGTTGTTTTTTCCAATAGCACTAATAATTAAAGAATTGCATTTTTTAAAACTTTGTAACCAAAATATCTCTTTGAGTCAGTGCCATAAAAGTCCACTAATTAAAGCCAGCATCTTCTGGGCTCTGATGAGAAATTCACCCTTTTATAATGGGATTACTCGAGCTTTGCTGAACAGCTGAGTGGTTTGATTAATAATTTACATTTTGAGGATATATAACCTCACTCATGGTCATAGTTTGTGATCCTAAAATTCTTCTACTCAGTTTAATGTTGTTATACTTATCCCTGGCAAATGAATTAAGCTCTGATTAGACATCAATGTAATTATTCTCTCCCATACGTTATTTTCAATGAAGAAAGGACTGTGACAGAATGGCCAGTAGTTTGAATCATGGACTCAGCCAGGCTCAGCCTGCACAGAGCTGGAGTGCAGGCACAACTGTCAGGCTAGTCAGGGGGAAAAAATTGTGAAATGGAGAAAAATTGCTCAGTACCCACTTAAATCCCCCACTACATTATAAAACCTAAATTAACAAATGATTGAATCTCAAAAACATGTTTATCAACATTCAAGCAATTATTTAGTCACATATTAACTGTGAAGGAAAAAAGCTTTGCTTGAATAATGTCCCTAAACAGTTATTTCAAGCAGAAATGACTGGAGAAATTGCTCTGAGCTGATGGAAAAGGGTGGTCTAAACAAGGTCAATTTTATTTAGGGGGAGTAGGAGAGACAGGAATCTGACAGAAAAGAGTATAAAAACTGCCAAGAGCAGATGGGAACAGAAAACAAGGGAGAGGAGCAACAGAAGCAGCACAGAAGCGCTACCCTCCTCCCCATTCAAAGACGTCCTTCTCATCTCCTCCGCAGAAAGCAGTTAGAAGAAAGCAAGCCTTCCAACATCAGCCAAGGATTGACTGACGATCTCTAGACCCACCTTTTCCTTTTCTCTGCCACAATAGCATGGACCAGAAAATGCAATTAAACTCTGGCCTGTCTTCTAGCCATTTGTTTGTTTGTTTGTTTATATAGTTTTGGCAGCTAGCTAGTAAGGGGATCCAAACCCTTGACCAGAAAATGCAACTCAACTATGGTTTGTCTTCTAGCCATTTTTTATTTATTTATTTATTTATTTATTTATTTATTTATTTATTTATTTATTTATACAGTTTTGGCTGCTGGCCAGTAAGGCGATCCGAACCCTTGACCTTGGTGTTATCAGCACCATGCTCTAACCAAGTGAGCTAACTGGCCAGCCTAGCCATTTGAAAATATGCAATAAACTATTGTTAAGAGAGGAGTTCAAATGTTGTCATCACAAAGAAATGATAAATGTCTGTGGTGATGGATGTGCTAATTAGCCTGATTTGATCGTCACACAATGTATGTATGTATCGAAATACTACTTTGCACCCCATAAATATGTACAATTATTGTGTAAATTAAAAAACAAAATTTTAAAAATAAATAAATAAAATAGAAACCTGAAAAAACAACAGCAACAAAAACATGAAGTAAACACAACAAACCTAGTCACTTGTTTGTGTGTGAAATATACCAGGTACAGATGAGAAGAGAAGCTTTAGGAAGCTGAAAAAAGGATTGCTCCTGGCAGTACTGACATTTCAAACAGTGCAGCTTCACATCCAAGAGTGCGTAAAATAAACCCCCTTTTCAAAGGGTCCTTGGCCTAAAGTACTTTCTCACCTGTGCATTGGAGTTGTTTGTGTATATGTTATCTTTATGAGGCAAAAGTTATTGAAGTACATCATGAACTCCAGCCTTGTCCAAGTTAATGTCTGTAATGATAATGTGTTATTTATTTGGCACCACCTGGGGTGAAGTGGTCCACATAAATGAGCTATCCAGATAATACACGTATATAATGTTTTACAGTTTTCAAGACATGTCGATATACATTACACAGAACTGTAATTTTTATCCCCATTTTACAGATAAGAAAACTAAGATTATTGGAGTCTAAATAACTTCCCCAAATCATAAAGCTCATAAATGCAGATCTAGAATTAAAAGTTACATTTTCTGACTCCAAGTCCAGTGTTTCTTTTATTGTTCTTTTATTGTCCAAAAATTATTTTTAGCCATTCAAAATGGAAATATTAAGAAAAGGACATTACTTGATCTCTCCTCATTGATTTGAAACCATTATTATGAACATCAGCTATTGGACTTACTATAATACAGGGGCTACTGAGGCATCTAGGGATATATTAGTCTTAAATGCCCCAACTGCCACATTTAGTGAGTTCTTGAGTCCCCTTTTATGTCCTCCAGCCTTACCATCACTTGTAACTTCTTGCTCATATGCACCTCACCCATCAGTCTTCCACAACCCTTCTTTTTAACTGCTTATCTACCACATGTTAGAAAGCCAGAAAATCAAGCTTGTAAAGACTGCTTGATTTAGAACAGTAGTAGGCTCTAAGCAATGACCAAAAGTGCTCCTAGGTGAGTCAACTATACAAGCAGGAGCTCCATGGCATTTTAGGTGTGCAGGAATGTTTTCTGTTTAACCACTGTTTTAACTCTCTGATAAAGATAGTTCAAGTTGTGGGACAGGCAACTTCCAGAAAAAGCAAAGTATTGCTGCATTCTGAAGAGTCTGTTCTCATTCAAAGTCAGTGGCACCTTGGGGAAGTCTAGAATCACCCAACATCCCCCCCCCCAAAAAAAAAACAACCCTGCACATACCCAAGTATTTCCTGACAGTACAAGGTTGAAAGTCACAATACAATCTACAAAGAAAACAGAACTCAAGGCTTGAAGGTGTAGAGGTGGAGATATGATGAAAAATTTAGAATTCTATCCCATTTTTCTTCCCAAGGACCAGAAATCCTACAACTTCTTAATTTTGTTTTAGCTCAAGCACACTAAGAACAAGGAAAACATGTCACAGGATGGCTTGGAAGAAGCTCTGGCATCAATGAGTTTCCTCATCTGTAAAATGGAGATAATTACAGCACGGACCTCACAGGGCTGCCGGGAAAATTAAATGAGATAATTATGTAAAAGTAAGCATCATATCATAGGCACTTAATAAATCTTCACTATTATTATTATCATCATAAGTATGATAAGTTAGGGGAGAAGAAACAGAGAAAGAGAAAGGAAAATCTACTTTCAGAGGAGTTTTTCAAAAAGAATTAATTAAGCTGAAACAAAAACGATTGTGCTGCCCCATTTTACTAAGCACATCTAAGTAAATTAAATTTAGGAAACGAGGCAATGCAAAGATTGAAAATAAAGAGCAATTTTTTTTTTATGCTTCAATCATTATCAAAACAACATTAGCAACAGAGCACTCCAACCATTGTAGCAAAAAGCCCCCGGCTCATTTATGAGGGCAAAGGCTTCCTGCAAACAAAGACATAAAATCCAAATCAAGGCAGTAAGGATTGCTCGTGGAACTGTGCACATATTTTCAGAAAGCACTCACTGTTTAAATACTCCCAATGTGGACTAGTGAAGGAATCCTAAAGAGATTGTGGATCTAGGCCAAGATCAAGATGAGCTTTCTTCAACTGCATGTGGTGGAGAAAACAGCTCACAAAAGCTGCCACATCAAATTTCACATGAGCAAAGTACTGGGGCAATTTTCTCAATAATCTGGTCTACCAGAATCTTGGGTAGGGGATTTATTTTAGGGAACAAAAAACAGTTCTGCAGCCCAATTTCAATTCATAAGATAATAAGTAGTTATAAGAAAAAAAGAAGTAGATGCTCTCTTTTTCTTAGCAATTAATAATACATCCTCTTGTATTGGTCCCTGGTTTTAAGTCTTGTCTTTCCCAATGTTTGTTACAGAAAGGACTTAGGGGCAATGTCCCTCCAAACATGGAGTAAGTTCCTTGAGGTCTGGAACCATGACTTATTTTTTCTAAAAGTGAAGTGGGAAAATAATAAGAAAAGGGAATGAAACAAGGTAAAGAATGAGTACATGAGTTGACAACGTAGAGGGCACCAGCAATAATGAGTTCAGACATCATTTAGTTGTCTCCATCTTCCTTTGCTAGGGTTGTCTTTCTGCCTGTCCCCACAATTCAAGAAAGAAAGTATGTGCATGTGTGTGTGTGTGCATGAGAGAGAGAGAGAAGATACTAGCAGATGCTGCCCTCACTTTCCATCCTCTGTCCACACGGTTAGTGTTCAGCTTTCATGCTACAGCAGCCATATCTGGAAGCTTATCCAATCAAAATCCTGTCACAACTTTTTTTCTCTCCTAGTCTCATGCTGTTTCAGACCTACAAAACAGAATATGCAAAGTGCAGGACTGGGCAGCGATATGAATGCTAACACACGGGCCCTTAGAGGACAGCTATGTCAGCTATTCTGCATGCTAGAATACCAGTGTGAGCACTCTACCACCCGCCTCCAGACAGGCAAGGGTTGTAAGGTAACATCTGTGGGCTTGGTTATTCTGGGAACTAAACAAATCACTAATACTCCATTCTAAAAAGGTAACTTGATGCCCCAAAGAGTAAAATTCAGCTCTCCACTTCAACCCAGTTCCCACATCACATCACTTCTTATCACCCCACTTTCATCAAAACCAATCTAGGAAGTACATGAATGGCACATGTATTTTTAAAATCAGCTTAAATTATTCATTCTATTGCCAAATTGTTAGTCTCAACAAAGTCTTCCACAAGTCTGCCTGCATAAATAGGTTAACAAATACTTCAAGCTTGTATATTGTACTTCATATAATCAACCTAACATCCCCTGAGGCTTTGACCCAAGAAACTGTTGTGAATGTATGCTTTATTAGCTAATTTGAATAATTTTCTTAGCTAATCCTAACAATTTCATTATAATACACAAAATAAGCTATAATCAACCCACCTAACAATTCAAAGAGGTTAAGTCTTACAAAGGTGCCATAAATCTAAAGCTTTGCAATGTGAAGTAGTCAGAAGTGTTATTTTTCTATTTGACTCCAATCCTCTCTTTGTGGGACAAGAAAAGGCAGCTGGTCCTGTCTGCTTGAGGAAGGATAGAAGAAAGCCCAATATCCATAATTAATTTTCCCAGTCACAGGAGGCAGCCTGCTGAAGTAGTTAAAAGCATAGACTCTAAGAGCCTGGCTGCCTGGGTTCAAATCCTGCCTTCACCATTTATTTATCGGTTCATGGCCTCGGGCAAGTTATTTAACCATCCGGTGCCGTAGGTTTTTATCCATAAAATGGGGATACCACTACCTACTCATAGGTATATTGTGAAGATTAAATAAATTAATATATGTAAAGCAGTTAAAAGAGCACTTAGAACGTAGTGCTGCTATGTAAGCACTTGCTATCACCACCACCACCACCACCACCACCACCACCACCACCACCACCACCACCACCACCACCACCACCACCGTCATCATCATCCCTAGCTGGGTATTTGAATAGAGAGAGGCACTCCCCATACTGCTATGATAGCCCTACAAGTTAGCTAGGAGAAATGTAATTTCCTATCCCTTCTGAAATGCCACAGCAGCTTCTTTCACAGCCATATGCAGGCATGGTAAGAACTAAGATTCAAGAAGAGAAGAGAGGTAACCACTCATACAAACAGGAAAACGTTAGGCCGACAAGCCAGTTTCTCCCTCTTAAATAGAAATGGTCCTAGTGGTCTGAAGGAGTTCATGTGTGTTCCACAAATATCTAACTCACTCCTAGAGAAAACTCGGCTCAGTATTTAAGGAAACCTGTTTTTTAAATAAATCTTATGGGCTAGCTGAGAGAAAGTATCATTTACTCTTTTTGCAGAGATTTACAACTTTTACATATAGGTAAACAGAATGCACTTGGACAATGATTTTTGACAATACCCACCTTTCCAAAGATTAAAATGAAGCTTCTCTAAAAACTGTTTTTCCTTAACCAGAATCTCTCACTGGGAGGTTTTTTAAAAATATCGTGTTAATGCTGAAATGGTAATTTATAAATTATATTTAGCGTTTGAAAGCCTAGTGCTCAAATAATGATGCCATTGAGTAGCACATCTAAAATGATCCCTAGAACTCACCTTGGAAAACCGCAGCATTCTGAATAATTAAGAACTTGAGCTCCATACTAGCAGACTGAAGCAGTTGTTCCATGTTCAATCGTGCTGTTAGTTGGTATTTTTCTTCCATTTTTCTTGAGCAGCATGTTGGGCCCTTGGGGAGACATACTTGCAAATCTGATCCTAAAACAAACAAGGTTTTCATGTTTCAGTAAGCAGAATGTCTCTCTTTCTCTCTCTCTCTCTCTCTCTCTCTCTCTCTCTCTCTCACACGCACACACACACACACACACACACACACAGCAAACAGGGCAAAACAATGCATTTCTTTTAAAATACAGTAAAATCTTGATTATTCAAAATTAGTGTTCATCCTGACTAATCCCTTTGTTCTCCCATTGTCCTTATGACTGATTCTTTTTGAATAACCATCAGAATTAATTGCCTAGGTTTGACTCATAAATTCTGCATAAACTAATTTATAGCACCAAATACATGTCATTGAACACTGATATTTAATTTTTCTGCTAAAAGATCAATCTTTACTCCTATAATTTATTTTTTTTTATTATAATTTATGAATGAGAAGACAACCAAGAAACAATTTTTAAAATTCCTGTTATGATTTCCAAATGAAATGTATGTCTGGCCAACCCAATGTTGCTTTTCAGGATAAATGACCAAAACATCAATATCATATCAAAGCTATGTTGTTGCTGTTTTAACTAAAAGTCTAGAGCAAAATGCAAGTCATTCTACAAATATTTATTGGGCACCTACCATATGCCAACTGTTGTGGTTATAACGGTATATAAAACAAAGTCCCTGCCCTAGTGGAGCTTAAATTCTGGGAAACAACTAACAAACAAATAAAAATATAAACATCATGTCAAGTGGTGATAAGTAGTATAGAGAAAATAAAACAAAGTAAAAAAGGGAAAACAAACTGGTGAATCCATACAACAGAATTCTATTTAGCCATATAAGGGAATGAACTGTTGATACATGCTGCCACACGAATGAACCTCAAAAATATTTTGCTAAGTCAAAGAAGCCAGATCAAAAAAAGTACATACTCTATGGTTCCATTTATGTAAAAGTCTAGAAAATGGAAACTAATCTATAGTGACAGAAAGCAGCTCTATGGTTGTTGGGGAGGATGGAGGGCAGGAAGTGGGTGGGAGAAAGGGATTGCAAAGGGTAGTGAGGCCACTTTGGGGAGTGACGGCTACGTTCATTATTTTGATTGTGGTGATGGTTTCATGGGTGTATACATATGTCAAAATTATCAAATTGAACCCTTAAATATGTGCAGTTTATTATATATCAACTATACCTTAATAAAGCTGTTACTTTTTTTAATATTTAAAAAAGAAAGTAAGGGAGATATGGAATGTGCAGGGACTATTTTATTTTATATAGGGTAGTCAGGGAAGGCTTCTTTCATAAGGCAACTTTTCATGAGAGATGAGGGAAGTAAGGAAGAATCCCATGATTTTATATACTCCACCAACACTAGCAAATATTAGGGCTCAATGAATATTAAGTCCAATCTCCTTCCTCCCTCCAACTCTTGTTGTACTCAAACTCTCTCTTCAATGAGCATTTGTTGAGCATCTTCTGTGGTAGCCATGAAAACATGCGTCTCAGATCTCCTACTGTGGGGAGTGTAATTGACTAATGGCCCCAGATGCTGCCCTATGAATTCACCACCATGTTGTGCCAAGGCTATAATCCCTGGGGCTGTTCCCAGGCAATGACTGGGCACAGCAATGTTGCTAACTCCTGTGAGACATAGGTCTTTGCTTACAGAAGACTTTAGCTTGAGGGGTCCCCATTGACCTTGCCAAAACTTCCTTTAAGTTGCACTGCTGTCTAAGATTCTTCCTACTCAACCTTCCTTCCTTTCCTCTCTCTTCTGTAGGAGTCAGACCTGCATCATGGTCTGATGGCTCTTCCAGCCTCCTTCAGCTCCCTTCCCATTTTCCTTCATGAGTGTTTGCCCAATAAATCTCTTGCACCTCTAATTCCATACGAGGGTACTTCAAAAAGTTCATGGAAAAATAGAATTAGAAAATGAAATGAATCTTTCCATGAACTGTTTGAAGTACCTCATATTGGATTAGATGCCAATCTAATTGGCATCTGCTTCAAAGAGGACCAAATCTAACATACCTTGCATGTGCCAGGCACTGTGGTACGTGGTGGAGTTACAAATTTGAACAAGAGAGACTTGATCCCTGCTCCCAAGGAGCTTCACTGTCTAAAGAGATTTACAGAGATAAATACCTAGTACATATAAATGAGCACAATAATGCAACATAGCTAAGTAGGATGACAAAAAGTGTATATGGGATATAAGGATGACTCCCCCAAAGTCCCATAAGGTCTTCAGCAAAGTAAGGCCTAATAAATCTTACTGAAGTAAGGTCTGGAAAGCATATTTAGGCATTTTAGACAGCTTTTCAACAACTTTTTTTTTTTAAAGGGGTGGAGGGACTAGTTAGCCCTAAGTTAACAGAAAATTTATTTTTATTACAATATCTTATTTCCCTAGGAATTCTAGTTGATCATGGCCTTAATACATGTGTCCAAGTTTTCTTAATATAGGAATAAAATTCATCAAGTTTTGCTTCACATGACATCACCGTTGGAGTCCAGAGTATTGACTCCAAGCTCTCCACTTCCTCCTCCTCAAGGGAGCTGCTGACAAAAGTAGTGAAGAAGAGCACAGATAATACATATCACCAAACCTAATCCAGCACTGCAATTTATAGTACTGGATGGAAAGGTGATATTTAATGTCAAAATACAATTTGGGGTCTGGAGACACAGAATTCAGATTTATCTCCTATAAATGTCAATCTCATATACAAGCCTTAAACTGATTTTAAATATGGTCTAAGCTTAAAGGCTTCACGATTATCTTCAGAAAAAGAAAAAAAAAAAAAACAGAGCTAGTTCTAGCTCACTGTGTTCTTTTTACATGAAGTTACAAAATATAATGCTATTCTAGGAGTAGAAACTGATGTAGTTTACTCGACCAAGAAGGAAAAGAGTCCCACAGGGAAGAATGGCTAATCTAAATTTGAACAAGGTTCGTTGGAACACACATGTAGATATGAAAAATCCTATACAGTAGATACTTCCCATATACCAAGTTCCTGTCCATTTAGCAAGGTTTTATTTACTTTCTTGGCAAACCAATGCCTAAGTAGTGTGCCTTTAAAATATCTGTATGTAAATGAGTTCATAAAATTGTTATAGATAAAATCCTTTGTGTTTCTAAATTTGCATTGGTGACAACTTCCAGTTTTCAGGAATGGTTGAGTTTATTTGGCAGGTTGGCTGTTAGTACTGTTCCTATTCCCACCAGCTCTAGCTAGTGGGAGTTATAAAATAATAGGGCTCTGGTTTTTTTCTCTGTGAAGTGCTTCAGATCTTAGAAGGTAACAAATTGCTGCTCAATTTACATACAGAAGCCCAAGAATAACTCTTTGAATTACCATGACACCAGTTTGGTTTGCCTTTGATATAATTCATAAAGTCACTCAGAGCTTGCATAGTGTGTGCCCCTTCCCTGAGTTGGTCAAGTATCATCATTGTATAAATTCCTACCACCTCAAGAATCAGTTTAGCCAAAAAATCTTTAAAGGAATAGAGCCTCAAGTGAGAACTTTTGGGAAAACACATCATAGGTCATGAAGAAAGTATATGTTATGTCCAAATATAAGTGTATACATAGCAATATTTACCCTTCTTCCCAGTGATCACTGCCTGGTTAATCAATGAATCAGTACAACTGATCTAGCAGCTAAGAGTTAGCTATAGATTTGAGGAAATAAAACATCCATAAACTGATAAGAATTCAGGATTTGCAAACCAGGAAGGAGAGAAATATATGCCAAAGGGAAAAATATTTAGTTTTAAGCAAATTTCACATAACTCACAGACCAGCTGAAAAAAAGGCCCTACCACAGGACAACACGATGAACAAAGAGGGCCAGGAGAGCTAGCCATGTCTAAATGAAATGGCAATAGTAAAATATAACCATTTCAGTGCATGGACACGTGCATGAAAGAAATGAAACAGAAAGAACACACAAAACAGAAAGAGACAGAGAAAGAATTTAGAGGAAATCCTCATCAACTAAACAAAGAATTACTCTGGGAACTGAATCCCAAATGGAATGAATAAAAAGTACACTTGGAACTGGTACATACTTGTACAAATAAAAGTGGAAAGGTCAATTCAAGAAATAAGATGCAACCTACAAAAGACATAGAAAATAGGAAAGCATTCTTTAAGTATATGAGGGACAAAAGAAGGTTAAAGGAAAATAGCCCCTTTATTAGATGGACAGAAAAAATAATCATAGACATACTCATCAAAGAGGGGTGTTCACTCTTTTTTTGTAAAAATGGAATTCACTTGGGAAATGGGAATAGAGACAAGCAATACAGCCTGGGATGGAGATAAGGAGAAGGCTTAGCAACTGACTATTCAAATGAGCCAGAAAGGTTCAGCTCTTTGGGGCTTAATAACTTGCATTCCCAGATGCTAAAAAAAAATTAACTGAAGTCATTACAGGGCTGCTAGTTCCCATTTATTTTGAAGGATTAAAAAGTGCCTTCATACTATAATCTCCTCTCCTAGACTGTAAATTCCTGAAGAGCAGAGAATGACTCCCATCTCCTTTGGGATGCCCCGTCGATCCCATTCAGTCCTGTGCATATAGTGTTGAATTAATGAGGGCTGTAGACTGAGAACACTAGCAAAGAACTTTGTGTCTGTCTATATCTAAAAAGAGGGAGTGGAGACAAATGACCCTGAAAATTTTACATCTGTATGCTTAACTTTGATCTTTGAAAAATATTAGAGAATACCATAAAAATTAATTTCCAAGCATCTTGAAGATACACAAATGGATTTTTCACTTGAAGGAACTATGAAGTAAGTTATTTCTAATTATTTTGAGACAATGTTTTACTTGCACATTGGGTCCAGTTCTGGCTCCTACAACTGAAGGAATATTTGAGCTATGAAAGTTTTTTCTCTGGGGTATTATTCCCATATGTCCCCAAACTGGACACCCTTACCAGCTGCCTCGCCTCCCAGAGGCTAACCACAGATGGTCCACCGAAGGCTCTCTCCTGATGCATACTCTTGTGTCAAGGGATCTCTTCGGGCTCGGCTACCTGTGGCTTAGCCTTCTTGACCATCATCACAGACTCTTTTCCTTTGGGAAAGAGTTCTTACTCTTTGTTGGCTCCATTTAAAGAACTGACCTTTTAGACTGCTCCTGGTTTCCCTTAGCCACCTCCCCCCGAACTGGGACTTCAGTTCCTCTTTGCTGTGAAGTTCTAGGCTCTTCACACTCACTTAAAGACCCCATTCCAGGCCTGAGCCCTGTATATAATTGGAAGAGGAAAGTCAATATTGTGCATGGGACTGTTTAAATGTGTTAGTTCTATTGAATTTTATTCCAAGTCAGTAAGTGTTAATGATCTGGAGGTCAGCGGCATCATAGACACTAGTTAGGCAGGAAAGAGCAAATGCACTTACGGCCCCTCAGGTCAAGTTGTTTACAATTTAGTCCTAGCCCCACCACTTGTTAGCTGTGCAAGCAAGGACAGGTTACTCAACCTCTACATGCCTTTTGCCTTTATCTATGAAATGGGATTATCAATAGTACTTACCTTACAGAGTTATTGCAAGAATTAAGTGAGATTATACATTTAAAGCTCTTAGCCTTCTTGATACAAAGTAAATATTCAATATGTGTTAATTAAAATTAAATAAAAAATAAATTCACACTGAGAGACCAGACTTTCACACACAAGAATACCTAGAGAACAGTAAAAGTTGGTATATGGTTATGTGAAAAAACATGCAGGGTATTTTCTCAGGTGATGGAAATAGTCTATATTTTAATTGGAGTAGCAGTTACATGGCTGTATACAATTGTCAAAACTCATTAAACCCTTCACTTGAAATGGGTGCATTTTACTGTTTATAAGTTACATCTCAATAAAGTTGTTTTCTAAATATGCAATACAGTCAATATTTTCTAAATAAGGGAATGTGTCACTGAGGCTCTCAGTTTCAGAGAAGACTTCCAGGAGGAGGTGGGGCTTGAGATAGACTGTAAAGGATGGGAAGGATTTAGAGAGGCCAGTGGGTGAAATGTGTTTGGCTCCAGTGGAGTAGTGAGGCAAGGCTGACCTGCCAGGAGACAGGGTGGAATCTGGGGCAAAGTTAGCTTATCAGGCAAGACAGGCCCAAAGTTGAAGGGTCTTGAATACAGGCAGAGGCCTGTGGACTTGACCCCATGGGCAATAATGGACCACTGGAGGTTCTCAAGCAGAGGCATAATATGATAAAGAGTGCTGTTTAGGAAGATTAGTCATAAGGCCTGAAATTGGGAAATGGACTAAATAACCCCTCAAGGTCACTTCCAGCCCTCTGATTCTCTAATTACCTTTATTATGTTCTATATGTTGGTTATTTTACTAGACTGCAATTTTAGCTAATGACTATAAATTGTCAAAAATCACATTAAAAAGCACATTAAAGAACAGGAGAAATATTAATGTAGACCTTGATCCTTACACTTTACTAAGAGCAGATAAAGCATATTCAAACAGCAACAGAAGAGAATGAATCGTCAGGGCTCAGTAACAATGAAAATTGAAATCTTTTATATACATATCTTTTATATATTTGATTTGACACATTTCATTGGGAAGGTCTGCTTTATGAACAGCAGATTTCTTTTTTTTTTTTTTTTTTGCTAACAAAGGTACATTGTGCTGAAAATAATAATGTAATATTATCATTAAAGTAATATTAAACAAAGGAATAAATTATATCCAAAGTTGGTTGCTTCATGACTTATAGGAAAAATAATAGATGCCTATTAAAATTATGCAAAGGATTAAGTGAAGGTTGCTCTACTAATGAACCAAAAAACATATCAGGCACTTTAAAAAGGTATTTTCTTTAACAAAGGACAAGTCAATTTGCCATCCAAAAATATTAACTAATTTCCTTAGCATATAATAGTGACTTGCTATTAGAACGGCACCTTTCTCCCTAATTAATCATTATCTAAATCAAATCTTACACGCTCATTAATTTCTCACTAATCAAGATAGGAATACAGATGAAAGAAATGGCTGCATTTGAAACCAGTGGGGAAAGTGATGATTGCTGGTGGAAAAAATCATCTTAGGGAACCCAACTGAAGGTTACCCTTCTTTTATTTAGCCCGAAAGAACATGACCTTGTAGAGGGTGCACCTGGGTATCAGGAGCTCAGACTTTAAATCAAAGACCGTACCTGGGGCCACCATAGACTCTGCCTCTATAAAAGGTACACCAAAATGTCGCTACCACACTGGAGTACTGGGAGTTTAAAGCAACCCTGGAGATAAGCTATTCTCTAAGCCTGAGAATTAAAGAATGAATTACCTTTATCTCTACTGCCAACTGTCAATTAACTGCCTATCATTTCATGCCCAGTAAAGGTTGAATCCACCCAGATCACTACACTCTCCCACAAAGAGGTTCTTTCTGGACCACATTCCCAACCAGCAGTCAACATGTGCTCGGGGAATACAAATTCACTGATTATATTCAGCCTGCCAAAGTGGTGAATGAGTCATTCATCCAACATTTACTGAATGCCTACTTTGTGCCAGGGACTATGCCCAAACAAAGGAATACAATAATGAACAGGACATAGTCCCTGCCCTGGAGTTCACAGATTGGTCTAGGAAATGGACTCCCAAACTAACTAGAAACCTCTAAGTCACTCTGGACACCTCACTCACTACATCCCCTATAGCCAAATGTCACCAAATCCCACTGATTCTGCTTTCCAAATGTCTCTCATCATTCCCCTCCTTTCCATCACTGCCTCATCACCTCACCTCCTTTCACATGGATGACTACAACAGCCTCCAACCTGGCCTTCCTGCCTCTACAACCTCCTCCACCCAAGCCCTAGAGAGGTAATTGCTAAAGTACATATCTGATCAAGTCATTCTACTTCTTAAAAAACCTCCAAGAACATGGAGCAAGGGCACAGAGGTGCAAAAGTGGTGGCATGTTCAGGCACTGCCAAGGAACCTGGCAAAGCTAGAAGGAAAAGTGAAGTGGTGGACAGTGGCAGGGGCCACATCAGGAGGAGCAATGTGAGCCCTGCTGCAAGATGACTCCTAGTTCCCTGTTCATTGGATTCCCACAGGAGAGAATGTTTGTGGGAGCAGAAACAGATGCACTCCAAAGGCTTTCTGTACTTTGAATTCCCATAGCACTCTCCACCCTTTATAGAGTCACTTCTCACACTCTCTGACTTGCATCATAGTTATTTTTCATGCCTTATCTCCTCTAGATTTAAGTTCCTTGAAGGAAAGACCTTTGACTGACTCATCTTTGTATCTCAAGGGGCCCACTGTGGTTTGGGCTTGATGCCCTCCCCTTTCACTTGGATGCAATGCCAGAAACTCAAGAGAGTTTAGTTTTAAAGGAACTAGGTCAGATTAATTGATGCTACTAGAGCAACTTTTAGAAAAGCGAAAGACACACACACACACACACACACATCACTGGTTTAACAGTTAGGGGAAACTCCCTAATAAAAAGAAAACTGGGTTGGAGAACAATGTCAGCTACTCTGGAATTGGGATGAGGAATCTTTTAGTTTAAAATCCTGTCAGAGGGACTAAGCTAAGGTAATTTTCCTGTCTCCCCCGCTCACTCCTTCACTAATTGTTATTCTACTCAGATAAGTAGCTGAGGTCCTGTCTTTCAGGAGATGTATAGTTTTTATTTTTCAGATACAATCTTCAAATATGCAGACCTGAGGCATAGCTGAGAATTTCAACACCTGGGCCCAATTTAAGTGCTAGGCCCTTCCCCCTGTGTATGAAATCACATCAGGGGGAAAAGAGCTCTTCACTACCAAAGCTAAAGTGTTATTATCGGTACACTTTGTACGTATCTCACACTGTGTTTTGCAGTCTAGGTTTTTGTAGCCATTGATATATTTTTCTTATTCCTACAATGTATTAAGTTGTATGTTTCTGTGGGCAAGAACTATATCTTAGCCATCTCTGTATTTCCTGGCATGGCATAGTACCTGGTATATAGTATACATTCAATAAATGGTTGTTGGATTAATGAATAAGTGGTCACAATGAAAGCCTGCTTTCTGTACATACATAGTAAGCTCCCTGTCTCTTGAAGCATTCAAGCATAATTGGGGTAGCAATATTAGAGATACCACAGAAGGGACTCCTGCACTAGGTAGGAGGCTGAACCTGGTGACCTCCAAGGTTCCTTTCTCTCTGTAATTCCATAAAAGCCCTACTCTAACTTACTAATCTCTTTTTACATCATGGTTATCACTGGCACACTCTGATAATGCATCAGAGGAGAGAAGCCCCACAGCCATAAATGTTAGAACTGGTCCTTTTGTCATAAGCAGTTATGACAGCGTTTCTTCAGAGAATGTCTCATCTGTGACAACTATATATTTACCACTTTGCATGCAAGTTGTACCTAAAACTCAGTATATCTGAACTTAAAAAAGCCGTCTTTTGCTTCACAGATATTTATGGCTTTTAAAACTCCCTGTAGGTGATATTTCAGCAAACCACAAAGAGTAGGTGGAAAGCTGCAGTCAATTGCAAGTGCACCATCACCTTGATCCCACAGATCCTGTGAAAAGGTTTTGCAGGAGGAGAATAAGCAACAATTGCCTTCCCACAGCTACAGTATTTAGAAAATATATTTTTTAAGAAAAAAAATTCAACAAGAGTTACGAGGTAAGATATAAAGTTTATGTGGAATAATGTGGTAGCCTATTCTGTTTAAGAACTCTTCTGATCCAGAGCAACTTAGGTAAGTTATTTTATTCCCCAGGTCCTTAATTTAACCACTTGAAAAATGGGTTAACAGCAATTGCCACCCACATCCCTCTCAAGAAGCACACTGACATTTTACAAATGACTTTAAGCTTCCCTCAAACATAGATTAGAGAGCTCTGGTAAATTTGTCTGATTCAAGAGGCCCCAGAAAGCTCTCCTCTATAGTGGGTTGAGTGGTGTCTTCCAAAAAGATATATCCATGTCCTAACCCTGGAACCTGTGAATGTGATCTTATTTGGAAAAGGGGTCTTTGCAGATGCAATTAAGTTAAAGATCTGGAGATAAGGTCACCATGCATTATCCAGGTGGGCCCTAAATCCAATGACAAGTGTTCTTAAAAGACACACGAAGAATAGACATAGGAAGAGTAGAAAGCCGTGTGAAGATGAAGGTAGATGTTGGAGTAATACAGCCATAAACCAAGGAATGCCTGGAGCCACCAGGAGCTAGAAGAGGTGAGGAAGGATTCTCTCCTAGAGTCTTTGGAGGGAGCATGGCCCTGCTGGCACCTTGATTTTAGATCCTGGCCTCCAGAACTGTGAGAGAGTAAATCACAGTTGTTTTAAGCCACCAAATATGATGTAATTTGTTATGGAAGCCCTAGGAAACTAATACACCTTCTTTCCCCATCTATCCCACCTAAACGTATCTTCCTAGCAATGTCTAAATGTTTCATCATGGATGAGTTACTACTTTGGTTAAGCCATTTTGTCAGGTGTTGTCTTAAAGTACAATAGTGCTCCATAAATATGTATAATCCATAAAAAAAGATCATATTTAAAAAAAAGAAAAACAAATTAGCAAGAAAAATAAAAGTATTTTATAGTCATGAAAATATAAATTAGTAACAATTATGTGAAAAAATTCTTACCTCACTGATAATCAAACCACCCAACTACATAAATAAAGTATCTTCCTATCCTAAAAAAGTAAAAATAATAAAGTGCAGTATTCCTTGAGTAATGCCCTCATTCCTCAAGGCTAAAGAGTTTACTTCGGATCTTCCTTAGCACAGGAAAGAAGGAGGTGGGTAGGGGGTGGGGGGAGGCAGCCCAGAACACCTGGACAGGGACTGGGGAGGTGTCAAAAAGGAGGATCAAGAAAAAGAGAAACAGAAACCAAAACCAAATTTTACATAGAATCAACCCCAAGAAAGTAATACTGACAGAGCCCAAATATTACTTTAACAGCCCGTATTATAAAAAGGAAGAAGACTTGCAGAAGCAAAAAATAATAATGTTGCCTCAGTCATTGGCCCATTTTCCAGATCGTCTATTTGGAGGGTGCTCAGACCAATCCAAATGCCTCATTTTCACTGCTCGAAGCCATTTGTTTTCTGATACTTAACATATTAGGCATATTTTGGATACATGAAAAAAATTATTTCAAGATATGAGCAATGAAATAATCACAAAGGGAGCCAGGCAATAATGAAAGATGTCTATCAGTCTGGGCCTCCAGCCCAGTGCTGAATTTGGTAGGAGATCCTCTTCACGTTACCCCTGCCCTAGTCTTCAGCATTTCTGGAAAAGCTGTTTAACCAGCTCAGGCAAATCTTTCCAATGCCCAATTGCCCTAACGGTTAAGATGCTTCTCCCAGCTCTAATGGCTAACCTAAATTTCAGTTTCAAGCCATTGCACCTTGTAATTACATTCTCAGCCACTGTAAATAATCTGTGCCCTCTATTATATCTTTCCCCTTTCCCTGTGATAGGGACCTGTGGAAAAGGGATTCAGTTGCCTTGTTAGTACAACATATACACTATACCTGAGCAAAATACAACCAAAAGAAAATCAAACATTCACTCTTGATCCCCGAGTCAGAAGTGCTGTTATTGATCTTTTCCTTTTTTCCCATCCTTCAGCTTATCTGAGTGTCTACACTGACATGCTCCAGTGCTGTGGCATTTATGCCATCTTGGGGAATAGCTGTGTAAATGCTCCAGTAATTTTATACATCTTCCACATACTGTTGTGTTAGAACTTGAGAATTTGAAGGACTGGGAAGGATGGCTTTTCCTCCTCCTCCCCCTCCCACCCTCATGTAATAAGAATAAAAATCCTCACTAATTGGCCCTCCTCCTGCATGTTACTGATGTCTAGACTCGGTGGCAACTTCTTTCTGTGGAACAGATTTAATGGAGGAGAAAGTGCATGAGAAGAGAGTTAGCAAGCAAAACACTGCAGAGCAGCTACAAGAGTTAGGAACACAAGGAGTTTTTGGTAAGATGAGGTTTGAAGCTAAAGGATATTGTTTCAAACACACGCACACACACACACACACACACACACACACACACACACATTGTTGAGTTCACTTTTCTCTAAACCAAATGGTCCCTAAAATTGAGGAAAATCTAAGTCATCTATGCAATACATAAAAGACTTTTAAACGATATTCAGTAGTGACTTTTTTCCTCCTTGCTTTCTTTAGGAGTTATGAAAAACAAAAATAAATTATCCAAACAGGTGATTTGGGGATTTTCCTTTCATCCCCATGATTTTTCTGAAAAACTCAAAAATTGCTAATAGTAACTTCATTCTCTCATGAAGCTATGGGTGACTCAGATACAGAGCTCTCCAGATCCCTTTGTGGACTCCAAGAGGCAGTATCAGGAGGACTCAAGATCAAACTGAACAGACCAAGCCTGGATCCAGGGTCTCCCCGTAGGTCGCTAGTCTTATATGACCTGCCTTCAAAAAGTCACCAGTTCTTGAGACCACAGCAATTTGGTTCAGGAATATCTGCTTCATTTGATTTGTACTGTTTTTTCTTTGTTTGTTTGGTGTTTTTTAGGGAGAATGAAAATAAAAAAGAAATGGTGACACAGAAACTATGGGGCCAATCATCCCAATCCATGCATAGCTAAGGAGCACTGGGTTCAAGGTAGCTCATGCTACTGTGGGCTTAGGCAGCGATGGAAACAGGTTGATGAAGTCACTGAGGCAGTTCAACCCAAAGGACGACCTTCACTAAAAGGGAAAGAAATGTCCATGACCCCAGGCTGCTGGGCTGCAATTGGGATGCAGCATTCACACAGGTTCAAGCCACTGGTCTTCTCATGCTCTCCTCCTGCCCCTCAACAGATATGGAGACCCCTCTATACATGGCCCTCAACTGTCTGCATGTATGCTTTCCCCACCAAGAGCAGGGAGAGTGGAGTACAGTATTTGACTGAATCCCTAGCATCTCACACATACTAGGTTCTCAAAACTGATTTTCGGAGTGATTCCTAGAAATGCTGAGCCTATCACCAGACTAATGGTAAGGAACTCGGACGGCTCTGGAACCAGACTAACTGGATTTAATTCATTCCCTCTCTATTTGACCTTGGACCAGTCACTAAACCTCTCTAAGCCTCAGTTTCCTCATCTGTAAAATGGGGGAAATAATATTACCCACCTAGTAGTGCCGTTGTGAGGATTAAGTGGGATGTTGCCCATAAAAGGCTTAGCACAGCGCCTGGCTCAATAAATGTTAACGATTATTAGTACCTCCCCCACCACAGGTGTTCAATAAAAACTTGCTGAATTGAAGTCACACCAGTGGGAATGACTAGCAGATGTGAATGTGACCTGGGCTTTTTTTTTTTTTTTTTTTTTTAGTTTTTCCCACCTCACTTTGCACCAGATGACCTCTGAGAATTTTTTTCTTTTTTTTAAGAAAAGGAATAGAATAGGAGCTATTTAGGCTGCACTTTTGCTGATATTTGGTTTTTCATTCAGGGCAGAAAATCAAGTCTGGCAAAGTCAGGCACATGATTTTCCAAGAAATATGATAAGGCTATTAAAAACTCTAAATTAAAGTTGTGTAATGAGCATGAATCTGAATACATTTAAATTTCCTCCAGATCTAGTAATTTCAGCAACATCTTTATATATTTTTAAAGTGTGCTTTTTGCAACTGTGAGGAAACCAAGGCCCTAAAAGATAGCGAATTTCTTCAAGGGTGGGGGTGGGGAGGCAACACTCAATTGTCTTGAAAATTAACCCCTGAAAATGCACAGGATTTTATTACCAAACGGATGCCTGAGGAGATTACTAGATTTTTAGGGTCTTTACTATAAAGAGAGCAACCTGCATGCCTGAAATAATTAAGAAGAAGAGACTCAATTATCTAGTAAACTGAAATTTCAAACCACCCTGCTTACCTAAATGAGAAAAGCTGCTTAGACTAAAGCGTCATTACTTCTCTTTAGACAAGCCTTAGCAAAGATATACAAGGAACTAAAGAATGGGACTCTGCATTCTTCCCTAAGCCATAACAATGCCTGTTTATGTAAATAGGATTTTCAATAACACAATGGAATCTGAAAAAAATGTTTTCATTATTGTCTCTGAAAAAATGCAAATGCAAAAGATGAAAGTCAAGGGGCTTTCACTATGATGGGCACTGAATACCCTAAAATATTTATTCTATGTGAGTCTGAGCCTGGATTCCAAGTGGATCTAAGAAACAGGCAATGACTATTTCTTCTTTAAAAAGTCTGGGTACGATATGAGGAGACACAAAGATTTCTCTGACTCCATGGCAAGTTGAATGCATTTTTATCCAAAAACTCAGTTTAAAAAGAAATAAGAGTAGTAGTAGATATCTATTCACCTTTATTTGGCAGCCCCTTCCAAAATCTGGGCCAAAATATAAATATTCTTGCCTCCATCATCATCACCATCTGACAATCAAACACACCAGCATGACTATAACAACCTCCAGGCACAAACTAAAAGCTCATTAAAGACTATATGAAGGCTATTTATAGAAGAACTAAACAAAGAAGGAAAGAACTATTAGCAAAATTAATTAGACCATTCATACTTTTGACAACTATTACTATTTGTTTGAACTCAAGTGTCTAGCTCCTTTACTGACAGGTATTGATGACTATAGAGATACCATATATCTAGAGTTTTAAACTGACCTTGTAGTTTTTTGGTTCAAGAACTCAGGTTTTGACCTGTACTCTGTATATCAGCCTTCCTGTTGCTGTTTAGGCAGCTGATAAGAGGCAGAAATCCTTCTTGCTCATTAGGCCATTAGCTGCTGTTAAGCAAAGGGCTGGGGAGGGGCGTGCTCAGTGGCTCAGAGGAATGTGCCGGACTCCACATATAAAGCCAGCCCCGATTTGGGGTTAAGAATTTAACCTTAAAAGGCTGACAAGTCATAAATTTGCCTGAGGTTCATATATATGTGTGACTTTCACAGTTTATATTTCCTAGCCAGGACCCAAAGTCAAAACATGCCTCCTGATTAATGAATGGTACTAATTGTTATTCCTGACTTGAGAACATTAGTCTTTATCCATAATATTTTCTTAAAAAACACACAATCTCATACCTAAAACTCTCTGGTTAAGGGAGTGTGGATAACTAGCTGGAAAAATTAGGAAGAGGAGCCTAATGTTATCTGTTCCTTGGTGCTACCATTTTGGTAGTCAAGATTGACTCAAAAGCTTCCATTTCATTGTGTCCATCAAGCAAATTGCAAAGGAATGTCCTCCAAATCTAAACATCTGAGATAAAGCAACCATCTGTGACTCTACACACACACACACACAAAAATGAGCTGGGGTGTGGGGAGTGAGGGGAGGCAGGGCTGAAATGTCTTCAGGCACATTTTGTCTAACTTATCTTGTTAAATATTTATACATAAGTGCATAACCTAACAACCTTGGCCAAGCTTGGAAAAGATAATAGATACAGGACAAACAAAAGAGCCCCACAGGTATAAAGACAACAAAAAAACACCAAGGAATAATCCAATTGGAATACAATCTCTAACCCGAAGTCAGAATTAAAACTGGGACAATAAAACCACACAAGCAAAACAATGTCCCTGAAATGTGATAACTTCATCAGAGAAAAGCAGGCTATAATTTGGTTAGCCTACAAGGTAGGTGTCAGTTCTACACCACGCTAGCAATGTTTCAAAGGGGCTCCCTTATCTTTAGAAAAAAGGAAAGCATTCAATGAAAGAAAACAGATTTCTAAGAACAAAGATGCAATTTGCATTCACTGAGAATTATGACAAAATGAGAAAGAATGTAAACTACATACCAATGATCTGAGGTACTCAAGTCAGATATATCTAGTCTTGTCCTATTTGTACAAAAAACCTTTTAAACACTCAAAATTCTTGGAAAGCAGAGTATAAATTTACTGGTATATAATTTAGAGCTCTTCATTTCCAAACTAACTAACGAATAGAATTTTACAATATCCTAAGAGAAGTAACCAGCTACCCAAACCAAATATGTGGGCAGAAATGGAAAGCCTGTTTTCTCTCCAGAATTACCTAGGGCAGGCGGATGTGGAGGAGGCAGAGGAAGATAGAGGAATAAAGAGGAGAGAAGGAAATCAGAAGCTATCAGAAAAAGCAACACAACTTAAAACTAAAATGCAGAGGAAAATATAAAACATTCCACTCATCTATTTATTTTTAGAAAACAAGAAACACAAAACCGTTCAATAAATATTAACAAACCATAAAACACCCTCTGTTCTAAATTATAACCAGTTGAGAGAGAGTGTGAGGGTGGAAGGGAGGAAGGGGAAAAAGGAAGATGTGGGGAGCAGTCCGACAGACAGAAGGAGGGCCCCCATAGCTCTGGAGGCACCCTGAGCCCCAGAAGGGCCGCGAGGAGAGCGGAGAAGCGCACAGAACATCAGCTGTTCCCCTTAGCTAGGGGTGTGAGGGGAAATTGGGCTACTTAATATCACTACTCTATGAAATACTGATGAACTTTTCATAATTTTACCCATTTCATGCAGAATTGTTACTTGGTAGTCTCACTGCCAGTAGAATGTAATTTGAAAATAAAACTGGATGTTGTTGGAGGAAGACTCTGAATGATTGAATAAATGCTGGTTCCAACGCCACCTTCAGGCTTTGTGAATGAGGCAACCTTAACTCTCTCAAAGAACAAAGAAAAGGCAATCGGACAGCTTTTGAAGGCCCCCCAAAAACCCTTCAGGCAACGTTATTAAATTGACCCACAGCACTGAAGTTTCAAAGGCAAGAAATAACTTAGGTTTTAGAAATTAACACTTGTATAAAACCTTCAGAACACTATGGGGAAAATAAACCTTTATTTCAGAAATAAACTTTGAAGTTTGAAAACAAAGCAGAAAATCTGTTTCTGAAAGCAGAAGGGACTACTTGAAACACTGAGCACAGTTCTTCCATGGCTCTTTGAAACCCTTTAAAAGTTCCACTCTGATTTCTGCGGATGGCCGGAGAAGATACACCCCAGAATGCCAGCAAAAGAGAGAGTGGGACACCATTAGTGCCCTAAGGTAAGAGCAAAATGATCTCAGGAGATATTTGCCTCTGGCTGCATTAAATTAAGCCAAGGCCTAGAGCAGAGGTTCTACCCATCCAGGGGAGCAAAGACAGTGTTTTCCAAACTAGTCACTAAGTTATTAGCCACTGAGCAGAGATCCTGCTGGCTCTCTCTAGCCTACTCATTACCACAATCTCATTCATTCACTCACCCTCCCTCTCCCCTAATCTCTCCTTCTCCTCCCTCCCTCTCTCTTTCTTCCTCAGTCCCCCATACATTTCTTGTATATAGGTCTCTAAGGCCACTTAAATGAATGAATAGCCAAAGCACAGCACCAATGTGAGAAATCAAAAGAACAGTGACTTGCCATGTGCAAGACCCTCTCATAAGTGCTGCAAGATTTTTACCCTCATTGAACTTACACATGGAAGCTGCCCTTATCAAACTTTAACATGCATACATATCATCTGGGGATCTTGTTAAAAAATGCAGATTCTGGTTCAGTAGGTCTGGGATGGGGCCTGAGATTCTGCATTTTTTTTTTTTTTTTTTGTGACCGGTAAGGGGATCGCAACCCTCGGCTTGGTGTCGCCTGCACCATGCTCAGCCAGTGAGCGCACCAGCCATCCCTATATAGGATCCGAACCTGCAGCCCTTCCAGCACCGCACTCTCCTGAGTGAGCCACGGGGTCGGCCTGAGATTCTGCATTTCTTACAAGCTCCCAGGTGATGCTAATGCTGCTGGTCCATGGAGCACACTTTAAGGAGTAAGGCTCTAGTAAGAAGAATAAAGTCAAGTACATAAATAATAGTGAGAGCAAGCACTAACCAAGACCAAAGTAGTACAGTGATAGCTGGGTTCAAAGGGCAAAATGATCACATCTAGTCATAGGGAATCACAGAGTGGCTCATGAAGAAGACAGCATTGCGCTGAGACCTTGAAATATGGGTAGGACTGCAGCAGGCAGTGATGATGGGAAGACATTTAGGTGGTCAATAAGCAAAGTCTTGGAGGCAGACAACTACAGAGTACTTTCGGTACTGAGTCTGCAGCCTGTTATGCTCCAATAGAGGGCACACGTGCCAAGGGGATAAGAGTGAGAGACATGATGGAGGTAGACTTGCAGGACTTAGCCACTTAGTTTGGGTGTGGGACGTGTTAAAAAGAGAGTCAGAGACAATTTCAAGGTTTCACGTTTGTTATCAGGCAGAGATGCCATCACCAGAAATGCAGAATGTTAAAGAGAGGCAGGTTTGTGCAGATGGGAAAAGAAAATAATGGACTAATTTTTGGCTCTGTTGAAAGTGGAGATGTCCAGCAGGCAACTGAGAAATACTCAACTGGAGAGCAAGGAAGAGGTCAGGTTGGAAAGAGATATGGGAGTGATTCAAACAGCAAAGATAATGAAGTCATGGGAATGGATGTGGGAATGAGCAAAGAGAATGGAAAGGGCAAAGGACAAACACTACTGGAAGACTTACATCTAACATAGGGGAAGAGGAAAAGGGCGAAAAAGCGAAGAGGGAATCAAGTAGGAGGGGAACCCAGAGTATATCACATCACAAAAGTCAAAGGAGTGTGGGAATTTAAGTCAGATACTTTATATCCAGGCTGTATTCCTTCCCCTCATAGTCCAACAGCTATACTAGAAAGAGCATGAGCTATAGAGGGAGACAAACCTGGATGCAAATTCTGGCTCCACCACTTACACAATCTTTGGGAAAGTAAACCCTTCTGAACCACAGTTTTTTCATCTGTAAAATGGAGATGACACCACTTACCTTTTGGGTTTGCTGTGTAGATTAAATGAGAGATTAAATATAAAGCAACTGGAACATAGTCAGCACTCCGTAAATTGTTGTTTTCTATGATCTTCTTTTGTGGCCCTTCTAAACTATCCCATCAACCTGAAAGTGGTCTCAAAAAATCTACTGAAAAACAGGGAGTTTCAAGTTTATCTTGAATGAAAGTAGAAACCCTGATGAAGGGAACCTCTTAAACAACAAGGAAATTAAAGAAACCACTTATGCCAGAGAAATAGAAAATTATACAAGCCTCCCCTCACCCTCAAATCAAAAAATATTACATCTTCATAGACAATTAAGAAAGATCAGCTCAATTATGCAAGTATTCCTATCCTTTGCTTGGAGCCATATTTCAGAGACTAGCCAGCAGGGCCAAGTCTGAAGTAGAATATAGACCAGAGCTCCAAAACCTACACACTGTTACAGCTTTCATTCTCCAGGGTGGAGGGCAGAGGGGCCACCATGTTGGAAGGCAGGTCACTGGAACTCAGAAGCTGTAGATACTTTATGAGTGGTTGCATTGTGTGTACACAAGATATATGAAAGCAAGGCTTTCACAACAGAAATGTAAGGAATTATTGTTAAAAACCACCCACTGCTAAGAGTGACAACTAACAATTTTCAGTTTAAATAACATTTATAATTATTAATTATTGCTATGAAAAATAATGGAAATCTGATCACTTGATTCAAATGTATTTCTCTACAGAGAAGTCTCTGTGTGTGTGCATGTGCGTGTGTGTGTCTGTTTGGTAGTACATTATCTTATTGGCAAAGTCTTGGGCCATGACAACATATATTCATACTTTCTCTTAATCAAGAGAGTTCTTGATGTCTGGCAGTTTTTTTAAAAAAATCACCAGATGTTGGTAAAATATATTTAAAAACATGTCACATACAAAAGCCTGGAAAATATCATCCACACCCATGACTTCCAACTTGAGCTTATATGCTGATGAGTCCCAACTATGCTTCTCCTGAAGTCCAGAAGAATATATACACTCTTTCCCAGTGATCTCATCTATTCCCAGGGCTTCAATTACCATCTATATGCTGATAATTTCCAAGTACGTATCTCCAGCCCTGATTTCTCTCTCTTCTGTGATTCAAAACACAACTTCAACCATCTAGGGGACATTTTCTACTGCAATGATCAAACGACCCCTCAAACTCAACTTGATTGAAACCAAACTCACTATTTCACCCATTAAAAATATGCTCCTCCTATATTTTACCCATTTATTCCACAAATATTTACATAGTCCCACCACCCAGAAAAACTATAAGTTCTAGATTCTCCCTTCTGTCCTCACATCTAGTCACCAAGTCATGTTTACTCTACTTCCACTATTCTCTCAAGTTCTATTCTACTTACTGCCCCCTGCCTCTCACCTGTATTACTAAAACTCCCTGCCACGACTCAATCTCCAGTCATCATCCATGCGGAGTAAGGTTTTCTCTTCTTAAAATATTTTCATGGCTCCTCATTATCCTTGGAAATAACCCAAACTCCTCAGCATTTTCAGCCTACTTTTCTAGTTCATCTGCCCTCCATTTCCCTTGCATTTATGCTCCAATCAATCCAAACTATTTCAGTCCAGCAAATGTGTCATTTTGTCTCTTAACTCTGTACCTTTGCACATGCCTTACACGACAGCCTCTTTGAGGTAACCAAGCACCCCTTGTCCATAGCTCAAAAGCTCCCAGACCCCCACGTGGTACCCAGCTCTATAGCAGCCCTCATTGTGCTGCCTTGACATCCATGGTTTTCCTTGTCTGGCTCCCTGATTAAGCAGGGAGCTCCTTGCTGGCAGTGATTTTATCTTGTTCATCAGCTCCTAGCTTAATACCTGGCATATAATCAGTGCTCAATAAATGTTAGTTAAAGTAGGCAATGAATGAAAAACTTTTAAATATTTCTGCAGAGATAGTATATAAAGTTCATTATTAGTGAGTTCCTTTTCTGCAAATTTCTATTGGTTTTCCGAAACGGATATATGTGGTCCCCAATATAAGCACTCCATGAAGCCTAACTTGGAATGTGCCCCTTGGGTGACATTCTCATTTCCACGGAACTCAATATGCAATGCAGCCAGTGCTAGAAGTAGTTCTCTAAAATGGGCCAAATTCACAATATGGGTTAACTGTCACCGATTAACAAGGAAACGATGGAACTTGATAAATAAGCAGTAGCTCTTTATCAGTGACAATTGGCTCTGCAACAATTTGGGGCCAATCCAACAGAAAATGCTTTACTCAGTCTCTGAAAAGCCGTACCCTGTAGCTCTTCCCAGTGTAAGTTAGGCTTATTGTCTAGGTTATTAAAGCAATACAGATGTAATGATATTACACGTGTGTATGTATATGTATGAGTATGTGTGTATGTATATGTATGAGTGTGTGTGTATGTGTGTGTTGGAACCAGGCAGGGTGCTGGAAGTCGGAAGCTACAGATACTTTATGAGTGGTTGCACTGTGTGTAAATCAGACATATAAAAGCAAGGCTTTTATGACACAAATGTAAGGTATGATTGTGAAAGACCACCCACTGCTAAGAGTAAGAATTAACAACTCTCAAACAGTTTAAATAACAGGCATAATTATTAATTATTGCTCTCAAAATAATAGAAATCTCTCTATATATTTATATGTACATATAATCTATGAATACATGTCTATATATAACATACCCTAACACCATATTTAGGTAAAGCTGCACTTAAAAATCTCTATTTGTGACCTCCTCTTCAACCTTTAGTTTTGAAATAGGGACAACAAGGCTCCTGGAGCCAAAGAGAATAGGTAAATATGCTTCAACTCCACCATCCTCTCTTCAGTCTCTGCTGCAAATCAGTTTAGACAATGAAACATTCAGAGCATCAGTCATTCTATAGTTATACGCTGTCCTAGGATCTCACTGGACAGCAGTTAAGTCCTCTAGACTAAGTCTGTAGGTGTCTACTCTTACATTCATTACAACTAATTAATTAATTAGTACCATCACTAACTCTCAAAAGCACTAACTAACTCAAAAGCTAACATTACTAACTCAAAAGCACTGTACTCACCACTATAGAGGATATCATGATGAATCAAACATGGCTCTTGTATTCATTGAGCATTGTGTCTAGAAAAGACCACGAATAAGCCGTGTACTTCAAAAAAACATGGATATTAAGTAAAAAGAAATACAGATAAAGTATTTCTGGGAACCAAATGCAATTGGGGCACCTCTCTGTATTATCTCTGCACACATGCAAATTTCCATATTCAAATGTTTTCCAATCCTTTTCGTCTGTTATGTGCCAGTTAAACTTTCTGATATATATCAGAATGAGGGATTTTAATCTCCTCCCTGTATCTGTCTCTAACTCTAACTCTTCCTCTCTTTAGGTTTCCATCAGCTTCAATCTTCCAAATGAAAATCTGACAAAGAGCAATGGAGAATCCCAGGATGCCATGACGCATACTATAAGTACTAGTATGCGGGGTTTGGGAGAGAGGGAGCAGAACCATAATTAAGTAGGAGAGTATACAACTAGAAATTAGATTTTTTTTTTTCAAATGAATATCATTCCTTTCTTTTTACCCTCTTTCCCACTTGGGCCTCTATGTGAAAGAACCTCCCTATGGGTCTTCCCTAGCCATCTCATAAGGCCCTTTATCCTATCCAAATAAAAATTTCCATGGCTGAAAATCTACTTTGGATTATATCCTTTCAAATGTATATTTATGAAGCTTGATGTCATAGGAAAGAAACACCAAACACTGAGAAAAAACTTACATATACATTCAGTGAATGTTTCTATAACTGACACCGAGTTGCATAATTTACATAAACCTAAATATCACAGATCTGTAAAGTGAAGATAAATATATGCACTTATGTATATGTGTGTATCTTTAATTTATCTTCAAATTACTTAGAATGGTCTTGTAAAAAAGCAGAAAATACTTACCTCTTGTAAGATTTGGCTAGTCTACTTCTTCCAGAGTTACAGTGCAGCCAAATGAATTAAACCAATGTGCTTTATCACTTACCTATAGACAACAAATGGAGCTTTGACCTGAAAAAGTGGTTACGTTTTTAGAAACCTAGTACATTAGTAAAAATAAGTCAACTACTTAAATATTGGATTTATGGAAATGTCATGTTTGTAATACATTTCTAATTCTATTCATTTATTTAGTCTACAAATATGTATTGAGTACCTATTATATGTACTATATATACTGTGCTAAACACTAGGAATGCAAAGATGAGTAAGACACAGCCCCTAACCTCAAGGAGATCAGTCTAGTAGGGAAGATATAGATGATTATGAAGGTGAACCTAAAAGATGCCATAATCAAAACTTCTTCTAAGTTTCCAATCATAAACTTATTTTCAAAAGGCAGTCTCAAAAAGGCCAATTAAAATTTTACTCTAAAATTGTACCTTCTTCTCAATTTATAAGAAATAAATACATGCTTCACTGTAGAAATTTTGAAAAATACAGGTTATTTTCAAAATCATCACTTCTACTGAGAAATGTACATCTTTCAACTTTCAGGTGGATGGATGGAATACAATGGGTGGAGGTTTCTCTTATACTGGCTTTGACTTCCCTGTCTCTTCTACTGCCACTTTCACTTTCATTTTATCTCCCTTCCTATCAATTATTTATCAATATAAGCCTATTAAGTACACTTCAAAGAGCTTAGTAGATCTACTAATTTAGCATATAAATACAATTTCAGCTACTAGAAGTAACTTACTGTTTGGAACACTAGAAATGCATTTTGGTCCTTACATTGGCTCCTTTCTATTCATGAGGAAAAATACAAACTTTCAAATAAGACTTTGTCCAGGTACATACACAGAGAGGCAAAAGTGAAGATACCTTTCTTGGCAATCAGTCTGGATTCATTTTTATTTAAAGAATGACAAACAAGTATTTCTAATAATTAGCACTTGGATAATTGATCTTTAATTGGCCTAATTTGAAGTACAGAACTAAATCTTTACTTTGTATATTCAATAATATATTCAAGTGAGAATATAATGTTCCAGTGAGCATCCCCGCCACACACACAGCATTTCAAAACACACATTTTCTCTGCTGATATACCCACCTTCACTTTGCTTTCTGAACTGCTTTCTTCCTGTCATTATATCTCAGAAGGTAAATTCCCATTACTTTATGCTCTCTCTAAAGCCAGTCTGGGGCCCATGACTTGGATTCTATTTTCTGATGCTCATTTCTTAATGGAGTGCTAGGTATCCTGTTTCAAGCCAGACAATTTGCTAAATATGGGCTGATAAGTGGGGGATTTTTCTGCCCACACTTTCCATTAGACCCTAGATTACCAAAAACATCAAACCCATTTACAAGCTTGGCTGGGGCTGAATAGATGTTGGCTCCTGGGATGGTCTCTTGAACTGAGCCTGTGCACTAATTCTGATCCCAGTTTACAGAAACCTGTGATGTACTTCAACAGGTCTACGCATATGTTATAGCTCAAATCCCAAACATGGTAATAATATCAACATTAGCAAGAAAGGTCTAGCTGACATTAAATCAAAGAGGGCTTGATTTAAGAGAGGTCCTACAATTTATGTGCTATATAATTATTGTTGATCTTTAATGATACTAAGCCGATCATAACAATGCTGCTAATTTCAATTTGTTCTTTGGGTACTCATCATTAATAAGCCCTGCCTGATGGGAAGAGTCGCCAGCTAACTGAGGTAAGTCTGCATCCATCTACAGCCAAAATATTCATACATGTAGCCTGAAAAGTTTGTCCATACACTCCAATAATGTGCGACAACAATTTGGACTTAGGCTTTTAAAATAAGTAAGATGACATATAGCTTAAGAAAATATGTGAGCGTTCATACAGAATATGTAACAATCTAGAAATTCCATTTTTGTCAGTTATTTTCTAAATGCTGTATGGTGCTCTTAGCATTGTGCTCAACACTGCTCAAATACAGTGCTTTTCCTTTAAGAAGCTTATAATCTAAAACATACAAATAACCATATGTAGAAAAAAGCTAGAGATCAGAGTAAAAGAAAGCATTCACAAAAATGTACAAATTCAGCATGCCAGAACTTTTCAGTTGAGCAACATGATCCCCAGTGAAATTCTTTCCAAATGATGTATCGTGTGCACAAGTTATAAGTGATTATCTTCAATTTTCTTAGAAATGAGTAATAAGATACCTCTTAAGACCCATGCTTTTGTATATGCACCAAACAGTAAAGTTGGCGTGGTCATTGATAGCTGCCATTTAAGGAGAAAACATATTTTCTGTCTTGTCTCATACCAGACAAATCCAGGACTCTTTTTTCCCAGGTTGGTAATAAGCAGCTTTTTGCTAGGCTGCAGTGAATAGCAAACATTGCAACTCTAAAGATGAAAGTAGCAGAATGCTCAAAAATATTGCATCAAAACATTGGATACAACCTACCAGCCCATAAGAAAAAAACAAATTGCAAAACTGTCACCATCTGTGTCATCTAGCTTCCATCGAAATCTTATGTCTGTATTTCCTAATGCTTACAAAATGGAATTTGCTCCAAGGATTAAAAAACACATGTGCACACACATGCGCGCGGTCATGCGCGCAAACAGTTTTTAAGATGGCAGCCCTATTAAAAGACTTCTTCTCCCTATCTCCCACTTCATCTCTTCAGTTCTTTTCCCTTGCCCAGACGGGCTATTGTAACCATTTCAGCCAATTTCCTGGAGGTCTTTTCTAGCCCTTTTCACCCTATTTAATCCTACAAGTTTCCTGGGAAGCCTGTTTACTTGTATGCTCCCCCACTAGACTGTGAACTCTTTGACAAAAGGGACTGCATCTCACTCCCTTCTGCACCCCCAGCACCTAAGAAGAGCCTGCCAAGGAGGGAGCAGACTTAGACTCCTTTCAGACCAGGGTGCCCCACCAATCATCAGCCATCTCCTCCAGCCGACTGATGGCTCTCTCTAGGCACATCTCAGTACCTATATCAGCCTTAGTGTAATAAATATATTCAGACCACAGTTGAGAATTGAGAATTCTAAACTGTTCCAAGTTAGCACACAATAATACAACTTTTTCTAAGTTTTAACAAATCACCCACCCAAATGTCTAATGCAATCTCTGAGGAGGGAAAACCCTCACACACCTTATTTCTTACTCTCTCTCCCAACATTAGAACCGCTAGTGCTTGAAACTAACTAATTGAGGGACCACAGCTGGCAACCCAGATCCGGCTGCTAGTTCCCACACTTAAAAAAAAAAAAAAAAAAAAAAAAAAAAACCAAACTCTCTCTTTGTCTGAAGAATGCTGCTTTTTATTTTTATGTTGTTTCATCTATTTCAAGAAATTCCAAGTCAGTTTTGGCTCTTCAAAGCTGCCTTTTACCCATACGGGCATTTGGCCTTTTGGACTGTTTCTCGCACTTTTCAAGGCCCTCTAAGGCAAGATCCCTCAGTCTTTTGGGAGTTGCAACACCACCATGGTTTGTTTGATTTTCTCATTCCCATTAGTCCCCTACACCACCCCCCACCTCACAAAAGTGGTGTATGGCATTCATAAAGTGAATTACACTTGATTTTTGTTTGGAGGAATTTTTTTTCAGACTTCTGTAACATTCCCTTGAGACAATTGGAAACATCATTGTCTGATTACTAGCTCACTTTCCTTGCCTAAAATTGTATCCATTCTTGATTGCGCCTGTGGGTAGGTTAAGCAAAACAAAATAAACATCTAGACTTATGAGCTCATTGGCTTTTTTCTGAATTTTTCTAAATTAAATAAGGGTAAAAGAGCTGCACTGAAAGTCAGTTATATGGATTTTTCTGCCAAATGCTAACTCTGTGCGCCTGGTTTCCATCTGTGGTGCTTTCCAAGTTACAAATCCTGAAGAAGAAGAAGAAAAAAAAGCGGGCTATGAAGAGATCTATGAATTTGGGGGACATGCTATTCAGAATTGCTGTCCTGTGCCTTTGAAAACTAAAAGAAATGGGAATACGAGTTTGTAAGGCTTCAGATCAGCTTTGCAGAAGTTAGCATAGTTCTTCAGCACCGGAGATTTATTTTTTAGGCAGATTGATTTCAAATGCCATTTAGTCTCATCCGTATTAGCATAATTAGCATAAGAAATGTACCTTATCCACTCTAACCCAATTCTGCTAATGGCTGAAGTTAGCGTCAATCCCAAATGCTCCCCCTATGTGAAACAGGACATTCTTGAGGATTTCTCCTTACTGTGACAGAATCTCATTTTATCTGGGACAAAGAAAGCTTTAATGCAGTTAATACAGTGCAGCAGGCAAACTGAACATGACTTAAAATACAGATGGGGAAAAAAAAGTCAAGCGGTCATCATGATGGTTCATAAGTATCAAATAATTTGCAGCTCTCTTTCAACTTCCAACCACTGAACAACAGCAGCAAATTACACATGCATTCACTTTAAAATTATGCACTTGCCATTGCATTTAGTCTGCCGTTGTTGTCTCTTCTCTGAAATACTGATGAGCTCTTTCCACACACGGACATTAGGATTTCCACCATGTTTTCCATATCTACAGTGACCATATTTGCCCAGCTAAAATTCAGGACACATGGTTTTTATATCAGGACAGAGTATTGGGAATCTGCACTGCTGCAGAAAATCCAGCATATATGGTAGCTATATGGGTATCACCATATTTGAAGTTTGGCTTTGCTCCAGTGTGAGACAGGACAGTGCTTACCATGTAGAAGGTTTGTTAAATAGAATTGAAGCAGGGAATGTTGGGTTTATATGGTGAAAACCCCTGAAAAACGATTTCTCCTATGGAGTGTGTGAAATAGTAGAGGAAAATAAAAAGTCTCTATTACAAGTCCCTGTTCTCTATAAGTATGGCCATCCCTAGGCTGAGAATAAGGGAGGGAGGGAGCCCAGGCCAAATCTCATACACACAGTGTGTGGGCCCTCCGAATACTTTTATACAGATGCTGCAAAGAGGCAGACAGCCAGAGAGCTGGGGGAGGGGGAGGAAGGGCGAGCGTCTGCATGAATGCGTGTGTGGGGGGTGCTAAATGAGTATCCGTGCTTTCCTCTGGTCTTTTTCTTCTTTGAAGCACCACCTTTACTTCCTGGCTTTGAATCAGCCAAATGTGGCCCCAACCCCAACCCTGGGCCCATTTATCTTGTGGAGGCTCAGCCTGTGAGGACCAATTTTTACATTATCAACAAAAGCATGTTCTCTGGCCTTAGCAGTCTGATTACCATGGCACTTCCAGGGGAGAGAGATTCGCCTGTTGTTTCAGCTCTGTGGCAGTGATTCATAGGTTGCCCCTTACAGCTCCTGCACACGCCCACGTGGTGCGTTATTAACACTTAACAGTGGAAGAGGTAGTTCTACCCTCCCTCATAGCGAGATCCTGCGAAGCAATATTTAACATACGCGCAAATGCATTTTAGTCACCAAAAAGGGTGACCAATTACCTTTGAAACTAAACAGCAGGCTCGCTCGGCTCTTTTCATCAACCTAAAGAAAAGGCTGAGGGCGCGCTGGCTGCCTAGGTAACCTCCTGCCAGTGAACGCTCGCTGGCAGCGCCCACTGGGCGCGCATCCGCATTCACAACTTGGTCCAACCATCGGGCCCGCCTCCCCGACTTGTTGAGAGCCACCAGCCAAGTTTTGGCGAGGGTTGTTCCCCGATCCCTCGGAAGCGCGGGACGCGCGCCTCGCTGGATGCACGAGTCCGGAAGAGACCCTGGAGGCCACAAACGTTTTACGGTTTGCGAATCCAACTGGCCGTTTCTTTCGAACGCACCTCTGATAAATTAACCTGTTTGAAACCGACTCTTCTTGCCCGCATTGTCAGTGTAGCAACTTGTCCTAATTGGATTCTAAGGCAGGCGTTAGGAGCCCAAGCGCTGGACAATCACTTAAGGCCATTAATATTCATCTGTTGACAGTGGCAGCCCTCAACGAAGGTGAAAATAGGCCCTTCCGGCACGATCTGATTGAGCATAACAAAAGGCAGGCGTTCAGAAACTTTCCTCTACCTAAAATCATCTCCCCTTCAGCGTCCAGCCTGTCAAGAAGGCAGATGAATTTGGGAGGGGGAGGAGTTAAATCATCTTTGGACTCCTGCTCCCTGGGCCAGAGCCCCGTTTTTGAAGCGATTTTGCCAACCTAGATAACGGTCGTTGTTTTGAAGGAAAAGGCTCAGTCCTCTTCATTTGGGGGACCCTCCAACTCCCAAGTTTCCCTCAGCGTGTCTTTACCCGCCACTACAGATTCAGAGATCTGTCCTCAACTTTGTCTGCACTTGGGCCCGCGAGCCTTGGGAAACCAGGCTGGGGAAAGGAGGGCGTGGTGAACGTTAGGGAAAGGATAGCCGGATCCGCGGTCCAGCTAAGGCTAACATTCTAACACGTACGTGCAAGCAAGGGTGGCAAATTCCCAAGGCACCAGCTCGGTTGTGGAGCGCCAGTCCGCCGAGGCCCAGGAAACCAGCTCCTACCTTCCCGCCCTTCCCCAAAAATGGGCGCTCGCGAGAAGGCGATCCCTGCCGTTCCTCCCGCTCGCACCTTCCGTGTCAGCAGCGCTGGCCTAGGGGATGCAGACACAGTTCACATACATGCCCGTTTTCTCCCTCAGTAGACCGGCCAGACCCCGAGCACACCGACCACCCCCCAGGTGCCCAGCCGCAGGGCGCACGAGCGCGGCCCCGCGGGGCTAGTGCGCTCGGGGTACAGACACCACGCGTCCCTTGGCTCCCTCCTGAGCATGGGGAACGCGCGAAAGACCCCTCCTCACCTGGCACGGGGGTTTCGGGCACCCACTTGAGTCCGGGCTGCAGTCTCTGGAAGAAGGAGCGGACCTGGTGACAGGTGGCGTCTGGCGGCGGCGGCGGAGGCTGCGCCTGTCCCGGGCAGTCCAAGCTGAGCAGCATCGCCACCACCAAGCACGCGGTGCGCACGGTCCCGGCCATCCTGCTTCGCCGAGAGCTAGAAGAGCGCGGGAGAGTGGCAGCGGGAGCGAGAGCAGTCCCACGACTCGGCAAGCCTGGCAGTGGCCCCGAGAAACGAGAGACGTGCTGCTACCCAGCCGCTGCAAAAGTTTCCTCGCAGCTACCTGGACGCTGGACGAGGGCGGGAACCTCTAGGCGGCGCGGGGCGGGGAGGGGCTGCCCGAGGTGGGGCGGGGCGAGGAGGGACGGGGCGGGGCGAGGCGAGCCGCGCGGCCGGGGGGCGGTGGAGGGAGTGCGGCGGCTACCCTGCGGGTTGCGGGGGCGCGGCGTGGAGCGCGGCGGGGACAACTGGGGCCGAGGTGGAGCGAGAGCAGGCGGCGGGGTGCGTGCGGTGGCTCCCGGCAGCCCAGCCCAGCCCAGCTGCCCGCTCGCCGACGCTCTACACAGGGCGCTCTGGCATAACTACTGCAGAGGGGCTGCAGGCTCCGGCGCGCTGATTGGCTTCCCAGCAGCCGTCCCCTCTGACTGGCTCTGGGAGAAGTTCCCCAGCCTCACTCCTCCTTCCCGCCGCTCATTGGCCTACAGCCGGGAGGGCTTTTCCCTTTAGAATTTTTGCAACCTCTCCATCCTTCCTTGGGGTGGGTGGGGGGTGGGGGTCCCTGGCTTAGGTGCCTCTGTGCTTCGCCCGAGGCCTTCTCCCAGCCCAGTCCAGCTCGTCTCTGGTCACCAGAGCCACACAAGTTCTTCCTTCTCCGCACAAAATCCACCTCCTCATCCTGCTCTCCGAGGGGCTTCCTGCGAACCGTTTTCCCAATGCAGCTCTGGCAGGATTCTCAAAGCCAACCCACAAACAGTCACGTTCAGGGGCAGCTGGGGACCGCAGCGGTTTCCACAGCCTGCCTCATCTTTGAATATTGTACCTAAAAAGTCTGAAAACCCCTGTGACTTGCTATGTTTGATTCAATAGAACCACACAAAGTTAGAGAAAGCACTTGATCCCAGGATGTTAAAAGCATCTATCTCCTGCACGATAGTCCCGGATGATCCTTCATGAAGCGAAACATAACTGGTGACAACGAAATAACCTGGAGCTTAAAGCCAGCCTAACTCATTAAAATGATAACTTATCATTTTACACAGCAAATTCATTGAGTCAGACCTAACCTGTTTCACAGATGGAGTAGAAGGCTGTTTGAAAGGCCTCCTGGACCCAAATCCCACTTCTCTTGCTTAAATTTCACCATTAAAAATCCAGTTCTTTGAGAACCAAATGTCTCAGAGGAGGAATGCATTTAGTAATTACCTATAGGCTCCTAAGTAGGGATCTTTAGCGTGGATTCTTTTTGTGACATGCTCCCCACCGCCACCCCCTGCGCACACACACCTTAGCACAGTGCCTTGCACATGTAGGAACTCAATACATATTTGCATAATGAAATGACTTAACGCCTTGGTGTGAATTAGTTTATCGTTTGATTATGCTGTTTCTTTTTTTCTTTCTTTCTTTTCTTTTCTTTTTTCTTTTTTTTTTTTTTTGATTGTGTTGTTTCTGACGTAGGTGAAAGAAGGTTTTGATAAGTAGTTAAAGAAAAGAAAGAGCCTCCACACCAGGAATTGTCCAGGGTGTGCTAGACGGAGGGAGAGAAGGTTGTGTCCCAGGACTGAAAAGAGAGGCAAAAGGAAGAGGAAGGTCACTGAAAAGTTTATTCGTTCATTTATTCATTCATTCCTCCAATAACAAATGTTTGAACTCCTACTACGTGTCAGACATTGTGGGGTACAAACAGACAATGGGAATACAAAGATTAGCCCATGGTACCTGACCTCAAAGAGCTACAAGCCTAATAGGGAAGAAATTAAACGTTAATGCAGTGCGTGTTAAGTGCTAAGATAGAGTTCTAAGAGGTGGTAGGGTAGATCAGAGAAAGCCTCCCAGAAGAGAAGATGCCCTAAACTCAGACTTGAAAGACCAGTAGGAGTTGAGGTGAGAAAAGAAGATGGGGGGAAGGGTGCCCAGGCAGCATGAACAAAGACACTGAGAGGAGAGGTCTTGGCACGGTTGGAGGGTGGGAGGTGCAAGCAATGATTTCAGGCTGGGGAGTTACAAGAGCCAAGGTGAGAGAGATAAGCAAGGGCCAGATTATGCAGAGTCTTGAAGCCATGTGGAGGAGCCTGGGGAACCACTCGAGGAAATTTTAAGCAGAGGGGCAACACGATCATATTTGCCTTATTAAAAGATTTCTCCAGCAGCATTGTGGAGATGGCTTGGAGAATGAGAAAGATTGGAACCAAAGAGACCAGTTAAGAGGCTGTGAAAATAATCCAGACAAGAAATAATAAAGGCCTGTGGCAGAGGAGATTTGGAAGGGGAAAAAAACTACCAGAGATATTTAAGAGATAAAATTAAAAGGGCATGGTGACCGAGTAGATATGGGGGATGGGAGAGAAGGAGTCAAGGACGGAGGGCTCATTCACTCTTTTTTTCAACAAACATTTGAGTGCCGCCTATGTATCTGGCATTCTTCTCCTACTTCATAATTTTGCCTGGGGCTAGGCCTGCGCCTGCATTGAACATTTGACAAATGACATATCCACTTTAAAAGAAACACCAATTAAGAGTCATAATTTGGCTGGTGAGTTTGATATGTTCCACCTGTGGAGCCCTGTGACCAAAGGGCAGATTGGAAGGCAAGCATTGATTGAATTTCATGACCTCGCAGAGGAAGACATGACCTCCCATAAATTCATGATCTTCCAGAGCTCATGCAACTAACTACAAAGGCAACAGTTGTTTTCAACTACTGGGTATTGAGTACCTGGAAAGGGGGGACTGTGACTTATTTTTAATATACGGTTTTATATCTAATACATTTTGTATGAGCTAGGAAAGTGCTTCCCCAAGTGAAGTGTGTGAATCCCTGGATTCAATGAAGTGTACCAATGAAGTTTTTAAAATTATTTTACTAAATATTTATTTTAATGATGGATTAGAAAAAATATATGTAACTGTGCATCCAACCCTTGATCTCATTAGGAGAAAGCTAAGTAGGTAGTACTGTGATTAGTTTATTTCAATTAAAATGTGAGCTGCTTTAAAGAAAAATATTAAATAGTAGTGGGAATATGAAGGTATAGCAAAATGTGTGGAGTGATATGTGAATGACTAGGATTTGCAGGCCCTGGGGTTTCGTGAAATCTTCTTTTGGCCTGAAAGCTTCTGCTTCACCTCAAAGCAGCGACTTGAAGACTTTTAGCCAACCTAAGATGGAAGTTAATAAAACTCGTTAGGCTTAAGGAGTGATTCCATTTTTATAAGTGCCTCTCAAAGACTGTAACTTTCCAGCCCAAAGCGAGGACCCTAACGGTGGAATTTCAGGCACTGAAACAAGCACTGAGGGATAGGCTTTTGGCCAGGAAAACTTGTAGGTATGCCATATGCAACTGTCCACTCTGCCTATCCAGTGACATGGAATTTTACTGACAAAAATCCAGTTCTTTAACCAAAGTACAAAATCTGTTACATTTTATACTATATACTGCCCAGATGGGTGACTGTCAATTAAGACCGGTTTTGTTTTTTTTTTCTCTTTTACATAAACAACTGTCTTACCTTTCAAGGCTCTCATCCTCATGTTAGAGAAGTCAAGCCAATGACTTATCCCTACTCTTCAGCTGGAAGAGACAAAGAGAAACAATCAGTCTAGAAACACAAAAGGATGTGCTGATTGAACCAGTGTTCACTTTCTACAATTCACGTTTCTGTGCTTTCAGACCCTGTTGGAAGCATTTAGATAACACCTTTGGGTCCCATTTTCCTCTTTGGACCCGAGAGGAAGGCTACCTAGCACAGCAGGCCCAGAAGAACTTTTCTTCACCTTTCCCTCCGAGTCTCTGGTTTGAAAGAATTCGAGAATTCCCAGCTGTAGCCAGCAGCTATTATCTTGCTGTAGCTGGGAGGAGAGTCTGGTTCCATGGCTCCAAAAGCAGCATAAATCAAGTTTTCTGGGAGAGGGTTAAGAAAGGGTGTTCAACAGCTGCCGCCATGGGAGGAGCTCATACACAGCCGTGCACACGGCCACACACGCACACACTGTTTGTCTTGGGCCCAGTTCCCTTTGCCCCCCAGGTGATGTTCTCCTCTCCCCGTCCCCCTCAGGTATACAGTATCTTCGGGCCTTAACCTCTCTCTCAAAATCTGCTTTTGGAGAAGAAACTTTAAAACTCATCCGCTTACAGTGTATATGGCTGATAGGATATAATGGGGCTGCCCACCCAGAGGTACGAGTATTTTAACAGGATCAAAGCTTTAAACCAAAGGAACAGAGCTCTAAAAACTGTGGAATTCCAGGCATCCGCCAGTGGGAAGGGAGTGTTTAAACTGAGGGGCAATGAGGCCTTTTTTGGTGCACCTGAAATCACATCACGCAGACAGTTGCTTATATGTTAAATCGGTGCTGCTCACAGTCAACACCTCACTAGCCACACCTCTGCACTCGATGGCACACAGCCACTTTGTCTCCCCTTCTCTTGCAGTGTATGACTCCTTTGTGGGGCGGAGAGGAGGGGAGGCGCCAGGCACACTGATTCCAATGCTCCCAAATGTATAAGCTATGATCAGAGAATGAATTATGGTCCTTTGGGAAAGAGTGTTCATTCATTCATCCCAGCCAGCAGGCCAGTGCAATGTAAATGGTAACTTTGTAAGTTGAAAGACTTAAAGCCATTTTGAAAATTGCATAATAATCCCAGGCAGAATTTGGCTCCATGTGTATGGAAAATTAATAGACCTGGCTGAGATGCTTGCATAGTGAGTTGTGGATGGATAGCCTCTCTTCAGACCAGGGACTAAACTTTGCCCTCACTAAATCCACAAAATATACTGAAGTTCTTGTAAGTCAGAGTCCAAGCCTTGAAAAAAACTATTGAAATTTTATTTGTGGCATCATGTTGATTACTCCAAATAAAAAATTATTCTATTTTGTCTTTGTTTGTATAAGGGATATTGATCTAGATTCCTAACATTTCTTCTTACCCCTACCTAGTCTATTGATTTTTTTTTCTTTTTTGATTGGGCAGTTATACTGTATGTATATGTAACATTTTGTGTCCTTGCATAGAATATTTGGTTTTCTATAAAGATATAAGGGATTTGTAGTTTGGTGATGGAAAGCGCAGTAGCTTTAAATCCAAATGCTGGTGAGCCCGAGGCATGACTTTATGTGCCACATGGCAATTCACACATACTTTGTTTTGCTTTAAATTATTGTGGACCAAAAAACACAATGGTTCAGGCAATGTAATATATTTATTTTGATGTATGGTGTGCAGAACCTATAAATAATTTCACTACGTTTTTTCTGGGTCTTTATGCTCTGGAGCCTGGATCTCCAGTACACCAACTGGCATTTAATAGTTGACCTCTCACGTGTTTGCTTCCACCAAGGTTCTTTCCTCTCTTCAGAGCTCCCTGAATTCTCAGCGAATATGGAAAAAATCAATAGCCACCACCTTAGATAGCAACTTATATTTTCAATAACCTTTCCCATCCCACTTCCCAAGTGCCATCCATAATCCTAGGTCTTGGGGAATTTCAAAAGTAGCATCTCATAAGAAAAGGCAATCTCCAGCACCATCCCTAATTCTACAAATTATCATAAAGTCTATCTGTTAGCAACCGTGTACTTGAAAGGCAGTATGATTGGAATCCGCAGCCAAAGGAGGAAGAGAGCAGTACCAAGCCGTTCCAGACCCTACCAAAAAGGCCTGGAGTCTGCTCTGATTGCTGTACCGATGCTTGGGGTGACCGCTACACTTGCCACATTGTGTAGCAAATATATGTTTACCTATTTGTCTACACCATAACTTGAGAGCTTTAGATGAGCAGGCATTGATATTATTCTTCTCTGTGTTGCTTCTAGTACAGCGTGACTCAAGGTGCAGTCCTTGTACATATGCTGCTATGTGCACTGTTTGCTACCAGTCTGTGACAAGTTTAAGTACCAAAATCAAGAGTAAGCATTTGGCAACTTTTATACCATTTTGATATTGCTTCTACTTGTGGGCACATGACAAGCTGGCCCCACTGTTGAATCTAATAGTTGTTTTAAAATGGCCTTATGTTTTGTATTTCTTTCTCAGTTTTTCTAGTAATTCACTTTTATTGTATTTTCTCAAAGTATTTGTTCATGTCAGGTAGAAAATAAAAATAATATAAAATAATCTGATCTACAGATAGTTTGAGAAGCATTGCCCTAGTATGTGCACAGTACTTTGGCTCATGGTAATCACTTAGTAAATGTTTTTTAATGAACCCTGTGATGCTTTTCTTTACAAAAATAAATTCCTAAATTCCTAAAAAAAAATAAATTTGTTTATGGAGTTCCTATTAAAATCACAATACATAAAAACTTTCTGATAATAGGTAGCCTATCTCAAGATAAACTTGTAGCTAAAAACTTTCTCCTATAAAAATTATCACATAGGAATGCTCTTCTTTTTTGGGTCACTTTTATTCAAGAAATAGAAGAAAACAAATATGGTTTACATGAGATTTTTCATCTCAGAAGATCTTGGTATAAATTACAAACAGAGGTTAAACTCCACTGCCTTTGTATTTTGTCAATTATTTCCCCCCAATTTTTATCTTGTTTTCTGTTATAAATGAAAGATGCTAGCCTGTGTACCAAAACATATCTTCTCAGAGCAAAATGATAAGATCCAGAAGGAAGTACTACTTCCTTCGAATGCCTTCATCTCATTCATCCTTTCTGTATGTCAGAAGCATAGCAAGTCTCCTCTTCCATAAATAAATTGCCTGTCATTACTCAGAAGATTTATGCTCTGTTGGATGTCTCCAGTCCTTCTCTAGCTCCTGTTAAACTTATGGCTAATACCATAAGGTTTGTTAGCAGTTTTTTGTCTGACATTGTTTGGAAGTTATTTCATATGGGTATATCCAGTTTTCCCAAATAGATTAGAATAATCAAAAGAGCAGAGAATGAGCAGTCGAAAGAGCTGGTTTCTAGTTCTTGTTTTGCCACTCTGAGCATTGTGACCCTAGATCAGTAACTTAACATCTCTGAACCATAGCCTCTTTAACTGTAAATTGAGGATGGTAGACTAGAAGCTCTTCTAAGGTTCCTTCTAGTTCTGACCGTCTGTGTTTCTATGACTGTGAATTCTTTTAAGAAAGGAATCTTATACTTCTGTATCCAGCATCTAGAACAGTGCCCAGAGCGCAGTAGGCCTCCAATACACATTGTTGAATTCATAACTAAATGCATCATTCACAACACAGACCTCAGTAATGGCTCCATAGAAGATGCTCAAGAAACATTAGTTGGTTGATCAGTGCTTTTCTTAATTAAAGTACTGTATATAATAACATTAAAGACCTAATTTTTCTAATGAGCAGGATAGTAATGTTTGCTGTAAGCAATGTTGCAAGAGTGGAGATACAAACAGACATACTTCTATCAGATTTTCTTTATCTCCAGAAATCTAAATCAGACATTTAAATTTTTAAATAACTGAAGCTGTGATATTAACTTTTTTATTTTTTTAAAGATGACCAGTAAGGGGATCTTAACCCTTGATCTGGTGTTATCAGCACCACACTCTCCCAAGTAAGCACAGGCCAGCCCGTGATATTAACTCTTTAAGATTGCAAAGGACTAAAGGTAAGAAACTATATTTATCTAAATCTCACTGTACGGGGGCCTAACAGATTATTACATTGTTTGGAAATGATGTTAGTAAACTTTTAGCAGGGTTTATTATTAATTTTTTCCTACTGAAAAACCTGTGTCAATCCCTTCTATGGAAATCTTTCTGAAATGTATTGCATATTTCCTTGCCTTAGTAAACAAAGTATATGAAATCTAATGCTCTGTTTTATCATATTCAATTTTTTGTATAATGTTGTGAGTATACAGAAATGGTGAGACATTAAGCTGAATCTGTATTGGGTCTACTACACATCATGAAACTTGATTTCTTAAAAATAACACCAACAAATCCCCTGAAATGATTTTTCTCTTCCTCTTTAACATATGATATAGAATGTACAGATTCATGCCCTCCTGCATTAGATTGCTTTTCTGCAAATTGTAGTTCTGGAATCAAAAGCTAAAGTAGTCTTTCCTAGGTTGTTCTTTTGGTTTCATTACCAGTAACTTCAACCTCCCAGTCAATTTTAACCTACTCTCCAGTTGACTTGTTTTAACTTATGTTGCAACACAGCATTGTGGAATGGGCATAGTTTCCAGTGTTAGATAGTCCTGGGTCCAAATTCCAACTCTATTGCTTACTAGCTAGGTGACCTTGGGCAAGCAGCCTTATCTGGATGAGCCTTCACTTACAAAATGAGGATTAAAAACTTAACCTTCAAAAGACAGCGAGTGTCAGCAAAGATGTGGCGAAACTGGAAAACTTGCACACTGTTGGTGGGAATATAAAATAGTGCAGCCACTGTGGAAAACAGTATGGAGGTTCTTCAAAAAATTAAAAATAGAACTACCATATGATCCAGCAATCCCACTTCTGGGTATTTATCCAAAGGAATTGAAAGCAGGATCTCAAAGAGATATTAGCACTCCCATGTTCCTTGCAGCATTATCCACAATAACTAAGAGGTAGGAACAACCTAAATGACCACTGACAGACGAATGAATAAAGAAAATGTGGTATATACATACAATGTAATTCAGCTTTAAAAAAGGAAATCCTGCCATTTATGATAACTTGGATGAAGCCGGCAGACATTATGCTAAGCGAAATAAGCCAGGTAAAGAAGGACAAACACTGCATGATTCTACTCATATGAGATATCTAAAATGGTTGAATACATAGAAACAGAGAGTAGAATGGTGGTTACCAGGGGCTGGGGGAAAGGGGAAATGGGGCATAAAGTTTCAGTCAAGCAAGATGAATAAGCTCTAGAGATCTGCTGAACTACATTGTGCCTAAAGTCAACAATAATGCATTGTATGCTTAAAAGTTTGTTAAGAGAGTAGATCTCATGTTAAGTATTCTTACCTCAATAAAAAAAAGAAAACTTAACCTTGGTCAATGAATGGATGGATACACAGATCCATGTGATAATCCAAGTATAGTACAACACTAATTGTAAAATATAGGTGGCAGGTATACTAGTGTCCACTGTCAAATTCTCCCAGTTTCTCTGTATGCTAGGAAAAATATAACCTTGCAATGTCTTTGAGAGGACAAGAGATAATATGGGTAGTGTCTGGCACATTGTAGATATTCACGTTATCATGTGGAACTTAAGCCTATTTCTTTTAAAGGCAATCAAAGCCAGGTTTTTCTTTTGTTTGTTTTAGTAAACATTACTTTATTTACTTATTTATTTATTACCAACATTTATTGAACAGTCACTGCGTTCTAAGCACTGATGATATAGTGACGAGGGCAAAATTGTCCTCATGGTCCTTAGTCAGGTTTGTTTTTAATCTCCAGAGTGATCAGGTATAACTGAGATCTTGTGTTGTTAGTTGTGAGTTCATTGCCAGGTTTGCCACAATGCCAGCTTTTGAGAGTGCCAGACTATCGAAGTTTTGCAGATTTGTAAGTTTGAAGGGGGCATACACTCTCAGAGGGTTTCCTTTAACTTCACAGTCTTGGCTGCAGCTCAGTCTTCCTTCAGCCTCTCCTTAAAACAGGCCCGTGTGGAGGATATGAGAGCTAAGTAGTGTTCAGTGATGGCCTGGGTCCAGCAAGAGACCTGCCACAGCCCCAGGAATTCTCAGACACCGATTTGCCTTTCCATTTCCCAGGGCTTAACCTCTGTCATTTGGCCTCCCCAATTACAATTACATTTCCAGACTCTATTTTTTTTTTTTTTTTGGCCTTACCCTCAATTCCCAGCCTTAGTAATGGCTCGTATTTCCTGGATGTAACTACAGGAGCTCAAATTCACTTCTGAAAAAAAGTTTTCAAACTTGAGTTTGCAGCCAGATCTACCCCAGTTTTAAACTTCACAGTCATACTCAAATGTATTCATACCATTTCTAATTTACTGCCTTTCTGAAATATCAAGCCGTATTTACTTTCCCTTTCTTCTGCTCAGTTTTAGGCAGTGAAGTGACTCTTCAGAGGAAAAAGACCCACGATTTCTTTACTACTAAAAATAATGCCAGTCTCTTTTCATTGACAGTCTATGTGTGCAGAAAAAAAAAAAAAAAAAAAAAAAAAAAACCCATTTATCCCACATATCGAAGGGAAAGTTTATCTTCTTTGGTGTGTAACTGCTTCTATGGCAAAAAGGTCATTTAATCATATGCAAGCAGCTAGACAAGATGATAATATAAAGCAGGAGTCTGTGTGCTTCTAAATCATCTGGGGCTTATAGAATGCCCCTGCACTACTCTAGGATGGGAAACTCTGAGCCAGTTAAAGAGAAAGATTAAAGATTGAAGGATGAAATTGCCTATTGTCTTTTTGTGTATAATTTAGTTCTTGACCCTAAGATGAGAAAATAAACAGAGTGTCTTTCTACAAGCAGTATTGTAGTCACACCTGAAGCAGCCATGATTCTGAAATCCGGAGAGATCTCTATTTCTCATCTTAGTTTTGCTGCAAACATAACTTATAATATTACTGATGTACTTTAACACATTCATAGTATCACTGATATTAAAAAATTTTCAAGCCTGACAAGTTTCCTTATCCCTATACTAACATTATTATTGATTTTCAAAGCTGAGGCAGTATATCCATTCATACCATTTTTTTCTTAGAATTTGATCTTTTGGGGTGTCTCAATCTAACAAACATTGTACAGTTTGGGGATCTGACAAGAAACCTCTTGATCTGAGAAGGAAGGTCCAAGTTTTCAGGACTACCTAATAATCCCAGTTAAATTGTCTCCTTTCAGAGTCTCTTAACATTTGTTTAAGATTTTATACTTCTCATGAAGGGCTTCCTCATACCTCATCCAGATTGTTCTTCCCAACAGCCCTATGAGATAATTATGCAAGCAAGTATAATTATCCCCATAATATTGATTAGAAAGCCTGAGATTCGGAGAGGTAAAGTGATGATCCCAAGGTCACATAGCAGGTCAGCAATGAAGACTGGACCATACCCCCAGTCTAAAAAAAAATCAGTACAAGCCATGTGGCAGTGCTTTAAAACCTAAATGTCATAGGCAAAAACTTTTGAATGTTATCCAGATGTCTTTGGAAGGCCCAGGGAAATCAATACTCACCTTAAAGAGCCAGACATGAAAAATGACATGTTATGAAAAACATGCCAATTTGGGATTTGCTAGATGAGAGAGAAAAGTTGGGGACAATATAGCAGGGCCAGGTTTCAGAACACTTCTTGTGTTCTTCGCTTCACTGCAAACAATGACCTTTGCACAGATAGAAAAGATACAAAGTGAGTTTAGTTTGTGTCATGCAATTCTTTCAGAATTTGTGAAAAAAAACTAGAAGACATTTTGGATATCACCCCTGTAGTTTGATTCTAAATGTTTAGAGAAGATTTTCTTCCTTGTAAATGAAAAACCTAAGTGTGAGTGATTCAGGGAAAATCTGTCTCTGTTTTCCCTTCATCCTGCTATCAGCAAGGTAAATGAAGAAATTGAAATGATAAGAAGTCTAAAAGAAGTAGCTTTTGAAAGCATCTGAATTGCACTTCCTTACGCCAGAGGAATTTGATGGCTAATTATGGGAACTATAGATGATAAAAAACTTGAAAATTCTCAAAGTGTAGCAGTAATGCCTGGGTAGGGAAAACTGCTTACATTCATTACAGGAAATTCACAGATTCCCTCAGGAAAAGTGGTTCCATGGGTCAGAGTCAGGCCTCATGCTTGAAATTAGGGGGTACGGGTCTGACTGAAGGCCTCTTCTTCCTGCCTTGCCTTTAGCAGACTGAGAGGAGCACTGAGCCCCTCAAAGGAGAGCTCCCCACAGGAAGGAAAAGTCAGCTAAAAGGAGCTAAACGCATGAAGCTGAGTTGCCAGAATCCCTGCACAGGCCACCCAAGCAGTGAAGAAATTCATGGAGAGAAAGAAAGAAAGCAAAGACCCACAGCCGTGAGCAGAGCCAGCTGGGAGGGATGTTATTACTTTATTTCTGTTTTCTTAACTATGTGTGTGTGTGCGTGCGTGTGCGTGTGTGCTCATGCATGTGCGTGTGTTTTGAGGGGGAGGGAGGATTGATTGCAGAAAATGTCTGGATCCACAGCTCTCACGATGGAAACTTTTGTTGATATAATTTCTCCTAACTTTCCTACACCTTCCTTCCCTTCTATCCCATTTCCCCAGTGGCTATCAAGAGCTGTATACATCTGACCACAAAACATCCAGTCAGTTCAAGTCAAAAATGCAGCCAGCCATCTGGATTGACTCAAACTCTGTCTACACACACCAATTGGCTAGGGGGTAAAAAAATGTAATTCAGTGGAACAACTGGTTATTTTTAAAACAACGAGTTGAATTCAGACAACCATCCAATTAGTTGATTTCAAAATGCCTGTTTGGCGACATGAAAAGGGTTATTTTCAAAGGGCCTGTGTGTGCATAAACAACCTGAATGCTATTAAATTGACGAGCTATTTTAGAATCAAGTAGATAAGGCCAAAGCCGCTGGACTCTGTTTATAGAGGGAAAACCTGTTAGAGTAGCAGTCCATCAAGCACTCCAGAGGGTGACACCTTCTGTTGTAAGAATGAAGTTTTTCCCTTGACAGCAGCATGACCATGCCTCTCTTTGTAGTGGCAAGCACCTCGATCCTTTCTTAGAGAAACCTCCTGTGCGCCTTCTTCCTGGGCATGCCGTGCTAGCCAGAAGGCCAAAGATTCAAACAGACTCTAAAAGCAAATGCGCTTGTATTAGCCATTGCCACATAACATTTCTTAACACACAGAATGATGTGAACTTGATCCTCTCCTTTTACTGGTTTCAGTTTCACTACATACAGCAAAAAAGCCTCCTCTGAGCCATTTTACCCACTTTGTAATGAGTTGGGTCAGTTTAAACTGCACAGCTAGATCTCCCTGAGCTTCCTCCCCCCGTCCCTCCGAAATGTGAAAGTTCTTTTCTTGTGTTACATTGCTAAGAAATAATTTAAGGAAAAAAAAAAAAAAAAAAAGGAGGGAGGGGAAGGGGGGAAGGTCTCCTCCTGAAGAGAATTTTATTTGCACTCCCCACGCTTTGTCATAAAAGGCATTCAACCGTGTTAATCATATAAGAAGTTTTAGAGAAGCTCTCTTTTTCACATTAGGCTTAAAACATCGCCCCTGAGGTGGTGCTGATGGCTCCCTTAGAAAAGATTTCTTTGACATCTAAGACACAAAGGACTTCGGCAAACGCTCTGAGTTAAATGAGTGGTGCCTAAGTGCTGACTCTCTGTCCACAGTGACAAGCATTTACTGAGCGGAACTTTTGTTTCTGCAAATGTCTCACTTGGGTGTGTCTTAATCCCAAATGTTGTGGAGGTTTTGTTTTATTGTGTGTGTGTGTGTGTGTGTGCGTTTCAAACATTTATTTTATCAGAAAGGATTCCCACAATGGAAGCATTCATTGCCATTGCTGTGGCTGTCTTTAGGTTTAAGACTAGTTAAGCTACCCCAGGTAGAAGTGTTTGCACAGCTACAGAAGCATAGAATCGCAGCCCTGGAGTTAGAAGGGGCCCCCTTTAAGCTTGTCCTTGCCTTCAGGCATCCAAGCCAGAGGAATAGCCACTCTTTTCTTTAAGATTTCCAAGGACAAAAACTCCACATGCAGTTATTTTATTATAAAAAGTGTGAACCGTAAAACATATTTACAAGGGAATAATATTATAATCCATATTTAAATTATTTTCATTTTAAAACATATGCTTTCCTACTTTAAAAAAAACTAATCAACAGTAAAGTCCTTTGGAAAAAAATCTTTTCAATAGAAGTATTTTTTTCTCTTTTGAGGTACCACGGGGGACATTTCTCTCAGGAAATTCTACCAGAAGTTTTACGTTTCTCCTAAAAAGTAGGTTTGTTTTTATCTTATGGATGCTCTGAATCATGACATGTTTCCTTTTTTGCTTTGGCTGTTGGAAAGCTCAGAGCCAAATTTGTGGCCCATTTCTAATTAATGCACAGGACCTCACCCCGGCTTCTCCCGTTTTCCCTCCTTTATTTTCCCTTCATCTAAATTCTTCACTTAGTTGTGTTTTTTGTTTTTGTTGTTGTTTCTGGGTTTTTTGGCTAGTTCGTTTTGGTATTTGTAAGCAGTATAGTGAAATAAGAGCAGAAGTTCTGGAGACCGATATACTTAGGCTTGGATCCCAGCTCTACCCTTTCCTATCTTAACCTGTCTGAGTCTCAGTTTTCTCATCTGTAAAATGGAGATAACAATAGTAGTTCCTGCCTCATGGGGTTGTCGTCAGTGTTAAATGAGAAAATACATATACACAGTGCCAAACCAACCGTAAGCACTCAATATATTTTATTTATTAATATTAAAACTATGCTACCTTAAATCTTTTGGGGAAGAAGAGTGGCAAAAAATAAATATAATTATTTATCCCCAAATTCAAATTTTCAATCTTTTATCTCCCTTATTCTTCTTTCTTTTGCATGAATTGTCTTTCAAACAAAATCATTTGCTGCTCTTTGTGCACTTCGATGAAACTCCTTCTACTATGTTACAGGATAATGCTTCCCAGCATGATTTTTAAGAATCAGCAAAAGTATTTAGCAAAAATACAGATCCTTAGTCTAAAATTAGTTTATAAATGAACAGCCAGAGATTGGCTGTTTCTGGGACTAAAGTGTTTTATGCCACGTTATTTATACTTTTCTCCAAGACTGTAATCAATAGACAAATTTCCACTCTTGCTTCCTATGTGGTTAGTGTCCCTCTAACATTTTAATTCTTGTTCTTTTGCCTTCCCTTCAGTAACTTTTTATACTACTTCTTTTCATTCATTCACCTCCTGTTTTGCCACTTGTATGGCTCTTTTTCCAACTCACCTCAGCACTCTTTTGGGTGACGTGTGTCAGAGCTAAAGTTGTCAGCCTGTTTATGTCTTTTTGTGACTGAAGGTATATCCACATTACCATAAACACAGTTACTCAGTAACTGTTTTGACCCTTTCTTCGCAGAGAAAAACATCTGCAGCTTTTTTAAAAATTTTATTGGCCTGCTTGATGGCTCTACAACACAGTGAAGCTCTTCATCCTGCTGGGGAAGCCATACAGAGTTGAGAGACCAAAAAGTGCAAAAGAAAAAAAAAGAAAAAAAGGTTTTATCCATCTTTCTCTATTTTCTATGGATAAATGCCAAATCCCTTATACTTAAGCTTTCCCCCCTTCCTTTACTTTACCTCTCAGTTTTCCTTTGAATGAATGAATTGTCCACCCCTCCAAATTCTCTCAAAAATCTCCCTCTGTATCTCATTCTACTGTTTAATCATCTTAACATGGAAGGAAGGAAGGAAGGAAGGAAGGAAGGAAGGAAGGAAGGGAGGGAGGGAGGGAGGGAGGGAGGGAGGGAGGGAGGGAGGGAGGGAGGGAAAGAGAAAGAAAGTCCTGCCTACTGAAATCCTAAAATCTCTTTTCTTTATCTTAAGACTGTTTTGGCTGTTTCCCCTTGTTACACGTGTGTTGCTAGGATAGTACAAGTATTTTCAAGATAAATTCTCTGCCAGAAGATCTTGCCACTGAGTCATCACTATCCTCATCTTTTTAAAAACATAAGCAAGTCTCAGCAGCACTTCATTCACGTTAGTAAACATTACCTAGGGAAAGAAAGAACAGACTTCGAGAACATGACATCATCATTAAAAAATAAATGTTTACTGCATGCCTATTCTGGGCTTGGCACCGTGTTAGCTCTAGAGATAGAAAGAAATGTGTACCTTTAGGCACTCACATACACACATGTACTCCCACGTGTTAAATCCAGAGAAGTGGCACAGACTAGAAGAATTATTGGAATTCCAAGGAGGGAGCAATTTTGCCCCAAGGGCCAGGGTGGTCACAAAAGGTAAGAGTCCAAGTCCTGAAGAAAGGCTAGAGAGCCTGAGGGAATTAACGTGAACAAAGACCCGGAAACAGGAATGAAAATACTTTGGGGGTGAGGGGACAATTAGTAGACCATTTGACGGGAGCAGACAGTTTGTGTAGACTGGACAAGGAGTGGGAGATAATAATGGAGCGGTAGACGTTAGTCTGCTTATAGAGGGCCTTGAATGCTGGGCTAATTAGTGTAGCCTTATCCTATAAGCAATAAAGAGTGCCACCCTCACAGATAAAAGAGAGCAAGAGACCACTGGGGTTTCTGGGTCCCTCAAGAAAAAGAAGCAAGGACATTAATAACAAGAACTTTGTGAAATGTCTTGAGTTTGTATAACTGGTCTCCATATTTGTGACTTTCTTTCCCTTTATATTATCAACATTGTTGGAGAGGACAGCAAGAAGAGGCTAGCTGGAGAGATTACACCCTACCACACAGGCCATTCTGCAGGTGAAAAGGACCCTAAGAAATGGAATAGGTGGTGGTGGTTTTAAAGTAGAAAGACCAACATGGGAAAATCTCTGGGGTTCACAGAAAGGAGACAAAATGTGGCATATTGGGAGCCAGCATGAGACTGTAAATTGCCTTTGAGGGCCTAACTAGAAGGAAACCTAGATAGTTTCCTGCCAGCCCCCTAACCTGCCCGAATTCTCCAACAGCATATCTCATGCTAGTTTAAAAGCGGGAACTTAAATAGGCTTTATTAAATGAACACACCATTTTGTAAATCCCAGAGAGCTCTGAGAATACTCTGTAAATACCACATTGTTGAATTAAGTGGGATTGACTGGATACCAGGTAACATTTAGATTAGGTTCTTGAGTCCCCTAATTTGAACATGCTGCTTGAGGAATAGTGGCTCCCCACCTCCCGGTTCAGATTTAAGACAAAAATGAAAAAGCAAAAAAAGAATTATTTTCAGGCAAGAATTGCTTGTGGCCTATTAAGATAAGCAGTCAATTTGGATAAGCAGTTGATTTGGATAATCAGGCACTACTCTCTGGCCTCCTCCTACTTAAAAAACAGCTTTAGTGTTGGTGAGTGGGCAGTTGTCCATCCAGGATCACTTGGAAAAGGTTTCTTCCTCCACTGGTCTTCTCTGTTAGTTGAGCTGCTCTCTCCCATGCCTAAATTCACCTCTGTCCCCCTTTGCAAGTAAAAGGGCTGTCAATGTTTAGCTGATGGGGCACAAAGTAGTTGGGATTGACCCTGTTGCCTCCTTTCATCAGCTCTACCCATTAGCCAAGCAGTCAGGAAACACTGGTTTCTTAAGTGACTTTCATGATCATTTCATAATCATTTTGTACCCAGTACATACTAGGTACTCAATACGTATTTGCTGAACAAAGGAATGAATGAATGTCGGGCACTATCCTAGGTTCTGGACACTCAGCAGTAAAGAAGAAACAAACAGACAAAAATCCCCAACCCCATGGAGGTCACATTCTAGTGAAAGGAAAGAAGGAACTGTAAGGTCTCAAGTCCTATCAGACACAGCACTAAGCACGTATTGGTGCTCGATAGATATGAGGGGGAATGGGAGACTCTAATACAATAATGCATAATAATGCATCTAGTTTATGTTTCTCCTCAGCCTCCTTAAAAAACTCTATTATTCTCAAATAATTAAAAATAAAATTAACATATGATCCAGCAATTCCACTCCTAGGTATATGCCCAGGAGAACTGAAAGCAGAAACTCGAACAGATATTCGTACGCCAATGTTCACAGCAGCATTATTCACAATAGCCAAAAGGAGGAAGCAACCCAAGAGTCCATCAGCAGATGAATGAATAAACAAAATGTGATATATACACACAATGGAATATTATTCAGCCTTAAAGAGGAAGTAAATTCTGACACATGCTATAATATGGGTGAAAGTAGAGGACATTATGCTCTGTGAAATAAGGCAGTCATAAAAAACCACAAATATTGTATGATTCTGCTTATATGAGGTATCTAGAATAGTCAAATTCTTAGAAACAGAAGGTAGAATGGGGGTTGCCAGGAGCTGAGGGGAGGGAGAAATGGAGAGTTACTCTATAATGAATATAGAGTTTTAGTTTTGCAAGATGAAAAAGTTTTGAAGATTGGTTTCACAATAATGTGAATATACTTAACACTACGGACCTGTACACTTAAAAATGGTTATGATAGGAAATTTTATGTTATGCGTATTTTGCCAAAATTAAAAATTTTGTAAAAATGCTTATTAAACACTCTTTTTGTGAGAATTGCACAAAGATTAGCAAACACAAACTCTTTGCTGGAGTTTACATTGTAATACAGACCCCTCATGATGTGGCCAGGCATGTCAAGGCCATACAGACAAGAGAACACAAACATTCAGCCTAGATATGGAGAGGCAGCTGGATATTTACATTACCTAACAGAGCAAAGGTGAGCGCATTTTGGGATGGAGGGAGGGCAGGCTGTTCACACAGTGTGATTTGACTTGGTGCTGCTCATGATCCATTTCTCAAAAATATATCAAATTTGTTGCTTGTCATACAGTCCAGAATTTTAGTTCTTTCTTTTTAATCTTGAAGGATCAGGACCTTTTGCAATTCCTTACAGGTAGGCAAATAACCCAGGGAGGGACCAGATTGTTTCTAGCTAATAGTTTGCTTTCCATTTTTTATTATGGGACTCCAAAATGAGAGAGGAAGCAGAAGGAGAGGAGAGGAGATGGATGTGCAACTAAGATCAACTTCACACCCAAGTGGAGGAGGCTGGAGAGGCAAAGGATCTTAACGTGGCAAGTCCACATGCAGACAAGTTTAGAGGAGCTATCTGCCCATCAAGTAATGGAGAGTAGAGCAAAACCATTTCCAAACATTGGCACCAACCAGTCTCCGAGGTAGTGATCTCCATTCCTGTTGCCAGAGGCAACTCTACATTCTGTGCATTCTTAACAGACAGCTAGGTGAACCCCCTTTACCTTGCCCAACCAGTACAGTCATACCTCAGTCCCTCAGGTGCCACCAATCATGTGTGTGAAATTCTGGAGAGAGATCTGTTTGCACTCTCCATGAAGAAAAGGTTTGCTGGGCAGGATTCTTTAAACCACATCACAAACGCATTTTCATCTTAAAGGAAGAAACTGTTTCTAAGGACTTCAGCACTTTGTTTATGAGTCAATGGATACTCCTAATAACAAATGGGTCTTATCTATTCATGAAAGCAAGTCTCTGAGGATCTCTCTTGGGAACCACTGTGAGCAGTTAGTTTGAGTTATGGTACACATAGACTTCAACTAATAAAAGGGCATGTTTTAAAACATTCCAGAATTCCAACTTGTCACTAATTCAGATTGGTCTGCCTGCCCCCACCCCCATTAGTTCAAATAGATGAGATTTGCTGAGGCAGATTTTCAAGTAGTTTGCAAATGGTAAAGACAAAGGGGGGATTTCTCTCTCTCTCTCTCTCTCTCTCTCTCAGGATCAATAGGTGACAATTCCTCCAACTTATTATTTACCTTGATTCTCACTAAAAAGTTTCATTACAACAAGAATGGACACTGACTTTCTTGCCTAGTGCCAAACAGCTTTGTTTTTCTTAGACTGCCTCTCCTCTGGTTCCATGAAAGTCATTATTAAGCAAATGTCAAATTAAATTAGTTTGTATTCATTTGTGAACATGAATCACAAATGCTCATCAATGAGATAACTTAGAAGTTATTCTAGAAATGAAATATCTGCACCCCCATGTTCATTGCAGCACATTATAGAGAAGATATGGAAATAGCTAAGTGTCCACTGAAGAATGAATGGATGAAGAAAATGTGGTGTATACATGTACAATGAAATCTCATTCGGCCATAAAATGAAGGAAATCCTGCATTTGCAACAACATGGATAAAACCGGAGGACATTATGCCAAGTGAAGTAAGCCAGACACAGAAAGACAAATACCGTATGATCTCACTTACATGTGGAATCTAAAACAGTCGAACGCAGAAGCAGAGAGCAGAATGGTGATTGCCAGTGGTTGGGGGTGTTGGAGAAATGGGGAGATGTTGATCAGAGGGAACAAACTTTCAACTGCAAGATGAGTAAGTTCTGGGGATCTAATGTACAGCATGGTGACTATAGCTAATAATACTGCACTGTTTACTTGAAATTTGAAGACAGCAGATTTTCAGTGTCGTCACACACACACACACAAACACACAATGATAACTATGGGTGGTGATGGATGTATTAATTAATTCGACCATGGTAAACAGTAAACAATGTGTACGTATATCAAATCATCACATAGTACATCTTGAATATATACAATTTTTATCGTCAATAAAATATTTACTTTAAAAGATTTTATTTTTGATGGCTGGCTGGTACAGGGATCTGAACCCTTGACCTTGGTGTTAACAGCATCATGCTCTACTGAATGAGCTAACTGGCTAGTCCCCAAAAGTGGTTTTTAAAAGGAAGTATGCTAGAAGATGCTCTGGCCAGTCACTCTCTTTGAAACCTCCCTCAGATTGCAATACCTGTTATGTGGTACTTTTGAATAGTATTTTCCAAGATTGTCAAGCTATAAACCACATACTCAAAACAAACAAACAAGCAAAAAGTTAGCTATATTTGAGGAACATGTGGAAACAGAATATTTAAATGAGAATTTAGTTTTTCTAATCAGATAAAGAGCACTTCATCTGTAAAGGGCTATGGGAGCCCATCACGGCAAGACTTCCAGTTTGTATGCAGTAGTTAGAGTTTCTCAGGAAGACATCAAGCCAGGTTCAGAAGCTATAAACAGGTCTCTGGCTTCCTATATGTATGTCGATTGATAGTTGTGTTTACTTCCTTCATCACAGGAATTGTGACTTGCTGTTGAGAAAGCATTTTGAGGGGCCGAGCCCGTGGCGCACTCGGGAGAGTGCGGCGCTGGGAGCGCAGCGACGCTCCCGCCGCGGGTTCGGATCCTATATAGGAATGGCAATGGCCGTGCACTCACTGGCTGTGTACCGGTCATGAAAAAGACAAAAAAAAAAAAAAAGCATTTTGAGAGCCCCAGGAATAAAAAAAAAGAAATAGAGATGCTGCACTGGTTCTGATTCTCGTTAATAGAGAGGGAGTGTCAAGGCTGTGGTGATAGGAGATTTCCTGGCTCACAGCAGGTAGAAACGTGACTGACGGTTTGAGGCAGTTTGGTGCTGAAAGGAAGATATTCTGAACTGGGCTTTTTAGCCTAAATACTTTCTCATCCCTCATGTCCCAGCATGCACCTCATGAAATATAAGCTTCAAAAGCTTACCAGGCAGTATATAACAAAGGGATTCCCCTTCCAAGACATTTCTGGTCTGAGATGACACAGGTAGTACAGAAATGTCCCACTGTTAAGCAAACAAATATATTCATTAACGGAGGGATAGAAGAACATAAGCATTTTGGCTTCAAAGGCAAATTCAATGAATTTGAGATGCACAATCTTACAATTAAGACTTCAAAACTGATTTTCAAAGTACAAGTAGATACAAGTCAATAGAAGAGGGCTAAAGCAAATGCAGAATCAATAATGCTGTGGCCAAAGCAAGTGTCCGTGAATCTTAGGGAGGCACTTTTCTTATTTAAATGATTCTTTCCATTTATACAATTGAAATATGCTACTTCCTTTATGAAGCCTTTCCTGTCCCTTACTCTTTCTCTGACAACAGTGGACTACTCTTTCCTTTAGGTCTCACTTATGCCCTCTATATACTCCATCATGCCAACCATCACAACTTATTGCATGTCACTATTTTCATGTCTGTATCCCTCACTAGACTTTAAGAACCTTGAGGACAGGGTCTTATTCATTTGTGTGTCTTCATCACCCTAGCTCATCACACCTGGCACATAGTAGGTACTCAATAATGTTTTTTGAATAGATGATATCCCATAATTCCCTATGGTGAAAAGAGCAACAGCTAAACAAATGTTCCTGTTAGAGTTATGTCAAGCCAATTTAAGGCTCCGCGGAAGAAACAGAACTGTAAATTCCCAGCTCCTAAATCAAAGGTTGAAAGCCTGCTCCTCCCTAGCCATAGCTCCTTGATATGGCTCCTGATTAATAATCTGTTACATCCTCAAAAGGGGTCATTTTAAGGTAACCCAGTGGAACTCCCATGACCTACTGACCTTGTTATATCACCAAAAAGGAGCTAACTTTGGGTCAAATAATGGCAGAATACTTTGCTGTGATTCACATATTACCCAGAAACCTTTGTCTTCCTGGAATTCATAATAAAAAATTTAAATCTCCAGCAATAAGTACCAAAACCCCATAATTCTTGCTAACACAGCAGAGTAACACTTGGATTCTATACCAGGCCTCCTGACCTTTTGTTAATTGCAAAATAAACAGATCTCCAGTTTAGAGGGGCCTTCTCCTTTTATGGGCTCCCTGCAGTGTAGGTACTGCTTGAATGGTATTTATTTCTGCCATATTTGCTTTCCAACACTTGTTCAGAGCAGGAGGCAGGTGTCTGGGAATGGAAGAAATATGGATTGGCATAAAAGGAGAAAAGCAGGTGCCCTAACATCTTGAATGAAGTGCCCAACTTATTCTTTAGAAGAGGTTGAGGTCCTAGGAGGGTGTTTGCAAATGAAATTTTATTTTAAAACATTTTTAACAAGCATTTCTGAGCCCTCACTCTTGTGTCTAGCGCTGACTCCACATAGCTCACAGTCCAGTAGGGAAAGCGACATGTGAAAAGTGATAAGCACTGTTACAGAAGCATGATCTAAAAGCTGGGGAAGTCCAGAGTAGAGACAACTGTTCTCCTTTGGCCAATGCTAGTGATTGGCATAAAAATATGGAAGGGAGGGGCTGCAGCAGCATCATGAAGATGCTGCCACAGGTCACAAGTCTCCTCAGTTTTGCAGGTTTAGAAACTTAATTTTATGTGTTGCTCTAGGGCTAATCAGATTCCAAGGGACTGATCCATGATAAATCAGAAAGGTAAATGTTAATATAACTGATAAACTGAAATTGATTTACTATGCATTTCCTATGTGCCAAGAAATGTTCTAAGTGCTTTACACCAATTATCTCATTTAACACTCATAGTCACACTATAAGTAAAGTACTATCACCCCCTTCATTTTTTTAAGTAAGTAAACAGAAGCTCAGAAAGGTCATAACTTGCCCAAGCTGGTTAAATTAGAGTTCTTATAGAAGTCTGTCTGACTCTCAGGCACATGTTCTTAACATCTATACATATAGCCACTCATTGTTTTACACCGAAAAATAGGCTATGTTGTTCATTTTCTCCCCAAGAAGAGAGATGATGGAAACTGAGAGCTCAATAAATATCTTACATGAATGCATACTTAAAAGTCCTCAAACTATGTTAGCCTAAAGAATTAGATTTCTTCACCCCTGCTCAATAGATCCCAGACCTTAGGTTGACCAGTCAGTACACTTTTTCCCCTTTAAAACCCCAAATGATTAAGTCAAACTCTGCACTGCTACTTTTCCTGGCCTTAAATAACCATATTTAGGCCCTGCCTTGAACCCTAGCCAGTGACTAGTGTTAGATACTATCCTTACTCAATTTCTGCCAGCCTTCTTCTAAAAGCTGCATCCTATTCTCCCCAAATCCTACCCCAGTACCCTAGAGCTGCTCTATGTGCCAGAATGGTCCCCCTAGAACTCCTGATGACCAGAATTATACCTGAGTTACCTATGTCCTTTGGAACACCCAGCTATCCTAGTCAAAGTTCATTAATTTCTTGATTTAACTCATCTTTACTGGGTGCCTACCATGTGCCAAGCACTGTGCTAGGGGTTTGGGATATACAATAAGAATCACCTAGGTTTATCAGTCAAGATCTGGGCAGGAAACAGATGGCACACTCAAACTGAGTGATCTGTGAAGAATTTCATAAAGAGGCTATTTACAAAAGTAAGGGGGGGGTGTAGGAACCCCACAAGAGATAGGGTACTACCCTGGAGATAGTAACAGCAGGGAGCCATTACCCCCCTAGGCCTGAAAGGCCAAGGAGAGGAAACAGTATGACGAGTGTGGCTTTATAAGAGCTGTGGCCTTCAGTTGAGGGATGCAGCCTCTGCCAATACTCAGCCCATCAAGTGAGAGCCAGGGGGATAAAAAAAAAACCTCCAACTTCACTGTCCTTCCACGGTCCAATTTCCAACTGGTGCCAATTGGAACCAAACACACCAGAAATCAGGAGGCAAGGAAGCTCATTAATGTAATTCATATAGGTCAGCCTCCAGTGGCACAAAGCGGGGTGAAGAGTGGGTCTGAATATGCAGTAACACTATGCAACTGGGTCGTTTCCTTCCTAGATCCAATCTGCTCCACTCATGATTCCTTCCACCTCCTCCGTCCTCCTTAACCCATGCTGACAACAATTCAGCTTGTTTTCATGCCACGTGAGTCATCCCAGTCTTGACATTAAGTAAGCTTCCCAAAGATCCCATGACTAACTAGTGACAAAACCAGATTATAGACCTGAACTCCTAAATGTCAGTCCAAAGTGTTTTTTTCATTTTCTGTACAACAGCGAAGTGCTAATATGATGATGATGATGATGATGATAGCCGTCAGTTCTTGAACTCTTATGATGTGCCAAGAACTGTGGTAACTGTTTTGCACATAATGCCTCACTCTGAGAATAGTGTGGCTTCCATAGGTGTTTAATACTCAGGCAGAAAAAAAACCTTATTTCCAGTGGACAAGTGAGAATAAAGACCAACTTCTTACCTTTAGCAGAACATTTTTATGGGTCCCATTTCCATTCCGCCTCTGTCACCCTTGAATTGCTGTGTACCAGATGCAAAGAGGATGTAGTTAACACATTCTAATTATGGGCTCTAGGAAGAGAGCTGCTTTTATGGAATGCACTCCTGCTGCCGCTTTGGCTTCTGCTGCAGAGGCTGCTGAGTGTGCTAAATGCTCTCCAAATGCCCAAGGGGCACCCTCAAGATTTGAACATGTGAACAGAGGAGCTTAATTATGAATCCTGAGAACCAAAATGATTCCATTTACAGCCTTAAAGTCCTGAAAGGCAAAGTAGGTGTTTAGGGAAAAACTCAAACTGCATCTAAGGGTCAAAGCAGTTTCACCAAGTGATTTGATAATATCCATCTGGTACAGCCCCCCCCCCCCCCAAAAAAAAGTTATAGAATCTGTAAAGGAATCCAACACCTCTACTTGCCAGGCTTCGCTCCGAGAGTTAAACAGAAGCGGAGTAGGCAATAGTATGTAATCACCATCAGTTTGGGGATTTTTGTCTGTGCCACCCCACCCCCCAACTGCTGTATTTCTAGCGTCCGGGTGCCTGGTGCACAGTAGGTACTCAATAAACATTTCTTAAATAAATAGATAAATGAAATGGGGTTGGTGGGGAGGTTCCTCTACTGCCCTAAGACTCCATAATAACTCCTGAGGTTATCTCAGTTGGAAATTTTTCTGGGCATCTGGAGGACACTGTTCCTCCCATTCTCTCCTGTACTGGAGTTTGACACTTTACCTTTCCCATAGCAGTTTTATAATTGTGGTCAAAATAAGTATTTTCCTAGCATTTATTCAATTTAAAGCTACTCAGATGAATAGGACAAATATTAGTAATAGACCACTTTTTAAAATGTGGAGATTTACCTCTTCGCATTTGGATAACTTAGTGTTGTAGTTGAGTTTAAGAGACTCTTAGGAAGGAGGAAATAACAAGCCCAAGTCTGACTTGACACACAGTACCAAAGTTAATGTTAACAGTTTCTGTAAATGTTAACTGTTTTTGCACTTGTGAGCTTTTCATTATTCAACTTTGCCCCAGCTCCGGAGATGTGGGTCACCTGATAAGTTGGTTAATGAGCATTCTTCATACAAAGTCAATTAAAGAAGTGGGTGGTCTCCCCTTATTTTACATCTTATTCAGATCAGTAACCTTCTTTCTTTCTTGCAGATAGAGTCTTTCCTATGGCTGAAGAGTCAAGACCAGAAATAGAGCAAGTTTAGCTGCATTTATACCCTGTGTATTGCTCAGAGGATGGACATGCCTGTTACACTGAGGATTTGCAAGCTGGTCAATTTACTGCAAGCAAGTCAAACCAGACTAGGGAGCACTCTAATTTTCTGATAGATTTTATTTCCAGACCCTTAACTGAGATCCCCAAGGTAGTCTACTTAAATTAACTAGATTTCAGTCAAACAGGCATAACCTACTAGAGTTGTAGGTTCTTTGAGGCAGGGAACATGTCTATCTCAATGCTGGGTTCTTAGTGTCTAACTCACTGTCTGGCACATAGTAGGTGACTAATAAAATATTGATGAATAAATGAAGAAATCCTTTCTAGATAACTTCTAACCAGTTGACTGGCCCAACATCACAGTAAATATTTTAGGCACCTTCCTACAGAAAGGCCAGCTGTGAGGGTGATAACAAGCAACAACTTCTACTTTTGGATCTAAGCAGCCATTTGTTTGGGTCACATGGTTATTCATTCATGTAATAAATATTTATTGAAACACGTACCATGTGCCAAGTACAGGGGTTACAATGGTGAATAAACTGTGGTCCCTGTTGTCAAGGAGTTCAGTCTCTCCAAGGAACAGACAATAAAATAATTACAATGCTATCCAATAAGTGCTATGAGAGGGGAGGCACTGAGGGCTGTGGAAGCATAAAGGAGGGACATCTAATTTAGACTGGGATGTCGAAAAAGGTTTCCCAGAAAAGGGGTAAATAAATGGAGTTTTGAAGGGCAAATGGGAGTCAGCCAGGTGCAAAGGGGGGGGGGGAAAGGCATTACAAGCATGTTTTAGACACAGACAGGTAAAACCAGCATGATGCATCCAGGGAACTATAGGTAGTTGATACAGTTACTGTTGACATTTCAAGCTGAATAATTCTTTGTTGTGGGAGGCTGTCCTGTGCACTGTAGGATGTTTAGCAGCAGTATGCCTGAATTCTACGCACTCAGTGCCGGTAGCACCTTACTTCCCTGAGTTGTGACAACCAAAAATGTCTCTGGACATTGCCAGATGTTCTCCAGGGGACAAAAATTGCCCCCAGTTGGGAAACACTTAGAGCCAAAGGTATGTGTGAGAAAGCCATGGGAAACAAGGTTGAAAAGCCAGGCAAGGTCCAGGTCATGAAAGTCATATATGCCATGATAAGAAGTTTGGACTTTAGCCTGTAGATCACAAGGAACCCTTGAAGGATTGCAAGCAAGAGGATAATATACTCAGATGTGTGTTAGAAATATCACTCTTGCGGCAGTATAAAGTGTAAATTAGAAGGGGTTGTGTGGCAAGACTGGAAACAGGGTGATGAGTTAGAAGACTCTTGCAATCATCTAGAACAGAAGGGATCAGATGCAGTGTTAAGGCAGTGGCAGTGGGAATGGAGTGAAGGAGGAAGATTTGAGAAATACTAGGAAAAGACAAATATTTACAAGTTAGTGATTTAAGGATGTTGGAGGATGAGGAAAAAATTGTGACTCCCAAGTTTATAGTTTCGATCATAGGATAAATTATGGGGTATTCACAGATATAGGGAACATGGGAAGAAAATCAGATCTGGGGAGGAACAGCATTACTGACATGCTACCTTTGAGCTACTATGGCACTTTCAAATGCAAATGTCCAGTAGGGAATTTGTTCTACTGGTGAGAATTAAGCAGAGCTATGAAAGCCACTAGCGTAGATGGGTCCTGAAAAGGAGCTATGTGACAGCCTGATGTATACTTAACATTTGCTACTAAATTGCTTCAGATCCTTCTCTCACCTTCATTCATTTAATAAATGTTTACCAGGTGCCAGCCCCTAGGCTGGGTGCAAGGGATATAAAGAAATGTAAGACTAAGCTCCTGCCTTCAGGGTTCTCACAATCTATAGAGGGAGACAAACAAGTCAATATGCAACAGTAATGCAGTTTGATAAGCACCATGATGGATGAATGCAGCATGCTATAAAGGCAAGAAAGGAGGGTTATCTAATGGCAGAAGGGTAAAGGAGAAAGACAGGGGAAAAGCTTACTGACAGAGGCAATATGATAGAGAGGTGGAGAACAGCAGAGGCCCTGAGAATGCACCTCGCAGGCCTCCATGACAGCAAGGTTTCTCAACCTTGGCACCATTGATATTTTGGACCAGATTATTCTTTGCTGTGGGGGCCGCCTTGTGCATTGTAGGTTTTTGAGCAGCATCCCTGGTCTCTACTCGCTAGATGCCAGGAGCACCCTCCCCTTGCTTGTGACAACCAAAAATGTCTCCAGATTTTGCCACATGTCCCCTGGCAACAAACTACAGGGAGCATCATTGATCAAGGGCCCCAGGTGCTGTGCTCTGAAACTCATCACTGCATTTGCACAAGGCTTCCTGCCAAGGGACTGAGCACAGCAGGGATACTAAGGCAGGCCTGTCATGGGGAGATGCAGACTTTGGCAGAAGGACTTGGTCTTACCAAAACTTTCTTTGACTGCATGACAGTCTAGGATGTTCCCAACCAACCTTTCCTTCCTCCCTCTTTACCAGGGATCAGATTTACGTTTCGATCTGATTGCTCTCTCAGCCCTCTTTGGCTCCCTCCCCATTTCTCTTATAGTGCTCTTACTTAATGAAATCCCTGTGCACTTAAACCTGTCTTGGGTTCTGCTTCTCAGAGGACCCAGATCAACATTAGAGGTCAAACTCTGGAATCAGAAATATCAGGGTTCAAATCCTGGTTCCTCTTGCTAGCTGTGTGGCCTTGAGTAAGTTACCATACTTCTAAGCCTCGGTTTACTCATATGTGAAATGGGGATACCAGTATCCACCTCGGGATGTTGCTATGAGGATTAAATGAACTACCACATTAAAAATATTTAGCACTGTGCTAGACACCAAATAAGAGCTCAGTAAGGGCTGACTCTTAGTAAAGGATAGATATGTAGGGAAAGAGGTGTTCTGAGTAGAGTGGACAGCATGAGACATAGGCATGTGGTGAGAAATGCCACAGAAAGGTGGGGAGGGGTGTGAAATGTTATAAGCATTTCAGTATTTTGGAAACCAAGTGCAAAGCAGGAAATGATGAGAGATGAGGTGAGAGGTTGGCAGGTTCCAAACAGAACAATTCCAATCCCTTCAACCTTTTTAATGCAAGTTATATTCTCCTATCCTTTCATTATATCCTTTGAACCTTCTTCAACTTCACTACATCTGCCTTTAAGCTGAAAACCTAAACCTTCACACAAACTCCGTCCAAATTCTCTAATTCAAAGAGTCTGACTAGTTCGAAGACAGACTAAAGGGCTTGTTGCTTCACAGTTCCTCCCCTCAGGATTCCAATTTATGCAGCCTTGAATGGGGATTACTTGGAGGGAAAAAGATCTAATCGCTACTTGGCCCTTGCCCTGAAAACTCTTTCATTCAATCCAAAAACATTAACAGGGACCATTTTTTCCCTAAGGAGAGTTAATCATTACCCCAGCCTCCTCTTCTCTGCTCTCCCCTCCACACACACACACACACACAAGAATAATCCATGACATGCTCATGAGAATGAGAATTGAAAAACCAGCAATAATGTGACCAGCATGTGGATGTTGTGCTAGCTAAAGACGTGAATTCAAATCCCAGCCCCACCACTGAACAGCTATGCCATCTAAGGCAAGTCAGACTCTGAGCCCCAATTTCCTCTTCTATATCATGGAGGCAGTAAATCATGCCCTGGATGAGAAAGCATTTTGAAAGTTACAAAGCACTAGACAAGTTATTATTATTCAACTTGTGTCACTTTAGGGGTCTAAAACTACCTCTCTGATGCCCTTCAGAATGTACTATACCTTCCCTGACATCCTCACCCAGGCAATAGATGTGAAGAAATCCAATTGGTCATACAAATAGGCGAAGCTTCTCTGAGGAATAAAAAAAGTGTAAGCAAAAGAGAGCTGGTGATGTCGAGCTCTGGACTGGGGTCCTCATCCAGCTTTGCAAAACTCAGATTTCTCTTTGTATTTCCTAAACCCACTTCTGAGGTTTAGCTACTCCACTCTTATTTCCCCTACTCTGCTTGACTAGGGAATTCATCTCTTCAGGCCTAAAATCACTCTCTATAGTTTTGTCCACTTGTTTACCGTCATCCCTATTATAAGTGTAAGTTCCGTGAGAGCAGGGTTGGGGTTTTTTGTTGTTTGCTGTTAAATTTATTGATATATCCTCATTATTTTGCACAGTGTCTGGCACATAGTAGACATTCAATAAATTTCTGAATGAATGGATGGATAAATGAATGAATTGGTAGATAATGGCTTCCTAGCTGAGCTCCCATCCTCCAGTCTCTCCAATCCTGTATACACTTCCATATCAGGCTTTACCTGGGTGGTGGTAAGAGTAAGAGGATATAGACTTTGAAGAGGTGGTGGAGGAGCATGAATTCCACCCACAGGAGTGGAAGAGTAATAGTGAAAGGGCTTAAAAATGTCTAGAACCATCTTTAAAAAGCGTATTAGAAATTATAAACATGGGTAGAATTTCCTAGTGTTTTCTGTGGTAAGCTATTCCTACAAATGCTTCTCAATAAAAGGGTTCCATGGTCAAGTAAGTTGCAGAAACACTGCATGATTAACTCCATACTCAGTGTATCCACAGATTTACAGTGTATATTAGCGTATTAAAGGCTCTGGGATGTCAGATTGTAAAGTATGGACATTTTTATCATATAACACTTGAAGAAAATATTTTAGAAAATACTGGTCTGAAGCTGGCTGGTTTGCTCAGTTGGTTAGAGAGCAGTGCTGATGACACCAAGGTGCAGGGTTTGATCCCTGTGCCACAAAAAAACAAAAAAACAAAAACAAACAAACAACAAAAAACTGATCTAGGAAGTAACTGTAATGAGAAAGTTATCAGACTTCTAGAACTCCCCAAATCACTTCCCCAGATTTGTTTTTTAAAATTCTCTTCTACCTGTTTCCATTGTCATTACCAGTAATATCCTTAAAACAAAATGGAATACAAGAAACTGAAACAACTTTACAACAAAAAAACAAGTTACACAATTAAAAAATAGGCAAAAGAGCTAAATAGGCATTTCTCAAAGAAAGATACACGAATGGCCAACAGACACATGAAAAAATGCTCAATATCACTCAGCATTTGGGAAATGCAAATCAAAACCACTCACCATCTGAGATACCATCTCACCCCAGTTAGGATGGCTAAAATCCAAAAGACTCTGAACGATAAATGCTGGCGAGGTTGCGGAGAAAAAGGAACTCTCATACATTGTTGGTGGGACTGCAAAATGGTGCAGCCTCTATGGAAAATGGTATGGAGGTTCCTCAAACAATTGCAGATAGATCTACCATACGACCCAGCCATCCCACTGCTGGGAATATACCCAGAGGAATGGAAATCATCAAGTCAAAGATATACCTGTTCTCTGATGTTCATCACAGCACTCTTTACAATAGCCAAGAGTTGGAACCAGCCCAAATGTCCATCATCAGATGAGTGGATACGGAAATTGTGGTACATCTCCACAATGGAATACTACTCAGCTATAAAAAAGAATGAAATACTGCCATGTGCAATGACATGGATGGACCTAGAGGGAATTACATTAAGTGAAATGAGTCAGGCACAGAAAGAGAAATATCACATGTTCTCACTTATTGGTGGGAGCTAAAAATAAATAAATAAATACACAAACAACCTGGGGGGAGGGGAGGGAAGAAGACACAACAATTACAATTCCTTGAAGTTGATAGACAAGCAAACAGAAAGGACATTGTTGGGAGGGAGGGGGGAGACGGAGGAGGGAGGGAGGTTTCAGTAATGGGCCACAATAATCAACCACATTGTATATTGACAAAATAAATTTTTTTTTTTTAATGGAGCTTTAAAGAGAAAGGAGCCTGAATATCCAAGAGGAGCTACCAACATTGCAGTTGGGGAAAAGGCTTGCAAGACTGGCTTAGGTAGAGAAGAACTCAAGTAGAAAAATCAGGTAGTGGGATCTGTGAAAAAAGGAAAAAAGTAAGCTTCTTCCGAATCACTCTTTCAGTGACTATAATCAGTCTTTCTCTACCCTCACTCCACCGAAATTGCGCTCACCAGGGGGCTCCTTATCACAAAACCCCATGGACATTTTTTCAGACCTTAGCTCTAAGGTGTATCTGAAAAACATGACCCTCCCTCAGTTTTGAGACACTCTCTTCGTTTGGCTTCTACAAGACCATATCCTCCTGGTTTTAGTCCTACCCCTCGGGCTCCTCCAGCTCAGTCGCCTCATATCTGCCAATTCTTTTTTTTTTTTTTTTTTTTTTTTTTTGTCTTTTTCGTGACCGGCACTCAGCCAGTGAGTGCACTGGCCATTCCTATATAGGATCCGAACCCGGGGCGGGAGTGTTGCTGCGCTCCCAGCGCTGCACTCTCCCGAGTGCGCCACGGCTCGGCCCCATATCTGCCAGTTCTTAAACAGTGATATTTACTGGGGCAGTGTCCTAGGCCCTTCTCTCTTCTCATTCAACACATCAGCCTGAACATTCTCACCTACTCCGCTGGCTCCAAATACCAACTATATACTGATAACTCCACAAATCCATGTTTACAGCATGGGCTTTTCTCTTGGTCTTAGGATCTGTACATTCAACTTCCTACTCAACATTTAGACTTGAATGTCACGTAGGTACCTTACATTCAACGTGTCTGAGGCTGAACTCATCCTCTTTCCTTGACCATCAAGCCAGCTGCCCAACTGAAAATTCTTGGAGTCAACCCTGACTCCTTCACACTCCCTCTCCACATTTAGTCAATCATCAAGTCCTATCAACGGATTCTTCTAAATGTTTTTGCAATTGATCCCCTTCACTTCATCCGCATTGTTACTGCCATTCTTATTTCAGGTTCCCAAGTTCAGACCAACTCCTTACTGGACTCACCGCCTCTGATCTTGCCACTGCCCCCCTCCCATCCATTTGGTCACATTGCAAAAGAATGCTATTGATCTTTTTCAGCACATACCTGATCTTATCACCTTTGTTTAAAACACTTCAAAAGGCCCTCAAGAAAAAAAAAAATTAAATTTTTAACATGGTTTCCAAGGTCCTTCATAATCAGATCTTGCTTTCACAGTACAGCATAGTGGTTAGACTCAAGCAAGACTGGCTGGGTTCAAATCCCAGCTTTGCTACTTTTAGTAGCTGTGTAACTTTGAACAAGTTAACCTCCTTGTGCCTCAGTTTTTTTTTCATTTGTAAAATGGGATAATTACAATACCCACCTTCTAAAGTTGTTTTGAATATTAAATAAGCTAATATATGCATAGTATTCAGAATAGTGCCCTATAAATGTTAGCTGTTGGTAGTATTATCACTTCAGTCTTGCCATTCCTTCCTCTCTCTCTCCGTCCTCTAGCCACCTATATCTTTTAGTGTCTACAGCATGCCATACTGTCATTTTTTTAACTGTACAATTCAATGACTTTTAGTATACAGAATTGTGCATCCATAACCACAATCAATTTTAGAACACTTTCAAGACCCCAACAAAAAGCCCCACACTCCCTAGCCTTAGGCACCCACGAATTTACTTTCTGTCTCCATGGATTTACCTATTCTGGACTTTCCATGTAAGTGGAATCATACAATATGTGGGCTTTTGTGTCTGATTTCTTTCCCTTAGCATCATGTTTTCAAGGTTCATCCATGTTGTAGCATGTATCAGTACTTCTTTCCTTTTCACGGCCACACCAAGTTCTCTTTCATTGCCTGACCTTTATGCATGGCAACCCCTCTGCCAGTGGTACATCCCTTTTCTCTGCCCCCACTCACATGACTAACTGATGCTCCAATTTCAGCTTTCTAGTCTAGATGGGATGATAAGATTTCCTCCTGAAAGCCTTTGAAGATCCCACCCTCCCACCCTCCACGCCGCCCAGTCAGGGTTAAGTGAGCTTCCTAGGTGCTTCCCCAATATCCTCCCTTCCCCTATTGCTTGTTTATTGATCTGTCTTTCTTCTAGACTGCCAGCTAAACAACAACTGGGGCCATCTGTGTGTACTGCTCATATCCAGTACCTAGCAGATCTTATGGCACACAGTAGGCATTCAATAACTTTGCTGAATTAATGAAATGGGAACACGAGGAGTTGGCTCAGAACGGAAAAGTGGAGGCTCAGCTGGTAGCAAGCCAATGGAAGTTTTCTGCTATGCTACCAGACTAAACTTTCTAGAACACAGCTTTAAAAAAAGAAGACCTCAAGCAAGATGTTGGGCCTGTTTCTCTTTTACAAAATGAAGGGTTCATCTGAGTAATCCCTACAATCCCTTTCAGCTCTGACACTCATTGCTTACAAGTATATGTTTAATTAGTCCCATAATTATGAAGGAGAGCCAAAAGGATGCCAAATGCATTAAAAATACATTTCGCTCAAAGTGATGCAAAACCGTACTGTACAAAAATAGTCCTTTTTTCATAAAACATTAGCTATGTGGCACTAACTGGGGTCAAATGAACAAAAAATTAAAATGATGTCTTACATTAGAATGGTTAAGGAATACAGCCTCCATTAACTAGAAGCTTCTGAGTCCTCTTTTAATCAGTTCTATCTTGACACTTGATTGAAATATTAGCCTCTGCATTTATCAGCATTTAAAGGCCTGAATTAATTTTCCTACACTGGTCTGGCTTTATAAGATGGAATGGAAAGTAGGAGGCACCACTCCCTCTTAGAGAAGCACTTTTCAGCTCTATCAGCCAGGCCCGAGCTATTCCGACTGGGCTTGCTGTTAATGAACATCACCAGAGCTCCTTCTAGGTCTGGACTGCTCTCCTTTAGAACAGTCGGAGCCAAAGGTGGGCAGAAGCGACAAAAAGCTTAGAATCACAGCACACTCCATATAGACCACTCTAGGGATTCAACAATAATAACTCCCACTTATCAAACACTATACTGATCCTTTACATATGTCATCTCATATAATGTTTATAGCAATCCCATGGGATAAGTATGGTTATTATTCTTCTTATTTTACAAGTGAGGAAACTGAGCCACAAAGAGATTCAGCAATCACCCAAAGTCATGTGACTGGCAAATGGTAGAGCCAAGATTTAAAACCAGTCCTTTCTGAATACAGAGATACAGGATATCTTTCTCTCCCACTGTGCTGCTATGAGCTCTCTCTGGGTTTGTACCACAAGCACCTAGCATAATGCTTGGCATGTTGATTCATTCATTCCTTCAGAACTTATTTATTGAGTATGTACTACATGCTAAACACTGGTTATAGGCACCTGGGCATACAGCAATGAACAAGGTAGTAAGATCCCTGGCCTAGTGGAGCTTACATCCAGGTGAAGGAGACAGAGAAGTAAACAGACGAGTAAACAGAGAAGATTTTCTATGAAGAAAATAAAGCAGGAAAATGAGATTGAGTAGCTTGCGATTGGGGGCAGTACTTTGTTAGGCTAAGGTGGGCAGGGAAGGCTTCTCCAAGTCAATGACAATTCATTTGAGCTGAGACCTAAATGATGAGAAAGAACTAAATGCTAAGAAAGAGCCAACCATGAAAAAAGTCAGAGGAAGCATGTTCCAGGCAGAGGGGCTAGAAAGTACAAAGGTGGGAAAGGGTTTGGCAGGCTTCAAGATCAAAAAGAAGGCTAACGTGTGTGACGCACAGGAGGTGAAGAGAGTATGTGAGGTTTCAGATCCTATGGAGCCTTGTAGGCCATGGGCACCTCCTACTGTTCCTTTACTTAGGACTGTAACTGCTGCCCCCTACTGATTCAGAACAAGAGCCACAGAGGAAGAAACACGTTTTTGAAGGGGAATATTCAGACGCAGGATGCCTGGGCTTTGGGAAAAAAGCATGGGACTTCCCTGCACCCGCTTCCTCTTCTCCTGGGAATCCCTTCCTTTGTAGCTTACTCCCATTTTTTACCCTTCCTCCTCCTCCTCTCCACACATTTCTAAAACAATTTAAGCACGCGAGCCATCTCCCGCAGTTCCTCCTGGGTCCATGAGACAGTCAATCTGTTCCCTGAGCCTCGAATGCCAAAATCTTTAAGTCAGAGAGGAAGAGGGAGTGGTGGCGACAGGGGCAGCAGCCACGTTTCAGCTTGAGCTCAAAGCTCAAAGGCTTCTTTTGCCTGACCCCCGAGGGAGCCGGGCAATTTTAGCTTAGCTAAGACAGCAGTCCAGAGAGTTGAATTTCCCAACGACTGTGGCAAGCAGGAAGGAAAGTGAGACTCAGAAAAAGCCACCACCAGGAAACAGGAATCAGAAACACTGCATCTGCATCAGCAGCAGACAGGCTGGGTGGAGGACTTCCAGCATAAAATACACACAGGTTTCGGAGCCGAGCACAGTATCTTTGCCTCTCCGGAGAGCTAGTTCCAGCACTTGTTGCTCTCTACTGCCCCACTGTGGACAAACGCTTCGGGATAATGTTGAAGTCAGGGGCTTATTGTGGAGGAACATTCATTCATTGCCACACTCTTCTTTCTGGCTCTGGACTCCTGGCAGTCCCCATTTTCCATTTCCTCCAGGATCCGTCTAGCTCCGAGAAAGGGGCTTTTGACACACATGCAACAGCATCATTTTTACCTCTCCTTATTAAAATTTAAGACCAATAAAATAAACTAAACATTGAACTTAACATTTTCAAAAAAGAGCAACAAATTTCACAGGAAAATAGGAGGAAGGAGATAATAAAGATAAAAGCAAAAATAAATAAATTAGAGGTTGTAAAAACAGTGGAATTAATAAATAAATTCAAGAGCTGCTTGCTTGAAAGGGCTAATAAAGTAGATAAAACTCTGGCAAACCTATGTAAGAAAAACACACATAAAATTAGAGATGAGAAAGGAGTTATAACAACCAGTATAAACAATATTTTTTAATTGTAAAGAAATGCACAACTGTATGCTAATACATTTTAGAAATATAGTACAATGGATGTTTTTTCTATAAAAATATAAAATATTAAAATTTATGCTAGAACAAGTAGGAAATCTGAATAAGTTAATTACTGAGGAATAAATTGAGAGACTGTCACAGTAGGTCCCTAAACCTAATGATAAGCAATTTCAAGTTTTCAAAGAAGAAAACATAGAAAAAATTAGGATGTACCTAATTTATTCCAGGAAATAAATAGGGTCCTGATCCCAAAACCTGATAAAGGTAAAATAAAACATGAAAACCATATTATAATTTATACATCCAAAAAATTTAGCTCAAACACTAGCAAACATAATTTAGCGAAGCTTGAAAGGAGCAAAATATCACAATCACAAAGGACTGATCCTAGAAAAGCAATAATGGTCCAGCCTAAGGCAATCTATTAGTATAATACCAACTATAGATTAAATCAGTGCTCCCCAAATTTTTTATGGCACACATAGAAAATGAAAATATTTGCATGGGCCGCTGAGGTATGCAAATAAGGCTGCTCCTTGCTGGAGGTGGGGACAAGGGGTTTCTGGCTATTCTAAACCAAGTGGCTACCCTGAGAGCTGAGGGCATAAACATATTGACACATCTATAACCATGCATGCTATTCACAGAATTTACCATGTGAGAAAGCACAGGAATAAACCAATCCCTTGCTAGGCCAGATGTTACCCCTTCTAGTTGGATTCTGGGGAGGTTGTGGGGAAAGGGGTGGTCCCAGGGAACAGCTGGGTCAGTGAGGAGGCACTCAGTGTGCTCAAGGCAATGGCAATTTACTATGGAAGTATTTCAGTATATTCAATGATCTAGCTGTTCTGGTGTGTACCAGCTGAATATCAGCTCCGCCTGCAACCCAGACCCAATCTGTCAGGTGCCTCAGTTGGGAAGCTCCGGGTTAGACTGCACTCTGCCTGTTTTAGCATTTATCATGCTGTATCGTAATGGTTGTCCTTCTGACTAGTCTGTGATGCTATTCATGTTTGTCTCTCTAGCACCCACACACAATAACTGACACATAAGAGAAGCTTAATAAATGTTTGCCAGATGGACCAAGAGTCATTTCCAAGAGATATACAAAAGAGCAAATCATAGCATTTAATACACATTCTGCAAAATTAAGAATGGAAAAATCAACCCAGTAAGAATATACATGAAAATGATAAGGATAACATGACAAAGAACATCAATTTTAAACACAAGGCAAACTTACACATAACTGAAGAAATATTAAAAGTATTTCTTTTTTAAAAAGGAGGAAAATAAAGATATTTTCTATCATCTTAATAGTTTTAGAACTGATCAATTTAATAAGATTTGAAAAAGAAATAAGGTATGAATATTAGATAAATGACGTTAAAAATACAAAATATAAAAAACCTAAGAATAAACACGCCAAGAGAGATATGTTACAATTACAAAAGTGTTGGAAGATATAACAAAAGGTCCCCACCCTCACACATGCACGTGCGTTTTTATAACTGTTGATACTATCGTGTTATTTTCTAATATTACTGTCAAGTTATGGCTGTAGGGAAAGGCCACACTCACGTGGGCAAAGCATGGATGGAGGCTCCCTGGAAAACAGTGGTTGTTCCAGATTATCAGTCTTCTGGGCAAAAAAGACAGGAATGTGAAACTAAGAAGGCAGGTCTTAGGTATGCAAGAAAATGGGCTGCTTGTCTTTCTCTGAGTCTAGCTCTCTCGGATTGGGACATAAGAAGATTCAGAAGTTTTCGCCTTATGCACCTGGGTGGTGGTGGTTTTCTAAGATGATATCCACCTTGTAGAAACAGACGGAGACCTAGAACATGCTGGTGCTCTGAAAAGCAATCCTTACCATGTAAAGCACAATTATCTGGTTTCATATTATTCTCTGTGTTTATTTATCTGTTGTTATTCCCTAGTCTTTAGAAGAATCTTGTTTAATGTTCTAGCCTTACCTCAACTATACTAGAAGGTGCTCAGGAAAGGTTAATGTGTCTACATTTAGGTCGAAGTGCTGAAGGGAGAATAGGACTTCTTTCTTCATAGGCAGGCATAAGTGGGGTTGTCAGTAATGATTAATAATTGAGTGCTTGAGCCAGGTACTGCTTTACACACACTACCTCATTCAACCCTCTCACCAACCTGGTGAGGTAGGCACTTTTATTAAGACCAATTTACAGGTGAGAAAATGGAAGCTAAGAGAGGTATAGTGATATTTCCAAAATTATACAGCAAGAAAAATGGCAGAGGTAGAATAGATATGCAGCTCTGTTCAACTCCAGACTCCATGCTCTTGACTACTCGCTACTCCAAGAGACTTCTAGGGAAATACAATTGTAGAGGACAAGAGTTAAGGGCGTCATAACTCTTGTTATGCTAAATATTAAGGACATCAGTTTCCCTTGCATCAATGTATCATTTTTTTAGCATCACATCCCAGGGTAAAAGTAACACCAGAGATGCAGAAAATCTAGTTCACTTATGAAAAGAAAATCTTTGGGTAATTTTTATGAACATACTTTACTCAACACCCTTAAAAGGGATACCTCAAAGTACATAAATTAGGGGCATCTTGTCCAAACCCTGTCCAAAGTATAGAGCTTTATATAGCTCTAGTGTCTCCCCTGGTAGCTTCATGCCAGAGCTCATCAGAACACAGAAAGACCCTTGTACTCGTCACAGTTAGGTTAGACCCCTCACCCCCACTTCAGCTCCCTTCTCCCTAAGAGACAGGAATGTAATCTAAAAGCCTTTGTGTGTTTCGATTCTGCTTTCTGCATCTTTTCTCAAGGCTTTCTCTTCTCAAGACCCATTTCTCACGTTTTCTAATCACTTCTAACATTCCCACCCTTCTTATTTGCTTTATAAGCCTGTTGCTTTTATGCTGAGGGATGCCATAGAAGCTGATTAAGTCACCCCAAGACAGTCAATCCCCCGGCACATGCTGGGCTTCTGCAAGGGTTCACAAATAAATGAGATAACACGTATAAGGTGGTCGATACACCGTTAGCAGCCATTATATGTTAATAGACTCAGCCTCCTCTGCCAGAACCCCACAGTCCCTTCTTCTTTCATGCTTTTTCTGCACGTATCCAATTGCTTATCCTTTTCTCACACGCAGCTTCATTGCCCCTCCCTTCTTTCCTTTTTTGACTCTTCTTATAGCCTCTTCAAACATCCCCTTCCTGCAAAATGCCCTTTTGCAAGCTGCTGTTAAAGCACCAGAGTGTCAAGGCTCAATATTCTTCCCCATCCCAAGACCCAAGTTTGCTTTCTCTTCCAGGAGCTCCAGACTTATTCATGAAAAATAGCCAAATCCGGGGCACAGGGTTTGTTCTGCAGAGATTCCCAGATTTAAAATAACAGCTGTTCTACCACAACTATTGTTTTTGAGAAATCCAAACTGGTCAGATTAGACCCATGCCAAAAGGAATTCTTTCAGACCACTGAGTATGCCCTAATTAATTTCTGGCCTGAATCCAACTTCGTCAGTGACCTGGAAGATTATAAAATCTTCATTTACCTTACTCTATACTTCTTTGCTGTCTTTTCCCAACATTTCTACATCCTCAAAACAGCTATGCTACATACTGATGCCATCTGGAAGTCCCTTCTATAAAGGCTTTTAACACTTGCCTTCGAATTCTGTACTTTGTTTTCAACTCCCCCCAAGTCACTGAGCAGACAAAAAAAATAGCCAATCAAGAATATCAGGCTGGAGAACCAAACCAAATATTAAAAACAGTTATGGAAAATATACCAAGCAGTTCAGGTTAAACAAGTTCCATAAGCCTAATACAACTTTCACAATATTGCCTGCATCACTGAGCATGAGCTCACAAAACTTTTCCAAGGCCAACGAAGAAATCCATTCCTCTCAGAATAAAGATTCATGGGCACAGCTGCAATCCAGGTGCAGGGACAGAATATTTCAATGACAGTTCCATGTTCACATTACATTCTGGATATTACACAACATCATTACAAGTCATTCCCAGCCATCCTTGGCGAAACTTCAGAATCAGATCCAAATAAAACAAGCAGAAAGCACACTAAATTATGAGCAAGCAGCCTTCTAGCATTTCTCTGTAAAATCTACTGCAGCCTAAGAGCAAGTATTTAAATTGTTAGCATAGATCATTAAACACTCCATGATTAGACTGTGAGCTTCATGAGTGCAGAGATTTTTCGTCTATTTCGTTCACTGCTATGCTCCTATAACCTAGCACACATAGGAGGCATTCAACAAATATTTGTTGAGTGAATGAATAACTGCATCTTCAATTTTACATTCTGGGGATCTGCTTTCTCCCTTGCCACTAACTCCCACAAAAATTAAAATAAATTACTTATTACTTATTCAAAACTTTTAAATCCTAAAGTCATAATTGATACTGATATATTCCCACAAGAAAACAAGATTGCCATTTGAACAAATCCTCAGACCAAGGAAAAATTCAGTTAGATGGATATTAATACATCTAAAATTATTTTCCCATGAGTCAAATGGAATACATTTATTATACTCAATTAGTGGAATACTATAGAGCAATAATAAAAACCTGAAAATATACGCTGCAACGTGGACAAATCTTGAAAAGCATACTATTGAGAAAAAAACGTACAGTCTGATTCTGTACATACAGTATGATACAGTATACACAGTATGATTCTGTTTATAAAAAGTTCAAAACCAGGAAAAATTAATCTAATCTCTTAGAAGATTATGATTACCCATGTATGGGTAGAGGGTAGAGTACTTGGAAGTGGAAATGAGACTGGTTTCTCAGATGCCAGCAGGGCTGTTTCTTAAAATGGGTGCTGGTTTCATGGGTGCATTTACTCAATAAAAATTGAACAAACTATTAAAAAATTATTTTCCAGGGCTGGCCCATGGCTCACTTGGGAGAGTGTGGTGCTGATAATACCAAGGCCAAGGGTTCAGATCCCTATATAGGGATGGCCGGTTAGCTCACTTGGGAGAGCATGGTGCTGACAAGTCAAAGGTTAAGATCCCCTTACCGGTCATCTTTAAAGAAAAAAAATTATTTTCCCCATTGTACAAAATTTGATATATTCCTAATCTAAATCCCAATGTTTGCTATGACATACAACCAAATGATTCTAAAATTCATTGGGAAAAATAAACACGCATCAAAAGAATATTTTGCAAAAGAAGAAAAAGGAAAATGTACCTATCTTACCAAATACTGGAAAAATATATAAAATACTGATAATCAAAACACTATGGTATTGATGTAAAAAAGAGAAATAGAGCAGCAGCAGCAGCAAAGGAAAGCGATCTAGAAATAAATCATTTATGTATAAAAATTTACTATGTGATAATAAGGTAAGCACCACCAAACATGAGAAAAGAAATATTTATTTAATCATGTTAAGATAACTATAGTCACTTTGGGGGAAAATCGGTTTGAATACATACTTTACATCATGCACCATACATTCTGGATAGATTAAAATATTCATGCAGCCATTATGGAAAACAGTGTGGAGGTTCCTCAGACACCTACAGATAGAACTGCCATACAACCCAGCAATCCCACTGCTGAGTATATACCCAAAGGAATGGAGATTATCATGTTGAGGGAATACCTGCACTCCCATGTTTATTGCAGCTGTATTTACAATAGCCAAGAGTTGGAATCAACCTAAATGTCCATTGACAGGTGATTGGATAAGGAAAGTACAGTATATATACTCAGTGGAATACTACTCCATTCTGCTATTCACAGCAACATGGATGAACTTAGAGAAAATTATGTTAAATGAAATAAGCCAGGAACAGAAAGTGAAATACCACATGGCCTCACTCATAAGTGGGAGCAGAAAGAGAGAGAGAGAGAAAAGGAAGGAAGGAAGGAAGGAAAGAAAAAAGGAAGGAAGGAAAAAACAAAAGAAGGAAAGAAAGAAAAAAAGAAGGAAAGAAAAAAAGGAATATAGAGCTGATTGTCACTACTTGTGCCCAAGATGTGATGGCCAGATCATGCTGGCAGCATGCCCACTACCACAAATTGCGATTATATCCTGTGCCCCTCCCCCAATTATCCCCGACTTCCCTCCCCATCCCCTCTTGGGCACAAGTGATGACAGTCAGCTTTGTACTTCATGAATATTCATAACCAAAAAAAAAAATTTTTTTTAAAGAAAGAAAGAAAGAATCACAATAATACAGTGAACTTTCAAGAAAAAAAGAGAGAACAGAACTGTGGTTATTAGAGGTGGGAAAGGGGGAGGAGGAGGGGGGTAAGTGAGAAACGAGTTAAGGGTCACAAAGATTACGTTTTGTAAACATGAGTATACTAATTACCCTGATTTGATCACCACATATTGTACACATGAATCGATATTCAATTCTGTACCCCACAAATATATATAATCAATTATGTTTCAATAAAAGTTCCTCCTGGTGTTTGCCCCTTTGCACATATCTACTTCTCCTTTGACCTTCCACCATGTTATGACATAGCACAAAACCCCCCACCAGAAGCCAAGTAGATGCTGGCACCACGCTTTTTTCAATAAAAAAACTGTCAAAAAATAAAAAAAATTAAGTATTGAAAATTGAGTTAATTAAAAACAAAGAGAAACTGTGGGAGAATATTATGTCTTTGGAAAGTTGATATATTTCAGGAAACGAAATTTAAAAGATTAACTTCTGATTACAGTGTTTATTGTATGTAGTAAACCTATGTACAATAAAATCTAAAATCATTGTGATAGTCTACAAAGATTTATATAATCTGGATTGCTGGTTTCTCTCCGACCTCATCTTTTTCTCTATTCACTCTGCTCCAACAATGCTGGCCTCCTTGCTGTTCCATAAACATACCTTCTGCATACTCCTTCTTCTGGGCCTTTGCACTGGTATTTTCCTGCACCCAGAACACTCTTTGCTCAGATATCCACATGCTCAAATGTCCCTTACCACCCCCACCCAGCACTCCCTAACCTCATTACTGGCCATTATTTTTCTTGAACTACAGCATTTATAAATTTACTCATTTATTTGTTTTTTATCTGTTGACTCTACTATAAATTTACTCATTTATTTGTTTTTTATCTGTTGACTCTACTAGAATTTAAGCACAATGAAGGCAGGGAATTTGTTTTCTTCATTGTTGTAGACCCAGGGCCTGAAACTGAACTTGGTATATAGTAGAGCTTAATAAATATTTGCTGAATAGATGAACGAAAAGGCTAAATTAAGAAGAAAACTACCATAGGAAAAATTGCATCAAATATGATAGGCAAAGGCTTAATGGCTACTCTACATAAAGAGTTTATCTGAATTTATAAAAACTGCATCAAGACTAGGCTCGTAGTAGGCATTCAAGAGAAATTTGTTGAATGAAAGAATGAAGGAATGAATGTACAAATGAATAAAAAACATGAACGGTCAATTCATATGAGAAAATAAAAATAGAAAGCAAACATAAGGCAAAATATTCAAATAAAAAGGGGTTAAGACAATAATAAAGTACTTGGTAAATTAGCAATTAAAAGTAATGAAGAAGTTTCAGTTCAATCAACAGCAATATAAATTGATAGAACTCTCTTTAAAAAATGTATGTCAGCATGCCTCTGTGTGTAAGTGACAGGATGCCTAATTCAAATTGATTTAAACAAAGGGGGTTTATTTAATCATACAACTAAGGGTTCAGAGGTAAGGAGGATTCAAGGCACAGTTTCATCATGGTTCTAGCTCTGTTTCTTTGTAATTCCTTCACCTCTGTCTACCTTTTTGTGTTTGCTTCAGTCTCAGGCTGCTGCCCCTCATTGTGGCAAAATGGCTGCCAAAGCAACAAGGCTATCTGCTTCCTCTTGAACGTCCTGGGAAAAAAGAGCATGCTGCCTCCTGTAACCATCAGAGTTCCACACTGACTGGGCCACCACTGAACCAATTTCTGTGGCTAGAGGAATATCATATGTTGAATAGCTTAGGCCTGGGTTACCTCAACCAAATACTATGGCAAAGGGATGGATTACTCGGATTTGCTAAGACTGATGAGGGCTTGTGCTTGGAGGCGGTGGTTAAATCAATTCTAAAATTCAAATGGCTGCTTGGGAAAGATGTCCACTGCAGAAAGCAATTTGGACATATCTATCCAGAGCCTCTAACCTAGTCCTTACGCTCCTGGGAGTTTACCCTAAGGAACAGACTCAAAATGAAGAAAAGCTATATGCACTAATATTTACTTGATCTCTGCATTATATGAATAATTTTATTACCTATAATAGCAAACATATAAGAACTAAAATGCTTAACTACTGAGAAATATTTTTAAATGTATGCTATGTAAATCAATATTCCATGGATTAATATGTAACTATTAAGAGTGATAATAATAAAGAATACATAATGACATGAAGATATATATCTAACATTTTTACATTATAATATGCACAGTATTATAATGTAAAAATTATTGAACACAAAATTCTGTGTGTAGTAATCTTGGAATGGAGCAGAAAAAAATGAAAACAGTCATATTAAGGTAGAATTAAGGGTGATTTGTTTCCCTTCTAAAACTGTCTTTAATTTTGTGTTTACAGTAAATTTTAAAATCAAAGGGAGACAATCCAAGGACAACTGGAACATTCCTGAGAAGCATTTGTGCTCTGCTCTAACAATAAAATTAAATTCTAGGCTAAGTCAACGGTTCCATAAAGCCCTGGGCAAAGCTGGTTTTCAACATGCATGCCTCTCATCATCCCCAAAGTTTCCTTTTCCTTTTTGGTTTCCTTTATCTACTTTAGCAACCTCTCATCCACTGATCTCTTTGTTTCTTAGAACCTCCAGTCATTATAAAAACTATCTTAGGAACCCATTTACGCTCAGGTTCCCTGGCGGGAGGACTTACAGAAGGGAGTGGGGGTGGCAATGCCTAATTCAAGAAAATGAATAGATGAGAATTGATGCTTTGGCCAAGTTCAATCTTGGAGGTGGAAAAGGAGAGGCCACTTTGGAAATGGAAGAGGCCTTCCAGAACCTCTCATGCATCTATTATTATCCAAATATATATTTAATTGCTAGATTCAAGGCATTCTGAGAGATACAGATATGAATAAAAAATTACAGACTCGAAAAATGGATAAGCCATGTACACAAATAACTATAATAAAATGATGAAAATAAAAAGTACTATAAATGGGATTAAATGATATGGGAATTTAAAGGCAGAAGATTATTGCTAGCTGGTGATATTAGGAGAGGCTTTACAGAGAAGACCATAGTACTTCTGAGGCTTGAAAGATAGAAAAGGTTTTACTATGCATAGAAAGGGGCAGAGGATCCCAGGCAGGGGTAACTGCATGGGAAAATGCACTGAGGTGTACATAAGAATAGCAAGTACCAAATTGCAGTGAATCTAAGCCACCCATCATTATAAGACATGTTGTTACCTTATGTAACACTAAGAAAAGACAAACTGCCAATCAAACAATAACTTAATGCTTTCCATTAACTTAAAATTTTTATTCTACATTTATTGAAAGAGCTCTTTTAGACTTTAGACATAGACAAAGCAAAATAAAATGATTATGACATTCCTAAGACTTCTCATTAAGTCCAACTTTCTTGAATCTTTTTGACTCTAGCCATTGAGTCCTATGATTTTCTACATTGTATTGTCAAAAGCAATGCAGATGCTAAAGGAATGCTTCACTATTTTCTCTAGGATTACCTTCCAAGCTGCTCTTACTTATTCTGCAAATCTTGATGTTGGTGCTTTCTTGATCATACCAGAAAATCTCAGAGGATATTTGGATCAAGTTTACCCATACATACATAATGACACGAATGCAGCAAGGCTGACAGTGATTGTAAGTTTCATTCCAATTTCAAAGATGTTAAATATAAGGAAAATGTGCATTTTAGAATCAATGTAATATAAGTGTTTAAGTAATTTACAAGCCTTTATATATGATCTATGAAAGAAACCAGTCACTCCTCTCCAAATCATCTCACCCAGAGTAAATGTCTTAAACACATAGCTCTGGTTATACCACTCTTCTGCTCAACAGCCGCCAACAGCTCCTCTTTGGCTCCAGGATAAAGGCCAAACTCCTGAAGCCTGCATTGCATTTAAGGCCCTCCATAACCTAATTGCAACCTATCTTACCCATCTTATTTTTCACTACTCGTACCTTGAACATAGGAATAGGAAGACCAGTTAGAAAACTATCATAAGTTAGGGCTTGAGGAAAGAGAAGGAAGAGGGGACACTTGAAAATGTTTTATTTCTTTAAAAGAGAGACGTTTGGAAGGAAATAAACAGATTTGAAAGGAAACACATAGAAAATGTAGAAATAAAAAGACAATAGAAACAAAACTAAAATTACAATTGGTGGATTAGCCAATACATTATACAAAAGAACTGGAAAGTGGGGCCTGAGTGGTGGGCACCCCAGATAAGTGGCACTTCCCTTAGAGGAGATGGCTGTAGCAGCACTGCTATCAGGATACTAAGCCTTGGGCCAATGCAAGTAGAAAATTCGAGCCTGGAACTCTTTAACTGAGCTGAGATCCAATAGGTTGAACTGTTCTGAGAGAATGGTGCCCCGTGGTCACATGCACAAGGAGAAGCATATCCTTTCTGGAGAAAAGTTTCCTAAATTTAGGCCTATGGGACTCCCACAGTTTAAGAGCAACCAATGAGCTAACAGTTAAAATCACACAAGAAGCACACAAGAAGGAAAGCCACTATAAGGGAGGGGCAACTAGGAACCAGGAAATACAAAAGAGCTCTAGATGCCTAGGGACAAAAATATTGAAATTATTAGATATAGATTATTGAATAATCTAAGACAATACAGAAGAATGCACTATGACCAAAATGGGTATATCCCAGAAATGCAAGTTTGGTTCAATATTAGAAAAATCTGTAAAAGTTATTCTTCACATCAACAGATTAGAAGAGAAAAATATGATGATCTCAAAAGATGCAGAAAAATAAGCTGAAAAAATTTAATACCCATTCATAATTAAAAACAAAGCGAACATGAAGACTGTAGTTAATAATAGTGTATTGTATTCAGGATTCTTGCTAAATGAGTAGATTATAGCTGCTCTTGCCATGGGGTAGGGGGGAGGGTAACTAAGTGAGATGATGAATATGATATGTTCATTTGTTCCACTACAGTAATCATCTACCTATATATATATATGTATATCTTATAACATCATGTTGTATACCTTAAATATACACAATAAAATTTATTTAAAAAACAAAAACTTTAGCAAACTGTCAACAGAAAGAAACTTCTTTAACTTGATAAAGGTTAGCTACAAGAAACCTGCAACAAATATTTCTAATGGGAAGATTTTTGAAGCATTACCTTTAAAATCATGGGGGAAAAAACTGTTACTACTTCTCCTCAACATGTACTGAAGATCCTAGCTAGCACAGTAATTAAAAAAATTTAAGTTACAGAGATTAGAAAGGAAGAATCAATACTGTCATTATTCACAGATATGATTATCTACATGAGAAATGCCAAATGGTGGCTACATAACTATTCACTTTAATATTTTAAAATTGAACATATATATGTTAATGTATATTACAGTATCGTTCTATTGTTGACGTGTTTAACAACATGTATTGTGTATCATGTAACATAAATTGAACATACATGCTATGTATGCTTTTGTAAGTGTGACATATATATCACAATAAAAATAATATAATTGGATTAAAGTTTGATAAAAATTGCTAGGGAAGGGAAGCAAGGGGGACCAGAAAGGGCTGATAGTCATAGGAAAGGTTGAGAATTAAAAGTAAAGTGATCGTATGTCCTGGTTTTCCCAAAATAGTCCCAGTTTATGTTTATTTTCTTAGAATAATTATTAACGGTGACTTCTCAACACCTCAAGAAATTTCCCTGTGTAAGGGGAAAATTTATATGCCCTCCTAAGTAAAAGTCATGGTAAGGAAGAATAGGTTCGGTAGAAGTAAGGAAATAAGAGGTTAAAGGATAAGGGATTCTAGCAAAAATTTGAGATCTTAAAGGTGGAAAAAGTCTTTAGAGATGGCCAGAAGTGGGCATGGAGTATAGTATATGAGTAAATATAGTGAGGAGAAGTGAAGATCATTAGGAGTAGAACACGGGACTGTGAACCTGGCCTGTTGGGAGAGTTAGCTGTGTAAAATCCCTGAGGACAAGGTAAAGATTGGAGAAGAAAATTGGGGTTCTATGCTAATATCATCAACCAATCTATTCCAGAGGATTATAGAAAACAACCATAAGAATGAATGGATGGTGTGGATTTCAAAAGAGGAAGTGCTGATGAGACAGTGGAAGGCTTGCCACATGGAAGGGAAAGGAATGTCAACACCAAATCCTTATTCTGTGAGTCTAGAAGTGAAAATTTAAAAAGTGGCTTCTATTTTGAGAATTGCAAGAGAAGGTAAGATTTTAATTCTGACACTAAAGACTCAAGGAAACGATTCAATATTAAGGGGAATTTGCTCACAAAAGAATAGGGATCCCAGGGAGGCAGGAGTGATATGGATTTCTGCTGGGTGAGAGAAGTAGCCACGCAGCGAGCTGCAAGGCCCATTAGAGGCAGAGTAGGTCGTAGCCTCAGTCGGGAATAGAAGGGCAAGGAAAGACCCATCTCCCTCTCTGAAACACAAGTATGTCCCTTTATATAAGCCCAAGCATTCAAATATTTGGACGCATCTAAATTATTATTTTCCTTGTTATGCAGTCTTTCTAACACACAGCTTTACTATTTATCTAAGAATCCCATTTATTCCTTCAATCATTTAATGACTATTGACTAGTAACTCTGTACTACATACAATGCTAGGAGTTTGAGATACAGCAGTGAAAAAGGAAAATACAGTCTTTCCCTTCAAGATATTATATAAAAATGTATTATAATTGTGATAAGTGCTATAAAGGGAAAATACAAGTTTTTCTTTACACTGAGATGACATCTTTGGCGAACCTAACTTAGTTTCAAAGGGAGGAAGGCTTTCCTAAGAAGACATTTAAGGTAGATTGGAAGGATGACTTGGAGTTGGCCAGTTAAAAAGAGGAGAATGAGTTTTCCATTTAGGGGGCTAGCATGTGCAAAAGCCTTGGGGTGAGAAGGTGTTTGAATAAAAAAAGGCCAGTGTGGCTAGAACACAGTGAATAAGGCAGGGGCTACATGTTGCAGGGCACTGTAGACCTTGTGAAGAATTTTGGTCTTCACAATGCAGTTAATTCTCAGGGAAATGTTATCAACGATAAAATACTAGTGCACAACTCTGATCTTGCTTATGCTGGGATGGCCATTCTCTTTCACACCTGAACTCTTACCTCAAAATCTCCATAGATTACTCCAAAAGAGTAATTCTTAAAGAGTAAGTTGTCCCTTTTCTTTTGGGAAGTGATAGATCAGAAGCAAGCAAGGGCAAGAAGAAATGGGACCATAAGGGTACTTCAAAACCTTTATGGAAAAATAGAGTTCAAAGCGAATACAAATGTTGCCATGAAATTTTTGAAGACCCCTCATATATACTATCAAACCATGTTAATGAAAATTGCCGAAAATAAACCACACATGAACTACGTTCTATTTATGCTACAATGACTTAGGAAGAAAATGAACACAAGTTCTGGCCTACCTGGTGGTTATTAATGGCCAGATGTTCATACTTGAGAGCCTGCAATTGAACTGTGAAATAAAATCCTCAGCAAGATACGAATATCAAGAATACCATTTTATCATCAAAATGAATATTCAAAAGGCATAGTATTGCTTTATAAAGGCAAAGAGAGAATTACTTGGATTTTACAAAATGCATATATATGATTGATACCTCAATATGCTTTCAAATTTTATTATATGGCTCTCTAAAATATATTCAATATTTCAAAAAGTTCATGGGAAGATTGCATTATCTTTATTTACTTATTTATTTTTTGGCAGCTGGCCAGTACAGGGATCCAAACCCTTGGTCTTATCTTGTAATCCTGTATTTCCGAGGACTTTTTGAAATATCCCTGTATAGTGATCAAACATCGCTCAAATTAATGTACCTAACAGTTTCATTTTTTGACCCTGGCCTGCTGTTTTATCTTAACTTTTTACATAACTGAAAGAGCAGTTCCATAAAACTGAAAATGCAGTTTAGCAATTTAACAAATACAAAACAATCTTTAAAAAAAACAACTTTTAACTGAGTAGTATAACTTACCTACTTGGCATACTAACAAATAATATACTAAATACTTTTCCTTGCTACTGGCTTAACTTAAAAATTACAAATTATCTTTGTAGCCATACTTTTAATTAAAATTTCTAAGAGTTTTCTTTCAAGTACGCTAAGCAAGTTTGTCTTTTTTAAATGTACAAAAATTATTTATAATAACAAATTACCACTAAAATATTATCACTGAAAAGAAATGTATTATAGGATTTTACAAAGGGCAATGAAAAATAATAGATTAAAAGTAAGGGCAAAAATCATAGTCAAATGAACTCACTTTCACTTTTTAAGATGATGATTATATATAATCATATGAATTTATATAGAGAATATTCAACATAATACAATATTAAATATGCTGCCACCATCTTACTTACAGACTGATTAAAGGGCAAATTAAACTGTCATGACGTCATCCTTCTAACCTTCAGGCTAGTGCTTCTCAGACTGTAATGTGCTTGCCAAACACCTGCAAATCTTGTTAAAATGCAGGTTCTAATTCAGTAAGTCTCGGTGGGACCCGTGATTCTGCATTTCCAACAAGTTCCCACATGGTGCTCATGCTGCTAGACCACAATTTGAGTAGCAAGGCTTTAGGCTACAAGCAACTATATTCTGCAAGAAATTTTAAAATGACTGTCCTTAGTCCCCACTTCATTCATTCATACTTCTAACAATTTTAACAAAAAATTAAAATTAGTTCCTCTGGATGGAAATGTTCTCTATTCATATTGCTATATATTAGATACTGACTTTAGGAACACTGAGCCCATATCAAACACAGAGTAGATAATTAATAAACACTTGTTGGCTGATTGATTTTTTTTTAAATAACTGTTTTATTGAAATATAATTCACATGCCATAAAATTCACCCTTTTAAAGTATACAATCCAGTGGCTTTTAGTATATTCATAGAGTCGTTCAGTCACCACCACTCTCTAATTTTAGAACATATTCATTGTGTTCATTATGACTGGCAACCCACTACCCGTTACCAGTCACTCCCCATTTCCCATTAATCCTTCCAGTTCTAGAAAACCACCAATCTACTTTCTGTCTCTACAGATTTGCATGTCTGACCTGTGATTTTTGTGTCTGGCTTCTTTCACATTGCATAATGCTTTCAAGGTTCATCCATGCTGTTGCATAAATCAGTACTTCATTCCTTTTTATGGCTTTTTATTCCTTTTTTATTATTATTATTCCTTTTTTCATTGTCTGGATATACCACATTTTCTTATCCATTCATCAGTTGATGGGCATTGAGTTATGTCCACTTTTTAGTCACTATGAATAATCCTACTATGAGTTTTTGTGCATACGTTTTTGAGTAGATTGTATCTTCAATTCTTCTGGGTATATAGCTAGGACTGAAATTGCTGGGTCACATGTTAACTATGTTTAACTTTTTGAGGAACCACTACTGTTTTTTGAGTGCCTGAACCATTTTATATTCCCACCAACAATGCACAAGTGTTCCAATTTTTCCACACCCTGGCCAACACTTATCACTATCTGTTATTTTTTATTATAACCACCTAGTGGGTGTGAAGTGGCATCTCATTGTGGTTTTGATTTGCATTTCTCTGATGACTAATGATGTTGAGAATCTTTTCATGTGCTTTGGCCACTTGTATATCTGATTTATTTATTTATTTTTAGCAATCAATTTTGCTATACTTTAACGCCTCTCCAATCTACAAAGCAGATGGAGTTGAGAAAAATATTGTAAACATTTTTCTTAGAACACACGCCTCTTGAAACAAAGTAGGAAAATACTATGAACATCCTAGATGGGCAAGGTGTCAACTTGCCATACAATATAAGGCTCATAGAGCTCTCTATTTGGCCTTCATACAACAGGATTCTGTGATTTTTTAAAAATTTTTTTCTATTGTAACATAGTTGATTGTTCCACAATGAATAGGTTAATAAATAAGCTTTATTGCAGAAGGTGACACACAAGCCAAAGGACAGCAAGATAAGAGAAACCATGGATACTCCTAATATTCCCATAATACCACAGAAAAGCATTGAAGTAGGCCAGCTTTTTTTTTTTTTTTTTTTTTTTTTTGTCTTTTTCGTGACTGGCACTCAGCCAGTGAGTGCACCGGCCAGTCCTATATAGGATCCGAACCCGCGGTGGGAGCGTCGCTGCGCTCCCAGCGCCGCACTCTCCCGAGTGCGCCATGGGCTCGGCCCAACTAGGCCAGCTTTTAAGATAGCCCCAGAGATTCCCACCTTCTTGTGTCACACCCTGTCTCATCCCCTCCACTTGAGTATGGGTAAGGGAGGGGCTGTGATTATATTGCAACATTGCTCCAGTGATTAGGTTATGTTATAGGGAGAGGGTGACGGGATTTTTTTCAAATGTAATTAAGGTCCCAAATCAGTTGATTTTGAATTAATCAAAAGGGAGTTTAAGGGTGGACCTGACTTAATCAGGTGAGAGCCCTTTAATGAGAGCATAGGCTCTTCCTGAGGTGAAAATCACTTTATTACTGGCCTTGAAGAAGCAAACAGCATCTTGTGAACTGACTATGTACAGGAGTGGTCTCTAGATTGAGAAAGCCTCCAGATGAGAATGCAGACCGGTTCACACTTTGGTGTCAGCCTTGTGGGGCTTTGAGCAGAGAACATAGCTGAGCTGTGCCTCGTCTTTTGACCAATTGAAATTGTGCAGTAATGAATGGGTGTTGTTTTAAGCCATTAAGTTTGTAAATCTATGCAGCATAGCAAATTAAAACAGGGGTAGTGGGTTTAGATTTTTGTTGGGCCAGTATAGGGCTGAATTCCTGTAGTGGGACCCTGCTACGGTTCAATTGTTTGTCCCCTCCAAAACTCCTGTCGAAATTTAATTGCCATTCTAACAGTATTAAGAGGTGAGACTTTGAAGAGGTGATTAGACTATAAGAGCTCTGCCTCATGAGTGAGTTTAATGCCTTTATAAAAAGGCTTACGAGGGTGGGTTCTCTCTCAGCTCTTCGGCTCTTCTGCCCTGTGCTGAACAGTGTTTCTCCCCATCTGATGGATGCAGCATTCAAGGCACCACCTTGGAAGCAGAGACTGGGCCCTCACCAGACACCAAAGCTGCCAGTGCCTTGATCTTGGACTTCCCAGACTCCAGAACCATGATAAATACATTTCTGTTCCTTATAAATTACCCAGTCTCAGGTATTCTGTTATAGCCCCACAAAACAGACTGACAGATCCCTTTCTTTTTATGTCTCCTTCTTTCCTTCTTTTAATAGGATAAGTCTTGCCTGTGGGGAATGAACAGGCTGCTTGGTACTAGGTTGTCTAGAATTGGTGTGCCAGTAATTTGTTTTTTTTTTTTTTGGCAGCTGGCCAGGACAGTGTGCCAGTTCTTTAGAGTACTGATCTGGGAAAGTCAGCTACCCTGTGCCTGGGACTCTGAGACCACGAGAAGGTGCAATTTTCCCTGATGAAAGAAGGACTTCCTCATTCTGGTTGGTAATTGAGCTTAGATGAAGCCCTTCCTCTGGGAGATGGGGAAAGCAAGTGCCGCATAGATCATTGTCCAGGTGGATCTGGATGGTGCCTGAATGATTTTCAGATGACCCTACTCCCTGCACCTCTTTCTCCCACTGATTTTTTTTTTTTTTTTGGCCTGTAAGCCTTTTTGTAAAGGCATTAAACTCACCCATGAGAGCAGAGCCTTATGGTCTAATCACCCCTTCAAAGTCCCACCTCTTAATACTGTTACAGTGGCCGTTAAATTTTGACATGAGTTTTGGAGGGGACAAACAGTTGAACCGTAGTAGGGTCCCACTTCAGGAATTCAGCCCTATACTGGCCCATCAAAAATCTAAACCCACTACCCTTGTATTAATTTTCTATATAATAATTTATATAATATATTAAGCACTTACCATGTGCCAGGTCATTTTCATTCATTGTCTCATTTCAACCTCTTACCAGCCATGTGAGAAAGGTACTATTTTTAAAATCCATTTTAATCAACACACTGTAATTGTACATGCTTATAGGGTACAATCTGATGTTTTGATACATATACATGTTGTGTAACAATTGGGTCAAGGTAATTAATATAACCATCACCTCATGCATTTATCATTTCTTTGTGACGAAAATATTCAAAAGTCTCTCTTTTAGTAATATACAAAACCTAACCGTTAACCATAGTTACCCTACTGTGCAATAGAACACCAGAACTTATTCCTCCTATCTAATTGTAATTTTGTACCCTTTGGCCATCTCTCCCTGTTTTCCCCTCCTCAGTCTCTGGTAACCACAATGTACTATTTTTCAAAACAGCATTTAAAATATATAATTGGCATATAATAAGCTGAACATATTTAAAGTGTAAATTTGATGAGCTTTGACACATGTATGTACCCATGAAACTATCACAAGATAATTAACATATCCATCATCCCTAAAAGTTTTGTCCCTCTTTGAAATCTCTCCATCCTGACCCTTCCCATTTTCTCTCTCCTTCTTGTGCCCTCCCCAAGCAACCACTTATCTGCTTTCTGTTACTGTAAATTGGTATGCTTTTCTAGACTTTTATATACATGGAGTCATATGGTATATGCTCTTTTTTGTCTGGCTTCTTTCACTCAGACTAATTATTTTGGGATTCACCCAAGTGGTGGCATGTATCAACAGTCCACTTTTTAAAATAGCTTCATTGAGAGATAATGCACATACCATGCAATTCACCTATTTAAAATGTGCAATTCAACAGTTTTTGATATATTACATTATTAATTTTTGAAGTGTGGTCAAAGATGTATATATATAACAAAATTTGCCGTTCTAGTCCATTCCTTTTTGTTGGTGAGTCATGTTCCATTGTATGTATCTACCACAATTTTTTAATTCATTCAAATAGGTAATATTATATTCACACTAATTTTAGAAATGAGGAAAATTAAAGCATAGAGAAAAGTTAACTTAGTTGTGTGAAACCACAGGTATTCAACCCAGGTCTGCCCGGTGCTAGCGTCAGTACTCTGAGCCATTGCGCTCCACTGTCTTTCCAGAGAAGACCAAGCCGCACTCTAAACCAAATATGTGCTGTCCCCATAGCCAACGACATATCGGTTCCTGTCATAGGCTAGCCCTGGGGACTGATCAAGGTCTTCCTTCCATTTTTATGGCTGATAGTATTCCATTGTGTATATATACTGCTAATAAAAATAATTTTTAAAGGTCCTTCTTCCCTAACAATCTAAAAGATACTTTCACAAAAAAAAAAAAAAAAGAAAGAAAAGAAAAAGAAAAAGAAAAAAAAAGTAAAGTAAAAGCCATTGCCAATATAAGCCACAGATATTGAGCTGACTATACTGTACACAGCAGGCAGGATTCCAGAATTAAGAATCAGACATGGATCCAGAGAACTGAACATTAGGCAGGACCAGACAGGTTAGTGTCAGAACAATGTGCTTTGCCCAATTATCAGAAAAATAAATGAGCTGCCCTCTTCAGTCTTGTGCAAAAGTGATAATTGAATGTGAACTAGGGAAAGAAAAAAATCTTTGTGTGATAACAGTTCAATTGGGACAGGTACCTAAAAGAGTCACTTCAGCCTTCAAGGGAGGTGACTCACTTACCCTTATTGGTGCCTCAATGGGGAGCATACTGAAATATTTCTCTATTCTTCCTAGAAAGAAGTTTGAGAGCTAATCTCTAAACTACCTTCATAGGACACAAGGCATTACCACGGGAGAAGGCAGTGGCAGCCTCATTTCTATTTTTACTAATTCAGAAAATGAGTTGTAATAGAAATAGAAAGGCATTTCTTGACAATATCATAAAGCACTATATAATATAAGCTGTCAAAGCAGGCTGTGGAGTCTCCTTCTCTGGAACTCATTAAAAACAAGAGAGATACCCACTTGGAATAAATCCAGGAGTAGAATCAAGAATGCTACTCAGAGACATAGAGATGAACTAATTATGGTCTGCAGCAAGGGCTGGCTGCAGCCAAACAGCTGGATCCCAGCCAGTTGCATAGGCTAGCCTTCCAAATAGTCTGTGGGGATCACTCAACTCCGGTGTGGCCAGATAGTAACAGGAAGAGGTACTAGAGAACTGGACTCTTCAGTTCTGCTTAATTTCATCTGCTTCTTTCTTCTGTGAGAACATGGCCACAATAAGACCACTAATAGGAAATTTGGAAACCGTAATATGATGTATTTTAAGCTCCCAGGAGCTTGGGTTGAACAGTATACATTAGACACAGAAACATTCACTGGTGTTTTAAAAAAGCCTGAAACACATGGACCATAGTTACTACAAGTAATATCCATAAAAATTAGAAGGGGGCTGATAGAATAGGCAGAACTCAAGACAAATAAATACCAATTCCTGACCTTGGCTCTAAGGTCACTTACAAGGGCCTAACTCCAGTCTCTGTAGGCCTCCTGTACCCACAACAGGGACATCGATTTGATCCCACGTACAGGCTCAGTGCTAGCCCCAGACACAGCTCTGTCAGCAGAGCTCCATCCCAGCACTCTAAGACTTAAACTCAGCTTGCTGCAGGTCCTATCCTTGCAGCCCACTTCTTAAAAATGGAATTCCTACTCCCTTCTTTTCTTCCTCCCCATCACCCAGCAATTATACTTCTGGGTTTTTACCCAAGAGAAATGAAATCATATGCCCACAAAAAGACTTGTATATCAATGTTTACAGCAGCTTTATCTGTAATAGCTAAAAAACTAGAAACAGCACAAGTGTCAATCAACAGAAATTTGGATAAACAAACTGTGGCACATCATACAGTGGAATACTTCACAACAATAAAAAGGGAATAAGAACTGATTTATGCAACAACATGAATAAATCTCAAAAACATGGTAAATGAGAGAGAAGCTGGACACAAAACAATATAAATTATATGATCCCATTTGTATGAAATTCTAAAACATGCAAAAATAAGTGGTGGAAAAAAATCAGAACAACAGTTGTATCTGGGGTGTCTTATGGGTTGACAAAAGATATGTTGAAGTTCTAACCCTCCATATCTGTGAATGTGACCTTATTTGGAAACAGGATCTTTGTACATGTAATCATGTTTAGCTGAGGTCATTAAGGTGGGCCTTAATACAGTATGACTGGTGTTCTTATAAGAAGAGAAGAGATGCAGAGACAGACTCACACAGGGAGAACACGTGATGACAGAGACAGAGATTGGAGTGATGCATCTAGAGGCCAAGCAACACCAGAAGCCAAGAGAAAGGCATGGAACAGATTCTTCCCTAGAATCTTGAGAGAGAGCATGGCCCTGCTGACACCTTCACCTTGATTTTGGACTTCTAGTCTCCAGAACTGTGAGAGAATAAATTTCTGTTGTTTTAAGTCACCGTTTGTGGTAATTTGTTAGAGTAGTCCTGAGAGACTAATACAGGATGGGTGGGGTGGAGATGGCTGGGGAGGAGCATTAGGGACCTTTCTTGGGGTCAAGTTCTACATCTTGATAGGCGTTTGGGTTATATGAATGTATGCATTTGTTACAGCTCATCTAATAGTACACTTAGATTTGTGCATGTCACTCAAAAAGTTTTATCTCAAAAAGAAAGAGTACCATAAATAAATATTTACATATTTAGTTAATGATATGCATGCTGAAGCGTTTAGGGGTGAAGTGTACTGATGTCTGCAGCTTCCTTGGATGGATGGATAGATAAGTAATAAAGCAAATACAGCAAAATATTAGCCACTGTAGAATCTAGGGGGTTGGGTGTATGGTGTTTACTGTACTTTTTTACGAGTTTGAAAGTTTTCATAGTAAAATGTTAGAGAAACTGTTTGCTATGTGAAAGCAACTTCCAGCAAGTTCCATAGCTCACCATACCTCTGCTCGTTCCAACCAGGCCAGAAATTCAGGAGCTGCCACTGCCACAAAACATTTTGCAGTCGAGAAAACTGAGTCACAGGGTGGTTGAATGACTTGCCCACGGTCACACAGCTAGTAGTAGAGCTGAAGCCATTTTTATTCCCCGACTTTGTAAAGGCTGGGATCATCCTGGCTTAGCCCTCATTGTATACGCAGCACCTAGCCCAGTGCCTGCACCTGGCACATGGTGGAAGTCCAGGGTGAACGAAAGCCTGCAAAGCTGTGTCCTTTATCACTCTGCACATGCCTAGTCCTAAAGTCCAAGCCCTCTTTGTGCCCAGTTCTACTCACTGGATCTATGCCTCCTCCGAGTCTAAGCCCTCACTCGAGTTTCCTACCTAGTTCCCTGATCCCACAGCACCAGCCATGCTGGCTCTAGGGACTGAAAGCTTACTTGCTAGCAGACTCTGATACCTGTTAGTTTCCTTCTGTCAGCCTACTTTGATTTCTAATGTATCTAACCAGATTTTCTCATTGCAGCATTAACCCACCTGTCTAGTGGTGCCTCCCACTTCTCTGGACACAGATATTGAACACTCTTTCCCCCAATGCCGATTGCCTATTATTATCATACTTTGGCTGCTGTTCTGGCCTTTACACCAGGTCTGAAGTAAAGAAAAGCAGAGGTCTAAAACTTGCAAGTATTGCCTGCTTCCTGGTTGTCTCTGGCCCTGTCTGATCACAGTGGAGCTCCTCACAAAGGCACATTTCTGGCAAGGTACCAGACTGCCTAAATCTGAGCCACAGCCTATTACTCTAGGGGCTGCGACAACCTCACAAGCCTGTAAAGAAGGGAAGGATGGCAGGGAGGGAAGTGAGGGAGGGAACACAACAAAATTTTTTCCTTTCTCTTCAAAATGTAGGCAGCATGTGAGCCCTGCAGGCTTAGGGTAGAAAGCGCATTTATTTTAGGAGGAACAAAATTCCAAAACCATTAAACCAGCATTTTGAGGAGGGGGTAGTAGAGAGTGAAGGAAAAAAAGGGACATAGAATGGGGAGAGATCAGTAAATGTTGTAGGCACAAAACAGCTTGTGAAGGAGAAGCAGCTATGAAAAATCTGGATTTCAACCTTTTCATCAACTCATTTTGTCCTCCAAAGCTGTACCGTGACTCAGTGGACAATTTATACAGATGCTGTTTCTGAAAATCCCTCTTCAGCCCCCAGACTCCTTCAACTGAATGCTTACATTCATAGATGTGCTATAAACTATATATACAAATGATAGACACACAGTTCGCAAAGGCCCAGGAAGATGACACTTTCAAACGGAACTCCCTCATCAATCAAAGATAATGCCACAAAACAATTATCTTTATATTTGAATTCACTTCTGGTGAAGATAGCCTCTGACTAATACACGATTGGGCCTAATGAGTTCCTTTACTGTAGATATTGATAAAGCAGAATAAACAATATCTCCCTCACTCCATAGCCTCTGCTCTGTACAGGCTCTAACTTAGCAGCACTATAGAAAAGACTCATGGAACTGAACAAGGGAGAGAGCAAACCACGCCACAGGCAGAAAGCAGGGGAAAGAGAGTAACCCAGCACTGTGCGTGGCATGATAGCATTAAGCTGTCCTAGCAGTCGTCCTGGTGATTATAATTAACATCTGAATTTATAACAATCGAGTTTGGATTCATCTCAATTTAATTTCAACAGTATACAAAAACATTGCTTTCATAAAACTCCATTTCCTCTCCCTTTATGCTTTACATCTTTATACATTGTATGCCCATGAACACAGATGTAATTATTGTTCTATGCAGTTGTCTTTTAAATTCGATAGGAGAAAAAAAGTTACAAACAAAAATATATTTATATTTTCTCTGATGTTTATCTGTGTAGCTACCTTTATCGATGCTCTTTATTTCTTCATGTGAATTCAAGTTATTGTCTAGTGTCCTTTCATTTCAGTCTGAAGGACTCCCCTTAATATTTCTTGGAGGGCAGGTCTGCTAGTAGAATTTCTTTGCTTATGTTCATCTAGGAATGTCTTAATTTCTTCTTTTATGAAGGATAGTTTTGCTGTATTTAGAATTCTTGGTTGATAGACTTTTTCTTCCTGCACTGTGAATATTTCATGCCATTGCCTTCACACAAGTAATATGGCCTCAGTGGTGTCTAATGATAAGTCAGTTGTTATCCTTATTGAGGATCCTTTTGATGTTTTAATTCCTTTTTCTTTTGATGCTTTCAAGAATCACTTTTTGTCTTTGTCTTTCAACTTGACACTGATATGTCTAGATATGGCTCTGTTTGAGTTTATACAAATTCGAGTTTGTTGAGCTTCTTGTATGTTCCAATTAATGTTTTTCATCAATTTTTAGAAGTTTGTGGACATTATTTCTTCAAATATTCTTTTTTTGCTCTTTTTCCTATCCTCTGGGACTTCCATTATGCATACATTGGTATATTTAATGTTTTCCTGAGGTCTCTGAGGCTCTGTTTGTTTTTCTTTATCATTTTTTTTCTTTCTGGTCCTTGGGCCAGGTAATCTCAATTGACTTATATCCAAGTTCATGGCTCAAAAGACGTTGAGCCCCCCTAAAAATTTTTCATTTCAGTTTTTGTTCTTTTCAACTCCAGAATTTCTATTTGGTTCTTTTTATAATTTCTATCTTTTTATTAATATTTTCTAAGTCATGAGACATCATTCTATACTTTCCTTTAGTTCTTTAGACAGACTTTAGATTTTTTAATTTTAATTTTTAAAATTTTTAAAAATGTCTGTGGGTACAGCATTGCATATCAATACCAGTGTGCAATACGTGATGCTAAAATCAGGATAATTAGTATATTCAATATTATGCAATGTAATCATTTTTTTATGGCTCTTTACCAATTTCTTGCTACGTCATCATTCCCCTCTCCCTTTGCCGCATCTGGTGGCCTCAGTTCTGTTGTATCCTTTTGGAAGTTCAGCAAATTGTTGTGATTGTTGCATCTTTCTTTCTTTCATTTTATTTATTTATTTGTTTATTTTTTTAGCTCCCATTATGAGTGAGGACATGCAGTATTTCTCTTTCTGTGCCTGGCTTATTTCACTTAACATAGTTTTCTGTAATTTCATCCATGTTACTGTGAATGGCAGAATTTTGTTCTTTTATGGCACGGTATTATTCCATTGTGTAGATATACCACATTTTCCTTATCCATTCATCTGTTGATGGACATTTAGGTTGGTTCCAACTCTTGGCTATTGTAAATAGAGCTGCAATCAACATGGGAGTGCAGGTATCCCTTCCACATGAGGACTTCCATTCCTTTGGGTATATACCCAGCAGTGGGATCACTGGATCATATGGCAGTTACATCTGTACTTGTTTGAGGAATCTCCATACCGTTTTCCATAATGGCTGCACTAATTTACAGACCCTCCGACAGTGTAGGAGGGTTCTCCTTTCTCTGCATCCTCACAAGCATTTGTTATTCTGCCTTTTTAATTATGCCAGTCTAACTGGGATGAGATGATATATCAGTGTGGTTTTGATTTGCATTTCCATGATGCTTAGTTATGTTGAGCATTTTTTCATGTGTCTATTAGCCATTTGTATGTCTTCCTTTGAGAAATGCCTATTCATCTCCTTTGCCCATTTCTCAATTGGATAAATTGTTTTTTTACTGTTCAGTTCATTGTTTATTCTGGGTGTTAATCCCTTGTCAGATGCACAGTTTGCAAATATTTTCTCCCATTCTGTAGGTTGTCTTTTCACTCTGTTAATTGTTTCTTTTGATGTGCAGAAGCTTTTTAGTTTGATATAATCCAATTTGTTCATTTTTTCTTTTGTTGCCTGTGCTTTTGGGGTACGATTCACAAAGTCTTTTCTCATTTCTTCTTCCTGAAGTGTTTCATCTATGTTTTCTTTTAGGAGTTTTATAGTTTCAGGTCTCATATTTAAGTCTTTAATCCATTTTGAGTTGATTTTGGTATATGACCAGAGGTATGGGTCTACTTTCATTCTTCTACATATGGATGTCCAGTTTTCCCAACATCATTTATTGAAGAGGCAGTCCTTTCCCCAATGTATGTTCTTGGTGCCTTTGTCAAAGATCCATTGGCTGTGAGTATGTGGGTTGATTTCTGGGTTCTCTGTTCTGTTCCTTTGGTCCAAGCATCTGTTTTTATGCCAGTACATGCTCTTCTGGTTACCATAGCTTTGTAATATAATTTGTACTCAAGTAGTGTAATGCCTCTGGTTTTATTATTTTTGCTCAGGATTGCTTTGGCTGTTTGGGGTCTTTTGTTCTTTCATACGAATGTTACAATTGTCTTTTCTATTTCTGTGAAGAATGTCATTGGTATTTTCAGGGGGGTTGCATTGAATCTGTAGATTGCTTTGGGTAGTAGGGACTCTTTCACAAGGTTAATTCTTCTAATCTAAGAGCATAGAATGTCTTTCCATTTTTTTGTATCCTCTTTAATTTCCTTCAACAGTGATTTGTAGATCTTCTTGTAGAAGAAGATACTTCACCTCCTTGGTTAAATCATTACAGGCCTAGAGACCCAGGGAGACAGAATGGTCTCAGGGAACAGGCCTGAGGCACCCTCCATGGACTCGTTGCCCAGGGCCAACTCGAGAAGCTGCTTCTAGCACCAGCACCCCACCTGCTTGGGCTACTCCATCTATGGCTAAATTGACCCAAGAAGTGGCTGGACTGCAGCTTTAGAAGATACAGGCAGGAAGCCTTGGTGAGATCCACATGATGTTAGATCTGCAGGCTCACAGAATGCCAGAGCTATGAAGGCTTGAGAGCATCCACCTAGATTTCAAAGGATGTATGGAAAAGCCTAGGGACCCAGGAGGAAGAGGTCTGTCACAGGGGCAGAATCACTGAAGACAGCCTTTGCTAGAGCAAGGCCAAATGGAAACGTGGGGTTGGAGTTGTGCAGAGAAACCCCATCAGTGCCATGCTTAGTGGAGCCATGAGAGCAGGACCACCATGGAGACCCTAGACCTGTAGAGCTACCAGCACGCAACACCAGCCTGAGAGAGCTAAAGCATCACCTGATACCAGGAAAGCCATAGAAGTGGAGCTTCCTGAGGACTTGAGGACCCAACCCCCACACCAGTGTGCAGAGGACACCAAACATGGAGTCAAGGTACATGATTTACCAGCCTTAAGATTTGATGCCTGCCCTGCTGGGTTTTGGACTTGTTTGGGATCTGTTACACATTTCTTTTGGCCTATTTCTCCCTTTTCAAATGGGAATATGTACTTTGTCTCACCATTGTATCTCGGAAGTAGATAACTTGTTTTGATTTCACAGATGAGACCTTGAGACTTTGGACTTTTGAGTTGAAACAAGTTAAGATTTGGGGCATGGAATAAATGTATTTATCTGTGAGAAGGCCATGAACTTCGGAGGCCAGGGGCAGAATGCTATGGATTAATTGAATTGTGAACCCCAAAGTTCATGTACTAAAGCTTAATTCCCACTGTAACTGTTGAGGGTGGGAAATCCTATTATGGTAATTGAGAGGTGGGGCCTTCAAGAGGTGATTAGGTTGTAGGACCATGCCATAATGAGTGGATTAATAATCATGGTCAGGGAGTGGTTCTGAGGGCATTAAAAGGAGAGCATGTGAGAGTCTCTCTGCTCTATCCTTTTCTGCCATGTGAGAACCCTGCATTGCTGTAAAGCCACCAACAAGGAAGACCCTTACCAGATGTGTTCCCTGGATTTTGGGCTTCCTAGCCTCTGAAACCATAAGCAATAAATTCTATTTTCTTATAAATCATCCAATTCTAGATATTTTGTTATAAGCAACAGGAATGGGCTAATACAGCAGTAGTGTAGTCTCTGTGTCACTACTTTGGCCATATTCAGTGTTGGAGTTGCATGTGAGTGCTTCTATGGCCTAGGCACTGGGGCACTTAGTGATTCCTTTGTGAAATTAGTGACACTGTGACAGTTTATTGAGGACATGGCTGAGCTCTCAAGTCTTGGGAGAAGAGCCTGGGTGCACTTTCACTTTTTGGCTGTGGTGGTTGACTCTGGGCAGGCTTGTTGGCACACTGGCTTGTGTTCTGTGACCCTGATGGGTGCACTGGGGTATACTGGAGCTTCTCAGTTTATATGGGTGACCTGGATAGGGTTTCTCTTTCCTCTTTCCTACTGACAGGATCCTCCTGGGTCCTTGCTTCCCCCAGTTGGGGCATGCGTTGATGGTGATTGGGAATTTCTTTTCCTACTCTATTTGAGTATCTTGGCTTTCTATACTCTGGGGGTGTTCCACGTGTGTCTCTCTCCAGATTTTCAGTCATGTGGACTGTGCACGTATGCCCCACCCCCAGGTGTGCTACTGCATATGGCAGCACAATTCCCCCTGTGGGTTGGGCCACTGGGTCACAGGTCTGCAGTCGCTCACTCTTTCCCCAGGCTCTGCTGGTGACTCTCCTTCTGTCAGTGCAGTCCAGTAGTTGGTGGGTCATGCACATGGCAGTGGTGGCTACTGCTGTGAAGGCAAGCCACACTTTCATCAGCAGTGGCTGTGGCTGTGGTGGACCACCCATACAGTAGTGGTGTCTGAAGCAGCAGCAGCAGGGGCTGCCCTTAGTTCCTGAGATCCTTGCGTACTACTGTTTGTCAGGCGGAGGCTACTCTTGGCTTCTGAGTTCCCTGTGTGTGCTCCTGCCCTCTGTCAGGAGGGGGCTGCCCACATCTGCTGAGGTCCTCGAGTGCATTCCTGCATGCTGTCAGGTGGGGGCTCTTTAATTTTTTCAACATATTTTAAATGGCTGATTTAAAGTCTTTGTCCAGTAAGTCTAATAGCTGGATTCCTCATGAATATTTTATTTTTTCTTTTTTAACATTACAAATTTCATCAACTTATTTATTTTTAAAACAGACATTAATTAAAACACATAATGTTTGTGTATGTAAATATCTATATTGGTGTTTATGCAGTGGTATTAACTAGAATGCTAACAAGACTCATTAGTCATTGAAATCATGTGCTATAGAAATTTACAAATTTGGATGAAAAATGAATAAGCAGTAGCATAACACATAACCCAATTTATTTTTAGATTTATGAGTATCTATCTATCTATCTATCTATCTATCTATCTATCTATCTATCTATCTATCTAATGTTTCAGATGGCTCAAGGATTTTACCTGCAGTCTCCATTACAAATATTTGATAATTTTATTACTCAGATTGAACCATTCCCAACATATCTGTAAAACTGATTTAAAATTGTTTTTTACTTTGACTACTTTACCCACTTAAAACAAACAGTATCACTTTCAACAATCTAAGTTGATTCATTTGCTTATTCAGGTACTATCTTTCTTTAATTTAATTTTGGTACCAACACTTAACTTGAGATCTACCCTATTAACAAATTTTTAAGAGCATAATATAGTACTGTTAAGTATAGGCACAATGCTGTGTAGCAGATCTCTAGAACTATTCCTCTTATATAACTGAAACTTTATTATACCTGTTGACCAGCCACCCCCCATTTTCTCCTCATGTCAACCACCATTTACGCTGTTTCTATTATTGCTTTCCATCCTGTGTATGGAACACACTTTCTTGTTTCTTTGCATGTCTTGTAATATTTTGCTGAAAACTGGACATTTTAAGTAATATAATGTGACAATTTTGGAAATCAAATTCTCCCCCCTCCCAAGAAGATGTTGTTGTTGCTGTTTGTGGTAACTGCTGTTGTTTAGTAATTGTGATTAATTTTGTGTGTCAGCTTGATTGGGCTTAAGGGATGCCTGATAGCTTGTAAAACGTTATTTCTGAATGTGTCTGTGAGGGTGTTTCTGGAAGAGATTAGCATTTGAATTAGTAGACTGGGTAAAGATCAGCCTTACCAGTGTGGATGGGCATCATCCAATTCATTGAGTGCCCAAACAGAACAAAAAAGCCGAGGAATGGCAAATTGACTTTCTCTGCTGGAGGTGGGACTTCCATCTTCTGCCTCTGGACATGGGCACTTAAGTTTTTTGGACCTTTAGACTCTGACTGAGACTTACACCATTGACTTCCCTGGTTCTCAGGCCATTGGAACTACACCATCAGCTTTCCTATGCTCCCAGTTTGCAGACAGCAAATCATAGGACTTCTCTGTTTCCATAATCATGTGAGCCAGCTCCTCATAATAAATTTATTTCTGTATATCTCTATATATCCTATTGCTTCTGTTTCTCTGGAGCACCTTGACTAATACGGATTTTGGTACTGAGAGTGGTTCTAGAGGAACATAATTTTTAGTTTGAGTTTTCTGAAGTGGTTCTGGGATTTCTGGAATTGACTATAATAAGATAGGAGTTAAGGATGTTAATGACTCTATTTCAGGCAGTAAAGAGAGCAGGGATAGTCCAAGGCATGAACTGTTTATAAAGATATGAAAAATATCTGCACTGGGTACTCTTAATCAACCCCCTATAAGAAGCAGGGAGTTAAGTAACTTTGTATATAATACTTTTGAACATTTTGGGGAAACTAAGGAATATAAAGACATTGGTTGATTGCTCCTAATATTGCTGAACAAATCATTAAAAGAAAATGATTCAAATTCACAGCTCAAATGCCACATAAGTGACCTAAGAGCTTTTATGCGTGCCCGTAGAAGTCCTTTATTTCCTACAGCCTCAGGACTGAAATTGCTGCAAATCAAACACAGAACCTCATCTTATGATTGGCGGGATTACAATGCAAGTTGAACTCTTGGCCCTGCAGGGTGTTCTGTAAGTAGGATTCTGTAAGTAAGATGGGGATGTGTGGGAAGACCCTGATGAAGCTGGAGATTTGAGACCCTAACCTCAAATGAGTCTTCTTTGCCAGTGGAAGAGGTTTTACCACCACCAGAGAAATTGGCCTCCCCATCCCCCAAAAAAGTGGTCTCCCTAACTTTAGTAGAAGTGGTCTTTCCACCATTAGTGGCAGCTAATCTCTGCCCCCAGTGCTTACAGACTCTCCACCCCCACTAGTATCTTTCCACCTCCCTTTGAGGGGATTAACCCTGCATTGCCTGAGGACATTGTAATGGACTCCCCTGAGGCAATTGCCATACCAAACCATGCTGATTCTCCTCAGGGCCCACCCCACCACCCTCCTTTGCTTCTAGACCTATAATTAGACTCAAGTCCAGGCACGCCCTTAAAGGTGAGCTATAATGTGTGACTCATGAGGAGGTATTCCACACTTTAAAAAAAAATAAAACTACTTGAGTTTTCTTATTTATAACATGTCTGGGAATGGATTCTAAGGGTCTGGGATAATGGTGGAAGGAACAAAAAGTTGGATCAGGCCATATTTATTGACATGGGCTCACTAAGTAGAGATTCTGCATTTAATGTTGTAGCCCGGGGAGTTGGAAAGGGCTCCAACAGTTTGTTTTGTCGGCTGGCGGAAGCATGAACCAAAAGGTGACCCACAGTCCGAAAATTGGAAATGCTGTGCCTGACTGGGTTTAAAATGTAGAGGAAGGGATTCAAAAGTTTAAAGAGACTGGAATATCAGATCGAATTTTTCATTTAAAATCTACTCACCCAGGGCCGAGCCCGTGGCGCACTCGGGAGAGTGCGGCGCTGGGAGAGCAGCGACACTCCCGCCGCGGGTTCGGATCCTATATAGGAATGGCCGGTGCAAGCGCTGGTCACGAAAAAGACAAAAAATAAAAATTAAAAATTAAAAAAAAAATAAAATCTACTCACCCACACAGGGAAGGTCCAGAAGACATACCTTTCACCAATATTATGAGAAATAAATTTGTGAGGCAGCTGCAGCATCCCTGAAGAGCTCTGTGATCGCTCTTTTCTGTAGGCCAGACCTCACAGTGGGAACCGCAGTCACTGAATTGAGAAACCTAAGTGCAATGGGAGTAATTGGATCCTGGAGTAGTGGAGACCAAGTGGCATTACTCAACCACCAAAGGCAAGTTGTGTGAGATTACTGTAATGGACAGCAGAGCCGTAGCAGCAATCGAAATAGCCCGACTTGTGCAGACCTATGGTTTTGGCTAGTTAATCGTGGTGTTCTTAGAAGTGAAATAGAAAGGTAGTCTACTAAATTCTTACTTGATCTGTTCTAAGCAGAAAAGCTCTAGGACAAGTGAACGAAAGTCTAACTCAAGTCATACAAACAGAAAGCCACAACACCTCAATCAATTTCCAGACATCAGTCAGCTTATAGACCCAGAACCCCTCTTATAAAGGGGAGGTTGGATCCCCTTGAGGAAGGACCCTGGTACATTACTGAAAATTTATTTCTAATATTAAAATTTATTATTAATTTCTCTCCTGTCTTTCCCCAAAGGAACTTACAAGCTTTTATGAGAGTAGCTGTACATTGGGGAAGGGAAACAATCAGAATTTAGTGGACACTGGTTCTGAACTGACAATACATCTAGGAGACCTAAAATGTCACTGTGGCCCACCAGCCAGAGTAGGGGCTTATTGAGGTCTACTTATCAGTAGAGTTTTAACAGCGGCCCCCTGAACCCATCTGTGGTTATTTGCCCAGTTCTGAAATACATAATTGGAAAAGACATTAGCAGCTGGTAGAATTCCCATACTGGTTCCCTGACCTGTGGAGTGACAGCGAATATGCTGGGAAAGACCAAGTGGAAGCCAGTAGAATGGCTTCATCTAGGAAAATAGTGAATCAAAAGCAATACCACATTTATGGAGGAATTTCAGAGATTGTATCACTATCAAGGACTTCAAAAACGTAGGGCTGGTGATTTCCAACACATCCCCATATAACTCCCCCCTCTTTGGCCTATGCAGAAGACAGATGGATCCTTTAGAATGACAGTGGATTATCATAAGTTTAACCAGATGGTGACTCCAGTTGTAGCTGTTGTACCAAATGTGGTTTCATTACTCGAGCAAATTAACACATCCCCTGGTATCTGGTATGCAGCTATTGATGCGGCAAATGCCTTTTTTTTTCCCATCCCTGTTCATAAGGACCACCAGGAGCAATTTGCTTTCAGCTGGTAAGGCCAGCAGTATTCCTTCACTGTCCTACCTCAGGGGTATGTAAACTCTCCACACTGTCCAGCTCTATGTCATAATTTAGTTTTCAGGAATCTTAATCACCTTTCCCTTCCATAGGATACCACACAGGTCCGTTACATTGATAATATTATGCTGGTTGTACCCAGTGAGCAAGAAGTAGTGACTACTCTAGACTTACTGGTAAGACATTTGTATGTCAGAAGGTGGGAAATAAATCCAACTAAAATTCAGGGGACTTCTACCTCAGTAAAATTTCTAAGGGTTCAGTGGTGTGAGGCATGTCAAGATATGCCTTATAAGGCAAAGGATAAGTTGTTGCATCAGCCCCTCCTACAACCAAGAAAGAGGCACAATGCCTAGTGGGTCTATTTGGATTTTGGAGAGAACATATTCCTTACTTAGGTCTGTTACTCCTGCCCATTTACCAAGTGCCCAGATAAGCTGCTACTTTTGAGTGGGACTCAGAACAAGAGAAGGCTCTGCAATAGGTCCAGGGTGCTGTGCAAGCTGTTCTGCCACTTCGGCCATGTAATCCAGCATATACAATGAGACTTGAAGTGTCAGTGGCAGATAGGGAAGCTGTTTAGAGTCTTTTGCAGGACCTTATATGTGAATCACAGCACAGGCCCTCAGGATTTTGGAGCAAGGCCCTGCCATCATCCACAGATAACTACTTTACTTTCTAGAGATTTCTCTTGGCCTAATACTGGGCCTGAATAGAGACTGAACATTTGAACATGGGCCACCAAGTTATCATGCAGCCTGAGCTGCCCATCATGAACTGGGAGTTATCTGACCCAGCAAGACATAAGGTTGGGCGTGTGCAGCAGCACTCGATCATCAAATGGAAGTGGTATATATGTAATCGGGCCTGAGCAAGCCCTGAAGGCACAAGTAAGTTACATGAGGAAGGGGCCTAAATGCCCATGGTCCCCACTCCTGATACATACAGTACCTTCTCTCTCCCATCCTGCACCTATGGCCTCTCGGGGAATTCTCTACAATCAGTTGACAAAGGAAGAGAAGACTCAGGCCTGGTTTACAGATAGTTCTGCCCCATATGCAGGCACCACCCAAAAGTGGATAGCTGCCACACTACAGCCTCTCTCTGGGACATCCCTGAAGGTCAGTGGGCAGAACATTCCCATATACGGGACACTGGGCAGTACCTGGCTGTGCACTCTGAATGGGCAAAATATATTTGTGTTCCATGTGAATGCTCAAAAAAGTGTGAACTCAGCAGAGGAAGCTTTCAATAATCAAGTGGATAGGATGACCCCTTCTGTGGATATCAGTAAGCCCCTTTCCCCAGCCACCCCTGTCATCACCCAATGAGCTCATGAACAAAGTGGCCATGGTGGCAAGGATGGGGGTTTTACATGGGCTCAGCAACATGGACTTCCACTCACTAAGGCCGACCTGCCTATGGCCATCACTGACTGACCAATCTGCCAGCAGCAGAGACTAACACTGTGCCCCTGATACAGCACTATTCCCCGGGGTGATCAGCCAGCTACCAGGTGGCAGGTTGATTACATTGGACCGCTTCCACCATAGAAGGGGCAGGGCTTTGTTCTTACTAGAGTAGACAGTCTGAATACAGATTTGCCTTCTCACACAATGCTTCTGCTAAAACTACATCCATGAACTTACAGAATGCATTATCCACAGTTATGGTATTCCACATAGCATTGCTTCTGGTCAAGGAACTCACTTCACAGCAAGAGAAGCACAGCAATGGGCCCCTGCTCATGAAATTCACAGGTCTTACCATGTTCCCCACCATCCTGAAGCAGCTGGCTTGATAGAATGGTGGAATGTTTTGAAGATCCAGTTACACCATCTAGGTGGCAATACTTTGAGGCTGAGGCAAGGCTCTCCAGAAGGCCATATATGCTCTGAATTGGCATCCTATGTATGTTGCCATTTCTCCAATAGCCAAGATTCACAGGTCCAGGAATCAAGGGGTGGAAATAGGAGTGGCACCACTCACTATTAGCCCTAGTGACCCACTAGCACAATTTTTGCTTCCTGTTCCTGCAACTTTATGCTCTGCTGGCCCAGCAGTCTTGGTTTCAGAGGGAGGAATACTTCCCCCAGGAGGCATGACAATGATTCCATTGAACTAGAAGTTAAGACTGCCAACTGACCACTTTGGGCTCCTCATGCCTCTGAGACAACAGGCAAAGAAGGGAGTTACAGTGCTGGCTGAGGTAACTGATCCTGACTACCAAAGGGAAATTGGACTACTTTTCCACAGTGAGGGTAAGGAAGAGTATGCCTGGAGTACAGGAGATCCCTTAGGGTGTCTCTTAGTGCTATCATGCCCTGTGATTAAGGTCAATGGCATACTACAACAACCCAATTCAAGCAAGACTACTAATGCCCTAGACCCTTCAGGAATGAAGGTTTGAGTCACCCTGCCAGATAAAGAGCCATGACCAGCTGAGGTGTTTGTTGAAGACAAAGGAAATACAGAATGGGTAGTGGAAGAAAGCAGTTATAAATACCAGCTACAACCATGTGACCAGATACAGAAACAAGGACTGTAATTTTTAAGAATATTTCATCCTTATACTGTTATGAATACGTTTATGTGTATACATACATGTATATCTTTGTTTTCTTTCCTCTCTTATTCCCTTATCATGTAAAATAAGATGTATTGGCTTAATATTAGTATTTAAGTATTACTAATTTTATATCATAGTATTTAAGTTACAACATATCAGGAAAATAGTAAACATCACTCAAGGACTGTATCTTCTCTTCTGGGGAAAAGATTAGTGCATTTTTTAGGTGTATGCAGGATAATTGTATCATGTTTGGAGGAAGTATGACCTTGTTATTGTCTTTATTTGGTAATTAAGTATGGTTTAAGGAAATGCATATGGGTGCCAAGTTGATACCTTACCATAAGGGAGATGCACTTATGTTGGTTAATTTTAGGTGTGAACTTGACTGGGTTAAGGGATGCCCAGATAACTGGTAAAACATTGTTTATGGATGTGTCTGTGAGGGCATTTTCAGAAGAGATTAGCATTTGAATCAGCAGATTGGGTAAAGAAGATCTCCCTCACCAATGCGGGCGAGCATCGTCCAATACATTGAGGACCCGAATAGAACAAAAAGGCAGAGGGTGAGAAAATTCATTCTCTCTGTTTGATCTGGGATATCCATTTTCTCCTGCCCTTGGACATTAGTGCTCTTGGTTATCAGGCCTTCAGACTCCAACCAGATCTTAAACCACCTACTCTTCCCCACCCCCCACCCCAATAATTCTGAAGCCTTCAGACTTAGACTGGAACTACACCACTGGCTTTCCTGGGTCTCCAAAATGCAGACTGCTGATTGTGAGATTTCTCAGCCTCTATAATCACATGATCCAAACTGTCATAATAAATCTTTTTATATATCTACATATATCCTATTGATTTTGTTTCTCAGGAGAACCCTGACAAATACATTTATTTTTCTGAAGTGATTTTGTACAGTCTGTATTCTTTGTAATGTGTGACCACTGAAGTCTCTGGTCAGTTAGCTTAGTGGTCAGTAAATAATTGGAAAGAAGTTTCCTTAAACTCCTGGAACCAATAAATCTACCAATATTTGCTGAGGGGCTCTGTGTGTGTATTTGGGCACTCCTTAAATGCTCCAGCAGGCAGTTTAAAACTCTCTCTAAGCGTCCACATTTTGCTTTTGAAAAGACTCCAACGTCAGCCAGAGGTAAAAGCTTAGGGCCTTCTCAAATCTTTGCTAAGCATGCACACAACCTTGGGCATGTGCGTGACCTTCTAGAGTCCCAGGAATATGTCAGACATTTTTCAAAGCCTCTTTGGACATTTCATTCCCCAGCTTTAAAAAAATGTATTTTCTTTAGCTTGTTTTCTCCCAAATGCTATCGCCTTCTCAGACAGCCAGGAAGTTTAACAATTGCCTGAAACTGCTTTTTACAAATGTATATACTGTGGAAAAGATTTTCACACAGAGTGAGCTCCAAGTAAGGTCCGATACAGATACCTTTACAAGTGGGCTCTTCCAGAGAACCCCTGGACAGGTCAAATAATGACTGTTCTTTGGGAATGAGTCCTTAAAAGAGCTCCAGACTTGTTCTGCTCCCTGTTTGCTGCCGGGATGAAAAAGGAGGATGTAGTTTTTCAAGGATACTAGGGAGCTGAAGAGAGGGGGATGGGACTAAGGCAAATTAAATAGCCTCAAAGCTCACCATTCTTACCCAGCCAGCTATTTTTCTTGAATAAACATGCTCCAAATGCTGTAAGCCATTGGTTAATTTCCAAAGTTCTGAAAAAATTAATTCTGACATTTTTGATAGTTTTCACATTACTTTTTACAGGAGAGACTTTTCAGAGATCCTCACTCTGCCATTTTTGGTGACATTACTCTTTCAAAAATTACTTTTGTACCTTTTCTCTACACATTCTTTTATTTGGGCATAAACTGGACTACAGAAGTCAGCATGGCCATTGTGAAGTTGAGGCCCCCAGTTTTATAACGGGGCTACCAGCAATGTTCTCAGAACTGTAGAGCCAAAAATATTGCTGAGGGATAGCATCCACAGGACCAGAGGCAGACAGCAGCAAAGGCCAGTAAGGAAGGAGTTAGTGTGAACAGGACAGCTCCTTTTTCACCAATTTTCTCAAATACTGTGAACTAATGAGCAGAGGTGCCTGTCTGGGTCTATCCTCTAAATTTACCTGCCAATAGCCTTCCAGTACGAAACAAGGCAAGAGTCTGTCATGATCCATTCACCTTAAAATGACCATCATTCTATTTTTTCCCTTTGACATTTCAAAAGTTCTAGGAAAATGGAAAAGTTGATATTAGGTCCAGTTCTAACCTGTATAAAGGTGGAATCATAGTTGCTTAGTCTCAACCTATTGAAAAGAGAAGAGAGGTGGTGTTATGGACTGAACTGTTTCTGCCCAAATTCATGTGATGAAGCCCTAACCCTTAATGGGAATATATTTGGAGATAGGATCTTTAAAGAGGAAATTAAGGTAAAGTGAAGTCATAAGGATGGGGCTCTAATCCAATAAGACTGGTGCTCTAATAAGAAAAGAAAGGGACACCAGGAGTGTGGGCACACAGAGAAAAGGCCATGTGAGGGCACACAGAGAAGATGGCATATGAAAGCCAAGGAGAGAGGCATCGGGAGAAACCAAACCTGTCAGCATCTTGATCTTGAACTTCCAGCCTCCAGAAGTGTCATAAAATAAATTTCTGTTGTTTAAGCCACCCAGTGTGTGATATTTTGTTACCACAGCCCTAGCAGACGAATGTAGATTTTTGTACCAAGAAGTGGGGTGTTGCTGTAACAAATACCTAAAAATGTGGAAACGGCTTTGAAACTGGGTAATGAGTATAGGCTGAAAGAATTTTGAGGTGGATTTTAGAAAAGTTTAGATTGCTGCTATGTTCTTAATGTTTGTATCTCCCCCAAATTCATGTGCTGAAATCCTGATCCCCAAGGTGATGGTATTAGGATGTGGGGCCTTTGGGGAGGTGATTATGTTATGAGGGTGGAGCCCTAATGAATGAGATTAGTGCCCTTATAAAAGAAGCCCAGGAAAGCTCATTTGCCCTTTCTACCTAGTGAGGGCACAGTGAGAAGGAATCATTTATGAACCAGGGAATGGACCCTCACCAGACACCAAATCTGCCTTGATCTTGGACTTCTCAGCCTCCAAAACTGTGAGAAATAAATTTCTGTTTTTTCTAAGCCACCTTTTTAATGGTTTTTTGTTACAGCAGCTGGAATAGACTAAGATAATTGCTTTGAAGAGGCTATTAGTAGGAATGTGGCTGTTAAAAGTGATTATGGTGAGGTCTCAGGCAGACATGAGAAACATGTTACTGGAAACTGGAAGAAAATTGATTCTTGTTATAAAGTGATAAAAAAAATTGGCTGTATTATATTCTAGTGTTTTCTGAAAAGTGGAAGTTAAAAAGTGATGAACTTGGATATTTGGCTGAGGAGATTCCTAAGCAAAATTTTGAAGATGTGGCCTGGTTTCTCCATACTGCTTACAGTAAAATGAAAGGGGTAAGAGAAAAATTGACAGAATTGTTAAGCAAAGAAGAACCAGAACTTCAAGATTTGGAAAATTCTTAGCCTATCCATATTGCAAAAAAAACAAGAAAGTGTGTTCTGGAGAAATTAAGAAGTTCGTGGCTGTAAAACCATTTGAAATAGAAGTCATGGGTGTGACTCATAACGTTAATCAGCTATCTCAGCAGAAACCAATAATAGTGACACAATTAGATCAGCAGAGATACTGCCAGCTTGGACTAAAGTGGACAAAGACAGGACAAAATGAAGAAAGGTTGTCAGACTTCTGGGATTCTACAGAATGAGCTAGTTTGGCTTCAAACATGTGTTATCCTTCAAGAAAAGAGAAAAATGACCTTGGAGGTTATTCAGGGACTGGCAGGTCTGCCATTGCCACCACAGGCTTGGGTGACAAGGCTGTCTCCTCTTTGATTTTAGCAGGACAGGCTGCCACCACCTAGTACCTCAGGGGCAAGGCCACTGCCCAGAGTCTTGGGAGGAAGTCCACCGTCAAGAGCACAGAAGCAGGGATGCCATCCAGGCATATGGGAATGACACTGCTACCCCAATGGGCCTGGAGGGCAGAGCATCAAGCCAAAGAAGATTATTCTTGAGCCTTAAGATCTAATGGAACTTTTCTTGCTAGTTTTCGAATTTGCTTGGAATCTGGAACCCCTTTCTTCTTCCTGATTTCTGCCTTTTGGAATGAGAATTTATGGTCTATGCCTGTCCTACCATTGCATTTTGGAAGCACATAACCTGTATGGTTTCACAGGTACCCAACCAGAGAGGAATTTTGCTTCAGGATGAACCATAACTTGAGTCTCATTCATACCTAATTTGATGACATTTAGATGAGACTTTGGACTTAGAGTTGATGCTGGAATGGGTTAAGATATTTAGGGCTGTTAGGATGGGGTAATTGTATTTTGCATGCAAAGAGGACATGAGTTTTGGGAGTCCAGAGGGTGAAGTGTTATAAACTGAATTGTGTACCCCCTCCCCAAATACATATGTTAAAACCCTAGTCCCCAGCGTGACTTTATTTGAAGATAATTAAAAGATATAATTAAGGTTAAATCAGGTCATGAGGCCATTCCTACTAATAGTTCTATTTCTATTAGAAGAGGAAGAGACACCAGGAGAGCATGCACACAGAGAAAAGGCCATGTGAGGTCAAAGACAGAAGTCAGGCATCTGCAAGCCAAGGAGGCCTCAGGAGAAAGCAAACCTGCTGACACCTTGATCTTGAACTTTCAGCCTCCATAAGTGTGTGAAAACAAGTTTCTCTTTAGCCCCCTTAGTGTGTAGTATTTTGTTATGGCAGCCGTAGCACACTAACATGGGAGGTATTCTGGATGGAATCCGGGAACAGAAAGAAGATCTTAGGGAAAAATCAATAAAATCTGAATAAAGTACATACAGTAATTCTCTGCACTACCTTTAAAACTTTTCTGTATATCTAAAACTATTCTTATATTAAACATTTATTTTAACAAAAATTGAGAAAGGAGGGCTATCCGAGACCCACAGGTGCAGGGCAGCAGGAGCCTGTGAATTAGGTTGTGGACAGAGCAGCAACATTTCCTCCACCACTACTTCTTCTTTCTAGACACATACCAGAGCTCCTTCTAGTTTTCCTTTTAGGCTGCCTCCCAGTGTATGAAGCAAGGTGTGTATTACTCCTGATCCATCTCCTTTATAGTCACTGCACAAATGTTTCTAATGGAAATAGGCCATACTCTAGGAAAATGGAAAACCTGATGGTATTTCCAGTCCCTGATCTCTGTAAAAAAACACCAATGTAACTGCTCTTTTTCAGTCTCTCAAAAGGAGAAGAGACAAGGTCTTCAAAACTCACAGGCCCAGGGTGGTAGAGGCCTGTGAAGGAGATGCTGTTGTTAACAGGAAAAACTTTACAGCCCAGTTTCTATCTGTTCCAAATCAATACAGGTAACATTTTTTTGTATGTCACAAAACAATCTCCCTCTGGAACACTTCATCTACCAATAAGGCAGAATTCAGTTATCCTCAATTCTTTCTATAGATTTTCTTCGCACATAACAGGGAAGAAAAGGAAAGGGAAGCCATCAGGAACTCCAGGCCTCTAGTTCTGTAAAGGGGCTCCTAGAACAATGTTTTTAAAACAGGGAAACCAGATATGGAGTGATAAAATGGGATCTATTTGGCAGAGGCCTGTGAAAAAGGAGTTAGTGTCAACAAAGCAGCTCAGCTTTCATTCATCTGCCACACTGTGGACCAACACCAGAGGTCCCCATCAAGGTCCCCCACTGTTTCTCCCTTTGGACTAACTTCCATCCCAACAAGCAAGTCTGGAGTCTTTGATCTATTCCTTTTATGAACCATGACATGCTATATTCCTGAAAAGCAAAACAGGGAAGAAGACATTAGCCACCATAAGCTCCCTGCCTCTGTAGAGGCACTAACACTGCAGTTCTGATGAAATGAGAAAGGAAATGTTCTTTTACCGTGGAGAAAGTTGTTAACCTGTGCCCCAGTCAGGGTACTAACAGACAACCTCCTTCTAGTTCCCTTTCTATTTCTCTAAAGGACACAAAGGGCATTCTTGACCTGTTCTTCACACATTTGTTTCTTGGGTGTAGATAAAGCTAGAAGACATCAAAGAACTGCAGTCCTTTAGTTTTATAAAGCTCCACTACCCCTACAGTGTAGGAGAAACAAGAGTCTGGTCACGGCAGGAGAGAAACACCTGGAACTTATAGCTCTTACTGGTCATTTTCTAAACACCTGTGGGAAAAGCCTAGCAGGAGTAAATCAGCAAAGCAAGACTTTCCTCTCCCTAGGCTTTTCACTTCTCATTTCAGGGCTTGTGGTCATAAAACACTTCCGGTGTCTTCCCAGTTAATCTTCTAGTCAGCCCAGCCTACTCCAGCAACTAAACGTGTGCATGACAACAACATCATACATATCTGTATTTATATGAACATGGATAGAAGTCGTTATTCATGATCTGTGCTTGTGTATTCGTGTGACATATAAAAAAGGTTAATGCATTTTCCGCTTACAAAATGGGAAATCCCTTAGCTATAATTAAAAGAAAGGAGAATGCAAATTAAAACTACAATGAAGTATCACCTCACACCCATTAGGGTGGTTGCTATTAAAAAAACAAGCAAACCAAAAAAACCAGAAAATAACATGTGCTGGCAAGCATGTGAAGAAGTTGGAACACTTGCACGCTGTTGGTGGGAATGTAAAATGGCACAGCTTCTATAGAAAGCAGTGTGGAGATTCCTTAAAAAATTAAACATAAAATTACCATATGATCCAGCAATCCCACTTCTGAGTATATATCCAAAAGAAATGAAAGCAAGATCTTGCATACACATATTAGTACCCATGTTCATAGCAGCATTATTTACAGTAGCCAAGCGATAGAAACAACTTGAATGCTCATCAACGGATGAATGAAAAGACAAAATGTGGTATATATACACACGGGAATATTCTTTAGCCTTAAAAAGAAAGGAAATCTTGTCACATGATACAACATGGATAAAACACGGGGACATTATGCTAAGTGAAATAAGCCAGTCACAAAAAGACAAAAACTATGTGATTCCACTTATATGAAGTGTCCAGAATAATCAAGTTCATAAGACAGAAAGTAGAATGGTGGTTGCCAGGGGCTAGGGGAGAGGGAAATGGGGAGTTGTTTAATGAATATAGAGTTTCAGTTTTGTAAGATGAAAAAGTTCTGGAGATTTGTTTCGTAACCATGTGAATATACTTAACACTATTGAACTGTACACTTAAAAATGGTCAATTTTATGTTGTGTGCTTTTTACCATAATTTAAATTTTTTTAATTACTTAAGAAAAAGAAAGGAGATATGACAGGTGCAGAAAACTAAGAATATAACTTTGGGAGCCTTCACTTCTGAGACTGTAACACTTTTTAATTCTAACAAGTGGGCTCTTCCAACCACCTATCTACCCTAGAATGTGAAGCTTTAGGTCTGGCATCTTGAACCGATCAGACATTCCAACACCTACTTCCATACCCACGTCCGCCCTCCTGCCTTTCTACTCCTTCAAGAATCAGCTGACAGCAACTCTACTTAGGAAGGTCTGATCCCCTTGAAAGAGCAGACGAAGTTGAGTAACTTCAGTCTCCAAGTACTGTGAAAGCCCAAACCTAGGTGCTTTTATTTACATGTTTGAAAGAAAAGAAATACTAGGAATGAAGTCATGGAAAGAGCAATCCTCTGTACAGATACCACTCAGCAAAGGTCCATGCAAAGTAGACTCTAGGGTGAAGAGATGGATCAGGACAGCAAACCTTTGAAAACTTTTCTTTCTTGATCCCCTCCACTTTCATGCTTTTTAAAGTCATGATCTCATATCCCTTTTTAAAAATGTTTTTGTATTGTATTGTGGTAAAATATATGTAACATAAAATTTGCAATTTTAACCATTTTTAAGTGCACAATTCAGTGGTGTTAATTACATTTACAATGTTGTGCAACGATCACTACTGTCTGTTCCAAAACTTCTTCATCTCCTCAACAGAAACTCTGCAACCATTAAGCAATAACTCTCCATTTCCCCCTTCCCCCTACCCTGGTAACTTCTAATCTACTTTCTGTCTTTATGAATTTGCCTATGCTAAATATTTCATATACGTGGATTCATGTAATATCTGTCCTTTTGCGTCTGGCTTATTTCACTTAGCAAAATGTTTTCAAGGATCATCCATGCTGCCATATGGATCAGAACTTCATTCCTTTCTATGACTGAATAATACCCCATTGTGTAGATATACCACATTTTGATATTCATTCATCTGTTGATGGACATGGGTTGTTTCCACCTTTTGGCTATAGTGAATAATGCTGCAATGAGCAGTGATGTACAAGTATCCGTTTGAGTCCCTATTTTCAATTCTCTAGGGTATATACCTAGGAGTAGAATTGCTGGGTCATGGGCTAATTTTATATTTAGCTTTTTAAGAACTTGTCAAACTTTTCCACAATGGCTGCACCATTTTACATTCCCACCAGCAATGAACAAGGGGTTCAATTTCTTCACATTCTTGCCAACACTTGCTGTTTTCTGTCTTTTTTATTGTAGCCATCCTAATGGCCATGAAGTGGTATATCATTATGGTTTTTGTTCATATTTCCCTAATGACTGATGATGTTGAGCATTTTTTATGTGCTTATTGGCCACTTGTATACATTCTTTGGAGAAATGTCTTTTTAAGACTTTGCCCATTTTTAATTGAGTTGTTTGTCTTTTTGTTGTTGAATTGTAGGTGTTCTTTATATATTCTAGACATTAAACCCTCATTAGATATATCATTTGCAAATATTTTATTTCATTCTGTGGATTTTCACTTTCTTGATGATATTGTTTGCAACACAAAAGTTTTTAATTTTGATGTAGTCCAATTTATCCATTCTTGTTGTTTCTCAGGTTATATCTGTTTTAAAGTCCTCTTAGTTACACTCCATTGAGCCTCTGTCCATTCTGACAAAAGATTAAAGGATCGGCCCTAGCTTATTTATTTTAGAAACCAACAGATACTGCCCCCTTGTCTATGGTAGATACGGTAAAAAGAGTAAAACATTACCTAAAGCCATTACCCTAGTCCTACAAAGGTCCTAATATAGCTGCTTTTGTTTAAAGGGGAGCTAAAGAATGGAGTAAGGGAGAGAGCTCTAAGTACTAAGGCCTGTGAGAAATAGAGCCTAGAGGACATAGTAAACTTTTTCTGTAAAAGCCTATCTGTCAAATATTTTAGGCTATGTAGGCCAAGAGACAAAATTGAGGATATTATGTAGGTACTTATATAACAAGAGAAAACAAATTTCCACAAATATTTGGACAAAATTCAAAATATAATAGAGAACAATTTCTACAGTTATGCTAATTTTAAAAAATGGAATACTTTGGAGGGGGATAACATTTTACTTAATTGTATTTTAAAGTTAGTGTTCCTTATCATCAAAATTGATTGCAGATATTCATCTGTTAATGCTGATCTGAAATAAAATTTTATGTATTTCATCTTTAAAAATGTCTTTTTACACAGACAGGTATGTCAAATACTGATATCGATTCATGAACATGTGATTGTCTTTATTTTTTTATATATAGTTCAGTTGTATTTGGTGCATTCATATTTATGTAGTTCAGTAGTATTCAGTACATTCACAGAATTGTGCATCTATCACCACAATCAATTGTAGGACATTTTAAGACCTCAAAAAGAAACCCATACCCATTAGCAGTTACCATTGCCTCCCAACCTCCCTGCCCTCAGCCCTAGGTAATCAGTAATCTACTTTCTGTCTCGTAGATTTGCCCATTCTGGATATTTCATATAAATAGAACCATACAGTCTTTTTGACTAGTATGAGAATATGATTTTAATTGAGCATATTCTTCACTTGAAAAGCATCTATGGAATTATATTAGGTTATTCTCTTGATATTTGCCTGGTATTGAGTCATTATATTGCAGATTAATCACTTCCAACTGAAGATTAGTTGGAAGCTCGTCAATTGCACAGTTAAATGGATTTTGAAACTGAGCTCAAAATATTGCAACAAAGTTTATCACTCTAAGCCATCAAACTTCTGTGTGGTAAGATAAGTCAGGATACTGAGCTTCTATTTCTGATGAAAACATTCATGGAACTGATGATGAGTAAGTCCACAAGAGTGAATAAAGTTTGCCAGTGACATCACTGGGTCAATAACACATGATGGATTCAAATATTTTCCTCAAAGTACCTGCTGATGAATAATACAATGAAAACCATAGGCTTTATTTTTTATTTATTTATTTTTTAAAATGGCAAGTAAGGGGATCTTAACCCTTGACCTGGTGTTGTCAGCACCACGCTCTCCCAAGTGAGCTAACCGGCCATCCCTATATAGGGATCCGAACCCGTGGCCTTGGTGTTGTCAGCACCGCACTCTCCCAAGTGAGCCACGGGCCTGCCCTAACCATAGGCTTTAAACATCTTACATTTTTACAAGTTACATAAGTTTGTCCAATTAAGCCTTTCTTTTTCCCACATATATTTTACTACCATCAGTTGTAATACATCTTAGCTGATTCCACTTCATGTTGTACTGTATTAGTGTTTTCTAAACTTCAAAAATATTCTCATCTGTAGTTTTCCACACAGACTAATCATACAGGCTAATTCTTCCGTCACTTAAAATTTGGCATTGACTCCTCAAATAAACAATAATAACTGAATGGTGTCAGTAACATCTATCAACTCATTAAGAGCCAAGGAAAACCACTCCATACTGTCTGCCTTGTTTTTAAATTGACTATTACTGCTGCTCTTAATATCCTCAATTCTTCAAGCAACTGTTCTTGTCAAAAGGCAAAAGCCTTAAGTTTATTTTTTCCAGACACATTCCTTTAGCTGCTGCAATCAAATACAATTAAATAAACTCACCATTGGCAAATAGTTTTCCTTGCTTGGCTAAAAAATGAGCCACTCGGAAACTTACTTTGGTTGCAGTCTCATTATCTTCTGTTTGTCCTTGTGAAGAAATTCCGCTGTGATTAAATACTGTTTTAAATTTTCTATTTTATCTGATCATTGCTTTCATGTGAATTGAGAATATTGTTATCAGTGTTTATTTTGGTAATGGTGGTATATATTGTATTCTTTTAGCACAGCTATTATGTTGCTGCATAATAAACACAATGCTTTGTCATCTCATTTGTTAACAAAGTAATCCACACTACATTGTGCCTTAAAAGTGCAACATTAGAAGTCCACTTTTCTCTTATTTTTGTGTTTGGACATGATGGGTATATACATATTAGTAATAGAAAAAATGTCATGTATTTCAACTAAACATGCAGCACTCAAAGCACTATCAAGTTATAGTTGTGCCATTGCGATTTGCAGTTACCAATCAGCAGCACGAAGCAATGTGAGTTTCATATGTGGTCTTTGTTGCAAATTCTCAATTTTGCCACTGTAGCATGAAAGCAGTCATAGGCGATGGGTAAACTAATGATCATGGCTGTGTTCCAGTAAAATTGTATTTATGAATACTGAAATTTGTATTTTATGTAGTTTTGACATGTCATAAAATATTCTCCTTTTGATTTTTTTGAATTATTTAAAAATGTAAAAACAGACCATGGACTGGATTTGACCCACAGTCTACAGTTTGCCAACCTCTGGTCTAAAGTCTCTAGAGTGGCTATGTTGGCTTTTACCAACTTATCCTTCTTCCATATTCATGATTATTGCGATGACATAACCTTTTCATGATCTTCCAAGAGATCAGCTTTGAGATTACGTAACTTTGCATACGGATGTGCACCCAAACATGTGGTATGTGTGAGAAAGATCTCTAAAACAAATTTCATTGCCCTTGTACAAAAACTATGTACTCTAAAAGACAAGGAAAATTGGAATGGGACCTAGGGGGTGTGTCTTGCTGTGGCAGCCTTTTTCTCATCCTGCTTCTGTTAACCAACCTGAGGTTCATCTGGGGACGTCCATTCCCCAACCTCATACCCACTGTGAATCTCAACTTAGGGAAGGGCCATGAGACTGAGACTGGCACCTAAGTCTGCACAGCCCTCCCAAGAAGTCCCTGGAACATAGAACTGCCTCCCCAGCCTTGCACCACTTCAAGCAGCAGGTCTGGCCCATTCCTCTGGGAGTACATCAGACATACTGGAATACAAACAGGAAGGAAGAATAAAAACATTGGTGTTTCTAGCACTGCACCGCACCAGGAAGCCATCTCCCGGGTGAGGTCGGCATTGCAGTGCTAAAGGGCGGTTGTGCGGTGACATCCCAGCTCGATCCCAGCTCTTCCTAACCGCCCTGCTGGTGCCCAGGCACTGTGCTCCCCTCTGGGGGTGTAAAGGGGCTGGCCCCTGGCTTTTACACGTGCTAGGTGATGCAGAGAGCTATTCTCCACATCACTCCACTGGAAGGGAAGTGGAGAGTGTGAAAACCAAGGCATCTCAGAAGTAACAAAAGAAAGAACATGTGAATTGAAGCACAATAACATACTTACAATGCCGTACGGGTTTCTATATGCTATATTTAGCAGAAACCCACAGTCTCCTCTTTGTAATTATTTGTATGCATCATCCAGACCTTCAAACTATCTGTATTATTCACAGTTATTATCCCAGCTCACCTACATGTTCATTTTCCCAGGAGGGGAGAAAAACTTCTCTCTTGATACTTAGTTTATGCATTCTGGGGAATTTGACTGAGGGAGATGTGGAAAAGCAAACAATTGGTAAGGCATATAATTATCACTTTCAAAGAAAACGTTCACCTCCAGCTGGCCTACTTGTGTAGGTTCTAATGCCTGAAAAGAGAATTAATTAACCCAGGCAGGTCTCCAGTGCTTGCGTGTACTCCTTCAAACCTATTTACAAACCTGCTTAAAAATGCTAGGTTTTTGCAAGCAGAGAGTTCTCTATAAATACAGCTGCAGATGGAATTCTTTGAAAATGGAAATGGAAAATTCTGAACAGGAATAACTTGACATTTGATTCTGGAACAATAGTAAAATGTCAACATCTGCCATGAAAATGTAGAACTATAAAATAATGATCAAGGGTCCTTTCAGTTTTTTAAATATATAGCACTGTTTCGGCTTGGTTGTTTTACAAAGCTCTTTGCGGTATCACTTTGCTTCAACCAACTTCCATTGAAGTAGGTACTATTTAAACAATTGAATATTTAAATAGGCACACTGTAGACTTTTATTTTTATTGGAATATAAAAATAGTTTCATTCTATCAGAACTGTGGGCATTCCAGCCAGAAGTTCCTCTTTTCCATATACCAGAAGCTAGATGGTTTGACAACCTAATGATCCCCTATGTTGTGATCCCTTTAAAGATCTGGGGTGTCACTGAAACATCCCAAATGGGGCTAAAAATCCACCTTAGTGCTATCACTCGTAATTGAGTTTAGACCTTTCTTAAACTTACTTGCAGTTTGAACCTATACCAACTCTTGGGTGGCTAATTATGTCCTTGAGTTTGCTACCACTGATGTACAGTAGAACCTCCATTTTTTCTTTTTTTAAAAAAATTTTTAATTGTGGCTAAAAAAAGCCACTTAACATAAAATGTACTATGTTAATTCTCCCCAAGTGTATAGTTCTTTAGTGCTAAGTACATGTATATTCACATTGTTGTACAACCAATCTCCAGAACTTTTTCATCTTGCAAAACCAAAACTCTATACCTGTTAAACAACTCCTCATTTCCCCATTCTCTCAGCCCCAGGCAACCACCATTCTACTTTCTGTCTCTGTGAACTTGACTTCTTTAAATACCTCATATAAGTGAGATCATTCTGTATTTGTCTTTTGTGAGTGCTTATTTCACTTAGCAAGATGTTTTGAAGGTCAATTCATGTTGTAGCATGTATCAGTACTTCATTCTTTTTTATGGCCAAATAATATTCTATTGTGTGGCTATTTCACAGTTTGCTTATCCATCCATCCATCAGTGGAGACTTGGTTTGCTTCCACCATTTGGCTATTGTGGGTAATGCTGCTACGAACGTGATTGAACAGACATCTGTTCAAGTCCCTGTGTTCAGTTCTTTTGGTTATATACCCAAAAGTAGAATTGGTTGATCACATGTTAATTCTGTGTTTAATTTTTTGCAGAACCACAATACCATTTTCCACAGCAGCAGCAGCATTTTACATTCCCACCAGCAATGCATGAGGGTTCGAATTTCTCCACATTCTCACCAATACTTGTAATTTTCTGTTTTATTTTTGTTTCTTATAATAGCCATCCCAGTGAGTGTGAGGTGGTATTCTTTGTGGTTTTGATTTGTATTTCCCTAATGATTAATGATGTTGAGCATCTTTTCACGTGCTTATCAGCCATTTATATATTTTCTTTGGAATAATGTCAGTTGAATTCCTTTGCACATTTTTAATCAGATTGTTTTTTTGTTATTGAGGTGCAGGGTTGTTTATATACTATTCTGGATATTAATCCCTTGTCAGACATATGCTTTTCCAGTATTTTCTCCCATTCCATAAGTTGATTTTTCATTCTGTGCATAGTGTCCTTTGGTGCTAAGTTTTTAATTGTGATGAGATCCAGTTTACCTATTTTTTCTTTTGCTGCCTGTGTTTTTGGTGTCTCATATTCAATAAATCATTGCTAAATCCAATGCCATGAAGACTTTCCCCTATGCTATCTTTTGAGAGTTTTTTAGTTTTAGGTCTTACGTTTGGATCTTTGATCTATTTTGAGTTCATTTTAGCACATGGTGTAAGGTAAGGGTCCAACTTCATTCTTTTGAATGTGATATTCAATTTTCCCAACACCATTTGTTGAAGAGACTGTCCTTTCCCCATTGGATGGTCTTTGCACCCTTGTTGAAAATCATTTGACCATATATGTGAGGGTTTATTTCTGGGTTCTCTATTCTATTCCATTAGTCTATACATCTATCATTAGCACCACAGTGTTTTAGTTACTGTAGCTTTGTAATAAATTTTGAAATCAGGAAATGTGTGACCTCCATGTTTGTTCTTTTTCAGGATTGTTTTGGCTATTCAGCATCTGTTGAGATTTCATATTAATTTTAGTATGGATTTTTCTATTTCTGAAAAATGCCATTGGGATTTTTATAAGAATTACATTAATTCTGTAGATCACTTTGGGTAGTGTATTAGTCCATTTCTGTTGCTTTTTTTTTTTTTTTTTTTTTGGCAGCTGGCTGGTATGGGGATCTGAACCCTTGACCATGGTGTTATAACACCCTGCTCTAACCAAGTGAGCTAACCAGCCAGCTCCCATTTCTGTTGCTTATAACAAAATACCTGGAACTGTATAATTTATAGGAAAATGAAATTTATTGCTTATAGTTTCAGAGGCTGGGAAGTTCAAAGTCAAGGGAACACACCTGGTGAGGGTCTTCTTTGGTGGTGGCTTTACAGCAATGCAGGGGTCTCACATGGCAGAAAATGGCAGAGCAGAGAGAGACTCTCATGTGCTCTCCTTTTAAAGCCCTCAGAACCAGCCCATGACCACCATTAAACCATCAAATTAATCATCTCTTCAAGGCCCCACCTTTCAATTACCATAATAAGATTTTGCACTGTCTTAACACTGTCACAGTGGGGACCAAACCTCTACCACATTAAACTTTGGGGGACATAATTCAATCCACTGAAGGTAGTATTGAGATCTTAACAGTTTTGTTTTAAAAGATGACCAGTAAGGGGATCTTAACCCTTGACTTGCTGTTGTCAGCACCATGCTCACCCAGTGAGTTAACCGGCCATCCTTATATGGGATCCGAACCCATGGCCTTGGTATTATCAGCATCACACTCTCCTGAGTGAGTTACGGGCCAGCCCGACATCTTAACAATGTTAAGTCTTCCAATCCATGAACACAGAATGTCTTTCCATTTATTTGTGTCTTCTCTTTTTCTAAAACTGCTTTATTGAGATATAATTCACATACCATAAACTTCAGCCACTTAAGGAGCACAACTCAATGTTTTCTTTTTAATTTTTTAACAGTTTTATTGAGGTGTAATTAATATACCATAAAATTCACTCATTTAAAGAGCAGAAATCAATATTTTTAAATAAATTCAGAGTTGTGCAACCATTACCACAATCTAATTTTAGAACATTTAAAAACCCCTTAAGATAAATAACCGTACACCATTAACAGTCATTCCCCATTCCCCCTCCCTCTTGCTAGCCACAAGAAACCACTGATCTACTTTCCATCCCTATAAATTTGCCTATTCTGGAAATTTGATAGAAATGGAATCATATAACATGTGGTCTTTTGTGACTGGTTTCTTTTACTTCATGTTTTACATTTCCAAGATTCGTCCATGTTGTAACATGTATCAGACTTCCTTTTTATTGATGAATAATATTCCATTGTATTGATATACTATGTTGTATTTATCTATTCACCAGGTGATGAACATTTTGGTTGCTTTCACTTTTGGGCTATTATAAATAATGCTACTATGAAAATTAGTGTACAAGTTTTTGTTTGGATGTATGTTTTCAGTTTATTGTTTTTACAGTACATTCACAAGGTTATACAACCATCACCACTTCCTAATTCCAGAACATTTTCATCACCTCCCACCCGCAAAGAGAAACCCATACCCATTAGCAGTCACTTTCCACTCCTGACTCTCCCTCAGCCTCTGGCAATCACTACTTTCTGTTGCTGTGAATTTGCCTAAAACTTAATAAAATGGTAGGAATAAGGCAATATCTTTCAATAACAGCCCTGAATGGAAATGGATAAATGGATATAGACTGGCTGAATGGATTAAAATACTAGGCCCAACTATATGCTGACTGCAAGAAACTCACTTCACCAATAAAGACACACATAGACTAATAGTGAAAGGATGGAAAAAGACATTCCATGCAAATGGAAACAGAAAACGAGCAGAAGTTGCCATACTTATTTCAGATAAAAGAGATTTCAAACCAAGAACTATAAAAAGAGACAAGGACATTATATAATGATAAAAGGACCAATGCAGCAAGAAAATATAACAATCATAAAAATATATGCACCCAACATCAGAGTACCCAGATATATAAAGCAACTGTTATTGGATCTAAGGGGAGAGATAGACCTTAACACAATACTAGCTGGGGACTTTAACATGCTGATCTCAGCACTGGACAGATCATTTATGAAATTAATTAGCAGAGAAATATTGTATTTAAACTGCACTGTAGAACAAGTGGATCTGACAGACATATACAGTGTTTCATCCAACACCTGCAGAATATGCATTCTTCTCAACAGCATGCAAATCATTCTCCACGATAGGCCACAAATCAAGCCTCAACAAGTTTTAAAAGATTGAAATCATATCAAATATATTTTCGGGCCACAATTGAATAAAAGTAGAAGTTAACAACAAACAAAACTTTGGAAACTATATAAATACATGGAAATTAAACAACATGCTCCAGAATGACCAATGGGTCAAAGAAGAAATAAAGCAGGGAATCAAAATTTCCTTGAAACAAATGAAAATACAAGCACAACATTCCAAAACCTATGGGATACTGCAAAAGCAGTACTAAGGGGGAAGTTGATTGCAATAAATGCTTACATCAAAATAATGGAAAGACTTCAAATAAACAGCTTAATGTTACAATTCAAAGGACTAGAAAAATAACAAATGCTGGTGAGGATATGGAGAAAGAGAAACCTCCTGCACTGTTGGTGGGACTGCAAATTAGTACGGCCATTATGGAGAACAGTATGGAGGTTCCTTAAACTACAGACAGAACTTCCATATGATCCAGCAATCCCACTACTGGGGATATACCCAGAGGATTAGAAAACATCAGGTCGAAGGGATACCTGCACTCCCTTGTTTACTGCAGCTCTGTTTACAGTAGCCAGGTGATGGAACCAACCTAAATGTCCATCAGTGGATGACTGGATAAGGAAACTGTGGCATATATACACAATGGAATACTACTCTGCCATAAAAAAGAATGAAATTCTACCATCTGCAACAACGTGGATGAGCCTGGAGAAAATTATCCTAAGTGAAACAACCCAGGCACAGAAAGAGAAATACCACATGTTCTCACTCATAACCAGGAGCTGAATCCATAAATAAGTAAACAACAAAGAGAAACAGGGAGAAAGAAAGAAAGAAACAACAATCACAGTAATATGCTGAACTTTTAGAAAGAGAAAAGAACAATGGTTACTAGAGACAGGAAAAGGGAGGGGAGGGGAGAGGGAGGGGGCTAATGAGGAATTGGTCAATGGACACAAAGAATGATTGTGTATTGTAATGATGAATCAGCTAACTATCCTGATCTAACTATCACATATTGTACACAATTATTGAAAATCAATGTTGTACCCCACATGGATGTATAATAAATTATATTTAAGAAAAGAAGAACAATCTAATCCCAAAATTAGTAGACAGAAAAAAATAATTAAGATCAGAGCAGAACTAAATGAAACAGAGACCAAAAGAAAGATACAAATGATTAATGAAACAAAAAGTTGTTTTTTGGAGAAAATAAACAAAATAGACAAGTCATTGGCCAGACTACCTAAAAAAAGAAGAGAGAAGACCCAAATAACAAAAATCAGAAATGAAAAAGGAGACATTACAACCGATACCATAGAAATACATAGAATCATTTGAGACTATTATGAACAACTGTGTGTCAACAAATTTGAAAATTTGGAGGAAATGGATAAATTTCTGGACACATACAAACCGCCATGACTGAACCAAAAAGAAATAGAAAATCTGAACAGACTAATAACAAGCAAAGAGATTGAAGCAGTAATCAGCAGTCTCCCCACCAAGAAAAGCCCAGGACCAGATGGCTTCACCGCTGAATTCTACCAAACCTTTAAAGAGGAATGAATACCTTCTCTTCAAACTACTCCAAAAAAATTGAAATAGAGGCTACTCTCCCAAACTCATTCTATGAGGCCAGCATCATCCTAATACCAAAGCCAGATAAAACATTTTTTATTCCAACTAACAATGTATGAGGGTTTCAATTTTTTCATATCCTTGTCAACACTTCTTACTGTCTATCTTTTTTAAAAAAATCATAACCATTTTAGTGGGCGTGAAGTGGTACCTCACTGTAGTTTTGATTTGCATTTCCCCACTGCCTAATGATACTGAGCATTTTTCATGTGTTTAGTGGCTATTTGTATATTTTGGGGAAGGGAAATGTCTAATCAAATTCTTTGCCCATTTTTTTTTTTAAAGATTACCAGTAAGAGGATCTTAACCTTTGACTTGGAGCTGTCAGCGCCACACTCTCCCAAGTGAGCCATGGGCTGGCCCGTTCGCCCATTTTTAAACTAAGTTGTTTGTCTTTTTATTGTTGAGTTATAATAGGTCTTCATATATTCTGGATACAGGACCCTTATCAGATACATGATTTGCAAATGTATTTCCCATTCTGTGGGTTGTCTTTTCACTTTCTTGATATTATTATTGTTTACAGCATAAAAGTTTTAAATTTTGAAGTAGTCTAATTTACCTCCTTTTTCTCTTAAGTCTAATTCTTTTAAAATCGTGAAATTGGACCAAAAGTAAAGTGGCAAATGAGGGGCAAAACTTATGTTTACACTTTAAGCAAATCTATATATGAGAAGTAGTAATTCAGCAGAAAGACCACAGAGGACAAGGGGGGGAGCTGTGAACAGTGGGGTTCAGGTTAGGGGAACTAAATCAGCTGCTGGATTCTCTCCTAAAGGTAATAGCTAACAATTTGAATTACTGGCCAAAAGGTCAAGATAGTCCGAGTCTTGGTCTATACCAGCATCAGCATCTAAGGGGGTCGGTCTGGAGGATGAAATATAGCAGCAGGGGTCTCCAGACTGGAATGAACAAACCTGTGAACGAAGTGAGAGTCAGCAGTGTGGTTCGCAGTGATCCATTCAGCTTAGAGCAAAACTCCCATCAGCAACTCAGAATATGGAGAATGGGGGAAGGAGCTGGTGAGGGCAGCAAGAGGGCAATCCAGGAAACCAAGGCCGTATCCCAGACGTGCAGACTCGCCAAAATGGCACACAAAAGAGAAAAACATGAGGAATTGAAGGAATGAAGTGTTTCGGGCTTATTTACCATATACCAGGTTTAGGGAAGGCAAACTCCACTGTCTGTTGGGAGCTCCTAAATAGCCTGTCTGCTTTCAGAGTGGCTTGTATATTGGGTAAGGCTGAACTTTCAAGTTTGGAAGCATGATACATGTTACATAGCTAGAGAACAAAAAGTTCTACTAAGGAGCAAGCCTATGGACACTATGCTGATTTCACTGTGTATAATAATATCACTTCTTGGCTTTCATTTTTCTATCCTGAAAAGTACATCATGTTATTTATTTAGCATGGCCTCACACAGCACTCTCCTCTTCTTTTTTTTCCTTTGGCAGGTGGCCGGTATGGGGATCTGAACCTTTGACCTCGGTGTTAGAACACCACGCTCTAACCAACTGAGCTCGCTGGCCAGCCCTACTTTGATCTTTTAAAATGCCGTTCTCTGGACTTTCTTTAACTCTATCCAGTCTTTCTTAAGGTGAAGGAATCAGAACTTGCACTAGTGGTCCGGGTGCAGACATATCTTGGTTTGTTGTAAGAAGAAGAAAATACTTGGGTTTTCTTACCGATGGGTGTGCTCAAAGTTTTCCTGCTGAGCCTCTGTAGTCGTGTTAATTCAAACAATAGGCTAGAGCAAGAACACATGATCTCATTAAGGTGTTTGGTTTTAAGTTTCCTGCTTTCTCTTTGATGTCTCATCATTTAGGTGCTCCCAGAGGAGAGGTTTTCCAGAATCCTTTTATTACCACTTTACAGTATCATAGTACTTCAAAGGTGAAGGCACACTTCACCAGAGGGGTGTTTGTATTTCTTCATAACTTCAATCTACCCTCTACCTGACATTGTTTACACTGATCAAAAATTGAAGGAAGAAAGATGAATAATGTATCACACTGCCCTTCTTACACCGCAATAGCCTAAGATTTTTGTAATGGCTTTTCTAAAATCAGAACATGGTTACCTGGGTAACCACGATTCTATGTAAGGAGCTCCTGTTCTCTCTCCTGTCTATACTATTCAGTCTTCTGTTTTCATTTTCTTTCAAATGAATCAACCTTTAACATGCAATAAAAATTCTCAAGTATGTAGGCACCATTTATTTTTAGGCAATTGCAGCTCTGTTTAAAGAGGCTTTTCCATTTTTAAAATTTGATATTTTTAAACAGATCTTAAACACACAAAATTGTTTTGAAGAGAGTCACACAGTTTTCTCACTTGAGAGGAGAAATGGCAAATTTGTATACAGTATGTAAGCATATTCTCAAAAAATACCGTTTACTATCCTATTTGAATTTCACTTGTATGTATGGAAAAGGATCATTTTAAGAGACAACAGGGCATAGTTTTTCTGCCTCCTGCTGGAAATCCAAAGAAGTGAGTTGCATTCACATCTGAGCCCCTAATTGGATAAGTAGAGCTCCAGATCATTAGAACATCTGTTCGTATTTGCTTACAAAGAAATAGCAAGCAGTTTTATAGATCTGAGATTTTTGTATTGAGGTATAATTCACATACCAAAAAAAACTCACCACCTTTAGGTATACAATTCAATGGTTTTTAGTGTATTTACAAGGTTGTAAATACTAACTACCTAATTCCGGAACATTACCTAATTCCAGAACATTTTATCACACCAAAATAAAACCCCATACCCATGATGTTTCATACTACTCAGTCACTCCCCATTGCTCTCTCCCACCAGCCACTGGCAATCACTACTCTACTTTCTGCTTCTACAGATTTGCCTATTCTGGGCATTTCATGTAAAAGGGATCATACAACATGTGGTCTTTCTAACTAGCTTTCTTCATGGATCATAGTATTTTTAAGGTTCATTGATGTTGTAGTAGGTATCAGTACTTCACTTCTTTTTATTGCCAAATAATATTCCATTGTATGGCTATATCACATTTTATTTACCTGTTTATCAGTTGATGGATATTTGATTTGTTTCCACGTTTTGGATATTATCAATAATGCTGCCATAAACAAATTTTTGTGGACATTAACTTTCTTTTCTCTTGGGCATACACCTAGGATTAGAATTGCTGAATCATGTGATAACTCTATGTTTAACCATTTCAGCAATTACCAGACTATATATCAGAGCAGCTGCAACATTTTACTTCACCATCAGCAAAAATAAGGGTTTCCATCATGCCAACATTTAATTCTGCTCATCTTTTTATATATATTATATATTCTAACCATTTATAGCCATGCCAGTGGATATGAAGTGGTATCTCGTTGTGGTTTTGATTTGTATTTCCCTAATATTAATGATGCCGAGCATCTTTCATGTGCTTATTGGCCATTTGTGTATGTTATCTGGTGAAATAAGTATTCATATCCTTTGCCCATTTTCTAATTGGGATGTCTCTTTGTTGTTGAGTTGTTAGAGTTCTTTACGTATTCTGTATACAAGACCCTTATCATATATGTGATTTGCAAATATTTTCTCCCATTCTTTGGGTTGTCTTGTCACTTTCTTGATGGTACCCTTTGATGTACAAAGGTTTTAATTTTAATGAAATCCAATTTATCTAGTGCCTAGATTGCTTAATCTAAGTCATGAAGATTTAAACCTATCTTTTCCTTTAAGCGTTTTATATTTTAAGTTTTTCTGTTTAGCTCTTTGATCTTTTTTGAGTTTCTTTTGTATACAGTGTGAGATGGGGTCCAACTTCATTCTTTTGCATGTAGATATCCAGTTATCCCAACACTTTTTGTTGAAAAGACTATTGTTCCCCCATTGAATGGTCTTGGCACTCTTGTTGAAAATCAATTGACTATTGATTCATGGATTTATTTATGGACTGTCTATTATATTCCATTGATCTATATGTCTGTCTTTAGGCCAGTATTACATTGTCTTGATTAATGTAGTTTTTTGTTTGTTTGTTTTGTTTTTGTCTTTTTGTGACCGGCCGCACCGCGCTCAGCCAGTGAGCACACCGGCCATCCCTATATAGGATCCGAACCCGCGGCGGGAGCGCTGCTGTGCTCCCAGCACCACACTCTCCCGAGTGCGCCACGGGGTCGGCCCTTGATTAATGTAGTTTTGTAGTAAATTTTGAAAACAGAAAGTGTTATCTGTATTCTTTGTCACTTGTGATGCTGAAATCTCTGCTTAATTAGCTTAGTGATCAGCTAATAATTGAATAGAGGTTTCTTTATATTCCTGATACCAATAAGTTTCCCAGTATTTGTTGAGGGGCTCTGCATGTGTTCAGACAAACCTTCAACGTTCACTCAGTTTGTTGACAACTTGACCTTAGCTTTCATTTCCTGCTTATGCAGAGCTTTAAGGTCAGTCAGAAGTGAGAGCTTAGGGCCTTTTCAGGTCTTTCCTAAGCATTTACATAGCCCTGACTATACACACAGCCCTATGCATGCAAATGGCCTTCTAGAGTCCCATGGATATGTCTGAGCTTTTCAAAGTCCACTGCAAACATCTCATTCCCCATATTTTCCTTTTAAATTTTTTGGTTAGCTTCTTGTTTGTCCCAACTGTTATTGCTGCCTCAGGCAGCTACAGTGTTAAACAATATCTCCTGATTGTTTTTGACAAACACCTCTGAAGAAAAAGCAATAAGCAAGTTCTGAATCAGATCAAATAAAGACAACCTTGTGAATGGGGTTTTCAAGGGAATTTCTAGGCAGGTCAAATAATGACAATTCTCTGAGTCTTCACTCTTAAAAGAATTCCAGCCTCACTCTGATTTCTCCAGTGCCTGCTAAGCTTCTTGTTTTCATTGTGATTGAGGACTGGTGGTTTACAAGCTACCACAGAGCTGGGGGGAGAAGTACGTGCATAGGGGAAGTTCTAATGCCACAAAGCTTGCTGTTTTTACTAAGATTAACGCTCTCTGGATTTTTGCAAGCTTGTGGTTAATTTCCAGAGTTTTGAAAATGGTGGGGTTTGTTTTTCATGTTTTTGGTTAGTGTTCTCATTGCTTCTATGGAGGTTTTTTGGAGTTTCTTACTCCACCATTTTTGAAGTCATCTTGATCTGAAATTTTAATGTCCACTGATACCTCCTTCTTCGCACCAAATGTTATTAGACCAATTTGTGCTATTTTCTACTATGGTTTGGATGTTTGTCTCCTCCGAAACTCATGTTGAAATTTGATCCCCAATGTGGCAGTGTCGGGAGCTGGGGCCTAAAAGGAGGAGTTTGGGTCATGGGGGGTGGATTTGTCATGAATAGATTAACACCTTCCCTTGGAGGTGAAGAGTTCTCATTCCATTAGTTCCCATGACAACTGGTTGTTTAAAAGAGCCTGGCATCTCCTCTCCCTCTCTCTTGCTTTCTCTCTCACCATGTGATCTCCATGCACACAATGGTTACCATTATGTTTTCCACCATGAGTGGAAGCAGCCTGAGGCCCTCGCCAGATGTAACTATGCCATCTTGGAGTTGCCAGTCATCATAATGATGAGTCAAATAAACCTCTTTTCTTTATAAATGACCCAGTCTCGGGCATTCTGTTATAGCAACACAAAACATACTGAGACATCTAGGAATTTAATAGATTAAAAGAAAAATCACAAATTATCACATGCCTTGTAACTCAGCATGAAACTGTTGGAATTTCCAGGAGATTAGGCTGTATGATCCAGGGTCTCCATCTTTGTGTGTATTAATGTATGTATTTTTCACCCATGAAGCAAAGTGTTAAAATGGTAAGTGTTGTCTCATAATTGCTGCTGAGAAATATACATGGCAAGTATCCATCATTCTAAATGGAAATATTAGATTGTCCACTGAGGGACATGCTATAATCCAATGCGTGATGAAACAGGTTCTTCAACCTCTAGCCTACTACCAGCCTCCAGTCCAAACAAGGGAAAATGAGAGTGATCAGTAAACACACCTGATGAGTGAGGAATACTTTGAAGATTGTCATAGTACTGTGCATTTCTCTCCCTAATCCCTCAATCTTCAAGCCAAATTAAAAGGGCTCCAAGAGGGCTAACTACTCTGAGCTTGAAGTGTGTCCTCTGGAGTGTGGACAGCACTTGATATGTATCCTCTGAATGTGAGAGAGCCCAAGGGATGGTGACTGAGTCTTGGCTAAAAAAAAAATTAAATGCCAGTTGGAGTTGCCTGTGACTGCAAGGCAAAGGAACAGTTGCAGTGGGAGCTGTCTGAGAATTTGGTGGGGTGGAAGTACAAAGTGTTTACCATGGGCCAGAATGGGTCCTAAGGAAAGTATCCAGGTTTGAAGCTTCTAGAAAGGGTCCCCCTGAAGAGGTATGCATGCTAAGGCAAAGTGATCCCAACCTTCAGAGTGTGGGTAGAGTATGCAGTCAGAGTGGAGAGCAGATAGGAAGGGCAGCAAGCAAAGAATAATGGTACCTTTAACAAAAACAAAGTGAGAGAAAACTGGTAGGAAAGAGAGAAGTTTTGAGTTTCAACTTAGATATCATTTTTGTGATTTAGTATTTTAATGATTAGTTCACATCAGTTCAACGGGTCTCTGCTACCTTCTTTGTATATATTTAATATTTCTAAAGTATTTTCAAGAAGTTATCACTATTACCACGGACCCTGGGATGCTTCACTAAAACCAAGAATCAGAAAGCCCAAGTTCTAGTCCTGGTTCCATCACTAAATCGTATGGGACCTTAACCATTTTGTGCCTCAATTTCTTCACTATAAAACAAAAATAATAACTGTCCTATCCTCTCACATGGTTGCACTGATGATGAACGAGGATATAGGATAATTTATGTGAAAGTTCTTTGAAAAGAACCAAATGGAAGATTTATTTCAAATCTATTTCTTGTAATGAGTACATACCAGTCATCTGGCAGGGATAGAGCAAGAGGCAGTGAATCTCCAGCACCCTGTAATCTATAACAAAGCAACGAGTGTAAGCTACGACCAGTGCTCACCTGGAACAAAACGCTCACTGAGGGTGAGGCACTAGAGAACTGCACAGTTTTCGCTCTAGAACATTAAGAAAGGGTAGGACCTAGGAGGTTGAGATGCTGCATTTTACAACATTGGATACATAGCAAACACAATTTCTTGATATCTCACTTTTTAAAGTTCCTAATTTCCTCACTTCAAAGTATGGACTGAAACTCAAGGGTTTACTTGACCTTGCTGACAGAATCTCATCCCTGGCCAGAGGAAGCAACTCCTCTGTCCACCCTTGGTCTAATGAAGCTGTTCCTCTTTTCCTGAGGGTGTTCCCTTTCTGGAGGAAGACAATTCCCTTCCTGCCCCATTCATTCTGTGGTTCACAGTAGATCTGTAACCAGAATTAATAAGCATCAGTATTGGTAGGGGGGCAAATGCAAAAGACTTGTGGGAATTTGTTAATTTATATGTAACAGACATCTGGATATTGAGGATGTTCTACTGAAGATGATGGAGTCTGTCCTTGTATTTTACTAGCTGGAGCATCAGGGTGTATTTCTATTAGTTTACTGCTCTGATTAACTCAAATCTAGACTAGATGCTGAGACCCTAGAAATCCCCCAGCATTATGTAGAGGGAGGAATTCAAGGACTTTGTGAGAGAAGCATGCTAGTGTAAATTTATCACCTGGGATGTGCCTGCTCACTCCTTAATTATGTCCCCCGAAAGGCCAGATGGACTGTCTCCTCACTAAGGACTTGAGATAAATTGGTGAGTTAGGCACAAATATGTATTTTTTTCTTTTTCTTTGAAAATAATGTAAAACTTTTAGAAGAGTTGCAAAAATAAGAATAGCACAAAGAACACTCATATACCCTTTACCCAAATCCATCTATTATTAACATTTTACCTCATTGTACACACACTATATTTATCTGTGTGTGTGTGTGTATGTGTGTGTGTGTGTGTGTGTGTGTGTGTGTGTGGGTACATACACATAATTTGGGGGGGAACTTTTTGAAAGTTAGTTGCACACTCCTAAATCCTGCATTGTGTACATTCTAAGAATAAGAATATTGTCTTCCATAACCATGGTACAGTTATTAACTTCATTAAATTTAACATTAGTACAAAGCTTTGATATAATCTAACTCCCATCTTCCAATTTTATCAACTGACCAACAATGTCCTTTATAGCACGTTTTTATGCTTTAGCACAGGACCAGTCTAGGACCAGTTATTTCAGTTAGTTGCCACAGCTCTTAATCTCCTTTAGTCTAGAACAGTTACAGTCTGTCTTTTATGACATTGAGATTTTTGAAAAATACAGTTTCCCTTCCTTTTGCTTTAATAAAATGTTCTCATTTGGAATTTGTCTGATATTTTTTTACGCTTAGTTTCATATTATGCATTCTTGGCTAGAAAACCGCACAATCGATGCTATGTTTTTCTAGGGCGTAGTATTGGGAGGCACAGAATATCTATCTGCATCCCCATGGGTGATATTCATTTTGATCACCCAGTCAAGTTTTTTCTGATTTTTCCACTTTATACTTACTATTTTTCTCTGGTAACTGATAAGCAGTTTGTGCAGAGATACTTTAAGAACAATGTGAATGAATATTTTGCTCCTCATCAAAATTTCGCCTTTGTTTAAGCTTTGTTTCCCTTTGTTTAGCTGATTATCCCTGCTTACATTAATCTTATGACGATGGTTGAAAGACGGGGTTTTTAAGACTATTATGGAAGAAAGAGCCAAGTAGAATCTCCTGGAGCTCCACCTCCCTACCACGAAAGCAATACTGTACTGTCTTCCTGGTAAAACTGCCTCCTTGGTAGAACTATTGAGTCAGCAGTGATGTAAGATGTAGGAGTGATGAATTAATTCATATTTAGTTAGTTTACAAAGCAGGTGGGTTTCAAAGTGACCTTAGATGGGCATTCGTTGTATGTCAACTCTAAATGTGGCTACTGTTCTAGATATATTAGGCACTTAGCAAGTGATCTAATAAAAGCATTTTTTCTATATATCAATTAAAACTAGGACTAGGATGAGGCAAGTCCTTCTCTTGCCTCAGGCACAAAATTTAAGGGGGTGCCAAAAAACTCAATAACTAAGATAAATAATATTTTAATGTAAATTTTTATAAAACCAAAATTAATGCAAAAAATCCACGATGTACAGAATAACAAAATTTTAAATAGACACAGGACTAGCAATAAACAGAAAACACCAGAAGCAGAACACGTCCATTGTCTTGCCACAGTGTATGTTAACTCTTTAGCCATGTGCCACTAATTTGCAGAGAATCCCGATCACTTCACCGTCCCATAGGACATCATTATGCTAGTCTATGACATCATGTTGACCGAACCTGCAGAACAAAAAATAACAGGTACTCCAGATGCTAGAAAATGGATGATAATTCTCTAGAATATACAGGAGCCTGCTGACACAACAGTAAATTTTCAGTGGGGCAATAGGGGTGGGGAGTAGGTATGTCCAGTGATCTGAGACACACTGGACATCCTTCCAACGTACATGAAAATTTTTTGTACCCTGAACCCCCTACCTTTTAGTGGGTTTCAATGGGTGTCCGAAGTAACATGTACTACATTTGACTGGTTGCTTCTTTCCACTTACTGGGTGACTCAAAAATCTTCCATCTTTGGTACTGGCATAAAAACAGACACATGGACCAGTAGAACAGAATAGAGAACCCAGAAGTCAATCCATGTACTTACAGCCAAATAATCTTTGACAGAGGCACCAAGAACATACACTGGGGAAAGAACAGCCTCTTCAATAAATGGTGCTGGGAAAACTGGACATCCATGTGTAGAAAAAATGAAACCAGACCCTTACCTCTCGCCATATACCAAAATCAACTCAAAATGGATTAAACACTTAAATATAAGACCTGAAACTATAAAACTCCTAGAAGAAAACACAGGGGAAACATTTCAGGATGTAGGATTGGGCAAAGACTTTATGAATAAGACCTCAAAAGCACGGACAACAAAAGAAAAGATAAACAAATGGGATTATATTAAACTAAAAAGCTTCTGCACAGCAAGGGAAGCAATCAACAGAGTGAAAAAACAACCTACAGAATGGGAGAAAATATTTGTAAACTATGCTTCCCACGAGGGATTAATATCCAGAATATACAAGGAACTCAAATAACTTAATAGTAAAAAAAAAAAACCAAATAATCCTACTAAAAAATGGGCAAAGGAACTGAATAGATATTTCTCAAAAGAAGACATACCAATGGCCAACAGGTATATGAAAAAAAAATGTTCAACATCACTAATCATCAGGGAAATGCAAATCAAAACTACATTGTGATATCACCGCACCCCAGTTAGACTGGCCATTATCAAAAAGACAAATGCTGGTGAGGATGCAGAGAAAGGGGAACCCTCCTACACTGTTGGTGGGACTGTAAATTAGTGCAGCCATTATGGAAAACGGTATGGAGATTCCTCAAACAACTACAGATAGAACTGCCATATGATCCAGCAATCCCACTACTGGGTATATACCCAAAGGAATGGAAATCATCATGTCAAAAGGATACCTGCACTTCCATGTTTATTGCAGCTCTATTTACAATAGCTACGATCTGGAACCACCCTAAATGTCTATCAATGGATGACTGGATAAGGAAAATGTGGTACATATACACATTGGAATACTACTCAGCTATAAAAAAGAATGAAATTCTGCCATTCGCAGCAACACATATGATCTTGGAGAAAATTATGTTAAATGAAATAAGCCAGGCACAGAAAGAAAAGTACCACATGTTGTCACTCATAAGTGGGAAGAAAGAAAGAAAGACAGAAAGAAAGAGGGAGGGGGAGGGAGGGAGGGAGGGAAGGAGGGAGGGAGGGAGGGAGGAAGGAAGGAAGGAAGGAAGGAAGGAAGGAAGGAAGGAAGGAAGGAAGGAAGGAAGGAAGGAAGGAAGGAAGGAAGGAAGGAAGGAAGGAAGGAAGGAAGGAAGGGAGAAAGAAAAGAAAGAAAGAAACATAATGATATGTTGAACTTTCAGAAGGAGAAAACAAAACTGTGATTTCTACAGCCAGGAAAGGGGTGGGGAGGAGGGATACTAAGAAATGGGTTAATGGACACAAAACAACTAGTTAGGAAAAATAAGTTTTACTGATGTACAATTGGGCTATACACCTATAATTAACAATAATTTACTGCATCTTATCAAATGACTAGAAGACAGGAGATTTAATGTCCTCAACACAAAGAAATGATTATATTTTGTAATGATGAATATGCTAATTATTGTGACTTGATCATCACACACTGTAAACAGGTATTGATACTCTGTACCCCACAATTATGTATGATCGATCGTGTTTCAATTTTTAAAAACCTTCCATCTTTGAGAGGGCCTAAAGCAAGAGATGGTGGCCCAAGAGGTCCAGGCTGTAGCGAGTGTGATTCTGCCACCTGGCTCTTATCACCCAATAAACCCAAAGGTTCCCAAAATATTCTTGGCAGATTGAGATGTTGTGACAGCTTATGAAGAATCCATACAGGAGGATCACAGTAAGAAGCCCTTGGAGCTCGGAAAAAAAATCGATGTTCCCTTAAGGAAGTAACTTTTCTCTTTTAAAACCAATTCCCGTCTTGCTTCAAGCTTCTGGTAGCGATCAAATTTCTAATGTGGAACTTAAAGTAATCATGTAACCCAAACTGTCCATCATAAATTGGTGCTGAGAGCTACCTAACTATATAAACTTAGGCGTGCCCTGAAGCATTTCATTGTCAATGGAAACTGTATAATTGGAATGTGGCCTGAGCAGATCTTGAATGTAAAAGTCCCAGCATCCCTACTCCTGCCATGCAGCCATTCTTCCAACGACTCACACCTACAACCTCATAGGAAGCTCAAGTTTTGTTTACAGCTGGCTCTGCATAATATGCCTGCAACAGCCGGAAGCGAACTGTTCTAGCATTACAGCCCTGAGGGGTGTCCCCGAAGGAGAGTGGAGAAGTAAAGTCCTCCCAGTGGGCAGAAGTTCAAGGAGTACAGCTCCTGGTCCACTTCGCCTGCTTGTTCTTCAGGCCAGGATCTATACCAGGGGAAGGCAAACTTTTTCCTTCAAGGGCCAGCAGGTCATATACAATCTCTACTGCAACTGCTCAACTCTACCCTTGTAGTACAAAAACAACCATAGAGAGTACATAAACATATGAGTGTGGCTGTGTTTCAATAAAGCTTTATTTTAAAAAACAAGTAACAAAGTGGAGTTTGCCAACCTCTGATCTATATCAATTCATTGGCTGAAGCTAATAGTTTGGTCAGAAGGTTATGAATTTGGAAATGAAAATGGAGGATTGGTAACAAGGTGGACCTCTTAATTTGGGGTCCACAGAACCCCAACTGGCCTATGGAACAATATAATATTATATAATACTGGTTTCCTTAATAATCTCGTGTATTTCATATGTTGCACTTAAAAATATTACTCTGAGAAGGGCCTTGCCCGACTGCCAAAAACTTTCTAAGATGAAAATGTTAAGAACTCCTCAGAATGGGCCTAGTGAGTGAGAATTTTCATATCTCGTGTAGAATGCTTACCCAGAGGCCCTAGTCTCCATTGCAGAGGGATGGTACCAGCAGGGTGAGGAAGAGCAAATTCAGAAATAGTTTCTACTCTGGGGAGGACAAGTTGCTGCCCATCCATGATGGAAGGGGTCCAAAGCAATCAGCCAGCCCCTAAATTATGGCTAGTTACCTCAAAGTATGGTTCCTTACAAAGGGCTTAGAGTTGGTTGCTGCTGCTGCTGATGTCCATGAGCATCACTGGTCTTATCATGTACATCATCACAGAAGCAGCACTTAAATTCATAAAACTCATAAATTGTTGGAAAGGCTTACTGAAGACTCAGTTATGGTACTACCTGGGAAACCAACACTTTGCAAGGTTGGGATGCTGTACCACAGTATGTGGAATCACTCTGAACCAGCAAACCATACATACATATAATAATGCTGTTTCTCTCATTGTCAGAATACATGGGTCTGGGAACCGAGGGGTGCAAAAGTTAGTGGCACCTCTCAATAGTAAACCTAATGATCCATTAACAAAACTTTTGTTTCCCGTACTTGAAACTTAGAAGTTGAGGACAACAGTAGCTTTGGCAGACCCTGGCAGTAGTTATGACTTCATTAGTGTCAAAGGCCTTGGTAGCAGATGACCAGATAATGAAAAAGTATGGGCAAGACCATGTGATAGTCGTATAGTGAGATACATTCCTGGGGATTCTAAGAAATAACTGGGTGGGAATCCAGTATGGAGGGAACTGGACATTCCACAGGACTAATAGAAGCAAATCTGGAGAAATGATTTTTGTGATTTATTCTAACCACATTGTGATTATTTCAACATGGTGATGGAAGTTTTCTCCATGAACTCTGAATTTTACAGTCACACCACTAAAAGAAACATGACATCTGTTTTATAATTTATATAGCTGTTTTTATCTACTTTTGACACTTTTACTTTCTTTTAATTGTTAACATTTCTCACCTCCCTGGAAACTTAGGTATGCGCCCCCCTATCCATGTTGTACCCACTGTCATCTTAAAGGGATTGTCTCTTATGTTACTCCAGGCTGGTGTGTTCTGGGGGAGCATAAATTATGACACAATTTTGTACTTAGTTACATGTACTCTCCTAGTGTTCACTCTAACAAGATTTAAGCTCCTTGAGGGCAGGAACTAATCTCTTATACCAGTGCTACTCAAAATGTGGGCTGTGCACTGTTTGTTACCAGTCCATGCCTAGATAAATATGGGAATCAAGATTAAGCTTTTTAAAATTGTATAGAAATTTGACAGGGTAATTTTTATGTCTATAGAATCTAAAAACATTCAGGCATCTATATTTTCTACTCCTTAGTGATGTTTTAAAAAAATTGTAGTAGTTCATTTTTATTGTATTTTATAAAAGTATTGGTCCACTACAGATTGGAAATTTTTAGAAAAGTCACCACATATTTTGAGAAGCATTGTTTTTTATAGCACTTTTTCTTTAGATGGGAAGCTTTTATTTTTAGTTTGAGGCCAGTCTTCACAGTTCGATTAGGAAGATTGAAATACAAATGACAATTGGGGCAAAATATCACCAATGAAATAAGACGCAGGATAAGAAATAGAAAAATAAACAATTAGTGTATGTTATGAGGAGCACTACATACACCATTAGATATAGTTTTCAGCTCAATTTATTTCAGATGATGGACAAATGATGACTTGTAACATCTTTTGAATCTAACATAAATTTTTTTTCTTTACAAAGAAGAAAAAGGGATTCTATGTTTCCATTCTGACCACAGAATAAATTTGTTTTTGTAAAACTGTAGTTATTAATATACAACTTTACTTTGAAAGACCCTTTGTAAAACCCTTTTTTTCACTTATGGCTTTTTAAATATACTTCTTAAACCATGGACCTTATACTAGCTTAACTTATATTTTGTCTAGTATGGTGCTGGTTCTTAAATATATGACTGAAATGCATTAAAATAGTCTTTTTTTTTTAAAGAAAATGAAATTTTATTAATATTATTTTTTACATTCTACAATGTTGAAAAGCAGTTGGAAGGAGAGGGAGGGGGAAAAGGGAAGGAAATGGGATGGAAGATGGAAGAAGGAGGAGGGTGGGATTGAGGCCTGTGGCACCCCCCCTCATTCCCACAGGGGAGACTGGGGGGCTTCCGGCTGTGGCTTGGTCATTGCCAGGCTGGGTGCAGATGTCAGGGGGATGTGGAAAATCCCTCACCCCCCACCGTCCCAGCTCGGGAACCTGGGGCCCTTTTTGCTGCAGCTCAGTGGCCATTGGGCTGGCTGTGGGTGTTGGAGGGGGCGTGGCCAAGGCCTGAGGCCCCCAATTCCTGCAGTGGCTTGGTGGTTGCTGCTGGGCTGGCAGTGCTTGTCAGGGGGCCGTGGCTGAAGCCCTCATCCTCCACCCTCTGGATTGGTTGCAGGTGTTGGGGGGCATAGCTGAGGCCCCCTGGCCCTCTCCCTTTCTGGTTTGGTAGCCCAGGGGACTTCTGGTCCTTCTATGTGTTATAGGTGTTCTTTGGTGAAATGAGACCTTTACTAGTTAATATGAAACTTTGTCTCTGGTCTGTGGGTACTTTGCTTTTTCTTTCAGTTCTGTGTGGGATTATTTGCTGTTCCCACCATTTAAACTCTGCACTGGAACTAATTTGCTGTCCTTTACTTACTTCTAAAATGAGGGAACTTCCTGTGGGGACAAGTGCTTGAGCCCTGTGGTTGAGCTAAATTGCTGTTTTGCTGCTGATTCCCTAGGGAAGGCTTTTTGATGGTTGACTTTGTAGGTGCTTCCGGCTCTCTTGAGATCCAAAACTCTGGTCTGGGCCTGAGTCTTTTCATCAAACTGCTCCCCATGCAATTCTATATTCCTGACTGGTTTCCTCTGAGTGGTCCTTCACTGATAGGGCTGCAGGTCAGCTGTCCTTGCTGTGCACCAGTGTTCTCCTGGGGGGCCTGTCTCCCCTACTGCCCGTGCTCCAAACACTTCCCATGGGATGGGCCTTGTACCGGTCCCTTACGATGACTCACTGACCTGTAAGTGTCTCCTTTTTTTCAGTTGTTGTGACTCCTCATTCCTATGTGAGTCCACGGGAACCCTGTCAGTGGTCTTGCTGGCCTAGGGGTTGCCAAGGCCCTCTTCTCCCCTGCAGCCTCCATGCAACTTCATCGGAAGGGCACAGCTGAGGCTTTTGCCAGCTCCTGCTCAATGTGCTCAGCAGCTCCAGCCTGGAAGCAGCCAGGACTCGAAAGAGAGTGGTTTTTTCTTTCTCTCATTGTGGCTTCTCACACCTTCATGCACTCCACAGGTCTTGCCTCTTCTTCCCCTGAGCTCTAGCAGCCCCAGCTTGGCTGTTGTTGCTTTTGTATAGTTGTAAATTGGTTGATTTGTGAGAGAGAGTGACGTTGGGGACCGCCTATTCCACCATCTTGACCGGAAGTCAAGGACTCTTAATGTTATATTTCAAGTATACGGTCTAGAAAGAAGAAAATTATAAAAACTGAGTTGTGTCACCTGAAAAATGAATAAAAATTATGTCTAGTAACTATACTATTCATCCATTCAACATGTATTGGACACCTGTGTGCCAAGTACCCAATGATAGGACACAGTATGGAAATGTACAAGTAATTTTAACTTTCTTGCAATCAGAGGTCTTATTTTGTACCCACTAATAGCCCAGTAGTATACCCTATTGGTACATTAATATTCCTTGTAAGTTAGAAAACCTTCCAAGGATACATGTATGAAAATTCAATCAGAATCTTGTTGGAGGGCTGGCCGGTTTGCTCAGTGGTTAGAGTGTGGTATTATAACACCAAGGGCAAAGGTTTGGATGCCTGTACTGACCAGTCACCAAAAAAAAAAAAAAGAACCTTATTGGTGAAAGGTAAAAGGCATTCAAGACAAGTTGAATTTTCAACAATTGCAATAATTGCAGGACTCACTGAATTCCCTCTATCATCCCTGACAGATGCTCATCTGGCCTCTGCCCAGGTACTTACAATGATAGGGAGGTCACTGCTGCTCCAATTAGGCCAGGCAATTGTGGCATAGCAATCATACTTAAAGATCTTCAGTATATTGAGCTGAATTCTACTTCTCCTTGTTGTGTCCAGGGTTCCCTTTGTAGCAACAACAAAAAAATTTTATTACTTGGTTCATATGGCTCCCTTTAAAATATGAGTCTTTTTCTCTTCAGGTCAAATGCCTAATTCCAGAAATTATTTCCTATGTGATATTGCTTCCAGCAACACTCTTTTCATGCTTGCCTGGTCATTCTCTAGTCTATCAGTATGCTTCAAAATACAGTACAAAAATAAAGTTTCTCCAAGTATTAGCTGAGCAAAGTAGGTTATTGTGGGACAATTACCACCCTTGATCTAACACAAGGATAAGCACTAAACATAATTGCTACTAAATACTTCCACGCTTTTGCATGTATTATCTTATTTTGGTCCTCTCAATCACCACGTACTATTATTATTAATCATATTTTACAAATAAGAAAACTGAAGCACAGAGAAGTAAAGTAACTTGCCTAAGGTCACACAGGTCAAGCTAAGATCAGTTGAAGTCTGAAGCTCCTTCTCTTAACCAGCTGCCAATATGCATTTGTTGAATAAGTGTCTAATAATTCTTGTTGAATGAAGGAAGGATTTATATATAGACTCTATCCTAATCCTGACACTTATGGAATTAGCAGTTAGCCGAAATCCCTATGTACTTTTTATGTAAACAGCCTTTAATCCTCATTCTAAACAGCCTTAGCCCTCATCTCTTTAACCTAAATGCAAAAATGTCCATTTCTCCCTATTACGTTTTTCCTTGTTGTTTTGGGCTCATTGTTATAGTCTGTGGAAATAGTTCTGAATGTTGTCTGCCACGTCAGTGCTCTCCTATCTTGGTGGCACTGCAAATTTAACGAGCACATCTTCTCCGAGAATTCTTCAGTTTAAAAAAGAGAGTTAAATGCTTTGTCCTAATTTTCTGTGACATCAGCTATTGCTTTCATAACTACACATTTTTATTAATAAAATAAAAGTAAGAGTAATACAAATATTCAGTTTGACTGAACTTTTTCAGTATAAATTTAGTTTTTGGGTTTTTGTTGTTGTTGTTTGGTGGCTGGCTGGTACAGGGATCTGAACACTTGACCTTGGTGTTATAACAACATGCTCTAACCAACTGAGCTAACCAGCCAGCCCTTAAATTCAGTTTTTTAGTTTATAATGCAGTTTTATTTCTAGGACATTTTGGTACAATGGTAGGAAACTGGGAGAAAGACAACATCTAATACAATATAGGAACCATCAGATTTCTGTGGTATGTCAATTAGGATGCCCGGATGCAAGTCAAACTGGCTTCAACAATTCAGTTTATTAAATCATATGACAAGGAGAACTGAGATAAGGCAGTTTTGGTAATTTATAGGGTCAACAATGTTATCAAGGACTAAGGTTCCTTCCATTTTTCTACTCTGAGGTTCTCGGTTTGTCTGCTGCTCCCCTCATAGTTACAGAATGGCTGTAATAGCTCCAGACATCATGTCCTCAAATAATAACTTCCAAAGGCTAGAAGAGAGGACATCCTTTTTTGGTGCCCCTTACCCAGAAAAAGCCTTCCATGAAAGCCTCCAACAGACTTTTCTACATGTGTCATTGACCCGAAACGTATTACATGTCTGTACCTAAGCCAGTCACTAACAGGAGCAATGAAATTATCATGGCCGGCTTAGCCTTGTTAAAGATTGGAACTGGGGAGGTACCTAGCCTCTCTTAAGAACATAGTGCCTCATATCCATACAAATTGGGGTTCCGTTATCAAGGAAAAGGGCGTGGTGATAGGCAATCAATGGAATGTGCAACGCGTAACAGGAAACAAGGTACTTCAAAAAGTTCGTGGAGAGATTTATATTATCTTTTAATTCTATTTTCCACAAACTTTTTGAAGTACCCTCATATGTTCAGACATTTAAAAATGTGGAATGAATAGATGACATCCAGAAATACTTGCACAATTATGTACAGAAAAGTTAGATACTACTTAGCAGTGGAACGAAACTGTTAAAATCCAAACCCACTGGTAACATTAGTACAATACATGCTCTATTTGACACGCATTATCATGGATGAAAAGTGTGGCTGAACTCAAAATGCTGGAAATAAATTACCCCATATTGCACCCATTCCACAAAGATTAGATCAAAAAGGAAAAGGAAATTTCTTTCAGAAAATCCAAATAGGATTCAGTACATGCACAATGAAATATCATGATTTTGCACTTATTCCATAGAAAAATAAGCAATATACTTCAGACTTCCTTATGTTTATACAAGTATACACCATAGTTTCTTTGATGTCTTCAGTATAAAGGCACACTACTACCAGTTTTTAATAAGGAGTAAGAGTGATAGAGTGAATATTTCATTTTGAGGAGTTGCCAAAAAGATTATTTTTAAGTTTACTTCAAAGGAAAAGGATGAAATAATAAAAGATGAAAGACTGATTCATGCGCTCAGTGCTAGTTAATTCAGAAGACTCCACGGTCCCATTTTTTATCTGCTGACTGCAATCTTTCTAAGATAATTGATCTAGGTTTCTGTTTTATTGCATTTGCTGTCACTCATTGTATTGTTTGCCAGATTAGAAGTGTTTGATATGAGTTTATGTACTAGGTATAATTTCAATATGTCATTCAGTCTTTGTTCATCTTTCACCGCCAGTGATGGCTTAAAATTGGCTCTCCAGGAAATCTTAATTCACTATTGTCTAACTGCTGAATTAAAAAATAATGAGGGAGGGAGTTCATCATCTGCCATTTGGAACAGAATCCCATAAACCCTACACACTCAGAGCTAGGGCAAGGTTAGTTTTGTTGAATCTTAAATTATTGAGTCCAGTTCATAACAATTTTACAAAAATAATATTGCAGGTCTGATGAGTCTGTTTCATTTCCTGGAATTAGGAAAACAGGAAGTATTTCTAAAACAATTCTGAGGACATCAGTGGTATTCACAGGACCAAATGGATAAGGAGTATAACGTTATCATATCTAATAGCATTTAGGAAAGTTTTCTTATTTGTTGACCTTGGTACCTTTCATGTTTATGACAAAGTAGAACAGACAATTAATAAGAGTCCAAGTACCTGTTACAGAGCTAACAGAAGGAATGTGTAGCCATGTGCACTGGAGAGTACACATGCTGCAACTGAAAATCAGGAGGAAACCCTAGAGTAAATGCATAGAAAGAAGTTGGCTCCCAGCTTTCTCGGTAATATTGTTTTTCACATAGTGATGGGCGGGGGGAAATCTCCAAGAGGGGATAACAGGTGGAATTAAAGGAACAGAGCAAAGATATCTCAGGATGTAATAATCTACTTCAGAAGAAGTTTCTAAGAAGCTGCGGTGAGTAATGCATTACTCAAAAGCCCTTAACCCACAATTCCCCCTGAAGGCAAGGCTGCTGAGAGCCTCCAGTCAAGTCATGAGCAGGGAGCTTTTGTGCTTAAAGTCAAACAAGCTTATCAAGACCACCGTGGTTCAGGAAATGGGCAACAAAGGAAAGGACAATAAATAATGTGCTCTTCACAATGAAATTTGTAAAAACCTTTTAAGAAAAGTAACTATCAAAAGAATTTTGCATAATACCTTACCCCAGGGGGTTGAAATAAAAGTTTCACAAGTTCCTAATCTTCCTAAAAGTTGAAAGAGAAGATAGAATACACAAGCACTACAAGAGAGCAAAATCACTCATTCATTCAGTAAACACTCAGTTAGTACCTACTCTGTGTAAAGTAGAGGACACAAAATCAAGTAAGACACAGTCTTGGTCCCCAAGAAGAGTGTTAGAGGGAAACAGGCAAATAAAGGCGTGATTCTAGCTGAGTGTAGGGAGTCTTAGGCAAGAGATCTTAGGCTGCCCTCTTCATTCTATACCCTCATTTCTCATCTACCCACCCCTCAAACTGTGTAGATGTTACTAGAAAATGGTGGAAAAAGGAAAGACAGAGAGGTTTGTGAGATGAGCAGAGGACAGCTAAATCAGCCAGAAATCCAGAATGTAGGAAATTGACCTGATCTGGTTTCTCAAACAAATGAGTTGCAAAGAAAAAAAAGGCTTGGGGGTGGGGGGACCTTAGATTCAAAGAGACTTAAATCTAACAACCAAATGTAATGACCGAATTTGTTCAGATCCTGACTCAAAACAAATCAAAAGCTATAAGACACTTGGGGAAAATTGAACATTACCTGGATATGTGATACGAAGGAGTCATTGTTACATTTTTAAGTGGACAATGGTATTGGGGTCATGCCTGTGTTTTTAAAGAGCCCTTATTCTAATGGGTACAAAACTACACTATCTACCCTAAGTGAATGATTGTGTAATATATGCATGTATTGAAACAACACACTGTACCCTACAAATATGTACGAGTAAATGTTAAAATAAAAAATAGAGTCCTTATATTTTAGAGATTCTTATTAAAGTAGTTACATTAATATTAATTAAATACTAAAGTATGTACATCCTATGAAATGATAGAATGGCTGGGATTTGTTTTCTGATGATCCAGTGCAGGGAGGGGAATGTGTCAGGCTATAGAAGAAACATGATTACCTTTAGGATGATAGTTGTTAAAGCTGGATGACAATTACACGGTGGTTCATTATATTATTCTCTTTACTTCTGTGTACTTTTGGAATTTTCTGTATTAAGTAAATCAACATGGGGAGTCAGAGAAGACTTTCCCAAGGAAGTTTGAAGTGAGTTTTGGAGAACGGCAAGAGCTACCTAGCTAAAAGGAAGGGCTGTCTTCTCATCTCAAAGGACTTGGAAATAATATTACCTTTTAAAAAAATAACTTTTAAAAATCATAAAGTCTGTTGTACATATAATAGCCTATTTTAATATAACTGCGCAGTTTAAAGAATAATAATGAAATTAAAATCTGTGCACCCACCACCCAGCTTAAGAAATAGAATGCCTTCAAGAGCTCTCCATGGCCTTCCTCCACCTATCTTCCTTATCTCTCAACCTCCAAGAGCTAGCCACTCTCTGGAGTTTTGTGCTAACTATTCCTTGATTATCTTTATAGTTTTTATCACATATGTGTTTATCTTCAACCAGTGTGGTATTACTTAGTCTTATCTGATTTTGAACCCCACATAAATGGAGTTGTACTGCATCTGTTCTCTGACTTACTTTGCTTAGCATTGTTTTTGAGATTTATCCATGGTTTTGTGTCTGCCTGTAGATCATTCTTTTTGTTCTTGTCGATATTCTATTGTACAAATATAACATCATTTATTCATCCTTTCTATTAGTGATGTGTATTTGGGTCATGTCCTGTTTGGGGCAGTTTGCTACTATAAGTAATCTCTCACATGTCTTTGGAGGAAACGTACAAGAGTTTACCTAGGGTATAATGGCCAAAGAGTGGAATAAGTTGATAGGATTAATATTGCTTTTTTGAGAAATTATACAGTAAAAAACCAAATAACCCAATTACAAAATGGGCAAAGGAGCTGAATAGACATTTTTCAAAGAAAGACATACAAATAGCCAACAGGTACATGAAAAAATGCTCACCATCACTAGTCACCAAGGAAATGCAAATTAAAACTACATTGAGATACCACCTCACTCCAGTTAGAACAGCTATAATCAAAAAGACAGTGAATAACAAATGCTGGCGAGGGTGTGGAAAAGGGACTGCTCCTACACTATTGGTGGGATTGTAAGTTAGTACAACCACTATGGAAAACAGTATGGAGGTTTCTCAAACAACTACAGATAGATCTTCCATACGATCCAGCAATCCCACTTCTGGGTGTATACCCAGAGGAATGGAAATCACCATGTTGAAGGGATACCTGCACTCCCATGTTCATCACAGCTCTGTTTACAATAGCCAAAACAAGGAACCAACCTAAATGTCCATCGATGGATGATTGGATGAGGAAAATGTGGTATATATACACCATGGAATACTACTAAGCCATAAAAAAGAATGAAATTCTCCCATTTGCAACAACATGGATGAAGCTGGAGAAACTTATGCTGAGTGAAATAAGCAAAGCACAGAGGGATAAATACCACATGTTCTCACTCATATGTGGGAGCTAAGAGAGAAAGAAGGAAGGAAAGAAATACCACAGGGGTGCGCTGGACTTGCAGAGCGAGAGAACATTCTTTGGGCTACAAAGTAGAATGGGTGGGACGGGGGAGGGGGAGGTGGTGGCTAATTGGGTGGGGGACACAGGGTACAAATGCTATTTGTGGTAATGGGTATGCTGCCAGCATGAATGTGTCCTTCATATCTTGAGCCCAAGTGGTAATGATCAGCTTTGTATCTCATGAATATTCATAACCAATAATATATATATATATATTTAAAAAATTGTAGGGCCAGCCCCGTGGCTCACTCGGGAGAGTGCGGGGCTGGTAGCACTGAGGCCGCAGGTTTGGATCCTATATAGGGATGGCCAGTGCGCTCACTGGCTGAGCGTGGTGCAGACAACACCTTGCTGAGGGTTGCAATCCCCTTACCGGTCAAAAAATAAAAAATAAAAAAATAAAAAAAATTTGTAAAGAAAAAAATTATTCCTTTTTTGAGATGTCAGCTGATCAAAAATCAACTCATAATGGAAGTAGACACTTTTGACTCTCCTGCAGCTTAGCCAATTGTGTTAACACACTCAGAAATATTCCTCAGTAGAACTCAGCACTGAAAAGAGGTGTTCCAAGAACACACACTGCTTACATGCTTCTTGAGAAAGGTTGACTTTAGGGGATGTAATCCTTTCCCTGGAAAGGAACCATTTACTGCAGAGCAGAGACAGTTTCTATAGCTTCATCATAACTGGAATAAAATATGCCTCAAGACAACTCCCCTCTATGTTTTAAATCCTTGCTTATCAAGCAGATTTCTGAATTGCATTTCCCAGAAATCTGGATATCAGAAAAAGAGAATCCTCTAGATAAGACAGTACCCAAACAACCTCTTCATTGGAAACAGATTGCCTCCCCTGGAGAACAAGATGCTAAAGTGCGAACCTGGTTGATGGCAGTGAGAATGGGAATGTGGTAATTGCATGGTAATTCCTTAGAACCCCAGGAGGTCCAGGTTTTAAGCTCAAGGTCTTAGAAGATGGTGAAGCCATTAACAGACATAAGATGGTCAAAAGGAAGAGGTTGGGGTGGGGGGTGGGGAACAGAGTTGGAAATGGTGATGATGATGGGGTTCAGGACATACCAGCCCCCAATATGGTACCTTGGCACTTGAGAAAACAGAAGCAGGCAGTTCACTCTCACCTGCCCCTTGTCCTTCTCCCCTGAAACAGGTCATAAAACCTACGGAGGATTTTCTGGTTTTCCCCTGAAGCAGGTCACAAGACGGGTCACAAGATCCTCATTTGAGAGGTAGCCTCCCTATACCCGGAAGAAAAGAACATTGCTCTCTCTGAAGACACAGGGACACAGAGAAGAATGTAAACCTTGCTAATGTGACCTTGCTAAATTCCCCCCAGTTTATTATCATTAGATCATCTTCTTTATGCAATCATACTTCCCCATGACTATCCACTTCTTCATCAATCCCAGCATAAAAAATACACAAGTTTACCTGTTTCTTTGAATCTTCATTTCCTTATGAAGGCTCCTGTGTTGTGTAAAACTTATTAAATAAATTTGTGTGCTTTTCTCTTGTTAATCTGTCTTTTGGTGTAGGGGCCTCAGCCATGAATCTAGATATATCTTCTCCCCAACGATGGCTTTAGCTAGCTGTGCAGGGTCCTCAGGACATCCAGGTGATGATGGCCAGTTGGGAGTCTGGAAATCAGGTCTGAAGTTCAAGTAAAAAGCTGGGACCAGAGACACACATTTAGAAGTTATTCACACAAGCCTGAAATGAAATTGCCAGGAGACATAATGCAGAAAAAAAAAAAGTTTTAAGCATAGGATCTAGAGACAATACCCTCATTTAGGAAAAAACAGGAGGAAGAAGAGTGAGTCAAGGCAACAAAAGAAACTATCAGAGAAGAATATAGAAGGCAAGGGAAGAAGATGAGAATTGAAGACTGAGGAGCGTGAAAAGATTTGGAGTATGTCCTATAGATAAAACCCTGGGGATTCACCAATAAAACCCATCGAGCACCTATTGTGTGCCAGACACTGTGCCAAAAACTTTGCCTATATTGTTCTTGGTCTTCACAACTTTGGAGATAGGTGGTATTATTATTCCTCTTTTATAGAAGAGGAAACAGATTTAAGATGGTGAGAACCTTGTCCAAGGCTACACAGATTGTAAGTTGGGAAGCCAAGATTTGAACTCATGCTCACCTGACTCCAAAGCTCATGTAGTTGAGGCTTGGCCAAGATTTGCAGGAAATTATAGCAAAATTACCCACTGAGTGACTTTTACTTGAGAGTGGGAGAAGTGGGGTTTTCCAAGGGATTGATTGGCCCAGGAGGATTCAGAATTCGGTACTAATGTGCCTGAACATAAGCTCAGCTGGGAAGTGAGTTCAGCTAAAAGAGAGTGGGGCAGTATGTATGAAGGAGGGTGAGACCATCAGAGCATAGAAAGGACTAGAAGGCCCCGAAGAAGTCAGATTCAGTGTGGAAGGTTGTGGTAAAAATGGGACTTTCAGAGTTTCAGTGATAACTCGGGAGATGTAGCAGCTCTCAAAGTTGGCCATACTCTCTCCCCAGGGGCCTTCGCACATGACGTTTTTTCTAACTGGAATCCTGTCTGCAACACCCCACCCCCATCCCCACCCCCACCCTGGTCACACACACATTCTGATTTTGCCTGGTTAAGTCCTGCTGGTCGTTCAGGTCTCAGTTTGATGTCCCGGTCTGAATCAGCTGCTCCTCATCTGTGCCCCCACGACCTGTTTTACTGTGTCCTCACATGGTGGAAGTGGTGAGGGAGCTCTCTGAGGTCTCTTTTATAAGGCTCTAATCCTATTCATGAGGGCTCCACCCTTGTGACCTATTCACCCCCTAAAGGCCCCACCTCCTAAAACCATCACATTGGAGGTTTTGACATATGAATTTGGGGGGGCACAAACATTCAGTCCACAACAATACTGAATGGCACGGCTAAGGTATGATTTTACTGGTGAGTCCTGGGACTGGGGTGGAGGTAAAGAAAATAGAGGTTTACAAAAAGAATAACACTGAAAGCCCGGGAGTAAGAAGGTTAGAAGGGAATCAGCAAGAAGTGAAAAATAGTTTTGGGTTTTCTTTACCCCTGTTCACAACTGCTGTTCATTCAACTACATATGAAAAAGAGCTAGAAGTCTTCTCTACTGTTTAGGATTCTGTCGAATTTTTAAGGATTATTTTTATAATGTAGCCTTGCAGTAATTTTAAAGCCATTGGTGTATAGAAAGTCCATTTTTATGAAGCATTTTTCTGGCTGATTTTAAGTCACATACAAAATCAAAGTGCTTTTTAATCAGTGCTCCAAACCAGGCCTTTTGAGGATAAAAGCCCTGTCTTAGCTCAGGCTGCTAAAACAAAATAACATAGACTGGGTAGCTGATAAACAACAGAAATTTATTTCTTACAGTCCTGGAGCCTGGGAAATCCAAGGTCAAGGTGCCAGCAGATTCAGTGTCTGGCGAGGGCCCAGTTTCTGGTTTGTAGATGGTGCCTTCTCCCTCCCTGTGTCTTCACATGATGGAAGGGGCAAGGGATCTCTCTTGGGCCTCTTTTTATAAGGCACCAATTGCATTCATGAGGACTTTGTTCTCATGATTTAATCACCTCCCAAAGGCCCCACCTCCTAATTCCATCACACTGGGGATTAGGTTTCAATATATGAATGCTCGGGAACACAGTCAGAACCTAGCAAGCCCTAAAGAGCAGTTTGCTGCCAGCTTTAGAGCTGGGGTTACTGCATGTGCTTTGCCAATCTTCACCTTAACCTAGGATCGTGGGACTCTTTCTAGATCTGAAAAGGACATTAAGTTGGACCCCTTTCTTGTATATGTTAGTCAAACTGGGGCAAAGAAAACTTCAGTGACTTTTCTAAGGTCTGGAGCTAAAAAATCACTCATTTTAAAAATTATGCCCGAGGGCCTCAGCGACGCCCCCTTGAAGTCCGCAAAGTAGCAAGCCCCCTGGGCTCCCCTGAGGGAATGAGGGGGTGCTATGGGCCTCAACCATGTCCCCCTCCCTCTTTCCTCCTCTTCCCCGCAGCCTCCTCCCCTTTCCCCTCTCCCCCTCCCTCCCAGTGCTCCACAGCAACATCTTAGAATGTAAAAATAGAATAATTTTTTTTTTCAATCATGCATGTTTCGAGTGTCTATTATGTGTCAGGCACTGTGTCAAGCAATGGGGAAACAGAGATGAACAAGACACAAGTCTCTGACCTCTAGTGTCCTCACAGTCTGGTGGATAAGACAGAAATGTAAATCATAGTGTGATAAGTGTCATTGGAGACTTGGATACAAAGTATTGAGGTGACAGCTCTCCCCAGGGAGATGAAGGAAGGCTTTCCAGAGGAGACACTTGAGCTAGGTGTTGCAGGCTAAAAGAGTGGACTGTGCAAAGGTGGAGTACAGGGGCCATAGGGAGCACTGAAGATGAGGTTGCTGAGGTCGTCTTCCTTGACGACCCGTGCCAGGCCAGCTGCCCTGCAACTCTGGTCCCACGGCTCTAGCATGGCGCTGCTATTTGGGGCATGCTTCTGCCTGGAAACCAGGAGCTCTGTGCCCAGCCCTGGCCCATCAGTTTCCAGCCCAGAGTTAGAGTAGCCAGATTTAGCAAATAAAAATACAGGTCACCCAATTACATTTGAATTCTGGATAAACTATAAATATTCTTGGCATAAGTATGTCCCAAGTATATGCATGGGATATACTCGTACTTATACAAAAAAAAAAATTGTTGTTTATCTGAAGCTCAAATTTAACTTGGCATCCTGTATTTTATCTGGAAACTCTATGCTCAATAAATATTTGTGAAAGTAAGGGAGAGAGAGAGGAAGAAAAGGATAGGTGGAGAATGAACAAGAAGAGTTTCAGGCTTGAGGAGAGTGGCAGATTTGTCAAGACCAGAAGCCACACAAAATATGGCCTGAACATAACTTCTCACTACCTTCAGTTCTATACACCACGAGGTACAGTTGTTTCTTTTTTTTTTTTTTTTTTTTTGTTAAAAAGTCTGCCCTCATGTGGTAGAAAAAAAGTATTAGTCCAGATGCCTTTCAGTTCACTGGGGCAAAAGGCTTCACAGAGGCCAGCGATTTGGAAAGGAGGATGTGAGGCTAAGAGTTTGTTTGTTTGTTTTTGGTGGGAGACAGAGGAGGAATGAGCAAAAGATGAATAGGCTCTACCTGTCAGATACCAAGAGAGTATTGTTAAAATAGGTTTTAAAAATTGTTCAAAAAGCATTTGTAAGTTTGTACAAGCCAGCATAATCTGTTTCCAAGCTGTTTGGGTCAGAAAATATGTTAATATCCTGTGCCTAAAATTCATGCAATAGCAAATTTAATTACTACTTTATGAAGTACTATTTAAAGGCTGCTAACTAAAAAGCCACCATGGTGATTGTATTAGTCCGTTTTTGTGTTGTTATAACAGAATACCTGAGACTAGATAATTTATAAGGAACAGAGGTTTATTTGGCTTATGATTCTGGGACAGCTGCATCTGGCGCAGGCCTCAGGCTGCTTCTACTCATGGCGTCATGGTGGAAAGAGCAGGCGCAGGCAGCCAGCGGGTACAAGCAGATCACGTGGTGAGAGAAAGAGAGAAGGGGGTGGAGAGAGAAAGAGAGAGAGAGAGAGCGCTCTTGTGGGACTAATAGAGCGAGACCTCACTTACTACCCGCAGCCCCCAGCGAGAGCATTAATCCATTCATGAGGGATCCGCCCCCAGGACTCAAATGGCTCCCAACACTGCCAAGTTGGGAATCAGATTTACACGTGAGTTTGGGGGGAAACAACACATCCAAACTCTATCAGTGACCAGGATGTGAAGAAAGCCTGCTTTGGATGCCTCTTCTAGTCAGTAATCTAAGCATGTACCCCTAGGGTCCCCCCCACCAATGGAGGCTGTTCATTCTCCCCAACTATGAGAAGAAGAGATGAGGTTGCTATCTGCCTCAGCTCCAAACCTCATATGCTGCCATCATCCTGGGTGACCCCAATGCCTGTGTGGACACCCCTCTAAAACCCAGGCCTCATGGCTCCTTTATCTCCTCACTCCAGGGCCTCATTCTCAACCTCATGTCATATGCCCAATGAACATGACTTTAGCTTTGCCATCTCTGGGTACACCTCCTCTAAAATCCCACTCTCAGACCAGACCATGACTTTCTAGTTTTCCTACTTTCTCAATTTCCCACTGAACCTATTCCTTACACCTCCAGCAGACTTCCAGAACTGTGAGCCGTCCCTATTGCCCAGCCTTTCCACCCACTTCTGACTTCACGTCCTTCCCTCAGCCTGGACTCCACGCGTGACCACGTCCTTCCCTCAGCCTGGACTCCACGCGTGACCACGTCCTTCCCTCAGCCTGGACTCCACGCGTGACCACGTCCTTCCCTCAGCCTGGACTCCACGCGTGGCCACGTCCTTCCCTCAGCCTGGACTCCACGCGTGACCACGTCCTTCCCTCAGCCTGGACTCCACGCGTGGCCACGTCCTTCCCTCAGCCTGGACTCCACGCGTGGCCACGTCCTTCCCTCAGCCTGGACTCCACGCGTGGCCACGTCCTTCCCTCAGCCTGGACTCCACACGTGACCATTGAAACTGCTTTCCCTCCAGCACCTGAACTCCTCAGCCTCTCCATCCATCAGCTAGGCCTGGCCCTCAACTCTGCCTCAGTCTGACCACCTGTCTACTCCTCCTCCAGAGGAGTGGCCACAGCTGAAGCGAGGGGCACAGCTGAGCAGATGGTGCATCCACAGTTAAGTGAGCTCATCTCAGCTCAGCCCTGAGAAATTTCCTTCAGTTCTTTTACCTGCCCGTAATCAGATACCTCTCCTTTCCATTTTTCGGCTACTCCAAAGTCTCTATGCCTCTGAGTACCTCAGCTTTCTCATCTATAAGTTGGGGTGATACTAGCTACTCTGAGGGTTGTTGTGAGGAATAGCTGGGATAGGTACACAAATGGCCTGGCACATCGCAGACCATTGATATACATACCTCGTTTACTGTGAATTTCCTCTAGCACCCAACACTGTCTGCATTCCTCTTGCTGTAAACAAATGACCTCACCTCACAGAGAAAAGAGAAGGCATCGGGTATAAGGGAGGTGGGGAGCTGTACCCTCCTCTACCTACAAATTTGACTTAAAGCCTCCCACCTGTGCTAACTTGCCTCTGGTCTCAGAATGAGGGGCCACCCTTCTTTGCTCAGGCTAATACCGCCTCCAGGGCTCTTCTCAGAGACCCTGCTCAATCTGTTCCTTCTCTCATCTGAATCTTCAGCCTTCCCTTCCCCATTGCCTCAGCTCATACAGATGCTCAAATCTCTCTCATCTTAAGAAAACATTCTCTCAACTCTAAATCATATCTCTCAGTCCTTTCACAGTCGAGCTTCTTCAAAGAGTTGTCTGCACTCACTGTCCCATTCCTGCAGCTCCTATTGACTTCTCCCTGCAATGTACTCTGCCCTCTGCCCTCAGAGCTCCACCAAAGCAGCCCTGCCTGAGATCACCAGCGACCTCCGTGTTGCTTGAGCCATCACAGACTTCTGAGTTCTCATTGTACTTGACCGTTTGACACTGTTGACGACTCCCTCCCTGTTGACAATCTGTCCTCTCTTGGCCTCATACCACAACTCTCAGGTAGGAGGAAAATAAGCCTAACCTGCCTCCTTTGCTGGACCTTCTTCTGCATACCCCTTATGTGTTAAAGTCTCTGAGGGTTCGGACCTGGGCTCTTTACGTTCCTCCATCTACACTCTCTCCCAGTGAACGCTCATTCTATTCCATCTATATGCTAACTGTTCCCAAATATCTATCTCCAGCCTGGTCCTCCATTGTGAGCTATGGAGCCCTTATCACAGCTGGGGCTAAGGGCTCTTTAAGAGAACACCCACATGCTTCTAATAAGAAACGTCCTTTTATTTTCACATCTACATACAAGACAAGGAATATATCAGGCAGTCTGGTACTAGCTCTCCCGCTCTTAACTCCTCTGCTGAGTTCAAAAGTGGCCTCCACCACTTCTTAGCTATGCGATCTGGGTTAAGTTAACCTCATTAGTAAAATGAGATTAATAATGTTGTCGACCTCAGCATGTAGAAGATGAAATGAGATAATCCATGTAAAGTGTTTAGGGCACTGCCTGCCTGGCACATGCATGAGAAACGCTCTGTTTTATACCCTGTTGGTCAGGTCTGCCTGGGTCCGAATTCTGGCTCTATTGCTTTCTATTGGAGTGCCCATAGCATGCTATTTAACCTCCCTGAGCCTCAGTCTCCTCCTCTGTAGAATTCGGGTAACAGTAGTGTGCACCATGTAAGGCTGTGCTGGACATTTAATAAGTGTACATGTATAGCACTTAGAACAGGGCCCATAAAGTATTAAATGTGATTGTTATTATTCTCAGAAAGACAAGGGATGCTTTAGTGAGCTTGTCAGAGCACAGCCATCTGGGTCTCATTCAAGATTCCCGTTGCAATATATTAGACACATGTATCCATGTTCCTTGAGGCCAGCCAAGAAATGGGAAGCAATATCAGGACAACAAATCTCACCTGGTACAGCCCAGTGTCAAGCTGTTTCAGGGGCAGCTGTTTGTGCAAGGATAAAAGGTTGTTCAGGAATCTCTGGCTATGTGATTTCTTACAGCTGGACATTGCTATGTGACATTCCTCTGAAGCCCAAGTGGCCTGGACTGTCAGCATCCTGTTCTTTCTTATCTTGAAGCTGTCTTTGAGGTCCCAAACAAGGATCTGCTGTTCTTATTTTAAAATAAAATAAAATAAAAACTTTATTAACCCTTAACAGTCTTGTTCCCTGCTGTCGTGTGAACCCAACTGCCTTTCTGTATATCTCGAACAGGCCTCCCATACTGCCCAGCAATTCTACTCCTCCCCTCTGGTCAGCTTGCACTTTCACTTTCCCCAGTGATGTTTTCACAATTTCTTCACTCTCCTTAAATCTCCCATCCTGCCATGTCCCCAACTCTCCCCACCCAACCCCATCTCTCAACAGATGACCATGCCTCCTACTTCACAGAGAAAATAGAAGCCATCAGATGCGAAACTCATTCAATGCTGCAAAACCTAATAGTATGTCTGTCTTCATCTTTCTGGACCTGTCAGAACCATCCCCTTCTCCTTGTTACACTTTTTTCCATTGGTTTCCAGGATGCTACAGTCTCTTGATTTCCCTCATCCCTTAGCGGCTGCTGCTCTTCACTCTCCATTGCTGGTACCTCAGCCCATCATCTCATGTTGGAGAGCCCCAAGTCTCTACCATTGGACCCCTTCTCTTCTCTATCTACTCTCACTCCCTTGATGATTGCATCCAGATTCATGGCTTTCACTACTATCTACATGCCAATGACTCCCAAATTTCTATCTTCAGCCCAGACCTCTCTCCTGAACTCCTTCTGCTACCTGCTAGATAGCTCCACAGACTGGGCAGCTTAAACAATAGATATTTGTTTTCTCACAGTTCTGGAGGCTGGAAGTCCAAGATCAAGATGCCATAGAGTTGGTGGTTAGGTCTCTCTTCCTGGCTTATAGACAGCCACCTTCTCACTGTGTCCTCACATGGCCTTTCTTCTGTGCATGCATGGAGAGAGAGCAAGCTCTCTGGTGTCTCCTTTTCTTCTTATAAGGACACCAGTCCTATCAGATTAGGGCCCCACCCTTATGACCTCATTTAACCTTAACTGACTCCCTAAATGCTCTGTCTTCAAATACAGTCAATTGGGGGTTATGGCTACAACGTATAAATTTTAGGGAAGCACAATTCAGTTTGTAACCAATGTCTAATAGACATCTCAGACTTAACATGTCCAAAATGGAATTTATGGTCGGGGCAGATCCAAATGTTTGGGTCCTCAAACTTACACAATTTGGGGATCCTTCTGTAGGGAAAAGAACTCAAAAATAACTTGCTAACATGTTGCTAGAACCTGAGCAAATGAGAGGCCCTGAAACTTAAGTTTCATTAGCTTTACAGTAAATCTGCTTCTGCTTCTGATCTTCATTCCCTCCCTTCCTCGACACATAACTCCTGTCTCTCTCATAGTCCCCCCTCTCCCAGTCAACTCCAGCCTTCCAGCTACTCAGGCCTAAACACCTGGAGTCAGCCTTAACTCTTCTTTCTCTCCCACCCTATATCTATTATGTCAGCAAATCCTGCTGACTCTTTTGAAATATATTTTGAATCTAACCACTTTTTATTATCTTTACTGTTACAATACTGTACCAAATCATGATCAACTCTTGCTTGGAAGGCAGCTATGCTCACCGCTATACCACCAACGTGATCAACTCTTGCTTAGAACATTGCAGTAGCTTCCAACTAGTGTCATTGTTCCCACTGCTGATCCCAAATGTCTATTCTCAACAGTGCTACTTTTAAAAATATAAATCAGAGATTTCCAGTAAAGATGATGGAATAGACAGTCCCCAGAGTCACCCTCTCCCACAATCAACCAATATACAACTATTAAAAAGCAATGACTGTAAAGCTGGAGCCAGTAGAGCCCAGGGGAAGAGGAAGGAGAGACCTACAGAGTGCATGACAGCAGGAGAACCCACAATGAGAGAAAGAAAGGACCACTCTGATTGTTTTGAGCTCTGGCCACTTCCAGGCTGGAGCTACTGAGCGCATGGAGCAAGAGCTGGCCAAAGGTGTTGCTGTACCCTTTGGATGAAGGTGCTTGGAGGTGGCAGGGGAGAAGAGGGCCAGGCCAGCAAGACCACTGACAGGGTTCCCGTAGATCCACATATGACCAAGGGGCCACAGGCAGCTGAAAAAAGAAGCCACTCAGAGGCTGGTGAGTAACTGCAAGGGACCCATGCATGGTCCATCCCATGGGAAGTGTTTGGAGTGTGGGGGCTGGGGGAGACAGGCCCACCAGAGGAACACTGGGGCACAGCACGGACAGCTGATCTACCCTCCAGTCAGCACAGGCCCATCAGTGGAGACTGGTCAGGAATACAGAACTGCAGGGGGTGCAGTTTGCTGAAAAACTCAGGACCAGACCAGAGTTTCCACACAAGCCAGGTGTATCAGACCTCACGAGACCCAGAAGTGCTTACAAGGTCAACCATTAAAACCTCAGCTGCACAAAAAGCCTTCCCCAGAGAATCAGCAGCAAAGCAGCAATTTAGCTCAAGCACAGAGCTTAAGTGCTGGTCCCCACAAGAAGTTCCCTCATTTTAGAAGTAACCAAAGGACAACAAAGTAGTTCCAGTACAGAGTTTAAGTGGTGGGAATAGTGAATAATCCAACACAGAACTGAGAGACAAAACAAAAAACCTACAGATTAGAGCCAAATTTCTGATATTAACCAGGAAAGGTCTAACACCTCCAAAGAACTCCTATAAAACCTAGAAGGACTGGAAGCCCCTGGGCTCCCAAGCTGGGGGGGGGGGCTGAGGGCCTCAGCTACGCTGCCCCCTCTCCACATCTACATCCAGCCCAGTGATGACTGAGCCACTGAAAGAATCCTGAGCTCCCGAGCCAGGGTGGGGGGGCACCAAGGGCCTCAGCCATACCTCTGTGAAGTCAGTATCCAACCCAGTGATGACTACTGAGCCACCTCTGGAAGGCCCCTGGGCTCCCCTGCTGGAAGGAGGGGAATGCCATGGGCCTTGATCATGCCCTTCTCCTCCTCCTACTCTATCCCCCACTCCTTCCCAATTTCTCTGCAAGAACATCTTAGAATGAAAAATAAATAAATAATTTTTTTAAAAATGTAAATCAAGTCATGTGACTCTTCAGCTAAAAAATCCTCTAATTTTTTTCATTCAACAAACATAATCAAAGCACCATGCTAGGCACTAGGGACACAACAGTGAGCAAAGCAAATTAAAATGCCTGTCTTTTTTGGAGCTTACCTTCTACTAATGACTTCCCTGCTCACTCAGAGTAAAAGCCAAGGTCCTTATAATAGATTTTTTTATTTGCTTGTTTATTGTATGTCCTCCAACAAGAATGTAAATCCCATGAGGTCAAGAATTATTGATCTTTATCCTTAATGCCTGGAACATATTAGGTATTTAATAAATATTTGTTGAATGAATGAAAGAATTTCCCCATACTAAACTAATACATTTATCCATGTCTATACTTTTCTGATCCTCCTTCTCTCCTGTTACAGTAAAGGCAATATCCTTTTGTCTATGGTACGGTGGCTCTCCAACTTGTGTGCACACTTGAATCCTCTGGAAGGCTTGCAAAAACACAGCACTCTAGGCCCCATCACCAGGGTTTCTGATTCAGTCTGAAGTGAGGCCCAATTCCAGGATATGGTGATGCTACTCGTGCAGGGACTACACTTTAGAACCACTGATCTCACCCCTCCTGCTTTTTCAGGAACTTTACACTATCAGCTCTCTTTGCTTTCTAAATATATTCAAAGGATTCCTTTCAATTGTATCCTTCCATTCTCTTCCTGTTGCTACTCTAGCTCTGTCTCTTGATCAGAAACCAAATTTCTTATAAGTTCTATCTACACTGGAAGTCTCTATTTTCCACCTTCCACTCACTCTATTTGAACTTCTGCCCTCATAACTCCACCAAAACATCTCTCATTAGGGTCACAAATTATCTACATGTCCTCAGGTCTAATGAACATGATTTTAGCCATCATCTGACATACATGCAAGACAGAAAACTATTTCCTCCTTTTTGAAACATCTGTTATCTTGGCCTCCATGAAGCTATAGTCTCATTATTTTTATCTCCCATTTCTCTGGCTGCTCGCTCTCAGGCTCATCTTCTTCTATCAAACCATTATATGTTGGAGATCCTCAAGATTTGATCCTCGGTCCTCTTCTATTGTTACTCTGTATTCTTCCAAGGAGATCTCATGAATGATCAAGGCTCAATTTCTACATGTCACTGATGCCCAAATTTATACTTCTAGCAATATACACATATACTTACTTGACTTCTATGCTTATTTGTCTAACAAGGATCTTGAACTTACCATGACCAAATTAGCATTCTTAATTGTCCTACCACTCCAACTGCTCCTCTTATGGTATTCTGCCACTCAATGGTGGCACCACCATCAACCTACTTACCCAAGCCAAAAATCATTCTTGACTACTCCTTTGCTCACACAGCTACCTAGTCACCAGATTCTACCCTTTTCCCTCCTAAATGTCCTTCAAACTCATCAAATTCTCTCCACCTTAGTCCAGGTCACCATCATCTCTCACATGGCATACAGCTGTAGACTCCTCATTGATCTCTCTGCTTCCACTCTTGGCCCACTGCCCCCCTCTAGCCAGCAGCCAAAGCAATCTATCCAAGCACACATCTGACCATGCCCTTCTTCTGCTTACAACCCTTTCATGTTGCTCCTTACACCTAGGATAAAATTAAAGATTCATGGACAGGTGCACAAAGCCCACTGAGCTTGGAGGCATTACATATATTGCATGTCACAGTCTTTGCCTTCTCTCCCCTGCCTAACTCTTCTCCACTCTGACTCCTACAAAATCCTCTCTCTAGTCCTTTCAGTCTACCTGCAGTTGCCAGAATATGCTCTCTCTTCCAAGAAGCCCTTCATTTCCTCATCCACCAGGCTTACTACTGTTTATCTTTAGAAAGCACAAGTCTCTTTTTCTAAAATTTTCTTCACTTCCACCTTACCACCTACTTCTGTGCTACCAGATGTTCTCATGCCTTCCCTATCATGTCAGTTAGTACTCTGTATTTTAATTATTTATTTTATTTTCTGTTTTTCTCATAAAATTTTGAGCTCCTGTAGGGCAAATACAACTGCAACTTATTTATCTTTATATTGCCAATATTTATGCCAGTGCCTGACACAGACTAGGCATCCAATAGATGTGTGTTAAATGAGTTATTAATTAATTAACTTATGAATGAATGGTGATCTTGGAAAGCAAGTTCAGGAGAAAGCCTGTCTACAATATGCTAAAAAAATAACTTTAAAAAAAAAGAGGAAATGGAGATGAGTGAAGTGTAGATCACACTTTTGAGAAGTTTGGCTATGATGAAAAAGAAAGAAAGGGGGAAAAGAAGGGTTGAGGGAAGGTATTACAGAGAATACTAGTTGCCTAACCCAATATTTATCCTCTCCTTTGCAGAAGACCAACTTTTCATCTTGGCACATGATCTAGATTAAAATAAAGCCTGCATCTCTTCACTCTCTTGCAGGTATGTGTGGCCAATGGGATGTAAGCAGAAATGTTGGAGGATAGCATGTAGCATATTATGAATACAGAATTAAGTAGATAGCCTTGAAATTCATTTGTACAAGTGAGGGGCCCTGAAGCGGAAGCTTTATTAGCTTCAAGGTAATTCAGCCTCTGACTCCGAATGTCTTATTCCATTGAGTCTTAGTCAATGTCACTCCTCCTCAGTGCTCCACTGAGAAAAGAACATTCTCATCTTATTTTCAGTCTTACAGTCAGGCCCTGCATGCATAGTCACGACGGGCAGATCTTTCCAGACCTATCAGCATTCTCTCTTTCTCAGATAACTTCAGAGCCCTTCTTAGAGGTTACAGGAAAACGCAGCTGCTCTCCCAAGCCAGGGCTGTGAGAAACTTGGGAAAATCAGGATGTGGACAGTTAAAGGGCAGCATTGTGGGTTCCTCTGAGATCATGGTGACATCAATCCCCCCTTGTTTGTGTCATGTTCTCTGGCAGTGTTCAGCCTCTCCAGTGTAGCAGCAGAGAAAAGGTGGCTGTTGCATTGATCCAGCGTTGGAATTTCGCACAATGGGCATGGTATCCTGACAGAGACGAGGGAGCTAGGAGTACGGCAAAGTAGGTGGAATGGATGGACCATAGACACTAGGCTCAGTGGTAGGAATGGAAGAGCTGAGGTGGACAGGATTGAAGCCAATTTACTGTGAGGCTGTGGTGGTAAGAAGTTTAGCAATGATTTCCATGACATCATTGTCTCCTATTCCTCTTCCCACCTTTGTGGTCATTCATTTACACTCTCCTATGTTGGACCCTCTTTCTTTCTTCAACTGTCTCTTAAAAATTCATATTTCCAGGGCTCTGTCTTCATACTAGATATTTCCACTTTCATATCCCGCAGGCACTTCAAATCCAACACATTTGAGCTCATTTACTTCCCCACCCCACACTTGGTCTTCTTCCAATTTATTGAGAACCTTTTTTACAAATTCAATTTTATTTCATTTCCATAACACCTTTATTAAGTTCTAGACATGAGGAAATTGAGGCTCAGCTTAAATGACTTGTCCAGTTTCTAGTTCTGCTACAAGTGTCAAGGCTGGGATTTGAACCCAAATCTAGCTGACTGAAAGCCCATCACACATTCATGAGTCTCTACTACATGTTCTATGGTTTTAAACACCTTATTTAAGAGTCTCTATCCCGGTCAGTGAAAACAACATCCATCCTATTACCTAAGTCAGAAACCAGAGAGTGATTCTTGTCTCTTCTTCCTCATCGCCCCTCTACATGTAGTATAATGTAATTCACTACCAAGTCCTGCTTATTTTACCTCCCAAATATCTTTTGAATCCATTCATTTCTTTCCATCTCTACTACCATCGCTTTAGTCCAAATTACCTGGCCTGCTGTCAGAGCTTCCTAACTGACCTCCACACACTTACTCTGGTCCCACCACCCATTCTTTAATACAGCCAGAGATGATGCTGGCAAAGCACGAATCTTATCAGATCACTTCCCTTAGTGTCTATAGAATAAAGTCCACTTCTGTGTGTGATATAAAATATTCTCTCTCCATTATCCTCAACAACTTCATTCCCTGCTCTGCTCTTTCTTGAATAGGACACTTGGGAGTTCACTTAAAGATTTTGGGCATCTGAAGTTTATACCATTGGGTGAGACAACTTTAAGAAAAAGAATACCAAATTACAAGTACAAAATTCGATAAGAGGCTCTCTGGAGGAAGAGGACCCACAAGTGAGGGGCCCTGAAGCTTAAAATTCATTAATAACACAGTAAATCTGTTTCTAAGAACACTGCCAAGCCACAATGCAGTTTGCTAAATGCACCATGTTGGTTCATATACCTTGCTGCCTTGACTCATATGATTCTCTCCACCTGGAATGCCCTTCCCCCCTTACTTACCTGACAACTCATTCTCTTCCAGTGGTGAGCTGGAATCAGCTTACAGGTTCCTGAGAGCTTAATGTTAAACACACCCATTATTAGACATTAAATTATATCAACTTCAAATTAAGTAAGTAAGCTATATTAAAGGGAAAGGTAATAAATACTCAAAACTCACTGCTTCCTAATTATTTTACTATATTTTACTATTATCTATGCTTTTGATGCTATCTATGCCCATTATATCTGTGTGGTGGAAATGCTGCTGTGCATCTCTTCCCAACTGTGAATTCAATGACATAACATTGATAGCTTGGGACTGGCTGTGGGAGAAGTATTTACACCACAGAAATTGGCAAATGTTGCAAGTCCAGGCTATGTTTTCCCTGGAGAGCACATTATTAAATACTTACCAGCACACCACTGTTCATAACCCGACCCAAGGAATATTTCTCTGCAGACTTCCCTAATTTCCTCCCTCTTCTGCACACACATACACACACAGAGAGAGATTTGATCACTATGCCCCTACTATATCTTATGTACCTCTCTGCAACATTTAATATACTCTTTTTCAATAGATGGTTTAGTTAAAGGCAGTTACTGTGTTCTTTTTGTCTTTGTATCACAAATGCCTCCCACATTGTAAGGGCGCAATAAATGCTGGTTGAACAAATTTAACCTCTCTGGGTTCAGTTCCTTCTTATGTCAGTGAGGATACCTGCTCTCCCTACCACACACAGACCTTATGAGAACAAATGAAATACTAGACATGGAAGTACTTCGGGAGGAAAAGTGAAAGGTACCATACAAGTGTAGGGTATTATTTTCACACGTTCATGAGGTTTAATGAGTTTCCATCATAAAACACCTGTTGGAACATATAATTCTAGCTTTCCTCTGTTCTCTCTCAAGATGTTCTGGTATTTAACCCCTGGGATCCCTGGGCCCCCTGGGCCCTGGGCCTCCTTGAACTTTTCTGGTGTAAGAGTCAGGAGAAGCCACTTTGTTTTAATAAAGCTGGCTATAAAGTTATGTTTCTGTAAAGTCAGTTTTGGAAACCTATGGGGAAAAGGATAAAATCAAAGATATGTTGCCATTGAGGGAAAAATCCCAATTGACAATTAGGGACCCAATATGATGAAGTCATTGAGCTGGGTCAAGCTGTCCTAAAACTCTTTCTCTGCACCGTGTTTTATTTTTATTTGTACCTATCTTATTTAACTAGCCCTAATATGGCACTTAGTATGTGTCAGACACTATTCTAAGTGCTTTACAGATAATAATTCATTCAATTCTCATAAAATATTTCTTGTTCTCATTTTTCAGATAAGGAGACTGAGTCACAAAGAGGTTAAAGTAAATTGCCTAAGGTCACACACTTTCCCCTACTGTAGGCCATTTCTGGACCATAACCTCATGTTTCTGACTCTCTGCCCTTGCAGCCCCACAGCGTGACTCTTCCCTTCTTCTCCTACATGAATATTTCCCAAATAATTATCACATCCTATCCTACTATGCTGGGAAGTAAAACAAACTATATCAGTATGCATTGTGAGATGAACCTGGCTTTTAGCCAGCAGAGCTGAATTTGTTCTGCCACTAATCAGTTGTGCATTTGGGGAGCCCAACAACATAGTAGAAAATAGAAAGCCTCAGCATGAGGAGGGATGTGTCCATTCCCAGCAAAATGCCACAGAAGGTAGTAAGCTGGGGGTCTTCTTACTTGGCAGGTTTCTGACCACTGGAGGACTGCCTTGACCACCAGACCTCTTCGAGGAGCTAGTGAATTACTGGGGAATACACCCACTCCTTCATTTGTAGCCTTGATCCCAGATCCTCTGTGCTACTCATTTGATAGTTCTATAGTAAACCAAAGTATAAGCAACTTGGGCCCAGTGTGAGTCTCCATAATCACAGGTCCTTGGACCACAACCAGCCTTTGTGGTCTGGCCTGTATCAGGCCTCTGGGCAAGTCGTTTAACACTTCTGAGTCTCAGCTTTTCCATCCATAAACCTGTGAATAAATGTTGTTTTGTGGGAAGAAAAAAGGGTTTTGTGTCAGATAAGCTTTCTTATTCATTTGCTCATTCATTCATTCACTAAAGGAGTATTTATGAAGTCTCTATTATGTGCCAGTCACTTAGTTGGGTACTGAGAACACAGTGGTGAACGAGGCTGATGATGGATTAGTCCCTGCTCTTATGAAGCTTACATTCTAGTAGAGAAAATAGGAAATAGGCAAAAAACAAACAAAAAAACCTATAAACTGGGATAAATGCCACTCGTTAAACACTGTGATAGCAATGGTGTAGGGAGCTGTGGGGAGGGGAAACTACTTTCCACAGGGTGATCAAATACAGTTGCTCTAAAGAAATAGCATTTAAGACAATTTATTATTTTGTTTTGTAGATTTTGTGACCTTGGCCAAATTACAGAAATTTTTAAAAATTACAATATGTAACTGTTCTGAGCTTCAATGGGCATAATTCCTACCTCCCAGGATCCTTGTGATGATCCAATGAGATAATATGTGTAAAACATCCAGCACTCAGTAAGCACTCTATAAACATTCATCCCTTTCCCCTTCTAGCTCCAGCAGTAGATGTTCTCCAGCCTGAAAACTGCATAAGGTCACACAACCTGCTTTGGTAGCTATTTACTTTCTTAATCAATTCAATAAGTTGGGAATTTAGTGACCAAATCAAGTCACCCCCAAATTAGCAAAAATAATACGTGCTTACCGTTTAGGATTGAACTTAGATGCCTTCGATTTAGGGTATCCCCATCATCAAATCTGGCTAGGCTTTTCCCTGAAATAATCAGCTGGCAAAGCAGCAAATTAATGTCCTGTAATTTTCCAAATTGGTATCAGCTAGATTTTCCTATCACTGACTCAACATTTAGCAGAAAGTTATGGGAGGTATCCATTACTAGATCCTTGTGTTTCTCAGGGATATGGCACCTTGATTTTTCCTTAGGGTGGAACAGAGAAACAAACCTTTGATAGGGAAAGGATGTCGTGGTTCTCTCCACTTAGAGGTGAGGGACTAGCAGAGTTTACTTTTCACATCCAAGGTCACATAGCAAAGTTGCTAGCAAGCTCAGACCAGAATTCCAGGCTATAGACTTCTTTGCCACTATTTTCCTGCTTAGACCAGTGGTTGCCTGGAGTAATGATTAAAAAATCAGTTCAGCAGAACTAAAACCCCTACTGACTGGTTATCCTATCACAAGACACACACGCGCACGTGCACACGCAAATTGACAAAACACAGAATGAATGGTGTTGATTTCGTCAAGAATGTGATCATTTGTGATTGACATTTTCTATCCTGAAGAATCTGTACTAAGAGCTAACATGGAGGTTATCATATAACAGGCCAGTCCCTACGATCACTTGGTGGGACCTCATCTGACCAGACTTTAAAAGCATAATGCTAAACACACACACATAATACTAAGGTAGTCAAACTTTTTTTACTGCTTATTGTTAATAATGTACCTACAAGTAAAAGTTTAAGCCATGTTTTACCTATAGTCTGAAATGTAGGGAGGTTCACACTGTTGAGCCAGCAAGACAGGAAGTGAAAGCTGCTCAACTTGATGAAGCAAAAGCAGTATTCTTGTTTTCTGATTTAAGATATTTTTCATAATCAAGAAAGAATCACTATTCAAATGCTGCTTCCAATTATTAAATTAAAGAGTATAAGTGTGTAACCTGAATTTTGCCCAAATCCACTCTGGTATAACATAAATCAGCACCTAAAACTCTTATGAAGTTTATGTCTTTAAAATAAATATTGAAAATATGTTTTTACCCTCAAACAGTTATACTCATGTCCATCTATATTCAGTACAGTCAGTCCTAACCCTAAAATTTAAGAGCTCTGCCAAAATTAAAATAGCATTAAACTAAATCATAGTTGTTTTCAAATTATTCAATACAGATAACCATGGGGTATGCTTGAAATAAATTAGAAGCAACGGCTGTAACAACTGTTAACCAAATCAATGCTTCTGAGCAGCTCCTAAAAATAGATCTCTGGTTTGGTGGCCAAAGAAATTTAAGCAAATGAGAGCTGCTGAAGCCTTTGTTGAATGACTGTACTAAAATCAAATTTTATATACTTCAAAAACCAGTATTATAGATAAACATTATAATTGCTTTTGAGGAGTCAGTTGAGAAACGATAGCAGATCTCCAACACACACAACATAGTGTTTAAATAGGAGCGTTGCTTTAAGCACAACTCTACATAAATCACTCAAGGCAACAAAAGAACAGGAGACACTGTAAAACAGATGCAGTTTGGCAGCTTGGTTCTCCTAAAAGGGCCCTGGCGTATAGTCAAAGTAATCCAGGGCGGGAAAAATTCCTGGCAAACAAGAAGAATTACTGGAATAATATGGAAGAACTCCCACTTCACCATGAACAGAAAGAATTTTAGGGTTTCCAAAGTTAACTTGCTTTTCCTTTGTCTTGTTAAAAACATTCACCATTCAATGTGGTGACCATAGTTCATGAGGAGATTTTCTCATGTTTTCCTGTAGAAGCTAGGCTACATAGAGCCATTTAGGTATCCAGGCATCTTCTAACACAAGACAGGTATTCTTAAGTGAAAATGACACGAAATTGGGGTACTCAACAAATGCTGAGCTCCATGACACCACTTTTTTTCTGCTTTTTCTTCTACCCTCAGCTGGGCTGAATCCTCTTTGTCAGTTCTTTAAATGAGGTTCTTTCCGAGGTACTCTCTGCTCTTCTCACTGCCAAGGCTTCAATTGCCACCCAGAATCAGATCTATGTCTTCAGCTCTAGTACCTGCTGTCCCCATCTTTCCCTGGATATCCCGAAGACCTCTCAAACTTACGTGTTCAAAAGTTAACTCACCATCTCTCTCCATCACTTCCACCAGCCCACATCAGTTCCCTCAACCCTCTACCGTTCCTCCTCTGTATTTCAGAAATTTGGGAGTCATCCTAGAAAGATTGCAAAGAGTAGGGATCAAGTATGTGGGCTTTGGAGTTAGGTTACTCCAGGTGCTACCACATTCTAATCAAATGAATTATTAGCAAGATTATCCCACTTACTACCTAGAATCAGACTGGATTCATAGCCTGTCTCTGCTACTCGTGGGCTGTGTCACCTTGAACAAGTAACTTAATCTTTATGAGCCTCGGTTGCTTCATCTGTAAAACAGAGATGATAGAAGTTCTTACCCCATAGGTTGTTGTATTAAAAGATACTGCATGAAAAGCACTAGCACAGTGCCTGGCACATAGTAAGTACTCAGTGAATATTAGCCATCATTATAATTATCTATATTCTTCACTCTTCCAATCATTTTTTCTCCCAATATTTTATTATAAAAATTCCCAAACATACAGAAAAGCTTTCTAAAAAATTGTGCAGTGAACACACACATCCCTACCACCTAGGTCCTACAATTGTTAACGGTTTGCTAAACTGGCTTTAGCACATATCTATCCATCTATCCATCCCACTTTCCATCCATCAGTCCATCTTATTTTTTGATGTATTTCAAAGTAGGTTGCAGTATCAGTTCACTTTATCACTAAATGCTTCAGCATGTTTTTAATTAACTAGAGCTCAATATTTGGGTTTGTTTTTAGGTAAAAGGAACATACAGTGAAATACACAAATCACAAGTATACCCTTTGATGAGTTTTGATAGATGCATGCACCCCGTGTAACCCAAACCTCTGTCAAGATACATAACATTTCAATCACCCCTGAAAGTTCTTCCATGCCCCTTCACAGTTGAAACACTCCCACTTTCCCGAGACAACCACTGTACTGATTTTTTTTCTGCCAAAGATTAGTTTAATCTATCCTAGAACTTCATATAAATGGAGTTGTATGGTATGTACTCTTATCCTCAATCTTTTTAACCATGGTAAAGCTGATATGTAAAAATCACTCACTGTTGTTGTAATTTGCATTGATTACTACTGTGGATAAACTTTTAAACATTTACCTCTTGGGAATTTTTTCTTTTATGTCCATTATTCTATTGGCTTAGGTGCTGGAGACAGAAGGATATGGACTTGGTTCTTGGCTTACTAGATGTGCAAACTTGGGTAGATTAGTTAACCTTTCTGAGCTTCTTTCTTCATCTCTAAAATAGAAATAATAATACATACATTTTATAGAATAGTCCTACCTTATAGGATTGTGAGAAATAATGAGATAACGCACATAAAGCATGTGTTATTGCAGTGTCTGACACGTAGAAAGTACTCAATGAATGGTGGCTATTATTATTATTGTTGTTTGGTTCTTTGTAGATGAATATTTATAGTTCTCTTCCTTTGATATCCACATATCTCATTCCTTCATGAATTTCTCCCATTTATTCAAATGTCACCTCACCAGTGAGAACTTCTGTGATCATATTTTAACATAGCAACAAACCCCAGCCCTATGAGGGGTCTTCAAAAAGTTCATGGAAAGATTAGTATTATCTTTTAATTCCATTTTTCCATGACCTTTTGGAGGTATTCTTGTATTCCCCTACCTTGCTATACTGGATTGGATTGTGTCCCCTCAAAGATATGTTCAAGTCCTAACCTCTGGTACTTGAAAATGTGAACTTATTTGGAAATAGGAACTTTGCAGATATAATCCAGGTAAGATGAGGTCATTTTAAATTAGGGCAGGCCATAAATGCAGTGACTGGTGTCCTTGTAAGAGGCGAGAAACAGACACACAGGGAGAGTGCTATGTGACAACAGAGGCAGGGATTGGAGTGACACATCAAGTAACAGTAACCACCAGAAGCTGGTACAAGACAAGGGAGGATCGTTCTCTAGAGCCCTGAAAGAAAGCATAGCCCTGGTGATACCTCGATTTTGGACTTCTAGTCTCCAGAACTATGAGAAAATACACTTCTGTTGTTTTAAGTCAGCAATGTGTGCTACTTTGTTACAGCAGCCCTAGAAAATAGATATACTTGCAGCCACCCAGTTTGTGCCACCTTGTTATGGCAGCCCTAGAAAACAGATATACTTGCTTTATTTGCCGGCATAGCACTTACCATCTGACATACTAAGTATCTGTTTTGTTTATTCTGTTTCCTTTCAGTAGAATATAAGATCCTGAGAGCAAGGACTTTGTTTATACTGATTCCCTAGCACTGAGGATGCCTGGCACAGAATAGATGCTCAATAAACATTCCTTGAAGGAAGAAAGGAAGGATATTTACCATTTCTATATCCTACATTAAACGCCATGATTTTCTAATTTGTCTTTTGCTTTTTAATTTTAGGACAGTTTTTGATGTAAAGCTTTTGTGTTCAAATCCATCTTTTTCTTTCTTTTTTTTTTTTTAGTTGTTTCTATCATTGATGTTATGTTTAAACTGGCTTTTCCCAATCTCATGGTCATATATTCGTGTTATTTTCTTCTTGCTCTATCTTATAATCTAATCCTTTTTTAAATTGCTATGAAAAAGTTAAATACAGAGGAAAGTAGAGAAAGTAATATAATGTGAAGTTTCATTTTTTATGTTCAACCCTTCATCTATCTGTAATTTATTGTGATGTATGGGATGAGAGAGAGCTCTGGATGTTTGTTTTGTTTTGTTTTGTTTTGTTTTTTCAAAATAGCTAACCAATTGTTCCAACGACTTTTATTGACTAATCCATGTTTTCTTCACCAACTTGGAATGGTGCCTTAATGATAACCTAAATACTTATATACTTCGATCAGTAGAACAGAACAGAAATCTCAGCCGCAGACATCTATTTTAAAATGCCTCTTTACAATAGACTTTAATATATGTTAATACAGGTTCCACTTCATGATTCCTTTTTTTCTCCATATTTTTTGACTGTTCTTCCCTGTATATTCTTACAGATGAACTTTAGGATTATAGTGAAGTTTGGAAATCATCCCTTTGAGATGTTGGCTGGAATTGTATTAAATGTATATGTGTATTTGTAGGAGAAATCTGCCCGTGCTTCTATCCCTGTTTTTGTCCTGAGTCAAATCCTCATCTCCCATCTGTAAAATAGCCTCCTAAACTGGCTTCCTAACTGGCTCAGTGCTCTCCAAGCCAGCCTCTTCATTGCTGTCAGATCTTATTAAAAGGGGAAATTCAGAGTTCTCTGCTTGAAACTAAGTGACTTCCCTTTCCATTCAGGACAAGGTTCTGTGACCTGGCCCTAGACTACCTATCCCCTCACACACACCAGACATTCTGGAATAAGCACAATTCTTTGGAAAAACCTCCATTTGATTTCTTCCTTCCCTTATTTTTGCTGAAACAATTCTGCCAAAAAGACCCTTCATAGTCTTTCTTTGCCTGCCTTAACTCCCCTCAGGCTCCCTCCCCTGAAACTGCCTCTGGGAAGTACTTGACCCAGCCACACTCTATTCCCAGCCAGGGTTAAATGCTCTCCTCCTTGCCTCCAAACTTCTAGCAAGATAGTGATCATATTGGCCCTTAATTGTTTATTTATCAAAATCTTGAGCAAGTCACTTCCTCCTGAGCCTGTTTCCTCAGCGCCCAAAGAATAAAGTTGGACTATAATCTATTAGTAAGGATTTTTTCAGTTAAAATTTTATACAGTAGCTTCACCCATTTTGCCAACTGTCCCTTGTTTCAGAGCTAATATGACTTACAATTGCCAAAAATGTCAACACGTTTGGGCTAATTAATACCTATGCCGCAGTGACTCTTCTGTCTAGGGAGAATTAATGTCCATCCTGATGACCTTGGAAAACCATGAAATATTAAACTACCCTCTGAATCAGAGGCAGAAATTATACCTGGTAGTGTTTCTACAGAACTTCTTGTACTTCTCTGAAATGAGTAAGCTACATACGGTGTATGCATACATTACTAATTTTGCCCATAACTAATGACTTAAATTACCCCATTCCCAAATATTCTAAACAAATGACTTAAATGCCAAGCACTTTTAGAATTATTTGATACATCTAACTTTAACAAGGACACAACAAGAAGTTTTGAGGCCAGAAAAGGCCCTAGGATCATCAAGGTTAGCCCTCATTTTAGATGAAGGGATTGAGACTCTAACGGGCAGAGTGGCCTACCCTAAGGAACACAGCCCCTCCACACATGCCTATTAAAAGTGGAAACTGCAGTAACTGTCTGCATACTAGCCACCTTAGGTAAAGCACCAGTGAACTGCTAGAGACAATAAACTTGTATTATTAAAGCGGAGGTTTGGTGGTGTTAAGGATTATAACAAATAAGCTTTAATCCCCTCTTTTACTGAGCTACTTTATTAGAGGGGAGGGAAAGCTTTGCTCTGCTGCCACATCAAACTTAACTATGATTAGGCACCAACAAAGTAGTGAGCATTAGACAGCACAGGAAATATCTGTAGAGTTCTTTATGTTTGTATAATTGCCTCAAGCATTAGTCACTTTTAAAAAATCACACACACATACTTAATACTGGAGACAGAATTTACTACCCTAAGTCTCTTTTCATTAAGATTTCACTTCATCACTAACAATTAAAATCCCTCCCCCCAACCACCACCACCAAAGAGAACTTACTTAACCCACAAGTCCTTGAGGTAGACCAACATTATCACTGTATTTCCCCTAATGAGGAAATGGAAGCCTTAGGCAACTGGCCCAAGGCTAAAGCGTAATTCAGTCACAGCTCCTCTTACTGATTTAAATTGGACCGATGTTATGAAGAAAAATTAAAAGGGTTTCAAAATTAGAAAATTCCATGGCACCAGGAAATAAGAATGACACATACTGATACCATCTTTACTCTGCTAGCACCTCTTTTTGATGAGAATTAAATGCTCATGTTGGCAGGCAGTAAAACTATCACATGCCTAGTTTTTTCATTTGTCAAGACATAAGTTAGTCTTAAAGATAATTTAAAGTATGAAACATAGAACTAGAAAGTGAACCAGGATCTGCTTAGAGTTCTTTCAACTTTGTGAATTTGAAACTTAAAACAGACGACTTCCTTTGTTAACTTTATTTGTCCCAGAAGCTGGACCTTTGGTTCTTTTTGAGCAGTGGTTCTCAAAGTGTGGTCTTCAGACCAGCAGCACCAGAATCTACAACAGGTTAGAAATGCAAATGCTCAGGCCCGACCCCACACCTACTGAACCAGCCTCAAGATCGGGTTGGCTGTTTTAACAAGTTGCTAACGTTTAAGAACCTACTAAAGGATCCAAATTTCCTTATCTAGGTGGCAAGTGGCTGAAGAAACTTGACACTTTTATTGTGTTGTTAGTCAATATTTACCTTTTCTACTTTGTGATGTCTCCAACAAGTAGCAGGGCATGAGTAATTTCTACTTTAGGTTAGTCACCCTACAAAGCCCCCTGAACCCTAAATCCTAACAGTAAGTCCAGTCCAGGTTTTCATTTACTAGCCTCCACAGCAAGGTGGCATTTCTCCATCTCTGTGGCCCTTCTACCAAGTGCTCTTCTCAGAGAACCCCCAAATTGAGTTCAATTGACAAGTTCACTCTCCTCTCCTGTTAGAGATTAAATGTTCCCAGTTCTTCAAAGGTAGGCATCCCATAGGTTTACAACTTTGCCTTCCCTCCATAAGGATGAGTACATGTACTTATAACAAAATTAGCACATTTTATTCAAATATTGTTAGCATAATAAAATTCCCAAATTAGGCATCTCGATGTTTTTTATGTAGATGCAAACTTGAAAAGCAGCTATGTCCATGTTTTCCTTTAGGACCCCTCCCCAAGAGGTTTTTAAAAACTCCTTTAGCATTGTTAATAATTAAATTAAAAAAAGAGTCCAGTTTTGTAAGATCTATAAATTTATTTTGGAAATTGGAGGTCCATTTACATTCAATAACAATCTGATCATTCACCAAACTGCCAAAACACGCACTTCATAATTTCAAATACTCTTTATTTAAAATTATTTATCATAGTTTTTAAATATTCAAATACATTTCAAAACATTTTTAATAGCAGTAACTAGAGAAAGGATTTTACCATCTTACTTTAGTACTGATAAGAATGTTGCCAACAAACGTCCTGCGGTTTACAGATGGATACCGTGCAATTTTTCTCCTATTATACTAATCAAAATTGCATCGTGATCCACCCGACAACAGCAAAACAGGTCACTTCACAGTTACTAAATATCAGAACATACAACTTCTAAAAATTAAAATAAGAAGACGATAAAATCCTCCTTTCTTCCACAGGCCGGGACAAGTGCAATACTTTACATATAACACAAGTAATGCAACAAATCCCCACCCACGGATGAACGGGCATGAGTGAGGGAGATTCACATGAAGGTATTCACAGAGACGTAGAAAGCACATATTATCACAATCGGTTTTGCATGGATTTGCACAGCCATATCTACATATATACGCTGAAATGCAAACCTGCAAAACTAATCGTAAATAGTAGTGTCTTTGAATGTTCTCTCCATTAACAAAAGATTCGTTATCCAAGAGTACTGGAAGTGCCCACACTACAGTAGAGTAATGCCAGAACTACCTGCACTATGAGCACTTTGGTACTACTAGGACCCAATTTTATCCCTTGTACACAACTGTATACTGCACACAGTCCCCACAATCTGTTCCCAACTATGACAAAAACCACAAACTTTGAAACTTGTCCTATTCAAATTATTACTCATGGCATACTTTTAAAATGCTGTTTATTAGGCAGCCTGTGCCAGAAGGGGCATTTAGGGCAGTAGATTCTAAGCTGCTTCACTAACTGCACTAGATGCACCTTAACACAAGAGACACATTATAAGGAGCAGCTCAAAAGCACCAACAACTTAATTATGCACAAACTACGGTTCTCAGTAGCCATTGATTAAATCACCATGGTAATGTAAGAAGTGCTTGCATTGCAGTAGATCTAAAAAAACTACCTGCACTGTAAGCACTTTTACATGGCCAAGGCCTATTCCTGTAGCAAAATGTTAAGTCTTCTATGAGCTCTTCTTTTCCATCCTCACAGATCTATGCAGACTCACCTGGTTAAAAAACAACAAAACAAAAACACATTAGAAACTAAACAAGTAAATTCCTGAAACAAGCTTTCCTTTGGCTTAGAGAGTTCAAGCTAGGTTTTGTTGTTTCAACCAAATCCTGAGAAATATTAATAATCTGAATTATTTACACAGAACTGAACAGAACACTAGCAATTTCAGAAAGCCCAATTCTTAAGTATAAGCAGATTTTAGACTCTCCCTCCCCATCTAAGAAAACTAGATATCTGCATGCCAGTAGTTTTGCAGGTCTATTATATCCACCTGATTTTATAAGAGGCATACCCAGAAAAAGATGCATGTAACAATCAGGGTGATTATTCAAGTCTTGAGCTCATACAGAGCTTTAGGGTTCCACACAGAAAGTGATGCCATTAGATTAAATGAATATTCCCTGCCCCCACCCCATTAATAGAAAATGAGAGAAATTTTAGAGCTGGTTTAAGAAACACAGCCTTACACTCTTCACATAATGCACAGATGGCCTAGCGATGTCACATTTTGATCTATTTCAAAGGGCTCTACTTCTGTTTAAACATTTATGGACCCATTTTCTCCATTAAACCCAAAGACGGCAGAGTAGCTCTTCTTTCCTTCATGTCATTATGTTCCATAAGAAAACCTTCTCCCATTTCCAAGTGCTTATTTTACCTAAGAACGTGCAGCAAGGAAGTGAGCTCCTATTTGAAAAAGGCTCATAAGGGTTCCCCTACCTCTTTCATGATGGGATAAGTTTTGTCCAAAGGGGAAAAACAAAACTTTTCAGGAATACACAATCTTGTAAATACCTTAAAGGAGTGAAGTTATTTTAAATGCTGGACTTTGGTCTTGGTACCCCATGCCACTAAACTAGTCTCTAAAAGTCTTTAAAAACTAAACTGATTCCTAATAATTGCAAGTAAATCTGAAATCAATTTGCTATAAGGGAAGAACAGATTTAGTATGGAAATGAAAAGAATAACATTTTTCCTTTTAAATTGGATTTCTAAGGCTGTTAAGATTTTTTCCCTCCATTAAAAAATAAAGGCTCCAAACGACTCTGAATGCATAGAATCTGCCAACTCAACCTGGCAACACCGAGCCCCGCGCCCTTCAGAGAGCGCGCCCTCTAGTTATGACCTTTCTTTAATTAACCGTTCGTCTGGTATATACATCGCGCGCGCAGGGCAGTCACTCTCCATCCTCCTTAATTTGTAAAAAGTAAAGAAAACCCCAAACCCCTTCCCTCTCCGCCTCTTCCCGCGCCTCTCACACCCTTACCTAGATAGAGCTCCTCGGGTTGAAGTCCGGGAGCCGCCCGCGCGCCCAGGGTGTGCTCCAGCTGCTCACACCACGCGCTCCCGTCCTCGTGCTGCCGCAGCCGCCGCCGAGATTAAAGAGAAAGAACCAAAGCATCATGGGAAACGGAGTTCTCCATTCAAAGCACCAAAAACGCGCCAAGCCCACGCCTCCCTCCCCCTCCATTCCCGGGTTGGTGGGAGAGAAGCCAAGGGGGAGGGGAGTCCTTTTTTCCCTTCCACGTGCACCCCCTCATTCCGCAACCCCCAAAGTTCTCCAGGAACCTAAAGGACAGCGGTGGAGGAGAGAAGGGGAGTCGATTCCCGCGTGTGCCCCGCTACCCCTCCACCGCACTCTGCGACTTTGCTTTTCTCAAGTCCCCCACGCCCCGTCCCCTCCCACCCAGACAGTCAACTCTTTCCCGATCACAGCTGCCCCAACGAAGGTCTCCCCCCTTCTGGCCCCGGCCGCCCGCCGGGGCAACCACGCGCGAGATCCAGCTCCGGCCCGCCCCTGGCAGGTGGCGCGCGCGGCGACCCCGCACCGGCCACCTCTCTCCCCGGATCCTCCGCTCCGCACACACACCCCGGGCCGCGCGCGCCACCCGAGCGCTCCAGGGACCGGGCGCGAGCGCAGCCTCCTGCGGAGCCCGAGGAGGAAGAGAAGCGAGAAAAAGCGTTCAGGAAATTAATCGGGGCCGCGAGCGCACACCTCACCCCAAACCGCCCCTGTCCGGAGCGACGCGGGGCCACGAGCCTCCCCGCCACCACTTGAGGAGCGCTCGGTCCCCTCGGCCCTCAGTCCGTAGCTATATCCCTGGGAAAAGCCCGCCCCTCTGCCTTTAATAGCCCAGGGAAAAAAGCCCGCCCCCGCCCACCCGGCCCGCACAGGAATTAGGAAACGGAACCCCCACCTCGCCAGAGCGAAAACCCCACCGAGCCCCAGTTACCCACGGGCCGAGCGCAGTCGGTGTCTCCCCCTCTCTCTCCCCCAAGCTGGAGTCCTTAATTAAACGCGCGCCTGGGACACCGGCCCGGGCGGCGTCCGGTGCTGGAGCCGGTGCCACTGACGCCCGGCCCGCGATGGCGCACTCACTACTACCTCGTTCGGTCCTGCCCCTGCAGCGATCGTCCCATCCCCCCACCGGAGATAGACGGCAAGGCCCACGGAGCCGTGGGACCCGGGTGTCCCCCACCCCGCGCGCGCATGCGCGCCACATCGCCGCTAGATTGAAAGTGTTCCTAAGGCCCGAGGAGGGAAGAAATACATACACAGCATATTCACTCTTGGCACATGTGAAAGTTTTAACCTCTGGCACCTTGTGCTACTGTTTAAGAGGGTTTCGCCTTTGCCAGGCGCCCCCCTCACCCGCTAAATCAGGGTTTCTTGGCAGGTATCGTTAACGGTAGCAGCCACCGAGGACACGCACAAATGCGAGGAAGATACGGTGCAATTATCTTGCTTTCTCCTCTCATCCCACAGCTAATGAGAACCAATTGAGGACGGGCTGCTTAAAGGCCAAAGCCCGGGTACGCTCTGGGTAAAAAATAAAACTTTGTCTTAGTTTAAGATGCACGATCAAAATGGAATTAAGCATAGCAGATTTTGAACACGGAGCAAAATGTGATCACCAGGCTATGCGAATACCTTCTCCGCGTCCCTGGCGGACACAGGCGCAGGAGGGGATTTGGGGAGAATGGGGAAGGGGGTTGCAGGAGACGAGGTGACAATCAGACGGCAGTGAGCACGCAGGTCCGGGGGAGGAAAGCACTGGAAGGCAAGCGGAGTAAGAGGTGGGGTGTGCAAAATGAAGCCGGACCCCCCTCCCCACTATTGTTACCGTGGGAGATTGTGGCAGCCCAAAGCCCAGGAGAGGACAAGGGCGCCATGTGATTCTCAACCTGGTGCACAGTAGCAGCTCAGGCAAGCAGATTACAAAAGACTGGCCTCTCCCGCCCCCGGCCCGCGATGGAGTCCAACGTGAACAGCCAGCGCCCCTCGGGAGTCAGCGGTGGATGCAACGAAAACCACACTCATTTCTCCAACGGGAGTCACTCCTACAGGTGGGCTTTCTCCCCTTTTCATAAAACGCGCAAACAGACCTTGCAGCACACCCTGGCACGTCTGCCTGATACTTTCTGGAAACTACGCAGCCCGAAGTTTACTACCCAACCAGATCCCTCCTGTGAGATTGCACCGACTGCGATGCAACTTTCGACCTTTAATGGTAACAGCTAGCAGTGGAAAGAAAAGGAGACGGAGGGAAGAGATCTTAGACCCGACTTCAAGAAACACTGTACTAAAGCAAGATAAAAACAGTACCTTTGAGCTCGAGCAAAACCTGGAGTTAAAAAAGGGGTTTTGCGAAAGTGGCGCGAAGATAATATCATGTGATCCGACACCAAGGCGTCTCCTTCCCCTTTTGCCAAACTCCCCTCCCCCCGAAAAAAAGGGGGGGTTGGGGGAGTTACATCCGCTCCTCACAAACTATTAGCATAATTAATTGTGTCCTGCAGCTGCAGCCAGAGCCCCCGGTCAGTGAGTAAACATATCCTCATCTTCTTCATCATCAGAACAAAAAGACCCATTACCCTGATTTTGGAAAATGTTCCCAAATAAATCTCATGATCGTCAAAAGTCTCAATGTGGCATTCTGACTCTACGTGTCTTGGTTCGGGAGACAGAAGAGCATAGGAAAAGATGAAATCATCCTATTAAAAGGGAGCAAGTAGAAGCTCCCCAAAAGTGAAATATTTAAGTAGAAGCTATCAAATGGAAATACCATGTTGAGGGACTTCACTATCTTAAAATTTTCCAAAAGTTTTAACAGTTCATTAAACAAGACATCCTTCCCGAGTCTTCCTACTCGCCTCCCCACCCCCACCCCACCACCAACTCCCACCCTCCTCCCACCCCTCCTTCCCTTTAAAGCCAGAACAATACCCGGAATAAGGTATTTTGAGATTGCTTTACCAGGATATTTTCTTGTTCTTAATTTTGGTTTTTGGTTTTTTTGAGGGCTTGTAACATATGGAATATCTGGATTAAGTTCCCAACTGGCGAAAATAATTTATTCCATTTCAGTACCTGTCTAGCGCAAGGTAAAATTAACTAAGTACAAGATATAGGTTATAGGAAACTAGGACATTTTTGATACACGAAGTGATTTATTTTTGTCTTTTTCTTTTGGAAAAAAAATTAATCATCGGCCAAAATACCTAGAGAATAAAAAAAATAAAATAAAATAAAATAAAAGCCAAAGAACAAAGCATTTCACACACACACACACACACACACACACACACACACACACACACACACACACACACACACACCCCAAAAAAAGTCAGAATAACTAACAGCTCAAAGAAAACCACGTGATCTCTTCATGCTTTAAAACTTGTGGTCATGCTGAGGCTAAAAGCTAAGAGCTTGTGACCCCGCAACCCCGTCCCCTCCCCCAGACCACTGCACAGGGCTTAAGGCTCCAGGCTCCCACCAGGCTCCTGCTCGCTCCCAGCATTGTGAGACAAACAATACTTAGGCATTCTGCAAAATAAAGGAGCCACAACTCCTAGCCCCCAGTCACATCATTTCACTCCCAAAAAGATTGGCCAGTGGGCGTATATGTGTGTGTGTGTGTGTGTGTATGTATATATTATATAGAACATATGCCCTCACAGAAGCCCAGATGTTCTATAAGAATGTGCAAGAGTGGTACGGAAACTGGCCAAAAGGAGGGAGAACTGATCTTTTCATGAGCTTAAGAATTGTCACCACAATTTTAAATTCTTGCCACTATTTTGAGTTCATGGTGGATTAAAAAAAAAAAAATAGATAACCAGCAAAGTATCGCACCCAAAATAGAGATACTTTGAGCTTTTCTCTACCTGAAAAGAAGCTTCTGTGTTGACCTCTAGTTTTAATTGTGCCACATAAAGCAGCAATCTCAAGTAGTTTGGATTTTAACACCTTTAAAAATACTGGTAATTGACATTTTACCCAGTTGAGAAATCATTTCACTTGATTTAGAAATAATATTAAGTGGCTCTGTTAAACCTAATGATTGGTATCTTAGAACAAAAAGGTCCCCATGGAAACCAGAAAGTAATTTAAGAGTATTATGTTCCTCACACAACTAGAATAGAGCTTTTGTTCTATGTGTATTTACTACTTTAAAATTTTTGGACTACACTTGCAGTTAAGGTCTCTTACACTCTTGTTTTGCCTAGAATCAGAAATTCATTGTCCTACTGAAATATGTGTTTTGCTGCATTTGTGTGGTTCTGTGTTCATGTGTTCATGTTCATGCCCATGAGGCCTAAAACAAAGCCAGCAGATCAGAACACTCACTAAACAAAATTGGGGGGAGGGGGGATATCAAAGAGAAAATATTTCAAATGCTATTTTGCTATTTGATCCCAGAGCAGGAACTGTGATTTTATTAGAATCCTATAGAACTGGTCTTTACTTTGTTGTTTTTTACTTTTTAAACTAGTATTCTTTTATTAACATCTTATAGTTTTTAAATGAGTCAATCTTGTTTTGAACAGCAGGAATACTAACACGAATCAACCTGAAAAAAAAAGACATTTGAATTTTTTGGTTACCAAGCTTTAATTTGTTTTTGCAAACTTATGTCAGCAAAACAAAGAAAAAAATTAGAGTTAAAAATGAACTTCTGAATGTTATTTTATTCAATAGCAAATACCAACATAAATCATGTGAACAAAATAAATAATGCATCTTCAACTAAATAGTGTCAATGTGACTTCAATATCAATTTTAAAAGGTTTACCTCTTGATAAGTACCAGAAAATTTCAGTAGTACTTGAACATGCACAGTTAACATAATTTGGTTTAAAAATGTAGAAAATAAAAATTTATTTATCTCAATCTCAAAGGATTTTATGAAGACCAAATGGCAGCAAGTGGTGGATCAACCTTCTGAAATATGAATAAGCTTAAAATACACATTTTATTAAATTTCATTTGCAAGTAAAATTTACTTTTATAAACTGGTCTTTGCTAACTTTGATTTTTTCTATAAGTGTTACATTATTTACAAACATTTCTTATCTATATTAATGAATTAACTTTGTTTTGTATGGCAAGAATAATTAAATTGCAATAGAATTAAATTGTGTCTGGCATAATTCAGATGAAGTACATTGGTACTAGGACTTACAACATGGAACTAATTACGTTAGTACGTGATGCTTTAAAATTACATTGTTGTGTGGATCTTTGCTTCTCTCAGTAGTATTTTAAAACAGTTTCCTCTTCCTAACTATTTTTTGCAGGACGAATATTGTAAGTCAAAACACTTATGCAAATATTGAAAAGATATAAGACTACCCTGCTTTCCATCAGTAGAAAAATTTTCTCAAATTAATTCTCCTACCTTGAGAATAGACTCAGTAGACATTAAAGTGATTCACTATTAAGATTAAATAGTGTTAAAGGTATTTTTACACTCTGTTTGAAACACTTTGATTTTCCTGTTTATGTGACCTTAGAAGTGGAACTTCTGGTATTACAAACCATAAAATTGCTAGCAGACTGTAATGCTATAATCAAAGAAAAAGCTATAAACCAGAAATGTTTTACACACATCACTTTTTTTCAATCACTTTTCTGATTAAATTTGTCCATCTTTGCACCATTATAAATTTTCTAAGTGGAAAATGTCATGGTATGGAACACAATAAATGATAAAGTTTTATATTAAGAACACAGTCTCCAAAAAACTAATTACCACAATAACATTTTCTTCCAAAGCAAGCAAATCATGGCATTAAAAATTATCCAATGATTTAATGATCTTATACCAGCAAATTTGCTATTTGAAAATGTCGTGATTAAGAAGTAAAAACTCTAGATGACAAATATGCATATAAAGTTAGGAAACTTTAAGTCATTTTATATTCTGTCTGCTATAACCGAAACAAAGCATGATTATCTACTACCTATGTGGAAAGAGAGCACAATGGCGTTTTTTAGAGCTTCTCTATTTTTTTCTCCTCAAAGATAACGTTTATCCTAAACTTGGTAGTTCTCTGCTAAGCTTAGAGATTCTCTTTAACTGTCTCCTGACTTGTGATTGCTGAAGGAAGTAGAACTATTGTCTGGCCTTTTTCATGCTGAGGAGGAAGGCACAGTGAAATGTGTTGAATTATCCAGATGCCTGAAAGGGCTGCAATGAAAGCTTGGAACAACCTAAATAACAGGGCTAACACTCACTGTAAAAGGGAATCTTTCAACAGATACAGCCTACAGAGGACATCTACTTTCAGAATGAAAGAGAGATTTTATTTTCTCGAAACAAATATAATCTAGCTCCCTTTTGAAATTTTTGAAAGGATGTCTAAGTCAACGGGAAAGCTAATGATTTAAAGATCAAAGATGGAAAGACACAGTTTTATTATTTAAAATTATATAATTTATGACTCTGCTTGGAACTCTGCATGTATTTCTATTCTTTCAGAAAAGAACGATCTGTCCATATCATCCCACACTTTTATATATATCCTAATGACTTTGGCTACTTGCAACTTTACTCCCTAAATTTAAAAAATGATAAGTATCACTGAGACAAACGGCTCCTTTATAGCTTGTAGTGATCCCATTACTACAGCTGCTACCTACTAAAGCATCTTTAAGAATTAAAACAGTTTATGTGCTAGAAGATAAAAGCAAGAAGAAAATATGGAAGTTATGATTCAAGTATGGATTGTATATTTGTGAAAATGTTTAGATATCAAATTGATAAACATGCTGAACTAAATGACATTATTCTAGGACGTGTTTTAATCATTCAAGAACTCAAGGTTAAAGATGCAAACATGATATGTTGGTATGTATTACAAAAAAATACTGTACTACAGCATGTTAAACTTTTTTTTATGTTTTTTATAATTAATCAACCAGACCAAAGTTCAGTGTTTCCTTGGAGGATATCAAGGCTAATAAACAAAGCCATTTCAAATATAGAGTCTGCTTGTTGATTTTGGAGAAATAGCAAGACAAATAATCCTGGGGAATATCTAGGTTTAAATTATATTTTTAGAATGTAAGACTTGACTAATCTGTAAAGCCTCTCATAGTTATTTCATTTGCAATTTTGCTTTTTAGACCATTTAAACAAAAGCGTGGAAATCACTAGTTCTTGATGAACAGTAGTACGTAGCTTCTTTAGAGTAAGATACACACTTTGCAAATGCTAACAGCTTTCAGACCCAATCATATTACTTTAGGCTTTCTCCAATTTGATCTGAAATAAAATGTTTTCTTCCTTTGTGTTTTAATTATGGTTTTTTTCAGTTGCAGAAATATACTCATTTTTCTGACAATATATTATTTATTAGTATTATCTGGATCTTTTATTAGTTACCAGATATAGTTATAGCCTTCTATTTATTTCTCAACCAAATTATTTTCTAAAACTAAATGTGTCTAAGGATAATCAACAAACTAGAAATTGAATAGACCCCATCAGTTTGGTTAATCACCTAACAAAAGCAAGAACCAATTTTTATTTGCTGTATTAGTTGGAGTCTTTGTTGTCCCCCTCAGCTAATTACCCCTCTTCATTAAGCTTCAAAAGCTCTTCTTTTAATAGTAGTTTATAACATCTTTAAAATCTACTGGGGGGGGCGGTCATACGTTTACTTGCTTTTTACTTCTGTGTCAGAAATTTAAAGATAAAAGTTGAGAGAATTCATTTTTTATATTTTGCTTCCTAAACAAAGTGTCCTATTTATCCTTGTTTTCATGTACAGTCCCTTGGCTTTCTGAAATTTCAGCTATTTCATTTACAATTCAAACCCACTATTCTTAAACTAATCTCTATACTTGATTAATCCCAGCATGCACACTGCATGTTTCTTAAACTCCAGTAATAGTGTTACCAAGTTTACATAAATGTCTTGATATTTAAGACCTAAAGCTCTTAGCAAATTAATTACAAAATTAATTTTGCTGGTTTTTAACACTACCACATATTTGCAACTACAGATCTAGCTTTTGACAGATTAGCACAATTTGCAAAAAGAATCCTAAATTCCAATTTGTCTTTCATTTTGCCTGACTCCTGGTCAAGTTCTTATGTTCTTTCAACACTAAGTTTGTGATGAAGTACTGTACATAGCAGCATTAAACCTGGAAATGACTTAGTGAGATATCTTTTAAAGAACAGTTTGAGCCAATATTTTAGGTTGGCAAGGTCCTTAGAGGGCATCTAACTTAGTTACTTCATTTTACAGATGAGGAAATTTAGACCTCCCCAAAATGACTTACCTAAAATGCCTCCACTAACTGTCACAGAGCCAGAATAAAGAAAACCACTATGATGGTCAATTTTAGAAGAAACTTTAGACAGTCCTTGACTTATTTTCAAGCTCAATTTTCCTGTAGGGCTTTTGTGAAGATTAAATGAGATAAATGTGTGAAAGCTACAGAGTGATCACAATGCTTGGCACTTGAGAGTGCTTAATAAATGTTCTTTTTCCTTTTTTTCTCTTTCTTGCTGATGCCCTAAGCCTACTTCTCAATACTCCCCTCCAAGATCCCGACTTCTTACTGCCAAGGTTTGGGGCACCAGCTGTGCAAGCAAGGTGCAGAGAGAGGGTTTGGAGGGAAAATTTAACAATCTAGTCACCCTCATAATTTAAATACAGTCTGATTTTACCAGCTGAAAAGATGCATAAACTACAATTCTCCTACTCAAGTAAGTGTTCTGAGAAAACTGGCTGTCGCACAGGGAAAATCGGTACATACATTATTTCTTACCCCTGACACCCCCACTCCGGATGGGGAATCTCAGATTATGATAACAAGTAATGAACGTTTGACCATCAAAAAGCAACTTTATGTTCACATTCATAACCTGCAAATTGTAACGTTAATTGTTTCTTAAATTTTTCTTCAACTATGTAGTTAAGAAGGAGAAACACACCTCACTGTCTGATGCCTTTGTGCATACTAACTTGACATTAAAAGAGCTGTTAATAGTGTATAAACTGTTATACCATCTGTGTTATAATTCTGCCTCATCAGGTTTTATGGAATGCCCCCCCACTTCCATTTCCTTCATTCCACCAGGCATGTCATCAAAGAAGAATAAATTAAGTATTGTGCCAGAAAATGTGGTCTACTTTCTAAAAGGCATCTATCTCTTGCTTTCAGAAATGCCTTTTGGAATGAGCAATGTGGAAACAGTGTCCCCATTGTTGTTTAGGAATGTCATGAATTGGATCCCCACCCCAGCCTTTTATAGGGAAAAAGAATAAAAATCGTTCATCTGAGTTTAAAATTATCATATTTTATAGCATATGCTAACATGCTAATAAGGTGAGGTATTATCACATCTTTGCTGAGGCCATTATGGATAATTGAGCTTTGTCCATCCGCCCAACTAGATTGTAAATTCTGGGATAGTGGAGAGAACTTCTGCTTTGTAGTTTTATGAGACCCTTTCAGAGAGTGTTGACACTTCCATTGTTGGTCTACTGACTAGGTTGAATATTTGTATTGAGGGATATCAGAAATGCCAGTTCCTCTCCACTTTGTAAATTCTATTTCAACATTAAGTGTTTGCTAGGGGCCAGGAACCATATGTAAAGTACTAGATAACATTAGCAATTCTTTAACTCTGTCTAAAAATATGTAACTGAGAGATCAAGCCATGTTCCCCTAGTAAATAAAGATAATTCTGGGAGTTTCTCTGTATAAAGACCTAAACAGCTCACAGAGCAGTTCTTGTTGGTTATTTGGAGTAGAAAGGGGCAAGAGAAGATTAAGGGAAGCCAGTTCAAAGTGTTAGAAAGAGGTTTTTGCATCTCAGAGAGGGGGAAGGGTTGGGAGTCTAAGGAGACTCAGGCTGGGAAGTTGGGCCTTTCCTTTCCCAGCGACTGCTCTAAATTCCCTCTCCTGAAACCACGTTGTAGTGTTGAATGGGACCTGGAGTGAGACTCAGGAGATCTCTGCCTGAGTCTGTGCTCTGTCACTAACTAGCTGAATGACATTTAAGCAAATCACTTACTAGATTACCTCTGAGGTCTCTTCCCACTCCATAAATCTTTGCTCTTTATCTCATTTCCCCTTCTTTTTGTTCTTCCCTTCCCCCAACCCCCACCCCTTCTTCCCGGTCTTCCTTTTAACTGGCAATAATAGTAGTAATGAATTAGTTACCTCTGGAGAGAGAAGTGACATGGCGTGTGGAGAATTAATGGCGACTTTAGCTTTTTATCTGTGTCATGAACTTTTTTCCTTAATTCCGTGCACCTTCTTTATTGATTATTTAAATTATAATTTCTCATAAATTTCAGGTGCTTGTTTAAGCATTCAATAATCTGCCAGAAATGTTCCTCTTTTGTGGATATAAATGTTAACACACAATATTTGGTCACAGAGAGTGCAGTCAATCAGAAATTAACATGGAATTATTCCTCATAGACCTACCATATGGAAAAATAATCCATAAAGGTGGGCATGGGAGTCTGAGGCCCGGGGTGGATTTTACCTCATCTTCTACCCTATAAATAAGGTTTTGCTTTCATGTAAGTCAGCAGAAAGATTCTGGGAACCTCTTTAACCATGATTGTGGCCCAAAGCAGATAAATAATTTGCCTCATGACACAGACACGTGACAGAGATCTGGGCAAATCAATGGTCTCCTAATTCTCTTTCCTTCCATTCTTTAAGGGCCATTTTGAGTCACACCTGCCACAGGAAGCCTTCTTATTAAGTCTGGCACACGGTGATTTCTGCCTTCTCTGAACTACCACAGCACTTGAGTTCTATTCTGCTTAAATTGTGTATTCGGGTATTTAGAAAGAGAATAGTGAACTGTGGGCTGTTTAGAGCTCGACAGTTTTCAAAGCACATCAACATGCATATACTATTATTTTGTTTGACCTTTACCTGAATCCCATAAGGTAGTTTGTTGAGGTTAATCTTATTTTATACTGGCAGAAAATGGGGCCTACAGAGGTTGGGCGGATGGACAAAGCTCAATTATCCATAATGGCCTCAGCAAAGATGTGATAATACCTCACCTTATTAGCATGTTAGCATATGCTATAAAATATGATAATTTTAAACTCAGATGAACGATTTTTATTCTTTTTCCCTATAAAAGGCTGGGGTGGAGATCCAACCCTTTCGCGATCTGCCCCTTCTTAGCAATCTCAAATCATAATTCCACGTAATTCCTGCCCCTTCGATTACTTTACATTCAAGAAGCCTGTTCCTCACTCCCACTGGGCTCCTAAAAAATGAGTTTAGCTGCTATCTCTTACCCCATCAGTTCCTTAAACAAGGGATACCAGTGCCTGAAATCCTAAATCTTTAGTGATTCCATCACTTTATCATTCATCAGCAGAAGAGCCTGGGTAGATTTTTCACCTAAATTCAAAACATATTTAACAGTTCAGACCCCCTCACCTCACAAAACACCCAGGCAAAAATGGGATTAATAATCTGTAACATTGATTGAGTGCTTGCTGTGTGCCAGGCGCTGCTCTAAATACTTCATATAAATATCTTACATCATGACCCTATTCGACAAGTAATTATTAGTGTTACCCTTTTGTTCTAGATGAGGAACAGAGCCTGTGAAATGATAGGTCATTTGACTGATACTGCACAGCCAGTATGTGATGGAGACTGTGCTTGAAGCCAGGCTGGCCTGTCATTCAGCACTATTTCAGAAATCTTTGTTTTTACCACAAAAGAGACACAGCAAAGCCATGGTGGGGGCATTTGGATTAGTAAGTCAGAGTAAAGCCTGATGCTGGTGTCGGTAATAGAACGTGACTTCACTCAGAGCTTCTGACACAGACCCACGTGGAGGGAGAGAAATAGAACTTTCTGGGACATAGTCACATGGTAGTTTAACCTTCAGTCAGAGACTACTGGGGAAAGAGTTTAAGGACAGAGACAGTTGCCTCCTTTAACACTTTAGAGCAGTGCTGTCTAATAGAAAGACAATACACATTGCACATGTAATTTTAAACTCTCGTGTAGCCACTTTAAAAAAGTAAAAAGAAACAGGTGAAGTTAATTTCAATAGAGTATTTCATTTAGCCCAATATACCCAAAATGTACTCATTTGAACATGTAATCAGTATAGAAAATTATTAAGAAGATATGTTACCTGTTTGGGGTGCTAAACCTTTGAAATCCGGTGTGCATTTTACACTTATAGCACATCTCATTTCAGACTAAACACATTTCAAGTGCTCAATAGCACACGTGACCGGTGGCGACCATATTGGACAGCACAGGAGTTTTGCTGTCTCCTGGCACCAACCACTTCTATTAATAGCATCAGTTACTCTGTCACCCTTTCTTATTTGTCATCCACAGTGTGGCTGTTAGCTATTAATACTGCTTTGCTGATGTTTCCAGCTCATCAAGCCATCTCTGTTAATAAAGGGTTCACTCCATATTCATCTCATAGTAACAGCTAACATTTATTGAATGTGTGTTATGTGCCAGGCATACTTCTGAGTGCTTTAGCTTTATATATATTAAGTCATAAAATCCTCACAACATCCCTGTGAGCTAAGCTTTTTATCATCTCCCCATTTTACAACTGAGAAAAGTGAAATTATTTAACTACCCAAAGCCACACACAACAATCAAGTGTAGGAACAATGATTCCAACCACAGAAGTTTAACCACCCCTCCACCCTACCCCATCCCCGACAAGCTCTGGAACCAGGGCAGCAGAGACCTGGCTAGGTAGCATTTCATTTGAGTCAGTGGCAGAGGTAGAACTTGGTCTCAGCTTCTCCCAGGCCCTCCAGACCTGTGAGAAACTTGGCCAAAACTGCTTTCCTTTTCTGTGGTGGTTGCCCATAGCAACTGGTTCATAGCACATATATAGGGCTTGTGTATATCTGTGTGAGACTGTACCTACACACGCACAGGAATAAGATAAGACAAACTACAGAGAGTGTTCATAAAACCAATAGAATTGTAGAGCCAGAAGGGCTCTTAAAGACTATTTCGTCACAAAAGTTCAGTGCAGCGCGCTCAAGAGACTTGCTCCAGGTTACACAGCTCAGCTAGAACCCAGATAATGTGACTTCAAGTAGTTTAATATCTACTAAATACTTCTTTTTTTATTTTATTTTATTTTGTCAATATACAATGTGGTTGATTCTTGTGGCCCATTACCAAGACCCCCCTCCCTCTTCCATCTCCCCCCTTCCTCCCAACAACCTCATATCTGTTCACTTGTTGTATCAACTTCAGGGAATTGTAATTGTTGTGTCTTCTTCCCTCCCCTCCCCCACCTTATTTGTGTATTTATTTATTTATTTTTAGCTCCCACAAATAAGTGAGAACACGTGATATTTTTCTTTCTGTGCCTGACTCATTTCGCTTAATACAATTCTCTCTAGGTCCATCCATGTTGTTGCAAATGGCAGTATTTCATTCTTTTTTATAGCAGAGTAATATCCCATTGTGTAGATATACCACATTTCCGTATCCACTCATCTGATGATGGACATTTGGGCTGGTTCCAACTCTTAGCTATCATCAAGTTGAAGATATACCTGTTCTCCAGTGTTCATTGCAGCTCTATTCGCTAAATACTTCTTATGCATAGCACTTCTTACTTGAAATGGGGGAAATGCAACAGTATAGCAAATCTGTTCTCAGTCATATACACTTTAACAAATGTTTGTCTTCCCTACCAGAGTACCACTTTTATTGTGTCAGCATTTGCAAAAAGCATTTATGCATTTTAGAAATTTAAAATTGGGAAACTCAGAATTAAAGTGAATTCCTCCTGCCTTACCTTGTTTGTGCCTATAGTTAAGCATTTACGTTGTTTTCTATGTGTTTCACCAGGCCAACAACATATTAAGTTCTTTGAGGGTTAAGACACTATCATACAATTAAAATTCCCTACTGCCCAAATCTGAGCCCTTAATAAATGTGTAAATAACAATATCAAAACTGTACAATTATCAGTATGAAGAGGTGGCATTTGGCAGATAGATTTCATTTCTTAAATGATGTTAAAACGCACTGCTGGAGAAAGTATTGTTGTTATCAGCTTGACCTTTAGGATTAGCGCTTGGTCACCACTTCAGCCAAAGGAACAGCAGTAACATCTCACAAAGATTTTTTCTTTCAGCAGCAAACTAGCCATCACTCTTTCCTCGGATCCTTCTATTTCAAAGTGGAGAGTTTGACTACAGTTTAAATGTTGAAATATTTCCCACTTAAGCACAGAACACACTTGATTTCTTATAAAAAAAAAAAAAAAACCACGGCTTTTATATATTATGTTTCAAAGTGGAGATGGCTGTGAAACTTGAGCCCTGACACACAACCTCAACCTGACTTTCTAAAAGTGCTCCAAAAACTGTTCTTCTAATAAGCATGACAAGAGCCCGTTCTTTAATGATTTTTTGCCAACCTATATCATTTATTCTAAGTCATTAAAAAATCAAAATAGTTTACATTAAATTAATCCCTGAGTATGAAAGAGGATGGTCTCATCCACTGTTGGATAAAGACTGAAAAGGCTACAAAGCTAGTCCCAGCACAGAAAAGTGACTCAATAGTGACAACTTAATTCTCTGGAGCTGTTAACAGAACTTGAAAAGGAAAAATCGTATATTCTTTATTTATAAAATCACAAGAAAAATACTTTAGGGACCGTGGGAAATTAGTTTTGTTCTTACTTTTAACATTTTCAGAGCCTACCTCAATGAATAAAATGCTAAGTACAAAAACAAATAAACATTTACGTGGTTGAGCAAGACTCCTGTTTTTTGTTTACTGCTCTTTGATTTTTTTAGTAGCCCACTGTAAAAGCCCTGGGGGCACACCTTCAGAATACATGAATAATGTCAGTAATAACGAATAGAGCCTGCTATGGAAAATACTCTGTTTTCAAAACCAGAGGTTAGTTCCTGGAAGTCAGCCGGTCAGAGAAAGGATGTGGTATAGCAGCAAGTTTAAATAGCTTGTGCAACAAAGGGAAGAGAGATCTGTTGACTTCTGCCTCCTAGAGGGTTGAAATTGGAAAGAACAATACTTAAATAGCTTATTCAGAAAGCATCAAAGATGAAGAATTTTTCACACTTCGAAAAGCTTCACTAGTCACTTTTGGGAAATCAGGTGAGAAAGGAACTCATGCGTTAGGATAATGATAAGATAAAAATCAGTATTAACTTCAGTTTCAATAAATCAGCCTGGTTCTTTTGGGTTGCTCTAGGGAGGACACTGACATCACTTTTTAAATTAGCCCCTAAATCCCATTTCTCGTTTTTGTGAACTGAAAGAGTCATCACCATTCACCTGGCTTTAAAATCCTGTGCAGTTGTGGAGCTCTGTAGCCAAATAAGTTCCACAAAATAAACTCATCGCAGGCGCAGGAAAAGCAGCTCTTTTGAAAATACCTTGTGATCAGGCTCTAGGTCACGACCTGGGTCTTGAGAAACTTGAGTTAGTAGATGTTAGTTTTTCTTAGCTCTTTGTTTACCCTGGACTTAGACATTTTGTATTATTAAAAACCTGTGGCTTATAAGGACATTCTATTTATCTTTCCAGGCTTTTTTTGATGGAAATGCCTGGATTTTCTTGGAAACAGGGATTTTATTGTGGATTCCTGGTGCCCCTTGGAGAGGCTTATTTTTCTGGACAATAGTTTTCCTTAGTGTCACTACTCTTTTCATCTTCGAATGGTCACAAGCTCCCAAGGTCGAGAAAAGTGCATCCTTTTGTTCTAATGAATCAGAAATTCCATTTTAAAAAGTCTGCAAAAGGGACTCTTGATTAATAACTTAAGGCATATTTCCACTGCCCGAAGTATCCAGAGGGGTTAGGCTTCAAGACCCTTGGAGAAAAAGGAAATCTAACTCAGTTAAACTCAAAGAATTTAGCAGCAGTGTTCCTACTTTGATTATTGACACTTAAGAGTTTTAATCTTTATCTGTGCTTTAAGGTGTGTTGTACAGCTAAGCATGCTTGCCTCTCTTAAAAGAATAGCCCCCGGTAAATTTTGCATAAAGAAGTAAATTAGCCTCTGACTGTAAGTGGAATTCTCAGGGTTTGAAAAGTTCTACTGCTCCAGACTGCATTTCGTCCTTGTAGCACCAACCTTAAGATGCTTTGTGAGTTCATGCTGTATTGGTGTACATTATTTTAATCAATAAGTCAATTTTTCAGGAAAAAATGAATAACCATTTTTAGTTAAATGTTGCGCCACTAGCCACTAGCTACATGTGGTTGTTTTACATTTAAAATTTAATTAATGAAAATTAAATAAAGTGAAAAATCCACTTCCTCAGACTCACTAGCCACATTTCAAGTGCTCAATAGCCACATGTAGCTACTGGCTTCTGTATTTGGGCAGTAAAAATACAGGACATTTCCACCATTGCAGAACATTCTATTGGACAGCTCTGCTTCAAAGGGATTCATTTCACTCTTTGAAATGAATTTTATTAGCCAGCAGCAGAAAACACTGATTATCGTTGTAGCTTGCCATCCAAAGAATCCCAGCTTTCTAAGGTGATTGATATCTCTTCTTCCCAGTCACAACATGGAGAAACTGACTGAGGCTGTGAATTTGATGTGACTTAAGAATTCTGAAAATTTCCCTCAAGAGTTGTTTGTTACTATAAATTGTAATTAAAAAAAAAAAAAAAACCTCTATGCCTCAAAGCCATTTAGCTTTGATTAAGCACGAAAGAAATGCAGTTTCCTACATTTTTTCCTAGCCAAGCTATGTAGAATGCTATAGAAACTGTTTGGTTGGCATTCATTAAATGCACATAAAATTATCTTTGAAGATTGTTAAGAAAGATATAATGGTAACATGTAGTAACTGCTGCTCAAAAGATCCATGTGACACTATTTTTTTTTTAAAATCACCTATTTGGCCTTTTACTTTTTACAGCAACAATTATTTCCTCTTAATCATTCAAAATGTTGTGTCTCATAAATAACTGTGCTGCTTGGCTTGGCTTTCTATCCTTCCCAGGCTTGTGGTCTTTCCGCTTCCTCACAGGTCCTCTACTGACTCCACAGCACGAGTGGCTTGCTCGGGATTCCTTGACTTGTACTTTCTTCGTCTCCAGCCTTCACTCATGCCCTTCCTGCCATCTGCAACATTGTCCCCCTCTAATAAGCCTTTCCGAGACTTATCCATTCCTCAAGGCCCATTTGAAATGCCACCTTCTCCTGATGCCACCAGCTGAAGTGACCTCTCCCTCCTCTAAATTATAGCTGCATTATGATTAAGTGTCTCACTTCCCTCACTGGACTGTAAGCTCGTTGGCACAAAGACCACAGTCTTAGTCTATCACCGGTTCCCTCCCCGCTCTTGGCACAGAGCTGATGCTCTAGACATGCGTGTCGAAATGAGGAAATTCCACTAGTTTTCTAAATATACATGCAAGATTTCTTCGAGCTGCCTCTGCACTGACAAACCAAAGGTAGTAGCATTGCACACATGCCTTTACATTAAGTTTTAACAAATATTTTAGCCATGTCAACTCATTTTGGCTTAGATAATTAGTAGTGTTAGCACAGGTATAGATATATTGACCTACAAGATTGTACTCATGTGAGCGAATGTAGAAAGAAATTGGGCTGTGGCAATATGAAATCTTGTTCTAGTCAAGTCTAAATTTTATTATCACCTGACAAGGTAACTTTTCTTTTTATGTATCAGATTGGCAAAGACTAAAAAGAATTGAAAGAATAATGTCAGTATGGGGAAACAGAGATTCTTATTTATTTCAGGTGGAAATGTAAGTTGGTACAATTTCTGTGGAGGGCAGTTTGGTAATACCTATGAAACTAAAAAAATGGAAGAAGGAATTTCACTTAGAGGAATTTATCCTACAGTCACACTCCCACCTATATACAAGAATGCCTGTGGTCTCCTGAGGAAAGTTTAAAACACCCTCTAAGAAGTATTCTTACCAAAGCTTTCAACCTGAATCTGATCAAGTCTCTTGATCAAATCACCAGTTCATAGGAAATGCAGGCAGGAGAGGAAAACATATTAAACACCACCATTAAATGTAGTCAGCAAAACCCAGAAGGTGGGAATTTGTAGGAAAAACAATGCAGTTTTGTCAACAAATAAATTTCAAGGAAAAAAAAGGAAGGGGGAATTTATGAGTTAAAAGAGACTTGAGGCATATCAATCAAATGCAATGTGTGAACCTTGTCTGTATTCTGATTTTAACAAATCAGCTGTAAACAATAGTCAATAGGACAAATTTGAACACAAACAGGATGTTATTGATATCAAGAAATTATTGTTAATTTTTTAGGTATGGTAATGGTGTTTTTTCTTTTTTTTTAAAAAAAGAGTCCTTATAATAGATACATAATTAAATACTTATGGAGGAAATTTGCCTCAAAATAACCTGGCAGGGAGAGTGGAGGGGTGTAGATGAAACAACTTTGCCCATGAGTTAGTTGTTTACTGTTAAAGTTGGGAGATCATTGTGCTATTTTCTCTACTTTGGTGTATCTTTTACATTTTCCCTTTTAAAGATGAAAGGGGGAATGTTGGCAGTATTCCTTGTCATAAGAAATAAACCTAAAAACAACCTATATATCTATAATAATGATTGGCTAGATGTATTAATGTATAGCCACACAATGGAATAAATACTATGAATTATGAAAAATAAAGAGAAGTGTTTGTGTGTATGTGTGTGTGTGTGTATCCTGATATGGAACAGCTGCTAAGATATAGCAAGTGAAAAATAATGTAAGACAATATGAATAATATGCTTTCATTTATGTTAAAAGGGCACATAGACACATATGTATTTGTATAGGTTATTTCTAAAAGAATTCTTAAGAAATTGCTAGGAGTGGTTGCCCCTGAAGAAGTGGCTGGATGGTATAGGAGAATGGGGTGAGAGAGAGAGGGGTTAACTACTTTTCTAATTCAAAAAATACTTTTCATTTGATTAACACTTTAGAATATAGCCCAGTGATTAAGAATTGAGCTTCTCAAGTTGACTCATGCTCATTTCCAAATAGATGATAAAAAATGTTTTGCTGACTGGTAAAAGTTTGGGGGTTAAAACACATTTAGAAATTATCTGCAAATTGGCAAGCATTAATGCTCTCCTTTGTGTCAAAGGAAATACATGCATTTCTCACTCACAAACGAGAGAAACATTCCCATTTGGAGATTCCCCAGAGAGACTTATGTTTATAACTAAACACATGTTTTCAAGGGCTACTAAGCTGCAGAGGAAATTCGACCCTCTAGAGCAGTGGCAGAGATAATCCGAAACAGCAGATAATCCAAACCTCAAAATATTTTGTTTTTAAATGCACAATATTATTTTTAGAAGCAGTCCATTTATGTTCTTAATTATGTTTTGCTGAGGATAATAGACATATTAAAGTGAATTTGTAGTCTCTGCACACCCACCAGCAGAAGGTGGTGGAGGACATGGGCCAGAAAGATGCTTTGTGGTAGAGGAGATACCGATAACCTATAACTAGGTCAGGATGTGGTGACTGCAGATTTTTATTTCACTTCCTACCACCATTTAGACATTCCGCCTTTGCCTTCATATGACCTCCCCTCCAAAGTCTTTCTTAGAGAATTCCACCTAATTTTCCTTCCAATCCAAAGTTTAAAATAACAATACTGATCTGTAAGAAGAGAAGAAATCATTAGCATCCTTTCTATTTATAAAGTAAAAAGAGCAGGGTATTTTTCAATTAATATGTTCCACATGGGCTACCCCTTTATTCCTGCCTAGCGAATGGTGAGTGTCCTATACACCAATTCCTCCAGGTATCCGGTTTAACAAGTAGGGCAGAAGCTTCAGGTAGACAGTGTGGAAAGCTGGTGATAAGGCATTGCTTTTTAAAAATGTGTTGTGTTTTGGGTGTTGTCGTTGGGGATGCAGCAAAAGCTGTGGAAGGGAAAAGGATGAAATCCCTTTTCCTGACTACTGCCTGCCTGACATTGTGCTGGGCACTTCTAGATGGGTTACCTTGTTTGCTCCCCACAAAGACTTAATGAAAAGGGTGAGGGTGGGGAGCAGCTGCATGGGGCAGAGGAAGAAATAGGGAAGACCCCAAGATTTCTAGGGTGGCTGACTGGGTAGATGTGATGCCTTTAACAGAGATGGGGAAGACAGCAGGGGCTGCAGATTTGGGCAAAAGTTAGGAAGAGTTAGTGAGTTCCATTTTCCACAGGATAATTGGTGGGTCAGTAGGTCCTGACGGGTCACGTGGTGCATGGTGGGTCGTAACCTTTTAGCCAGTGAAAGAAACAAGCCATCCTTTCTATCCCTCTGAAAAATCTTAATTCCCACCATATGTTTTACTGCCCATGGCACATTACAGATCATTGGTCTGTTTTTTAAATGACAGAAAACCGTATTTCTATTGTTCTTGTCTTTATACATTTAACACTTATATTAGCAACAGGAAAGTTTTATTTTTTTTAAAGTGTAACATAGAAATGTATTTCACTTACAATAATAGTTGTGTTCCCCTAAAGTGACGTATATATCCATTCACTTTCAATTCACTTTAGCAAAGTGCTTCTTTAAAGAAATACAGATATCCAGTAAAACATTAAAAAATGTTCAACCTCACTCACTGTTAAGTAGTGTACATTAAAATAGCATTACTCACCTTCCCACTTTGGCAAGGGCATTCCCAAACAATGCTGGGGGAAGGTAAATCCCTGCAACTTCTTTGGAACCAACATCCATGCACTTAGACCCTCTATATTACCCTGCTGTCTTAGCATTGTGACTTTCTCAAAGTCTTTCTCAAAGTTGTTTCTCAAATGACTTTCTACAAATATATGCCCACAAATACAGCAGACATTGTTTAAGAATGTTCATTGCAATAGTGAAATAGCAAAAAGCTGGAAACAGCTTAAATATCCATCAATAAGTGACCAATTAAATAAATGAAGGTATATCAGGCAATGGAATAACATGCAGTTGTTAAAAAGTATAAAGGAGATCTATTTAATTGGACTTTATGTTTAATGTGATCCCATTGGTGTCCATACAAAACAAAAATAAAATTTCTTTCTCCCTCTACTTGTACATTGTAAAAAATTGGAGGATGAATTCACAAGAAACTATTAAGGATGGTAACCTCCAGAAGCAAAATTAAGGTGGAAGAAGGGCACAGGAAGACTTCTTACTTCTTTTTTTTTTTTTACCTTACTCAATTGTTTGTCTAAAACAAACAAACAAAAAGCATATGTATCTAAAACAATACAAAAAATGGTTGCTGAAAAAGTTCTTTGACATTAAAAATGTTAATTTTGTAAACTTTTTAAACCCATGCCTCTCTTTAGACACATCTAAAAATTTCATGTCCTCCTTTATTTGAAATTTGGGAAATAAATTAAATATTGTTACACAAACAAATCAGGACAATGCCACAAAATGATGTTTTGTTTTCAAAACACACACATCTACTAGAGACTCTAATACTACGTTATCCTACAATCTCCCTTAAGGGAATCGGGCTCTTCAGAATGCTCATATCCTTATTCCTCTTTTTACAATACTTTTTAAACAGATTTCCTGAGGCATATTGACATAAAATGAACTATACACATTGAAAGTGTATTGTTTCATAATCAGTATGTAGAAGAGACATCTGCACTCCCATTTTCATAATAGTATTATTTATGGTAGCCAAGGTATGGAACCAACCTAAGAGTCCATCAGTGGATGAATGGATAAGGAAAATGGGGCATATACATGCAATGGAACACTATTCAGCCATTAAAAAGAAAGAAATCCTGTCATTTGCAACAACATGGATAAACCTGAACGACATTATATTATGTGAAATAAGCCAGGCACAGAAAGGCAAAAACCATATAATCTCACCTACATATGGAATCCAAAAAAGTTGAACTCATAGAAGCAGAGAGTAGAATGGTGGTTACCAGGGGCCAGTGGTTGGGGAGATTTGGAGATGTTGGTCAAAGCATACAAAATTTTAGTTAAAACAGGAGGAATAAGTTCAAGAGATCTATTGCACAGCATGGTGACTATAGTTAGTAACAGGTATTTTATTCTTGAAAATTGTTAAGAGAGTAGATTTTAAGTGTTCTCACCACACAAAAAAATGATGTGTGTGAGGTAATGCATATGTTAATTAGTTTGGTTTAGCCATTCCAAAATGTATACATATTTCAAAACACAATGTTGTACACCATAAGTATATGCAATTTTTATTTGTCAGTCAAAAAAGTGTATCATTTCGTAAGTACTGCCATATGTATTCACCCACGAAACCATCACCACAATCAAGATAGTGAACATACCCATTACCCCTAAAAGTTTCTTCTTGTCCCTTTGTACTCTCTTTCTCCAGCCCACCCCACCCCCAGAAAACCTCTGAGCTGCTTTATGTCACTATAGATTAGTTTGCATTTTCTAGAGTTTTTCTATAATTGCAATCATACAGTATGTAGTCATTTTGTCTGGGTTCTTTTACTCAGGATGATTATTTTGAGATTCATCCATGTTGTTGTGTGCAACTAAAGTTCATTCCTTTTCATTGCTGAAGAGTATTACATTGTGTGAATATAATAGAATTCTTTTGTTCATTCCTCTATGAATGGACATCTGGGTTGTTTTCAGTTTGGGGCTATTACAGATAAGGTTGTTATGAATATTCATGTACAAGTCTTTGAATGGACATATGCTTTTATGTCTTTTGTTTAAATATCTAGGAGTAGAATGGGTAGATCATATATTATATGTAAATTAAGCTTTTGAAGAAACTGCCCAATTGTTTTCCAAAGTGGTTGTACCGTTTTACATTCCCTCCAGAAGTGTACAGGAGTTTGAGTTCTTCCACATCCTAGCCAACATTCTGTATAATCAATCTTTTTAATTTTAGTCACTCTAATAGGTGTGCAGTAGCATCTCATTGTGGTTTTAATTTGCATTTCATTAACAGCTAATGACATTGAGCATCTTTTCTATGTGCTTATTTGCCATCCATGTATCTTCTCTGGTAAAGTACATGTTCAAATCTTTTGCCTTTTTTTCTTAATTGGGTTTTTATTTTTATTTTTTATTATTGAACTGCAAGGTTTTTTTATATATTCAGTATACAAGTCCTTTATCAGATATAAAATTTGCAAATGTTTTCTCCCAGTCAATGCTTTGTCTTTACATTCTTTTAAACAATGTTCTTTGAAGAGCAGAATTTTGAGATTTTGCTGAAGTCCAATTTATAAACTTATTCTTTCATAGATGTGCTTTTGGTCTCATATCTAAGAAATCTTCGTCTAACCCAAGTTCAAAAAGGATTTTTCTCCAAAGTTTTCTTCTAGAATTTTTTTTTTTTTTTTTTTTTCGTGACCGGCGCTCAGCCAGGGAGTGCACCGGTCATTCCTATATAGGATCCGAACCCGCGGCGGGAGCGTCGCCGCGCTGCTAGCGCAGCACGCTACCAAGTGCGCCACGGGCTCAGCCCTTCTTCTAGAATTTTTATAATTTTTGGATTATTGTTTAGAGTAGGTCTGACACATTTACAGTTCATTTTTGTATACGATGTGAAGTATGGATATAAATTCTTTTTTTGCATATGGATATGAAAGTGTTTCAGTACCATTTGTTGAAAAGATGATCCTTTCTCCACTGAATTGCAATTGCACTTTGTAAAAAATCAGTGGTCCCTATATATGTGGGTCTATTTCTGTGTCTATATTTTATTACAGTGATCGATTTGTCTTTACACCTATACCATACTCTTTTGATTATTGTAACTTTATAATAGGAGGGTACTTCAAATAGTTCAGGGAAAAAATGGCATTCAAAGATAATAAGCATCTTTCCATGAACTTTTTGAATACCCCTCACATGTCTGACAATCAAGTAGTGTTAGCCCCCCAATATCTTCTCTTTTCAAAGTTGTTTTTACTATTCTAGGTCCTCTGTATTTTCATATGAATTTCAGAATGATATGGTCAATTTCAACAAAAAAGTCTTCTGGGATTTGGATAGGGATTGTGTTGAACCTATATGCCAGTTTGGGGAGAATTGATATCTAAACAAGTATTCTCTTTGAGTCTTTAATTCATGAACACAGTATATCTCTCCCTCTATTTCGGTCTTCTTTTATTTCTGTCAACAATGTTTTGTAGTTTACTGTGTACAGATCTTTTGCATCTTTTGCCAGATTTATCCCTAAGTATGTCACTTTTTTAAACTTATTGTAAAAGGTATTGTTTTTTTATCTCAATTTCCCATTGTCTGTTGCTAGTATATAGGAACACAACTAATTTTGGATATTGATATTGCATCCTACAACCTTGCTAAGTTCACTTATTAATTCTAGTAAATTATGTATAGATTTCACAGGATTTTCTAAAAAGATTATTATGTCTCAGAGAATAAAAACAGTTTTACTTCTTTCTATACAATCTGAAAATATTTCTTTTTCTTTTTCTTGCCTTACTTCACTGGTCAGAATCTCTAATAATATGTTTGATATAAATGGAGAGAACAGACATCCTTACCCATTGGCAATCTTAGAGGGAAAACATTCAGTTTGTCATATTAAGTATGCTGTCAGCTGTAGGGTTTTTGTAGATGCATCTTATCAGGTGGAAGAATTTTCCTTCTATTTCTGATTTGCTGAAAATTTTAATCAGAAATTGATGTTGGATTTTGTCAAATATGTTCTCTACATCTATTGTGATGATCATATTTTTTTTTCCTTTTGGTTTGTTACTGTGCTGATTACACTGATTGATTTTCAAATATTAATCTAATCTTGCTTTCCCAGGATAAACTCCACTTAGTAATGGTTTATAATCTTTTTATAGTTTGTTTGATCTGATTTGCTAATACTTTATTAAGAATTTTTGTATCTATGTTAATGAGTAATTGTGTTCTGTAGTTTTTATTTTTTGTGATTCCTCTGTATAGTTTTTGCATCAAATTAATACCACCTTCATAGAATGCATGGAGAGATATTCCAACTTCTTCATTTTAAAGAGTTTGTATAAAATTAATATTTCCTTCTTAGATGTTGGGTAGAATTCACCGATAATAACATTTGGGCTTGGAGTTTTCTTTGTGGGAATATTTTCAATAACAAGTTCAATTCCTTTAATAGAGAGCTATTCCAGTTATAGACTTTTTCTTAAGCGAATTTTAGTAGGTTATATCTTTCAAAGAATTTGTTCATTTCATCTAAGTATTGAATTTATAAGCATAAAATTGCTCATAATATGCCCTTATTGTCCTTTTTTTTTTTTTTTTTTTTTTTTTTTGTCGTTTTTTCGTGACCGGCACTCAGCCAGTGAGTGCACCGGTCAGTCCTATATAGGATCCGAACCCGCGGCGGGAGCGTGGCCGCGCTGCCAGCACAGCACTCTACCAAGTGCGCCACGGGCTCGGCCCGTTATTGTCTTTTTAATGTCTGTAGATTCTGTAATGATATCACCTCTCTCATTTCATATTAGTAATGTGTGTCCTCTCTCTTTTTTTTCCTTATCAGTCAGGCTGGAAGTTTGTCAATATAATCTATCTTCTCAAAGAGCCAACTTTCAGTTTCATTGATTTTCTGTATTGTTTTTATATTTTCTATTTTACTGGTTTCAACTGTGATATTTATTGTTTCCTTTCTTCTACTTACTTTGGGATTTGTTTATTTTTCTTTTTTCTAGATTTTTATGGTAGAAGTTGAAGTCATTGATTTGTGAACATAGAACTGGCTTTTCTTCTAACATAGGCATTTAGTGCTATAACTTTTCCTCTAAGCTTTAGCTGCATATCACAAATTTTGATATGTTGTGTTTTCATTTTCATTTGGTTAAAAATACTTTTAAAATGCTTTTGAACTCTACTTTGACCAATGTGTCATTTAGAAGTGCGTTATTTAGTTTCCATATATTTGAGGATTTCCCAGATGCCTTTCTAATTGAAATCCATTTGGTCAGAGAACATACTTTGTTTGAAGCCTTTTAAATTCATCAAGACATATTTTATGGCCCAGAATATGTCCCACCTTGGTCAATGTGTGTACTCGAAAAGAACATGTATTTTTGCTGGTGGTGGTAGAATGTTCTGTAAATATCAGTTAGGTCAAATTAGCTGGCAATGTTCTTCAGGTCATATGCTTAATGATTTTCTGTCTACTTTCCTATCAATTATTGAGAGAGAGGTGTTGAAGTCTCCAACCATAATTGTGGATTTATCCATTTCTTTCTGTAATTCTATCAGTTTTTGCTTCATGCAATTTTGAGTTCTGTTATTAGGCGCATAAATATTTAGGTTTCTTACATTCTCTTGAAGAATTGACCCCTTTATCATTATGGAATGATGCTCTTTATCCCTAATAATAGTTTTTACTATGCAACCTACTTTGTCAGCTTTCTTCGGATTAGTGTTAGCATGGTATATCTTTAGTCATGCATTTAGTTTTAACTTATTAGTGTCTTTATATTTAAAGTGAATCTCTTGAAAAAAATAAAGTGAACCTCTTGATAGTAGCATATAGTTGAATCTTGCCTTTTAATTGGGTGTTTTAATCATTTATATTTAATGTGATTATTGATATGCTTGGGTTTAAGTCTAACTTCTTACTATGTTTATTCTATTTGTCCCATCTCTTCTTTGTTCCTTTTTCCTTTATCTGCCTTCTTTTGAGAATTTTTTATTTATTACTTTTTATCTTTTTTTTGTTGTCTTGTTACTTACAACTCTTTATAGTGTTATTATAGTGGTTGCTTTTTAGGGTTTATAGTACAGAAGTTCCTCTCTTTGCACAGTAATGCTGGACTGCAAAAATGACCATGCAAACTGAATTGTGTAAAGAGATATTAATAATTAATGAGAAAAGTTACAAATGTTCTTAACCTTGAAAAGTTTTGTTAAAATATTAAAAACTCTCTTCTTATCATTTATAAATGTATAGGGAAATGACAAAACAATAAAATTAGCATTTATTTAGTACACTGTAATTTAAAACATTAGAAATATTGAAAATTAAAGTGTTTTGTTTCTTTATAAAAAAGAAAACTTATCAAGAAGATTTCCTCTTCCAGGAATATGAAATAGACATACTTTTCCCTATTTCTCCTTCTAGGTTCAACTAAAAACTCTGTACATTATATATAAAACAAACATAAGATGACTCTGAAAGTTGAAGAAAAGACAAAGACTGGATTGGCTCATATACCCCAGACATGGAGATGAAGAAACTGGCAACCTGAAAATGCCAACAGGAACAGGCAAAAAAAGCCCCAGTAAAAACCTGTGCTCTCTAGCCAAAGGACCAGGAAAAGGGCAGATTAGTAAGAAAGAAAACATTTTGCAATAACCACTGTACTCCAGCCAAACACCACAGAAAAAAACTGTGGTCCCACCCTCAGCCACACCAGCAAATGCTGAATGGGGAGCTTAGAATTCCACACCAACAAGACAGTATGAAGGTGTTACAATACCCCTGCCAGGGTGGTGTCAGAGAATGCCAGCTGAGGAGCCATGACTTTCATCTCTGTTGAGCCCTAATTAGCTTTCCTCCCCTCATGTGGTATCAGTGAAGACTGCATGGACAGCTTGGACTTGCCACTTCTAGCAATAAAGAGGTCCTCCTTTCCTTCCCTGGTGGGATGGTGTCAGAGGTAATACTAGCTTCATAAAATAAATTGGGAAGTGTTCCCTCCCCTTCTGTTTTCTAGATGGAATTGTGCTGAATTTGAGTTAAATCTTTAAACGTTTGGTGTAATTCTCCAGTGAAACCATCTGGGCCTGGAGTTTCTTTGGGGGGAATTTAAAAACTATGCATTTATCTTGATATAGAAAATCCTAAAGAATTCACAAGAAAAAAAAAAAAAAAACTCTTAGAGCTAATAAACCAGTGCAGCAAGGTTGCAGGATATAAGATCAATATACAAAAATTACTTGTATTTCTATACACTAGCAATGAACACCCCAAAGACCAGAATACATGAAACTACTAAGAAAGCATAGGGGAAATGCTTCATGACACTGGTCTGGGCAAGGAGCTTTTGGATAAGACCTCAAAAGCACAGGTAACAAAAGCAAATATAGACAAATGGGATTACATCAAACTAAGTTTCTTTACAGCCAGGGAAACAATCCCATTTACAATAGTATCAAAAAGAATAGAATACTTAGGGAAAAAATTAACAAATAAAGGGCAAGACAGAAAACCAGAAAATATCGTTAAAAGAATACCCAAGTAAAAGGAAAGACCTCCCATGTTCATGAATTGGAAGACTTAATTTTATTAAGATGGAAATGTTTTCCAAATTGATCTACAGAGTCAACGCAACCCCTGTCAAACTTCCAGCTGCCGTATTAGCTGAAATGAGTAATTCGATCCTAAAAATTCATATGGAAATGCAGAAAAACCTCAAAAAACAAACAAACAAACAAAAAATAGCCAAAACAATCTTGAAAAAAATGTTAGAAGACTCACACTTTCTGTGTTCAAAACTCATTATAAGGCCATGGTAATCAACACACTGTTATTGGCATAATGAAAGATATATAGGTCAACCAAATAGCATAGAGAGTCCAGAAATATACTCATCCATCTATGGTCAATTGGTTTTTGACAACAGTACCAAGACAATTCAGTGAAGAAAGCAATCTTTACAACAAATGGTGCTGGACAACTGAATATTCACATGAAAAAGAATGAAGTTGGAATCCTACTTTATACCATATAAAAAAAATTAACTCACTGGTAGGGCCAGCTCTCAGTCCAGCAGCACACAGATGGGCTCATCAGTCTGGCCTGGCAAGGGCAGGAGGTAAGTCAGTTCCCCCAAAATTAGAAAAGCAGAACAACTCAAGAAATACAATGAGGTTAGTGATTTCAGTAATACAGAAAATTGACCAGCATTAGGAGAACTGGTTAACATTGGATGTCAGAGTGTCATCAAGCAAGGAAACAAGAAGCCACAAAATAGAAAACAAAAAGAAGAGAAGGTTAAAAAGAGAAGCAACAATGAGAGCAAAGAAAACTAGAAACAAAACTAGTTGGCCCTAGCAAAAATACCAATGAAGATGAAGTTCAGTCAAGTAATCCAGGAAAAAGAGCTAATACACACAGTGGGTACTACTCTACTTAGATGACCTAAGACCAGATAATTAAGAAAGACCTGAATCCTGGAGCAGCTCACAGGATCTTGGAACCTGAAGAAAATAAATCAGCACCTAACAATAGGTAAAATAATACACAAAGTTGGAGGTAAGATAGAGAAATGAGAGGTAATCAAAATGAATTTTCCAGTATGAATAGTGAGGGTGATACGTCTCTTTAGAGGCTGAAAGACAGGCCTGGCTGAACAGGGAAGAGAAGGAGGCAGAAGAAATCCTCAAATGAACTTTGATTATTCATATGGTTATCAAGAACATGGTGGAAGGACTGATCAACCATTTCAAACAAAACTTAATATCAGATGATGTATTACTTTAATCATAGTACAGGCATGAAGGTGTAGCTTGTGGAAGAAGCACAGCTTAAAGAGTACATTAAGCACCAAATTGAATATTACTTCCTTATAGAAAATTTAGAGTGGAGTGTCTTAGGAGGAAGATGCATGAACATGGTTTCTTGGTTATTTCCCTGATTGCTGGTTTCCACTATGTTCAAGCTCTCACTGAAAACCTTAAATCTTATTTTAGAGGCACTGAAAGATAATACAGAAATGAAAATCGTGGACAAGAACATGAGAAAAAAGATAAAACCAGACAAACAGCCAATTCCTAACTCTCCTCTACCAAGTATGCCACCAACAGACTTCTCTCAACTGATTGCTCAGAATTCATACCAGGCCAACCCTTTGGCTCACATACAGAGTCTGCCTATATTTTCCAATAATTGGAATTTCACCGAGCCCAAAGAAAATATGATATTGAAACAAGTATCCTCAAGCAATGTTTAGAGGTTTGTCTACCGATTTGCCTGATTTGGTCTCAGCCTTGATGTCTTAGTCCATTCAGGCTGCTATAACAAAATACCTTAGACTAGATGGCTTATAAACAACAGAAATTTATTTCTTACAGTTCTGGAGGCTGAGAGGTCCAAGATCAAGACAATAGTAGATTTGGTGTCTGGTGAGAGCCTGGTTTCTGGTTCATAGATGGATCCTTCTTGCTGTGTCCTTACTTGGCAGAGGAGTAAGGGGTCATCCTTGGGCCTCTTTTACAAGGGCACTAATCCCATTCATGAGAGTTCTGCCCTCAGGGCCTAATCACCTCCCAAAGGCCCCACCTTCTAATAACACCCTACAGGTAAGGATTTCTATACATGAATTTGAGGGGCATGGGAGGACATAAATATTCAGACTACAACACTTGGATAGAAGTAAAAAAGAGACATCTACCCCCAGTGATATTATAGGAATCAAAATCTGTACCTGATGAGACATCAAGTCAATTACATCCTCCAAAACAATAAGAATGAGAAGAACTTGGTTTTTTACTTGATGAAGAAATGAAACATATAGAAAGATGAAAAACACATTTATTGATTGGTCTGATAATTATTCAGATTAGGAAATTGAAAGCAGGATTTAAACAAGATTTTGATTGTAATTCATACTTTACCTTACATAAGAAAACACCCTGGAGGGTAAGAAACAAGCAACCACATGTCTCAGGCAAAAATTGTATCTGAGGGCCGAGCCCGTGGCGCACTCGGGAGAGTGCGGCGCTGGGAGCGCGGCAACGCTCCCGCCGCGGGTTCGGATCCTATATAGGAATGGCCGGTGCACTCACTGGCTGAGTGCCGGTCACAAAAAAAAAAAAAAAAAAAAATTGTATCTGAACTTGCTAAAGTTATCAATGATATTATTATCAAATATCAATATCTATTAATATATCATAGATCAATCATATTATCATGACATGATTTATGGATAGAAGAGGATGAAAACAAACACGCAGCCATAAAGGTAATTGCTTCTGGCCAACATCTGTCTGCTGAAATTTTTTTAAGTGTATGTTGCTGTTTATGTTTTCCTAAACTTGAAGTATTATTCTATGAAATTTTGAATATAAATAAATTATGTTAAATTTGAAAAATTCCTTCAAATATTCCCTTTGATAGTCACAACCTGAGCCTGAGAAGTAATTTATTTTATATAAATGACAGGGTAATGAACACTCTAATTACAAAAAAGAATAGCACTCACTGACTAAAAATCCTTGCTTTTTTCAGGTGAAATTTTATAAGCTCTTCAAAGTAAGACTTTTTCTCATAAGAAGGAATAAAAACTTCCCATAAGAAAGAAGTTATTATAGACAGACTTAGCTTCTATGCTCATTCCTTAACTGACTATAATCATCCCAGCTATAAGAACCAGTGGCTCGTGAGAAGAGTTCCTTCTGTTGACACCTTCCATCCTGCTCACCTTAGTCTATGGTGTACGTTTTATGTTAGGGGCTGATTATCTTTTCTTGTCCTATCATTACTGGGATGCTAGGGGTGCTGTTTGAAACCTCATTCCATTTTCTTTTCTTTCTATTTCACCCCAGGTCCCTTATCTAAGTTATTAAGGTAAAGTATAAGAGAGGACCAGACTAGTTCCTTTAATGTAAATCTTTATGGTACAGGTAGGGATAAGAAAGATCTTTTTCTGCCATTTCCACATGTTGACAATTAAATTCGTCAGAAAAGATCCCAAGTTAGATATCTGTTCGGGGCTAGAATAACAAGGGAAATGTTATTGTCGTATAACTATAATAGGTCAAAAAGGAGAGAGACTGTGGTCAGAAAGTTACAGTTGTAGAAAGGAAGAGGGCCTCGTAGCAATTGAATAGTGGGGACTGGCTGTCCACAGGAGTTCGTGTCATCAACAGGAAGTGTGCTTTCCTTCTTGGCTCCTCATTTCTTTCTTCCTGGAGTGTTCATCACTGCCTTCAGTCTCTTACCATCTCTAGCCACTGCTTTTTTGGAAACCCTGTCCCAGGCTGCAATAGATTGTCAATGACTTTGATCCTGAGTAGTCCTTTGCCTGTCTTCTGGGGAGAAGGAAGTGTGTTTTTACAGAGTTTCTTAGTTAAAAGCCTTTCATTTTCTTTTCCTTGTATAAATATTATTTTATTTGTGACAATGTGGTTCTATAAATAATATCTACCTTAAATCTTTGTATGGAACACTATGGGATATATATAAATAAATTCTACTCATGGTAGGCTAAAATTGTAATGCCCCATTCCCTATCCCTGTACCCTGTTTTGTTCTTCACTGTAGCATATATCAGCATCTACCATTCTATATATTTTACTTACTTCTTCCTTTTTGGTTTGATCACATGGATATAAGATCGATGGGAAGAGAGATTTTTGCCTATTTTGTTTATTATTGTATCCTCAGTGCTAGGACAGTTCCTGGCACAAGGTAGTTCTCAGTTTATACTTCTTAAATGAATAAATGAATTATGGATTAAACATTATGAACTAATCAAAGGAAACTTACCATTGGGTATGATGTTGAATCTGTGGGAAAATGTTTTTAAAGTTCCAAATAACAAACATCCAAGCCAACAGGAGAAAAATATACTATTTCCAGGAGATTATTTATTGGCTTTAACTAAAGTATAGGTAACAATAATGAAAAACCATGTATTAAGTTATTGAGGAAGATGCTGGTTTCATCCATTAAATATTAATCAGCAAAAAGTAATCTAGGCTGTCCGGCTTTTAAGCACTATGGGTCTGTGCACAGGCATGTCTTATTTTTAGTCTAATCTCTATGAATGTTTTGTCATCTAACTCATACCCCTCATTTCTAATACTGTACACAACTTGTCATGTAATACTTGTGCTTTTTGTGTAGGTCTGCTTAAAGGGAGAGAAATCAATCATTTAACAGATACTTATTGAACTCCTACTATGTGCCAAACATTGTGCTAAATCCTGGGCATAAAGTGGGAAGATAACAGATACAGCCTCTACATCCTGGCATTTAAGGGGGAATGGACCTTAACTAAATAAACCCACAATAAATAATCATAAATTATGATAAATTTTATAAAGGAAAAGAGCAAGATTCTATTGGATTAGGTGCTCAGGGAGGGACTCTGAGAAAGTAACTGTCAAGGCGAGATATGAAGCCTGAGTAAGGAGTTAACCATACAAATAGCATGGAAACAATATTTCAAGAAGAGGATCTGAGGTGGGTAAGAATTTGACATTTTCGAGAAACTGGGAAAAGACAGTTTGTCTATAGTATTACATAAGAAGACGATTACAGGTATATAGGTAGGAGTTAGACCATACAAGGTTTTGTGGGCAATGTTAAGTAGTTTGGAATTTATTGAAAGTTCAAATATAGTACCTTGAAGGGTTTTACCCAGGCAAAATGACATGATCTAATTTTCATTTTTAATTTTTGGCAGCTGGCTGGTAGGGGGATCCCAACCCTTGACCTTGGTGTTAATAACACTGTGCTCTAACCAACTGAGCTAACCAGAGAGCCCTAATTTTCCCTTTTAAAAGATCACTTTGATTGCTGTGGGGAGAATACATTGGTCGTGGAGAAAAGTGGACAGACGACATCAGTGAGGAGGCTATTGAAGTAACGTAAGAGATACTGAAGGTACAGTGGTGTCAGAGGAAGTGTAGAAATGAAAAGACCCTCATCTAATCCCCGAGGAATGGTCATTTAGGTATTGTATACGAAAGGGAAGTGTTGTGGAAGCCAAAAGCTGGTTCCAAGAGCGGAGGCATAATCAGGTGTCAGAAACCGTGGAGAGGTTGAATTAGGTAGGAATGAAAAGTATGTCAAATGGATATGGCAGCTTGGTGATCCTTTCTGACCTCTGTGAGAGGAATTTTAGTGGTTCCAGAAGCAATGTTGAAGTGGACCAAAGACGGAGTATAGGCTTTCTGTTTGTGGCATGTCATCACTGCTGAAAACAACAAAAGTACTAATTAATGGATGAAAAAAACTGCTTAAAAGCCTCAAAGAATCCAAGCACCTCTGGGGACTGGAGCTGAGGACCCGTGGGCACCCCCTTCTCACAGGAATGCACTGGGAACCCCTCTAAGAAAGCCCCGCTTTACCCCTAACCTGTCCTGGCTCCCTTATGCCTTCACTACCACCCCGGGCACAGGTTCCAGCCCTGGGAGGGCAGTTGAGAGAAAGTCCGGGCCAAGGTCTGGCCCCACACTCGCCACCCTTTTTGCCCCCAATGAGCTGAATTACTACGAAGCAGCCTTGGTGAACAGCCACTGCAAGGCCATCTGTGACCAATGGGACAACCTGGGCACGCTCACCCAGATGAGGCGGGATGCACTAGAGCGGATATAGAAGCTCCTGGAGACCGTCAACCAGCTACAGCTGGATTTCCCGTTGGGCAGCACCCTTCAACAGCTAGCTGGTTGGTGCCATGGAGGACCTGAAGGACGTGTGGCCGGTGCACTCAGTGGAGGAGGTCCAGAGTCTGCTGACAGCACATGAGCAGTTCAAGACAATGTTGCCTGAGGCTGATCAAGAGCGAGGCACCATTCTTGGCATCCAGGGTGAGATCCAGAAGATCTGCCAAACTTAGGGGCTGTGGTCCAGCTCCACCAACCCCGGCATTGCCCTCAGCCTGTAAGACATCAGTACCAAGTGGGACACAGTCTGAAAGTTAGTGCCCAGCCATGAACAGATGCTGCAGGAAGTGCTGGCATGGCAGCAGGTGAATGAGAGGCTCCGGCGACAGTTTGCAGCCCAGGCCAATGTCATCAGACCCTGGATCTGGGAGAAGGTGGAGGAGATAGGACAGCTGCCAGCAGGGCTGGCCACCTCTTTGGAGAAACAGATGGCTGGGCTGCAGCAGCAGTAGCAGGACATTATCAACTAAAAGAACAATGTTGACTGCTGAAAGGTGACCACCAGCTGCTGCAGGAGAGCCTGGTGTTCAGCGACAAGCACAGTATACAGCTTGGAGCACATCCGCATGGGCTGGGAGCAGCTGCTCACCCCCGTCGCTCGCACCATCAGTGAGATGGAGAATGAGGTACTGACCTGAGACACCAAGGGCTGAGCCAAGAGCTGCTCAACAAGTTCCAGGCGTCCTTCAACCACTTTGATCATGAGTGGAATGGGATGATGGAGCCCAACGACTTCCAGGCTTGCCTCATCTCCATGGGCTATGACCTGGGGATAATGGAGTTTGCTTGCATCATGACCGTGGTGGACTCCAAAGCAGCCAGGGTCATGACCTTTCAGGCCTTCATCGACTTCACGACCCAATAGACAGCCAAGACTGATCTGGCTGAGCAAGTGTGTCCTCTTTCAAGATCCTGGCAGGAGACAAGAACTACATCCCCGCCTAGGAGCTGTGGTGAGAGCTCCCAGCTCAGCAGGCTGAGTACTGCATCTGCTGTAAGGTGCCCTACAAGGGCTCCATAAAATAGCACAAAATAAGGTGGTAAATTTAACCCAAATATTTAAGTAGCTAAATGATTGTCAGACTGGACTTAAGAAAAGTACAACCAGATATTTATACATATCAAAAACACAATGAAGCAAAAAGATTGGAAGAAAAAAATGAAAAAATATATAGCATAAAATAGAATACAATTTAACTTGATCTACAGATTCAAGGCAATTCCTACCAAAATCTTGGCTGCTTTCTTTGCAGAAATTGATGTGTTGATCCTAAAACTCATACGGAAATTCAAGGGAGTCAAAAAGCCAAAACACTTTTGAAAAAGAATAAAAGTGAAGGACTCACACATCAAACTTAGTACAGAACTACAGAATTCAGGACAGTGTGGCACCCACACAAGGATAAACATATAGATCAATGGAATAAAACTGAGAGTTCAGAAATAAAACTTCAAACTTGCAGTCAGTTGATTTTTGACAAGAAAGCCAAGACCGTTAAATGTGGGAAAAATAACCTTTTCAATAAATGGTGCTGGGACAAGTGGATATCCACATGCGAAAGAATTGGACTCCTATCTCCCATCATATCCAAAAATTAACTCAAAATGGATGTAAGACCTAAATGTAACAGCCTAAAACTATAAAACTCTTAGAAGAAAACATAGATGTAAGTCTTTGTGAACATGGATTAAGCAGGCATTTCTGATATGACACCAATTCACAAGCAACAAAAGAAAAACAATTAATTAGATATTATCAAAATTTAAAACTTTTGTACTTCAAAGGACACCATTAAGAAAGTAAAAGACAAAGCACAGAATGGGAGAAAAAAATGTGCAAATCATATATCTAATAAGGGACTTGTATCTAGAATATATAAAGAACTCCTACAACTCAATAATAAAAATACAAATAAACCAATTTTAAATTGGCCAAAGGATCTGAATAGACATTTTTCAAAAGAAGACATATATATGATCAACAAGAATATAAAAAGCAGCTAAACATTAGTAGCTTCCAGTGAAATATAAACCAAAACCACAATGAGATACCTCCTTACACTAAGAAAGCCGTAATCAAAAGACAGGTGATAGGAACGATCTGGAGAAACTGAAACCCTTAAACGTTGTTGGTGGGAATATAAAATGATTTCGCTTCTTTGGAAAACAGTCTGGCAGTTCCTCAAAAGATTAAACATAGAGGGGCCAGCCGGTGGCTCACTCGGGAGAGTGCGGTGCTGATAATACCAAGGCCACGGGTTCGGATCCCATATAGGGATGGCTGGTTAGCTCACTGGGTGAGCGTGGTGCTGACAACACCAAGTCAAGGGTTAAGATCCCTTTACCTGTCATCTTTAAAAAAAAAAAAAAATTAAACATAGAGTTAGCATATTAACCAGCATTGCCACTTCAAGATATATGAAAGAGTTAGCATATTAACCAGATATTGCCACTTCAGGAGAAATGAAAACTTATGTCCACACAAAAACTTGTATATGAATGTTCATAGCAGCATTACAAAATGGAAAGAATTCAAATGTCTATCAACTGATGAATGGATAAATAAAAAGTGGTATATCCATACAATGAAGATATTATTCAGCAATAAAAATAAAGGCATTACTGATATATGTTACAACATGAATAAACCTTGAAAACATGCTAAATGAAAAAAAGAAATGTGCTAAGTGAAGGAAGCCACAAAGGACCACATATTGCAGGATTCCATTCATATGCAATGTCTAGAATAAGCAAATCAATAGAGACACAAAGTAAGTTGGTGGTTGCCTAAGGCAGCAAGAAGGGTTGAGAAAATGGGCAGAAACTGCTAATGGGTACGGGTTTCTTCCTGGGGTGATAAAAATGTTCTAAAATTGATTGTGGTGATGGTTGCACAACTCTGCGAATATACTAAACACCATCGAATTCTATACTTGAAGTGGATGAATTATACTGTATATGAATTATATCATAATAAAGCTGCTATTTTTTAAAAGCTACATTCCAAATTTTAAAATAATAAAAATTACTCAAAATAGATTAACGACCCAAATGTAAGAGCTAAAACTGTAAAACACTTAAAAGAAATTACAGTTGTAAATTAAGTTACAGTTTCTCAGATGCAATACCTAATGTACACGCATAAGGAGTATATCATCAAAATTTAAAAATTTTGTGCTCCAAAGGACACTGTCAAGAAAGTGAGAAGACACCCACAGAACTGGAGAAAATACTTGCAAATAATAGATCTAATAAGAGTCTGGTATACAGAATATGTGAAGAAATCTTACAATTCGACAATAACTCAATTAAAGAAATGGGCAAATGATTTGAATAGGCATAGATCCAAAGAAGATATACAAATGGCCAATAGGCACATAAAAATGCTCAATATTATTAGTCATTAGGGAAATGTAAATCAAAACTATGAGATACCACTTCACACTCACTAGGATAGTTATAATAATAATACTAACACCAAAAAAAAAAAAAAAACATAGACAATAACAAGCATTGGTGTAGATGTGGAGAAACTGGAACCCTCATATGTTGCTGGTGGCACTGTAGAATGATTTGGCGTCTTTGAAAAACGGTTTAGCAGTTCGTCAAAAAGTCAAACATAGGGTTACCATATAACCCAGCAATTCCAATCCCAGGTATAGACCCAAGAGAACTGAAGACATATTTTCATATAAAAACTTGCACATGAATGTTCATAGCAGTATTATTCATAATAACCAAAAAGCGGAAACAACCCAAATGTCCATCAACTGCTGAATGAATAAAGAAAACATGGTATATCCATACAGTGGAATATTATTCAGCCCCAAAGAGGGATGAAGTACTGATACACGCTACAACATGTATCAGCCTTCAAAACGTATTAAGTGAAAGAAACCAGACACAAAAGACCACAAATTGTATGATTACTTTATGCCTGATGTCCAGAATAGGCAAATCTGTAGACAGAGAGTAGATTCATAATTTCCAGGGACTGGGAGTAGAGGGAAAGGGAAGTGACTGCTAATGGTTACCAGGTTTCTTTCTGGGGTGATGAAAATTTTCTGGGATGAATTAATGGTAATGGTTGCACAACCTTGTGAATAGACTAAACACCACTGAATTACACACTTTTAAAAGGTGAATTTTAGTCTATGTTTATTATATCTCAATAATAAAGTGAAATAAAATGTAATATAATGTAATATAATATAAGGAGCAATGGAAAACTTTCTAAACTTCATAAAGGGCATCTACAAAAAAACCCACAGCTAACATTATACTTAATGGTGAAAGACTGAATTCTTTTTCTCTAAGATTGGAAACAAGGCTAAGATGCCCTCTCTAATTATCACTTTTATTCAACATAGTGCTGAAAGTTCTAACCAGTGCAGTAAGTCAAGAAAAGGAATAAAAGGCATACATATTAGAAAGGAAGACATAAAACTCTCTCTATTTGCAGATGACATGATGGTCTGTGTAGAAAAACCCCAAAGAATCTATAAAAGTCTCTTAGAATTAATAAATGAGTTCAGTGAAGCCATGTGATATAAGATAAGCACACACACAAAAATTTATTTTCACATCATGGCAATGAACACATGGACAGCAAAATTAAAAATACCATACCATTTAGAATTGCTCCAAAAATTACGTAGGTGTAAATGTAGCAAAACACATGCAGAACTTGTATGCTGAAAACTAAACAATGCTGAAGAACGACATCAAAGAAGATCTACATCAATAGACAGACATATATGCTCATGAATTAGAAGATTCGAGATAGTGAAAGTATCGATTGTCCCCAAATTGATATACAGGTTTAATGCAGTTCCTATCGACATTTAAGCAAAATATTTTGTAGACGTTGATAAGATTATTCTAAATCTTATATGCAAAGGCAAAGAAAGTAGAATAGCTAAAGCAATGTTGGAAAAAAGGAATAAAATGGGAGGAATTAATCTATCTGATTTTAAGACTTATATGGCTACAGTAATCAAGACTGTGCCGTTTTGGAGGAGGGATATACACATATATCAATGTAACAGAATAGAGAACCCAGAAATAGACCCACAAAAAGATGCCCAACTAATTTTTGACAAAAGTGCAAAGGCAATTCAATGGAAGAAAGATAGCCTTTTCAACAAGCAGTGCTGTGGCAATCAGACATCCATAGGCAAAACAACGAACGCTTTTTCCAGTTTTTATGAGGTATAATTGACAAATAAAAATTGTATCCGTTTAAGGTACACAACATAATGTTTTGACACATGTACACATTGTGAAATGATTATGGCCATCGAGCTAATTAACATATCCATCACCTCACATAGTTAAGTTACCATTTGCGTGTGTGTACAAGAACATTTAAGATCCACTTTTAGCAAATTTCAAGTATACAATACGGCATTATTAACTATAGTCACCATGCTGTACATTAGACTTCCAGAACTTACTCATCCTGCATAACTGAGACTTTGTGCCCTTTGTACCCTTTGATCAACATCTCGCCCCACTCCCAGGCCTTGGTAACCATCATTCCACCCTCTGCTTCTCTGAGTTAGACTCTTTCAGTTTCCACACATAAGTGAGATCACGCAGTATTTGTCTTTCTGTGCCTTTCTCTGGGAGGGAAGAAACCGAAGTCGGTACTTCATGAAATTATTCACAGTCAATATACCGTGGCAACTAAATTTTAACTGTGTTGTTGGGGTACTGGTGTTTTTTAACTAAACTGTGGTAACTGAAATGTGTGTATATTGGAACCGTGCAAAGTGAGAACTACCTGTATTCACACTCTACAAATTATTAGATTCTACTTTCAAGTGATTGCTACATAACATTTAAGAACCTTACAGTATACTTCCATTTCTTCCCTCCAAACATTTGTGCTATTTTTGTCATACATGTTACTTTTACTTATGTTATAAACCCATAAAATATCGATCATTTTTGCTTTAGATAGCTGACCATCTCTAAAGAGATTTAAATGATAAGGAAAGTCTTTATACCTAACCACATATTTACCATTTCCAATGTTCTGCATTCCTTTGTGTAGATCAAAACAAATTTTTTAAAAATCTGGTGTCAGTACCAAAAGACATCCTTTATCATTTCTTGTAGTACAAGTCTTCTAGTTATGAATTCTTTCACCTTTTGTATATTTGAAAAAGTATTTTGCCTTTGTTTTTGAAAGATATATTTACTGGGTAAAGAAGTCTAGGTTGACATTTATTTTCTTTAGCTACTTTATTGATGTGGTTCCACTGTCTTCTGGACTGCATTTTTTTCTGATGAGAAATCTCCTGTCCTCTGTATGTAGTGTGTGTGTGTGTGTGTGTGTGTGTGTGTGTGTGTGTGTGTGTGTGTGTGTGTGTGTTTTCTCTCTCTGGCTGCTTTCAAGATTTTCTCTATCACTGGTTTTAAGAACTTTGATTATCATGTGCCTCAGTGTCATTTTCTTCATGTTTCTTGTGCTTGGGGTTTGTTGATCTTACTAATTATTGAATGCCCAGTACTCAGCACACTACCTGACATGTTGTAGATAAATCAATAAATATTTCCTGAATCAAACTGCGTGATTTTCCAAAAGTAAAAAATAAAATAAACAAAATACATAAAAAAATAAAAGGTAGATCCACTATATGAATGCATGGTTTTCTAAGGTAGATCCACTATATGAATGCATCTGTTTGGATTTTCAAGTCTTTTAATTTCTTAAACCAAAATCACTTCACCTACAAGTAGTACCTTTTTCTGTGGGCTCTTACTCTCACTCCATCTCCTCTCCCCTCCTGCCTTGCACCTTAACTGCTAGTAGATCTGAATTATTTTAAGTTTTCCAACCTGTCATGCTGTTTCATGTTTCTGTGCCTTTGCATGTGCTATGCCTTATCCTTTTACCCTTTGTCTGCCTGGAGAACTACTATTCATCTTTCAAGACCCAGCTCAGATAGTTCAACTTCCAAGGATCTTGAGACTTCCTTGACTCAAACCTCTTTCCCATCTGATCCTTCATCTGAGCCCCTCCTTAATCTGTGAATACTTCCATCATTGCATTTATTACATTTGTCTGTCTGAATATTTCTAGCTCTTAGCCCAATTCCAGGCACATTGAGGTGCTCAGCAAATGTTACTTGAATAAATGGGAGTTTGGGAAAATTTTTAAAAAGGAATAGAGAAACTATAAGGAAGTGATATGAGGCTGAATTCAGTTGTTTTTAAATAAAAATTTTATTGAGGTACACAAACAGAAAAAATGTACAGATCTTAAGTGTATATTTTCATGATTTTTCACAAAGTAAATACATCCATGCAATCAATGCCCACATAAAAAAGTAGAACATTACCAAAACCCCAGAGGCCTGTCTTGTACTGTTTTCCAGTCGTTACTCCCCACCCCGCAAAGGTAACCATTATTCTGACTTCTAATACCATGGATAAGTTTTGCCTGTATAGCAACTTCTATGTTACAGGCAAAACTGGACCAAAATTTGTTACTTTCTCAAGACTACTAGTACTAATAGCCAAGACCTGGTGAGCACTTTCTGTTCACCAAGCACTGTTCTAATTGCTTTACATATATTAACTAATTTATCCCCACAGCCACTCTGTGAAGTAGGTACTATAATTATTCCCTATTTACCAATGAAGAACCTGGGATACAGAGAAGTTAAGCAATTTGCTCAAGGACATATAGCAGCTAAGTGGTAAAGCTTGTATAGTCTGACAGATAGTCTCCAGAGCTTATGCCGTACAATGTACAAACATCATCAAACTATACCTCAGCAAAATATGACATGCCAGTAGTTTAAAAACTATTACTGTTTATTGCCTGCTGTTGGAAAACGTGAATGTCAGGGTAGGAGATAGCTGGCTATAGGGTCTCCCTGACACTAGTGGTCAAGTGCCCTTTATAAATGTCAGTGCTGCATAGTCATTGAAAGACTTGGGAGCCAGACCTGCCTGAGTTCATACTCCATCTCCACCATGTGACTTTAGGCAAGATACTTAACCATTATGTGCCTGGGTTTTCTCATCTGTAAAATATAAGTAATAATTGTACCTACATCATAAAATTGTTGTGAAAGTTAAATGAAACACTCCTGGCACATCGTATGAGCTCAGTTTATTTATTCATTCATTCATTCATCCATTCATTCATCCAGCCAGCCATTCAACAAATATCTGTTCAGTGCCTACCGTGTGCCAAACACCATGGTTGGTGCTTAGGGTATATCAGTGAACAAATCAAAGATTCCTGCCCATTTGGAGCTTATGGTGTAGTGCAGCCTGGGGACAGAAGGTGCAGGGAGAACAGAAGATAACATAATAGGGTATGTTTGAAAACAAATGCTATATAAAAAAAATTAGATCAGGGTAGGAGTAGTGGGAGTGCTGGAGAGGTTGGAAGTTGGCAGTATTAACTGGAAGGGTTAGGGTAGGCCTCACCAAGAAGGTAGGATTGGAACAAAGACTTGAGGGAGGTAAGGACGTAAGATATGTGGATATCTTAGGGAAGAGCATTCAAGGCAAAGAGAATAGGTTGAGCGAAGCCCCTAATGGTGGGAGGGTGCCTGGAAATTCTCAGAATGACAAGCCGGTGCTGCTGGACTGGAACCAGCAAGGGTGAAAAAAGTAAGGGAGGAGATCAGAGAGGTATTGTGGGGGTGCAGGTGGAGGTAGAGGGTTTCTCAATGCATATCCTGTATGGCCCTGTAGCCTGTTATAAGGAATTTGGCTTTTACTGAAAGTTAAATCGAGAGCCTTTGTAGGCTTCTGAGCAGAGTGGTAACATGATCTGACTTAATACTTTTGTAATGGTCTCTCTGGATACTGTGCTGAGAATAGACAGTGGGAGGGTGTTGTGGGTTGAACTGTGTCACCAAAAAAGATGTGTTCAAGTTCTAACTCCCAGTACCTATTGCATTAGTCCATTTCTGTTGCTTATAACAGAATACCTGAAACTGAGTACTTTGTAAAAAAACAATATATATTGCTTATAGTTTCAGAGGTTGGGAAGTCCAAGGTCACATCTGGTGAGGGCTTTCTTGTTGATGATGGCTCTCCACAGCAACGCAGGGCATAGCATGGTGAATAGCTTGAGCAAGAGGGAAAACCTCCTCACTTGCTTTTCTTCTAAAGACATCAGAACCACACCCATTTCCACCCATTAAACCATCAACCCATTACTCCATGAATGTATCAATCCATTCACTAGGTCATGGTCCTCAAAATCTAATCACCTCTTAAAGGCCTCACCTTTCAATTATCATAATAGGATTTTCCACCCTTTTAACACTGTCACAGTGGGGATTAAGTTCCAATCATGAAAATTTGGAGAACACATTTAACTCATAGTACCTACGAATGAAATAAGGTCTTTACAGATGTAACTAAGTTAAGATGAGGTCATATTGGATTAGAGTGGGCCCTAATCCAACAACCAATGTCCTTCTAAGAAGAGGGGAAACTGGGCACACAGACACATTCAGGGGAAAGACAGTCATATGAAGTCACAAAGACACATAGGGAAAATGCCACATGAAGATGGAGGCAGAGATTGGAGTGATGTATCTACAAGCCACAAAAGGCCAAGGATTACTGGCAACCACCAGAAGCTAGGAGAGACAGATTGTCCCTCAAAGTCTCCGGAAGGAACCAACCCCAAATGACCTTGGTTTCAGACTTCTAAGCCTCCAGAATGGTGAGAGAATAAGCGTCTACTGTTTTAAGCCACCAAGTTTGTGATACTTTGTTACATCAGCCCCAGGAAACTAATACAGTGGGCAAGTATAGAAGCAGTTAGGAGGCCAGGATCAGGGTGGTAATGGTGGGGATGGGGAGAAGCTGTCAGATTCTGGATACACTATGAAGGTTCAGCCAATAGAATTTGCTGTAAAGGATGTGGGGTGTGATAAATGTTAGCTATTATTATTATCTGCATGACTAATTTAAGTATCCATATGTAATATATGCCTATAAATGTATATTTTTTCATTGCCCCAAATATCCCAGGTTTGAGGCTACTCAAACTGGGATCATTTGCCAGGGCAATCAGAAGAAGCCTATTTTGCTGTGTAATCAAAAAGCAAATCACGAGCCAACCCTGTGGCTCACTCGGGAGAGTGCAGCGCTGGGAGCACCAAGGCTGAGGGTTCGGATCCTATACAGGGATGGCCGGTGCGCTCAGTGGCTGAGTGCGGTGCGGGCGACACCAAGCCGAGGGTTGCGATCCCCTTACCGGTCACAAAAAAAAAAAAAAAAAAAAAAAAAAAAAAGCAAATCACATCACTTCTCTGGGTCTCAATCTCCTACATGGTAAAATGAGAAGGTTGGGCTCCATTGTATGATTGTGTGATTCTATTATTATCAAGTGCCTTGTTGCCTTAGTATTGGTAAAGGTTCCAGATGACAGTAAACCGTTTTCTGACTTTCATGTTTGAAAACCTATGTCCAAGTCTGCAGTAGCTTTGAATAACAAAACTCACTGTCCTCACTGTTGTTGATTTTCTGCCAGTCGAAACTTCTGGTATATGACGGAATGACCCACCATATTTAAAAATAGAATAACAGAAATACCAAAGTAATCCTTTGTGCCTTTTATCAGGAATGTGGGAGGGAGTGAGCAGGGGTTGTTTAGTGGGAGTCTGGGAGCCGTACCTGAAATAGAGGTTTGGAATTCTGGGTGTAAGACTTCAGACTCCATTTTCCAGAGCATACCCTGACTTATCACTATCAGTGTATTTACATTTTAGTAGGGTAATAAATTTATATAACAAGATAATAATAATATTAAACATTTATATAGGACTTACTCTGTGTCAAGCACTGTTTTAAGGGTTTTAAAATATTAACTCACTGAATCCTCCTAACACTCTACGAGTTAGGTATAATTATTATTCCCATTGTACAAATGAGGAAACTGAGGCACAGAGCAATCAAGACAGATTCCTTTATTAGATTAATAAAGGATCTTACAGAAAGCAAAAATAAATGGAACTCTTTTAAAATAATTAAAACAAATGATAAATGCAAGGCAATTTGGAGAATCAAGGAAAGAAGTTTTGTCAGAATCCCACAAACTAATTCTGACAGGGTCATGAAAAACACACATTGATATTAGGCCGGTTCCTACCTCCAATCCTTGTTGACTTTGGTTCTCTAAGAAGGAAAAAGGAGACTGAGAAATAGGCCTCAGGGCACCTGAATGTAACCTTGCCAGTGCCCAAACACCTGTTAGATCAGGTTCCCAAGAAGTTTTGAAGTTTTGAAATCTATCCTGGTATTGTTCCTAAGTCAATCCCTTGCTAGGTCCTGATAAATTAGACTGTCACTTTTTAAATGTACTTAAAGCTCCTTTCAGTTGAGATCCCACAACCAATATTTCCTTTCACCCTTATGCTTCCTAGAAAATACCAGCTTTCCTAAGAATCACTCATTACTATTTCAGACACCTCAGTCGCGCTCTGTTTCAGGTCCCACAGCCTTGAACAGGTCCACTGTGGTGATGGAAGAATCAGTACTGGGCAACCAGGCTTATCGAAGTTTGAAATATCGTTTATTTATTCAACAAAATGCCATGAGAGAAATCTATAACATAATGAAAAACGTGGGCTTGTCACCTAAGTAATCCTGGAAGTTGTGAGCAACGTTTGAAACGTGAAGAGAGTACTTCGGGGACGGGTAGAAGGAAACGATTTTATTCTGCCTGTAGTGCACAACTAGCTGCACTCAACAGGTTTAAAATTCAAATAGGTGCCTGAGTGGTTTAGAGAAATTCCTGAGTGATAAATTAAGGACACCATGGACTATCTGAGATACGAGCCCAGTATCCCATAGGGGCACAGCCAGGGGACAATGCCCTCCTGACCCAAGGTCCTCAGAACCCTGGTCAGAGGCAGACATTACGGCTACACCTTTGTGCTGACCTGCAAGGGTGGGTAGGGCTGGGGGGTGGGGTGAGGCTCCCACATTGTCAGGAACCCTGAACCACATCCAACTAACCCTCCACCATGTCATGTTACTAACAGCAGGCCTAGGGATTAGCCCCTGTGCCACTCCCTCCCCGCCCCGCTACAATCACAGAGACCAGGTGGCTTTATGAGTCAAGCAGACCCTCCGTAATAACCCCCACTGTGGGCGGGGCTGCCCTGCAGTGTCTGGCCCCTTCCCACGCTGACTCAGCTCGCTTCCCATGAGTTCCTATCTCTTGCCAAGCAGAAGCCGCGGCGGAACTCGCCCCACCGGGCATGCCCAGTCCTCGGGCCGGGCTCTGAGTGCCACCCAGGCAGCATTCGACCCGCGGCGCGCTTCTTCAGTGCCCCGGTCCCTTTAAATCTGGCCGGCCGGTCGCTAGGCAACGGCGCGGCCGGCGCTAGCGCGGCACTGCAGAGGCTGAGCCCCGGGCTGGCCGGGTCGGGTCGCGGTGGCCATCGCCAAGCTAGGGGCTGCCGCCCGCTGCTGGTGGCTGGCTTCGGGGAAGAGGGGACAGGTCTCTCTAGACCGCACCCACGCCTTCAGGTATGTCTGCGGAAGGGAAAGCCCGGGCTCCCCCGGGGTCGCCCCTCTTCTTCCCGGCTCGGGGTACGGGGCGGGGAGGAGGGGGTGGGAGCCAGGGGGAGGGGCCCTTCTCCCCACCTCGACCCCCCACTGCGGGCTTTTTCTCTCTTTAGAGCCCCAGGCCGGAGCTGGTGAGCGTCTGGGAGGGAAGGGAACGGGGCGTGGGAGTGGGTCTGTGAAAGGAGAAGTGGGGTCAGGCCTCTCCCGCTGCCCCGCCAGCGACAGGGTCGGGACTGGGGAGGTGGAAAGTGTCACCTGCAGTGCGAGCCGCAGACCCGAGCCACCACCTTTCCGCTCAGAGCAGCGGTGGCAGGAGTTTCAGTTAACCATTCACAGAGAAAACCCCCAAAGTATGCATACAAAGATACAGCTTTATAGCAAGAATGTGAGTTCCATACTAATAAAGTCTCAGCCTTCAGAATTAAGGTGACTCCGTATCTTTCCTTCTAGAAGGAATAATTTCACACTAATAACAGAGAACTGGGGGCGTAACCGTTCACAGGGCCCAATTTTCAGGGGTACTTTTTCTTTCCTCTCAATATCTATCAAACAATAGAAAAGACAATTTGGGCCCGTAAGTTAGGACTCTGAAAGATTAAGGCAAAAATTGGGATCAGTTCCCTTTTTAATGTTTTTTCAAATTAGCTGCACTCGGAGGGAGGGCGGCAAGGCCTGAGCTGCAGCCCTTTGCTAACGTGGCTCTTGGCATGCTCGTTAGTAAGTAACAAGCACGCTACTGCTGTCTCCACCAGGGGTGGCTCATTCGCTCAATAGGTGCTAAAGGTGGGGAGACACGGTGCTGAATAAAATGTCACCCTACTTGATATTTGTATTGTTTGGGGAAGGAAGACTTACTGACATAATAGTTGGGAAAATGGGTTGACAACTTAAAAGGAGAAATTACCTCGAAGTGTCTGTTATCACATTTCATAAGCCAAATGACATTCTAAGTATATGCACTTGTAATTTTAATTTACATCCCAGATATAAATGTGGCTTTGGGCATTCTGGTTAGTTATATTTCCTTATTACACTGAGATGAGCAGAATTTTTTTTTTTTTCAGTTCACACTGGAGAAGGACAGCAACAACATCCAGTAGACATTGGGCCTCAGAAAGTGTAAGTACAGTTGTGTTGGCTGATACCTCATTATGGGTGTTTAGAAGCACAGAGCCTTACCTAACATAGATCTTCGACGTTGTAACTACATTATCAATCTGTATTGTCAGCACACTTTCAAGAAGGCTTCATAAAAATACAAAAGAAAAATGTCCTGAAGACTTTAGCTAAGCTAAATAAATTTCAAGGGAAAGATAAAAGTCCTTTCCCTAAAATTTCACCCCCCAAATTTCATAAGGCAGAAGAGAAATTATAAGCACTTTTTTAAAAACCTCAATTAAAATCAGAGCATTATGAATTTTTAGGAAGAATATTGAGAATCATTCATTTAACAAATATTTATTGAGGGCTAGTATGTGTCAGTTGACAGGGATACAAAGATTAGTAACATGCTAGGTGATCACAACATATTGGTATAATAAAAGTCTGTATGAAATGCTGTAGAAGCACAGGAAAAACTCAGAGTGCAGAGTCATCCTTGCTAATCTTCAAACTTATAGTCCAGTTGCGATATTTCAAAAAAGTTATTGGTGGCTCTGAAAAACAGTGGGGCATTTGGGAAGTTCTTGGTAAAGTAATTGATAAAAATGCAAATGTCTTAGGTTGTAGAAAAATCTACAACTTTGCTTAGAGTCAATTTAACTTCAGAAATTTGGGAACATCAACAACTACCTTACAGGAGTTAGGATTTATTTTTCCCTGGGGATGCAGATTAAATTAAGATTGGAGTTTAGGTTTCCCTCTGCTTACTTTAATAGTACCTACATTTTTTCCCCCCAAACTGACTTTTTCTGAGGTCTGATGACTTCAGGCTGGCAACTTTGGAGCACATATCTTTGTAGAAGAGTTAGGTTGTTTAAGTGGCTGGTTTATGTTTGAAGGGAGGGTAAGGAAAATCTAAAAATGAACAAAATACATTGTTTACAGTATACTTTAAAAATTGCTTCCATTTCCATTTTCATTCATTTTTCCTAACCACCTGTGAAATCAGTATATTGGTTCCTATTTTACACCTGAAGAATCTGAGGCTCCCAGAAGGTAAGTCTTCACATAGTTCTGAAGTGTGGGAGCCAAGATATCTGATTTCTTGAATCTTTTTTCCACCGTAGTCCATACTCAATTCTTTTCTCAAGAACTTCCTTTTCCTTCTTCCCCATAATTTTGCACAATAAAATATTTTGATTCCCCTTGACTTCAAACAAGTTCATTTGGGTTCTCATTTTGGTTTGTTTTTAAACAACTTTATTTCTATGCCCACTTTATTTTTTTTATTTAGTTAATTAATTATTTTCTTTTTTAAATGTATTTTGTAATTGAAACATGATTGATTATACATATGGGGTACAGAGTTGACTGTCAGTATCTGTGTACAATATGTGATGATCAAATCAGGATTGTTAGTATGTTCGTCAGCACAAATCCTAATTATTCTTTGTGTCCATTACCCAAGGAGGAGGGGGTGCTGGGTCCTCATTTTGGTATTTTCTGCAAGTGAAAGAGGCTGGAGAATGGGAAAGCTTCCCTAGAGGGTCAGGTCAGAATCTTCTTAAGGAAAGAGAGTAATGATGGCAGTGTTTTGTGCCTGGAAACGGTGGAAGCAGGGAAAAAAAATGGTGAGAACCACTGCTTTTAAGTGAGAACAAATTGGACAATTGGACAAAGACGCAAGGCAAAATGACTTCCTTTGTAGCAGACTTTTTTTCTATTTTGGCTGAGTAGTTTTTCTAAGGATTGAGAGAACTGAAACCATCCACTAATAAAGGGGAAAATGTTCCTTGGGTTTAGAGAGGCCCTTTGTCTTCACTTTACTGCCTCTGGGCAGCAACTAAAGCCACACCTCTATATTGTAGAGCAATTCTTTTTTTAAAAAAAATTTATTATTGAAACAATTGAGTGTACATATCTGTGGGATACTGCATTGAATATCAATACCTGTGTGTAATATGTGATGCTCAAATCAGCATAATTAGTATGTTCAACATTACACAATATAATCATTTTTTGTGGCCCTTTACTCACTAACCTCCCTCCCCTTCCCCCTTTCCCACCTCTGGTGGCCTCAGTTCTATTCTCTCCTTTTGAAAGTTCAACGTATTATTGTGATCATTGTATCTTTCTTTCTTTCTTATTTATCTATTAGTTTATTTTTAAAAACTAGTTAATTAACTAGTGTTTATTAAAAATAAAACTAGTTGAGGGCAGCCAAGGGGCTGAGGGTAGTGACAGAAGGTTGCTCAGCACTGGTTGGAGATGACCTTTTTCAGCCACCATTCCTGGTTTACAACGTGTGAGAGGAAGGACTCTTGTGAGGTGTCACAAGACACTCTGGTGTTCTTCCAAAACTGTTTCTTAGTCCCTGTCTATCCCTGCCTGGAAGAAGAATTGTATTTTGCAGACAGATCTAGATTTATGCAGAGATGGTCCTGAAAATTTGAAACCAAATTCTAAGGTAAATGGGATAAGGTGACAGAAAAAACATTTTTTATTTATGTTATCAAATTTCCCTAAAGCATGCAATTTTAAATATGAATGTTTTAGAAAATATATAATTAAATTTTATATCCACCTTAATATGAGTACACTCCCCAGAGCCGCTCCTTGAAAATAAAAGTGAGATGGTTTTGTGGATTTCTCTTTGTGTAATAAACAGTAATACATTATTTTCCGGAGCTTCTTGAGGATAGAAGTGTATTCATCTAAGATATTTATGAAATGGTGTACCTAAAGACCCATAATATATGATCAGTCTTTGCTTAGCTTTCAACATTTATAGTATGCTACATCACATTTCATTATAAATTCACTTTCAGTTTATTTTATTCATGATTCCCAAATTCTTTAGCTGAATATAAACCACTTCCATGACAAAAAGAGATTCTTTACTCTACAAAAATGTCCTACTACTTTGCCACTGCAAAAAAAAAAAAAAAAAAAAAAAAGTTATCAGAATGGTGATGTTTTCAGTGAGACACTAACTAGAACCATCAGGAGTCCATTATTAATTCATGTCAGACACAAATGAATAGACGTAGTCATATCATGACACCCATGCCTTAACAGTACAGTCCCAAGGACTACTGGCAGATCACTGTCTTAGAGGACCATTAATGTTATTTTGTCATATGACTTATATTGTTTTCTTGTCTGTGCTCTGACTTACTTGTTTCTTTAATTTTTTCATTTCTCTTGGGCCTCCTTCCCCTACTCTTCAGTTTTTCAGTTTCCAATGTAGTGCTGGGTAGGCGCTTGTAATAACAAATGTTCCCAGCTGACCTGCTAAAAAGGCATGCTTACCCTTTCAGTAACGGCTTCTGGCTTGGCTCGCTGTATGCTGCAGCAAATTACATAGCCAAGTTTATTGAGAGCAAAATGGCTGCCAGGCCAGGGTAGAGTAGTGTCATTGTTTCAGAGCATATTTCTTGTCCTTGCCAGAGAATACTAATACCGTACTTGTTCTGCATAAAAACAAACATTGCAATTTGCAAAGAGAAAATGAGACTGGCGGCTTTTACCTCCAGTCTGGGCTTTGCCATACTCTGTGACTAGATTTGGGAAGAAGCCCTTAAAGGTTATCTTGCCAATGAAAGGGGAAAAAAAAAAGGAAAAGGAGCGGCTCAGAGACCCCTTGACCCTGCCCTGTGTAAGCCGTGGGAGGGAAATTCCAAAAGGCTTTTCAAACCTTTCTCTTTCTGTCCTTTGATATGTGACATGCAATTCTCCTTACCCTTCCCCCTCCATTTTCCCTCTCTCCTTTTGTGGTCCTTTAAAAGATACCTAAGCTCTGAAAAGAAGGGCTTCTTTTCTTTCAATTTGTGGAATGGAACCTAGCAGATGAATAAAGAGGAATTTTACAACAAGCACTGACCTGGGAAGCAGTGTCTCAGTTTTACCACTACAGGCTGTGTGGCCTTGGCCCAGTCACTTAACTGCTCTGAGCTCCAGTTATAAAATAAGTGGACTCTTTCCAGTTCTGTGAAAAGCATTGGTTGTATAGTATTCACTGAAAGGCATTTCCTTTTGGACACCCAGGAAATTATACAGAGGGAAGAAAGGTAGTGAACATTATAAAATGTGTGTGTGTGTGTGTGTGTGTGTGTGTGTGTGTGTGTGTGTGTGTATGTTGCCAGAGGATTATGGGAGGGTTGGACATAGAAGTCACTTAATAAAGGAGTAAAATTATTAATGAAAAGGATCTTCTATTTTAACTATTATCTATACTCAGACCTCTACCTCAGGTGTGTCATTGCTATCTCCAGGTATAAAATAGCCTCACCTTACTTGCCCCTGGGCTCACCTTCCTGATCCCACCAATGCCTTTTACCCAGAATAAGGTAAGAGGAATAGTAATCTCTCTGCCATTGCTACCTGATTAGAACATTTTTATCTTTTGCAGAATTGTCTGGTAAAAATTTAACTGCTGAAAAATGTGACTGGCAATTAGCATTGCCCTCTTTTCTCCTCTCTGTTCCTTTCCTTATGATCGCTGTAATAATTCCTACTCATTTGCATTCATATTTCCAGAAAGGAGGGAAACTGCGATCGTGATAATCTTCCCCTTTAAGAACAGACAGATCAAAAATGCTTCTGGATGGTGACTGGTAGAATAATAAGTCAGAAAGGACTATTTCAAGAGAAAGGAAGTGATACTCCAATGACAAATACATACCATGAATTTCAAGCCTCAGTTTATCATTATGGTCTGGTTGACTAAACTTTAATACAGCTTGGCTTATGGCTTTTGAACCAATCATTTTAACACCTTCACTGAGCCCCCATCCCCAAAGAGTTCATTTTAGGAATATTTGTACCTTTCCTTTCCTCAAAGCCAAGTAGTTGCCAGTAGGGATGTACCCTTGGGGATAGTGAGTCCCTTACCTCTTTGGGGGGGAGGGGCGAGGAAAGAGGTATGTTCATTACCTGTAAGTATCAAGTTTGTTCCTTCATTGCCCGTAGCAAGGAAAATCTGTGTTATTTAAACTATTGTTGCTAAAAAGAAAAGACTCTTTATACACCAAAGAGTAGTTATCTGAGGGCCATGGGGTTATGAAGAAGATTTGTTTTGGCTTTTTGTTTTGTTTTGTTTGTGCTTTTCTGTATTCTCCAAAATTGCTGCAAAGAATCAAAGCAAATATTAATTAAAAAATAAACACAATATTTGCCATTTCTCCTTACCAGGAGGAAATTACATTTGTGTGCATAAGTTAAATAGATGCAGGTACACTTTGATTTTTCTCAGTGATGATGCTACAAATATATTATAGTAATTAATGTATAAAATGGTTAAAGTGACCCCTTCCATCTTCTTCCCACCCGTTAAGGGTAACTGCAGTTATCAGTTTGGTGACTTCAGATGCCAGTGACTTTTCAACATGTTGCTTAGGTCCTTCTTTCTCCTTTCCCTCAGAAGTCGTTCCTAATCAAATATTTCAGTGCTTTAGGAAAACTGTATGTTAAAGATTCCCTTTGAATAGGGGAGATTCTTTTTGAAACAAAATAATCATCCTCTAATATTTATAAATTTGGAAAGTTGGTTGTGATTTAGTATGCTAAATTTTTACCTAAACACTACACTCAGAGTCTACATTCTTAAGAAAAACACATTTGGTGGCATTAATATTTTCAGCTTTTGACGTTAGGTTCTCATTGTGAAATTGCTGTCAAAATGGATTGATTTCTATACATTTGGCAGTCTTGCCTAAAAGCAAAGCCGAAGACTGGAATAGCAGGAATTTATAGGTCAAGACAGAAGGGCATTTGGCAGACTTAGTCATAAGGAAGTCTGCATGGTATACTTTACCAAAAGCAGCTCACATTGCATTAAGCCCTGATGTTTTAGTCACTTTAAAGAATGAATAAACAGTAGTTCAATCCAAAAGAACTAGAAAAAAAATCAAACACACTGAAAGCACAGGTACTAACAATATTAACCTATTAATTTCAAATCACTTATTTTAAAGCAGTCTTTTTTCACGTGTACAGTTGCTTTCTCATAGAATTACTTTCTCTGTCTAAAATAAATAGCTAGATGTGTCAATTTACTGATTATATTTCATAGGATCAAAGAATTTTAAAGCTGGAAGCACCTGTAGAAAGAACTTAGCTAGTTTAGCTAGTTTAGCCCTTTCAACTTAAAAATGAGGGAACTGAGCCTCAAGTCACTCAGTGAGTTAGAGGAAGAGCCAGCCCTCAAATGTTTAGGTTCCTTCATCCATGAGCCAGCATTTTTAATTCTTTCTACTATGCTAGATGCTAGCGTAAATAATGTGCCTTGATTTAAAATTTTGTTTTTCAGGAATTGGAAGAGGTGGCTGACGAAATGGATGCTAGAAGAAAACGCTGGAAGGAGAATATGTTTACTTCTGTTTTCAGTGCACAGGATGTTCTAGAAGAGGCTTCTGAGCCTGAGTCGTCTTTTGAAGAAATCACTGTAGATAAGATCAAGAGAATGGAAGGAATTTTTAACTTGTCCAGTAGAAAGTGTCAAAAAGAAAAGAAATTTAAGAGGAAAGGATGTATTTCCCAACTAAATGAAAAAGAACAAGAACCAAATCTGAGAGAGAGAAAGATAAACATTTCAAAGAACGAAGCAGACGCAAATTCTGCCTCTTGTGAATCATCTAACTTGGATGTTGCAACCGAAGAAAGCTTTCACGGCACAAAAGATCACTCTACCTGGAGCCCAAAGGAATTACCTTCTCTACCCAGACCAAACACAAGGAAGAAACTTACCGGAGGAATGTCTCCAAAACTTCGCCTGAACCTTTTGAATGAAGAACTGGAAGAACTTAATATGAAATGCAGAAAAATAGAAGAGGAATTTGAAAATGCCGAAAAAGAACTTTTGAACTCTAAAAAAGAAGTCCTCACAAAACCCCTAAATTTTCAAGAAACAAGCATGGATACTTCGAAGAAGGACTGGGAACTTCAAGCTTTGAGAAATGACCTATCTGAAAAAGCAACAAATGTAAAAACATTGACTGAAGAGCTGCAGCAAGCCAAGGAAATCATCCACAAGTTGACCCTAGAGAATCAAGATTTAAAAGAAGCTGTTAGGAAGTTAAAGCGTCAAATTGAACTTGGAAATGCACTCCTAAAAGAAGAAATGAAGTTGTATTATGAATTGGAAATGGAAAAGATCCATGGAGAACTCAATGCCATCAAGAATGAACTGAGAGCTGAGAAGGCCCTGCAGGCAAGAAATAACAGAGCCCTGGAGTTGCTTAGGAAACACTTTGCATCAGTGGTGACACCATCAGGCACCCTTGATCCCTTTAGTGGGGATTTCTTTTAAAACTTAAAAAAAAAAAAAAGGCCTTTCATTAGGCAAGTCATTGAGCCAAATCAGTGTTTATTGTACTTTCTTTGTGTGCTACTTAAAATGTGTGTAATAGGATGTAATTTTCATTTCTGGTGAATCAGAATATCGGTAAAACATGTGGATGTTAACTCAAAGCTTTTGCTTTCTCTTTCTAATGAACTTATTGCAAGAATCCAAATGGAAATGAAGCTGTGGAAATCTCTTTTACATATATAGATTTCAGAAGAACATAGTGATTCACCAAGTCATTTATGAGCACAAATCAACAGCCATTTTGCAATGTCGTGAGCAATATGTCCTTGGCACACGAATATTCTTCCATCTGTGTTCACTGATGTTAACAATAAAAATCTTGTTTATGTGTATAAGCATAACATATGTCTGTGGATCTTGCGGCTGCCTGTTCAAACTCAATGGGATACCAAAAACGTGTCTGCTTTCTTTGGGGTCTAACCTTAATTAGGCACATATAAACATCCCCGAAAAAAATGCAGTTTTTTTCTTCCCCTGCTGTTTTCCCCATGCTGTCTCCTTTGACCTGGCCACGGTTCCCATAGACTGGAAGACGACTTAGAGACATTTCTATGACCTTTGCTAGAGCCCTGCTTTTGTCAGCAGTGGCTCTTGTGTTTTCTTATGTTGGCCAGCAAGGGGCGTTGTTTACACAGTTCTTCCAAAATTTGACCAGGGGAAAATTTCTAAGCTTCCTGCCCAGCTTACATCATGAGCTGGCCAGGACCGTGGTGAAAGGTGTTGCATGTCATCTAGGTAAGCCTTTAGTAAACTGGCTTGCTTTATACACTTATAAAGAATAAAAATGTACTGCCCCAATCCTTTGGTGGAAGTGATGAGCCAGTTGATTCTTTGCATTTGTTTGTATCAATCATTAAGATTTCTTGTAATTGGAGCTGTATTTGCATGGTACATTTAAGCCCAATGAACCAAATGTAATCATAGACTGTGAAGGTGGGACACAATTGTAAGGGTTTAGGTATTTTCCCTGATGGGAAAATCCTCACAGTGGAGTCAGGACACTTGGGTTCTAGTACCTGCTCTGCCATTAACTAGTTAATTAACCTTCTAGGTCTAAAAGTCCTCATCTGTAATATGAGGGAGCAGATCTACCACCAAGATATCCATTTAGTTCTCATGTTCTGTGATTCCACCTTAACAATTATATTTGTAACTATACCTGTGAGAAGTAAAACTCCTATGGCATTGGACATTGGATGCATTCAGTTCTAATACATTAGGGGACCTACTTTGCACAACCCCCTTTCAAAGGAAATATAAACAGGCTCTGTTTTACAGGTTGAACATCTCCAAATACTGTTGATAATAAATCAGTAGAGGGAGTAAGTGAGGTTATTTCTCCTTTCTCTTGTTTCCTCTTTACACATTAAGGGTGGGGAAGGCACTGAATGGAGACAAACTAATCTGACGGAGGCTGAGCAGGGCTCGCCTGGCTTGGGAAGACTGGCCTTAGTTGGAAGATGATAATCTTCGGAGCTTTCTGACTTAGTCCTGATAAACTTAACTCAGACACTGCCTCAAAGGGGAGATGACTTTCAGGTTTGTTGTGGTCACTGGCTTTCCATCAAGGGTCTAGGCACAAAAGCAAACTAGGAACACTTTGCCCTATTTGACTCTTCCTCATCACCCCTTGAAAATTATTCCTTCATCTTAGCCCCATAAAGATTCTTATTCCCTTAATGCTAGTGTGCAGAGCTGCTTACATGTTTAAATTATATCACATTATATTAAGCCACAGGCTCAATCCTCTCAGTATAATTCTATTTTTAAAGAGCAACTTTTACTCCAGGAGAATTTCTGTCAATCAACCATACATTTAAGGTTTTCAGTGACAATTTGGTTTATCTTGCATGAGTGTGTATGTGCACTTGGGGGCCAGGGAAGGAGTGTGGTAGAGGAAGGTCCAGAGAAAATAAGTGAATGGCTTAGCCCAGCTCTAAGTTTGTGTGTGTGTGTGTGTGTGTGTGTGTGTGTGTGTGTGTGTGTGTGTGTGTGTGTTTGGGAGGGGGTGGTTTTGTATTTCTAGGGTGGAACTGGAATAATAAAGATTCTTGACTAGACAGCCTGGGTTGCTAAGGCCCAGCAAGGTCTGCCCTGTACAAAGTCCCTATGGAAAGCCTAGGTCCAGACACTAGCCAGAGAGATGATATATAATTACCAACTCCAGAGATCCAAGGAGAAAGGCAAACCAAAGTCACAGAGCCAACAGTTTGGAGCTGGGAAGGGATCACATCAAAATAAAAGCAAGGCTGGAATAAGCTGGGAGAAAGCTGGGCAGTTACTGTTCCTTTTCATGGGCATATGGGAACAACAGTGGGTTGGACTGGTTTAAAGCTCTTAAAGTTCTTAAATGGCTCTGTCCCATTGTCTCAGGAATCACTCTTACTCGTTACATTAGGTGCCCCCCAATTTTTATCAGAATATATTGTTACTGTACTTTCTGGTATATTGAATGGGAGATCTGGAGGTGTTTTTCTAGTAAGGATGGCACATCAGGCCACTGATCCCTTTAAATAATCTGTTGGTAAAATGTTTGAAATCAGCAATGCAACCACACACCATTTAGCACCAACTCCCACCTCCTTACTTACTAAGAAGCATGGGCTGTCACAGTGCCCTAGGAACATCTGCTCCACCTTGGGTTCATAATTCAGTGCTATAAACATTTTCTGAGCACTTATTACCATAGTTCATTACTTCTAAAACCCCCTTTTAAAAACATTTTGACATTCCTGAATTTGGGGCACATCTTTAAATTGATGGTATGTCATAGTATAACTGTCAGTATTTATTTTTCCTTAATAGTTCATGAAATAATGGTGCATTTACGATCAATAAAGTTTTAGATTTGATGAAATATGGTACATGCTAGGCTGGGGATATGGGGATAAAAGGATTTATGAATAAGACAGGTCTCTGACCTTAAGGACCCTACTTAAGCAACTAACTAAACAATGCGGTAAGAGCTATACTAGCAATGCTAATGTAAAGTGCTGTGGGAGCATAGACGGGGATCAATTAATGCTGCTTGTGGGGCTGGGAATGACCTCATAAAGGAGGTGACATTTGAGCTGGGTCTTGAAGGATAAGAAGGATTTTTCCAGGCAAAGCATGGGGTCAGGGGGCAGGGACATTTCTGGAATGCGAATGTGGAAGGTCTATTTGGCTTCAAAGAAGACTCTTAAAAGCAATGAGAGCACTGAGATGTTATAAAGTCCCATTTGAGGGTCTACTCTGAAAACCACTGTGAATTCCAACTTTTCTGCTCATTTGCAGATAGTCCAGAGAATAAAGTTCTCATGACACAGAGACCAGGTTCCATATAAAAAAAATGTAGAAAACAATTCTTCTGGTGCCACTGTACCTTTGGCTTCCATCATTTTTGTTTTGGAAACAAAAGACCTAAGAAATTTTGGTCATAATATCCAGCCAAGTCTGCTGTGAGCAGTCTGGTTTCAAAGAGATGTATGAAAGAGAAACACCACAGTCATTCCTCTCTCCAAAGAAGCACGTAGCACAGAGATTTAAGTGTACAGACTTTGGTTATTCACTTAATAGCTGTGTGATCTTGGGCAAGTTGCATAATTCTCTGTAGCTCAGTTTCCTCATCTTGTAAGATGGGGTTAATAAGTACTGTTGTTGGGAAGATAAAATGAGATCACATATAGTCAATAAATGTCACCTTTGTTGTTATTATTATTATTACCTGACTGACAAGGGGAAGTTGACCAGGTCCATCTGTCTCTCCCCACCTATTACTCTCACCAAGCTCTTTCTACTTATTATCCTTCAAATTATGTTCTCTGGGGAGAATATGATGAATTCATTCATAATATGTGTATCAATGATATGTATATGTTTGTGAAGGTGAAACGGGTTGCAGGGAGAGTATTTTGGTTTTATTAGTATATGAAGTCTTAAGCCCAAGTGATGAATCTGTCGTGATGGCCTTTCTGACCTCAGGAAGGATCCTGTAAAGGGAATTTCTTGCGTCAGAGCCTACCCAGACCCCCTCCAATCAGGTCTGTGTAAGGTTGGCCCCTGGCCCTGGCAGGCGGATAACTAGAAGGGGGAAGAAAGCCCTGTCCAGTGCTCCAGTGGGAAAAAACTCACGTAGGAAAAGAGAACGGAGACAAGAGAGGCTATTATAGTATTTTCCATTTCCCCTTGGCACAGGGAGCCATGCGGCTGGGAGCCCACTACTACAGCTGCTCAAATAAGAATAAGTCATTGTCTTATTCTTTGTACTCATAAGACACTGAGGTTGTAGTTACCCGTGTGTTGTAGGTGTGCCCTCCTGTCCACACCAAGTCTCCCCTGTTTAGCGGTCAGAGCTACTCTTCACAGATTCTCTCTCTCTTTCTGATTGACACCTTTGCTTACACTCAGCCTTTTGATGATTGCTATGTTTCACTGGGTTCAGGTTATCATTTCCTGGGAGACTGGGCTAATACCTAATTCTCTCAGGGATGTGTTCTGGGGTGTTCTTGAAGCATTTGTCTTTCAGCCCATGCCTGTTGACTCCACAACACGTGTCATCATGACTGGAGACATACCTCAGAGATTCTCCTTATGCCACTAGTACCCTAGCCTGCATCTGGACTACTGGTTACAGCCTCGTTACAAAACTTTATTATGTGTCACACACTTCCACGTATATTGTCCTGTGTACTCAGCACAAAAATCTTTGATTGTCGCTCTTTTTACATATAAGGAAACTGAGGCTCAGAGATGTTCAATGACTTAGTTAATATCACACAGCTAATGAGTAGTGGAGCTGGGATTCAAACCCAGCCTGTCCAACTCCATTACAATGCTTGTTCCATTATATCAGGCCACCTTTTGTGCTAGAATTAACGAGCCAAATGTTCAATCACCATAGACGTTATTTAACTTTCGCAAAGACAAACTGGCTTGATACTGCTACCTGGACTCAAGTTAGCCATTTCATAAATGGCTGAGTTGAGCAGTGAAGTTGCATCTTATTGGAAAGACCATAAAGTGTACATATATTCTGATGGTGGGTTAACATGACTACATGAAACAATTTTTCCTATGGTGATGAAATGAACTGTAACAGTAATATAATCAAAGCAATCGAAATATGAAGCCAAATTGACAGCTCTCTAAATAAACAAAACTACAGCACTGATAAAACCAAGTTAATAAACATACAGGACTCTTTGATGAACACTCGTTGTAGCTTTGGGGTCTGTTTTTTTTTTTTTTTTTTTTTTTTTGTCGTTTTTTCGTGACCGGCACTCAGCCAGTGAGTGCACTGGTCAGTCCTATATAGGATCCGAACCCGCGGCGGGAGCGTCGCCGCGCTCCCAGCGCAGCACTCTACCAAGTGCGCCACGGGCTCGGCCCTGGGGTCTGTTTTTTATAATTCAAAATTATTGATCATATTTCATCCAATATTTATTTGTTCCTTGGAATCTTTGCCTCCTAAAGTATTTTCATTGAAAGCTAACTAGTTTTTGAGAAAAAGAAATGCTGTGAAGTCCCCCTTGCTGCTCATAAAGTGTTAATTATACTTGATGACTTATATGTTTTTCTCTTATTCTTTCCTTGACTCCGTCGTAAGTTTCTCAAAGTTACAATGAGGGAACCATATTCCGCTCACTCATAAGTCAAACAATTCTTGAAAAAATATTTCAGGATCTTTTTATTAAAGTTATCTTCAATAACGAGACGAAATGTTTTCTTTACAAATTTATTCAAGTTTGTACAAAACAACAGCACCCCTTCATATAATGAAGTAGAAGAAAATCCGGAGAGCTGCTTTTGCTGTTCATAAATGTGGGTTATGTCAGCAAAGAGCCCAGAGGGCATTTCTGGTTTTGAGGTAATCAACCTTTTAAAATGCATAATATACTTTTATGTGGTTTTAATGAGTACAAAAAATATATTTGCATGTAGCATAAGGATTTTTCCCCCATAAAACATGAGTTATCTTAAATCTTTTCCTTTGGGTATATATTAAGGCATGTTTATGAATAAACTGCTGAAAGCAAAGGAGCTCCATTTCCTACGTTTGTGCCAGAGGAGAGTGGTGTACCAGAAAAAGCATGAGTATGGAGTTTGCCTAGTTGGGCCACTGGTAAAAGACACTGAGATGGAGTTTTGGGTGCCAGATGTTTATGAGGGATCAACACCTATGAAGGAAAGGGAGAGAAAGCAGGATTGGACAGAGAGAGAAGTTGGATTGCCATGAAAGTCTGACAAAGCCTCGACAACCCGGCAGGGAGCTCTGGAGTACTGTCCATCAGAGTACCCCAAACTGGGTGGAAATGGTTGGACCTTTATACTCCTGCCTTACTCAGTCACCAGATGCAGGCTACCTCTGGAAGGAGTTAACCTAGGACCACGAGGCCCTCTGAAGATTAGGCAGACCCTGAAGGAGCCGACAGCTAGAGACGGTCTGCTGACACTGTTGGACAGCAAGTCCATCCACTGCACCCTCCTTCTGGCTTCCTTTAGGCTTCTCTCCCAGAGGAGAAACTTAGAAGAGTGGTAGTATTAGCAGGACGAACTACAGCCCCCACTGCTGCACTTGGTCTTGGGCTACACTTGATACTCAACAGCTGCCCCCTCCACTATCCATTCTAGTCACTCTCACCCATAGCTACTGCCCACTGGTGGCCTTGGTGGCTTCCTGGCTGGGCTCACCCAGACCCTCATTTTTGAGGGGACTGAATTGCCTGGTCATTATGCCCTTCTCAGGCTGGGGCTGCTGTACCCGTCCACTTATAGTCACAATTGGGCATGGAAGTATTAAGATATGTCCGAGTGGAACACATATTTCCACACATATTTCTGCCTACCTCCATTGTGGGACAGCAGCCCTACCGCCTCCTGATAATTAGGATGAATTACCTGCCAAGTCAGTGACACCTCTTCTGGCCTGCTTGTCCCTGGACACAAAGAGCCCAAAGTGCCCAGGCAGCAGCAAATTCAATGGGACTCTGGCTGTGCCGCTGGAGAAGTTGCATCCCCCTTTGGAGAACAGGTTCTCTAGCCCTGTAACAAAAGATAGATTAATAGGAGAAAAGCATACAAATTTATTTAATATAAGTTTTACCTGACACGGGAGCTTTCAGAAATGAAGACTCAAAGAAACAGGGAAAGCTGTGTATTTTTATGCTTAGGTTTGATGAAGAGTGGAAAATCATGGAGAAATATGATTGGAGGGCAAAAGAGTATGATTTAATAGTAGTAAACTGGGGGGAACTTAGCAAGGTCTGTTTGTTCAGATTCTTCTCTGTGTCCCAGTGTCTTCAGAGATAAGGACATTCCTTTCCTCCAGGTATAGGGAGGGCACGTCTGGAATGGTGGTTTTATGGCCTGCTTCAGGGGTAAGAGGTGAGGGGAAGGTCAGAGAGTGATCTTCAGGCCTCTGCTGTTTTCTCAAATGCCAAGATGCCATATTTAGGGGTAGCGTGTCCTGAACCCCATCAAGAGTTACAGGGATGGTAAGCACAAAGTGCCTGCATTAGTCAGGATTCAATCAGAGAAGCAGAACCATTAAGATGTTTTATTTTCATGTCTATGTTATCTACATGTACATTTACCTATCTGCCCATCCGTCTATCTACCTATATACAGACCTCAGACGCTTGGCCTTACCATTGTGGGAGCTGGTTAAACCATCTCCTCTGCAACCTTCATGTTTAATGCTTGAGCTTGAAGTCTGCAGGGCTGTTAGGAGGGGACAATGAATGTAAAGTGGGAGAGAACAAAGGCAAACTAGAACCAAGAAACATGAGCTGGAGCTCAGGAGGATGAACTGGAGTCTGTATCATTCTCTCATTTTCTCCAACTTTGATAATGTGGATATCCTGCAGGAGAAGCTTGTGTCCTTTGCCCATAGCTACACACACACCTGGCCTTTGCCTAGGACTCTGAGAAGCTAAAGGAGGGTTGGAGGGAAGGTGGAGCAACAGTTGCAGGCCGGGTCATTGCCCTACTCTGATGAGGTGGGCCAGTAGGTAAGTGACAATGTGCATGAGCTGCAACTGTACTCAGAGACCCCGCACTGATTTTCCAACATAGAAACTATATGGCTCCTACTTCACTAAGGCCCACCAAATCTGCAAAACATCTCTTGTGGCCCACTCTAATTGGAAACATACAGATGAGGGAATTCTGGGAAATGTAGTTCAGCCTAGACAAGTTGTTATATTACAAACCTACGGCAATCTCTCAGTGGGTCGTTGGGAGTGATGGTAATTGGGGCCACTCCTGCTTCTACTCCTTGGTTCTCAGACCATGTATTTTTCCACCTGGGAACACAGTGCTATATAAAATTCTTTGATCCAATGCATGTACTACATCCTGGAAGATGGCACTCCATCCTCACAGAGTACTGCCTCCAACCTGGGGCTTCAGCTGTGGCTGTTCCAATGCTCTATCAGACCAGCAGCTTCTGCGTGGTGTGGTATATAATGCTATCAGTGGGTCCTATGGTCCTGGGCCCACTCCTGCACCTTCTTTGCTTGAAAGCTGGTCTCCTGGCCTGATGCAATGTTATGTTGAATCCCATGCTGATGGATCTACTACTCCCTAAGTCCTGAGATAGAGGTGCTGGCTGAGACCCTGTGGGCAGGAAAGTTAAATCCATACTTGAAATATGTGTTTATTCCTATGAGAATGAACCATTGGCTCTTCCAGGATGGAAGGGGCATAATGTTGTGAACTTGCCACCAAGTGACCAGCTCGTCTCCTCAGTGAGTGGTAGCATATTAGGTGTTCAGTGTTGGTCACTCTAGTTGGCAGGTTGAACATTCTGCAGTGTCAATAGCTAGATGGACCTTGGTAAGTGGGTGTTCATACTTTTGGGCCCATGCATAGCCTCCATCTATACCACCATGGCCACTCTATTCATGTGCCCATCATGCCAATATTAGGGTGGCCAATAACAGAGACTGGCTGATATCAACTGCCCAGGTCATTTTGTCTGCTTAATTGTTCAATGCCTCTTCTGAGCTAGATAGTCAGTCTATGATGGGCATTAAAATGTGATACAAAGATTTTCACACTTAGTGCCCACTTTCACATGTGCATCCACATCCCCCCTACCTCAGACCTACTTATTCTCAATTTTCCAGTCTTTTTCCTTCCAAACCCCTTACCAGTTGACCAGGCCATTCCTCACTGACCACAAAGGCATAAAGCTTTTAAACTTGGCCCACTCCTTTTCCACCCAATGTGGGTGATAAAGCGCATCACCCAAAGCTCTGCACATTGGGAGGATTTTTACCTGGTACTGTCTTTAAAGCCCCCTTCTCCCAAGTGAGGCTATAATGCAGCCATTACCCACTTATGGCTTGCACTGTATACTGACACAACCCATCCATAAACCAAGCTTTTCCCTTCTCCTTCAGTTGATCTGACAGAGTCCCCATAAAGCTGTAGGCATGAACTGAAGGAGGGCCACTGGTATAACAGTGGAGCATGCCATCGGGGTCTAAGTTACCCAGTCTTTCAGTTTGTTTGTGCCCTTTATTCCTGCTCATGATCACTCCTGGATAGCCCCCTTTTGTCTTTTATTGAATTGTTGCTGAGTCCATCTGACCTTACAAATTAGTGGGTCTGACAAGACCCAGCTCATGACAGACAGTTCTAGTGGCATGATCCCTTGATGTCCTGTGGTGAGGTGTTTCATCTTTGTCAGGGCCCAGTAGCATACCAGAAGTTGTTTTTCAAAAGCCATGTGATTCTCTGCTGCAGATGGCATGGCCTTGCTCCAGAACCCTAGGGGCCTGCATTGTGATTGTCCCACAGGTATTTGCTGCAGGTTCCACACTGTATCTTTTCTCACAACTGATACCTCCAACAGCATGTGATCTGCTGAATTGTATGGCCCAAATGGCAGGGCAGCTTGCATGGCAGCCTGGACCTGATGCAGAGCCCCTTAGTGCTCTGGGCCCCAGTCATAGCTGGCAGCCTCCCTTGTCACCTGGTATGCACTGGTATCTGTACTATGGAGCAGAATCCCTAGGTGTAGGATATGTTGCATTTAGAACCCATAAGAAGCCTACCAGGTGTTGTGATTCCTTCTTTGTGGCAGGAGATACCATGTGCAAGAATTAGTCTTTTACTTTGGAGAGAATGCCCCAGCATGCCCCTGACCACTGGATCTCTAACATGTTATGGATCTGGTAAACCTCTGAATCTTCATGGGGTTTGTCTCCCACCCTCAGAGTACATGTGTCTTGGCAAGAGGTAGCACACTAGTTCATCTGGTCTATCAACAAAACATCATCAATGTAATAGGTTATGATGTTCTGTAGGATGTCTAGATGTTCTACTCTCTTCAGGCTAAATTATGACAGAGAGTAGGAAAGCTAATATAGCTGTGAGGCAAAATTGTAAATGTATATTCTTTTCCATTCCACTTGAATGCCAAATCTTTCTGATTTTCTTTTCTGATTGGAAAATAAAAGAATGGAATTGCCAAATCAATGGCTACACAATGTGTATTTGAGGCTAAATTTATCTGCTCCCATAAAGATAGCACTTCTGACACAGTGACTGTGATTGGTGTTACTACTTGGTCAATCTTGCAGCAGCCTACAGTCATCTACCAGGAACTATCTGGATTTTGCACGCACAAGACTGGTAAATTAAATGGAGATTTGATGAGAATCACCACTGCTAAATCCTTTAGATCCTTAAGGGTGTCACTAATCAGCACACCTCAACTCAGGGGATGTGATGATTTACTATCTTAGCCAGGGGTAGTGGTGATGGTGGTGGTAGTGGTTTAGTACCAGAGACTTCCACTTGGCCAAAGACACAAAGTAGTGATGTTCCAACCACCAAATTGTACACTTGGAGACTGAGGTAATGACCACTGAGTTCCTGCACCCAGTGGACTTCCAGTGGGCTGGAACTTGGCCAGGATTCCATTTATTATTTGGTTCCCATATGTTCCCACTCTCACAGAGGGCCATGATGATGCTTTGGGTCTCTGGGTATCTATGTCCACTCAGATTCCAGGTTCAATAATCATCAGAATATCTAAGTACTATATTCCCTTTCTCCAGTGCACAGTAACCCAAACAAAAGGCCAGAGGAAATGCAGAAGGAAAAAGGAGAATCATAGCAGGGTCTTTTCTCCTAGGAACCCAGCCACCTCTTCTGTGAGTGGGTTCTGGGTTTGAAAACTGGCTCAGAGGTGCCCAGGGCATGTTCTTTTCACAGAAGATTGAAACAGGCCCACCACCACTGCTGCCACAGTCACTGGACCCATTGTCCAGTCCCAGAACCATCACCCATTGCAGAGCAGCTCCCTGCAGAGAAGCAATCCTGTGGGTGGCCCATCACTGCAGCCATGGACTCTGCAGTGCGAGGGAGGCAGCTGAAACCACCCCTGCCATTGCCACTGCTGTGAGTTAACTACACTGCTGCCAAGGACACTGCTGATGTGAGGGAGATGGCTGCAGCCACTGACACTGTTGCTGCCACCACGAGGTAACCCCTCTGCCACCAAGGACACTGCATACACAAAGGAAGCGGCTGCAATCACTGGAGCCACTGCTGCCCCCACAAGGTAACTCTGCTACCACTGCAGACACCACAGATACAAGGGAGGCAGTTGCAGCTGCTGATACTGCTGCTGCTCACACGAGATAACCCCACTGCCGCCAAGGACACTGCAGACACCAGGGAGGCAGTTGCAGCCTCTGACACCACTGCTGCTGCCATGAAATAATTCTGCTGCCACTGAAGACACTGTAGCTGCATGGGCTGTTGCTGTGGACAGCACAACCACTATTGCTGCAGTCGCCACCACCACCAGCGCTGCTAGGCAACCACCATCATTGTGCGAGCAGCCCACTGCTCCTAGAGCCACTGCTGCCATGTGGGCAGTCCACCAAGCCACCTCCACAACCATTGCCACTGCAAGGGTGGCCTGCTACCACAGCAACAGCCACAACAGTCACAGCAGCCACTGCTACTGTACAGGTGGAACACCAACCATTTGACTGCATTGACACAAGGAGAGTCACGAGTGGAGTCCGTGGAAGGAGAGTAACAGAAGAAGCAACTGTTCTACCAGATGACCAGACATCAATGTAGAGACACTAGAAATACAAAAAATAAGAAAATATGAGACCACCAAAGGAATACAATAACTCTCAAGTACCAGATCCCATAGAGCAGGAAACCCTTGAAATGACTGAAAAGGAATTCCTAGTAACAATCTTAAGGAAACAAAATGAGATACAAGAAGACACTATTAGATGACACAATGAACTGAACAAAACTATGCAGGATATGAAGGAGGAAATTTACAAAGAGGTTAATACTTTAAAAAAGAATGTAGCAGAACTCATGGAACTGAAGGAGCCATTCAATGAAATAAAAAACACAACTGAGAACTTAAGTAGCAGGCTAGAGCAAGCAGAAGAAAGAATTTATGATCTTGAAGACAGTCTCTTTGAAATAACTCAGGCAGACAAAAAAAAAAAAAAGAAAAAAGAATTTTACAAAATGAAGAAAATCTAAAGAGAGAGCAGACAACCTTAAGCACACAAACATCTGAATCATGGATATTCCCACAAAGGAGAGGAGAAAGGAAACGGCATTGAAAACATATTCAATGAAATAATAGGAGAAACCGTCCCAGGTACAGGGAGAAACACAGACCTTCAGATTCAGGAGGCTCAAAGATCCCCAAACAGATTAAATCCAAAAAGGTCCTCTCCAAGGCACATTATAGTCAAACTGGCAAAACTCAAAGACAAGGAGAGAACCCTAAAAACAGAAAGAGAAAAGTGTCAAGTCACCTATCGGGGAGTCCCCATCAGACTAACAGAATACTTCTCAACAGAAACTCTAAGGCCAGAAGAGAATGGGATGGTATATTCAAAATACTGAAAGAAAAAAAAAATGCTAGCTAAGAATACTATACCCAGGAAGAATATATTTCAGAAATGAAGGAGAAATAGTATATTTCCCAGACAAACAAAAACTACGAGAGTTTGCCATCACATGACCAATCGTACAAGAAATCCTCAAGGGAGTCTTGCATCTGCAATCCAAAAAATGATAATCACTACCATGAATACACAAGAAAGAATAAAACCCACTGGTAGAACAAACGTAAATGAGAAAGAAACTGTATCTTACCACCTCCAAAAACCAATAAACACTGAAGACAAAAAATAAAAGTGAAAGAAACAAAAGATATTTAGAACATCCAAATGTAAATCAATAAAATGCCAGACATAAGACAATATCTTTCAGTAACAACCCTAAATGTAAATGGATTAAATTCCCCACTCAAAAGACACACTGGCTGATTGGATTAAAAAGCTAGACCTGACTATATGCCACCTACAAGAGACTCACCTCACTTGTAAAGACACATACAAACTAAGAGTGAAGAAATGGAAAAAGATATACCTCACAAATAGAAATAAAAAATGAGCAGGAGTAGGTATTCTTAAATAAAATAGACTTTAAACCAAAAAACATAAAAACAGACAAAGAAGGCCATTATATAATGATAAAGGGATCTATCCAGCAAGAAGACATACAATCATAAATATATATGCACCCAACATTGGAGCACCCAAATATATAAAGCAAATACTATTAGACTTAAGAGACAGACCCAAATAAGATAATAGTTAGGGTCCTGAGCACCCCTCCATCAACATTGCACAAATCATCTTGGCAACAAATCAACAGAGAAACACAGGATTTAAACTACACATTAGACCAATTGGACCTGGCAGATATCTATAGAACATTTCATTCAGCACCTACAGAGTATACATTCTTCTCATCAGCACATGGAATATTCCCCAGAATAGAACACATGTTAGATCAAAAATCAAGCCTCAGCAAGTTTTAAAAATTGGAATCACTTCAAGTATCTTCTCAGACCACAACAAATTAAATGAAGAAATCAATAACAAACAAAGCTCTGGAAACTATACAAACATGTGGAAATTAAACAACATGTTCCCAAATGACATATGGGTTCAAGAAGAAATTAAACAGGAAATCAAAAACTTTCTCCAAACTAATGAAAATAAAGACACGTTATACCAAAACCTGTGGGATTCTGCAAAAGCAGTACTAAGAGGGAAGTTTATTGAAATAAACTTACATCAAAAGAATAGAAAGTTTTCAAATAAGCAACCTAATGCTACCCCTTAAAGAACTAGAAAAACAAGAACAATCTAATCCCAAAATTAGTAGATGGAAAGAAATAATGAAGTTCAGAGTAGAACTAAATGAAATAGAAACCCAAAAAATGATACAAAAGATCAATGAAACAAAAAGTTGGTTTTTTGAGAAGATAAACAAAATAGAAAAACCATAACCATTAGCTAGGCTAACTAGAAAGAGAAGGGAGAAGACTCAAATAACAAAAATTAGAAATGAAAAAGGAGACATTACAACCGATACCACGGAAATACAAAGAATCATTAGGAACTTGTATAAGTTACTATATGCCAACAAATTTAAAACCTGGAGGAAATGGATAAATTTCTGGACACATACAAAGACTGAACCAAGACTGAACCAAGAAGAAAGAGAGAACCTGAATAGACAAATAACGAGAAATGAGATTGAAGCAGTAATCAGCAGTCTCCCAACAAAGAAAAGCCCAGGACCAGATGGCTTTACTGATGAATTCTACCAAACCTTTAAAGAGGAATTAATACCAATTCTCTTCAAACTACTGCAAAAAATTGAAGCAGAGGCTACTCTCCCAAACTCATTCTATGAGGCCAGCACCACCTTGATACCAAAACCAGACAAAGATACAACAGAAAAAGAAGACTATATGCCAGTACCTTTGATGAACATAAATGCAAAAATCCACAATAGAATATTAGCAAATAGAATACAGCATCACATCAAAAAATTATACACCATGATGAAGTGGCATTCATCCCAGTGATGCAAGGATTGTTCAACATATGAGTCAATAAATGGGAGACATCACATCAACAAAATCAGGGACAAAATCTATATGATTACCTCAATGGACAAAGAAAAAGCATTTGACAAAATTCAGCATCCTTTTATGATATAGACTCTTAGCAAATTAGGTATAGAAGAAAAGTATCTCAACACAATAAAAGCCATATAGGACAACCCACTGCCAATATCATCTGAAGCTTTCAGCTTTTCCTTTAAGAATGGGAACAAGACAAGGACGCCCACTCTCACCACTCCTGTTTAACATAGTATTGAAAGTACTAGCCAGAGCAATCAGGCAAGAGAAAGAAATAAAGGGCATTCAGAATGGAACAGACAAAGTCAAATTGTCCCTGTTTGTAGATGAAATGATCCTATATATGGAAAAGCCTAAAGACTCTACAAAACACTCTTAGAGTTGATAAACAATTTCAGTAAAGCTGCAGGATACAAAATCAACACAGAAAAATCGGTAGTGTTTTTAAACTCCAACAATGAACTAGAAGAAAAAGAAATCAGGAAAGCTAGCCCATTTACAATAGTCAACAAAAAAATAAAATATCTAGGAATAAATTTAACCAAGGGGTGAAAGATCTCTACAATGACAGCCACAAATCACTGTTGAAAGAAATTAAAGAGGACATAAAAAGATGGAAAGACATTCCATGCTCTTGAATTAGAAGAATTAAGATTGTGAAAATATCCATACTACCCAAAGTGATCTATAGATTCAAGTCAATCCCCATTGAAATACCAATGACATTCTTCACAGAAATAGACAAAACAATCCTAATATTTATAAGGAACAACAATAAACAGCCAAAGCAATGCTGAGCAAAAAAATAAAGCCGGAAGCATAACACTCCCTGACCTCAAATTACACTACAAAGCTATAGTAACCAAAACAGCATGGTAGTGGCATAAAAATAGACACTTGGACCAACGAAACAGAATAGAGAACCCAGAAATCAACCCACATACTTACAGCCAATGAATCTTTGATGAAGGCACCAAGAACATATATTGGGGAAAAGACTGCCTTTTCAATAAATGGTGCTGGGAAAACTGGACATCCATATGTAGAAGAATGAAATTAGGCCTGTACCTTTCACTGTATGCCAAAATTAACTCAAAGTGGGTTAAAGACTTAAATATAAGACCTGAAACTATAAAACTCCTAGAAGAAAACATAGGGAGAACACTTCAGGAAATAGGACTGGGTGAAAACTTTACACATATAACCCCCAAAGCACAGGCAATAAAAGGAAAAATAAACAAATGGGATTACATCAAACTATAAGGCTTCTGCAAAGCAAAACAAAGTCAACAAAGTGAAAAGACAACCTATAGAATGGGAGAAAATACTTGCAAACTATGCATCCAACAGAGGATTACTATCCAGAATATACAAGGAACTCAAACAACCTCACAGTAAAAAAGCAAAGAATCCAGTTTAAAAATGGGCAAAGGAGCTGAATAGTCATTTCTGAAAGGAAGATGTATTAATAGAAACAGACATATGAAAAAATGCTCAACATCATTCAGCATCAGGGAAATGAAAATCAAAACCACACTGACATATCTCACCCCAGTTAGACTTGCTACTATCAAAAAGACAGAGAATAACAAATGCTGGTGAGGATGTGGAGAAAGGGAAACCACTATGGAAAACAGTACAGAGGTTCCTCAGACAACTACAGATAGAACTACCATACAATCCAACAATTCCACTGCTGGGAATATACCCAAGGGAATGGAAATCATCATGTTGAAGGGATACCTGCACCCCATGTTTATTGCAGCTCTATTCACAATAGCCAAGAGTTGGAACCTACCTAAATGTCCATCTTCGTATGAGTGGACAGGGAAACTGTGGTATATATACACAATGGAATACTACTCTGCCATAAAAAGAATGAAATACTGCCATTCACAGCAACGTGGATGAACTTGGAGAAAATTATGCTAAGTGAAATAAGCCAGGCACAGAAAGAGAAATACCACATGTCCTCACTTATATGTGGGAGCTAAAAAATAAACAAATAAATAAAAAGAGAAAGAAAGGTACAACAATTACAATAACATATTGAACTTTCAAAAGGAGAGAACAGAACTGAGGTTACCAGAGGTGAGAAAGAGGAGTGGAGGGGGAGTTAGGGAAGAATTCGTAAAAGGCCCCCCAAAACAATCACATTGTATAATGTTGAATACACTAATTATACTAATTATCCTGATTTGAGCATCACATATTGCACACAGGTAATTATATTCAACTCTGTACCCCACAAATATGTACAATCAACTATGTTAAGAAAGAGACAGAGACAGAGAGAGAGAGACAGAGACAGAGAGAGAGAGAGAGAAAGAAAGAAAGGAAGGAAGGAAGGAAGGAAGGAAGTTAAGGAAGGAAGGAAGGAAGGAAGGAAGGAAGGAAGGAAAGAAGGAAGGAAAGAAAGAAGGAAGGAAGGAAAGAAAGGAAAGAAAGAAAGAAAGAAGAAATAAAACTGGTTCAGATCTGGAAACTGTACAAGGGATCATGACTTTTTGTTGAAGTGACTGCCCTTGGTCTCCCAGACTTTTTCTGCTATTACAAACTGAGTAATACCCTTTTCAGCTGCCAATAAGTTTTCCTCCTAGAGATGCCATGTTCTATTAATCATATCCATAACTCTCCTGCATCAGGCTCCTTTGATGACCATGCAAACTTTGTTATATTATAATATTTGCAACCTCCTGGCTTCTGGTGATTAAGCACTCTCACCTGGCCTCTGTTGTTTGGGCCTTATCATCTACAAAGGTATCAGTGAGCTAAGTTTATAGCAACTTTTTCTACTGTCATCCTAACCTGCAGAGGAGGCCACCACTGACATTTTGAGTGATGCCAGTGACCCTCCCATCAGTGTATTCCTGATGGCCTTGTTAAGTAGTATGTCCTTTGGATCTTCCCGTGGAAAATAATATTCTGGTGGGTCTTGTGGCTGTACATAGTAATATCCATTCCAGCATGCCCACATCCTTGAGCCTTTTAATCTCCTCCTCTACTATTTGCCACAGCAACTCTGACAATTCAGGTTGACTTAGAATAGGCTATCACATTTTTCTTACTTCTAGGAGCCATCCTAGTAGAAACTTTGCACAATTTCCTGGGGTACTTGACAGGGTGTTAAATCCTATATTTCAGGAAAGTCCTCTCCAATCAATAAACTCTTCCAATTGTATGATCCACCTTTCCCCCTGCCACCCTTGCCCCCACCCCCTTGATCAAGCATCCTCAGAATCCAGTCTCATGTCTTTCTCCTTTCTCCTGCTGGTATATGCCGGCTACTTCTTGCACTTTCTTTGGAGTATAATCCCTTTCCTTGCTTATCAGGGCCAGAACATCCCCAGCTGTGTTATGATTAGACTTTAACTATAAGGATAGTATCCTGAAAAAGAAGTGGGGGTGCGTCCTGAGAAGCAGCACTGTTGCTTTGTGGGGAGAGGCCTCTGCATAATTTTCCAGCATGGGGGAGTGTTAGTTCTTAACAGGGATGGGGTGAGCCATTTCTTCTGGCTCAGAAGGTTCAGGAGAGTGTGGGGAGTCTAAAATCTTTGTGTGCATTCACCTAGATGACCCCATCCATGTGTCAGGGTGCCATATTTTCCCAACCAAAGGCCTTGTCCAGCCACTCTGACCACTAAGTCTTAGGTTTGCTTTTCAGAGTTCTCTGCCCTCCTTATATAGGAGATGAGAGAGCTCTTTTGTATATAACCAAAGAGGACTTTTCACAACTGGCTGTCAATTGCCTTTTATATAGCACCTACTAGAGCATTTCTAATATACCTCAGAAGTGAGTTTAAAAAATTACTCTGCTACCTGTGCCAGAAGCCATCTGTGCTCCACCTACCACTAGTGAGGAGGTTCTCATTTCCACCTGAAAGGTGAGTAATTCAGCTCCCAAAGCTCCATCCTATTGGCTGCTTTCTCAGACCACTCCCACTACCAAGTGTCACAGGTTGGGTTCTCTGGAAGCTGACATGAATTAGAGTTTGGGGTGCAAAATATTTATTCATCAATAAACACTTGTGAAAGGAAGGAGGATGAAGCAATGTTGGTCAGAGGGAGAAGCTGAATTGCTTTGCTGGTCCAACAAAGCTTTGGCCAACCCAGTAGGAAACCCTGGAGCAAATAATACTCATCAAAGTGCCCTGTATAAAGCCAAAATGACCACACCTTTATAGCCCTGCCTCTCTGTCACCAGATGTAGGCTGTCCCAGTCAAGGTGTAACCTGGGGACAAGGTGACTCTTGGCAGTTGTGGGAGGAGCTATAAGCTGGATGCTGTCTGCCAGCCAGCACATCCTTCCTTGAGGAGGGATCCCGGTGGTACATCTCTGTGGACCACAGAGTTAGAAGATGAGGGTCTCCGAGTCCTGACTCTATCACTTCCTTACTGAGTGATACTGGACAAGTTGTTACATATTGTTGAATCTCTGTTTTCACAGTTTAAAATGAAAATATCTCCCTCGTGAGGTGCTTATGAGAAGATTAAGTGAAGCAATGCACACGTGGTAACATTTTGTAAACTCTAAGGTGTATTACAATTGTGTTTTTATTGTAGGAAAAGTCCACATTTACTGGGATTCATGGAGCTTCTTTTTTTTCTTTCTTTTCTCTTCTCTGACCCACTTCCACTTCTTTCAGCCATCTAAATTAAAACAAGTAATACACTGGATAAAGTCTATGCATTTTTTCTCTACTGGTGTAAATATTCATTTGTGTGAAGATCCATGTATGACTTATATTTGGATATTCAATAGTGCCTAATACAGAGCCTGGTACTCAATAAATAAATACTTTTCAACGAATGAACAGGAAGGATTGTGCCCGCTTTTAGAGGAGAAAAACAATGTTATCAAAAATGAAGAATTATCTGCAAAATTATATTAAATAATAAATCCAGAATATTTGATTTTCATGATATAGCTACATTAGTAGACTATCAGGTTAGGAAATCCTTTAGATTGAATATCCTTACCAGTAGGCTGAGAATTCCCTATCAGAGGGGATCTAGACAGCCAGAGAAAAGAGCCATTTGTTTCCTTGTGACAGGCACATCTTGTTAGCAAGATTTACCTGGTGGCTCTACTACCGGTTTCATTCAAGCCAGTGCTTGTTTAAGTAGACAACATTTCTTGATATCCTGTGAGAATCAAATGTGACCATATACATTAGAAGCTTTGTAATGAACTGTGCACATGCCTTCACTTCCATTAATATCATCTTCTGCCCAATCATTTCCTGCTTGAAGGGTCATTTCAAACCAGTGTAAAGAAGCCCTGTCCTTAAAGCCTTGCTCAAAAGTTTCACTTTCTCCCTGAAGGCTGGACTTTAAGTAATTTCCCTCTTTCTTTCCTACCAAACAATAAGCTCCTTGATGATCATAGTACAGATATTCAACAATATTTGTTGAATGGTTGAGAGGCTGAATGAAATATTTTTAAAAGGCAATTTAAAAAGAGGCATTTCTGCCTTATGGAAAATGGTATGGAGGTTCCTCAAACAATTGCAGATAGATCTACCATATGATCCAGCTATCCCACTGTTGGGAATATACCCAGAGGAATGGAAATCATCAAGTCGAAGGTATACCTGTTCCCCAATGTTCATCGCAGCACTCTTTACAATAGCCAAGAGTTGGAACCAGCCCAAATGCCCATCATCAGATGAGTGGATACGGAAAATGTGGTACATCTACACAATGGAATACTACTCAGCTATGAAAACGAATGAAATACTGCCATTTGCAACAACATGGATGGACCTTGAGAGAATTATATTAAGTGAAACGAGTCAGGCACAGAAAGAGAAATACCACATGTTCTCACTTATTGGTGGGAGCTAAAAATAAATAAATAAATACACAAACAAACGGGGGGGGAGGGAAGAAGGCACAATCACAATTCCTTGAGCTTGTTAAGACAAGTGAACAGATATGAGTTTGATGGGTGGGAGGGGGAAAGGGAAGGGGGAGGGAGGAATCGATAAAGGGACATGAAAATCAACTACATTGTATATTGATAAAATAAAAAAATAAATTTAAAAAAAAGGCGTTTGTTGCTGAGTGGAAGGCTCCATTTGTCCCCACTCTGTTGAATATGCTGATTCTGAGAAGAATTGAGCTGCTTTAATTTGCACTCTAAGCTTTCCTCAAGTTTGGTAGAACTTCCTACAGAAACTGTTTTTCTTTTTTATAGTATTTTTAAATTTTTATTTATGTTACTAGCTGTATATGTATACACATAGTGTGTAGGTTATGGTATATTTGTGGCTTTTTCTCCTTAAACTTTTTATACAAGGTCATTGCCAGTTAATATAGTCATTGATAACATAGAGCTTACATAATGGAAATACACTTGAAAATCTGCACTCTTGGACCCCTCCTTCCCCCAAACTGGATAATTAACAATGTCATAACTTGAATGTATAAACAGTATCTGAAAAAAATCACATCTCAAGTACAAAAATGTTCATACCACCTACTTTGAATTGCAATATTTCCATTACTCTGTACAGTATTTAACAGAGTTTAGGAGCTTCTGAAACACTCATTATTTAGTTTAATTATTGTTACTTTGGCAGAACAGTGTGACATTATAGAAATTGTTTTGCTTTATTATGGAAATTTTCAAACACACCAAAGTGGACAGAATAATATAATAAACCTCCATGTACCCATCACTCAGCTTCAATAATTACCGACACGTGGCTCAACTTGTTTCATCTAGATTCCCTATCAAATATTCTGAGCAAGGCAGTATTGGTATTTAGTCCCGCATTTTTTAAAAAGCAGCTTAAAACAACACACATTTATTATTGCACAGCTCCAGGAGTCCAGGCATGGCTTAACAGGGTCCTCTCCTTCAGTCTCTGACAAGGCTGCAACCAAGGGGTTGGCTGGTAGTGGGGTCTCATCTAAGACTCAACTGGGGAAGGAGCTGCTTCCAGGATCTCATGACTGCTGTCAGGATTCAGTTCCCTGTGGTCTGGTGGACTGAGGGTCTCTCTTCCTTGCTGACTGTTGGCCAGAGTCTCACCTCATTTCTTTGTCATATAGGCCTTCCTCGTATGCTTGCTTGCTTCATCAAAGCATGTAAGCTGAGACAGCAATAGAGAGAGAGAGTCTGCTGGCAAGACAGAAGTTCTAATCTTATGTAATGCAATCATGGAAGTGTCATCCCATCACCCTGCCACATTCTATTGGTTAGAAGCAAGTCACAGGTCTCACCCACACTCGAGGGGAGATTACACAAGGTGTAAATGCCAGGAGACTGGGATCAGTGGGGCATCTAAAAGCCAATTCATCACACCTGGGGTGTTTGAGGACGCCTGATAGATCAAAACAGCCTTCAGTGCTAGGTGCAATCACTCAGGAACAGGGTTCTACTAAGATACAGTGTGGCCAAGAGGTGAACCAGGTCCAACAGAAGATCTCTTGGTCAACCTCCACTAACCTGATCAGCTGAACTAACAGATGCTTTCTGGTCTTGCTGTGAAATGTGCTCACTAATGCTCAAGGTTCCTGCACAGGGGAGGATAGAAGGCTTCTCTCAGGCTAGCGCTGAGCACTTCTGTCTCCTCCATTTGGGTGGTATGCCTTCCATAAGTGAGCTGTTTGTCCCCAAACTGGTAATAAATTACCAGTTATTGTCATTCCATTTTCATGTAACTAAATATTACATAAATTGGGTAGATATGGATATAAAAAAGGTGTTTTTATAAAAATTGAGTTTAATGCTATAGAAATTATTATTTAAAGACTCAAATTGCTAAAAACATTGTCAACATAGTTGTAGTTGAGATATTTGTCAAGATGGGGAAAATTTAGAAGGACTCTGCTCTCATATTTTTTTACCCATGTCTGTAAATTCTTTATCCACTTTAAATAAATAGAAACTGGAAATCAGACAAAGCATCAATGTGCTGTTTATCCAAAAAAGGAGGAGGAGAAAAGCCCCTCAGCATGTTCACACTTGGAGAAAAAGCCTGAACCTTAAATCAGTAGATAGTGAGTAAGTGTACAACTGGGAGTTTTAAAGTAGAATAAAAGGTTCATGTATGATCTTTCCATTTTTGATTAATTGTATAGTTAGCATTTATTGATCTCCTGTATCAGGCCTCGCTATTTACAAAATCCTTGCTTATCCCTGGGTATCGGGTGAAAGATTTCTTCCCACTTGCCTTCTGTTTTGCTCTTCTCTCAGGTGCTACCGTCCCTACTTGACTTCATGCCTTCCACTTCCCAGCTCCCAGTGGCTGCTGTTGCTTGCTGGGTAGCTGACTTTATCTACCCATGAGCTTGGGTGGCTGGAGATCCAGTTGATTGACTGAGCACCCTGCTTCCCCCAGTTCAAGATGTTTTCCTAGGCCTCTGATGGGCTGAAACTGCTGGAGTCTTCCAAGTGCTTGGCCAACCATAGCGGTGGTGCCCTCAAAAACCCTAGGGTTTGAGAATAGAGGCCTGAGAAGTTTTAAATCTAGCTGTACTCACAGATTCACCGTGAGAGCTGGTTGTCTCCATGAAAGCCTCAGCTGTCGGGTCTCCCAGGGAGATGCAATCATACACTACCTGTTATCCTTCCCTGCCCTGTCCTAATTTTTTCTTTCCTTTTTGGTAACAGTTTTATTCAGATATAATTCACATACTATATACAATTCACTCATTTAATTTGTACAATTCAATTGAATGGTTTTTAGTATATTCACAGGCTTGTGCAACTATCACCACTATCTATTTTAGAACATTCTTATTACCCCAACAGGAAAGTCCATACCCAATTAAGCAGTTGCTCCCCACTACCTCCTTTCTCTAGCTCCTGGCAACAACCAGTCTGCTTTCTGTCTCTATGGATTTGCCTATTCTGGACATTTCATATAAATGGCATCATACAATATGTGACCTTTTGTGTCTAGTTTCTTTCACGTAACATAATGTTTTCAAGGTTCATCCATGTTGTAGCATGTATCAGTATTTCATTGCTGTTTATGACTGAATAATATCTCCATTGTATGGATATACCACTTTTTGTTTATTCATTCATCTGTTGGTAGACATTTGGGTAGTTTCCACTTTTTGGTTATTATGAATAGTGCTACTATGAACATTCATGTATAAGTGCTTGTGTGGACATGTTTTCATTTCTCTATGAGTGGAATTTCTGGGTCATAAGGTGTTTAGCTTTTTGAACAACTCTAGATGTGTTTTTAATAGAAAGTCAAATCTTAGTTCTCAGCACGTAAATTTTCTACTCTATGGATTATTCACCATCCAGTTTAATCTCACACTTGCATCCCTATTACTCATATATCCCAAGGGCATTAGGTGTCTGCTCAGAGAACAAAAACAAATTTAATTATTAACCTTATCAAATACAGAATTAGGCAACTAAAAATAACAGAATTAAACAAAAAATGTACATAAATTTTTGATAAATTAGAAACTACTACTATTTAATTCATACACTATTCTCATTATGTTTAATTATGTCAGACATTCTTACTCTAATCAATTTGAAAACTGAAAAATTGAGTATACTACTTAGATCTCACTGGTTTTATTTTTGCTGTTACTTTAGCAAGATAGTCAAAGGAAGTAGTTGGTCTTTAACATTTTTTAGAACTTTCTTTTTACTGCAGTCTAGACCAACAGACTCTTTAACTTCCTGTACTGCTGCCTGAGTAACCCCCTTTCCTGAGTTGGCCTCACAAAGATATGCTTGGGTTGATTGCTTGAGATGGTATTTTAAATAGGAATATAAAAGGATCCGGCTGGATTAGCCAACAACTGAACTCCTCTGTTCTCTTTCTACCCTTACCTCAACTTGAGCACCCACTCGCAATCTCATCCCAATTCTAAACTCCCCTGTTGTCACCCACAACAATACCACTCTTGAGAAAAGGAAGAGGAAAGTGGAAGGGAATGCATAAAAGAGCCATTCTGGTGTGGGTTGGCACAATAGAAAAATTTCGAGGAGCTTCCTGCCTCAAGCTCCCTATTTCATAGCTTCAAGCTCCTAATAAGACTATTTAGGTTGTACCCATTTCCTGTTGTAGAGAGGAATTAGTCTTTGCGGATCCTTAATCTCACTAAAGTTTTAACTTAGAAATTTTCTTAAGCCATATCTGCACAGGCAAAATGCAAACTGGATTTGAGAGCTACATCGATTATTCTGGTAATTCAGGCAAAACACTTGGCTCTTGGGTAAAATGAGAAATTTTCTGTATTAAATTTTTCTAATTCTGTATACTACCTAAACGTGAGGGATTGTAATGATACCATGGTCCTTAGGGTTCATACTGGGACCATTATAATTTTGGGGTTCAGGTCTTTTAGTAATTAGAACCCAGCTGATAAAATAAGACTTTTTTACCAAATCCCTCTAGATGTTAAGCAAAGTTTCATAAACATAGCAGATAGTTTCTCAACTTCTGATTTTACTTCATTTTAGAGTTATAGTTTGGAGAATTCTATTGAAGTGAATCTTAACAAATAGAATCTTAAAATTCTATTTACCCAAAGTTTAATTTTAAAACTCTATTTCAAATTCTATTAAAACAATGTTTTAATAGTAAAACAAAAGCAATTTCCTCCCCAGACATGTGTCTCTGTGTGTCTGAGACAGCAGTGACTCTTTATAGTTTACAATGAACCAATCATTACAAGTCACCATGATCTATTTAAGACCAGGCCCTCTTCCTTTGACGTTCATGGAATTTGAAAGGTTAAAAACTTGTATTGTACCAACTACAAAATACTAGAAAACAGGACCTTCACATTACCATTAATTATTTTTAGCTTACTTTCTTCTGATTATAAAAGTTATACATATTCATTGTGGAAAATCTAGAAAATAGAAAGTGCTCTTTGACCCACTAATTCCATTTCTTAGAATCTATTCCTGCACGTGGGCTAAATGATTTATCAATTGCATGGATGTTTATTGTGGCATTGTTTTAACTACAAAATACTAGAAACAATGGAAATTTTCATCAAAATGGGAGCAGTTGAATTACAGTATCTTCACACTACGAAATCTATGCAGCAGCTAAAAAAATAGCGTTCATCTATATGAACTGATATGGAATGGTTTCCAACCCATATATTTCTTTAAGATTAACTGTATCTTTATCACAACTAGACACTGCTTTTCCTGTTGAAGAGGCTGAGTCTTAATTGCTTCAGTAAAATATATCATCTTAACCCAGAACTGAGATGGTTTTGATTAGGAAAGCTTACAGTGTAAACACAAGCCCTCTTTGCGACTGGTAGATTTTTTCTCTTTTTCCATATAAGCTTCCACTTTCTGCCTTCTTTTTGCCCAGGTAGGGGGGTGAGGGAGATGGGATGTTCTATTTTAATTTTTTTCAAAGTAACACAAGCAAAAGATTAAAAATATGAAATAGTGCAGGTTTTCAATGAAATGTAAATACCTCCTGCCCGTCTCCCGTCCATTTGCAGACACTTCCTAGAAGTAACCCTTTTTAACCATTGTTCTTTTTAATTTTTCTGGTGGTGCCCCACTTCATGCTAAATAACATTGCACGTCATTTAAAAACTCAAATTGTGCCAAAAATGCTTGTAATGCAAAACATCAGTCTCCTGACACATGTCTTCTATTTCTGCTCTCCAGAAGTAACCACGTTTTTGCCCTTTTCCCCATTTTGTTTAATAAGGTAATACATTCACGTGGTTCAAAAATCAGAACCATAAAAAAAAGTGTACCCTGACAAATTTCACTCCCCCTCCCCTTCCATCCAATTTTTACCTGGTTTTTTTTTTTTTTTCTTTTTGTATTTTTTTCTAGTGTTTATGCAAATATATTGTATATTCTCTCCTCCATTGTTACAGAAAAGTAGAACACTCTCAACACTATCCTGCACACTGGCCTTTTTCTTTTGGTGGCTGGCTGGTACAGGGATCCGAACCTTTGACCTTGGTGTTTCAGCACCAGGCTCTACTGAGTGAGCTAACTGGCCAGCCCTGCTTTTTAACAACGTATGTTTTCATATCAGTACATAGAGAGCTTAAATAGCTGCATGGTATTCCACAGGGTCGATGCACCATAATTTATTTAACCATGACATGACTGATGGACACTTGGATTGTTTTCAGTCTTTTAATTGATAGAATGTTTCGGAAGTAAAAAAATGCTTTCAGGAAGAGATAAGGTAACTCCCAGGCAGAAGTTAACTAGTTCTCTTTTTCACCTGAGCACAATCTAAGTTTTATCCCATAAGCTTTTTCAGTAGTTTTGGAGTCCATAGGAAAAGGCAGGTGCTTGCACTTACAAGTAAACAAATTTTAGTAGACTGAAAATATATATTTGAAAAGCATACATTTTTAAAACAGGGGGAGTAATAGAAACCAGGTAAAATATATGCTTAACAAAAGACTCAAAAATATATTTTGGAAACAAGAGGAGTCATGGTATTTGTTCAGAAGAACCAAGAAGTATGATAGTGACTATCTGTAAAGGTTTATAAATTTTGTTCAAAATAGGATTCTTTTGATTGTTGAGTTTTTACATTAAATATGTGATCATGAGGGCTGCTTTCTTTTTCAAAGGGTAACCACTTTCAAAGCATTTAATCTCTTTTGGCTGTATTTACCTCAATATTTCTAAATAAAATTATACGCATATTGTTATTCCTTGATTTGTCCATTTGAGATATTATCTATTCACTTTTTATTCCAGTAGTTGACGATATGACTCTCATATCGCTCCAGCCTGGATTTTTCCCATCCCGCTGTATTCACATTCCAATTTCTGGTTAAACTGATACTCAGTATTTATATTATTGTAACCACATAAATATTTCACTGGTACATCCTGCATTTATTTCTCATTAAGTCTGCTCATAGGTATGTGCTTCAGACTTCCTTCCTCTGTCATTCTGGAAATCCCTTTGTCTCTATTCTGTGTTAAATTATCCTGGACCCCATGTCTTCCTCTCTTGTTTACTTCTTAATTAAGTGAAAAAGCAGATACACCAGAGAAACAGTGAATAGGAAATAATTTTTTTGAAAATTGCAGGTGTAAAAAAATGTTCTATCTCCATATTTGTTTGTCATAGTTTGGCTGAGTATGGAATGCTAACTAGAAAATTACTTTTTCTTTTTTTTAGATTAAAATTAATTCATTCTAATGGGTGTGGTGGTTTTAATTTGCATTTTCCTAATAACTAGTGATGTTGAAAACTTTTCTTTTGCTTATTGGCCATTAATACTTCTCTGCGAAGTATCTGTTAAAGTCTTTTTCCTGTTTTCCCTTTTTCATTCTTATTTTTAATTAACATAGTAATCATACGTATTTATGGGATACAGAGTGAGATTTCAATACATGTATACACTTTTGCCTATTTTCTAATTGGGTTGTTTCTTTTTTATTATTGAGTTGTAGGAATTCTTTTTACATTCTGGATACAAGTCTTTTATCAGATAAATGGTTTGCTAATATTTTCTCCCTGTCTGTGCCTTGCCTATGTTGCGATTTTCCTAATGACGTCTTCCCACACACAATTTTTAATTTTTTATTAATAGCAACTTTTTTCCTATTACAATTTTACTAAATGTTCAATGTAAAAAATGAAAAAATCCAGATAAACAAAAAGACTAAACTAAAAAACAGGTGAGATCCAACCCAGATATCATAACCCGGATATAAATACCTTTAAAATATTTTGCTATGTACATCCATACATTTTTTTTTCTTTGCTATAAAGAACATTGTGGGGGAAATTGGTAAAATTTGAATAAGGTGTGTAGATTAAATAATAGTATTATATTAGTGTTAGTATTCTGATTTTGACAATTTAGAATTATATAAGAGAATGTCCTTTTTTAAAAAAATAACACTGAAATATTTAGGGGTAAAGGGACATCATGTACGCAAGTGTGTTAGTTTGTTTTGTGTTGCTATAACAGAATACCTGAGACTGGGTAATTTATAGAGAAAAGAGGTTTATTTGGCTCCCAATTCTGGGACAGCTGCATCTGGCATGGGCCTCAGGCTGCTTCTACTCATGCCAGAAAGTGGCAGGCAGCCAGCAGGTACAAGCAGATCACATGGCGAGAGGAAGCAAGAGAGAGGGAGAGAGGGGAGGTGCCAGGGTGTTTTAAACAACAAGTTCTCGTGGGAACTAATAAAGCGAGAACTCACTCCCTACCCCCAGCCCCCAGGGAGAGCATGAATCCATTCACGAGGGATCAAACAGCTCCCAACACTGCCACATTGGGGATCAGATTTCCACATGAGTTTTGGGGGGACAACATGTCTATCAGCAACCTACTCTCAAAGTGTTCAAAATAATGAAATAATCTTTCTATTTATCTACCAAGAGAATAAAAAAGCAAATGCAGTAAAAATGTTAACATGAAGTGTATATAGAAACTCACTGTACTATACATTGCAATTTTTGTCTGTCAATATTATTTCAATACAAAAAGTTCAAAAATCAATGGCTGTTGAAGAGAAAAGATTTAATTTTGAGAAAGTCAAAATTATGCCCTTTTTTTACTTTTATGGTTATTGTCTTCTGTATCCTAAGATATTTTTGTTTACCCCCACATCATGAAGGTATTTTCCTATGCTTTCTTCTAAAAGCTTCATAGCTTAGTGTCTATGTTTAGGACTCTGATCCATCTCAAATTAATTTTTGTGTATGGTGAGGAGTGGGAATTGAGGTGAAACACTTTTGTGTAAGTTTTTTTTTTTCCAATTGTTTCAACACCTTTGTTGAAAAGACTTTCTTTTTCGCCATTGCTTTCCTTTGTTGCCTTTATTAAAAGTCAATTGACTAAGTATGAGTCGATTTATAGACTCCTTATTCTAGTTTATTTCCATATTTGATTATCCTTAGACCGATGCCACACTGTTTTGATTACTTTAAGTCTTACAAACTTGAAAGTGGGGGGTGTAAGTTCCATACTTACAGATCTGTTCTTCTTCAAGGTTGGGTTAGTCTATATCCTTTTCATTTTCACATGCATTTTATAATTGCTTTGTCAATTTCTAACAACAACAACAAAAAAAGCCTGCTGGGAGTTTGGGATTGCATTGAGTCTAAAGATCGATTTGGGGAAGAACTGACATTTTAACAATATTGGATCATCCAATCCATGAACATGAATATCTCTCCATTTATTTAGGTCTTCTTTTAATCACTCTCATTTTTGTGTAGTTTTCAGTGTAGAGGTAGCATGTGTCTTGTGTTAAATTTATTTCTTAAGTATTTTATGTATTATAACACTGTTATAAACCGATTTTTGAAAATTTCATTTTCCCATTTGCTACTGGGATATAGAAATAAGTTGATTTATGTATTGATCTTGTATCTTAGGATGTTGATAAACTCATTTATTAGTTCTAGTAGTTGTTTTGTAGATTCTGGGTAAAAATCATGTCATGTGTGAATAGGAACAGTTTTATTTCTTCTTTTCAAATTATCATGTGTTTTATTTCCTTTTTTTTTGCCTTTCCTTGTTTTTGCAATGACTAGGACAACCAGTACAATGTTGAATAGAGGTGCTGAGAGTAGATATCCTTGCTTAAGATAGAGGAAAATTGTTCATTATTTCATCAAATATTATGTTAAATGTAGGATTTTGGTAGATGCCCTTTATCATATTGAGAAAAGTCCTCCCTATGCCTACATCATTGAGAGTTTTTTAAATCATAAATGGGTGTTGAATTTTGTCAAATGCTTTTTCTACATCTATTGAAGTAGTCATACGTTTTTGTCATTTACTTTATTAATATGATAGATTATATTGATTAGTTTTTCCAAAATTTTGTTACAAAAATTAGTTTAAAATATATAGCCACAGTGAAGGAATTTTCCAGTGAACCATATACCCACCAACTAGATTCAACCATTAATCTTTTACTATACTTGCTTTGTCACATATCTATCCCTCTCTTCATCACTCTACCCATCCATCTTACATTTTTAACTTACTTCAAAGCAAATACTTTGGTATGAATGTTATCGACTACAGTGCATTGATTTCTTTTTGAATGTTAAATTAACTTTGTATTCCTAGGATGAACCTCATTTGGTCATGATGCATTGTCTTTTTTAATATATTGCTAGTTTTGATTTCCTAGTAATTATTTTTTAAATTTTTAACTATTTTAAATTGACACATTGTTGTTTTACATATTTATGGGATACAATTTGATGTTTCAATATATATATGCTGTATAAAGATTAAATCAGTGTATTTAGCATATCCATCACTTCATCATGCATTTATCATTTCTTTATGTTGAGAACATTCAATAGCCTCTCTTCTAGCTATTTTGTAATATATAATACCTTACAATTAACTGTCATCACCTTAATGTGGAATAAAACGCCAGAAATTATTCCTCCTGTCTAATTGTAGCTTCATACCCATTGACCAACCTGTCCCCATCCTCTCCTGTCTCCTCCCCTCCTCAGTCTCTGGTAACAACTATTCTACTCTCTGCTTCCATGCTATTATCTGTCTCTCTCTCTCTCTCCCTGCTCCCTTTGTCTCCCCCACTTCTCTTTCCCTCTCTCTCTCTTTTAGATTCCACCTACAACTGAGATCATGCACTGTTTGTCTTTTTTTGTGTCTGGCTTATCTTGCTTGACTTGATGTCCACTAGGTCCATTGATGTCACAATGACAGGATTTAATTCTCTTTTATGGCTGAAAACCACAATGAGATAGCACCTCACCCCAGCAAAAATGGCTATTATCAAAGAGACAAAAATATCCACAAATGTTAATGAGGATGTGGAGAAAAGGGAACACTCACACACTATTGGTGGGAATGTTGTATGGAGAACAGTATGGAAAACAGTATGGAAGTTCCTCAAAAAATTAAAAATAGAACTATCATATGACCCAGCAATCCTGCTACTGGATATATACCCAAGAAATGAAATCAGTATGTCAAAGAAATATCTGCACTCCCAAGTTTATTGCAGCACTATTTACTGCAAATCATATCTAAATCATATCTAAGTGTCCAAAACCAGAAAAATGGATTTTAAAATGTGGTGTATGTACCCAATGAAATACTATTTGACCATAAAAATGAATGAAATCTTGTCATTTGCAACAACATGTACGGAACTCGAGAACATTATGTTAAGTGAACTAAGCCAGGCACGGAAAGAAAAAAAATGTTGATATTATAGAGGCAGAGAGTAGAACAGTGATTACTAGAGACTGGGGAGGGGGCGGGGGAAACGGAAAACAGGAAGAGGATGGCCAATGGGTACAAAATTGCAACTAGATAGGAAGAATAAGTTCTGGTGTTCTATTGCACAGTAGGGTGACTATAGTTAACAGTTAAGTTTTGTATGTTACATAATAGCTAAAGGAGAGGGTTTTGAATGTTCTGACCACATAGAAATGATAAATGCATGAGGGGATGAATACACTGGCTACCCTGACCCGATTATTATACAACATATATATGTATCAAAACATCATACTGTACCCCATAAATATATACATTACAATGTCAATTAAAATAAATAAAAATTTAAAATAGCCCATAGGAGTGCAAGAAAGACAAGAAAGAAAAATAAAAAACAAAACAAACAAAATTAAAATGACACACTTAAGTCATAACATATTAATAATTACCCTAAATATAAATCATCTAAACATATCAATTAAAAAACAGAGGTTGGTGGAGTGGATCAGGAAATAAAAGGGGGATATTGCCACTGACTCTACAGAAATTAAAAAGGATTGCCAAAGCAACGCTGAGCAAAAAAAATAAAGCTGGAGGCATAACACTACCTGACTTTAAACTATACTACAAAGCTATAATAACCAAAACAGTATGGTACTGGCATAAAAACAGATACACTGATCAATGGAATAGAATAGAGAATCCAGAAATCAACCCACACACCTACAGCCATCTGATCTTTGACAAAGGCACCAAGCCTATACACTGGCGAAGAGACTGCCTCTTTAGCAAATGGTGCTGGGAGAACTGGATATCAATATGCAGGAGAATGAAACTAGACCCATACCTTTCACCATACACTAAAGTCAACTCAAAATGGATTAAAGAATTAAATATACACCCTGAAACAATAAAACTTCTTAAAGAAAACATAGGAAATAGGACTGGACACAGACTTCATGAATACGACCCCAAAAGCATGGGCAACCAAAGGAAAAATAAACAAATGGGATTATATCAAACTAAAGAGCTTCTGCGCAGCAAAAGAAACAATTAACAGAGTTGAAAGACAACCAACAGAGTGGTAGAAAATATTTGCAAAATATACATCTGACAAAGGATTAATATCCAGAATATACAAGGAACTCAAACAACTTTACAAGAAAAAAACAAGCAACCCAATTAAAAAAATGGGCAAAAGAGCTAAGTAGGCATTTCTCTAAGGAGGATATACAAATGGCCAACAGACATATGAAAAAATGCTCAACATCACTCAGCATCCGGGAAATGCAAATCAAAACCACACTGAGATACCATCTCACCCCAGTTAGGATGGCTAAAATCCAAAAGACTCTGAACGATAAATTCTGGCGAGGTTGCGGTGAAAAAGGAACTCTCATACATTGTTGGTGGGACTGCAAAATGGTGCAGCCTCTATGGAAAATGGTATGGAGGTTCCTCAAACAATTGCAGATAGATCTGCCATATGACCCAGCTATCCCACTGCTGGGAATATACCCAGAGGAATGGAAATCATCAAGTCAAAGGGATACCTGTTCCCCAATGTTCACTGCAGCACTCTTTACAATAGCCAAGAGTTGGAACCAGCCCAAATGTCCATCATCGGATGAGTGGATATGGAAAATGTGGTGTATCTACACAATGGAATACTACTCAGCTATAAAAACGAATGAAATACTGCCATTTGCAACAACATGGATGGACCTTGAGAGAATTATATTAAGTGAAACAAGTCAGGCACAGAAAGAGAAATACCACATGTTCTCACTTATTTGTGGGAGCTAAAAATAAATAAATCAATTCACACACACACAAAAAAACGGGGGGTGTGGGTGGGGAAGAAGACACAACAACTACAATTCCTTGAAGTTGATACGACAAGCAAACAGAAAGGACATTGATGGGTGGGAGGGGGGAGAGGGAGGAGGGAGGGGGGTTTTGGTGATGGGCCACAATAATCAACCACATTATATATCGACAAAATAAAATTAAGGAAAAAATAAATAAATAAAATAAAATAAAATAAAATAAAAAAAGAAGAGAAATGGTAAAAGTTTTCAAAATGTATTTATAATGTAAAATTAAAATTGTACACGTAAAATTAAAATTATATTCATAAGATTATTGAGTTTTTACTTTGTGGTCAAAGTTGCATTTCTTTAGTTTTGGTGTAAGAGAGTTTTAGTGACAGAAACTTAATTACTAATGTAGGGAAATGAAATATAAATGTTCAGGGTTCCTCAGATAATCAGAATCTTGTCAAGCATTCAATGTAAATATAACTGTGCACGTGTGCCCAGGTGTTCTTTGGCTATTGTTTGTGGATGTTAATGGGCACCCAGGTGTTCCTGGGTTGTCTGACTCACACCCAGGAGTCCTGAATTATCTGACTTAAGTATAAAGGACAAATGGCTCTGACCTAAAAGGCCCCCCACCCCCAGGATGACCTGGGGGAGGGGGGGTAACAGGGAGGCCACTGCTGTTGCTGTAGGCTGTTGCTGCTAGGGACCCCGAGATGCCCCTGGAGGCCACCATTGCTGTTGCTGCTGCTGTAAGCGGCTACTGCTGCAGAGGAAGCTAAGGACTGAGCTCCTGTTGTCTGCCAATGGTTCCTGGGATCTTTCCCAGTTACCTAGCTTATGACCTGCATGGGAGGGTTCTGTGACCCAGAAGGCACATGAGGGGTCTGTGACTCAGCCAGGCACATAAGGGGTCTGGTGACCCAGCCTGGCATGTGAGGGGGTCTGTGACCTAGTCTATAAGGTGGGTTTTAAGGGTCTGTGAGCCCTAGCCTGACAAGTAAACATCAAATCCTTTATAAAGCAGTCGTCATTTTTGGTATTACAATGATGGGAAATCAGGTGGGCTTAGGGAAAATTGGCTAAGTATGGAAAAATTGCATAATATGGGAAAAAGCATTTTAGCTATAAAGAAGATGTATAATTTTTGCCTTTTCCCTATGTCTGGATGGTTAGAAACAATTGTATTCTTGGATTTTATTTGCAAAATTGGAGGTTGTTTTTAAAAGTAAAAGAGTATCTAAGGGTACAGAGTGTGGTGGAGAATTAAAGCACATAGTGCATAGTAAAATATAGTAAACAAAAACAAATCACGGAATCATAAAAAGAAAATCTGTTTGCTATGATAATAAATTTAAATGACATCAGATAGTAGAATTAGCTGTCAGTTCTTTTTATACCATGGTGTAGATTATAACCTCTGTAAATCTTTTAAATAATGGATTTCCAAAATGATCATTTACATGTATGTGGGGGTGTGTGTGTGCATGTACAAATATAAAATGTATTGTAAATATAAATATATATTCTGATATATGTGAAAAATAAGGTAACATTAAACTGCATTGAAATATTAAAAAATAAATAAATAAAGACTCTGAACAATAAATGCTGGCGAGGTTGTGGAGAAAACGGAGCTCTCATACATTGTTGGTGGGACTGCAAAATGGTGCAGCCTCTATGGGAAAGGGTATGGAGGTTCCTCAAACAATTGCAGATAGATCTGCCATATGACCTAGCTATCCCACTGCTGGGAATATACCCAGAGGAATGGAAATCATCAAGTCGAAGGTATACCTGTTCCCCAATGTTCATCGCAGCACTCTTTACAATAGCCAAGAGTTGGAACCAGCCCAAATGCCCATCATCAGATGAGTGGATACGGAAAATGTGGTACATCTACACAATGGAATACTACTCAGCTATAAAAACGAATGAAATACTGCCATTTGCAACAACATGGATGGACCCTGAGAGAATTATATTAAGTGAAACAAGTCAGGCACAGAAAGAGAAATACCACATATTCTCACTTATTTGTGGGAGCTAAAAATAAATAAATAAATGCACACACACACACACACACACACACACACACAAAAAAAAAACAAAAAAACAAAAACAAAAAACAAAAAAACCGCCGGGGGGTGGGGGAAGAAGACATAACAACTACAATTCCTTGAAGTTGATACGACAAGCAAACAGAAAGGACATTGTTGGGTGGGAGGGGGGAGAGGGAGGAGGGAGGGGGGTTTTGGTGATGGGGAGCAATAATCAGCCACATTGTATATTGACAAAATAAAATCAAGAAAGAAAAAAAAAGAAATTAAAAAGGATTATAAGGTAATACTATGAACAAAAATATACCAATAAATTAAATACATGATATGGACAAATTTCTAGAAAGACAAAAATTACTAAACATGACTCAAGACAAAATAGGGAAACAACAGAAATATAGAAAATATAGTAATTCGATTACTAATTAAAATCTGCATATTCATAAAATCCCAGACTAAGCTAGCTTCACTGACATGTTATCAGACATTTAAAAAATGTATAATACTGGGCTGGCTGGTTAGCTCAGTTGGTTAGAGCGTGGTGTTATAACACCAAGGTCAAGGGTTCAGATTGCTGCACTGGCCAGCTGTGAAAAAAAAAATTCAATTAAGAGGATATAATACCAGTATTCCATAAACTCATCCAGAAAATAGGGGAAGAATGAATACTTCCAAACTCATTCTAAGAGGCCAATATTGCCTTTATGCCAAAATCACACAAAGACATCACATGAAAAAAAAAAAAAAAAAAACTTCATAACCATCTCTCTCATGAATATAGATTTTGAAATCCTTTGAAAATACTAGAAGGGGGAGGGGAAAAGGGAAAAAATACTAGAAAACTGAATTCACAATGTATAAAAAGGATTATTCACTGTGACCAAGTGGGATTTATCTCTGAAATGTAAGACTGGTTTAAAATCCAATAATCACCTAAGTTCATGCATCATATTGTTATTACAAATAGCATATCATCATCTCGAATAGATATAGAAAAAGCATTTGAAAAAAGATAACATCACTTTAGATTAAAAAAAAAAAACTTTCAACCAACTAGGAACAAAAGAGAATGTTCTCAATCTGTGAAAGGCAACAACAAAAGCCTACAGATAATCTCATACTTAATGACAAAAGGCTAAATGCATTTTTGCTAAGATCTGGAAAAAGACAAGATGTCCAGTTTCACCACTCCTATGCAGTATTGTACTGAACTCTTTAGCCAGTGCAATCAGTCAAGGAAAAGAAATGAACCCTATTGGAAAGAATGTAAAAACGTTTTATTTCACAGATGACATAATCCTGTATGTAGGAAATGGTAGAGAATTCACAAAATATGGATTAGAACTAACAAACAAATTTAGCAAAATATCAGGACACAAGATTAATCTTACAAAATTAAATTGTATTTTTATATACCAGCATGAAGTATCCCAAAATAAAATTAAGAAAACAATCTATTTACACAAGCATCAAAAAGAATCACTCTGTAACCCATAAATATGTACAATTACTATGTATTAATTAAAAATTTTTAAAAAACAACAAAACAAAACAAAAAATAAAATATTTAGGAATAAATTTAACAAGTACCTAACACATTTAAAACTACAAAACATTAATGAGAGAAATTGAAGGCATCCTAATAAATAGAGACATTTCATGTTCAAAGTTAGGAACCCTTTGTATTATTAAGATGGTAACCTCCCACAAATTGCCCTATAGATTCAATGCAATCCCCATCAAAAATCTAGCAGGCATTTTTTTTTTTTGGTGGAAATTTACAAGCTTGTTCTAAAATGTATATGAAAATGCAAAGAACCCAAAATAGCCAACCCAATTTTGAAAAAGAACCAAGTGAGAGAATGTTCACTTCTTAATTTCAAGACTTAAAATAAAGATACATTAATCAGGACATGATACTGGCACAGCATGTACATGTACCTGTATAGATGCATAGATCAATGGAAAAGAATTGAGAGTCTGGAAATAAACCCTTATATTTTGATTGAATTTTTCAATAGTGCCAAGGCAATTAAGTGGAAAATAGTACTTTTCAATAAATGGTACTGGTATGATTAGATATTCATGTAAAAATGATAAATTCAGACCCTTTCCAAACACTATACACAAAAATTAATTCAAAATGAACCATAGACCTAAACATAAGAGCTAAAATTATAAAGCTTTTAGAAGAAGTCCTAGGAGAAATTCTTCATCATCTTAGGTTAATAAAAGATTTCTTATATACAATACTAAAATCACAATCCAGAAAAGAAAATAGTTGATATAGGACTTTATCAAAGTTCAAAACTTTTCCAATTTAAAGGGCATAATCAAGAAGGTAAAAATACAGTGGACAGAATGGGAGAAAATATCTGTAAACTATATATCCAATAGTGGATTCGTATCTAGAATATAGAAAGAATATACTACAACTCAATAGTTTTCTTAAAACCCAACTTAAAAACAAACAAACAAAAAATCTGAATAGATATTTCTTCAAAGAAGAAATACAAATGGCCGATAAGCACATAAAAATGTATCCAACCATTTCAGCCATTAGAGAAATGCAAATAAAAATCACAGTAAGGTACACACTAGAATGGCCATAAATTTTTAAAAGACTACAATGACAGTTGGCGAGGATGTGGAAAACTCGTAAGCACCATACATTGCCGGTGGGAATATAAAATGACACACCCACTTTGAAAAAATGTTGGCACTTTCTTTAAAAATTAAACATAAACTTACCATATAATCCAGTAATTCCACTCATTTGAATCTACCCAAGTGTAATGGAAATATATGTCCATACAATAACTTCCCTGTGAATGTTCAAAGCATCGTTATTTGTAATACCTAAAACATGGAAACAACCTATACGGCCATCAACTGTTGAATGGATGAAGAAAATGCAGTATATCCATACAATGGAATGCCACTCAACAATAAAAGGAAACAATACTGATACGTGCCACAACCTAGATGAACCTCCGAAACATTATGCTAAGTGAAGTGAGCCAGACACAAAATGCCACATATTGTATGATTTCATTGTTAATGTAGTGCCCAAAATAGTCAACTATACAGAGAGGCAGAAAGTAGATTTGTAGTGGACTAGGTTTGGAGGATGAGGTAAATTGGTCAGGACTGCTGATGGGTAAGAGGCTCCTCTTGGGGGTGATAAAAATGTTCTGAAATTACAGTATCGTGATGATTGCACAACTTAATACTAAAATTACTGAATTATAGGGGTGACGCAGCAAGATGGCAGAACAGGAAGGCCTCTACCCTTGTTCTCCCCACAAACATGCCAATGCAACAACGATTCACAGATCAATTCCTATCATGAGAAATCCAGAAACCAGTGAAAAGGCTCGCCCTGTAAAGTGCCACATGATTAGCAGAAAACCCCCAATTCTCAGATTCTTCCTGGGGAGGGAAGAAAAGGACTGGATCATATATCCAACAATTTGAAATTTCTGCCTTGCCTGCATCTGAGCACGGACAGGAAAGGACCCAAGGCTGGGAACCTCTGAGAATAAAGATATCAGTTTGTGCTAGCACACATGTACTCGCCATAGTTCCCCTCCTTGGCTCCTCCCTGGGGAGGTAAAGATTTTTACTGTGAATCCAACATTTCAGCTTTTCAAGGACTGCCTAAGGGACTGGCTCTGTCTCTCTTTTCACGGAGCCTTGATGGCCCTGGTGTACTCCAGATGCCTGAGGGATACTGAGAACAAATGTGAAGGATTGAACTACTACACACTCACTTACCAAAGCCCCTCCGCACAGCTCAGTGTGGCACAGCTGGAATAACTACCAGTCCCTGGCTTATCTCTGGGGAGGGAAAGAGAAGACTAAAACATACAGCCAACATTTAGACTTTTCAGGTGGCTGATTTCAGCCTCACCCGCCTCAGAGAGTAGAGAGGACCCAACATACTCTAGATGCCTAGGGGCTATTGAGAATAGACATAAGAACTTAGGGCATGCTGATCCTTCAGAAGGCCTTCAGTATAGCAGAGGTATACCACAGGAAGCAGAGATTATGAACCTCTGAAAAAGGAAACCAGCAAATCCCTCTAGTTGGGATTATATACACACGAATCCAGAAAAGATGTATACACAGAAAAGGTTTGAGTTGCCTTCAGAATCTATGGCTGGGCTTATTGGCAAAAGCATTATCCTATATGTGGCTAGTCCATGAAGACTGGAAGAGGTGGCGGGTTTTTTCTAATGGGCAGATACAAACACAAATAGTCAAAGGAAAAACAAAAAACAAAAACAGGGAAACATGGCACTCAAAAAAGGAACAAGGAAAAGCTCCAGAAACCAACCCTAATGAAACAGAATCATATGAATTGCCCGACAGAGAAATCAAAATGGTCATCATGAGGATGCTCAAAAAGCTCAGGAGAACAATGTATTAACAAAGTTAGAATTACAACAAAAAGACAGAACATGTAAAAAAGAGCCAGAGTGAAGGTGGGGCAAGATGACAGACTAGAGGTACCCAGGGTACGTTCATCCCACAGAAAAAGACCAGAGCAACTAACAGCTAAATATTGATGGGAGCATCTGTGGTAGAGCCTAGGAGTGCAGCAGGAGACTGGTGAGATCCCTGTGAGCCCAATAGCCCAGACGGCAGCATAGAGAGGAGAGAGAGGCACATGATCTCAGTTGCCACATCTCCACCACTGGAATGATTGCAGGAGGAAGTTTCCCTTTTGGCAAAAAGATAGGCAGAGGACCCACACCAACCCCCATCCTCACCACAGAGACCTGCAGTTCCCACTGCAGGAGAATTCCATAGCTCTTGCAAATCTGAAGCCAAGCATGGGGAGCTACCTAGAAAAGATGCATTGCATCATTCTAGAACAGAAGTAAATATCGTGCACTCCCCAACCCCCATCCTCATGTCCAAGCCAATGCAGACATTTCACCCATCAGCTGCAGAATACACATTCTTCTCATCAGCACATGGAATATTCTCCAGGATTGACAATATGTTAGGCCACAAAATAAGTCTCAAAAAGTTCAAAGAGACTGAAATCATATCATGTATTTTTTTTACCATAATGGAATAAAACTAGAAATCAATAACAAGAGGAACATGTGGAGCTACACAAAAATGTGGCAATTAAACATGTTATTGAATGAACAATGCATCAAATAAGAGATTAAGAAGGAAAATTTCTTGAAACTAAAGAAGACAGAAACATAACATACCAAAACCTGTGGGATATAGCCAAAGCAGTATTAAGAGGAAAGTCTATAGCAATAAACACCTACATCAAAAAAATAGAAAGATTTCAAATAAACAGCCAAACAATGTACCTCAAGTAACTAGAAAACAAGAACAAACCAAACCCCAAATACATAGAGGAAAAGAAATAATAAAAATTAGAGCATAAATAAATAAAATTGATGCTAAAAATACAGTATTTAAAATCAATCAAATGAAAAAATAGTTTTTGAAAAGAAAAATTGACAAACCATTAGCCAGACTAACCAATAAAAAAAGAGAAAAGATGCAAATAAAATCAGAATTACAAATGGAGACATTACAATTGATACTACCAAAATTCAAAGGATCATCACAGATTATTATGAAAAAATATATGCCAATAAATATAAAAACCGAGAGGAAATAGATAAAGTCTTAGACATATATGACCTACCAATGTTGAACCAAGAATAAATAGAAAACCTACATAGACCAATAACAACTAACGAGATGGAATCAGTAATAAAAAGTCTCCCCCCAATGAAAAGCCCAGGACCAGGTGCCTTTACTGCTGAATTCTATCAAACATTTAAAGAACGAATAACAATACTTCTTTATTTCAAAAAATTGAATTGGACAGAACTATTCCAAACTCACACTATGAGGCCAGCATTACCCTGACACCAAAACCAGGCAAGGACACAACAAAAAGAAAACTACAAGCCAATATCCCTAATGAACATAGATACAAAAATCCTCAATAAAATACTAGCAAACTGAATCCAACAGCACATCATAAAGCTTATACACCATGATCAAGTGAGATTTGTTCTAGAAATACAAGGAAGTGTCAACATACACAAATCAATAAACATAACATATTGCATCAACAAAATGAAAGAAAAAACCATATGATCATCTCGATAGACACAGAAAAAGCATTCAATAAAATTCAACATTCATTCATGATTTTTTTTTTCTTTTTTTTTCCTTTTTTTTTTTTTTTAAATTTTATTTTCTCGACATACATTGTGGCTGATTATTGCTCCCCATCACCAAAACCTCCCTCCCTTCTCCCTCCCCCCCTTCCCCCCAACAATGTCCTTTCTGTTTGCTTGTCGTATCAACTTCAAGTAATTGTGGTTGTTATATCTTCTTCCCCCCCCCCGGTTTTCTGTGTGTGTGTGTGTGTGTGTGTGTGTGTGTGTGTGTGTGTGTGTGTGTGTGTGTGTGTGTGTGTGAATTTATATATTAATTTTTAGCTACCACCAATAAGTGAGAACATGTGGTATTTCTCTTTCTGTGCCTGACTTGTTTCACTTAATATAATTCTCTCGAGGTCCATCCATGTTGTTGCAAATGGCAGTATTTCATTCGTTTTTATAGCTGAGTAGTATTCCATTGTGTAGATGTACCACATTTTCCGTATCCACTCCTCTGATGATGGACATTTGGGCTGGTTCCAACTCTTGGCTACTGTAAAGAGTGCTGCGATGAACATTGGGGAACAGGTATACCTTCGACTTGATGATTTCCATTCCTCTGGGTATATTCCCAACAGTGGGATAGCTGGGTCGTATGGTAGATCTATCTGCAGTTGTTTGAGGAATCTCCATACCATTTTCCATAGAGGCTGCACCATTTTGAAGTCCCACCAACAATGTATGAGAGTTCCTTTTTCTCCGCAACCTCGCCAGCATTTATCGTTCAGAGTCTTTTGGATTTTAGCCATCCTAACTGGGGTTAGGTGGTATCTCAGTGTGGTTTTGATTTGCATTTCCCGGATGCTGAGTGATGTTGAGCATTTTTTCATATGTCTGTTGGCCATTTGTATATCTTCCTTAGAGAAATGCCTACTTAGCTCTTTTGCCCATTTTTTAATTGGGTTGCTTGTTTTTTTCTTGTAAAGTTGTTTGAGTTCCTTGTATATTCTGGATATTAATCCTTTGTCAGATGTATATTTTGCAAATATTTTCTCCCACTCTGTTGGTTGTCTTTTAACTCTGTTAATTGTTTCTTTTGCTGTGCAGAAGCTTTTTAGTTTGATATAATCCCATTTGTTTATTTTTCCTTTGGTTGCCCGTGCTTTTGGGGTCGTGTTCATGAAGTCTGTGTCCAGTCCTATTTCCTGAAGTGTTTCTCCTATGTTTTCTTTAAGAAGTTTTATTGTTTCAGGGTGTATATTTAAATCCTTAATCCATTTTGAGTTGATTTTAGTATACGGTGAGAGGTATGGATCTAGTTTCATTCTCCTGCATATGGATATCCAGTTATCCCAGCACCATTTGCTGAAGAGGCAGTCCCTTCCCCAGTGAATAGGCTTGGTGCCTTTGTCAAAGATCAGATGGCAGTACGTGTGTGAGTTGATTTCTGGATTCTCTATTCTATTCCATTGGTCAGTGTGTCTGTTTTTATGCCAGTACCATACTGTCTTGGTTATTATAGCTTTGTAGTATAGCTTAAAGTCCGGTAGTGTTATGCCTCCAGCTTTATTTTTTTTGCTCAGCATTGCTTTGGCTATGCGTGGTCTTTTATTGTTCCATATAAATGACTGGATAGTTTTTTCCATTTCTGAGAAAAATGTCTTTGGAATTTTGATGGGGATTGCATTGAATTTGTATATCACTTTGGGTAGTATGGACATTTTCACTATGTTGATTCTTCCAATCCAAGAGCATGGGATATCTTTCCATCTTCTTGTATCCTCTCTAATTTCTCTCAGCAGTGGCTTGTAGTTCTCATTATAGAGATTTTTCACCTCTTTGGTTAACTCAATTCCTAAGTATTTTATTTTTTTGGTAGCTATTGTAAATGGGCAGGCTTTCTTGATTTCTCGTTCTGCATGTTCACTATTGGAGAAAAGAAATGCTACTGATTTTTGTGTGTTGATTTTGTATCCTGCTACTGTGCTGAAATCATTTATCAATTCCAGCAGTTTTTTTGTAGAGGTTTTAGGCTGTTCGATATGTAGGATCATGTCATCTGCAAACAGGGACAGTTTGACTTCATCTTTTCCAATCTGGATGCCCTTTATTTCCTTCTCTTCTCTGATTGCTCTGGCTAGTACTTCCAACACTATGTTGAATAGGAGTGGTGAGAGTGGGCATCCTTGTCTAGTTCCTGTTCTTAAAGGAAAAGCTTTCAGCTTTTCCCCATTCAGGATGATATTGGCAGTGGGTTTGGTATATATGGCTTTAATTATGTTGAGATACTTTCCCTCTATACCTAACTTATAGAGGGTCTTTGTCAAGAATGAGTGCTGAACTTTATCAAATGCTTTTTCAGCATCTATAGAGATGATCATATGGTCCTTGTGTTTGAGTTTATTAATATGGTGTATCACATTTATTGATTTGCGTATGTTGAACCAACCTTGCATCCCTGGAATGAATCCCACTTGATTGTGATGAATAATTTTTCGTATGTGTTGCTGTATTCTGTTTGCTAGTATTTTAGTGAGGATTTTTGCATCTATATTCATCAAGGATATCGGCCTGTAGTTTTCTTTTTTGGTTATATCTTTACCTGGTTTTGGTATCAGGATGATGTTTGCTTCATAGAATGAGTTTGGGAGATTTGCGTCCGTTTCAATCTTTTGGAATAGTTTGTAAAGAATTGGTGTCAATTCCTCTTTGAATGTTTGGTAAAATTCTGCTGTGAATCCATCTGGTCCTGGGCTTTTCTTTGTTGGGAGCCTTCTGATAACAGCTTCAATCTCCTTTATTATTATTGGTCTGTTCAAATTTTCTACGTCTTCACGGTTCAGTTTTGGGAGCTTGTGTGTGTCCAGAAATTTATCCATTTCCTCCAGATTTTCAAATTTGTTGGCGTATAGTTGTTTATAGTAGTCTCGAATGATTCCTTGTATTTCAGATGAATCAGTTGTAATATCGCCTTTTTCATTTCTAATTTTTGTTATTTGAGTCTTCTCTCTTCTTTTTTTTGTTAGCCATGCTAATGGTTTGTCAATTTTATTTATCTTTTCAAAAAACCAACTTTTTGATTCGTTGATCTTTTGAATTGTTTTTTGGTTTTCAATTTCATTCAGTTCTGCCCTGATCTTAATGATTTCTTTCCTTCTGCTAACTTTAGGTTTGGATTGTTCTTGTTTTTCTAGTTCTTTAAGGTGAAGTGTTAGGTTGTTCACTTGCCATCTTTCCATTCTTCTGAAGTGAGCGTTTAATGCAATAAATTTCCCCCTCAATACTGCTTTTGCAGTATCCCACAGGTTTTGGTATGATGTATCATTGTTTTCATTAGTTTCAATAAATTTTTTAATTTCCTGCTTGATTTCTTCTTGGATCCATATGTCATTGAGTAGAATGCTGTTTAATTTCCATGTGTTTGTATAGTTTCCAGAGTTTCGTTTGTTATTAATTTCTAGTTTTAATCCATTGTGGTCTGAGAAGATACATGGGATAATTCCAATTTTTTTGAATTTATTGAGACTTGATTTGTGACCTAATATGTGATCTATCCTGGAGAATGATCCATGTGCTGATGAGAAGAATGAATATTCTGAGGTTGTTGGGTGGAATGTTCTGTAGATATCTGCCAATTCCAATTGGTCTAGAGTCTTGTTTAGATCTTGTGTTTCTCTACTGATTCTTTGCCTAGATGATCTGTCTAATATTGACAGTGGGGTGTTCAGGTCCCCTGCTATTATGGTATTAGTGTCTATTTCCTTCTTTAGGTCTAATAGAGTTTGTTTTATAAATCTGGCTGCTCCAACACTGGGTGCGTACATATTTATGATTGTTATGTCTTCTTGATGGATCAGTCCTTTTATCATTAAGTAGTGTCCCTCATTGTCTCTTTTTATGGTTTTTAGTTTAAAGTCTATTTTGTCAGATATAAGAATAGCCACTCCAGCTCATTTTTCTTTTCTGTTTGCATGTTATATCTTTTTCCATTCTTTCACTCTTAGTCTGTGTGAATCTTTATGGGTGAGGTGGGTCTCTTGTAGGCAGCATATAGTTGGGTCCTCCTTTTTGATCCAGTCAGCCAGTCTGTGTCTTTTGATTGGGGGATTTAAGCCTTTTACATTAAGAGTTGTTATTGAAAGGGGTTGATTTATTCCTAGCATTTTGTTGGTTGTTTGCTTGTCTTAGGTCTCTTTTGTTCCTTGCTTTCTGATTGACTGATTGGTTTCTGTGTTTGTTGGTTCCTTAGGTTGTAGATAGCGTTTTTGTTTGCTTGTTTTCTCTTCATGAATGCCATTTTTATTATACTAGTGGGTTTTGATTTTTCTTGGGTTTCTAGTGCAATGGTAGTTATTTTTCAGGAACCAAACCCAGTACTCCCTTGAGGATTTCTTGTAAGGGTGGTCGTGTGGTAGTGAACTCCCGCAGTTTTTGTTTGTCTGAGAAATATACTATTTGCCCTTCATTTCGGAAGGATAGCCTTGCAGGGTAAAGTATTCTTGGCTGGCAATCTTTGTCTTTTAGTATTTTGAAAATATCATCCCATTCCTTTCTAGCTTTTAGGGTTTGTGATGAAAAGTCTGATGTTAGCCTGATTGGTGCTCCCTTATATGTGGTTTGACGCTTCTCTCTTGCAGCTTTTAAGATTCTCTCTTTGCCTCTGAGTTTTGCCAATTTGACTATGACATGTCTTGGAGAAGGCCTTTTTGGGTTGAATACGTTTGGAGATCGTTGAGCTTCCTGGATCTGAAGATCTGTCACTTTTCCTATACCTGGGAAGTTTTCTGCCACTATTTTTTTGAATATGTTTTCAATGGAATCTCCATTTTCCTCCCCTTCTGGAATACCCATGACTCGGATATTTGAGCGCCTAAGGTTGTCTGATATCTCTCTCAGATTTTCTTCCATGTCCTTGATTCTTTTTTCTTTCTTTTTGTCTGCTTGTGTTATTTCAAACAGCCCATCTTCAAGTTCAGAGGTTCTCTCTTCAACTTCGACAAGCCTGCTGGTTAAACTCTCCGTTGTGTTTTTTATTTCGCTGAATAACTTCTTCAGTTCAGCAAGTTCTGCTACATTTTTTTTCAGGACATTGATTTCTTTGTACATTTCCTCTTTTAGATCCTGTATACTTTTCCTCATTTCGTCATGATGTCTAGCTGTGTTTTCTTGTATCTCATTCAGTTTCCTTAGAATTATCACTCGAAATTCCTTGTCAGTCATTCCAAGGGCTTCTTGTTCTATAGGATCTAGAGTTTGAGATTTATTAACTTTTGGTGGTGTACTTTCTTGATTTTTTGTATTTCTGGTATCTTTTTTTTGATGTTTATTCATTGTGGCAGGGGGTTTCACAGTCCACCGGTTTGAGACTAATGAAAACTAGGATGTTGCTGTGGTTGCCAATTTCGTATGGCTCCCTCCGTGGCTGCTCAGTTGGCCTCTAGTGCCTTGTGTGTGTGGTTGCCTCGGGTCTTGGGCTTCTCCGGGGAGCCACCTTTCTGGTCAGCTTGTACTCTGCTGGGCTGGTGGATCACGTACCACAGGGTGTATGATCTCTGTTGAGCTTTCACTTCCTGTGCAGGACTTCTCCCTGTTCCATGTGCTCTGGCCCAGGCTGTTGGATCATGCAGTGGCGACTCCACAGGGTGTGTGGTTTCTGTCTAGTCTCCGCCTCCCTGGCCGCACGTCTCCCCACTCTGTGTGCACTGTGCTGGGCTGGGGCATGTCTTCTGCACCCCTCGTCTATCAGCTGGGCCTTCAAGACCCTGCTCGGCACCGCCTCGCCCAGGAAGTCTACCAGGTTTCTGCTAGGCACAGACGACCGGTCACTCTGGGTGCCTTTGTAGCACTGTGTAGATCTTTCTCGGGACTTGTTCACCTTTGTATCCCCCTGGAATAAACCGAGTCTAGCGCCTGCCTGCAGCCAGCTCTCCAGCAGGTTCAAGTGGACCTGGGAGCTCTCCTACCACACTATTCCCAACCAGAAATTGGTTAGGCTTTTTTCCGAACTGGTGGCCGCAGAGATGGTATCTGCCTCCCAGTAACAGGAAGTTTACTGGGGGCCGGAGTCCAGGGTGCGGTGGAGTGAGAGTCGGCCCGCCCGTACTTCCTTGCCCTCCCGACACTGGCCGGGGACGCCCCTCGCCACCAACCCGCCAGAGAACCGCGGAGGGAGTGGGAGGGGAGGCCGGCCCGCAGGCTCCGGAAAGCCCCGCGCCAGGCCAAGCAAGTGGAAAGGCTCAGTGATGGCCGAGCCGGGCGGAGCTGCCCGGACCTGGGAAAATGGAGGGAGCCCCGGGGCGGTGAATGGCCTGGTGATGCAGGTGGGAGTCGGGTGGGCGTCTGCTGCCCACAGGACTGGTCCAGGGGTCACTCACAGGGTTGTGCCAGGTCGGGCGCTCACTCTCTGTCTCTGGTTTGTCGCCTTCCCTGTTCTCCGCCGCTGCCGCTTCGGGCTGTTCAGTTGCGGCGCAGCTCGGGTGCTCCCAGGAATCTTCTTTAATGCTGGCCTGAAACCTCGAATCCTTAATAGGGCAGCTGGCCGCCTTCAGCACGGCCCCGGCCTCCAGGATCCTGGCTGCATCCACAGCAGCCCTGGCGCCGTGTTCCCTGTTTAGAGACTCGCTTTTGCAGCTAAGAAACAGTTCTTTTCCTGCTCCACACTTCAAAGCTGTTGCCTGTAAGTGAGGCAGCCTCTCCTGCCAGGGGCAAAGTGGCGGTCACCCCCCACGACCGGCCAGCAGCAGCGGTCCTCCCTTAAGAGATGGCGAGAGGAATTGATATCCTTTTTTGACAGCTCATTTATTTCCTTTTCTTTGGGGTCTGTCACTGGTGTGTTATTGTGTTCCTTTGGGGGGTGTCATATTTCCTTTTTTTTTCCTTCATGTCTCTTGTGTCCTTGTGTGGATGTTTGTGAATATGGTGAAACAATTGCTTCTTCCAAACATTACAGAGTGACTTTCATAGAATCTTTCACCTGCAGTTGGGTCGTAGTGTGCTGGTTGAAAAGGGTGTGGCAGTTCTGCTTCCACATAGATTTGGTGGTTTAGTCCCTGGTCAGATTCTTCAGCTGCAGTCAATGCCACCACTAACTGTGGGTGTTTCAGTGGCTTTAGCTATAAAAGTTTGTGGCAGCAGCAGTGGTGTAGGTTGTTAAGGTCTTTGGTGGCAAGGGCTTTTGGGATCCTCCTCTCCTCATTTCTCCCGCAATGGAGACAGCTTTTTCAAGAGGGTTCTTCTTGGTGTTTGGTCTTCCCTGACCTACAAGCAGCTGCAGTGGTGCTGGGTTCCAGGTGTAGGTAGTCAGAGCAGCTGTGGAGTTGGGATCCTGGGCTCAGTGTCTCACAACCCTCTTGTTTCACCTAGGTCTTAGGTGCAGGTTCACTCTCTGTGGCAGGGTTGGATGTCAACTGCCCACAGCTCCAGAGTCTATGTCTCTGAGGCCTCCCAGCTGCTCAGGCTCTGTGGGCCAAGTTAGAGCTGTGACTCTGACCTTGGGGGCCTGGGCACAGCACTGGCCCAACTCTGGAGGAGAAGAGGTACTCTGGAGGTTTGGGCCCAGGGAGCAGAGTATGGCTGCAATTTGGGAACCAAAGAAAAATGGGTCTCAGTTGTCACCCAGTTCCAAGGAGATGAAGCACCTTGTAGTGGTTTCTCTATCCCCTGTATTGGTGAGACTTGGCAATATCTCAGTCTCTGTGAGTCCAGGTGCAGTGGCATAAAAACAACAGAATGGTAGGGCACAGCTGTTGTGTGGACCTTGGGGGGCAGGGAGCAATATTGTGCTGACTTCCCTACTTGGAGGAAGGGGTGTGTCAGAGTCTTAGTCTCTAGGGAAATAGTCCAGCTCCAGGGAAGTGGAGTATTAGAGTTATTCAGCCCCTAAGGCAGAATGTCTAAGCTCAGCCACTGCTTTGTTTCCCTTGGATGTGAGGGACTTTGTCAGCTCAGCCCTGAGATACACAGCTGCTCATCTTAGCCAAGCAGCTTCTCAGTCCAAATGGCAATTCCCCAAGGGGCAATGTGCCCCTTCAGCTCAGTCCCTAGGGGTAGGGCACAGCCAGGACTGGGAGGGATACTTAAAGATTTCCCCAGGGGGACTGTGCAGCTTTGCAGCTTCAGTTCCAGCCTAAGGGGTAAGGACATTGTTGCAACTGGGAGAAATGAGTGTAGTGGTTCCACCACTGCCTAGTCCCTCAGGTTAGGGTGTAACAGCTGCTCTCATCTGGGCTTGGGGAAGTCACTTCAATGGTGGTTTAGTTTCTGGGATGAAAGGGTATCACTCACCTCCAGAGTAAGAGACCCTCCAGAAGCAGTTCCAGTACCAAGATAGCACAGCAGCGGCACAAGCCACAGAGGGCAGGACACAGTTGGACACCATGGAGCTTCCTCGGCTGGGCTTAGTGCTTGTGAGGACTGCCTATACAATGAACTATTATTCATCCTTTAAAAGGAAGGGAATTCTGACACACGCTACAACATGGATGAAATTTAAAGACATCTTGCTAAGTGAAATAAGCCAGTCACAAAAGTACAGTAAACCCTTGAACAACACGGGTTTGAACTGTGTGCGTCCACTTATATGTGATTTTTTTCAATATCAATCTCCCCAGATTTGATAGCTTTCAGCCATTTTTTCTTTAAATAAGCTTTCTGCCTCTTCTCCCCCTCTTCTCTTTCTGAGAATGCTATAATGCCAATTTAGCTCATTTCATAGAGTTACATAAATCTTGTAAACTTGCCAATTGTTTTCTTTTGAAGAGAGGGCTAGGCTCCAATAAAGCCAAACATAGTTGATAATTGCTGTGCTCTAGAACCCCGCAGGACAAGTTTTAAAAACACATCTCTAATAATTAATCTAGTAATTTCTTCAGAAACTTATGCAGTATGTTTTGCTTTTCCCAACAATTTCTGTTAAAAGCACAATAATATTTTTTGTTCTATGTTTTATCCAAAGTTTATCAGATGCATAGGTTGTTCTAGGTAGTTTTCCTCTCCAGCTATCTACAGACACGCCAATGAGATGATAGTGTCTTTGACAAGAAGCTGAATCTCACTTATACAAGTTGCTGGTCTATGAAAGAGGATTAATGCTATATGTTAGTTTAGTGACATTCTCTGGTTAGTGATTTAATTCCCGTAGATTTGTGATTTTAGTATTTTTGTTTTACACTGAAATCAGAGAATATGAATACATAGTTTTCTATGTAGTGATTTTGCCAACTATTTTGCCTGTCGGTAAAAAGTTATCCCTTTATGTATTAGTTGTGAATGCTGCTGGGCTTCCTGACAATTCAGTAACAATTACCCCACGTTGTCATCTTGTAAGCTGAAAGAATTATAATTATAGTAGATCATGAGCAAATGTGTACTGAATGAATGAATGATGTGTTTTTCTTGTCTGTTTTTCATAGGGAGGTAGAGGATCATAAAGAAGTACTTTATATCATGATTGAGTCACCAAGAAATTAGGTTCATAATTATTTAAATGACAAGTCATATGCCAGGAAGTAGATGAACAGTAGCATGATGAGGGCTTTTATCAACCTGGATCATCTCTGTTCCTAGCCAAGGGCATGGTATGTAGGAGTCTAGACCAAAAAGCCAGGCAAGAGTGAGGATTAGACCATAAGAGGTGGCAGATCTTCCTGTGCTCAATCTCTTTATTTCTTCCTCCAAGCAATTACCTCCCCTTAACAGCAATTCCTTAATGAAATCTTCAAACTGGAGTGAAGTATAGTGTCTTAAAAGCAGCCTCAAAGCTTGGATTTGTTGAGGCTAAGTTAAACACTTACTGTGCTTCATTGCCCGTTGTGGATGGAAAGAGGGAATACAACATCGATTTCCTGATAAACTAATATAAGAAACAACTTCATCAGTGGAGATGAAATAATCATAGGTTGAAGAGCCTTAGCAACTGTGGCAGTCAGTGAAAAGGGGCAAGATTAGTTTTAAGTTTGGAAGCTGTTTTGATCACTTACTTGAGGATGGTAATGGCTTGGACCACTGGGGTCCTTGCCCTGACTACTTGTTCTTGCCTTTTTTCCTAGACTTTGTCAGCCCTGTTTTTCTTCTCTTCTTTGGGAATGTATTGAAAGATCTATAAACTCCATCCTGAGTACCACTCACACTTGGACAACAGCGCCTGCTCCTGGAAATTACCCAAGGAATTACTGGATGAGCAGTCTTTACGGTAGATTCAAATTCCCTTCTTGCTGCAGAGTTTGCCTGCTATCTAAATTTCTTAACTGAATTTGAAAACATGTGTGGATTCTTATCATCTGCTACACAACATAGGCTGGTCCCAGACCTTCATCACTACCAAGTTCTCTTGTAACATATCCTTATCATAAAGCTACATCCCATCATGCCTTTTTGTGTGAGTCTTGTTTCTTCCAAAAGTGGGTTATAAACATTGGAGCCACAAGATTTCCATGCTGGCTAGCATACAACTTTCAAAATAGGAATTATTCAAGGAAAGAAGGGCCTAGGGGAGGATAGACACACCCCCAACTCCTTTCCTCCACCTATTTCTGAAAGACAGCTATCCCCATATTTACAACTGGTGAAGCTTCTACACCTAACAGTAACAATAATTTTTTTAAAAAGGTACCAATTATTGAATGGACACTGGGTGGTTGGTACTTGACATAGAAGCCTATGAGGTAGGTACTATTAGTCCCATTTTAATGTTGAAGGACAGGAAGCTAAGTGACAACACAATACTTGTAGAAGGTCACAGAGCTAGCTTGTGGCAAAGTGGAGATTCAAAACTAGGTCTGTCTGAATCAGTGACATCAGCTAGATGGCAGAACAAGAAGTCCCACCCCTTATGTCTCCACAGAAATAATTAAAAAGTATGACATTAGGGCCAAACTACATTTATGAGAGCCCCACAATCCAGTTAAGAACTTGCAACATCTCAGATGAGTACAAAACTGAGAAAAACCGCTTTGAAATGGGTAAGAAGAGCAGTTTCACTTTATCCATGTCAGCCCATCCCCAAGCCAGCACAGCTCAGTGCCACAAGAGATCCATTTGACTTATGATTTATCCCTGTGGGAGAGTGAGTAAAGCATGCATTGAACATCCCTAACCTTTCAGGGCACTGCCCAAGAGACCTATTTCTGTCTTACCTCACTCAGAGTGCTGAAGCAACTGGCAGTTAAAAAAGAAAAAGAAGAGGAATGGGTGGCTCTGACCAGCCAGCAGGGCTCTGCAAGATTGAGAGAAGGGGCACAATCCTGAGACTTCTCCTTCAGGAGAAAGAGAGAGCAGTGAAGCTTGCACCCAGTGTCCTGGCATTTCAGGCACTGACCTAGGAAAAAGGGGTGGAAGTTTATAGCAATGTGCATGGAACTGCAAGATTGGCAGAAGGTGCACAACCCTGAGTCTCTCTCCTACGAGGGAGGGGGAGGAATGAAGCATGCACATCCATAGAAAATGGTTGAGAGGCTCCCAGAATTTCTAGCTGGGCTGATTGATGCAGGTTTATACCTGCTGAAACTAGTCTACAAAGATTGAAAGAAGTGGCTGCTTCTTCAAATATGCAGACACCAAGGCAAGATATCAGAAACAAGATGAATCAGGGAAATATTATACTGCCAAAGGAACAAAATAAGTCTCTAGTAACAGACCATAAAGAAATGGAGATTTAAGAATTGCCTGAGGGGGTGGGAGAAGTAGGGGGCCTAATGAGGAATTGGTTAATGGACACAAAGAATGACTGTGTGTTGTAATGAATAAGCTAACTATCCTGATCTAACCATCACACATTGTACACAATTATTGAAAATCAACATTGTACCCCACATGTATGTATAAAAATTATCTTAAAAATAAAAAAAATGAAATAAATAGGTGGGAAGACATTCCATACTCTTGGATGGGAAGAATCAACATTATGAACATGTCCATATTACCCAAAGCAATGTACAGATTCAATGCAATCGCCATCAAAATACCAATGACATTCTTCACAGAAATAGAAAAAACAATCTTAACATACATACGGAACAACAAAAGACCCCAAGTAGCCAAAACAATCTTGAGCAAAAAAAAAAAAAAAAGCTGGAGGCATAACACTAGCTGACTTCAAATTATACTACAAAGCTATAATAACCAAAACAGCATGGTACTGGCATAAAAATAAACACTTGGACCAATGGAACAGAATAGAAAACCCAGAAATCAACCCTCATACTTACAGCCAACTGATCTTTGACAAAGGCAACAAGAACATACATTGGGGGAAAGATTGCCTCTTTGATAAATGGTGTTGGGAAAATCTATGTGCAGAAGAATGAAACTAGACCTGCACCTCTTACCATACACCAAAATCAACTCCCCAAAATATATGGCACAATTCCAGGCCTCAGAAACTTTAATGTTATTTGGATGAGATAGGCTTTTCATATCTCAAACAATAACACTGCCAAACAAAGGTATATAATAAAATGATAAATTGCAAAAAAAAGAATTGTCTGACAATGAATTCAAAATAAGTGTATTAAAGAAGGTCAGCAACCTACAAGACAACACAGATAAACAAGTAAATGTAATCAGGAAAATGAGACATACTCTTGAATAATGAGTTGGACAAAGAAGAAATCAAAATAGAAATTACCAAATATGTTCAGACAAATGAAAATGAAAATACAACATACCAAAATGTATGGGACACAGCAAAGACAGTACTAAGAGGGAAGTTTATAGCATTAAATGCATACATCAAAAAAGAAGAAAGGTATCAAATGAACAACCTAGTATTACACCTCAATGAATTAGAAATAGAAGAACAAACTAAGCCCAATGTTGGCAAAAGCAACTTAATAATAAAGATTACAGCAGAAATAAATGATATAGAGACCAGGAAAACAAAAGAAAACAAAATCAATGAAACCAAGAGTGTTTTTTTAAAATATAAAGAAAACCAACAAACATTTAGATAGCCTAACTAAGAAAAAACAGAAAAGATTCAAATAAATAAAATCAGAAAGAGAGGAAATTACAACTGATAACAAAAAAATAAAAAGGATCATAAGAGACTATATAAAAATAATATGCCAACATATTGTATAACCTAAAGGAAATGAATAAATTCCTAGGTACCTACAATCTACCAAGACTGAATCATAAAGAAATAGAAACTCTGAGTAGACCAAGAGTTAGTAATGAGATTGAACCACCAATCAAAAACCTATCAACAAAGAAAAGCCCAGGAACATATGGCTTCAGTAGTTAATTCTACCAAACATTCAAAGATGAATTAATGCCAATCCTTCCCAAATTCTTCCAAAAAATTAAAGGGGAGGGAATACTTGTAATTCATTCTATGAGGCCAGCATTACCTGATACCCAAAGACAGAGACACTACAAGAAAAGAAAATTATAGGCCAATATCCCTAATGAACAAAGATGCAAAAATCTTCAACAAACACTGGCAAACCAAATTCAACAGCACATTAAAAGGATCATATTTATCCCTGGGATGAAAGGATGGTTCAACAACAAGTGTATGTATATACCACATTAACAGAATGAAGGATAAAAAATTACACGGTTACCTCAATAGATGCAGAAAAAGCATTTGATAAAATTCAACAGTCTTTCATTGTAAAAATGCTCTACAAACTAAATACAGAAGGAATATACCTCAACATAATAAAGGCCACATATAACAAACTACACAGTAAAAAGACAAATAACTCAATTTAAAAATGGGCAAAGGAGCTGAGTAGACATTTTTTGAAGGAAGACGTACAAATGGCTAACAGGTACTTGAAGAAATGCTCAACATCACTAATCATCAGGGAAATGCAAATTAAAACCACATTGAGATATCACCCCAGTTAGACTGGCAATTATCAAAAAGACCGAGAATAACAAATGCTGGCAAGGATGCAGAGAAAGGGGAAATCTTATGCACTGTTGGTGGGTCTGTAAATTAGTACAGCCACTATGGAAAACAGTATGGAGGCTTTTCAAACAACTACAGATAGATCTACAATGCAATCTAGCAATCCCACTTCTGGGTATATACCTAAAGGAATGGAAATCATCATATTGTAGAGATACATGCACTCCCATGTTTATCGCAGCTCTATTTACAATAGCCAAGAGTTGGAACCAACCTAAATGTCCATCAACAGATAACTGGATAAGGAAAACACGGTATATATACACAATGGAATACTACTCAGATATAAAAAAGAATGAAATTCTGCCATTTGCAGCAACATAGATGAGCTTGGAGAAAATTATGTTAACTGAAATAAGCAGGCACAGAGGAAAAAATACTGCATGTCCTCACTCATAAGTGGGAACTAAGAGAGAAAGAAGGAAGGAAGGAAAGACCACAGTGGTGCACTGGACTTTCAGAGGAAGAGAACAGGCCTAGGGTTGCCAGGGGTGAAGTGGGGGAGAGGAAGGGAGGTTGGGGAGAGATTGGGTGGGGGACATGGGGAATAATTGCAATTTGTGGTAATGGGCATACTGATAGCATTGATCTGATTATCACATCTTGGACACAGATAGTGATGGTCAGCTTTGTGCCCCATGAATATGTATAATCAATAAAAAATAAAAATGCTCAACAAACTAAGTTCAGAAGGAATATACCTCAACATAATAAAATCCATATATGACAACACCACAGCTAACAACATATTCAATGCTGAAAAACTAAAAGCTTGTCCTCTAAGATTATGAACAAGACAAGGATGCCCATTCTTGCCTTATATTCAACATACTGGAAGTCCTAGCCAGAGCAATTAGTCAAAAAAAAAAAAAAAAAAGGAAAAGAAGAAGAAAAAGAAAGAAAGAAGAATCCAAATGGTAAAGTAAGAAGTAAAATTGTCTGTTTGTAGATGTATATTAAAAACTTTAGACACTCCATAAAAAAAAACATTAGAACTAATAAACAAATTCAATAAAGTTGTAGGATACAAAATTAATCTACAAAAATCAGTTGTGTTCCTGTATACTAACAACAAATGATCTAAAAAGCAATTAAAAAACAATCTGATTTACAATAGCATCAGAAAGAATAAAATACTTCAGCACAGTAGCAGGATACAAAATCAACACACAAAAATCAGTAGCATTTCTTTTCTCCAATAGTGAACATGCAGAACGAGAAATCAAGAAAGCCTGCCCATTTACAATAGCTACCAAAAAAATAAAATACTTAGGAATTGAGTTAACCAAGGAGGTGAAAAATCTCTATAATGAGAACTACAAACCACTGCTGAGAGAAATTAGAGAGGATACAAGAAGATGGAAAGATATCCCATGCTCTTGGATTGGAAGAATCAACATAGTGAAAATGTCCATACTACCCAAAGTGATATACAAATTCAATGCAATCCCCATCAAAATTCCAAAGACATTTTTCTCAGAAATGGAAAAAACTATCCAGTCATTTATATGGAACAATAAAAGACCACGCATAGCCAAAGCAATGCTGAGCAAAAAAAATAAAGCTGGAGACATAACACTACCGGACTTTAAGCTATACTACAAAGCTATAATAACCAAAACAGACACACTGACCAATGGAATAGAATAGAGAATCCAGAAATCAACCCACACACTTACTGCCAGCTGATCTTTGACAAAGGCACCAAGCCTATTCACTGGGGAAGGGACTGCCTCTTCAGCAAATGGTGCTGGGATAACTGGATATCCATATGCAGGAGAATGAAACTAGATCCATACCTCTCACCGTATACTAAAATCAACTCAAAATGGACTAAGGATTTAAATATACATCCTGAAACAATAAAACTTCTTAAAGAAAACATAGGAGAAACACTTCAGGAAATAGGACTGGACACAGACTTCATGAACACGACCCCAAAAGCACGGGCAACCAAAGGAAAAATAAACAAATGGGATTATATCAAACTAAAAAGCTTCTGCACAGCAAAAGAAACAACAGAGTTAAAAGACAACCAACAGAGTGGGAGAAAATATTTGCAAAATATACATCTGACAAAGGATTAATATCCAGAATATACAAGGAACTCAAACAACTTTACAAGAAAAAAACAAGCAACCCAATTAAAAAATGGGCAAAAGAGCTAAGTAGGCATTTCTCTAAGGAAGATATACAAATGGCCAACAGACATATGAAAAAATGCTCAACATCACTCAGCATCCGGGAAATGCAAATCAAAACCACACTGAGATACCACCTAACCCCAGTTAGGATGGCTAAAATCCAAAAGACTCTGAACGATAAATGCTGGCGAGGTTGCGGAGAAAAAGGAACTCTCATACATTGTTGGTGGGACTTCAAAATGGTGCAGCCTCTATGGAAAATGGTATGGAGATTCCTCAAACAACTGCAGATAGATCTACCATACGACCCAGCTATCCCACTGTTGGGAATATACCCAGAGGAATGGAAATCATCAAGTCGAAGGTATACCTGTTCCCCAATGTTCATCGCAGCACTCTTTACAGTAGCCAAGAGTTGGAACCAGCCCAAATGTCCATCATCAGAGGAGTGGATACGGAAAATGTGGTACATCTACACAATGGAATACTACTCAGCTATAAAAACGAATGAAATACTGCCATTTGCAACAACATGGATGGACCTCGAGAGAATTATATTAAGTGAAACAAGTCAGGCACAGAAAGAGAAATACCACATGTTCTCACTTATTGGTGGTAGCTAAAAATTAATATATAAATTCACACACACACACACACACACACACAAAACTGGGGGGGGGAAGAAGATATAACAACCACAATTACTTGAAGTTGATACGACAAGCAAACAGAAAGGACATTGTTGGGGGGAAGGGGGGGAGGGAGAAGGGAGGGAGGTTTTGGTGATGGGGAGCAATAATCAACCACAATGTATATCGAGAAAATAAAATTAAAAAAAAAAAAAGAAGTACAACTGTACTTCTGTTATAATGGTCACAAATATATTTTTCAGTCCACTAAAAAAAAAAAAAAAAAAAAAAGAAAGAATAAAATACTTAGGAATACTTTTAACCAAGGAGGTGAAAGTCTTGTAAATTGAAAACTACAAAATATTGTTGAAAGAAATTAAAGATGCTAAAACATGGAAACACTTAATATAGTTAAAATGTTCATACTACCCAAAGCACTCTATAGAATCAATGTTAAATTAGAAAGAAACAATATTAAAATTCACATGGGTCCACAAAAGCCTGAGAATAGCCACAGTGATCTTCAGAAAGAAAAACAAGTCTGGAGGCATCACACTTCCTGACTTCAAAAAAGATTACACAGCCACAAGTAATTTAGAAGTATGGTACTGATATAAAGACAGACATACAAAGCAATGGAACAGAGTAGAGAGCCCAAAAACAAACCCATGAGTAAAAGATCAACTGAACTTCAACAAGAGTGCCAAGAATACACAACGGGGAAAGAATAATCTCTTCAACAAATAGTGTTGGTCAAACTGGATATCCACATGCAAAAGAATGAAATTGGAGACTTACCTTACACCATACACAAAAATCAATTCAAAATGGATTAAAGACATAAACATAAGACATGAAACTATAAAACTCCTAGAAGAAAACATAGAAGAACAGCTTCTTGACATTGGTCTTGATAATGTTTTTTTGGATGTGACACCAAAAGCACAGGAAATAAAAGCAAAAATAGGCAAGCGGGATTATATACTGTGAAGGTATATTGCTGGCCTTGCCAGCTGAAAGCAAACTGCTTCTGGTGGGCCTTATGGATAGGAATGGAGAAAAAGTCATTTGCCAGATCAATAGCTACATACCAGTTACCTGGAGATGTGTTAATTTAAGCAATGAAACTGCATCTGGTACAGCAGCTACAATTGGAGTTAGCACTTCGTTAAGCTTACAACAATACACTGTCATTCTCCAGGATCCATCTGTCTTCTTCATGAGCCAAATAGGAGAGTTGAATGGGGATGTGGTGGGAATCACCTCCCCTGCCTTTTTCAAGTCCTTGATAGTAGCGCTAATCTTTGCAGTCCCTCCAGGGATGTGGTATTTTTCTTTGACTTACTATTTTCCTAGATAGAGGCAGCTCTAATGGCTTCCATTTGGCCTTTCCCACCATAATAGTCCTCACTCCACAGGTCAGGAAACCAATGTGAGGATTCACCAGCTGCTAAGTATGTCTATTCCAATTGTGCATTCTGGAACTGGGGAAATAACTACAGGATGGGTTTGGGGACCCACTGGACCCACAGTGAGTCAGACCTGGGCTAAAGCTCTATTAATCAACTAACATCCATAAGCCCCTATTCTTACTGGAAGGCCAATGTGATGTTTCAGGTCTCCTGGAATCAATGTCAGTTCAGGTCCAGTGTCCAGTAGTCCCTCGAAGATCTGATTATTTCCTTTTCTCCAATGCAGTTACTCTGCTGAAAGGCCCTAGGTCCCCTTGTGGAAGGATGGGAGAAAGATTAATAGTATGAATTTTTTGGTAGTGTGCTAGGATCCTTCCTCAAGGGGACCCAGCAACCCCCTTCATTCAAGGGATTCTGGGTCTGTAAACTGGCTCAAGTCTGGGAATTGATTGAGGGGCCATGACTCTGTTTTTATGAATCAAATTAGACTTCTGTTCACTTGACCTACAAGTTTTCTGCTTATGCAGATCAAGTAAGAACTTAGTAGGTTTCCTATCTATTTGACTTATAGGAGCACCATGATTAACTAACCAAAGCCATAGATCGACACAAATCAGACTATTCTGATTGTTGCTTTGCTTCTGCTGTCCATTATGTTAACAACACCCACCTTGCCTTTGTCAGTTGAGTGCCACCACTTGGCCCCTGCCACCCCAGGCTCCAATTAGTCCCATTGCATTTAAGTGTTCCAACTGCCTGACTGTGGTTTCCACTGTAAGGTCCTCTCTACAGAGATGAGCAATCACAGAGCTCTTCCAGGATGCTGGGGCTCCACTCACAAATTTATTTCTAAAGGTATCAGTAAAAGGTACGTCTTCTGGAGCCTCCCAGTGTGGGTGAGTAGGTTTTATGTGACAAACCTACTCTAGCATTCCAACCTCCCTAAGCCTTTGAATCCCTTCTTCTACAGTTAACCAAGGGAGATCAGGCATCTCTAACTCACAGTGGGCCATCTTTTGATCCATATTTCAGCCAACCAACCAACCAAACTGTTAGCACCTTTCTTAACTTCCCAAGCTGCAACACTAAAGGCAGAATCTCTGCTTAGTGGGCCCATATCAATAAATTTGGCTGATCCAATTTTATGTTCCTTCCAGCATTATCCCACACCCTTATAGCCATTCCCATACGTATTCTCCCAGTTTCTGCTTGTATGAGGTAGAAAACTCATGTAGTTTTTTTGGAACGTAGTGCGCCTCCTCATGCCTCTGAGTCAACAGGCTAAGAAAGGAGCTCTGGTGTTGGCTGGGGTGATTGACCCAAACTACCAAGGGGAAGTTGGACTACTACTTTGCCATGGAGGTAAGGAAGATCGTGTCTGGAATACAGGTGATCCCTTAGGGGGTCTCTTAGTACTACCATGCCCTGTGGCTAAGGTCAATGGAAAATGACAACAATCAAATCTAGGCAAGACTACAAATGGCCCAGACCCTTCAGGGATGAAGGTTTGGGTCACTCCACCAGGTAAAGAACCACAACCAGCTGAAGTGCTTGCTGAAGGCAAAGGGAATACAGAATGGGTAGTAGAAGAAGGTAGTTAAAATACCAGGGGCAACCACGTTATCAGTTACAGAAATGAGGATTGTAATTGTTCTCCCTATTGTGTTAAGAATACATCTCTATGTGCATATGCTGTACATATATTAAGCAATTATCTTTGTTTTTGTTCTCCTTATTCCTTATCATGTGCCATGAGACTTACTGACTTTATATCAGCATTTAAATATTATTAACTTTACATCATAGTATTTGCATTTAAGTCATGGGGTATCAGGAAAAAGGTAAATATCATCTCAGGGCTTTACCTCTTCTTCTGGAAAAGAGATTAATGCATTTTCGGTTGTACATAGGATAGTTGCATCACGTTAGGCAAAACTATGACATTATTGTCCCATTTGAAGATTAAATATGATTTAAGGAGATAAGTATGGACACCAAGTTGACAAGGGGTGGACTTGTGAAGGTTAATTCTAGGTGTCAACTTGATCAGATTAAGGAATGCCGAGAAACCTGGTAAAGCTATCTTTTTAGATGTGTCCATGAGGATGTTTCCCTCATGGGAAATGAGATTAGCATGAAAGCCTGAGTGGACGGGGTGGGAAAGATCCACTCTCAATATGGGTGGGAACCATCCAATCTGCTGGGAGCCCCAAGAGAACAATGACAGCAAAAACAACAGCAAAAAAAAAAAAGAAGGCAAATCTCTCTATCTGCTGGAGCTGGGATACACTCTTCTCTCTTGTCCATGGACATCAGAGCTCCCCAGACTCTTCAGCTTTTGGTTTCTAGGACTTACACAAAGGACACCATTGGCTTCCCTGGTTTTGACACCTTTGGACTTGGACTGAGCCATATTACCAGCATCCAATTTGTAGGTGGCCTATTGTGGGACTTCTCTTCACAATCACATGAGTTAATTCCCCTAATAAATCCCCTCTCATATATGTGTAACATATCCTATTGATTCTGCCTCTCTGGAGAACCCTGACTAATATACATCACACTAAAAAGTTTCTGCACAGCAAATTAAACAATTAATGGAGAGAAAAAGCAACCTATGAAATGGAAGAAATATTTGCAAATCATATATTTGATAAGAGGTGAATTTCCCAAATATATATAAACTCCTTCAACTCTAAAGCAAAACAAACAAAAATAATTAAAATTAGGCAAAGAAATTGAACAGACTTTTCTCCAAAGAAGATATACAACTGACCAACAGTTATACAAAGACAGGTTCAAAATCATTAATTATCAGGGAAATTCAAACCAAAACTAGAGTGATATATCACCTCACATCTGTTAGGATAGCTATCATAAAAAAGAAAGAAAAGATAACAAGTGTTGGGGAGGATGTGGAGAAATTAGGATCCTGTGCACTGTTTGTGGGAATATATAATGGTGCAGCAGCTACAGAAAGCAATATGAATGTTCCTCAAAAAATTAAAATTAGAGCTACCACGTGATCCAGCTATCTCACTTCCAGATATATATAAAATATAATTGAAGGGCCGGCCCGTGGCTCACTCGGGAGAGTGCGGTGCTGATAACAACAAGGCCCCGGGTTCGGATCCCATATACGGATGGCCGGTTTGCTCACTGGCTGAGCGTGGTGCTGACAACACCAAGTCAAGGGTTAAGATCCCCTTACCGGTCATCTTTAAGAAAAAAATAAAAATAAAAATAAAAATAAATAAAATAAAATAAAATATAATTGAAATCAAGATCTCAAAGAGGTCTCTGTGCTCCCGTGTTTATTACAGCAATATTCTTAATAGCCTATATATGGAAATAAAAAGTGTTCATTGACAGATGAATGGATAAAGAAAATATGGTATATACATTACTGTGGTTTAAATGTTTGTCTTCTCTAGAATTCATGTTGAAAAGTAATCTCCACGGTAACAATATTAAGAGAGTAGTAAATTCGACTATGGTATTTGAAAGGTGGGGCCTTTAAGTGGTGATTGGGTCATAAGGGTTCTGCCCTCAATTTATTCATGGATTAATGGATTAATGAACTAATGAGCTAGTGGATTAACATTAATTATGGATTAACATAATGGAACTGGTGACTTTATAAGGAAAGGAAAAGAGACCTGAGCAAGCACACTCAACACTCTCACCATGTGATGTCCTGCACCACCCTGGAACTCTGCAGAGTTCCCACTAGGAAGAAGGCCCTCACCAGATGCCACTCAATGCTCTTGGACTTTCCAACCTCCAGAATTGGAAGAAATAAATTTTGTTTCTTTATAAATTACCCAGTTTCAGGTATTTTGTTATAAGCAACAGAAAACAGACTAAGACAGAAAATTGGTACCAAGAAGTGAGGCTATTGCTCATAAAAAATACCTGAAAATGTGGAAGTGGCTTTGAATCTGGGCAATAGGCAGAGGTTGGAAGAATTTGGAGAAGGCTAGAAAAAGCCTAGATTCTGGTGAGAGCTTAGAAGACAACAAGGCTTGGGAAAGACTGGAACTTTATAAAGATTGGTTAAGTGGTTGTGAACACAATGCTGATAAAAATATGAACAGTAGAGGCCATTCTGATAAGGTTGCAGTTGGAACTGAGGAACAAGTTATAGGAAACTGGAGAAAAGACCATCCTTGCTATGAACTGGCAGATAACTTGGCTGAACACTATCTATGCCCAAGAGCTTTATGAAATGTAGAACTCAAAAGCAATGAACTATTGGTAGAAGAAATATCCAAGCAGCAAAGCATTCAAGCTGCTGCATGGCTACTTTCAACTGCTCACATTAAGCTGAGTATGGGACTGCGCCCTTTTTCTAAGCAAAAACAACAGATGACCTAAACGGATAAAAGATGGTGCCCAAGGGAAGTTAAGGGGGTGGGCTACGCATAGAGAGGCAAGGCACGTGCACATTTGACCTTTTCAAGGATTGGCCTAAGCTTGGAAATCCCCACCTGCTAAGCATATAAATATGATCTCTTGTGTTACAATAAACGGAACTGCCTGACAGAACCCCCACTGCACGTGTATGTGTATGTTCCCTATCTGGGAAAGCAGCGGCATGCTCACCCATCTCTTGGAATCTCTTTTCGCCCCACATCCTGGGGCAAAAAACCTGTTGGGGTCCCGTGCAGCTGCTGGAGATGCCCAACAGCTGAGAAAGTGAAAAAAATGACTTGAAGACAGAATTTATCATCAAAAGGGAAGAAAAGTAGAAAGATTTGGAAAACCCTCAGCCTGGCCATGCGATAAAGAATAAAAGAGTGTTTTAAGCAGGTGAAAACCAAAGGTGTAACTAAGTGATTGATTGCTAAGAAGATCAGTACAGAAAGGATCATCAAATGAATGGAAGAAAGATCCTGTGAAAGCATTTCACAGATCTTTGAGGATGCCCCTCCCATCAGAGGCCCAGCGGCCCAGGAGAGCAGAATGGTTTCAAGGGACAATCCCAGGGTGCCCTGCACAATGTTGGTGCCTATGGCCTTCTCAGGTCTCTGCTTCCTTCAGTCCAGTACAGCACTTTTTGGCTGCCCTAGCTGTGGCTCAAATGGCCCCAGGTGCAGCTTGACCCAACACTCCAGAAGATACAAACCATAAGCCTTGGCAGAAGCCATGTCATGTTAAGTCTGAAGGCTCACAGTATGCAAGAGCTATGGAGGCATGGCATCCTTCACCTAGATTTTAGATAATGTATTGAATAGCCTGGGGGCCCCAGCAGAGACTTGTTGCAGGAGCAGAGTCACCACAGAGGTCCTCAACTAGAGCAATGCTGAGTGTAAATCTGGGGTCAAAACTGCTACAGAGAGTCCCCACCAAAGCAATGCCTATTACAGCTGTAGGAGTGGGACTGCTGCCAGGACCACAGAACTGTAGAGCTATCAGCCTGCAATGCCAGCCTGGGAGAGCTGAAGCATGGGCTGAGCCCACTGTTGGGAGTGGGGCTGCCTGAGGTTAAGGGAGCACAATACTCACACCAGTGTGCAGAGGATGCCAGACATGCGGTCAAGGAAGATTATTCTCCAGCTTTAAGAATTATTTTTATTCATTTTTTATACACTTGTTTGCTTATTCATTCATTCATTCATTCATTTTATTGAAACATAATTGATTGCACATATCTGTGGGGTACAATGTTGAAAATCAATACCTGTGTGTAATATGTTATGCTCAAATCAGGATAATTAGTATGTTCAACATTATACAATGTAATTGTATTTTGTGGCCCTCTACCAATTTCTTGCTACTCCCCCAGCTCCCTCCTCCTCCTCACCTCTGATGGCCTCAGTTCTGTTCTCTTCTTTTGAAAGTTCAACAAATTATTGTGATTGTTGTATCTTTCTTTCTTTTTTTATTTGCTTGTTCATTGTTTTTTAGCTCCCACTTATGAGTGAGGACATGCAGTATTTCTCTTTCTGTGCCTGGCTTATTTCACTTAACATAATTTTCTCTAAGTTCATCCATGTTGCTGTGAATGGCAGTATTTCATTCTTTTTCATGGCTGAGTAGTATTCCTACACACACACACACACACACACACACACACACACACACACACACACACACCACATTTTCCTTATCCAGTCATCCATCGATGGACATTTAGGT